>NC_091285.1:292084552-293474552 GCF_032444005.1 Ranitomeya imitator | reverse complement strand
CCTCATAAGCATGTTCATGGATCCTGTGTAACTGTACCTTAAATAACAAGAATTGTCAAGAGCTGGTGAGTGCAGCCATTTTTTGTTCTTTCTTACTATTATTTATTAATTGTATTATTTTTACATTTGAATAAATAAAGTATATATGGATTCTAGACTCCCGATTCTTTAGAATCGGGCTGCCATCTAGTTATATATATTCCCTGATATCCATTTTTCTTTTTTTGGCTTGATCCATATGTGGTGTATGTTCTCCCCCATTCTTGTAGTGGTTTCACTACTCTTCTTTTGATACTAGTGGTGGGTTGGTTTACTATTCCTGATCTCACTTGGATATAATTTCCTTAAATTTTGATTATACAATATTAGTAATATCTGATCCTACTCTTGTGTCTATTTTTAACATAATCCAGTATTGGACTGGAAATCTATGTCTGTGTCCAGCTGGGGTTGCCAGGGGGTACATGGTGATGTTCCATTTTTGTCTATTTCGTCTTCCACTCCTTCTGAAGTTCCAGAGTTTTTGTCGGATTATCGGGATGTATTTGATGAGCCCAAAGCCAGTGCCCTACCTCCTCATAGGGATTGCGATTGTGCAATTAATTTGATTCCTGGTAGTAAGTTTCCTAAGGGCCGATTGTTCAATTTATCTGTGCCAGAACACGCCGCTATGCGGAGTTATATAAAGGAATCCTTGGAGAAAGGCAATATTCGCCCGTCGTCATCACCGTTAGGAGCAGGGTTCTTTTTTGTGGCCAAGAAGGATGGTTCTTTGAGACCTTGTATTGATTACCGCCTTCTTAATAAAATTACAGTCAAATTTCAGTATCCTTTGCCGTTGCTGTCTGAATTGTTTGCTCGTATTAAAGGGGCTAGTTGGTTCACCCAGATAGATCTTCGAGGGGCGTATAATCTTGTGCGTATTAAACAAGGCGATGAATGGAAAACAGCATTTAATACGCCCGAGGGCCATTTTGAGTACCTGGTTATGCCATTCGGGCTTTCCAATGCTCCATCAGTATTTCAGTCCTTTATGCATGACATCTTACGAGAGTACCTGGATAAATTCCTGATTGTGTATTTGGATGATATTTTGGTCTTTTCGGATGATTGGGAGTCTCATGTGAAGCAGGTCAGAATGGTGTTCCAGGTCCTTTGTGCGAATTCCTTGTTTGTGAAGGGGTCAAAGTGTCTCTTTGGAGTTCAGAAGGTTTCATTTTTGGGGTTCATTTTTTCCCCTTCTATTATCGAGATGGACCCTGTTAAAGTCCAGGCCATTTACGATTGGACTCAGCTGACATCTGTGAAAAGCCTGCAAAAGTTCCTGGGCTTTGCTAATTTTTATCGGCGCTTCATCGCTAATTTTTCTACTGTTGCTAAACCATTGACTGATTTGACCAAGAAGGGTGCTGATGTGGTCAATTGGTCTTCTGCAGCTGTAGAGGCTTTTCAGGAGTTGAAGCGTCGTTTTTCTTCTGCCCCTGTGTTGTGCCAGCCAGATGTTTCGCTCCCGTTTCAGGTTGAGGTTGATGCTTCTGAGATTGGAGCAGGGTCTGTTTTGTCGCAAAGAAGTTCTGATGGCTCGGTGATGAAGCCATGTGCTTTCTTTTCTAGAAAGTTTTCGCCTGCTGAGCGTAATTATGATGTTGGTAATCGTGAGTTGTTGGCCATGAAGTGGGCATTCGAGGAGTGGCGTCATTGGCTTGAAGGAGCCAAGCATCGCGTGGTGGTCTTGACAGATCACAAGAATTTGACTTATCTTGAGTCTCCCAAACGGTTGAATCTGAGACAGGCTCGATGGTCATTATTTTTCTCCCGTTTTGATTTTGTGGTTTCGTACCTTCCGGGCTCTAAGAATGTGAAGGCTGATGCCCTGTCAAGGAGTTTTGTGCCTGACTCTCTGGGTATTCCTGAGCCGGCGGGTATTCTCAAAGAGGGGGTAATTTTGTCTGCCATCTCCCCTGATTTGCGGCGGGTGCTGCAAAAATTTCAGGCTGATAGACCTGACCGTTGCCCAGCGGAGAAACTGTTTGTCCCTGATAGATGGACTAGTAGAGTTATCTCTGAGATTCATTGTTCAGTGTTGGCTGGGCATCCTGGAATCTTTGGTACCAGAGATTTGGTGGCTAGATCCTTTTGGTGGCCGTCTTTGTCACGGGATGTGCGTTCTTTTGTGCAGTCCTGTGGGACTTGTGCTCGGGCTAAGCCCTGCTGTTCTCGTGCCAGTGGGTTGCTTTTGCCCTTGCCGGTCCCGAAGAGGCCCTGGACGCATATTTCTATGGATTTTATTTCGGATCTCGCCGTCTCTCAAAAGATGTCGGTCATTTGGGTGGTTTGTAATCGCTTTTCTAAGATGGTCCATTTGGTACCTTTGTCTAAATTGCCTTCCTCCTCTGATTTGGTGCCATTATTTTTCCAGCATGTGGTTCGTTTACATGGTATCCCGGAGAACATCGTTTCTGACAGAGGTTCCCAGTTTGTTTCGAGGTTTTGGCGATCCTTTTGTGCTAGGATGGGCATTGATTTGTCTTATTCCTCGGCTTTTCATCCTCAGACAAATGGCCAAACCGAACGAACTAATCAAACTTTGGAAACATATCTGAGATGCTTTGTTTCTGCTAAACAGGATGATTGGGTGTCCTTTTTGCCGTTGGCTGAGTTCGCCCTTAATAATCGGGCCAGCTCGGCTACTTTGGTTTCGCTGTTTTTCTGCAATTCTGGTTTCCATCCTCGTTTCTCTTCAGGGCAGGTTGAGTCTTCGGACTGTCCTGGTGTAGATATTGTGGTGGATAGGTTGCAGCAGATTTGGACTCATGTGGTGGACAATTTGACATTGTCCCAGGAGAAGGCTCAACGTTTCGCTAACCTCCGGCGCTGTGTGGGTCCCCGACTTCGTGTTGGGGATTTGGTTTGGTTGTCGTCTCGTTATGTTCCTATGAATGTTTCCTCTCCTAAGTTTAAGCCTCGTTTCATTGGTCCGTATAAGATTTCTGAGGTTATCAATCCTGTGTCATTTCGTTTGGCCCTTCCTGCTTCTTTTGCCATCCATAATGTGTTCCATAGGTCGTTATTGCGGAGATATGTGGTGCCTGTGGTTCCATCCGTTGATCCTCCTGCCCCGGTGTTGGTTGAGGGGGAGTTGGAGTATGTGGTGGAGAAGATTTTGGATTCTCGTGTTTCGAGACGGAAACTCCAGTACCTGGTCAAGTGGAAGGGTTATGGTCAGGAAGATAATTCCTGGGTTTTTGCCTCTGATGTTCATGCTGCCGATCTGGTTCGTGCCTTTCATTTGGCTCATCCTGGTTGGCCTGGGGGCTCTGGTGAGGGTGCGGTGACCCCTCCTCAAGGGGGGGTACTGTTGTGAATTCTGTTGTCGGGCTCCCTCCTGTGGTCATGAATGGTACTTCGGCTGGTTCTGTCCATGGACTTCCTCTGGTGGGTGTTTCTGAGTTTACTTCCACAGGTGACGAGGTTTATTCGTTAGCTGGCTGATCTATTTAACTCCACTTAGATCTTTGCTCCATGCCACCTGTCAATGTTCCAGTATTGGTCTTGTTCACTCCTGGATCGTTCTTGTGACCTGTCTTCCCAGCAGAAGCTAAGTTCCAGCTTGTATTTCTTTTGTGTGCTATTTTTCTGTCCAGCTTGCTATTTTTATTGTTCTCTTGCTTGCTGGAAGGTCTGGGACGCAGAGGGAGCACCTCCGCACCGTGAGTCGGTGCGGAGGGTCTTTTTGCGCCCTCTGCGTGGTCTTTTTGTAGGTTTTTGTGCTGACCGCAAAGTAACCTTTCCTATCCTCGGTCTGTTCAGTAAGTCGGGCCTCACTTTGCTAAATCTATTTCATCTCTGTGTTTGTATTTTCATCTTTACTCACAGTCATTATATATGGGGGGCTGCCTTTTCCTTTGGGGAATTTCTCTGAGGCAAGGTAGGCTTTATTTTTCTATCTTCAGGGCTAGCTAGTTCCTTAGGCTGTGCCGAGTTGCATAGGGAGCGTTAGGCGCAATCCACGGCTATTTCTAGTGTGTTTGATAGGATTAGGGATTGCAGTCAGCAGAGTTCCCACGTCCCAGAGCTCGTCCTTTATTATCAGTAACTATCAGGTCATTCCGTGTGCTCTTAACCACCAGGTCCATTATTGTCCTGACTACCAGGTCATAACAGGTGGCCAGGTGAGAATCATGCTTCCTTTGCCTGCCCTCTCCCCCCAACCTCACACAACAGAAATTTTATCAAGGTCTCCCTAAATCTGATGAGTCTTCCATGCCCAGCGCCAGTTTGTCCTCCACTTCTGCTTTGCCTCCTGCACTTCCTCAGCAGTTTGGTTGCTACCATGCGCCCTTGGTAATCCCTCTCCCCCAGCCTCCAATGCCAGCCGCCTTGGTGCTGCCAACCTTCTCGACCTTGGAGATATGACCCCTTCTGCATACGACTCCTCCTGTTCCTCCTCCTCCTCTTGTTCCACCACCTGACTCCGAACACTGTGTAAGGTGTGCTCCAGCATGTACATCACCGGAATGGTCATGCCGATAATGGCATCGTCAGCACTAAACATCTTCGTTGCTATTTCAAAACTGTGCAGAAGGGTGCATAGGTCCCTGATCTGAGACCACTCCTGCAGCATGATTTGCCCCACCTCTTGATCTCGTTGGCCCAGGCTATACATCATAACGTATTGCACCAGGGCTCGTCGGTGCTGCCACAGTTGCTGCAACATGTACAGAGTTGAATTCCACCGTGTGGGCACATCGCATTTCAGCCAGTGAACTGGCAGGCCCAATGACTTCTGTAGAGATGCAAGTCATCAAGTTGCGGGATGCGAACGGCGGAAGTGAGCACAGAGCGACAGTGCCCTCTGCAGAAGCCCATCTAGTCCGGGATAGTGGGATAAAAATTGCTGGACAACCAGGTTCAAAATGTGAGCCCATACAAGGCACGTGTGTGACATTACCCTGGCGAAGGGCAGCACCCAGGTTTGCAGCATTGTCGCACACAGCCTTCCCTGGCTGCAAGTTGAGTGGAGACAACCATTGATGGAACTCTGTCTCCAGAGCTGACCACAACTCCTCTGCTGTGTGAATCACATTTCCCAGACATTTCACTGTAAACACTGCCTGATGCCGTTGAGCCCTGGTGACAGCATAGTGAGGAGGTGTGCAGGATTCCTTCTGCGCAGTTACAACGCGGGTGGCATTACCAGACAGGCTATGGGTGCAGGTGGAGGACAGAGAGGAGGTTGAGGAGGCAGAAGCAGTGGAGGAACTTCTAGATAGAGAGGATCGACGAGCAACTCATGGGGATGGCAAGACTTGGACAGCAGCCCCTTCTGATGTCGCCGTAGTTACCCAGTGCCCAGTCACTGACATGTAACGCCCCTGTCCATGTCTACTCGTCCAAGTGTCTGTGGTGAAATGCACCCTGTCACACACAGAGTTTCTCAAGGAAGCAGTGATGTTGTGTGTGACATGCTGGTGTAGCGCAGGCACAGCTTTCTTTGAGAAGTAGAGGCAACTGGGCATCTGGTACTGGGGCACTGCGACGGACATAAGGTCTCGAAAATCCTCTGTGTCCACCAGGCGGAAAGGCAGCATTTCTGTAGCCAACAGCTTGCAGATGGAGAAATTCAACCTCTTAGCTTTGTCATGGCTAGGAGGAAATGGTCTTTTACTTGTCCACATCTGAGGGACTGAGGGCTGGCTGCCGTGCTTAGATGGAGTTGAGTAGGGTGTCCTCGGCAAACTGCTGGTCTGTGAGGAAGGTGCAGGAGGAGATGTTATGTTGCCTTGATCAAAAGGTGGTGTCGATGTCGGAGAGCGCTCAACAACAGTAGGTGTTAGGTCTTTCCACTTGCAAATGTCCTGACGACCTGCCAATCACACTGGCTGTTGCGGGTAAAAAGGTGTAAGGTCTGCATCCAAAACCATGTGCGACTGCTGTTCCCACAGTCACAGAGGATGAAGAGAACACGGATGCACTTGATGAAGCAGACGGTGGTTGACCCGGCTCACTAGTCCGCATTGTAGCACAGTGAGCTTCCCACTGCAACCTATGCCTCATATCCATGTGACGGTTCATGCATGAAGTACTCAAGCTAGTGATTTTTTGGCCTCTACTGAGATTTTGTTGACAAATCTTACAGACAACATGAGTTGGGTCATCCTTTGCGATGTCAAAAAATGCCCAGGCTATGCAAGGCTTAGAGCCTGTTCGACCTGAAGAGCCACCACGACTTCTGGTCTGAGGCACAGTTGGGGTTGAGGATGCAGTTGTTGACGTGCTTCCAGTACTCAGTCTCTCTACAGGAAGGCGCACCATTACCTCGTCGTCAGACTTGTCACTAGCATTTTCCACCACCTCCTCTGCTGACCTCATGGACTGGCAGACTGGGGGTTGACAGTAAGTGGGGTCTACTACCTCGTCATCATTATCCTGTGTGCTCTCACACCTGTCGTTCTCAGATCCAAACTCTTCCTACCCCGACCGAAAAGTCAAGTTTTCGTTCCAATCAGGTATCTCAGTCTCATCTTCATCTTCCTCATTGTCTCCACCAACAGGATTTACAGTTTGGGAACGAGGGTCTACATTATGCTCAGAACCTTCTTCACCTGGGCTTGGATCCGACTCACAAAGATTCTGGGCATCAGTGCAGATCATTTCCTCATCTTGATTCACAGAATCTCTGGAGCAGACCTCTGATTCCCAGGCTATAGTATGCGTAAACAGCTCTACAGACTCAACCATGTGTGTTACGCCATGCTCAGACGGGCAGCTGGAGACTTCGGAGCTGTGAGGAAGCAAGTGCGATTGGGGTGACAACTCTGAGGACTGGAGTAGTTGTGATGTTGAAGTTGACATGGAGGAGAGCCCACTTGAACGAGCACTTGATATCTGTTCAAGCACCTGCTGTTTTTGTGCCTCATCTGGAATTTTTGGCAATGCTTGAAGCGATGGTCGTAAGAAAGGGATCATATCAGATTGTCCACGAAAAGAAGTAGACATCTTATTTTGGCTGGAAGATCGTCTTTCTTCTGCAGATGTTACTGTTGCTTGACCACCTACCCCACAGACACAACCTTTTTTTCCCTTTCAAACACGCCTATTCCCCTTTCCACCAGTAGCAGGCCTTTTGCCCCTCATTTTAGTGCTTAATTAATTGGCAACTCTGTTTCTGTAGTTGTTGGCACAACAACCGATGGATGAAAACCGAGCCGAACTGAGTGGCCAAACTGTGGCACTAGGCCCAAAACTATTACCTGGATTAGATTCAGGGAAAATAGAGATACACAGGTGGTGTAGTTAGTTTCACAGGCGGGCTACTCTGCTGACGTGCAGACACTGCTCCTAGGCCCTAAACAATCAACTGGATTAGATGCAGTGAAAATTTAGATACACAGGTGGTATAGTTTGTTTCACAGGCGGACTACTTTGCTGACGTGCAGACACTGCTCCAAGGCCCAAAACTATCAACTGGATTAGATGCAGTGAAAATTGAGATACTCAGGCGGTATAGTTAGTTTCACAGGCGGGCTACTCTGCTGACGTGCAGACACTGCTCCTAGGCCCTAAACTATTAACTGGATTAGATACAGTGAAAATAGAGATACACAGGCGGTATAGTTAGTTTCACAGGTGGGCTACTCTGCTGACATGCAGACACTTCTCCTAGGCCCAAAACTATCAACTGGATTAGATGCAGTGAAAATAGAGATACACAGGCGGTGTAGTTAGTTTCACAGGCGGGATACTCTGCTGACGTGCAGACACTGCTCCTAGGCCCTAAACTTTCAACTGGATTAGATGCAGTAAAAATTGAGATACACAGGCGGTATAGCTAGCTTCACAGGCAGGGTACTCAGATGACTATCTGACAATGCTACCAGCCCAAAAGGATTGGCTGAGCTAGATTACACCAAATGCTGTGACAAACACTTGCACAGCACTGGCACAGACCTGCCTGGCAAACAGTGCTATGAACTGCTGTAACCTACCCTGAAAAGGGCTGATATTACAACTAGTCTTGACTCCTCCCGACTCCCTAAACCTATCTCTCTGACAATTTGCTCCAAAAAAACACTATTAGTCTGTATAGCTCCCACAGCAGCAGCGGTGCCGTCTAACACTAAGCAGCAGCAGTGAGGAAATGGTGGCGATGGGGCAAATGGCTGGTTCTTATAAGGCAAGGAGGACATGTGACATACACAGCCAATGAAACATGCCCTTGCTTCTGTGCATCACATGCACATTGCTGTGTGTGTGTGCACTGCTGATAGGCTGAGAGACTGTACCGCCCCACTGTAAATACAGGAAAGAAAAAAAAATGGAGATCGGCGTTATTTCAGCACAGATCTATCCCCCGCCTTCCCCCGCCTCCCCCCGCCTACTATACACTGAAACAGTCTATTAACAATGATAAACAGTTTTAAAGATCCCACTCTAACGAGCACTTCATCGCATTCAAACAGTCCCTCACTACTTTCAAGACCACACTCGCCACAGCTAAACAAACCTACTTCTCATCTCTCATATCCTCTCTCTCTCACAACCCTAAACAGTTATTCAACACCTTCAATTCTCTCCTCCGTCCCCCAGCACCTCCTCCCTCCCCACTTATCTCCGCTGAAGACTTTGCCTCATTTTTCAAGCAGAAGATTGATAGCATTAGAGACAGTTTTGGTCAACAACCCCCAGAGCCCTTCCTCCCAACTTCCCATCCCTCCACCTCCAAAACCAACTTCTCCACCATTACAGAAGATCAACTCTCCACTCTACTCTCAAGATCACATCTCACCACCTGTGCACTTGACCCGCTCCCATCCCACCTCATCCCAAACCTCACCACAATCTTCATCCCAACCCTAACCCATCTCTTCAACCTATCACTAACAACTGGTGTTTTCCCCTCAAGCCTTAAACATGCCTCCATCACACCTATCCTCAAAAAGCCCTCTTTTGACCCATTCTCTGTATCTAGCTATCGCCCTATATCACTTCTCCCCTATGCCTCCAAACTACTGGAACAACACGTCTACCTTGAACTGTCCTCCAATCTCTCTTCTTGCTCCCTCTTTGACCGCCTACAATCTGGCTTCCGGTCACACCATTCCACCGAAACTGCCCTAACTAATGCCACCAATGACCTCTTAACCGCCAAGAGCAAGCGACACTACTCTGTCCTCCTCCTCCTCGACCTGTCGGCTGCCTTTGACACAGTGGACCATTCCCTATTATTACAAACCCTCTCATCCCTTGGCATCGCAGACTTGGCCCTATCCTGGATCTCATCATACCTAACAGACCGGACATTCAGCGTCTCCCACTCACACACCACCTCCTCACCTCGCCCTCTATCTGTCGGAGTCCCACAAGGTTCAGTCCTTGGGCCCTTGCTCTTCTCCATTTACACCTTTGGCCTGGGACAGCTCATAGAATCTCATGGCTTTCAGTATCACCTCTATGCTGACGACACACAGATCTACATCTCTGGACCAGATATCACCTCCCTTCTAACCAGAATCCCTCAATGTCTGTCCACTATTTCATCCTTCTTCTCCGCTAGATTTCTGAAACTTAACATGGACAAAACAGAATTCATCATCTTTCCCTCATCTCACGCGACCCCCCCCAACGAACCTATCCATTACAGTAAATGGATGCCCACTCTCCCCAGTCCCACAAGCTCGCTGCCTCGGGGTAATCCTTGACACTGATCTCTCCTTCAAACCACATATCCAAGCCCTTTCCACTTCCTGCCGACTTCAACTCAAAAATATTTCACGAATCTGTTCATTCCTCAACCATGAATCTGCAACAACCCTAGTCCATGCCCTCATCATCTCTCGCCTTGACTACTGCAACCTCCTGCTCTGTGGCCTCCCCTCTAACACTCGCACCCCTCCAATCTATTCTAAACTCTGCTGCCCGACTAATCCACCTGTCCCCCCGCTATTCCCCGGCCTCTCCCCTCTGTCAATCCCTTCACTGGCTCCCCATTGCCCAGAGACTCCACTACAAAACCCTAACCATGACGTACAAAGCCATCCACAACCTGTCTCCTCCATACATCTGTGACCTCGCCTCCCGATACTTACCTACCCGCAACCTCCGATCCTCACAAGATCTCCTACTCTACTCCCCTCTTATCTCCTCTTCCCACAATCGTATACAAGATTTCTCTCGCGTATCACCCCTACTCTGGAACCCTCTACCACAACACATCAGACTCTCGCCTACCATCGAAACCTTCAAAAAGAACCTGAAGACCCACCTCTTCAGACAAGCCTACAACCTGCAGCTACCACCGATCGACCAAACCGCTGCATGACCATCTCTACCCTAACCTACTGTATTCTCACCCATCCCTTGTTGATTGTGAGCCTTCGCAAAGGGTTGATCCTATTTTTGTCGCGTCTGCCTATATTTGGTACCACCTATGCACCTTAGACCTTCATTGGACCCCTGTGGCCATGGCATTCAATTTGCGTATAGGTTTACCCACGTTGGATCTTTCCTCTTTTTTTTTTTTATATAGTCATTAAGTACTATCATACTGGTGGACTTATTAAGCATTATATGATATGTGAATAAAAATTCTGTATCATACTCCATATTTTGTTTATTCATTTTCTTGGACCAATTCAGTCTTTATTCATAGTTATGGACCTTTGGGTTCAAGTATTGTCATTATATATATACATATACATTTCTTCTCATTATTATTTTTGTTCTCTTTTCTATTATTATTTTTTTATATTTTTCATTTCTTACCTTTTATTATCCTTCTTTGAGCTATTCATATGTGTTATTATATGTTTGTGGCTTGTGTTGCGTTTGTGGGTGGCACATTGGTGGCTCTGGGTATATGTTGTTTTTATTATTTTTTTTGTCTTTCTTATTGTCTCTTATGTCTATATGTTTTGTTGTCTCCCGGGAGCTTTGCTTGTGCCGGCATACTTTTTTCTTTGGTTGCGGTGTTCATCTATCAGGCAGGCTGCACGCATACAATGTTGTTTGGTGTGCAGCCTATAGCCTGTACCGCTGTGTCTCCCCTTTTTTTCTCTTGCGCAGGCGCCGGATTCCCTTACTAGCGGGGCCGGACATCTGCGTTCCATCTAGCGCATGCGCACTCTTGTTGTGGGTTGCTTTACCCATAGGCAATTCTGCTACTCTTATGGTGTACTGTTTGCCGGCCTTTCCAGCTGCGCAGGCGCCGTGCTGTGTGTATCCTGTGCACCCATGCGCACTACTATCGTGTTGGACTTTACTCCATTTCCGGATCTGCTGGCCGTACTTCCGGCTTCCAGCCCACCGCTCCTGCATCGCATTGCTAATCACTCTTTCAGGTATGTATTACCCATTTGGTAGCGTAGACTTATACTTCCCCTGACGAAGCCGTACGAGTTGCGGCAATACGCGTGGGGTCGGTTCTTTGGCACCCTTCCTGGTATTCCATCCTTACCCCCTCTCTTTCCGGGTCTCTCCCCCCCGGGCGGTTTTTTGCACTTTGGCTTATTAGTCTTGGTATTTCCATCTTGCCCTCCTCCACCTGTCTTTGGTGGACGGTTCAGCGTATCATTCTTACCCTAGATTTCCTTACCTGTGTGAGTTCCTTCCACACTGGCTGTGCCCCCTTTTCTGATCGTTATTATATATATATATATTTTTTTGGGTTATGGTTGAGACGTTAGTTTATATATATACTGAACTTGTGTGGGGACTGTTCATTGATATCTCTGTACTGTAGGCTTGTATTTTTTGAGCCACCACTCAGGGGTCTATTATTCCTGGATCTGTTGTGCATTTGGAGGTTATTATGCATATATATGTATGTGCCTATATGCTATTATGATACCAATTATGTATTTACTTCCACTAGCACTTTATATTTATTAAGAGTTTATATGTTGGGGGTCCTGTGGAAGGGTGCCTATGTATTTTAATTATGTTTTATTCTTGTTTATGTACCAAATAAAATTTGTATATTTTTTCTTATTATTGTGTGGTGTAGTGTGCAGGCGCTACGGTAGTGCTTTCTTCCTTTGTCTTTCATTGTTGTTTACTACCGGCTTTTTACTCGGACTCCCATGACAGCACGACGAGAGAGGGGATCCGCCCATTAGGAACAGGAAACCTACAGATACAAAAGGGCGGTACCTCTCCCTTTCCTCAGTTGGTTTCCTGTTCCTGAAGGGGACGGATGCCTACAGAAGGAGCCCAGGCCGGCCGAATACGGTAGCGGGGGGGTCTCCTACCTCAGCCGGTGCGGAGATCCCTGGAGACGCCACGGTGGTCCTTGCTGGATTTCACGGCAGTGGCGTTCGCAGCAGGGAGCGGAGTCCGGAGGATTTCCTGCCTCCAACAGCGCCGGCGCAGGTAAGTATTCCCATTGGTGGTGCAGCGGTATGGTGTGGCTGCGGGTGCCGGGCTCAGGCGTGTGGGTGAGCTCCCGGAGCGCTGCGCTCCATCCCCAGCGTCCTGCACCGCTCTCAGCGCGTGCTGGAGCATTTCCGGGTGCAGTGACGTAAGGGGGCGGGGTTAGCGGCCGCTTCCGGGTCGCCGGACGTCTGCGCATGCGCAGTCGTTCCAAGATGGCGGCGCCCATCGCGTCTGTGTGCTGGTTTTGACCGCAAGATCTCCTGCCCTCTGCTGTATCCTGGACCAATAGGGACAGCGCTGGCCCATCTGCTGACCGGATCCAAGGGGTATTTATGCAGGTGGAGATGTTAGATCCCTGCTTTTGGTCGCATTTCGTCATGGAGAGTGGTGGTGAGCAGCAGCAGCTGCCAGACGAGGTACGTCAGAAGCCCAAACAGAAGGATAGAGGCGACCAGCCCAGTCGTAAGAGCTCTTCCGAACAAGGATCCAGAGCTTCGACTAAAGAAACCCCTCGGATTCCGGTACTTTACTTTGGCGCACGGGTAAGTGATCTACGTGAAAGTTCACTCTGTGACGCGGGCCCCTTATACTTTATCATTCCAGGGGAAGAAGAGTACGGGAAAGTCAAAACATAAGGAATGTGCCCTCTGTGGAGTCCCTCTACCTGACTCTTGTTCAAAAAAATTATGTGCCCCCTGTATACAGCAGACGGTGAGGTCTACAGGAGCGGGTTGGTGGTAGTGACATTAGGTCAGATATTAGTTATCTCCTATATTGTCCTCCCCTAGGTAGCAGAAGAGTCCGTAACTCCGGCAAATCTGAGGGAAATGATCCGGCTGGAAGTAAGGGAATCACTACGGTCCCTATCCCAAGCGGAAGGCTCAAAGCATAGGACTCTCTTGGACTCTAATTCTTCAGAGGAAGAAAGAGAGGAAAATTCCTATCTCTCCAGTCCGCTCTCCTCTTCATCAGATGAGGAGTCAGGACGATTCTGTCTACCCTTGGATAAAATCGACAAAGTTGTCAAATCAGTTAGAGGCACAATGGGTATAGAGGAACCTAAATCACAACCCTCAAAACAGGAGATGATGTTTAGCGGACTTGATCGTAAAAAACTTAGATCTTTTCCGGTAAACGAAAAGATTCAGGACTTGATCCTTAGAGAATGGAAGAAACCAGAAAAAAAGGGGGCTTTACCACCAGTATTAAAACGCAGGTATCCCTTTGACGATCCGGTTGTGGATACATGGGATAAAGCTCCTAAATTGGACGCAGCTGTTGCAAAGGCGTCAAAGAAAGCCTCATTACCCTTTGAGGATATGGGGACCCTCAAGGATCCTCTGGACAGAAAGGCAGATATATTCCTTAAAGGTACCTGGGAGATGGCGGCTGGATCTCTCAGACCAGCTGTGGCGGCAACATGTACGGCCAGATCATTAATGGTCTGGCTAGATCAGTTAGAATCTCAGCTTAAGGACGGTGCATCCAGGGACACTATTCTGAAGGCTCTACCGACCATCCAGATTGCCGCAGCCTTCCTATCGGACGCATCTGTGGACTCTGTCAGAATGGCGGCTAGAGCGGCAGGACTATCCAACGCGGCTCGCAGGGCCTTGTGGCTGAAATGTTGGTCAGGTGACATTCAGTCTAGAACCAAGCTCTGCGCCATTCCGTGTGAAGGACAATACCTCTTTGGTCCAACTCTGGACGAGTTATTGGAAAAAGCAGGGGATGACAAAAAGAAATTCCCCAATCTATATTCATCTTACCGCCGGCCGTTCAATCGAAGGAGATTTGGTCGCGGGAAGAAACGCGGGTCCTCTCCCACTAGAGAAAGTTTCAGATGGGAAGACAGACGCGGTAGAGGTACGGGCTATATGTTTCGCCGTTCCTCAAAGGATCAGAAAAAACCGGACCAATGACTAACGATCCCTGTGGGGGGTAGACTGTCAGCATTCTCTTCAGCTTGGCTGGACATTACAAACAGTAAATGGGTCATAGGCATCATTACTGAAGGTCTAAAACTGGACTTCAATCACTGGCCTCGTGAAAAATTTAAATTAACCCCTTTACGTTCCTCCCCCCTTGAGCAAGCAGCCCTGGAAGCAGAGGTTATCAACTTATGTTCCAAGAACGTGCTAATTGAAATTCCGGAATCAGAAAGAGGAAGGGGATTTTATTCTCCTCTTTTTCTGATTAAGAAACCAGACGGATCCTTTAGAACGATCATTAATCTCAAATGTCTTAATGAGTTCCTGGTCAATGAATCATTTAAAATGGAAACAATCAATTCAGCAATAAAAATGTTGTTTAATCACTGTTTCATGGTAGTTGTAGATCTAAAAGATGCATACTATCATGTTCCAATACATGAACACTTCCAGAGATTCCTGAGAGTAGCTGTGTCAATGGGGGGCCAGATTCGGCATTTCCAGTTCAGAGCTCTTCCCTTCGGCTTATCAGCAGCTCCTAGGGTGTTTACAAAGTTAGTGGCCGAAGTCATGGCGCACTTACGAGAGTCTGACATCCTAATTATTCCCTACTTGGATGACTTTCTTATAGTAGGGAGCTCTGCAGACCATTGCCGTTCTCAGCTAGAGACAGCCACATCCAAACTTGAGCATCTGGGGTGGATCGTAAATTATGAAAAATCTCGTTTACAGCCCCAGAAAATACAAAGATTTTTGGGACTATTGTTAAACTCAGAATCCCAACAGTGTTGTCTTCCACCCGACAAGTTGTTACATATCCAACAACAGGTGTCTAGGGCAATTGATAAACCATCCATGACCCTTAGACAGGCTATGTCACTATTGGGTTCTTTAACCTCTTGCATTCCCGCTGTCCGTTGGGCCCAATTCCACAGCAGACTGTTACAATCTGAGGTGCTGGTTAATGATAGAATCTTACAAGGGTCCCTGCAGAATCAGATTACCTTAGGTCCAAAAGCACTCACATCTCTTAGGTGGTGGCTAGACAGTGAAAACTTATCGGCGGGAGTTCCCTGGGTGTCACAGGTAACACGTGTTGTAACAACAGATGCTAGCCCTTTGGGTTGGGGAGCACACATGGATGACATGATGGTTCAGGGTCTATGGTCCCCTCCCCTAACATCAGCCTCCTCCAACCAGAAAGAGTTAATGGCAGTAGAGCTTTCAGTGAAAAAATTCCTCATATATCTGCAGGGTCATCATGTCAAGATCCTATCGGACAACCAGGTGGCAGTCGCATACATAAATCATCAGGGTGGAACTCATTCCGAGTCACTGATGAGAGTGGCGGATCGTCTGTTCCAGACAGCAGAAAATCACTTCTTATCCCTAACCGCTCTACACATAAGAGGAAAAGAAAATATCAAGGCGGACTTTCTAAGCCGCAACACCTTGAGACAAGGGGAGTGGTCCCTAAACAATTGCGTGTTCGATCAGATCGTCCACAAATGGGGACATCCAGAAGTAGATTTATTTGCTACCAGGGACAACCGGAAGACAACAAAATTTTGTTCCCTAAATCCCAGGGAAGATCCTCTGACGGTAGACGCCTTTCTGATCAAATGGGATTTTCAACTGGCGTATGCATTTCCTCCACTAGGCCTGTTACCCTTAGTAGTCAGGAAGATAAGAGAAGATCGAGCCAGAGTTATATTGATTGCCCCATTCTGGCCCAGAAGGGCCTGGTTCACTTGGCTCAGGATCATGTCAGTGGAGGACCCCTGGGTACTTCCGGACATTCCAGATCTGCTCTACCAGGGTCCGATCAGTCATCCTCAAGTAAAGAATCTCCATTTAACGGCATGGATTTTGAAAGGGCGTTGCTAAAAAGCAAAGGGTTCTCCCCGAGTCTAATTGAGACCCTTATGAAAAGTAGAAAGCAAATAACCACAACAATTTACGCTAGAACCTGGCGGAAATTTCTGGCCTCTTCTGATTTTAATTTAGAAGAGGGATTACCTATATAACAAATCTTAGAATTTCTGCAAAAAGGCTTAGAGCTAGATCTATCCACTAGTACTCTAAGGGTACAGGTCTCGGCCCTAGGGGCTCTATTTTCATGTAACATCGCCAATAATTATTGGATCTCAAGGTTCATTAAAGCATCTATTAGATCTAGACCCATACATAAAGATAGATCTATGCCTTGGGATCTCAACCTAGTACTGTCAGCATTGACTAGAGAGCCGTTTGAACCATTACAATCAGCTTCAATTAAGGCCCTATCTCTTAAGACAGCTTTTCTTGTGGCAATTACATCTGCCCGTAGAGTGGGGGACATACAAGCGCTCTCCAGGGTATCCCCTTATACAGAGTTTCTACCAGACAGAGTAATCCTCAGACCGGACCCAGCCTATTTACCAAAAGTGTCATCACGGTTTCACAGGACACAGGAGATAGTTTTACCATCCTTCCTTCCCAATCCCTCCAACCCTAAAGAAGAACTACTCCATACATTAGATGTTAGGAGATGCCTGCTAGAATACATCTCTATTACTGACACATGGAAGAAAGATGATGCGTTGTTTTTATCTTTCCAAAACCCTAGAAAGGGACTTAGGGTATCAAAGTACACACTAGCAAAGTGGATTAGGGAGGCTATCTCTTTGGCTTACACTGCAGGTGGAGGTTCGGCTCCGCAGAATCTGAGGGCGCATTCCACCAGGGCCATGGCTACATCCTGGGCGGAAAAGTCTGGAGTATCAATCGACCAGATATGTAAGGCGGCCACATGGTCATCCCCGTCCACCTTCTTTAAGCACTATAGGTTGGATTTGGGGGCTTCCTCTGATCTCACATTCGGGTTAAGGGTGCTACAGGCCATAGTCCCTCCCTAAGGAAGCTTACATCTCTGTAATTCTCTCGTCGTGCTGTCATGGGAGTCCGAGTAAAGCATTAAGCTACTTACTGGTAGCGGCATTTCTCGGAGGCCCATGACTGCACCCTTAGTTCCCTCCCTATTCACTGGGGGTTGCACTTCCTATAAATGTATATACAGTGAGGTCCATATATATTTGGACAGAGACAACATTTTTCTAATTTTGGTTATAGACATTACCACAATGAATTTTAAACAAAACAATTCAGATGAAGTTTAAGTTGAGACTTTTAGCTTTCATTTAAGGGTATCCACATTAAAATTGGATGAAGGGTTTAGGAGTTTCAGCTCCTTAACATGTGCCACCCTGTTTTTAAAGGGGCCAAAAGTAATTGGACAATTGACTCCAAGGCTATTTCATGGACAGGTGTGGGCAATCCCTTCGTTATGTCATTCTCAATTAAGCAGATAAAAGTCCTGGAGTTGATTTGTGGTGTGGTGCTTGCATTTGGAAGGTTTTGCTGTGAAGTAAGCATGAGGTCAAAGGAGCTCTCCATGCAGGTGAAACAAGCCATCCTTAAGCTGCGAAAACAGAAAAAACCCATCCGAGAAATTGCTACAATATTAGGAGTGGCAAAATCTACAATTTGGTACATCCTGAGAAAGAAAGAATGCACTGGTGAACTCATCAATGCAAAAAGACCTGGGTGCCCACAGAAGACAACAGTGGTGGATGATCGCAGAATAATCTCCATGGTGAAGAGAAATCCCTTCACAACAGCCAACCAAGTGATCAACACTCTCCAGGAGGTCAGCGTATCAATATCCAAATCTACCATAAAGAGAAGACTGCATGAAAGTAAATACAGAGGGTTCACTGCACAGTGCAAGCCACTCATAAGCATCAAGAATAAAAGCTCTAGACTGGACTTTGCTAAAAAACATCTAAAAAAGCCAGCACAGTTCTGGAAGAACATTCTTTGGACAGATGAAACCAAGATTAACCTGTACCAGAATGGTGGAAAGAGAAAAGTATGGCGAAGGCGTGGTACAGCTCATGATCCATAGCATACCACATCATCTGTAAAACACGGCGGAGGCAGTGTGATGGCTTGGGCATGCATGGCTGCCAGTGGCACTGGGTCACTAGTGTTTATTGATGATGTGACACAGGACAGAAGTAGCCGAATTAATTCTGAGGTATTCAGAAACATACTGTGTGCTCAGATCTAGCCAAATGCAGCAAAACTGATTGGTCATCGTTTCATACTACAGATGGACAATGACCCAAAACATAAAGCCAAAGCAACCCAGGAGATTATTAAAGCAAATAAGTGGAATATTATTGAATGGCCAAGTCAGTCATCTGATCTCAACCCAATTGAGCATGCATTTCACTTGTTAAAGACTAAACTTCAGACAGAAAGGCCTACAAACAAACAGCAACTGAAAAGCACTGTAGTGTAGGCCTGGCAGAGCATCAAAAAGGAGGAAACACAGCGTCTGGTGATGTCCATGAGTTCAAGACTTCAGGCAGTCATTGCCAACAAAGGGTTTTCAACCAAGTACTAAAAATGAACATTTTATTTAAAATTATTGAATCTGTCCAATTACTTTTGGTCCCTTTAAAAACAGGGATGGCACATGTTAAGGAGCTGAAACTCCTAAACCCTTCATCCAATTTTAATGTGGATACCCTCAAATGAAAGCTGAAAGTCTGTACTTCAACTGCATCTGAATTGTTTTGTTTAAAATTCATTGGGGTAATGTCTATAACCAAAATTAGGCCTCCGAGAAATGCCGCTACCAGTAAGTAGCTTAATGCTTTTTGCACCTCCCTGCTATTATATATTATATATCCTCTATGGTTGTGCGCCTTATTTCTATGGTATAGCTTTTGGAAAATGATGGACTACTCAGAGTAATATTATATACCATCAGAAAGATGGACACATTGCACATCCTCTATATTGGCTTCTACAACTAACACGTAATTAAATAGACTACATTTGATGAGTTACAACTAATTATAGATTTTATTTTATACTATGTGCTGTTAGCACAGATGTAAAGTTTTTTTATACAAATGTACAAATTATACTTAAGTTATGTCCAGAATTTATTTTTTGTTCGCCATTCGTAGAGTACATTGTAAAGTAATCATAGTACGTAACAGATGAGGTATTAGCTGAATGTTGATTATTGTTAGTCAGGCCTGACATTGATAATAAATATATGGTATACCACCCTGTAACAATGGGAATGCAGTTTAGAATAATATTTTTTATGTAAACAAATTCTTGAATAATAGGAACACTTTTACATCTACTGTTGACGGCACAAAATGCATGCCATTAAAACGGAAAGAGTTTGAGATTTTTTCCAGTAGTTACAATCAAAGATGTGATTTGATTTTTATTATTGAATACAGAAATATGTTATATCGCATTGTGCTATTTTCCCATGGCTATGAACCATTTATATATACTGCATATACTCATGCGTTAATGTTTTTAATCAGGGCGGTACCAGCTCTACTGCTGGAGGTATCCATTTTTTTTTTATTTGGTTCCTGAATCGATTTAGATGAGGTTGTCCACTAGTGTACAACTCCTCTAATTTATTTTACACTAGTAGCACTGTATTCCATTTTACGTGAATAAATGATGACCGATGTTTTCATTAGTGAATAAACAATATATACTGCAAAGCATATATAGATTGTTTTGTTGTTTTGACTTCTTTATTTTTCCTTTAAAATCTATTTTAATGAAATGTAAAATATTTACATTGACTTTCCTTGTTCATCTTATTTTAGACAATTTTTTTGGCAGCTGTAAAAAAAAACAGGCATGTGACCTTAGGACATTGTTTGCAGTTGACCAAAATATTCACGTTGACGTGTGATTTTTCAAACAAGGTTTCACAGGAAAAGGAGGATGTTTCAATTTCATGTGGCTTGTGGCAAAAACAATTAGCCGGATTACTAAGGAATAGTGGAAGTGGAATTTAAACACAGCATGGTATCTATGTAAAGTCACAAAACATATCATTTGTCAATATCATGTTCTTGTTAATGACTTCTCACAATCCCTTATCAGCCTGAGGCAGAACTAGTAGTTAAAGTAATTATGTGCCCTCCTGGTGTCACAGCCTCCCCCTTTCCAGAAAATAATTTTTAATTTGGATTCCAATTTGAATAGGTCCAAAAAATGTACTCTCTTTCTTTTATCTGTTTACCTTGCTAAGGAGTGATTATATGTTTTATTAAAAATGGAAAGTAAAGAAAACAAATAATTTTGATTTCTATTTAGTATTTTTTGTGCAGTATTTTAGTGTACTGTATACAAGAACCGTACAGGCGGAATGAGATTTATTTCAGTAAATTGAAGTTTTTGCTTTCCTTCCAACAGCAACCATATAAATATATGGCAGAAGTAAAAATAAAAATAACTCCTATCACAATGTTATAAATTGATAGACATCAGTATGCGGTGCCTTAAAATAGACTTTTCAATTTTCTGTTGTCTGCTATTTTAGATGACTTCTACAATGGCACACGTTTATATCACAACACTTTTGTGACTGTGACTGTATATATAGTAAAATGAAATCTTTCAGATAACTTACTAAAAAAATAAACAATGAGAATTTTTAACTAGTAATAATGTATGTGTTATGTTGCAGTTGAATTTTTTAACATATATTACTTAAAGGATTTAAGAAATCTATATTTTGCAAACAAATAGGAAAGTCCTCAGTTATGCAAACTTCTCAAAACAACGGACCATTTTTTTAAAATTCATATAATTTCAAACAAAATAAATAATTCTTGTAATTGCCTATTTGCACCTGAGTTTTCTCCCAAAATGCTATAGTTGCAAATGGAATTACTAAAGGAGAATGTAAACTACATAGAGCAAGAACCCTCAAAATGGTTAACACCAATTATCTTGAATTTCACCTCTGGATGTCCTGCAACTTTACCCTGAACTTGCTACAATGACTTTAATACAAATGATAATTGTCACGACTCTGTTATCGAGTGTCAGGGACCAGGGGCTCCTATCCTGTCCCCAAAGCAAGGGGCGCACTAGCTTGCCCTGTTCCCTGGATTACTTCTGATGGTGAAGATGCCAGGGCCATGTACCTCGCCTTAGCTCCTGAATCCACCCTCAGTCTGTACCTTTCCCCCACCCAGGCAATACGGGAGTAGTAGTGCACCATAATACACCAACTAGACTAACAAGGTAATACAAACAGGGAAAAAGGGAAATACCAATCATACACATATAATCACACAAACAACAGAGGTAAACACTGGGGAGTGGAGATTGGGGTAAACCAAAAGTAGGAGAAAGAGGGGAAATAACACACACCCAAAACCTAGCAATAGTCTTAGATAAATTCCCCAAACACCTACTTAAACGATAACCACAAACCACCATCTCCTAACCATTGCTCTGGCAATGAGTGTTAGCCATGGCCCAGATTATATAGGAGATGGAACAGTGAACAGCTGAGAGCCTTAATGCAAGAAAGCTTCCAAGAACTCTCAACTGAGCAGATTAACCCATGCACTGCTAAAAGAAAACTTTAATATGAAGGTGAAGTGCTTCTAAACAGTGCAGTTGTAGGAGAAATCAGATGCTTCTGTCTTCTGGCTCCTATGTTGTGGTAAACCCGTGACAGTACCCCCTTTCTACGAGGGACCTCCAGAACCCCAGAACGGGGTTTATCAGGGTGTGCCATGTAAGAAGATTGGATCAATTTGGCAGTACTCACATCCTGTCTTCAGGACCGTATCCCCTTCAGTGTGCCAGATACCGAAGCAACCGATGAACTAAGCGAGAATCAACGATCTTAGCTATTTAAACTTCCAAATTTTAATCAAAATGACCGAAGATGGCAGTAGCAGTGATAGTACAGAGGAAGAAAAGTATTTTTTGAGTAGATATCAAAGAAACAAATTATGAATCCTAAGGATGGGTGGCAAAGCAAGGCGGATTGCTAAAGGATTGACAACAATCACAATCTTGTAAGGACCAATGAACCTGAGGCCCAGTTTCCAAGAGGGAACCTTCAACTTATTGTTCCTTGAGGATAACCACACCAAGTCACCAACACACAGATCCGGACCCATGAAATGTCTCTGATCAGTCACACTCTTATATTTTGGCCCCATCGTCCTCAAATTATCAAGAACCCTTTGCCACACAGACATAATTGATGATGAAAACCGTTCTTCGGGTATTCCAGAAGAACTACTCCAATTAAATGAGCTGAACTGAGGATGAAAGAACGGGGACTTACCAGAAGACTCATGACAATGATTACCATTTATTTAGCTAGAGGTAAGTAGGTAACCCAATCCTACTGATTCTCTGATACAAAACACCTAAGACAAGTCTAAGGATTCTGGTTAATCCATTGGCCCATTAGACTGCAGCTGAAATGCTGAAAGGCTGAAGAGAACGACAGATGTAGAATGTAAGCCCGCAAGGGCAGGGTCCTCGCCCCTCTGTATCAGTCTGTCATTGTTAGTTTATATAAACCTTTTTTGCCAGCCACTTAGCACTTTTTATAATCTCATGTGCTGCTGTTAAACTTGACTGCACGGTGGATTAGCTATCAGCCTCCATGTGGGTTTGATGGCAGATTAGTGTGAGAGTAGCAACTATCGTCTATCTTTCATAGTCGTTGGACCAGTATTTAATTAATTGCTATTATATTGCATTTTCCACCAATTGGACTTGATAGTGGCAGTTTACCTCTCATTTACTTTTGTTTATGACTGTGTGCGGCCGTGTTCTCTGTGACCCGTGCATACATTTTTCTTTTTCTGGCATCCATTTTTTGTCATCTGTGTAGATGCCAGTGTCTTTTAGCTGCTTTTTTCCCCATCTACATTGCTTTTTTGCATGTTGTCCGTATTTGTGTATATTATACATGTTTAATAAAATATACTATTCACAAGATTTACCCCCATGTTGTTCTGGCAGTCTGTTCTAGGATTTATTATTGTTGTGGGTTTCCATGTGGTCACTCATTTATTATTTGACTATAGACTGCGTTGCTCTCGTTGAGCAAACCTTTTTTCGGTATATATGTCATTGTTAGTTTGTTTACTGTAAGTGATATCTGTAACTTGTATGTAACCCCTTCTCATGTAAAGCACCATGAAATCAATTGTGCTATATAAATAAATAATAATAATAATAATAATAATGAAACCCCCAAACGAGTGCAGAACACCCTCCAAAATTTGGAAATAAGCTGGACCCCCAATCAGAAATAATATTAATATTATTATTATTATTTATTGTTATAGCGCCAATTATTCCATGGCGCTTTACATGTGAGGAGGGGTATACATAATAAAAACAAGTACAATAATCTTAAACAATACAAGTCATAACTGGTACAGGAGGAATGAGGACCCTGCCCGCGAAGGCTCACAATCTACAAGGGATGGGTGAGAATACAGTAGGTGAGGGTAGAGATGGTCATGAAGCGGTTTGGTCGATCGGTGGTTACTGCAGGTTGTAGGCTTGTCTGAAGAGGTGGGTCTTCAGGTTCTTTTAATATTGGTAGGGATCTCATGTAATTTTTCAATCTCTCTGATAAAAATTTGCACTAAAGTCTTGGCGTTAGGTAAAGCGGGTGATGAAGCCACTAAGTGTGCCATAACTTGCTACACAGTCTTCATACTGGGTTCCAATCACTATTAGAAAATTTGCATTCTTTTATTGATTTGAGATAGGAGGTTTGGTTAGCAACAGTCCCAAGGTGGGCATAGGTAATTTGTTGGATTTTAACCCCTTCACCCCAGATCATTTTCCATTTTTGCATCTTGCTCAGTTTCTTCCCAGAGCCATATCTTTTTTATTTTTTCCGTCAATATGGCCATGTGAGGGCTTGTTTTTTGCAGGCCAAGCTGTACTTTTGAACTACATCATTGATTTTACCATATAGTGTACTGAAAACTGGAAACAAATTCCAAGTGCGGTGCAAAAAAATGTGCAATTCCACAATTTTTTTTTTTTTACCGTGTTCACCAAATGCTAAAACTGATGAGACATTATGATTCACCAGGTCATTATAAGTTCGTAGTTACAAAACATTTATAGGTTCTTTTCTATTTAAGTGGTGAAAATCAGATTACCGTATATACTCGAGTATAAGCCGACCCGAGTATAAGCCGACCCGAGTATAAGCCGACCCCCCTAATTTTACCACAAAAAACTGGGAAAACGTATTGACTCGAGTATAAGCCTAGGGTGGAAAATGCAGCAGCTATGGGTAAATTTCAAAAGTAAAAATAGATACCAATAAAAGTAAAATTAATTGAGACATCAGTAGGTTAAGTGTTTTTGAATATCCATATTGAATCAGGAGCCCCATATAATGCTCCATAAAGTTTGATGGGCCCCATTAGATGCTCCATATTAAAATATGCCCCATATAATGCTGCATAAAGGGTAATAAGGGCCTCATAAGATGCTCCATAGAGATATTTGCCCTATATAGTGCTGCACAAGCGTTATGGCCCCATAAGATGCTCCGTACAGTCACTTGCCCCTTATAGTGCGGCACAAGTGTTATGGCCCCATAAAATGCTCCGTACAGTCACTTGCCCCTTATAGTGCTACACAAGTGTTATGGCCCCATACAGATGCTCCGCACAGCCACTTTCCCCATATAGTGCTGCACAAGTGTTATGGCCCCATACAGATGCTCCGCACAGCCACTTGCCCCTTATAGTGCTGCACAAGTATGGCCCCATAAGATGCTCCGCACATCCACTTGCCCCATATAATGCTGCACAAGTGTTATGGCCCCATTATAGTGCTCCATATAGCCACTTGCCATTTATAGTGCTGCACAAGTATAGCCCCATAAGAGGCTCTGCACAGTCACTTGCCCCTTATGATGCTGCACAAGTATGGCCCCATAAGATGCTCTGCACAGCCACTTGCCCCTTATAGTGCTGCACAAGTATGGCCCCATAAGATGCTCTACACAGTCACTTGCCCCTTATAATGCTGCACAAGTATGGCCCTATAAGATGCTCCGCACAGCCACTTGCCCCATTTGCTTTTGCTGCTATAAAAAAAAATCACATACTCACCTCTCCATCGCTCAGGCCCCCGACACTTTTACCTGTTCCTCGTGCGGCTCCGTCTTCAGCACTGACGTTCAGCAGAGGGCGCACACTGACTACGTCACCGCGCCCTCTCACCTGAGCGTCACTGCTGAAGACAGAGCAACACCCGGACCGAGGAGCAGGTGACTATCGCGCAGCGCAGCGCAGTGCTCCTCCTCCCCGTATACTTACCTGGTCCTGGCGCTGCGTCCCTGCTTCTTCCCCGGCGCTGCATCTTCTTCCTGTATTGAGCGGGCAGCGTTACCGCTCATATACAGTAATGAATATGCGGCTCCACCTCTATGGGAGATGGAGCCGCATATTCATTTCTGTAATGAGCGGTGCCATGTGACCGCTCAGTACAGGAAGAAGCTGCAGCGCTGGAAGAAGCAGGGACGTCCAGGGACCACGCCGGGAGCAGGTAAGTATAATTATACAGCCACCACTCCCCCTCCTTTGCCGACCCCCGGGTATGACTCGAGTATAAGCCGAGAGGGGGACTTTCAGCCCCAAAAAATGGGCTGAAAATCTCGGCTTGTACTCGATTATATATGGTATGCAGTATATATGTTGAACGCGGCAATGCCAAGTATGTGTATTTTTTGTTTATTTTAATTGTTTTATTTTGAAAGGGGTGAATGGGGGTGATTTAACCTTTATATTTAAAAAAAAAATTTTTTTTTACTTTTCACTTGCTTCAATAGTCTCTTTGGGAAACTAGAAGCTCTGATAATCTGATCACCTGTGCTACACAGAGTAGGGCTGCAGCCCTGCTTGGAGTAGCTGAAATGCTCACTTGCTATGAGTGCCGACTGCTGGGCTGCAATGAATGCTAGCCAGAGCCCAGATTATATAGGAAATGGGATTGGCTAACAGTGAGCAGCTATGACCCTTAATGCCAGAAATCTTCCAAGAGCTCTCATCTGATCAGATTAACCCCTGCACTGCTAAAAGAAACCTGCACCATTTAATATGAAGGTGAAGTGATTCTAAACAGTGCAAGAGTAGGATAAATCAGACGCTGTCGCAGTAAACCGGTGACAATAAGACTGTATCCCTGATGGTTGCAGATGAACTTACCACAGATGTGTTCACTCTATAAGTTGATTAAAAGGTAACTGAACTTTTGAATACATTTTCAAAAGTAAGGTGCAATGTGTTAGGCATCGGGATTCTCCCACTGTGTGGGATAGATCCCAAGCATCATCTGGTGCTGTGATCTCCAATTACTGGTCCAGCCGCTAGGATTGCTGCTCAGCACAGATGTCGGTCCCAGCATCCTGCTCAGGTTCGTCGTATACATTTGCAGCGCCCTAGAGTCGTTGCAGTAGTATCGCTCTGCCACTAAGGGGAGTGATGGTACGTCTGATGGCACTAAAGGAGTTCATCTGACCAGGTATCACCAGCACACATTACACTTCGCACTCCGGCCACTAGGGGGAGCAAAGGGTTTTATTTATTAGGCCACTCCTCACACTGGTAAAACTAGGGGTTGGATAGGAAGTTAGACAGAAGCTGACTGGGTTTTTTCCAGGCAACATCCCAGGGGGGTCCCTGTCAGGCTGGGAACCTGGCAACAAGGGGGGTCCCTGTCAGGCGTGGGAACCTGGCGACAAGGATAGAACGTTACGGAGCCGCGCCTGCACTGTCTGCGGCAGCATCCAAAGAAAGGACACGAAGCGAAGGATATTGTGGACAGTGAGAAATGAGATCAAGCACAAAGGAGAGCCAGTAGGAGTCGTGCCCGGAAAACGGCAACATCATACTGAGGCGCATAGCCGGTGCCCGGAACACCAAGGAAGTAACTGACTTTATGCCTTACTTCAAATACCGCAGGACAGTTAATTATAGGTTGGCTGTCTACCTTACATCACCTAAGCAGACATAGGGGGCAACACGTGAAGAGGGGGGCGTCTCTAGGGTCCCGGAAGGGTGCGTCCTAGCCATAGCAAACCTGGGGGACGGAGAATAGAAAGAACTAGAAAGAACGAGAAAGAACGAGAAAGAACGAGAACAGAAGTTGTGAGGTCTATCCCGAATGCTCAGCAGGGAAGCACTACAACACACAGGCGCTAGTGGTAGGCAACGATTTCCACCTGCAAAGGGAACTCTGGATGTGCCTTTAGACCGGCCGGTCTCAGACAGCCCTGTTAACAGTGCTCTGGGTTGAGGATCCTGAAGTCACCAGTAAAGAGGTAAAGAGACTGCAACCCTGTGTCCTCGTTATTGACTGCACCTCACACCATCGCCACCTACACAACTGGGAAGCCCTGGGGACATACTTCACCTGTGGGAAGGTATACCATCTAGCTGCCATCACATCACCCCAGTGGACCCCGAGCAGCGTCGGTCACCCTGACCGAATACCACAGGTGGCGTCACAAAACCTTGACAGACTTGTATCACCTTTTATTGGACGCCCCTTAGCAGGGTCACGGACTGGGTCCAGCCACCGTGACAACCCCAGAACTGAGCCAGAGAGGACCGGTACAGAGTAACCCGCGGCCCTGCATCTGGGGGCGCTCCATATTTGTTTACTGCTGGCTCTCCAGTCAAGTCTATAGTAACCAGTGATATGCAGGTGCAGCTTGTGCTCTGGAGTCTAAGTCCAGAAATCACCCGAGCATGTCCGTGATGTGGCGTCTTCTCATTGGTGTTCAGACGTTAACTGCTCTGGTGATGTGGCGGCTCTGGATTGGCCCACGGGCGATGTCATGGCTGGCTGTGTATGAGTGTTTGGGGTGGAGATTAGGGTTTAAAAGGCTCTCAACGGTGCATGCAGGTGCACTAGTATCATTTATGTTTGGTGTGTGGGTGGATACTCTACCACTCTGTGTGTGTCTGTTTATGCACAGAGTGTGTACTCATTGGCAGGCAGGTTGCACTTATGCGGTTTCGTACCTATGGGTCAACGCCTGACTCTTTAGTCTGCTACATGCTTTGGGTGCCGTTCAGTTACAGGTTCAGTAGCATTCAGGACTGGAGAAACTAGCCTCTTGGCTTTGCATCTGTTTCATTCATGTTTGCGGTTAGCAAAGTTCAGTTACAGAGCAAGCTCAAACCTTATGCTATACATCTCTGTGAAGGCAACAGGCTATTGTACCTAGCATCTTATGAGCTCTTTCTCTTGGCTTAGCATCTGCTTCATTCATGTGTTCTGTAAGCACAGTTTAGTTGCAGAGCAAGCTCTCTCCACGTGCTATCTTCCCTGGGACGCTTAACAGGGTACAATACTTAGCAAACTTGGAGCTCTACCTCTCTGTGATGTTTACAGAGCTAGGTATTCTGCGTCCTGTTCATACTGTATGGAGTTAGCACAGTGTGTGCTCACTGTTTTGTTCCATCATTGTTTACTAGCAGCAGTTATACATCAATGCACGGTGGACCCTGGGTTGCGATTGCACTTTAAATTATATTTTATTTAGCGCAATCCACCAACCCTAACACCATGTTTGTATTACATGAGGAATAGCACAATATTTTTACCAGTATTCCCCTCTGCAGGAACTACATTTAACTGATTTTCCCATTATCAAACAATTTTCCTAATCTTACACCTACTTAATAAACATCAGTAAGCATTCATACCGCATGTTCCACGGATTCGAATCACTGCCAGCTTTTTTCCTTTCTATGTTCTGACACCCCGCTCTATTCTCCACTTTCTGTGCAGAACCATAAATGGGAAGTATACTAAAGCCTGTCATGTGATTACTGCTCTAATGAGCAAAACTACTTCACAAATGAACTCACTGAACTTCCATTGATTGAAGTGTTTTCTGGCAGTTTTGCTATGTGCAAACAATCTCATGTAGTAATGAAAACCTACAGAATTTGAACAAAGCCACAAAGCTAAAATTCAACTAAGTATACCGGTTGTACTCAAATATACAATTATTAAATCTAAAGAGAAAGACTACACATACCATAAAAAATTCAAAGACATAATTTTATTATTAACTGCTTTCTAACATCAGACGTAATAATCCGTCCATGTGACCGGGGCCTATTTGACCACGGATGGATTATTACGTCTGCGCGATAGCCCACACACATGGGATGTGCAGGCGATCATCACCGGGTGTCAGCTAATTCTGCAATGACTTGTCCTATAAAACTGTTCCACTAGTTAACCCCTTTAGTGAACACCATAAAAAAAATCAAAAACAAGACAAAAACAATCATCATGATACCGGGTAACTAAAAGTGGAATAAAACGCAATGAAAAAGATGGATATAAATAAGCATGGTACCACTGAAAATGTCATCTCATCTTGCAAAAAAACAAGCTGTCATACAGCTCCATAAGCAAAAAAATGAAAAAGTAATAGCTCTCACAATAAAGGGATGCAAACACAATAATTTTTTCTTCAAATAGTTTTAATAGTGTAAAAGTGTCAAAACATAAGAAAACAATATAAATGAGGTATCACTGTAATTGTACTGACCCGAAAAATAAAACTGCCTTATCAATTTTATCACGCACAGAACGGCATAACCCCCCAAAAAAAAATTACTGAATTGCTGGTTTTCGTCATTCTGCCTCCCCAAAAAATCGGAATAGAAAGGGATCAAAAAATGTCATGTGCCCGAAAATGGTAGCAATAAAAACATCAACTCGTCGCACAAAAACAAGCAATAACATGAGTATGTTGGCCGAAATATGGAAAAATTATAGCTCTCAAAATGTGGTGATACAAAAACTATTTTTTGCAATAAAAAGCGTCTTTTAGTGTGTGAGAGCAGCCAAACATATAAACCCGATATAAATCTGGCATCGCTGTGCTCGGACCGACCCGAAGAATAAAGTCGCCTAGTCACTTATACTGCACAAGCAACAGCGTAAACAATAAATGAAACCAAGTCTTCACCTACTGTTCATTTTTTCATTTTGCATCCCAAAAATCGCAGTAAGGCTCGGTGCACATTTATCCTGTGGTCTGCGTTGTGCGCTAACACTGGGGTTTCCGAGTAAATCTCTGAAATACGTGATTCAGAAGGAACCTCTGGTGGAAGATTCCTTATAATGAGGCAGATGGAGACACTAAGGATGCCGTCTGACCTGTGATTTGGTGGTGTCTGTCTTTTTAGAGTGAATGGATCCCTCAGGAGTTTCATCTGAATGATGTCACTCAGAGATTTAGATGGAAACCCCAAAGTAAGTGCTCAGCGTTGAGTGCGAGATAAATGTGTTCCCAAACGATATGTAAAATTTTCCCCAAAAAAGCTTCACCTCACACCACAAAAAAATCAAGTCCTCAGTTAGATCCATTATATTTTAATGGAAATATAGGGAGCTTTCAGATTACTGGTAGTATAAAGGCTCTGGAAAAGCGATATGGCTTCTCACCCGCCAAAAGAAATACAGCAAATTCTGTGCTCCTAAATCCATATGCCCCCCTCCATTCTGAGCCTTACAGTGTACCTGAACCACATATAGCATCCACGTTTGGCATTTCTGAAGCAATGAGAGCCCACGTAATTTAATGGGTACATGCTTCCTGAAGCACGGGCTAGGCATAATGTACTGGTGACTGCAACGTACTGTTCACTACAGCAGCAGTTTGCAATTTTCACTTGGCAATATTCATTGCTGCTTGTTTCTGGAAAATACTAATGGAGTCAAAATCGTCACTGACTCACTACACCTGTAGATAATTTCCCAAAGGGGTATGATTTCCAAAGTGGGGTTACTTGAGGGGGGATTCTGCTCTTCTAGCAATTAGCGGCTCTGTATATGGAGTCTGCATACTCTTCTAGGAAAATCTGCGCTCCAGGAGGCAAATAGCTCTCCGTTCCTCCCAAGTCTCTCCATATGGCTAACTAGTACTATACAGCCACATATGTGGTATTGCCACGTTTAGTAGAAACTTTGGGACAAATTTGGGAGCCATTTTTACCCACTTCTTATGTGAAATTGTAAAATCTGGGGCTAAAACTAAATTTTGATTGTAAAAATGTTGTTATTTTTTCTTCACTGCTCAATGGTATAAAATTCTGTGACAAACCTGCGGTGTCAGTATGATCACTGCATGCCTAGATGAATTCATTGAGAGGTGTAGTTTGTAAAATGGGGTCACTTATGGGGGATTCTGTTGTTTTGGCACCTCATGGGCTCTCCCAGTGGGTCATGGTAACTGCAAACCACAACAGTGAAATCTAGCTCTCCTTGCCTTTTGTGCTTTACACTGTGCCTGAAAAATATTTCCCAATTACATGTAAGGCATTGGCACACTCAGGAAGCAATGGACTTCAGCTTTCTGTAAAAAAAAAGTCCCTAATAGCCCTTAGAAAAAATAAAAATTTGGGGCTAAAACAACATTTTTTTTTAGGAAAATGTAATGTTTTTATTTTCCTGGCCCAACGTTATAAACTACTGTAAATCACCTAGGGTTCAAGGCACTCACCACGCATCTAAATACATTCCTTGAGGGGTCTAGTTTCCAAAGTGGGGACAGTTGTGGGGGGTTTCCACTGTTTAGGCTCATCAGGTGCTCTCCAAATGGGTGATGACGGCCGCTGATAATTCAAGAAATTTTACATTCAAAAAAGTCAAATGACACTCCTTCCCTTCCAAGCCCTGCCATGCACCCGAACAGTAGTTTTCATCCTCATATGGGGTATCAGTGTACCCAGGAGAAATTGCACTACAAATTGTATGGTGCGATTTCTTCTGTTACCCTTATGAAAATGCAAATCATATTTGTTGGAAAAATTTAATTTTTTGTCTGTACACCTGAAGTTCAATGACACATCTAGATCGGTTCCCTGCAGGTTTAGATTCCAAAATGGTGTCAATTGTGGGGAATTTTCACTGTTTAGGCACATCAGAGGCTCTCCAAATGGGACATGGCGTCCTCCAATTGTTCCAGCAAATTTTGCATTCAAAAAGTCAAATGGCTCTCCTTCCCTTCCAAGCTCTGCCGTGCACCCAAACATTGGTTTTCACCCTCATATGGGGTATTGGCATGCTCAGGAGAAATTACGGAGCACATGTAGTGGTCCATTATTTCCTGTTACTCGGGCCAAAATAAAAAAAATTGGATCTGAAATCAATTTAAAAAAAAGTTAAATGGTACATTTTTTTCAAAAAATTTCTGTGAAGCACCTGAAGATTTTGAGCACCTTGTAGAGCACCAGTTTTCAGAATGGTGTCACTTTTGGGTATCTTCTTTCATATAGACCCCTCAAATTGACTTAAAATGTGATGTGGTCGCTAAAAAAATGGTTTTGTAAATTTTGTTTTGAAAAATGAAAAATCGCTGGTCAAATTTTAACCCTTAGAACTTCCTAACAATACAAAAATTTGTTCCAAAATTGTGCTGATGTAAAGCAGACATGTGGTAAAGGTTGTGTATTAACTATTTTTTTTATGTGACATATCTCTGTGATTTAAGGGCATGGAAATTCAAAGTTTGAAAATTGAAAAATGTTCCAAATTTTCTCCAAATTTCCTATTTTTTGACAAATAAATGCAAGTCACCATCACACGTCCTCCTCCATGTTTCACGGTGGGAACCAGGCATCTAGAGTCCATCCACTCACCTTTTCTGTTTTGCACAAAGACACAGTTTTTTGTTTTTAATTTTTTTCACACTTCTTCTGCATTGTGATCTAGTTATTGTTGAAGGGGTTGGCAATTTTCTCTTGTTAGTGCAGCTTTCCTCTCAAACTGACTAGCACTGTAATCAGACTCCTACAATTGTAAATCATCCCACATGGGAAAGCTGATTTTCTTTTTGAGGAGGCTGATGGACTGGTCTGGTCACTTGCTTCTCCACCGCTAGTCATTTTTTGGACAGAAGTGCTGGTCAATGTTTGAGGAAATTTGTGCTAACAAGATGAAATGGTTAACCCTTTTATTAAATATTGACATGGTATAATTTCTTTTACATACTGTATATAATCTTTTACGTGTGCTTGGCTCTAGGAAATATATATCTCATGTAGGAAAAGCAGGGTGCTGTATAAGGAATTCAGGAAAACTGAATATTCCTAACAAATAATAGTTTGGTAAGGAGTTATTATTCTTTTCCTGAATTTTTATGGACTGAAAGATACCTTCGGTATTGGTGCATTTCTTTCCTTCACTGTTATTTGCCGGAACCCTCAGCCACTCAAGGAACAGGGCTGACTCAATACTTGGCTGATCAAGCAGTACATTTGGTGCACTTTAAATGTGGGCTATCTCAGAGGCTCTGCTACACAGAGACTATGCTAGCCACTAGTTATACAATTGGTGCCCAATTCATTAAATCTGGAGTTTTGAACATCAGTCTTAATGAATGGGACCACTGGAGTTAGGTGCTCCTAATTCATTGCAAGATGAATGAGGCTAAATGAATTAATGACACCTGACAATTGGCGTGTGACTTCACGAGAAATGTTACTTCAGTTAGGGACTAGAGTACACGTCTAGAGAAATTTCCACCTCTAAAGTGGTATAAATTTTGATGAATTAAATGGGTTGGTTTCACCATGTCCCAACCCAACTCATTTTGGTAAAGCTGCCAGGGTCTGGTGTAAAAAAGTCACAAAATTATTGCAACATCTGAAGATGTTTAACACTGGAACACTAGCAAAAACACTTTAATGAATCAAGCCCTTAGTGTTGGTGTGAGGTAACACAAATAATTTTTAATTCAGTTTGGGGGCCTTAGTAGTATGCCACCTGTTAGAGGTGACCTGTATAGCCAGGAAATTTGATGTTTAGTTAGTGGTCTTCTGAGCAAGATTTAATTAGCATTTTTGTTTCTGAATGAAAAGGTTTCTGTGTCACTATTTCTGGCTGCATTGATCTAATTTATGTTATAAATGTTAAATTTCAAGCAGTTTTGGTTATCTAAAAAGTGGGATAAAACGTGTGATATCACCACTATGATATATTGAACCCCTTTCTGAAATATGACGTACTATCTTGTCGAGGTGGTATGGGCCCGTATGACCACCGATGGGATAGTATGTTATTAACCCCCACACTCTGTGATCAAACGTAATCGCAGTGTTCCGGCGGCATTGGGAAGCATCGCACAGGGAGGGGGCTCCCTGCGTGCTTCCATGAGACTCTCGGAGCAACGCGATTAGATCGCGTTGCTCCGAGGGTCTCCTACCTCCTCCTCCCTGCAGGCCCAGATCCAAAATGGCGGCTGGGGGCCTTCCGGGTCCTGCAGGGAGGTGGCTTCCAAGCACCTGCTCAGAGCAGGTACCGGGAAACTTCCCTGCTGTGCCTGTGTGTTCGCTGATCTGACACAGTGCACAGCAAAGTGTCAGATAAGCGATCTGTCACTTTACTGTGATATTCCCCTCCAGGGGCAAAGTAAAAAAGTTAAAAAAAAATATTTACATGTGCAAAGAAAAAAAAATCTAAATAAAGAAAAAAAAATTGTTCCAATAAATATATTTCTTTATCTAAATAAAAAAAAACAATAAAAGTACACATATTTAGTATCGCCACGTCCATAACGACCCGACCTATAAAACTGTCCCACTAGTTAACTCCTTCAGTGAAAACCATAAAAAATAAAAAAAGAGGCAAAAAAAGACACTTTATCATACCGCCAAACAAAAAGTGGAATAACACATGATCAAAAAGACGGATATAAATGATCATGGTAAAACTGAAAATGTCATCTTGTCCCACAAAAAACGAGCTGCTATACAGCATCATTCACGAAAAAATAAAAAAGTTATAGTCCTCAGAATAAAGCGATGCAAAAATAATTATTTTTTATATAAAATAGTTTTTATCTTATAAAAGTGCAAAAACATAAAAAAATATATGCGGTATCGCTGTAACCGTACTAACCCGAAGAATAAAACTGCTTTTATCAATTTTACCAAACATGGAACGGTATAAGCGCCCCCCCCCAAAAGAAATTCATGAATAGCTGGCTTTTGTTCATTCTACCACACAAAAATCGGAATAAAAAGCGATAAAAAAGTCACGTACCCTAAAATGGTACCAATAAAAATGTCAACTCATCCTGCAAAAAACAAGACCTCATATGACTCTGTGAATCAAAATATGGAAAAACTATAGCTATCAAAATGTGGAGACGCAAAAACTATTTTTTGCATCTTTTAGTGTGTGACGGCTACCAATCATAAAAATTGGCAAAAAAAGCTATAAAAGTAAATCAAACCCCCCTTCATCACCCCCTTAGTTAGGGAAAGATAATACAATTTTAAAAAATGTATTTATTTCCATTTTCCCATTAGGGTTAGGGTTAGGGCTAAAGTTAGGGTTAGGGTTAGGGTTGGGGCTAAAGTTAGGGTTAGGGTTGGGGCTAAAGTTAGAGTTGGGGCTAAAGTTAGGGCTAGGGTTGGGGCTAAAGTTAGGTTTGGGGTTGGGGTTAGGGTTAGGGCTAAAGTTAGGGTTAGGGTTAGGGCTAAAGTTAGGGTTAGGGTTGGGGCTAAAGTTAGGGTTAGGGTTGGGGTTAGGGTTAGGGCTAAAGTTAGGGTTAGGGTTGGGGATAAAGTTAGCGTTTGGATTTCATTTACGGTTGGGATTAGGGTTGGGATTAGGGTTAGGGGTGTGGTTAGAGTTATGGTTGGGATTAGGGTTAGTGGTGTGTTTGGGTTAGAGTTTCAGTTAGAATTGGGGGATTTCCACAGTTTAGGCACATCAGGGGCTCTCCAAAGGCGACATGGCGTCCGATCTCAATTCCAGCCAATTCTGAATTGAAAAAGTAAAACAGTGCTCCTTCCCTTCCGAACTCTCCCGTGCGCCCAAACAGTGGTTTACCCCCACATATTGGGTATCAGCATACTAAGGACAAATTGTACAACAACTTTTGGGTTCCAGTTTCTTCTGTTACCCTTGGAAAAATAAAAAAATGTGGGCGAAAAATCATTTTTTGTGAAAATAAATGATTTTTTATTTTTATGGCTCTACATTATAAACTTCTGTGATGCACTTGGTGGGTAAAAGTGCTCACCAGACATATAGATAAGTTCCTTAGGTGGATTACCTTCCAAAATGGTGCCACTTGTGGGTGGTTTCAATGTTTAGACACATCAGGGGCTCTCCATACACGATCATGGCCCATCTAAATTCCAGTCAATTTTGCATTCAAAAGTCAAATGGCGCTCTTTCCGAGCTCTGCCATGCGCCCAAACAGTGTTTTACTTCCACATATGGGGTATCAGCGTACTCAGGACAAATTGGACAACAACTCTTGGGGTCCAATTTCTCCTGTTACCCTTGGTAAAATAAAACAAATTGGAGCTGAAATAAATTTTTGTGACAAAAAGTTAAATGTTCATTTTTTTAAGCATTCCCAAAAGTCCTGTGAAACGCCTGAAGGGTTAATAAACTTCTTGAATGTGGTTTTGAGTACCTTGAGATGTGCAGGTTTTAGAATGGTGTCACACTTGGGTATTTTCTATCATATAGACCCCTCAAAGTGACTTCAAATGTGATGTGGTCCCTAGAAAAATGGTGTTGTAAAAATGAGAAATTGCTGGTCAACTTTTAACCCTTATAACTCCATAAAAAAAAATTGGGGTGTTCCTAAATTGTGCTGATGTAAAGTAGACGTGTGGAAAATGTTACTTATTAAGTATTTTGTGTGACATACAGTAAAGACCGAAAGTTTGGACACACCTTCTCATTTAAATATTTTTCTGTATTTTCATGACTATGAAAATTGTACATTCACACTGAAGGCATCAAAACTATGAAGTAACACATGTGGAATTATATACTTAACAAAAAAGTGTGAAACAACTGAAATTATGTCTTATATTCTAGGTTCTTCAAAGTAGCCACCTTTTGCTTTGATGACTGCTTTGCACACTCTTGGCATTCTCTTGATGAGCTTCAAGAGGTAGTCACCGGTAATGGTCTTCCAACAATCTTGAAGGAGTTCCTAGAGATGCTTAGCACTTGTAGGCCCTTTTGCCTTCACTCTGCGGTCTAGATCACCCCAAACCATCTCGATTGGGTTCAGGTCTGGTGACTGTGGACGCCAGGTCATCTGGCGTAGAACCCCATCACTCTCCTTCTTGGTCAAATAGCCCTTACACAGCCTGGAGGTGTGTTTGGGGTCATTGTCCTGTTGACAAATTAATGATGGTTCAACTAAACCGGATGGAATAGCATGCCGCTGCAAGATGTTGTGGTAGCCATGCTGGTTTAGTATGCCTTCAATTTTGAATAAATCCCCAACAGTATCACCAGCAAAGCACCCCCACACTATCACAACTCCTCCCCCATGCTTCACGGTGGGAACCAGACATGTAGAGTCCATCCGCTCACCTTTTCTGTGTCGCACAAATACATGGTGGTTGGAACCAAAAATCTCAAATTTGGACTCATCAGACCAAAGCACAGATTTCCACTGGTCCAATGTCCATAGGGTTGGGGCTAAAGTTAGGGTTAAGGTTGGGGTTAGGGTTAGGGTTAGGGCTAAAGTTAGGGTTAGGGTTGGGGATAAAGTTAGGGTTAGGGTTGGGGATAAAGTTAAGGTTTGGATTTCATTTACGGTTGGGATTAGGGTTGGGATTAGGGTTAGGGGTGTGGTTAGGGTTATGGTTGGGATTAGGGTTAGGGGTGTGTTTGGGTTAGAGTTTCAGTTAGAATTGGGGGATTTCCACAGTTTAGGCACATCAGGAGCTCTCCAAACGCGACATGGCGTCCGATCTCAATTCCAGCCAATTCTGAATTGAAAAAGTAAAACAGTGCTCCTTCCCTTCCGAACTCTCCCGTGCGCCCAAACAGTGGTTTACCCCCACATGTCGGGTATCAGCATACTCAGGACAAATTGCACAACAACTTTTGGGTTCCAGTTTCTTCTGTTACCCTTGGAAAAATAAAAAAATGTGGGCGAAAAATCATTTTTTGTGAAAATAAATGATATTTTATTGTTATGGCTCTACATTATAAACTTCTGAGAAGCACTTGGTGGGTCAAAGTACTCACCACACATATAGATAAGTTCCTTAGGTGGATTACCTTCCAAAATGGTGCCACTTGTGGGTGGTTTCAATGTTTAGGTATATCAGGGGCTCTCCATACACGATCATGGCCCATCTAAATTCCAGTCAATTTTGCATTCAAAAGTCAAATGGCCCTCCTTCCGAGCTCTGCCATGCGCCCAAACAGTGGTTTACCCCCACTTATGGGGTATCAGCATACTCAGGACAAATTGGACAACAACTCTCGGGGTCCAATTTCTCCTGTTACCCTTGGTAAAATAAAACAAATTGGAGCTGAAGTAAATTTTTTGTGACAAAAAGTTAAATGTTCATTTTTTTAAGCATTCCCAAAAGTCCTGTGAAACGCCTGAAGGGTTAATAAACTTCTTGAATGTGGTTTTGAGTACCATGAGATGTGCAGGTTTTAGAATGGTGTCACACTTGGGCATTTTCTATCATATAGACCCCTCAAAGTGACTTCAAATGTGATGTGGTCCCTAGAAAAATGGTGTTGTAAAAATGAGAAATTGCTGGTCAACTTTTAACCCTTATAACTCCATAAAAAAAAATTGGGGGGTCCAAAATTGTGCTGATGTAAAGTAGACATGTGGAAAATGTTACTTATTAAGTATTTTGTGTGACATACAGTACAGACCGAAAGTTTGGACACACCTTCTCATTTAAATATTTTTCTGTATTTTCATGATTATGAAAATTGTACATTCACACTGAAGGCATCAAAACTATGAAGTAACATATGTGGAATTATATACTTAACAAAAAGTGTGAAACAACTGAAATTATGTCTTATATTCTAGGTTCTTCAAAGTAGCCACCTTTTGCTTTGATGACTGCTTTGCACACTCTTGGCATTCTCTGTATGAGCTTCAAGAGGTAGTATCTGGAAATGGTCTTACAACAATCTTGAAGGAGTTCCCAGAGATGCTTATCACTTGTTGGCCCTTTTGCCTTCATTCTGTGGTCCAGCTCACCCCAAACCATCTCAATTGGGTTCAGATCTGGTGACTGCGGAGGCCAGGTCATCTGGCGTAGCACCGCATCACTCTCCTTCTTGGTCAAATAGCCCTTACACAGCCTGGAGGTGTCTTTGGGGTCATTGTCCTGTTGAAAAATAAATGACGGTTCAACTAAACGCAAACCGGATGGAATAGCATGCCGCTGCAAGATGCTGTGGTAGCCATGCTGGTTCAGTATGCCTTCAATTTTCAATAAATCCCCAACAGTATCACCAGTAAAGCACCCCCACACCATCACAACTCCTCCCCCATGCTTCACGGTGGGAACCAGACATGTAGAGTCCATCCGCTCACCTTTTCTGTGTCGCACAAATACACGGTGGTTGGAACCAAAGATCTCAAATTTGGACTCATCAGACCAAAGCACAGATTTCCACTGGTCTAATGTCTATTCCTTGTGTTCTTTAGCCCAAACAAGTCTCTTCTGCTTGTTGCCTGTCCTTAGCAGTGGTTTCCTAGCAGCTATTTTACCATGGAGGCCTGCTGCACAAAGTCTCCTATTAACAGTTGTTGTAGAGATCTGTCTGCTGCTAGATCTCTGTGTGGCATTGACCTGGTCTCTAATATGAGCTGTTGTTAACCTGCAATTTCTGAGGCTGGTGACTCGGATAAACTTATCCTCAGAAGCAGAGGTGACTCTTAGTCTTCCTTTCCTGGGGCGGTCCTCATGTGAGCCAGTTTCTTTGTAGCGCTTGATGGTTTTTGCCACTGCACATGGGGACACTTTCAAAGTTTTCCCAATTTTTCAGACTGACTGACCTTCATTTCTTAAAGTAATGATGGCCACTCGTTTTTCTTTACTTAGCTGCTTTTTTCATGCCATAATACAAATTCTAACAGTCTATTCAGTAGGACTATCAGCTGTGTATCCACCTGACGTCTGCACAACACAACTGATGGTCACAACCCCATTTATAAGGCAAGAAATCCCACTTATTAAACCTGACAGGGCACACCTGTGAAGTGAAAACCATTCCCAGTGACTAACTCTAGAAGCTCATCAAGAGAATGCCAAGAGTGTGCAAAGCAGTCATCAAAGCAAAAGGTGACTACTTTGAAGAACCTAGAATATAAGACATATTTTCAGTTGTTTCACACTTTTTTGTTAAGTATATAATTCCACATGTGTTAATTCATAGTTTTGATGCCTTCAGTGTGAATGTACAATTTTCAGAGTCATGAAAATACAAAAAAATCTTTAAATGAGAAGGTGTGTCCAAACTTTTGGTCTGTACTGTATCTCTGTGATTTAAGGGCATAAAAATTCAAAGTTGGAAAATTGCGAAATTTTCTAAATTTTCGACAAAATTTCCATTTTTTTCACAAGTAAACGCAGGTAATATCAAATAAATTTTACCACTATCATGAAGTACAATATGTCACGAGAAAACTGTCAGAATCATCAGGATCCGTTGAGGCGTTCCAGAGTTATAACCTCATAAAGGGAAAGTGGTCAGAATTGTAAAAATTGGCCTGGTCATTAACGTGCAAACCACCCTTGGGGGTAAAGGGGTTAAAAAGAAGAATTAAGAATTAATATACTGTAATAGTTTCTACTAGTTTACACAAGTGTACTAGTTTTCATCATTCATTTAATTAATCTTGTACCAATAACCCTTTTGTGATAAAGAATTTGTAACAACTCTGCTGGCATCACGGCATGGCCTCGCATCTTTCACACTACCTTACCCACTGCTCCAGGCCATGATGTGGTTTCTGTTTCATGCCAGCTCCATGTTCTGTGTCTCTGCTCTCTGCATGCTTCATGGCTGTGTGTATAGGGGGACAGCGCCTGAACTCTCTGGTTCTTATAGGAACCAGGTGCATCTGTCTAATCTGTTCCTGACCAATTACCAAGAGGCCTCCAGTATTTAGTGCAGCTCCACCCTGTGGTCTGGGCTGTGCAATGTGTTAGCTCAGTTAGTGTCTAGCTTCTGAGTTTGCCAGGCCTTGCTTTGAGTTACTCCCTCTCTGGAGGCTTTCTCTGTGCTATTGCCTTGATCTTGTTGTCCGCCCTCCAGGAGGCAGAATATCCTGGTTTCTGTGTCTTTGTCCTTGTGTCTTGTTCCAGTGCCTTGTCTGTACTTTGTCTTTTCTCGGTCTCCTTGTCTGTGGCTTCCTTCCCTGCTGTGTCTTTCCTTGTGTTCTCAGTCTGCTTACGCTCTGCACTCTTGCGGCTCTGCCTGCTCTGTACCTTTGTGGCTTTATCTCTACTCCGCACTCCTGCGGTTCTGCTCCATTCTGCTCTGCTCCGCTCCCGTTGCTGCACTAATCTCTTGCTGCAGCTCCTCTCTGCAATCCTTGCGGTTCCACTCTGCTTAGCTTCTGCAGTATCTCTTGCTGCAGCTCCTCTCCACATTCCTTGTGGCTCCGCACCGCTTAGCTTTTATTGCTGTGCTATCTCTTGCTGCTCTACCGCTCCTATTTGCAGCCTTGCAATTCTCTTCCAGTCTGAACAGGTCCCAACCTGTTCCCTCTTCTTTCATATTACATTTCCGTACCAGCACCTCCAGTGTGAACAGGTCTCTTCCTGTTTATTCATTCTACATATCCATACCTGTACCTCCTGTGTGAACAGGTCCCTACCTGTTCCTTCATATTTCATATCCGTTCCTGCACCTCCAGTGTGAACAGGCCCTTACCTGTTCATTCATACACCACATCTATCAGTCCTGTGTTCTCTGCTGCCAGTCCAGCCATTCCTGCCGTGCCTTCCAGTCCTGTGTTTCCTGCCGTCCTAGCCAGTCCTGTTTCCTGCCGTCCCTGCCAGTCCTGTGTTCCTGCCAGCCCTGTGTTCTCTGCTGTGTTCTCTGCCAGCCCTGTGTTATCTTCCGTATCTCTGCCAGCCTTGTGTCTCAGCCGTGTCTCTGCCAGCCCTGTCTCAGCCGTGCCAGCCTACTCGTCTGAGTTTCAGCCGTGCTCTTCTGCCAGTCCTGCCTGATGTCCGCACCAATCCTGGTGTTCCTGTCTCCCAAGTGGGATCAGCAGCCACAGCCAGACACCACCCTGGAGTAGCACCTGGCAGCTGCCTGCTGCACAAGCCTGTCCTCACCATCAGAGGCTCCAGTGAAAACCCAGGCAGCTCTCATAGTCACGCCCCTTCCAGGGTAGTCTGGTTTGTGGCACAGTGGGGCCACAAACCCCCCGAGCTCACGCCCACCAGTCAGGGCGTGAGCGTGACAGAATTTATATGCTAATTTGAGCTTATTTGGTGTTTACAGCATAGCAATACCCTTCTTCTACTTATATACTGTATGATGTTTTGCAATACATAAAACCTAAGGTAATTGCATATGAGCTACTGCTAAAGCCATATGAACATTAAGTTCCTGAAGACTGCAGCTATGATTCTTTAAAAACCCTTCATTAAATTATACTAATTAAATATTCATCAATTTTACATCGTTAGTTCAAATTCCGCATACTTTTTCATAATTAGAGTAGCCCAGGGTAATATCTTCTTTAGCACTCACGACTTTTTGAGGCAACATTTAAAATTTCTTTAATGCTGCTTACATTGTTCTGGGATTTGTGCAAATGCATGCAAATATATCATATCTGAACTTGTCTTTTCCTTGTATAATTTGGAACTCAAGTTTCAAAAGCTATGTTTCAAATGATCATTTAATTTCCTACCTGTGTATTATACTTAAAGGGGATTCTCAGATAAATATAATTTTGAATAACACCTAGGATTCTTTGAAAATATCAATATATACTGGATGGAATAGTGCATTATCAGAGAAACATCAAATGACACACAGTTCTCATCACTTTATGTCGTTACTTTTAGATCTGGCACAAATCACTGGGAGGTTTGTCCTGGATTCATGTGGGTAACAGTAAGAAAATATGGTAGGTTTTGTTGTTTTTACAAAATCCAAGCCACTGTTCAAGATTTTAGCTAGCCTGGACAACTGATTTAAATCATAAATGTTCAGCTCTGACTTTTATAAGTACCTGAACGTAGAGGAGATGTTTAATTCCTACTCATCTGTCTCTAAGATCTATTGACACAAAGCAGTCTACATTTCTCTGCTCACTGCCCACAACTGGATAAAGATGAGATCTAGGCATAGATGGACTCTTACAATCCAACAAAGGGGTATTGCCACTGGTTTACCGCAACAGAGAGGAGCCAGAAGATCCCAGCGTCTGATTTCTCCTATTCCTGCACTGGTTAGAAGCACTTAACCTTCTTATTAAATGGTGTAAATTTCTTTTGGCAGTGTAGGGGTTAATCTGCTCAGTTGAGCTCTCCTGGAAGCTTTGCTGCCTTAAGGCTCAGCTGTTCACAGTTAGCCACTCCCATCTCCTACAGTGCCTACAAGTAGTATTCAACCCCCTGCAGATTTAGCAGGTTTACACATTTGGAATTAACTTGGCATTGTGACATTTGGACTGTAGATCAGCCTGGAAGTGTGAAATGCACTGCAGCAAAAAAGAATGTTATTTCTTTGTTTATTTTTTTTTTAAATTGTGAAAAGTCTTTTCAGAGGGTCATTTATTATTCAACCCCTCAACCCACCAGAATTCTGTTTGGTTCCCCTAAAGTATTAAGAAGTAGTTCAGGCAAAAAGAACAATGAGCTTCACATGTTTGGATTAATTATCTCTTTTTCCAGCTTTTTCTGACTATTTAAGACCCTCCCCAAACTTGTGAACAGCACTCATACATGGTCAACATGGGAAAGACAAAGGAGCATTCCAAGGCCATCAGAGACAAGATCGTGGAGGGTCACAAGGCTGGCAAGGGGTACAAAACCCTTTCCAAGGAGTTGGGCCTACCTGTCTCCACTGTTGGGAGCATCATCCGGAAGTGGAAGGCTTATGGAACTACTGTTAGCCTTCCACAGCCTGGACAGCCTTTGAAAGTTTCCTCCCGTGCTGAGGCCAGGCTTGTCCAAAGAGTGAAGGCTAACCCAAGGACAACAAGGAAGGAGCTCCGGGAAGATCTCATGGCAGTGGGGACATTGGTTTCAGTCAATACCATAAGTAACGTACTCCACCGCAATGGTCTCCGTTCCAGATGAGCCCGTAAGGTACCTTTACATTCAAAGCGTCATGTCAAGGCTCGTCTACAGTTTGCTCATGATCACCTGGAGGACTCTGAGACTGACTGGTTCAAGGTTCTCTGGTCTGATGAGACCAAGATCGAAATCTTTGGTGCCAACCACACACGTGACATTTGGAGACTGGATGGCACTGCATACGACCCCAAGAATACCATCCCTACAGTCAAGCATGGTGGTGGCAGCATCATGCTGTGGGGCTGTTTCTCAGCCAAGGGGCCTGGCCATCTGGTCCGCATCCATGGGAAGGTAGATAGCACGGCCTACCTGGAGATTTTGGCCAAGAACCTCCGCTCCTCCATCAAGGATCTTAAGATGGGTCATCATTTCATCTTCTGTTGTGAATTCTGTAGTCGGTGCGGAGGACCCTTTTGCACACTCTGTGTGGTCTTTTGTAGATTCCTTTCCTATACTCTGTCTATTTAGTAAGTCTGGCCTCCCTTTGCTGAAACCTATTTCATTTCTGCGTTTGTGACTTTCATCTTTACTCACAGTCATTATATGTGGGGGGCTGCCTATTCCTTTGGGGAATTTCTCTGAGGCAAGGTAGGCTTTATTTTCTTCTCTAGGGCTAGCTAGCTCTGAGGCTGTGACGAGGCGCCTAGGGAGCGTCAGGAGCGCTCCACGGCTATTTTTAGTGTGTGCGATAGGATTAGGGCTTGCGGTCAGCAGAGCTCCCACATCCCAGAGCTCGTCCTGTATGAGTTTAACTATCAGGTCGGGTGCTCCTAACCACCAGGTCATAACAATCTTCCAACAAGACAACGACCCAAAGCACACAGCCAAGAAAACCAAGGCCTGGTTCAAGAGGCAAAAAATCAAGGTGTTGCAGTGGCCTAGTCAGTCTCCTGACCTTAAACCAATTGAAAACTTGTGGAAGGAGCTCAAGATTAAAGTCCACATGAGACATCCAAAGAACCTAGATAACTTGGAGAAGATCTGCCGGCCTGATCAGGTCTTATAAAAGACGATTATTAGCTGTAATTGCAAACAAAGGTTATTCCACAAAATATTAAACCTAGGGGTTGAATAATAATTGACCCACACTTTTATGTTTAAAATTTATAAAAATTTAACTGAGCAACAAAACTTTTTGGTTTGAAAGATTTATGCATCTGTTAATAAATCCTGCTCTTGTTTGAAGTTTGAAGGCTCTAACTTATTTGCATCTTATTAAACCTGCTAAATCTGCAGGGGGTTGAATACTACTTGTAGGCACTGTATATAATCTGGGTCCTGGCTAGCACTTATTTGTCAGAGAAACTTATGCTGCATAGCTAGAGGTTGTTAGTGATTATTTTTGGAGAAAGGCATTTGGTGGATTTATCTGTAACTATTGCTAGGTTTTGCGTGTGTGATAATTCCCTTTCTTCTGTTACTTTGGTTTGACCCCCTTCTCCATTTCCTGGTGCATTGCTCTGTATGTTTGGTATTTTTCTTTATCCCTGTTCGTATTACCTTGTTAGTCTGGCAGGTGTACCATAGTATACTACTACTTACCTCTTCCCTGGGTGGGGAAGGGTACAAGTTGAAGGTGGATTCAAGAGCTAAGGCAAGGTGCATGGCCCCAGCATCTTCACCATCAGAAGTAATCTAGGAAGCAGGATGAGCTAGGGCGCCCCCTAGCGTGAGGGACAGGGGAGGAGTCCCTGGTTGCAGGATACCCGACAACAGAGTCATGTCAGGTATACATTGGGGAAAACCTTGTTATCTATGAATTGGCAAGGAAAATCAAGGTAACATGCACATGAGATTTTAACTCCTCCTCGACATTGGATGTAGCAGTACGTCCAATATTTGCATTGTGTTTCAGCAAATAGATGTACCTATAAGGAATAGCGATTTTGGGGGCAGAGAATCAGTGCCCTCATGATCACCGCTGAGAGCTCAGCTTAAGTGATAGCTGAGCCTCAGCTGTGACAGGCATTTAACCCCTTCCCGACCTGTGACACAGCGTATGCGTCATGAAAGTCGGTGCCAATCCGACCTGTGATGCATATGCTTTGTCACAGAATGATCGCGTCCCTGCAGATCGGGTGAAAGGGTTAACTCCCATTTCACCCGATCTGCAGGGACAGGGGGAGTGGTAGTACAGCCCGGGGGGGTGGTTTCACCCCCCCCGTGGCTACGATTGCTCTGATTGGCTGTTGAAAGTGAAACTGCCAATCAGAGCAATTTGTAATATTTCACCTATTAAAACTGGTGAAATATTACAATCCAGCCATGGCCGATGCTGCAATATCATCGGCCATGGCTGGAAACACTGGTCTGCACCCCCCCACCGCCACCGATCCCCCCCCCAGTCCTCCGATCACTCCGGTACACAGCTCCGCTCCCCTCAGTCCTCCTGTCCGCTCCCCCCGTGCTCTTGTCCACTCACCCCCGTGCTCCAATCCCACCCCCGTGCTCCAACCACCCCCCCTGCACTCCGATCCACCCCCGGTGCTCCAATCCACCCCCCATGCTCCAATCCACCCCCCCGTGCTCCGATTCATCCCCCGCGCTCCGATCCAACCCCCCATGCTCCGATCCACCCCCCCGTGCTCCTCCCCACCCCATCATACTTACCGAGCCTCCCGTGGTCCGTCCGTCTTCTTTCCTGGGCGCCGCCATCTTCCAAAATGGCGGGCGCATGCGCAGTGCGCCCGCCGAATCTGCCGGCCGACAAATTCGTTTCAAGTGCATTTTGATCACTGTGACCTATCACAGTGATCAAAATAAAAAAAATACTAAATGACCCCCTCTTTGTCACCCCCATAGGTAGGGACAATAATAAAATAAAGAATTTTTTTTTTCTTCCACTGAGGTTGGGGTAAGAACTAGGGTTAGGGTTAGGGTTAGGGTTAGGGCTTCGGTATGTGCACACGTATTCTGGTCCTCTGCGGATTTTTCCACAGCGGATTTGATAAATCCGCAGTGCTAAACCGCTGCAGATTTATCGCAGATTTACCGTCGTTTTTCTGCGCATTTCGCTGCGGTTTTACAACTGCTGTTTACTATTGGAGCAGTTGTAAAATCGCTGCGGAATCCGCAGAAAAAAGTGAAATGCTGCAGAATGTAAACCCCTGCATTTCCGTGCAGTTTTTCCGCAGCATGTGTACAGCGATTTTTGTTTCCCATAGGTTTACATTGAACTGTAAACTTATGGGAAACTGCTGCGGATCTGCAGCGTTTTCCGCAGTGTATGCACATACCTTTAGAATTAGGCTATGTGCACACGGTGCGGATTTGGCTGCGGATCCGCAGCGGATTGGCCGCTGCGGATTTGCAGCAGTGTTCTGTGAAAGAAATGGTTAATCTGAAATAAATAAAATGTATTTCTATGCAAGGAGTCAAGTATTATCATCTAAGTCTCCTTGTGTCCAGTCTCCCGGACATTCCATTTTAGTGGAAGGTCAGTTATTCTCGGAGGAACGTCAATAGGTTGGGAGTTGATATCCTTTCAAGGATGTACATCTGTTATGCCCTTTTTACAGAATAACCTACATAGTTTAGCCAAATCCCTTGTTGACAAGAAATATGTAAAAAGCATTCCCGCATTCTATCTTGGGAATGGGTGACAAGCCATCAAGTAAATAAGTTTGTTGTTGCCAAATCTTGTGTAACCTATACTCCTTGTAACCTTGTGACTTTTGGGTTATATAAGAAGGATGGGGCGTGATTAAAAGCAGATTATATTGGAAAGACAACTGCTGTCTGTCTCTCTGATTTATTTCTCCTAACTATAGGTACCTATCAACAATACCTGAGGTTGGTTTCCAATTGAGAGAAAATCTCGACTTCAACAACTTGGAGGCCCCAGCGAGATTTCCACTCCATTCCCCTTCGACTACCGTCCCAGACTGAACACGGCTGCCTACCGCCTGGTCCGAGAGAGGGGGGAAAATTAGAACCCGGGTAAGTGAGCTATTGCTCGCACTTCTTTTCCTGTCTCTCCGGACGGGGAGGCCGGTAGAAGGTCAGTCTGCAGGGTTTTTCTAACGGGAATCCCTTCAGGTAGAAGACATCTGTGTTCTGTGTTATCTGTAGTAATATCTGTATTTTTGTTTTTTATTTTTATTGTCATATTCTCTTATAATGATAGTCTGCATAATCCGTTATCCGTCACTATTGATTTTGCTTGTGTGTTTAAACTGTGGTACAGTAATCAAATTCACCTGCAAACCCATCTGTCCCGTTAAACGTTGCTGCTAACTATTGTCAATTTTGTCAATTGTCAAAACATTGTGTCCTGTCTGAATTGTGTGCTGTGGTCCAGATTGTGCATTCACAAAATACCTTACATCCAAACTGGTTCCGGATTTTACTGTTATATCTTGTTGTTTAATTATTGTTTATTGTGCAGAACTGCTAAAATTAGTTTCAGATTGGTAGTATAAATCATATTATGCCTTGTTATATATGCTCTATTTATCTCATTGTCTGTGCTATCCTTGCTTTGTATATGATGATTGATCACATTATTATGGTTTATTACTGCAGTTTTGTCTGTTTGGATAATCAAGAATATTAGGTCTGTTTATAAATTACATCTAGAGTATTTTAGAAAAAGCATTTAGTGTCTATCTGGTTGTTGCAGGACCTAGGAAAGTTTTTTTAATACTATATGCCTTGTACACATTGTCTGTGTTCTGTCACTATAGTAAAAAAGAAAGTAGGGGGTGAGGAAGATTGGTATTTGGAAAGAGTGCATTTGTCACCTGTATTTCCACATCAGTATAGCCGAAGAAATAAGTTATATAGAGTGTTCTCTTGTCACGTAGTCCCACACCCTCAGGCACTGAATAAAAGTTGGGCATACATTATAAGGACTAGATGGTATATGCCTCAGTGGCAGGATATGGTCACTCATGACTATAATTTTGATACTTCATAAAGTAAGATTCTTTAATTGATCTGACATACTCATATTTCAGTGGGATCTCAGATGTTGCATGATGAATATATAGCGCTAGTTTTTGGAATTGCAATATTCATGTGGGTATGTATTTATTTGTTTGAAAGAATTTACTCCAGCATCAGGAAAGAACAGAGAGCTGCAGTATAGCTAATTGCCGTGGGAACAGGAATCACTGACTATTCTAATAGATCAGTGGATTCCGGAGAGTACATAGCAGGACTGAAGACAGGGGTCTCTCCCTTTGACAGCTGTTATGGGTGCTAGATTTACTAGGTCAGGAAAAGATATGGATCCAAGATATAAAATGAAGGACCTGGTGGGTCTAGAGAATGGCAAAAAGGCTGTAAGGAATGCAGCAAGGATTTTAGAAAAGGCAGGAATGCCGAGTAATGGATGTTTGGATGCTGAGAGATGGAAGCGGTTCAGCAGAGAGCATGCTGCGTGGATTGACAAGCATGGGTATGAGGAGCAAGTGGCTGCATGGATCAGAACTTCTGAACGTCATGATCCGTATTATAATGCTGAAAAGAATGATGAGGATGAAAGTGATGAAGCTCACATGAGAGGCAGAATGTATGTAAACAGATCCTCGCTTCCCCCGCAGGCACTAGGGCTCCCTCCCTCACAGGGCTCATCAGAGCTGGGAAAGGCAGCCCCTCCTTCTCATGGCCAGCTGGAGCAGACAGCTCCCTCCGCTCCTGTAACAAAGGGGGATTCCAGCAGTCAGGCAAAAAGTGTGACTGAGTGTAATAAAGAAATGCTTTCTGGCTCTTCTAAATCCCCAGATAATAATTCTTCAGGGGCTAGTACAATACCTTACTTGCCCGAGAGCTTTATTTCTTCCCCATCATTTCCATCTCCTTTGGGAATAGCAAGGCCAGGACCTTGCAACATGCAGACACCAGTGATCTGCCAGCAGCCCACGGCCCCATGGATGTCATTTTTGGAAGGAGGGTGGATGCAGGCACCGGGGCAGGTACAGTTGAGCTACCCTGCCCATGTCTTGTCCCCTCCCCAATACTCATCCGCAGATCACTACCCAGGACTACCGAAAGGGTCCCCTGATAGTTTTTCCACTCCAATAAATAGTCCAAGTCATCCAGGGGTCTCTCCTGAACAAGGAAACAACCATTTTCGCCTACTAACTACCCCTACGCCCTCTCCAGGAGAGACTGCTTCTCCTGATGATAATAAGGTCGTAGAAAAGATTGTCCTGACCAAGGGAGACCAAGGATGGACATGTTTGAAAAATGGGCACTCCGGTGGGAGGGAAGAAGAATCCAAAGAAATAGCACTCTCACACCCAGCAAGCAGTCTACAGGGCGGTCCAGAGGAAAGGAGGGCAATGAGATCTAGTACTTGGATCTGTGACAAGTGTCATAAACAAAATGACAAGAGAAAACCCCAATGTGACTTCTGTACTGGAATAGAGAAAAGTGACATGGCAACAGCCCTCCCAGTTATTACACAGACCACCAGCAGACCACCAGAAGCACAGGGAGAGGATACAAAGGTAGATACCACTACTTGGTATAAGCCATGTAGCAGATCCGAGCAACTTACTATGGCCAATAGTTTCCCAGACCCATACAAAAATCCTCTTGGGTTTTACAAAGCTATGGAAAGTGCAGCTGATAATTACGATGCTGCATGGAATGACTTAGAACTACTATGTCGTATTTCTGCCGGAGTGCCACTGGTTGAAAAGGTAAAGGCAGTCCAAGTAGATACTGCAATACACGCTGTACCAGAGGACAAAAAAACTAGGGACTCAGGACTGCAGTTCCTGGCTAGATTACTTGTGGTTGCCAAAAAACAGGCAGAGGAACTAGCATCAGGGTTACCAGAGGTATTTCAGGGGGCAGATGAACCGATTGACAGATTTTATGCTAGATGTACAGCCGTATTTACAGACCATGACTATGACCTAAAGAATCCAAGAGAAGCTAGATTTCTCAAAAATATGTTCATGACAGGACTCAGGGAAGAGATAAGGACAGAAGTAATGCGTGTACGACCAGAATGCATCTATGCCACCCTTGACCAATCCCTTCCCATGTTTAGCGGGGTGGAGGATCAGATTAACAGTAAAAAGGCAAAGAAACAACAAAAGCCTACCCCAGTTATGGTCAACATACCCCCAGATGCTTTCAATAATGCTGTCAAAACCGCAGTGCAGGCAGCAGGGTTGCAAAATAGAGGAACATGGCAGGGCGCTCAGGGGAAAAGATATGGGGTACCTGACTCGGAGGAATGTAGAAAGAAGGGGCTCTGTTTTGGTTGTGGCCAAAGGGGGCATATTAAGAGAAATTGTCCCCGACGAACGGCAACCAAACCAGACCCAACCCATGTTGCAATGGTAATGACAGAGGAGGACGGAAATACTTCAGACTAGGAATTTGGCAGCCCCCGGCATACTTCTGTAATAGTGGTTCCCCCGCGGGATGGCCCAATGGCCATCACACAATTACAACTTCCTAATGGGAAGCAATTAGATTGCCTGATTGATACGGGGGCGAGCCGTACTATTATACGAAAAAAGGATATGCCACAACGATTCATGACAGGAAAAACGATTCCAGGGCTGGGAGCTGGAGGAACGACTCATCCTTTGTATGAAACTGAGCCTATGAAGGTGCGAATAGCACACACCACTGATTTGTGTGCCCATTTGCTAGTTTCAGACAAATGCCCACTAAATTTAATAGGTGCAGACATTCTAAATGCAGTAAATGCAATTATTAAATTTGGAAAGAAAGGTATTACTGTTGCAGGCCCGTTGTCAGAAGAAATACTTTCTACTATGATGTCAATGACTGTGCTGGATGATGCCGAGAAACCCCCAATTGAGCAAGATACGGAAGTCCAGCAGATGCTTGAACAAGTACCACCAGCACTATGGGTAAAAGACAAAACTGATGTGGGATTGTTGAGAATATCACCTGTATCAATTAAATTAAGACCAGGAACAGTACCGGTACGTAGTCGACAGTATCCTTTAAGTAGAGAACAGACAGAGGCCATCTCCACACAGGTATCAACGTATCTGAAAGCAGGAATATTGACCGAGAGAAAATCCGTATATAATACACCTCTTTTTCCGGTAAAAAAGAAACAGACAGAGGGACAACCAGCGGTTTACCGCATGGTACATGATTTAAGAGAAATTAACAAACTAATGATTGTTGACCTACCCATAGTGCCAAACCCACACACTCTGTTGAATCAAATTCCAAGCAATGCAAAATGTTTCACCGTAATAGATCTAAGCAATGCCTTTTTCTCGGTGCCTATTGATGAGGAAAGCCAACTGCTGTTTGCATTCACCCATGCAGGTAAACAGTACTGTTGGACACGCCTGCCTCAAGGAGGAGCAACATCTCCCTCTTTGTTTTCTGAGGCAATGGCGGGAATTCTGCTCTCCTGGCACCCTGAAAATGGTGAGGTGCAGCTACTGCAATATGTGGATGATCTACTACTATGTACCCCCAACAGAAAAGTTTGCTTAAATGAAACAGTTTCTCTACTGATCTTTTTGTATCATGAGGGATGCAAAGTGTCCAAAGAAAAATTGCAAATAGCAAAGGAAAAGGTCACGTTTTTGGGACACTGCATCTCATCACAGTTGAAGCACATAACACCAGAAAGGAAAAAGGCTATTAGCCAAGCAGTTGAGCCCGCATCAATCCCTGCACTCAGAACATTCCTGGGGTTGATAGGCTATTGTCGAGAATGGATTCCTGCTGCATCTCAATTGATGCAGCCCCTCTTTGATGTACTATCCACATGCAACAAGGGGCAGCCTTACCAGCTGACCCCTGAAGCCAAAGAGGGGTTCAGGGACCTGAAGGGAGCCATTCTCTCTGCCCCAGCACTAGGAATTCCAAATTATGACCTCCCTTTTCGTTTGTACTGTCATGAATCGGGAGGACATGCTAAAGGTGTATTAACACAGGAAAATGGAGGAAAACATCGCCCTTTGGGATACTATTCCGCCCAACTGGATATAGTAGCCAAGGGAGCACCCACATGTATCAGAGCAGTTGCTGCATGTGCAGTACTAACAGAAAAAGTTGCAGATTTGGTGCTGGACAATCCTTTGGAGATTCTAGTACCACACTCTGTACAGGAGCTATTGCTCCAAGCCAGAACAAAACATTTGTCAATGAACAGGCTGACAAAATATGAAGTGGCTTTGCTGACACCTCCAAATGTGACAATAAAAAGGTGTACTGTTTTGAACCCAGCCACTTTGCTGCCAGAAACAGATGATGACCAAGAAATTGAAGCTCAGCATGATTGCTTTGAGCTTATGGATGCAGAAACACAACCGCTTGCCAATGTGCAAGAGACACCAATTCCAAATGCAGATCTAGAGCTCTATGTAGATGGGTCACGATTTTATCAGGATGGCGTACCCCACACGGGGTATGCTGTAGTTGACCAACATGGTGTAGTCAAAAGTGAAGCACTGCCACCTGGGATGTCTGCTCAGGAGGCTGAATTAAGGGCACTCGCTGAGGCGTGTATAATGGCTGAACATTTGATAGCTAACATTTTTACGGATAGTCGCTATGCTTTTGGCATTTGCCATGATTACGGTCCCATATGGAAAAGCAGACAGTTTGTTGGTTCCTCTGGTAAACCCATTAAAAATGCAGAGTTGGTAGCTCAACTCCTGAGAGCACTGGAACTGCCAAAGAGAGTTGCAATAATTAAAGTACAGGCTCATACTAAAGAGCGCACTAGAGAAGCCGAAGGCAATAACAGAGCTGACATTGCAGCAAAAGCTGCTGCACTTTTTCCTCTCCCCGCAGAGATATACACTGTACAGGTGTCCGGGGGGATGGACCTGCAACTACTTCAGAGCCTGCAAGAACAGGCCTCTACACCGGAGAAAGAAGACTGGCAAAGGCACCTATGTGTGAAGGAAGAAGATGGTCTGTGGGGAGTCGACAGTAAGTACTGCCTTCCAAGGGCATTGTTCCCCATGATGTGCTCTCTCTCTCATGGCAAAACGCATCAGTCCAAGGATGCAATGGTAAGTCAGGTAAAAGCAAGTTGGGTCGCTCCAGGTTTCCACTATGCTGCTGCCAAATTCATACAGGGATGCGTAATCTGTGCCTGCCATAACATAGGAAAAACGGTGAAGGTGCCGCCAAAGTGCACCGCCAGACCATTGTATCCTTTTCAGCGAGTGCAAATTGATTTCATACAGCTTCCAAGGGTAGGCACCTATGAGTATGTGCTAGTGTGCATTGATTTGTTTTCCAACTGGCCAGAAGCTTGGCCCTGTGCTTGTGCTAATGCACGCACTGTCGCAAAGAAACTGTTATCAGAGGTAGTCTGCAGATTTGGAGTACCCGAGGTTATTGAAAGTGACAGAGGTAGTCACTTCACTTCACAGGTGTGTCAAGAAATCACTCAAGCCCTGGGGATTGAGCAATCATTCCACACTCCGTACCATCCACAAAGCAGCGGTAAGGTGGAAAGGTTGAATGGTACTCTAAAAATGAAAATTCAGAAAGCAATGGCCGAAACAGGTAAACCATGGACTGAGTGTCTTCCCATTGCATTATATACAGTAAGGGTTACACCAACCAAAAAGACCAGTTTGAGTCCATATGAGATTCTTTTTGGGGGACCTCCAAAAACAGGGTTGTATTTCCCTCAGCAGATGCAAGTTTCTCATTCAAATATGACAGCTTATGTTGGCGCATTGCAACAAATATTGCAACAAATTCACACCCGTGTTTTTAGTTCCATTCCAGATCCCTCCTCCCTGCCAGGTTCGCATGACCTCAAGCCTGGAGACTGGGTGGTGACACGAAAGCATCTGAGAAAAAGCCTTGACCCCCGATTTGAGGGACCATATCAAGTCCAGCTGACCACACCAACTTCAGTCAAGCTGGAAGGAAAGCCTGCCTGGATCCACGCATCTCACTGCAAAAGATTCCACAAGAACTAAAAGAAAATGATACTAGGAAAGTACTATTCCCTTACACTTCTCATGCTTGTTTCCTTGGTATATGGTAAACTAAGCAATGAAGTACCTGAGATTTGGGATAGTGATATGTCCAAACAGTGGACTAATAAATTTGTCCAGTATCATAATTATATTGTACAGGCCCGAAACTTGTCAAATTGTTGGATCTGTTCCCATGCCCCTATAGCCGCTAAGACTATGCCTTATTTTGTAACTCCATTATCTGAAGAAGACCTGTTCGTAAGGGGGTGTTGGGACATGCGACCTTTAGACCTGTCTGAGCAGCAGAGTAAAGGCCCCTTCACATTAAGCGACGCTGCAGCGATACCGACAACGATCCGGATCACTGCAGCGTCGCTGTTTGGTCGCTGGAGAGCTGTCACACAGACCGCTCTCCAGTGACCAACGATGCCGGTATCCAGGGTAAACATCGGGTAACTAAGCGCAGGGCCGCGCTTAGTAACCCGATGTTTACCCTGGTTACCATGCTAAAAGTAAAAAAAAACAAACACTAGATACTTACCTACCGCGGTCTGTCCTCCAGCGCTGCGCTCTGCTTCTCTGCTCTCCTCCTGTACTGTCTGTGAGCCGGAAAGCAGAGCGGTGACGTCACCGCTCTGCTTTCCGGCTCACAGACAGTACAGGAGGAGTGCAGAGCACAGCGCTGGAGGACAGACAGCGGTAGGTAAGTATCTAGTGTTTGTTTTTTTTTACATTTAACATGGTAACCAGGGTAAACATCGGGTTACTAAGCGCGGCCCTGCGCTTAGTTACCCGATGTTTACCCTGGTTACCAGTGAAGACATCGCTGGATCGGTGTCACACACGCCTATCCAGCGATGTCAGCAGGAGTCCAGCGACGAAATAAAGTTCTGGACTTTATTCAGCGACCAACGATCTCCCAGCAGGGGCCTGATCGTTGGTCGCTGTCACACATAACGATTTCATTAACGATATCGTTGCTACGTCACAAATAGCAACGATATCGTTAACAATATCGTTATGTGTGAAGGTACCTTTAGACTGCTGCTGCTTTACCCATCACAGGATGGACTAGACAAACATGGTTCCAATTTAATCTTACTGGAAACAAAGACCCCTTGAGTAAGCGTCCAAATAACCTATTTGAATTCAAGGATAATGATGGCACTTGGGGAAACAGAGAGGTAGACAGGAATTATATAGGAAAGGTTCCAGATCAGGAGCTGAAAGTTAGCTTTGCTGCCAAGGTCCCTTTCCCCAAGGAAGATAAACTCCAATGTTATAGGGGTGTCTGTCTAGACCGGATGCTGCATAACACCAACTGGTCAAGAAATTATTTCTTTATGGGAGGAGACACTAACTTATGTAAAAAAAGAGAAGCTGTCCATATAGATGAAGAAACCAGGGAGGGCCAGCTTGGAGATGGGGCAGCTGAAATGTCCATAAGCATTAATACTACTCCCCAATGCCAGCCACTACAATACTATAGGTCAGTCACCACCGATTTAGATGATTCCTGGTGCCTATATTCTGATACTACACTCCTGGTTTCGATAGCAGTGGCTCTCACAAGTGAATATCAGTTTGAGTTGCCCAAAGGAATATACATAGTATGTGGGAGTAATGCATACAGGTGGATTCCCCGGGGAGCAGAAGGCGCCTGTACTCTGGCCAGACTAGAGCCAGCCACATGGGTATGGGAAGAAAAAGATTTTCCATATAATAATATTCCAGACCACATGATAATAAAACGAAGTGTGCCATCCACACAAAAACAAAAAGGCCATCTAATGCAAACCCCCTGGTACCTTAAAACAGGGATGATAATGACTGGTCCCCTTGGACTTATGTTTGGAACCGTAAGAAATGCTCAGATGATAGAAGAACTGGGAGATATCTTTGATAATGTAACTGAATATTTGTTTGACGCTCTTAATGTTGAATCCGCATATACTAAACAGCTCATAGTAATTACCAACCAGCATTCTATGGTCCTTGACTATCTCACTGCCTCACAGGGAGGATTCTGTCAGGTGGTGGGACCTGCATGCTGTCACTATATAGATCCTACTGGACTTATGAGAATTAGCCATGACATAGAGCAAGCAAGGTTGATCAAGGAAGGAGTACGAAAAGCTAATTCACTAGAAAATTTGCCCTTCCCTGAGTGGCTCTCCTGGCTAAATCCTTTGAATTGGTTCAAGGGAATAGGCGGATGGCTGTCAGGATTAATGCATTTTCTTATTCAAGTTGTGTTCGTTATTTTGATCCTGGCAATAGCTGTAAAGTTGTTTGCACTATTGGTTAAGAAAATTCTCAGTTCTAAATGCAACTGTTTTCCAGGTAAACGTGAAGTAAAAATCGATACTGATTCAGAAGTAAAGTCCACTCAAGTAATGATGACTACCTTCATAACTTCACTCCAGCGTGAATGCATCTTCTGCAACAAGCAAACTTCCGTGGACCTATCGGACTGTATGCAATGTGGAAAGCCGTTGGTCTAACGGGAAGAAAGATGCTCACAAGATTTCAACAAGAATTCTTTATCAAATGAACTTTCTTCAAATATGGACTTTGCATTTATGCTTAGAAATATATACATTTATTTATCCAATTTCTATATACTCATATACGCATTAATATAATAATAACCCAATATATATATATAGCCTATAGCAATTCCCCATATTTAGTACCTTCTGTAATAACCAGGGCAACCAAGGGAAAGTGGGTCTGATTCCCAGGTATAGTCTGAATGGATGCGCAGCAGGACTGGCATCCCATGACATACAACAGACCAGCTGTGTATCTCGTGAAGTAGGGCTATCCTGCAGACCTAGTGGTAGGAAGGAATCAGATAGGGCAAGGTAAATTAGATGATAAAAAGAGGGGAATTGTGAAAGAAATGGTTAATCTGAAATAAATAAAATGTATTTCTATGCAAGGAGTCAAGTATTATCATCTAAGTCTCCTTGTGTCCAGTCTCCCGGACATTCCATTTTAGTGGAAGGTCAGTTATTCTCGGAGGAACGTCAATAGGTTGGGAGTTGATATCCTTTCAAGGATGTACATCTGTTATGCCCTTTTTACAGAATAACCTACATAGTTTAGCCAAATCCCTTGTTGACAAGAAATATGTAAAAAGCATTCCCGCATTCTATCTTGGGAATGGGTGACAAGCCATCAAGTAAATAAGTTTGTTGTTGCCAAATCTTGTGTAACCTATACTCCTTGTAACCTTGTGACTTTTGGGTTATAAAAGAAGGATGGGGCGTGATTAAAAGCAGATTATATTGGAAAGACAACTGCTGTCTGTCTCTCTGATTTATTTCTCCTAACTATAGGTACCTATCAACAATACCTGAGGTTGGTTTCCAATTGAGAGAAAATCTCGACTTCAACAGTTCCATCAGGTTTACAGTACCAAGTAAACTTATGGAAAACCACATCTGCTGTGCCCATGGTGCGGAAAATACCGCGCGGAAACGCTGCATTGTATTTACCGCAGCATGTCAATTCTTTGTGCGGATTTCACAGCATTTTACACCTGTTCCTCAATAGGAATCCGCAGGTGAAATCCGCACAAAAAACACTGGAAATCCGTGGTAAATCCACAGGTAAAACGCAGTGCCTTTTACCCACGGATTTTTCAAAAATGGTGCTGAAAAATCTCACACGAATCCGCAACGTGGGCACATAGCCTTAGGGTTAGGGTTGGAATTAGGGTTGTGGTTAGGGGTGTGATTAGGGTTATGGCTACAGTTGGGATTAGGGTTAGGGGTGTGTTGGGGTTAGTGTTGGAGGTAGAATTGAGGGGTTTCCACTGTTTAGGCACATCAGGGGTCTCCAAACACAACATGGCGCCACCATTGATTCCAGCCAATCTTGTATTCAAAAAGTCAAATGGTGCTCCCTCAATTCCGAGCCCCGACGTGTGCCCAAACAGTGGTTTACCCCCACATATGGGGTACCAGCATACTCAGGACAAACTGCACAAGAATTATTGGGGTCCAATTTCTCCTGTTACCCTTGTGAAAATAAAAAATTGCTTGCTAAAACATCATTTTTGAGGAAAGAAAAATTATTTTTTTTATTTTCACGGCTCTGCGTTGTAAACGTCTGTGAAGCACTTGGGGGTTCAAAGTGCTCACCACATATCTAGATAAGTTCCTTGGGGGATTTTGTTTCCAATATGGGGGGTTTCTACTGTTTAGGCACACCAGGCGCTCTGCAAACACAACGTGACGCCCGCAGACCATTCCATCAAAGTCTGCATTTTAAAAGTCACTACTTCCCTTCTGAGCCCTGACGTGTGCCCAAACAGTGGTTTACTCCCACACATGGGGTATCGGCATACTCAGGAGAAACTGGACAACAACTTTTGGGGTCCAATTTTTCCTGTAACCCTTGGGAAAATAAAAAATTCTGGGCTAAAAAATTATTTTTGAGGAAAGAAAACGTATTTATTATTTTCACGGCTCTGCGTAATAAACTTCTGTGAAGCACTTGGGGGTTCAAAGTGCTCACCACACATCTAGATAAGTTCCTTTCGGGGTCTAGATTCTAAAATGGGGTCACTTGTGGGGGGTTTCTACTGCTTATTCACATCAGGGTCTCTGCAAACGCAACGTGACGCCCACAGAGCATTCCATCAAAGTCTGCATTTCAAAACGTCACTACTTCATTTCCGAGCCCCGGCATGTGCCCAAACAGTGGTTTACCCCCACATATGGGGTATCACCGTACTCAGGAGAAACTGGACAACAACAATAGTGGACAAATTTCTCCTGTTACCCTTGGGAAAATTAAAAAATTCTGGGTTAAAAAATTATTTTTGAGGAGAGAAAATATATTTATTATTTTCACTGCTCTGCGTTATAAACATCTGTGAAGCACTTGGGGGTTTAAAGTGCTCATCACACATCTAGATAACTTCCTTTGGGGGTCTAGTTTCCAAAATGGGGTCAATTGTGGGGAGTTTCTACTGTTTAGGCACATCAGGGGCTCTGCAAACGCAACGTGACGCCCGCAGAGCATTCCATCAAAGTCTGCATTTCAAAACATCAATACTTCCCTTCCAAACCCCGACGTGTGCCCAAACAGTGGTTTACCCCCACACATGGGGTATCGGCGTACTCAGGAGAAACTGGACAACAACTTTTGAGGGCAAATTTCTCCTGTTACCCTTGGGAAAATAAAAAATTGCGGGCTAAAAATTCATTTTTGAGAAAAGAAAAATTGTTTTTTATTTTCATGGCTCTGCGTTATAAACTTCTGTGAAGCACTTGGGGGTTCAAAGTGCTCACCACACATCTAGATTAGTTCCTTTGGGGGTCTAGTTTCCAAAATGGGGTCATTTGTGGGGGATCTGCAATGTTTAGCCACCCATGGGCTCTCCAAACGCGACATGGTGTCCGCTAATGATTGGAGCTAATTTTCCATTTAAAAAGCCAAATGGCGTGCCTTCCCTTCCGAGCCCTGCCGTGCACCCAAACAGTGGTTTACCCCCACATATGGGGTATCAGCGTACTCAGGACAAACTGGACAACAACATTTGGGGTCCAATTTCTCCTATTACCCTTGACAAAATAGGAAATTCCAGGCTAAAAAATAATTTTTGATGAAAGAAAAATTATTTTTTATTTTCATGGCTCTGCTTTATAAACTTCTGTGAAGCACTTGGGGGTTTAAAGTGCTCAATATGCATCTAGATAAGTTCCTTGGGGGGTCTAGTTTCCAAAATGGGGTCACTTGTGGGGGAGCTCCAATGTTTAGGCACACAGGGGCTTTCCAAACGTGACATGGTGTCCGCTAACAATTGGAGCTAATTTTCCATTCAAAAAGTCAAATGGCGCGCCTTCCCTTCCGAGCCCTGCCGTGTGCCCAAACAGTGGTTTACCCCCACATATAAGGTATCGGCGTACTCGGGAGAAATTACCCAAGAAATTTTAGGATCCAGTTTTTCCTATTGCCCATGTGAAAATGAAAAAATTGAGGAGAAAAGACATTTGTTGTGAAAAAAAGTACTATTTCATTTTTACGGATCAATTTGTGAAGCACCTGAGGGTTTAAAGTGCTCACTAGGCATCTAGATAAGTTCCTTGGGGGGTCCAGTTTCTAAAATTGGGTCACTTGTGGGGGAGCTCCAATGTTTAGGCACACAGGGGCTCTCCAAACGCGACATGGTGTCCGCTAATGATGGAGATAATTTTTCATTCAAAAAGTCAAATGGCGCTCCTTCCATTCCGAGCCTTACCATGTGCCCAAACAGTAGTTTACCCCCACATGTGAGGTATCAGTGTACTCAGGAGAAATTTCCCAACAAATTTTAGGAACCATTTTATCATGTTGCCCATGTGAAAATTAAAAAATTGAGGCTAAAAGAATTTTTTTGTGAAAAAAAGTACCTTTTCATTTTTACGGATCAATTTGTGAAGCACCTGAGGGTTTAAAGTGCTCACTGTGCATCTAGATAAGTTCCTTGGGGCGTCTAGTTTCCAGAATGGGGTCACTTGTGGGGGAGCTCCAATTTTTAGGCACACGGGGGCTCTCCAAACGCAACATGGTGTCCGCTAAAGAGTGGAGCCAATTTTTCATTCAAAAAGTCAAATGGCGCTCCTTCCCTTCCAAGCCCTGCTGTGCGCCCAAACAGTGGTTTACCCCCACATATGAGGTATCAGCGTACTCAGGACAAATTGGACAACAACTTTCGTGGTTCAGTTTCTTTTTTTACCATTGGGAAAATAAAAAAATTGTTGCTAAAAGATCATTTTTGTGACTAAAAAGTTAAATGTTCATTTTTTCCTTCCATGTTGCTTCTGCTGCTGTGAAGCACCTGAAGGGTTAATAAACTTCTTGATTGTGGTTTTGTGCACCTTGAGGGGTGCAGTTTTTAGAATGGTGTCAATTTTGGGTATTTTCAGCCATATAGACCCCTGAAACTGACTTCAAATGTGAGGTGGTCCCTAAAAAAAATGGTTTTGTAAATTTCGTTGTAAAAATGAGAAATCGCTGGTCAAATTTTAACCCTTATAACTTCCTAGCAAAAAAACATTTTGTTTCCAAAATTGTGCTGATGTAAAGTAGACATGTGGGAAATGTTATTTATTAACTATTTTGTGTCACATAACTCTCTGGTTTAACAGAATAAAAATTCAAAATGTGAAAATTGCAAAATTTTCAAAATTTTCGCCAAATTTCCGTTTTTATCACAAATAAACGCAGAATTTATTGACCTAAATTTACCACTAACATGAAGCCCAATATGTCAAGAAAAAACAATCTCAGAACCGCTAGGATCCGTTGAAGCGTTCCTGAGTTATTACCTCATAAAGGGACACTGGTCAGAATTGCAAAAAACGGCCAGGTCATTAAGGTCAAAATAGGCTGGGTCATGAAGGGGTTAAAACTCTAAATGTCATTAACAGTAGTGATTGCAGCATTTAGAACGCTAAGAGAGGTAGGGGGCTTCTACTCCCTTCCGATCAGCACCCTCGTGACGCAGCCAGGAGCATGGTCTAAAAGGTGTTCTGTCAGTGTAATACTGATCGCTAAAATACATTGCAATGCATTATACCAGTGATCAGATTAATACAAGTTATAGTCCCATAGGCATTAAGTAAAAAAGTGAAAAACAAATTTTAATAAAATGGTTAAACAAAATAACAAATCATATAATAAAGAAAATAATAAAAAAAATTATATCATAAATACATATATTTATATAAAAGTAAAAATAATTAAAAAAAATAATAATTTGGTATCTCCATGTCTGGAATGACCCAACCTATAAAACTGTTACCCCTTAAGCGAACTCCTGGGAAAGAAAATTATTAAAATACTGTTCTTTTTTGCTATATTGCCAAGCAAAAAAGTGGAAAAAAATGTGATCAAAAAGTGAAATGTAAATAAAAATAATATTGCTGAAAACAACATCTTATCCTGCAAAAGAGAAGCCACAATACAACTGAATGAGCTGAATTAACAGAAATAAAAAAGCCATTGCTCTTAGACTATAGCGATGTAAATACAATTCTTTTTTCAAAAAAATAGTTTTTATTGAGTAAAAGTGGCAAAACATAAAAATGTATCAATGCAGTAGTATTGCAATTGTACTGATCCAAAGAATAAAACTTTTACCACTTGGAGACTGGCATTTAAAGAAGCAAACAAAAAAAGTCCTGAATTGCAGGTTTTTGTTCATTTTGCATCCTGCTCTATTAGCAGAAATATAGAAAAGTTTTAGCTCTCAAAATACAGAGATGCAAACCTTTTTGTGCTTATAAAGTGTGTGATTTGTTTAGTGTTTGATAGTAGCCAACTGTAAAAAAATATATAAATCTGGTATCACTGTTATTGCACTGACCAGAAGAATAAAGCCGTCTAATCACGTATACCGCACAGTGAATGTTGAAACAAATTGCAGTAAGGTTCACATTTATCCTGTACTCTATGCTGAGCACTTACACCCGTGTTTCCATGTAAATCTCTGAAATACATGATTCAGAGGGACCCCCAATAGTAGACTTCCTTTAATGAGGCAGATGGAGTCATTTTTAGACTCTCTCTCTCTCTCTATGATCCAGTGGTGTCGGCCTTTTAGACATGCACAAAAGCACAGTTAGCCACAGTTTTATGCAAATCTGAAAAGAAGGACACCACCGGACAGAGGCCAGAGTTATTCTACTTCCTCATTATAGTAAAAAGATCTATTGAGGGTTTCATATGAATCATGTTATTTGAAGATTTAGATGAAAACCCCAATGTAAGTTCTCAGCATAGAGTGCAGAATAAATGTGGTCCCAAATGTTATGTAAAATGTCCCCAATAGAGTTGAGCGACCTTGACCTTTTTAGAGTCGAGCCGGGTTTTGCGAAACCCGACTATGTCCAAAGTCGGGTCGAGTGAAATCGGCCGATTATGACGTAAAGTCGGGATCGACCGAAACACGAAACCCAATGCAAGTCAATGGGGCAGCATAGTCGGCAGTGAGTGGGGGCCAGGAAAACACCTAGAGTGCCCATTTTAATGTCAAAACCATCCATTCTTCTTAATGAAGCTTGTCAAGCGTAATTTACCTTATAATAATTGGAAGGCATTTGAAATTGGGGGTCATTTGGCTAAAGTTGTGGGGGGTAGGGCTGGTTCAAGTAATTAGTGGGCCCAGGAAATCTGGACCACGTCACGGCAGTGGAGCAGGGAGAGGTAAGTATTTCAACTTTGCAAGTGCTGTGAACCTGAGCAAGCAGGGGGGGCCCACTCGTTGGCATTGGCACTGGCACAGGGCCCCTCAAAGTACAGCGGTGTGTTTGCACGGCGGGGGCGCCTCCCACCGGCAGCAACACTTTTGCGTACTATGAGAGGCCCTGTGCCAGTGACGTCGCCAACTAGTATTCCTCCCCCCACCTGATGAAGGAACCTGCACTTTCATCTGCACCTTCCTCTTTGTCCCCGTGTAAGGTGGTATGGTATGCGGGAAGAGCAACCTGACTTTCAGCAGGGTCACAATGTTGTTGTGTAGCGTGCACGGGGAATGTTGCGTTATGGGTCAATGTACCAGCAGACTCATCTATCACTGGCTGGGCAATGGGCACGATGAAGTGGAAACACAGATATAGGCCCAAAGAAGAAAGTGGGCTAAATGCAGTTCAAAATTGGTAACACAGGAATAACCAGGGGGCATTGCAGTGGAGGACAACTGGAATGAGAGGCTGACACAGAGAGTAGGGCCAAATCAGTAAGTAGTCGAAATGCAGTTCAAAATTGGCAACCGTAGTAAACAGGCGGCACAGCTTTGTTCAGTGGAGGAGAACAGCAAGGAGTGGCAGACACCGATAGTAGGCCCCAAACCAACTAGTACGCCAAATGCAGTTGTTCCATTTAACCACAATTTAATGAGAGCCTGAAGATAGAAGCTCAGGAAAGGCAACCTGGGGAACACCTTGGAGTGTAACACACCATCTCTCTCCACCCCATACCCATTTTGTATGGCCTAATGCAGTGTACTTTTCTACAACTACTAAACGAGAGTCGGAAGACCGAAGCAATGGCAAGGAAACCTGGGGAACACCTTAGAGTGTAACACACCCTCTCTCTACACCCCATACCCAATTTGAAGGCCTAATGCAGTGTAGTTTCCAAGAACTACTAAACGAGAGCCGGAAGATCGAAGCTCAGGAAAGGCAACCTGGGGAACACCTTGGAGTGTAACACACCCTCTCGCTACACCCCATACCCAATTTGAAGGCCTAATGCAGCGTAGTTTCCAACAACTACTAAACGAGAGCCGGAAGATCGAAGCTCAGGAAAGGCAACCTGGGGAACACCTTGGAGTGTAACAAACCCTCTCTCTACACCCCATACCCAATTTGTAGGCCTAATGCAGCGTAGTTTCCGACAACTACTAAACGAGAGCATGAAGATCGAAGCTCAGGAAAGGCAACCTGGGGAACACCTTGGAGTGTAACACACCCTCTCTCTACACCCCATACCCAATTTGTAGGCCTAATGCAGCGTAGTTTCCGACAACTACTAAACGAGAGCCGGAATATCGAAGCTCAGGAAAGGCAACCTGGGGAACACCTTGGAGTGTAACACACCCTCTCTCTACGCCCCATACCCAATTTGTAGGCCTAATGCAGCGTAGTTTCCGACAACTACTAAACGAGAGCCGGAATATCGAAGCTCAGGAAAGGCAACCTGGGGAACACCTTGGAGTGTAACACACCCTCTCTCTACACCCCATACCCAATTTGAAGGCCTAATGCAGTGTAGTTTCCAAGAACTACTAAACGAGAGCCGGAAGATCGAAGCTCAGGAAAGGCAACCTGGGGAACACCTTGGAGTGTAACACACCCTCTCGCTACACCCCATACCCAATTTGAAGGCCTAATGCAGCGTAGTTTCCAACAACTACTAAACGAGAGCCGGAAGATCGAAGCTCAGGAAAGGCAACCTGGGGAACACCTTGGAGTGGAACACACCATCTCTCTACACCCCATACCCAATTTGAAGGCCTAATGCAGAGTAGTTTCCAAGAACTACTAAACGAGAGCCGGAAGATCGAAGCTCAGGAAAGGCAACCTGGGGAACACCTTGGAGTGTAACACAACGTCTCTCTACACGACGGAAGGGCTGATTCTTAGGAAGGAAGGCTGTTGGAAATAAGCATTGCGCGTCCGAGGGTGATTATATTCTTATTAGGTATATACTCACCCTCGGACGCGCCCTGCTTCTTTATTTGGAATGAATGTTTATTTGCAATGTGGTGTTGACTTTCTCTATTATTTTGGTAATTAATGATTTTATTATTTTCATTATTTTGCATCTTCTCGGCAATAATATAAAGAAGACGCGACAGGACAACACTCGGTGGATGCCATATGTGTGTTTTCAATTTAAAAAAACTTTCAGTTAACTACTTGCAGGAGAAAGTAATTGTAGCTGGTGGCCATTTTTAGTACTGTACCAGATTAGAGTTGTGTGTTTGTTTTTAATGTTAAAATGTCTGCATTTGATATCTCACCAGTATTTTCTTTTTTATAAGCAAAATACTTATTTTTATATTTTCTGATGTTGGTTCCAGGGGTACACGGCCAGCAGTGCCCTGGTCAGTGTAGTAGTAGTTGAAAGAATGGACCGCAGACAGGCATCGAAGGCCTAAAATAATAACACATGGCTGTAGGCAATTTTAAATTGGTTCCAGGGGTACACGGACAGCAGTGGTGTGGTCAGTGGAGGCCTAGTGGAAGGAGTGACCGCAGACAGGCATCGAAGGCCTAAAATAATAACACATGGCTGTAGGCAATTTTAAATTGGTTCCAGGGGTACACGGGCAGCAGTGACCTGGTCAGTGTAGTAGTAGTTGAAAGAATGGACCGCAGACAGGCATCGAAGGCCTAAAATAAAAAAATTGGGCTGGCTGTAGGCAATTTTAAATTGGTTCCAGGGGTACACGGGCAGCAGTGGTGTGGTCAGTGGAGGCCTAGTGGAAGGAGTGACCGCAGACAGGCATCGAAGGCCTAAAATAATAACACATGGCTGTAGGCAATTTTAAATTGGTTCCAGGGGTACACGGGCAGCAGTGACCTGGTCAGTGTAGTAGTAGTTGAAAAAATGGACCGCAGACAGGCATCGAATGCCTAAAATAATAACACATGGCTGTAGACAATTTTAAATTGGTTACAGGGGTACACGGACAGCAGTGACCTGGTCAGTGTAGTAGTAGTTGAAAGAATGGACCGCAGACAGGCATCGAAGGCCTAAAATAAAAAAATTGGGCTGGCTGTAGGCAATTTTAAATTGGTTCCAGGGGTACACGGACAGCAGTGGTGTGGTCAGTGGAGGCCTAGTGGAAGGAGTGACCGCAGACAGGCATCGAAGGCCTAAAATAATAACACATGGCTGTAGGCAATTTTAAATTGGTTCCAGGGGTACACGGACAGCAGTGGTGTGGTCAGTGGAGGCCTAGTGGAAGGAGTGACCGCAGACAGGCATCGAAGGCCTAAAATAATAACACATGGCTGTAGGCAATTTTAAATTGGTTCCAGGGGTACACGGACAGCAGTGGTGTGGTCAGTGGAGGCCTAGTGGAAGGAGTGACCGCAGACAGGCATCGAAGGCCTAAAATAATAACACATGGCTGTAGGCAATTTTAAATTGGTTCCAGGGGTACACGGACAGCAGTGACCTGGTCAGTGTAGTAGTAGTTGAAAGAATGGACCGCAGACAGGCATCGAAGGCCTAAAATAAAAAAATTGGGCTGGCTGTAGGCAATTTTAAATTGGTTCCAGGGGTACACGGACAGCAGTGGTGTGGTCAGTGGAGGCCTAGTGGAAGGAGTGACCGCAGACAGGCATCGAAGGCCTAAAATAATAACACATGGCTGTAGGCAATTTTAAATTGGTTCCAGGGGTACACGGACAGCAGTGACCTGGTCAGTGTAGTAGTAGTTGAAAGAATGGACCGCAGACAGGCATCGAAGGCCTAAAATAAAAAAATTGGGCTGGCTGTAGGCAATTTTAAATTGGTTCCAGGGGTACACGGGCAGCAGTGGTCTGGTCAGTGGAAGTCTAGTGGAAGGAGTGACCGCAGACAGGCTTCGAAGGCCTAACATAACAAAATTGGGCTGGCTGTAGGCACTTTAAATTGGTTCCAGGGGTACATGGGCAGCAGTGTATGGTCAGTGGAAGTCTAGTGGAAGGAGTGACGGCAGACAGTCTTCGAAGGCCTAACATAACAAAATTGGGCTGACTGTAGGCACTTTTAAATTGGTTCCAGGGTAACACGGCCAGCAGTGGCCTGGTCAGTGTAGTAGTTGTAGAAAGAAGGGACCGCAGACAGGCTTCGAAGGCCTAACATAACAAAAATGTCAAAACAATGGTATTGTCAGTGCCAGGCATTGAAGGATGTCAGCGGCTAGACTACACATTGGTGAAGCTGTGAGAGATAATTTTGCTAGTGGTAGAGCACTGTTTGAGCTGGGGGGGGGGAACTGTCTTGTGGCCGGCGGTACAGGCACAGGGCCCCTCATATTACAACGGTGTGTCTGACGTTGGGTGCGCACCACCACCGCCAGAGACACTTTATTGTACTATGAGGGACCCAGTGGCAGTGCCGTCGACCAAAAGCGGCCACACCCACCTCTTCAGACAAACAGCACTCTCAAGGGTCCAAGCGCAAAGTGGCGATAGCACGGCCCCGTGTGGGGAGTTTGGCCATTTCGTGAGGTGGAAACATGTCGTATGCTGGACAATCAGGTGAAGAAAATTACGAGATTGGAAAAGTCATTCAGAATAGTCCACAGGCAAGACCTTTTCATAGGAAAGCTAGGTGTCAGCCGGGCAGGGTGGGGCAAAAGATTTTGAAATCCAGTTGTGGTTCATTTTAATGAAGGTTAGATCATCTACATTTTGGGTAGCCAGACGAGTCCTTTTTTCTGTTAGTATTGAACCTGCAGCACTGAATACTCTTTCTGATAGGACACTAGCTGCCGGGCAAGCAAGCTCCTGCAATGCATATTCTGCCAATTCTGGCCAGGTGTCTAATTTGGATGCCCAGTAATCAAATGGGAATGACGGTTGAGGGAGAACGTCGATAAGGGATGAAAAATAGTTTGTAACCATACTGGACAAATGTTGTCTCCTGTCACTTTGAATTGATGCTGCAGTACCTGTCCTGTCTGCGGTCATAGAAAAATCACTCCACAACCTGGTCAGAAAACCCCTCTGTCCAACGCCACTTCTGATTTCTGCCCCTCTAACACCTCTGGTCTGCTGGCCCCTGGAGCTCGTGTGAGAACGATCACGGGCGCTGTGTGCAGGGAATGCCAGAAGCAAACGGTCAACAAGAGTTGATTGTTTTGTTGCTAATATTAGTTCCAAGTTCTCATGTGGCATAATATTTTGCAATTTGCCTTTATAGCGAGGATCAAGGAGGCAGGCCAACCAGTAATCGTCATCGTTCATCATTTTTGTAATGCGTGTGTCCCTTTTGAGGATACGCAAGGCATAATCCGCCATGTGGGCCAAAGTTCCCGTTGTCAAATCTGCGGTTGTGCTTGGTTGAGGGGCAGTTGCAGGCAAATCTACGTCACTTGTGTCCCTCAAAAAACCAGAACCCGGCCTTGCCACGCCACCAATTTCCCGTGCCCCCGGGAAAGCTTCCTCATTAAAAATATACTCATCCCCATCATCCTCCTCATCCTCCACCTCCTCTTCGCCCGGTACCTCGTCATGTACACTGCCCTGACCAGACAATCGCTGACTGTCATCAAGGCTTTCCTCTTCCTCTGGTGCAGACGCCTGATCCTTTATGTGCGTCAAACTTTGCATCAGCAGACGCATTAGGGGGATGCTCATGCTTATTATGGCGTTGTCTGCACTAACCAGCCGTGTGCATTCCTCAAAACACTGAAGGACTTGACACATGTCTTGAATCTTCGACCACTGCACACCTGACAACTCCATGTCTGCCATCCTACTGCCTGCCCGTGTATGTGTATCCTCCCACAAAAACATAACAGCCCGCCTCTGTTCGCACAGTCTCTGAAGCATGTGCAGTGTTGAGTTCCACCTTGTTGCAACGTCTATGATTAGGCGATGCTGGGGAAGGTTCAAAGAACGCTGATAGGTCTGCATACGGCTGGAGTGTACAGGCGAACGGCGGATATGTGCGCAAAGTCCACGCACTTTGAGGAGCAGGTCGGATAACCCCGGATAACTTTTCAGGAAGCACTGCACCACCAGGTTTAAGGTGTGAGCCAGGCAAGGAATGTGTTTCAGTTGGGAAAGGGAGATGGCAGCCATGAAATTCCTTCCGTTATCACTCACTACCTTGCCTGCCTCAAGATCTACAGTGCCCAGCCACGACTGCGTTTCTTGCTGCAAGAACTCGGACAGAACTTCCGCGGTGTGTCTATTGTCGCCCAAACACTTCATAGCCAATACAGCCTGCTGACGTATGCCAGTAGCTGCCCCATAATGGGAGACCTGGTGTGCAACAGTGGCAGGTGCGGATGGAGTGTTTGTGCGACTGCGGTCTGTGGACGAGCTCTTGCTTCTGCAGGAGGACGAGGAGGAGGAGGAGGAGGGGGTGCGAACGGCTACAGACAACTGTTTACTAGACCGTGGGCTAGGCAGAACTGTCCCAAACTTGCTGTCCCCTGTGGACCCTGAATCCACCACATTTACCCAGTGTGCCGTGATGGACACGTAACGTCCCTGGCCATGCCTACTGGTCCATGCATCTGTTGTCAGGTGCACCTTTGTGCTCACAGATTGCCTGAGTGCATGGACGATGCGCTCTTTAACATGCTGGTGGAGGGCTGGGATGGCTTTTCTGGAAAAAAAGTGTCGACTGGGTAGCTCGTAGCGTGGTACAGCGTAGTCCATCAGGTCTTTGAAAGCTTCGCTTTCAACTAACCGGTAGGGCATCATCTCTAACGAGATTAGTCTAGCTATGTGGGCGTTCAAACCCTGTGTACGCGGATGCGAGGCTAAGTATTTCCTTTTTCTAACCATAGTCTCATGTAGGGTGAGCTGGACTGGAGAGCTGGAGATCGTGGAACTAGCGGGGGTGCCGGTGGACATGGCAGACTGAGAGACGGTGGGAGATGGTATTGTTGCCGCCGGTGCCCTAGATGCAGTGTTTCCTACTACGAAACTGGTGATTCCCTGACCCTGACTGCTTTGGCCTGGCAAAGATACCTGCACAGATACAGCAGGTGGTGCGCTAAATGGTGGTCCTACACTGCCGGAAGGGATGTTGCGTTGATGACTAGCTTCATTGGCCGAGGGTGCAACAACCTTAAGGGACGTTTGGTAGTTAGTCCAAGCTTTCAAATGCATGGTGGTTAAATGTCTATGCATGCAACTAGTATTGAGACTTTTCAGATTCTGACCTCTGCTTAAGGAAGTAGAACATTTTTGACAGATGACTTTGCGCTGATCAATTGGATGTTGTTTAAAAAAATGCCAGACTGCACTCTTTCTAGCATCGGATACCTTTTCAGGCATTGCAGACTGAGCTTTAACCGGATGGCCACGCTGTCCTCCACCAGGTTTTGGCTTTGCCACGCGTTTTGGGCAAGATACGGGCCCGGCAGATGGAACCTGTGGCGATGTTGATGCCTGCTGCGGCCCCTCCTCCTCCTCTGCTTCAGAACTGCTGCCGCCTGCACCCTGTTCCCCCAATGGCTGCCAATCGGGGTCAAGAACTGGGTCATCTAATAACTCTTCTTGTACCTCCTGCGCAACTTCGTCTGTGTCACCGTGTCGTTCGGTGGTATAGCGTTCGTGATGGGGCAACATAGTCTCATCAGGGTCTGATTCTTGATCAGCACCCTGCGAGGGCAATGTTGTGGTCTGAGTCAAAGGACCAGCATAGTAGTCTGGCTGTGGCTGTGCGTCAGTGCACTCCATGTCAGATTCAATTTGTAATGGGCATGGACTGTTAACTGCTTCACTTTCTAAGCCAGGGACGGTATGTGTAAAGAGCTCCATGGAGTAACCCGTTGTGTCGCCTGCTGCATTCTTCTCTGTTGTTGTTTTTGCTGAAGAGGACAAGGAAGTGACTTGTCCCTGACCGTGAACATCCACTAACGACGCGCTGCTTTTACTTTTACCAGTTTCACGAGATGAGGCAAAAGAGCTAGAGGCTGAGTCAGCAAGATAAGCCAAAACTTGCTCTTGCTGCTCCGGCTTTAAAAGCGGTTTTCCTAATCCCAGAAAAGGGAGCGTTCGAGGCCTTGTGTAGCCGGACGACGAACCTGGCTCCACAGCTCCAGACTTAGGTGCAATATTTTTTCCCCCACGACCACCTGATGCTCCACCACTACCACTACCCTCATTACCAGCTGACAATGAACGCCCCCGGCCACGACCTCTTCCACTAGACTTCCTCATTGTTTTAAAAACGTAACCAAACTAACGTTATTTGTTGCAGTCACACAACTTACACGGTGAGCTATAACTTCAGTATGATTTAGCTACCCCTTTACAGGTTGGTGAGACCACAGCGAAAATCAGGCCCAATGTTACACACTCTTTTTTTGGTGGCTGCAAATTAGAGAGATGCCCCACACGCAGGACTGTCACTGAAGCACAAATGTTAATATTAATGTCACACTATTATTTTTTTTTTATTTTTATTTTTTTCAGGAACACTTTAGAAACCCCCCAAAAAAAAAAAAATAGATTTTTGCAGGGAGAATTTAGAAAACAAATGTAACAAACTATATGCTTTCTATGGGCCACTGAGTGAGAGATGACGCACACAGGAATCAGGAGTGGCACACAAGCCCAGAGGCCAATATTTTTCTACCAATGATTGATGGAGTTATTTTCTCTGGTAGATTTTGGAACCCAAATCAAGGAAAAAAAATGTAGGCTTTCTATGGACCACAATTGGAGAGAGAGAGAGAGAGAGATGGCACACCCAGGAGTCAAGACTGGCACACAAGCAGAAAGGCCAATATTAATCTCCCACTGTTTTTTTTTTGTTTTTTGTTTTTTTGTTTTTTTTCAGGGAGACTTTAGAAAAAAAAATAATAAAAAAAATATGATTTTATCAGGAAGAATTTAGAAACCAAATAAAATAAAATGATTTTTTCAGGGAGAATTTATAAAACAAATAAAAACAAAAATAGGCGTTCTATGGCCCACTGACTGAGAGATGACGCACACAGGAGTCAGGAGTGGCACACAAACCCAGAGGCCAATATTTTTCTACCAATGATTGATGTAGTTATTTTCTCTGGTAGATTTTAGAACCCAAATCAAGGAAAAAAAATATAGGCTTTCTATGGACCACAATTGGAGAGAGAGAGAGAGAGAGAGAGAGAGAGAGAGAGATGGCACACCCAGGAGTCAAGACTGGCACACAAGCAGAAAGGCCAATATTAATCTCCCACTGTTTTTTTGGTTGTTTTTTTTTTTTTTTTTTCAGGGAGACTTTAGAAATAAAAATAATAAAAAAAATATGATTTTATCAGGAAGAATTTAGAAACCAAATAAAATAAAATGATTTTTTCAGGGAGAATTTAGAAAACAAATAAAACCAAAAATATGCGTTCTATGGCCCACTGACTGAGAGAGAGAGAGAGATGGAACGCTTAGTACTGGCACACAAGCCCAAAGGGCAATATTAATCTCCCTTTTTTTTTCCAGGGAGAATTTCTGAAACCCAAAAAAAAAATAAAATAGGCTTTCTATGGCCCACTATTTGTGAGAGAGATGGGACGCTCAGGACTGGCACAGATGGCACGCTCAGGACTGGCACAGAAGCCCAGAGGCCAATATTAATCTCCCTTTTTTTCTGGGAGAATTTATAAAACCAAAAAAATATTTAAATAGGCTTTCTATGGCCCACTATTTGTGAGAGAGATGGCACGCTCAGGACTGGCACAGATGGCACGCTCACAACTGGCACACAAGCCCAGAGGCCAATATTAATCTCCCTTTTTTCAGGGAGAATTTCTAAAACCCAAAAAAAAAATAAAATAGGCTTTCTATGGCCCACTATTTGTGAGAGAGATGGGACGCTCAGGACTGGCACAGATGGCACGCTCAGGACTGGCACAGAAGCCCAGAGGCCAATATTAATCTCCCTTTTTTTCTGGGAGAATTTATAAAACCAAAAAAATATTTAAATAGGCTTTCTATGGCCCACTATTTGTGAGAGAGATGGCACGCTCAGGACTGGCACAGATGGCACGCTCACAACTGGCACACAAGCCCAGAGGCCAATATTAATCTCCCTTTTTTCAGGGAAAATTGATAAAACAAAAAAAAAAATTAAATAGGCTTTCTATGGCCCACTATTTGTGAGAGAGATGGCACGCTCAGGGCTGGCTGGCACAGATGGCACGCTCAGGACTGGCACACAAGCCCAGAGGCCAATATTAATCTCCCTTTTTTTCAGGGAGAATTTATAAAACCAAAAAAAAAAATAAATAGGCTTTCTATGGCCCACTATTTGTGAGAGAGATGGCACACTCAGGACTGGCACACAAGCCCAAAGGCCAATATTAATCTCCCACTGTATTTTTATCAGGGAGAATTTATACACCCCACAAAAAAAAATACAGAAAAATGAAAAGGCTTTCTATGGCCCACTATGTGAGAGAGATGGCACACACAGGGATGGCACTCTAGCAGAAATGCCAAATTGCCAATCTTAATCTCCCACCAAAAAAAAAAAAAAAAAAAAAACAGGGAATGTCCTACAATTACTATCTCCCTGCCTGCAGTAATCTCAGCCAGGTATGGCAGGCAGCTACTATCTCCCTGCCTGCAGTAATCTCAGCCAGGTATGGCAGGCAGCAATAAGGAGTGGACTGATGCACAAATGAAATAAAAAGTGTGGACAAACAAAAAAGATAGCTGTGCAGAAAGGAAGGAACAAGAGGATTTGTGCTTTGAAAAAAGCAGTTGGTTTGCACAGCGGCGTACACACAGCAATGCAGCTATCAGGGAGCCTTCTAGGGCAGCCCAATGAGCTACAGCGCTGAGGGGAAAAAAAAAAAAAAAAAAACTTCCACTGTCCCTGCACACCGAGGGTGGTGTTGGACAGTGCAAATCGCTGCAGCACAAGCGGTTTTGTGGTTAATGGACCCTGCCTAACGCTATCCCTGCTTCTGACAAAGCGGCAGCAACCTCTCCCTAAGCTCAGATCAGCAGCAGTAAGATGGCGGTCGGCGGGAACGCCTCTTTATAGCCCCTGTGACGTCGCAGACAGCAAGCCAATCACTGCAATGCCCTTCTCTAAGATGGTGGGGACCAGGACCTATGTCATCACGCTGCCCACACTCTGCGTTTACCTTCATTGGCTGAGAAATGGCGCTTTTCGCGTCATTGAAACGCGACTTTGGCGCGAAAGTCGCGTACCGCATGGCCGACCCCGCACAGGGGTCGGATCGGGTTTCATGAAACCCCGACTTAGCCAAAAGTCGGCGACTTTTGAAAATGTTCGACCCGTTTCGCTCAACCCTAGTCCCCAATAAAAGCTTCAACTCAACCCACAAAAATACAAGTCTCTATTCAGGTCCATCATCTGTTAATGAAAATAGAGTAATATAGAGGGCTTCCACACTGCAGGTAGAAAAAAAGCTCTGGAAAAGCACCATAGCTCTCCCCCCAAAAAGAAATCCATCAAAAATCTGCGCTCCCAAGTCCAAATGCCCCTCTCCCTTCTAAGCCCCTCACTGTGCCTAATCCACATTTAGCATCCACATGTTTGGCATTTCTGTTGCGATCAGAGCCTGCTTAATTTACTGGGTACATGTCTCCCGAAGCACGAGGTGGGCACAATGTACTAGATACTACAATGTATGGGTACTGCAACGTACTGGATGCTGCAATGGTAGATTCACAATTTTAACTTAGCAACATCCACTGTTGCTTGTTTCTGGAAACACTCATGGAGTCAAAATTGTCACCACACCTGTAAATACAGTATATTCCTACAGGGTGTAATTTCCAAAATGTGGTCACTTAAGATGATATTCTGTTCTTCTTACACTTATCGACTTTGTATGTGGAGTCCGCAAACTATACTACGGAGATTTGTCCAAAAGTCAAATAGCGCTCTGTCCCTATCGAGTATCGCCGTGTGTCTAATCTGTACTGTATAGCCACATATGGTGCATTGCAATGCTCAGAAGAAATTGTGTGACACATTTTGGTTCCATTTTTATCAATTTGCCGGTGTTAAGATATAAAATCTGGGGCTAAAGCAACATTTTTGAGGTAAAAAAAATGTCACCACCAAATGGTATAAAATTCTGTGACACACCCGTGGTGTCAGTATGACCACTGAACACTTAATGAATTAATTGAGATGTGTAGTTTGAAAAATGGGGTAATTTATGAGGGAGTCTGATGCTCTGGAGGCGCAGGAGTAAATTCAAAAGATGAATTTACTTATGTAAGGTCAAGATATATTGTCACTAGTAATATTTGAATTGAAAATCCAAGTAGAGAGGATGTGAACCAAGACAGAAATGTATTAATGACACTGATCTATCTGTTCCTGGCCAAGAAACTGAAATGCCAATTTCTGTCTTATAGAATAAGTGCTTTAGTCACTTCAAGCTGAGAACATTTACTCAGTCTTTCTATATCACTAAAAGATCCGTCTCCTATTTATTCATATTTGAAATTCATATGCATGTGTGTATTTGCCGAAGGACTGCTCACATGTTCTCTCACTTGCATCCTGCTACTAGGCATCCCCATGCAAGATGTCCCGCAAGGGGAGTAAATCTGTACTTTGCTTTATGCATGATAATCAATCCATCTCAGATCATTATCTAACTATAATGAAATAGTGAGAATAGCCATACTGCAAAAAAACATGCTTCCCATCTGTTCCTCTTCCAAACAAGTAGTCTTTCTTTGAGACCCAATTGAATTGTGTTTTTTATTTTATTTTATAGGTCTTAGTAAATGAATGCGAACGTTTAGCTATTATTATGCTTGTTGCTGCTTTATTGTGTTTTAATTGTCATTTGTGTTTTATTTTATTGTTTCTATTTTGTTTCGCTATATTTTAGCCTTTTGTATACAGCAATATGCTACCGATAATAATGAAGCTATATGGGGATAATCCTTCGTCCACACTTGCTGTTCATGTAAATGAAAGAAAATTAGAACTGATTAGCTTGCTATATCATTGCTCACTATGGGCACATTATCTTCTCATGTAAATGGGCCTTCAACCAACTATCAAGTAATGATCAATAGTCACGCTACAAATTACAGTAGCTATCTCGTATGAACTATTTCAGAGTTGTTCTCCTTTATTCCATAATGCCAACTAAATGAGACCAAAAGAGAAAGTAAGAGATACTGCCAGGAAAATCATTTTTACATGGAAAAATAATGTAATCTGTATATAAAGCTGTGTGTATGTGTGTGTGTGTATCAAGCCACACCCACTCCACATAGCAACACAAACTCCACATACAAAGTCCTGTCCACACTGCCCACGTTGTTAGCGCACACAGGCGCCAACATATTCACCTCGAAAGCAAACCTGCAAAACTCACCGGCTGTGACATCCCAGCCGCTGCAAGCTACAATGAGGCCCGCCGCCTTCAGAGTGTCAGTGCGTGGCAGGCACAAGCTACATCTAGCTGAGAGTTGCTCCTGTGAGGCATGATGTCAAGGGAAAGGGAGGAGCCTCATGGATTACACTGCTGTGCTCATATGTTCATAACAGGAAGTTGCTTTGCACGTGTGAGGTGAAAAGGAGTGAGGTGAAAATGAGAGGAGTGAGAGGAAAAAAGTGGAGTGAGGGGAAAAAGAGGTGTGAGGTGAAAATGAAGAGGTTTGAGTGGAAAATGAGAGGAGTGAGGGGAAAAAAGTGGAGTGAGGGGAAAAAGAGGTGTGAGGTGAAAATGAAGAGGTTTGAGTGGAAAATGAGAGGAGTGAGGGGAAAATAGTGGAGTGATTGGAAAATGGCAGTTGTGAGGTCATAATGACAGGTTTGAGGGGGGAAATTAGAGGAGTGAGGGTGAAAATGAGAGGAGTGAGGGGAAAATGAGAGGAGTGAGAGGAAAAAGAGGTGTGAGGTGAAAATGAAGAGGTGTGAGGGGGGATTGAGAGGAATGAGGGGGAAAATGACAGGAGTGAGGGGAAATGTTTTTATGTGCAATATAATCATTACAATTTGTTATAACTAACCACAGTTAGTTACTATGCTCTGGCAACGTCGGGCTTTTCAGCTAGTATTAAATAAAAAGGATGTATCTGGATAAAACATATAAAAGAAAAAGTGGCTAATGTAAAAGAAAAATACATTGCAAGAATAATGGGATGGCATTACTGATAATGGCAAAGATAGAAAGACACATACAATGTTAGGGTTGGCGGATTGCACTAAATTAAAATAAATTATAAAATGCAATCGCAACCATGCAGAAATGAAAAACTGCTGCTAGTGTGAACAATGACTGATAAAAACCTAGCAAATACACTGCGTTAAAACCACACAGAGCGAACGGGACATAGAGTAACAAGCTCAGAAAATATAATTACCAAGATCAGCTAACCACCGAGAGGCACAGAAAAATATAAGTAGCAAACTCAGCTAACCACCGAGAGGCACTGAAAAATGAGGAGTGTACAATACCCTGTTAAACCTGCAGGGAAAAGCACATGGGTTGAGCTTGCCCTGCAACGGACCCGTGCTGAACACACACAAAAGCATACAGACAGAGCAGATATGCAAACAGTAAGCGAAGTACTAGACTCTGTTAAGTGTCACAGAATAAGAAGCAAATATGACACTAGGTGTGGTACCCTATCACTCTCCCAGGGAAGTCTAGGCTAAGGTTGGACTTGCTCTGTAACTCAGCTGTGCTAACTGCACACATGACGGAAACAGATACTAAGCCAAGCCTACACTACCTGCCTAGACACACTGTTAGGGCTGGCGGAACACACCAAATAATATTAAGGAAGATATAATGTGTGTTCGCATCCTGGGGTCCACCGGGCAAAGATGACACCTGCTGCTCGGCAATGGCGGACAGTATATAGCGGTATAATGTGAACACACATGGATTAGCTTCACCCGGTATGTAAGGAGGCAAACCCTGTTGCATCACAGGGCCACAATACCACAGAGTGAACGCTATTGTTTGGTCACAGGACCCTACCCTTAGGACACAGGGTTAGAGTCCCTCTAGACCCACTAGCGCTCTGCGCCACAACTGCGGTGCTAGGGAAAAACTGAATGCTAATAGATTTAGCATACTAGGTGTGCACAGCACCGCTCTGGCGGTCGCCACTAAGCACCCTAACTAGGGTCTGGAAAGCGCACTGGTTGCGCACGGCGCTGCACTGGCAAACACTCCTGAAATGATGCAGTTTTTCATGGTCTTGTGCTGGATTGCTGGATCTGGTGCTAGTCAGCTCCAAACACCCAACCACATACAACAACACTAGGGAAGGGGCTCATTAGGAGCTATCACCAGATAGCATACACGCATACACACACACAATATTAGGTTTATATTAGAGGCCATGCAAACCTTTTATAGATGCAGCCTTCCAAGACCTTCCCAGTGGTCCAATCAGAGCCGTTACAGGACATGAGCATGTGACCTTCGGCCTCCAAAGAGAGGTCATCCCAAGGGCATGCTCAGTGGACGAAAAGCAGGACTTGGAGCATCTACTTGCCGCTGATCAATGCTGGTTACAATGGCTGAACGTGGGACAGCAGCAGCAACCAGATGCACAGTATCAGCTTGAGCCAGATGCTAGGACCGACATCTCTGCTGAGCAAAATGCTCTGTGGCTGAGGAAGAATGAGAGACAGCAGAGGATATGGTTCGAGATTCCCCTGTGCAGAGGCAGGATCTTGACACCTAACACACACAGACACTTGTATAAGAGCGACTCACACACAAGCAAACAGAGTGGTAGCACATCCACCAAAACACAATTGATGCTAGCATACCCACATGCGCCACTGGAAGCCTTTTATGCACTAGGCTTCACCCCAAACACTCCCACCCACTCTGATAGGACATCGCCCGTGGGCCAATCTAGAGCTGCCACATCACCAGCGCAGTCAGTGAACAAGCACCAATGAGATGCCACATCACAAACATGCTTAGTATGATGATTTCTGGACTTAGACTCCAAAGGGAAGGGCTGTCTTTGTATACCACTGGGTATCATAGACCTAGCTGGAGAGCCAGCAGTAACCACATGGACATTACAAAGCAGTGCAATACACTGGGACCAACATCTGTGCTAAACAACAATCCCAGCGGCCGGGTCTGAATGAGAGACCTCAGAGGCTTGAGATCCATCCTGTACAGCAGAAGAATCCCAGCACCTAACTCGCAGTGCTTCAACAAAGTATTCATATACCATGTACTTTTTCACATTACACCCACAAACATAAATGTATCTTATTGAGATTTTATATATTATAACAACATAAAGTAGCAAATATTTGTGAAATGTAAAGGAAATGATAAATGGTTTTCTAATTATTTAAAAAATATAAATCTGAAAATTGATTTGGACATTTTTATTCACCTGTAGTCTGATACCCCTAAATATAATCCTGACTGACAAATTGCCTAATTAGTAAATCGAGTCCACCTGTGTGTTTATTCTCAATATAACTACAGCTATTCTGTGAAGGCCTTAAAAGATTGGTTGAGAAGGGATCAAACAGCATCATGAAAAAGCATTAGGGATTAAAAAGCATTATCAAAACCAAGGAACACACCAGACAGGTCAGAAATAAAGTTGTGGAGAAGATTAAAGCACGGTTAGGTTATAAAAAATAGCCAGAGCTCTGAACAAACCACACATCACTTTTCAATCCATCATCCAAAAATGGAAGGAGTATAGCACAACTGCAAACCTACCAAGACATGTCCATGTGACATTCCAGCAGGGAGCACTAATTAGAAAAGCAGCCAAGAGGCCCATGGTCACTCTGAAGGAGCTGCAGAGAACTACAGCTCAGAGGGAAGAATCGGTCCACAGGACTATTACTCATATACTCTACAAATCTGACCTTTATGGAAAAGTGACAAGAAGAAGGACATTTTTGAAAGCAAGCCATAAGAAGTACCATTTGCAGTTTGCAAAAAGCTATGTAGTGGACACAGCTAGCATGTGGAAGAAGGTGTTCTGTTCAGATGAAACCAAAGTAGAAGTTTTTGAGCTAAATGAGACAAGCTATGTGGGATGGAAAACTAACACTAAACATCACCCTGAAAACGCCACCCCCACCATCAAACATGATGATGGCAGCACCGTGATGGAGAGTTGTTTGTCTTCAACAGGGAAATCGAAGCTAGTTAGAGTTTATGGGAAAATGGAGCTAAATACAGGGCATTCTTGGAGAAAAACCTTTTAGAGGCTGCAAAAGATTTGAGACTGGTGCTTATGTTTACCTTCCAGCAGGACAACAACGCTAAAAATACTGCAAGTGGAATAATTTAGATTAAAGCATATTCATTGGTTTGAATGGCAAAGTCACAGTCCAAATATTAAGCTCATTCAAAATCTGTGGAAAGACTTGAAAATTGATGTTCACAGAGGCTCCCCAGAAAATCTCATCGAGTCAGAGCAAGTTTGCAAAGAAGAATGGGCCAAAAATTTCAGCCTCTAGATATGCAAGAGTCATATCCCAAAAGACAATTTATTGACTTGAGTGGGGGGGGGGTCTGAATACAAATGTACATCATAATTTTCAGATTTATATTTTTTAAATAGTTAGAAAATCACAAATCATTGTCTTTATGCATCACAAATTTTTGCTTTTTGTTGGTATATGATATAAAATCGAAAGAAAATATATTTATGTTAGGGGGTGAAACATGAAAAAATTGCACTGTAAATGATAAACTCATTGAAGACGCACAAAAGGTTGATTAAATAATATAGTTGAAATGTCTATCGAGAACATATACAGTACATTATATGTGTTAATAATGCTAGAGGCCCAAGAGGAAAAGCATTGACATTATTTTGTTAGGAGTTGTCTTGGTAAGTCACCATAGCTTTAGAGCAAGACGTGGACTGCACATCCAGTAATCATATATTGATCTAATGCTGAAACTTACAAAATTGAACCTGAGGTTCTTATTTTTACATTCTGATTATACTATGTGAAGCCACTGCTACTCCACAGTGAAAATCTTAAGGCCCCTTCACATTTAGCGACGCTGCAGCGATACCGACAACGATCCGAATCGCTGCAGCGTCGCTGTTTGGTCGCTGGAGAGCTGTCACACAGACCGCTCTCCAGCGACCAACTATGCTGGTAACCAGGGTAAACATCGGGTAACTAAGCGCAGGGCCGCGCTTAGTAACCCGATGTTTACCCTGGTTACCATGCTAAAAGTAAAAAAAAACAAACACTAGATACTTACCTACAGCCGTCTGTCCTCCAGCGCTGCGCTCTGCTTCTCTGCTCTCCTCTTGTACTGTCTGGGAGCCGGAAAGCAGAGCGGTGACGTCACCGCTCTGCTTTCCGGCTCACAGCCAGTACAGGAGGAGTGCAGAGCACAGCGCTGGAGGACAGACGGCTGTAGGTAAGTATCTAGTGTTTGTTTTTTTTTACTTTTAGCATGGTAACCAGGGTAAACATCGGGTTACTAAGCGCGGCCTTGCGCTTAGTTACCCGATGTTTACCCTGGTTACCAGTGAAGACATCGCTGGATCGGTGTCACACACGCCGATCCAGCGATGTCAGCAGGAGTCCAGCGACGAAATAAAGTTCTGGACTTTCCTCAGCGACCAACGATCTCCCAGCAGGGGCCTGATCGTTGGTCGCTGTCACACATAACGATTTCATTAACGATATCGTTGCTACGTCACAAATAGCAACGATATCGTTAACAATATCGTTATGTGTGAAGGTACCTTAAGTGCGTTGTTAACTTTTTATAGCCTTAAAGGTGCGGTTTTGTGCACCAACCCTGGCTGCAGCAACAGTGCACCAAGAGGACGGGCAACCTGGTGCCTCACAGAACTAATCTGCAAGGCCCAGTACCCATGACTTCAGTCCACACCAGCTCAAAGGCATAAAACCATAGTAACAATGGCTGCCACACAGCACCAGCACCTAATGAAAGGAGCTAAAAAACTGAACACTCTTTGATTTATAAGGCCATGGTATCGATATACATCTTTATTTTGTAAATTTCCTTAATATTTTTTTTTCTTGGCAACATTTTTGTTAAAGGTCAGAATTTTGATTTAAAAGAGTAAAATAAGACATCTATATTTTTTTTTAGAAATTTGTTGTTTTTTTTAGTTTGGCAGTGCAGTTGATGATGGTTTCTATTATCCCAGAAATAACAATCCAAAGGCAATAGAGGCTCTTTTTATATACTGTGAGTTATGATTTTCACTTTTGGTTTGCACTTAGTAAAAAAAGAAATATTAACCAAAGAAAAACAAAATCAGCATCGGCAATTGTCATGTGTAATGCAGACATGATCAAGAAGATCTTATTCTATAAATAACATATTTTGATGACACAGACATTTACATCTGCAATTAATATCAACTGTGCAATAGATGCTCAGCTTGAGGCAAAACTGAGGGTGGTTAACGAACCCAACGAGCGCAGTGCTGGATGATAGCACTTGTTTTCCTAAATACTTTGACTAGAAATAAATAACCAATAAGTTTCTTTTTAGAAGTAAGATGCTTTCTGAAAATTCAGAAAATGTGCTCTTATATACTCAAAAAGCAATCGCATGCACACAAGCTTTGCACCCAACTGGAGTTATTTTAGGTGCTATTTTTTCCTTTTTTTTGTTTTAGGATTATGGATGGATAGATGTAGAGATGGCTGGATGGATGAGATATGAATGGATGGATGAATGGGGATGGATGGATGAGGGATGGATGGAGGGGTGGCTGGATGGAGGAATGGCTGGAATCCATAGGGTTACATGCCATAGTCTATTTGAGTGACATGTGATCTTTCATGCTGAGAAGCAAGGAAGAATGAGCTGCAGCAAGCAGGCCCCTGAACTATGGTGATCACAGCTAGCAAATTAGTTCTGATTGTGCTGGGGTGGAGGTCGCTGTACAGAGACTTGGGGATGAGTGGAGGGTGATTCAAAATAATTTGGGGACTGTTTAGATTCTACAAAAATGGAAGGCTGATAGAAGACGTATGGTGGATCCTGATTTATGGGGATAAGAATTGGTTGTCATAAAGGAGAATTAACTTAAAGTGCCATCAGCGAAGTTGGGTCCAAATTTTATTGGTCCATATGAGGTCAATCCTGTAGCATTTAGATTTTAGCTTGCTCCATCCCTTCACATCACTAACATGTTACATAAATCCATCTTAAAGGGGTTTGGCCCTTTGGCATTGTCTCTGTTTTCCCTGCTTCCTCTGGTTTCAGTCGATGGTAGAGAAACCAGAGGAGAGATTCTGGGTCCCAACTCAAGATGTGAAGACCGACTGGTTAGTCAGGGCCTTCCATCCAAAATTTCATGGGAAACCTGGGTGTCAGTGGTCTCCCCTAGAAGAGGGGGTACTGTCATGCTTCCATCGATCATTGTGTCTGGGATGAAGTTATTGACAGCTCAACAATCCAATTTGGTACAGGGGTGTGCTGAAGCTGTCAGTACTTTAACAGCTCAGTCATTCAGTCTTGTACAGGGGCATGTTGAGCTGTTAGTGTGCTGATTGACAGTTAGGCCGACGAATCTGAGACTACAACGTGCTGGCTGCCTCCAGGTTTTCATTATCCCAGGTGATTGCCAGGCTACTTAACTGCGCTGTTTCTCCCAGACCTCTGCCAGATGTACATTCAGTTACAGTGTGGTTTGTCTCTCTGTGCCTTGCATTCTGTTTGTAGATCTTTCATTGCCTGACCTTGGACCTCGTTCTGACCATCTGTCTGTTTAACCCCTTCTGCTCTATCCTCCTGGAGTTCTGGCCTTGGAACATTACCTGACTATTCCTTTGTCTCATCATTATGAAAATGACATACCTTCCTGGCTTTTAACCTCGGGCTCCTGACTATACCGTATCACGGTTTGGCCGTGAGAACTGTCTCAGAGTCACAGAGAGTGATTACAGCGGCGCCTGGCAACAGAAGATGCAGAAGTAGGTTCTGGTGTAGAGAGAGGTTATACTGTTATAGTCAGATTACAATATACAGGAGCATGATCTGACCATATAGCAGTTCCTATAGGTTGCCATGTAAGCAAATGATGGCTAAGTAATAAAAAAATCTATTTGGCTCTTGATGGTGTGTAAAGGAGAATAATACTTATAGTCCTTTATGTCTAGATGTAGTATCTTCCATACATCAACCAGTAGGAGAGATTTGAGCAAGTTTAGCAAAGCTTTTGTTGTGATTTAGGTTGGTGACTCCTGCCAAGGGGTGCATCTAAAGAGGGATCCAGGACAAAGTTAAAATTACCTCCAAAGATGATAAGGCCCTCCCAAAATTTTTGTTATTGATGACATAGAAGTTTGCCAAAGTCAAAATTTTATAGTAGATAGAGATCTTAACAAAATAGTATGCTGCAGTAATTTGTGTGTGCCTATACTCGCTCTCTTAGACTTCAAAACAGCAGTTGTACTGTGGTGCCAGGTTGGACAATATCTGCAAAAGCATTTTTTTCATGATTTCTTTGTGATTTGTTTTTAATATTTGCAAACTGAATTGCAACAATGCAATAACGTGCAATAACTGGCTATCAAAACATTGTATCTATCCCAAAATAGTATCAATAAAAACGTCAGCTTAGCATGCAAAAAAGTGAGCCATCACCCAGACCCAAATCCATAAAACCGGAGACGCTACGGGATTCTAAATAATTACAACCATTTGTTTAACAAACTTTGGATTTTTTTCACCACTTAAATAAAAAAATAACCTGTACATTGTCTTGATCCGTTCCAGGGTTTAATCCTGTGTGCCCTTTTTCTGGGCGGATCATGTCAAGGGTTACCTTTGCTCTGCCTCATTCTGGGTTCAGGTTTGCTATTTAGCTCCCATGCATCCTGCTGGTGGTGTCAGCTATAGTTCTGTCTTCGGCATGTGAATCTAACTTTGGAAGCTTTTTGTTTGTCCTGCTGTGATCCCTGACTTGCCCCATATCTGTTGACTCACTCTGTCTGCTCTTTTCCCAGCGTTTCCCTGTGTTTCATTTTAGATTCTATGGTTTCTGACTAGGCTTGTATTCGGACTCTCTTCTGCCTTTTGACTTTGCTTTATCCACTTCTGACCGTTGCTGAACCTCCTGGTTTGTTCCTGACCATGTGTATTGCTGATCCCTTTAGTACTTCAGCCTATTGTTGTTTTTTGACTCGGCTTGTTTGACCTTTCTCTCACCTCTTGGTGGCACCTGTGCTGCTGCTCTGTGGTGCTTCTCTGGGTATGCAGTCTCACTTCCCTCAAAGCTCCCTCTGGTGGAGGTTGCATTATACTGCACTGCAGCAGCATGACATACTGTACATGTTTGCTATCTACAAACTCGTAATTACCTGGATAATCATAATGGCAGGTCAGTTTTAGCATTCAGTGAACATGGTAAAAAAAAGAAAAAATTGTGGAATTGCACTTTTTTGCAATTTCACCGCACTTAAATTTTTTCCCCCTTTTCCAGTACATGATATGGTAAAAGCAATGGTGTCATTCAAAAGTAAAATTAGTCTGGCAAAAAAGAAGCACTCGCGTGGCCATAGTGACAGAAAAATAAAAAAGTTACGGCTTTGGGAAGAAGGGGCACAAAAAACAGAAATACCCCTGGTCATTAAAGGGACTCTGTCACCTGAATTTGGAGGGAACAATCTTCAGCCATAGGGGCAGGGTTTTCGGGTGTTTGATTCACCCTTTCCTTACCCGCTGGCTGCATGCTGGCTGCAATATTGGATTGAAGTTCATTCTCTGTCCTCCGTAGTACATGCCTGCACAAGCCTGATGTTACGGGCGGAGAGCCACACTAAATCGCCAGGCGCAAAGGTCAGAGCGGGGTGCTGATGTGCATTGGCAGAGGACCTCATTCTCTCCTTGGAGGCCCGAATGGCATCCTGAGTGCGGTCCCAAATGACCCATGCCTCCATAGCCCAGTCTGCCACTCTGGAATCGGCGGAAGACACGGGCATAGGCACAGTTACCCACGGATGCTGACCATAGTTAAGGAGGAATGGAGTCTGTCCAGTGGAGTTGACTACAGCATTGTTCAGCGCAAACTTCGCCCACGATAGCAAAGATGCCCAGTCATCCTGCCTGGCTGAGACAAAATGTTGCAGGTATGTGACCAAGGTCTGGTTGGCCCTCTCTACCAACCCATTCGTCTCGGGATGATATGCAGGAGAGAGATTTAACTCAATGCTGAGAAGACGATAAAGTTCTCTCCAGAACCAAGACGCAAACTGGGGACCCCGGTCACTGACAATTTTGTCCGGCATACCATGTAGGCGGAAGATGTGTTTAGTAAACAACGCTGCCAAAGCCCGTGCAGAAAGTAGCTGTGGAAGCGGCACCAAGTGCACCATTTTAGAAAAATGATTGGTGATAACCCAAATGATGGTACAGCCACGAGACTTGGGCAAACCCACCACAAAGTCCATCCCGACCGTCTCCCAGGGCCTGTCTGCCACTGGCAGGGGATATAATAACCCAGCTGGCTATCGTCGAGAAGACTTATTTTTGGCGCAGGAGCCACACGCCTGAATATAGTCGTCATGGACCATATGCGGCCACCAGTACATTCTCACTAGCAGCTCAGATGTCCTCTTTGTCCCAAAGTGTCCACCCACCCTGGACGAATGAGCTCAAGAGAGAACCTCTGGTCGCAAATTAATGGGTACAAAAGTCTTGCCTGGAGGAACAGACTCTAGCGAAACCGGAGCTACGGTTCTCAGGCTCTCAGAAGGGACAATAAGCCGAGGCTCCCCTTCCTCCTCCTCAGATGACACAACGGAGCGAGAGAGGGCGTCAGCACGAATGTTCTTCCCCCCAGCCAGATAATGGAGAGTGAAGTGGAACCAGGAGAAGAACAAGGACCATCTGGCCTGACGAGAATTTAGCCGCTGGGCTGTTCGTAAATAAAACAAATTTTTGTGGTCCGTGAAGACTTGGAAGGGAAAGCGAGCTCCCTCCAAAAGATGTCTCCACTCCAAGAAGGCCAACTTCATTGCCAGCAACTCCCTACCCCCCATGGAAGAATTCCTCTCCGCTGGTGTGAAGTTCTTGGAGAAGAAGAAGCAAGGATGCTTCCGACCTTGAGCTTCCTTTTGGAAGAGGACTGCTCCAGCACCAACGGATGAGGCTTCCACCTCCATTATGAATGGCTTATCAACATCGGGATGATGTAGGATGGGAGTGCTAGCAAAATGAGACTTAATAGAAGTGAAGGCCTTGGAGACCTCTTCAGACCACAATTTGGGATTTGCTCCCTTCTTGGTGAGGGCTACTAAGGGAGCTACCAAAGTTGAGAAGTGGGGAATGAACTGGCGATAGTAATTTATGAACCCCATAAAGCGCTGCACCGCTTTAAGAGAATGGGGCTCTTGCCAGTCCATCACAGCCTGTAGTTTGGCAGGATCCATAGCCAATCCCTGGGCGGAGATGATATAGCCCAGGAAAGGTAAAGACTCCTGCTCAAACACGCACTTCTCCAACTTTGCATAGAGGGAATTTGCCCGTAAGAGGTCGAAGACTCTGCCAACATCTCTCCGGTGGGAGTCAATATCTGGAGAAAAGATGAAAATATCATCCAGATAGACTACGACCAAGGTGGAGAGCATATCCCGAAAGATATCATTGACAAAGTCTTGGAAAACGGCTGGGGCATTACAGAGCCCAAAGGGCATCACCAGATTTCATAGTGCCCATCCCTGGTATTAAAAGCCATCTTCCATTCATCCTCCTCACGGATACGAATCAGGTTGTAAGCACCTTGCAGATCTAATTTGGTGAATACCCTTGCTCCCCTTAGCATGTCAAAGAGCTCAGAAATCAGGGGTAATGGGTACTTATTCTTAACGGTGATGGCGTTAAGACCCCTATAATCGATGCATGGACGTAACTCTCCATTCTTCTTCTGCACGAAGAAGAACCCAGCCCCTGCAGGTGACACTGACTTCCTAATGAACCCTCTTGCCAAATTCTCCTGGATGTATTGAGACATAGCCTCCGTCTCAGGGAGAGAGAGGGGATAGACCTGTCCCCAAGGAGGTTCAACTCCAGGCATGAGATCAATAGGACAGTCATAGGGGCGGTGAGGCGGAAGGGTCTCTGCAGCCTTTTTGGAGAAGACGTCTGCATAGCTCCAATAGCACTTGGGAAGGGATGAAAGATCTGCGGGTATCTTGGTAGAGGAAACCTGTACGCACTCTCTCACACATCTGCAATTACAAGACTCACTCCAACCCAATATCCTCCCAGAGGTCCACTCAATATGTGGGGAGTGGAAACGGAGCCAGGGTATTCCCAGCAGAATCTCATCCATTCCCTCGGGAAGGACAAGAAGGGAAATAATCTCCTGGTGGGAAGGGGACATGGACAACATGAAAGGGACAGTCTGGTGTGTGATTTGCAATGGAAGTGTTGACCCATTCATTACTCTAACAGTTACTGGTTTGGCGAGCATCACCAGAGGTATTGCGTGGCGCAGAGCAAAAGCAGAGAACATGAAATTTCCCTCTGCTCCAGAATCCACACAAAGCTCGACTGTTAGAGAAGATGAGCCAAACATGATTGTCCCTTTGAAGGACAGCGTGGAGGAAAATGCCACTGTGTCTAGTGAACCTCCTCCAATGGTTACTAGACGCGATCGTTTACCCGACCGCTGTGGACATTTATTTGCATAATGTCCTTGTTGTTGGCAATTTCTACAAACCACGGGTACTCGAGCGGTCTGAGACTTAGGTCCCGCTCGAGAAACCTCCGTAGCCTCATGGGAGTCGGACACCAGAACAGTGGGAGCCAGCCGAAACCTCTGCCTACACTGGGTCCGCTCTTACCTCCACTCATTAAAATGGAGATCGATGCAGGAAGATAAAGAAATGAGCTCCTCCAGTGTGGCGGGAATCTCCTTGGTGGCCAAGGCGTCCTTCACATGGTCTGCCAGTCCTCTCCAGAACACCAGAAAAAGGACTTTATCTGGCCATTCTAGCTCAGAGGCTAGAGTCCGGAATTGGACGGCAAACTGGCTGACCATGGACGAACCCTGAGTTACTGCCAACAATTGGAGCACGGTATCGTGGGTGACACGGGGTCCCAAAAAGACCTGCCTCATAGCGTTCAAGAAGAGAGGAGCACTCTGCACCACACGATCATCACGCTCCCAAAGCGGCGTTGCCCACTCCAATGCCCTGCCCGACAAAAGAGATAAAATAAATCCCACTTTCTCCCGTTCCGTAGGAAAATGTGCAGCCAGGAGCTCAAGATGTATGGAGCACTGGCTCACGAATCCCCGACATAGCTTACTGTCACCAGCAAAATTGTCTGGAAGCGGGAGACGGGAAATAGTCGGAGCAGGGGTGGCAGCGGACAAACTGGCCGCAGCTACACTTGCAGCCTGAGCAGCGACTGCAGTGACATCCACAGCAGAGGTTGTACGCTCTAGAGCCACCAACCTACCCTCCAGCTGCTGGATGTACCACTGTAGACGCTGATCGTCCGCCATTTACTAGCCAGACCCTGGCGCTAGTGTTCTGTTAGGACTGGCGGAACGCACTGAGTAAAAAGTTAAATGTTATTAGGTGCGTTCACAGTCCGGGGTCCACCATGCAGGTGAGAACCTGGCAGCGCTATATAGCAGTAGAATCGAACCCTGTAAAGTCACAGGGCCGTGGTACCGCACAAAAGAGCACAAGCAAGGAGTCACTAAACTCAGTCCCAAGACTCTGGATTTGAGTCCGTCTAGACTACCTGCGCTCGGCACCGCTACTGGGTGTAAGAGGTAAACTGAAATAATTTTGAGCACGAGAGTGCGAGCTGTGCCGTACTGGTGGACGCCACTAACCACCCCGACTTGGGCTAAAGAAACGCTCTAATGTCGCGTGGCGCCATACTGGCGGTCACAGCAGTAGATGCTGTTTCGTGTGTTAATGCTGTGAGTTCAGCCGAGCGCTAGATAGCAGCCATACACCTTACGCGAACAGTCATACACAAGGGATGTTTTTTTTAAGGAACAACTTGCACTCATCAACACACACATGATTACAAATGTACACTAGCGCATGGCCGTGCAGTCATGCGAACCTTTTATATCTGCAGCACGTACAGGACCTTCCCAGAAGGACCAATGGGAGGCTGCCACAGAAGTTGAGCACCTTCAGGACCTTCCTGGAGGACCAACGGAATCTGCTGCAGTATCTGAGCATATGACTCTCAATCTCCAATGGGAGATCGTGCCCTGGGCATGCTCAGAAGAGGGAAAGCAGGACTTAGTCCCAAAAGCATCTGCTTGCCGCTGCCCAGCATTGGCCTCAATGGCAGAAGCTGGAAAAGCAGCAGTAACCCTTTGCACAGAGTGAGACTGAGCAAGACGCTGGGACCGATTTCTCCGCCGAGCATGCTCCACTGCCGCAGAAGAAGAATGGGAGACTGCAGCGGAGATGGCCTGAGACTCCCCCTGTGCAGAGGCAGGAACTCGACCCCTAACATAGTGATACTCAATATTAAAGCATAAAAGCACCACACTCAATCTCAGAAAATCTTAATATCAAAAATTATTTAAAGAATAGATCATTTTCTCATGACACATCTATAGTAAATTGTTCCTTGTTCCATTTACCTTTTTATTAAGCCTTAGTGGTATTGCGCCGTATATGTGACGACAAAAAGCAAAAATCACCAGCTGCAGTAGTGGTATCAGTATAAGTGTTTTTTTTTACCTCTACAGTTATTGCACGCCATGGTCATGTGGTGGCAAGGCTCTAGCCTAGAGCATCTGTTTTGAGCTTGGTGCTGTAAAGACATTCTAAGAACCACAGAACTGCAACATTAGGGTGCCAGTGAATTAGAAAGAGGAGTAAAAATAATTATTTAGTGATTTGAATTTTATACTGCTTTTTCTCTCTTATTATATTAATAATATTATTAATATTTAACTATTTCAAAATAGGATAATAACAAATACAGCAGTAATTAAATATAATGTGCTACTTATAGCAAACCTTAATTGTATTATTCAATACATGTTTATGAGTATTGTATTTCAGAAAGTGACAATTTTAAAGTATAACACATCACATAACACTTTCATATGTTCTATATTGTCAGTTCACCCTTTATTTAGTTATTCATTGAATTAATGGCATTACCAAGCAATGACAATCTACTAGACATATTATTCACTTAGATATTTGTACACTCTATCAAACATTTTAACATCTTTTTATGAACTATATAGTTCTTTTACTTGAGGGAAACGACATTGTTATTGTCTCACCAGCAGGGCTGCAAATAAAGCCAATTTCTTCAGTCTGTCACATGATGAAAGTGATACAAAATAGACATATACTTTGAAGCTAAGGCAAATTCCTTTTTATTTACTCAGAATTTTACAGTAGGCAGCCAAGGGTTTGAGTAATATGAAAATGGTAATATTTGTTAATTTTGTGCCATTACTCAGAACATTATATAACATTATTTATGAATGTGACATGTCAGAACATTTTTAAAATGAAGAACACATGTAATAACAACTAATTTAGAATAATATAGACAAAAGCATGCAATATTAATAATTAATACATACATAGTAACTAAAACCTATAAATATCGTAACAGGTTTCTGAACATATATTATCATAGCATGTTTTAAAATATACAGGGTGTATATACAGTACCCTGAAAAAGTTTTAGACAAGCATAAAATAAATGCTGCAAAGAATGCTTTCAAAAATAGAAGCGTTGTTACTAGTTTCTTTTTTATCAAGTAAAAAAAAAGCAAAGCGAATGAACAAAACAGAAATTTAAATCAAATCAATAATTGGTGTGACCACCCCCTTTCTACAAATTGGCATCAGTTCTTCTAGGTACACTTGTACAAAATCAAGGATTTTGTAGGATTATAGCCAGATGTATAATTAACCAATTATGCAAAAATTAAGATAATGCTCATAATTTTTATATCTAGATTGTAACTCAACTCAGTCACTAACTGAATCAGAAACAGATGTGTAGTTTTAAAATTGGATAAGGAACAGAAAATTATGTTACAAAGGTGTGTATTTGGAAGACATTTTCATGTCAAACATCACACATAATGGCATGACTGAGCACTGCAACATGAAACAAGGTAGGTATACTGCATCAGCAAAGTCTTTTCCAGGCAAATATTTCAAAACAGACTGGGGTTTCAATATGTGTTGTTCAAGTTTATTTGAACAACATGTCAAATGGCCAACATTGAAGACCGTAGAGGCAGTGGTTGATCAAGAAATTGTGTAGCAGAGAAAACATATCATGCTTACTTTCCTATAAAATAAGAAGATGTTCAGCATTGTCATCAGCTCAGAACTGACAGTAAGCAGTGGGGCCCAGCTACACCCATCTACTGTTTGGAGAAGTTTGTCTAAAAGTTGAAAAATTGTAGTCAAAAAGCCAACATGGAAGCAAGGCCAAATGACCTAAGTGTCATGATACGGTGGTCTAGGAGCAACATGGAACGAGCTCTGAAGGAAGTGGTAACTGTACTGACCGCAGTCCCTAAGCTCAACACAACACTAGAAGTAGCCGTGGGATGCTCCTAACTCTCCCTAGGCACATCGTCACAGCCTAAGAGCTAACTACCCCTAAAGATAGAAGCAGGAAAACTATCTTGCCTCAGAGAAAATCCACAAAGGATAGATTAGCCCCCCACAAATAATGACTGTGAGTGGAGAAGGAAAAGACATACACAGAATGAAACCAGGATGAGCACAGGAGGCCAGTCTAGCTAAATAGATAGGACAGGATGGAATACTGTGCGGTCAGTATAAAACACTACAAAAATCCACGCAGAGTTTACAAAAAATCTCCACACCTGACTAAAGGTGTGGAGGGTAAATCTGCTTCCCAGAGCTTCCAGCAAGACAGAATTAATTCATACTGATAAGCTGGACAAACAAAGAAAGCACAGAACGGATAAGTCCACAAACTATGGACAGAAAAGAGCTAGCAAAAACTTAGCTTTGCTGAACTGGTCAGGATGACAGGGAAATCCAAAGAGATGTGAATCCAACCAGGAACCATTTACAAGTGGCACTGGCTGAAGGAAAGAGCCAGGCATAAATAGACGAGCAGAAAAGACGATCAGTGGAAGCAGCTGAAGACAGCTAAATCCAAAGAGCAGCCATACCACTAGAAGCCAAAAGAGGGAGCCCAAGAGCAGAACTCACAAAAGTGCCACTTACAACCAGCGGAGGGAGCCCAAGAGCGGAATTCACAACACCTAAGTATGCATACAAACATGGCAGTTTGTTCACAAAAAGGCTGGAGAGTAATAAAAATATATGTCTGCAGGCAACTGTAAAGCATATTCGAGGTTCCTTGCATGGTTTGCACTGCATTTTAGTAAATGGAGTTGGAAATTTGGTCAAGGCTGATGGTGTATCTGTTTAGCTTTATTACAAACTGTTCTTGGAATCTTTTTCCTCACATCTTATGGCTTAAATGGAATATCTAGGGGCTCTTCCTTCCCAGCGGACTCCCTATGGGCCATATATCTGTTATCCACAAGGAGAGGAAGAGCCCATCCCAATTTTCAAACTACAGACCAATGTCACTCCTCAATGTGGACATTAAGCTGTTTGTGAAAATGCTTGCATCCAGGTTATCCCCTCTTTTAACAAATATTATCCACACAGACCAGGCAGGTTTCATGAGGGAAAAAATGACTAAGAAGGCAACATACGGCAACATGGTTTAGGACAAAATGTAAAGGTATAAAGAAATAAAATAGTAGATTATTGTCCAAAAAATTTCCCAGCCATGGATATCAAAAAATAATATTAGACTAGCTATCGGAAAGCGCATAACAAGAAAGGGGGGGGGGGAGAACAAACTCCAAAAGATAGCCAACGTCTATAAAAATGCTTTATTGTGCAGGGCATGAAGGTGGTGACAGCTACAGGAGGTCACCAGACAGAATAAAACGCAAGGGTACTGGGAAAACCACAAAATGCCATTAAAGAATATACAATGTATAAAATATATTCATGAAAGGTATACCCGGGCGAAAGTACATGGCAACAATTGTAAAGTACAGCATGGGGAGATATCATAGAACATAAATATATATATATATGGCATCCCAGCTTAACCAAACATGAGCTGGATGTATAGTAAAATGTAATCAATATAACATGCAGTACATGATCAATAGTAAATACATCACCCAGGTAGTATCGGCAAGTGCAGGCAGATAGTGGGTCCCAGCGCCCGCCCCAACGCGCGTTTCGGGAACCTTCGTCAGGTTCCCGAAACGCGCGGTGGGGCGGGCGTTGGGACCCACTATCTGCCTGCACTTGCCGATACTACCTGGGTGATGTATTTACTATTGATCATGTACTGCATGTTATATTGATTACATTTTACTATACATCCAGCTCATGTTTGGTTAAGATGGGATGCCGTATATATATATATTTATGTTCTATGATATCTCCCCATGCTGTACTTTACAATTGTTGCCATGTACTTTCGCCCGGGTATACCTTTCATGAATATATTTTATACATTGTATATTCTTTAATGGCATTTTGTGGTTTTCCCAGTACCCTTGCGTTTTATTCTGTCTGGTGACCTCCTGTAGCTGTCACCACCTTCATGCCCTGCACAATAAAGCATTTTTATAGACGTTGGCTATCTTTTGGAGTTTGTTCTCCCCCCCCCCCTTTCAGGTTTCATGAGGGGTAGAGAGGGATAATACAACTAAGACCTTGAACCTCATGAACATGACCAGGATTAAATATCAACCACCTTATGCTTTTACCTACGCATGCGGAAAAATCCTCTGATAGGGTAAACTGAACATTCATGAATGAAACACTACACAGCTGGTGTTTAAAATCTGATATGTTAAGGTGGATATCCACTATATACATAAAGCCAACTTCCAATGTAAAGATAAATGGAGTCTTGTCACAGGAGTTCACTATACTTAATGGCACTCGTCAAGGGTGCTCACTATCACCTCTGAGTTTTATACGTACCCTGTAGCACTTCCTCTGGAAAATCCGATCCAACAGTAACATTAAGGATCCTTGCATTCGTGTTCCATCCTATAAGATTGCGGCTTATGCAGATGATCTGCTTTTTCCATTAACGACCTGACTACTTCTCTTCCAAATTTGATGGCAGGATTCGGTACATAAAAAGACCTATTATGTATAACAAAGGAGTATATTAGAGTAAATGACCAAAAAGAAAAAACCCTTAAAAATTAACTTTTATTAAATATGATCAAAAGAACATTATGTATCCATAAAATAGTCAGAAGAAATGCAAGGAAAAAATATCCCAAGGCTTGGCATAAATCAAAAACAGTTTAAATGTGTGAGGTGTGTGAATTAGCTTTCACTGACTTTACTTTGGCACCCTAAGGCTTCAATATGATGGCCCCACTCAACATAGGCTATCCCTATGTGACTCTACTATGACCTCCTAACAAAACCACCACTATCACCAAAATTTTAAGTGCTGAAGTGCTTTAAAGTACCGTATATACTCGAGTATAAGCCGAGATTTTCAGCCCAAATTTTTGGGCTGAAAGTGCCCCTCTCAGCTTATACTCGAGTCAAGGTGGGTGGCAGGGTTGGCGGGTGAGGGGGTGAGGGCGCTGAGGCATACTTACCTGCTTCCAGCGATCCTGACGCTCCCCGCCTGTCCCACGGTCTTCGGTGCTGCAGTTCTTCCACTGTTCAGCGGTCACGTTGGACCGCTCATTAGAGAAATGAATATGCGGCTCCACCTCCCATAGGGGTGGAGCCACATAGTCATTTCTCTAATCAGCGGTAACGGTGACCACTGATAGAGGAAGAAGCTGCGGCACCGAAGACAGCTGTCCGGGAGAAGGAGCCAGACGCCGGGACCAGGTAAGTATGTCATATTTACCTGTCCCCGTTCCAGCCGCCGGGCGCCACTCCATCTTCCCGGCGTCTCTCCGCTCTGACTGTGCAGGTCAGAGGGCGCGATGATGCATATAGTGTGCGCGGCGCCCTCTGCCTGATCAGTCAGTGCGGAGAGACACCGGGACCGGACGCTGGGAGCTGCAAGCAAGAGAGGTGAGTATGGCTTTTTTTTTTTTTTACTGCAGCAGCAGCTGCACAGATTTATGTGGAGCATCTATGGGGAAATATGAATGGTGCAGAGCACTATATGGCACAGCTATGGGGAAATATGAATGGTGCAGAGCACTATATGGCACAGCTATGGGGAAATATGAACGGTGCAGAGCGCTATATGGCACAGCTATGGGGAAATATGAACGGTGCAGAGCACTATATGGCACAGCTATGGGGAAATATGAATGGTGGAGAGCACTATATGGCACAGCTATGGGGAAATATGAACGGTGCAGAGCACTATATGGCACAGCTATGGGGAAATATGAACGGTGGAGAGCACTATATGGCACAGCTATGGGGCAATAATGAATGATGCAGAGCACTATATGGCACAGCTATGGGGAAATATGAACGTGCAGAGCACTATATGGCACAGCTATGGGACAATAATGAACGGTGCAGAGCACTATATGGCATAGCTATGGGGCAAGAATGAACGGTGCAGAGCACTATATGACACAGCTATGGGGCAATAATGAACGGTGCAGAGCACTATATGGCACAGCTATGGGGCAATAATGAACAGTGCAAAGCACTAAATGGGGCACAGCTATGGGGAAATAATGAACATGCAGAGCACTATATGGCACAGCTATGGGGAAATAATGAACGGTGCAGAGCACTATGTGGCACAGCTATGGGGAAATAATGATCTATTTTTATTTTTGAAATTCACCGGTAAATGCTGCATTTCCACCCTAGGCTTATACTTGAGTCAATACGTTTTCCCAGTTTTTGGGGCAAAATTAGGGGGGTCGGCTTATACTCGGGTCGGCTTATACTCGAGTATATACGTTAAGTACCATATATACTCGTTTATAAGTCAACCCAAGCATAAGCCGAGGCACCTAATTTTGCCAAGAAAAACTGGGAAAACTTTTTGACTTGAGTATTAGCCAGGTATGCATTGTCCCCTCATCCACATCCCTGCCATTGTATGCATGGCTCCCCTCCCTGTCTTTGTATGCATGGTTCCCCATCCTCTCCTTGGATGCATGGTTCCTATAAAAAAAACACATCCTACTTACCTTTCCTGCAGCTCGTTCCGTGCCAGGAGCTCTTCTGGCTGAGCGATCATGTGTCAAGGCTCATTAAGGTAATGAACATCAACTCCACGCCTATGGGAGTGGAGAGAGGTGAATGTTCATTACCTTAATGAGCGGGGGACACGTGATCACTCGGCCAGAAGAACTGCTGGCACCAGAACGAGGTGCAGCCAGGGCGCACAGGGAAGGTAAGTAGGATTTGTGCTGGAAGCCAGCAGCTGCGGCTCTAACTGTGCACTCTATAAGAGAAGTGAATATTCATTGCCAGCGCTCCTCCGCTCCCCCTCCCCTGTCATCTTTCTGGGACAATGACTTGTGTAAAAGCAAAGAGGGGCATTTTAAGTGCAAAAAAGTGCTGAAAAACTTGGCTTATACACGAGTATAGACGGTATGTCTGGCCATATAACCTTATGTAAGGAGAAATATTGTGAATTGCATAGAAATGCAACCAAATCACTGGGTCTGTATTCAGTTGGACATAATGGGAGTGAGTCAGAGCAATAACATTCTCTTAACAAATTTCATAACATTAAGCACTAATTTATTCCCAGTTAAAGTGCTTGTTGTGCTAATAGGTTCTATTGAATGCACAGAATGCTTATAAATACTGCTGATTGCATAGGTCATCACCCAGTCACTACACTCTAAGCATCCACTCAGACCAACATAACACCAGACAGTATTAATATCAACACAGCTAGGATCCATACTAGGATGCATGTACGGTCAGTATAGTACAGCAGATCGCATGTGATAAAAGGGTACATTTATCTCATTATAGATATTCAGAAGCTCATCAGGACCACAGAATAAGTGGTTCATCAGGAGATGCTTGAGTGTGGAGCAGTCCTGCAGTAAGACTACTGATTCCCTGGCCACATGTATGATGGAACGCTGCATGTGTTCCACCAGGAATATGTCCCTTTTGATGTGGCTCCACCAGCATCTCTTCAGACGTAACCAGCGGTCATAATTGGAATGCAAACTACGTTCAACTGTGAATTTAGATTGTTGAATATCAATTTAGATGGAAATACCCAATTATTCTGCATAATATGAAGTTATTAAATACTCATATTTAAAAAACAGAGGGTCAGGGGGTCAAAATTTAATGACCATACATCAATGTGAAAAGAAGATCATAACAATAAAGGATCATCCTGTGTATATTTAAAGGTGCAGCCTAAGCAGGCTTATACACTAAAGCAAAGTCTTTTGACCAGATAAGTATGAAATAAACAGTTAATTTAAACCACCTGAATACCTGATCTATCTGGTCTCTTGTTCTTTGGATGATTATTTTTCTCCCAATCACCTTCTAGTTGACTAATGTATGACCTCGATTAGTTTAAATGAAATTTATTTCAAGTCCCCTTATTGTTTCTGAACTATTTGACATGCTAATAGAGTATCCGTTGCATGAGTGAGATCTATCCTTACTCTTAGTTGTGATTTGTTTTTTTAAGTGTGGAGCTTACAGATTCTTTTGTTACATAAATTCATCATCAAAACCTTTTTCCAGTGTGGTTGCTGGAAGGACTTCAGAACATCAGAGATGGTGTATCTATGTACATGCACCTGTCCTAGGAATTACGCAGGAAAAAACAATCTGCCCTCAATCGAAACCCTTCCCTCCACAGGGAAAAGGGGAGTAGTAGTGTGCCATAATACACCAACCAAACTAACAAGGTATTACAAACAGGGATAAAGGAAAATACTAATCATATAAATATACTAACATAAACCATAGAGGTAAACACTGGGGAATGAAGGATGGATTAAAACTAGTGATGAGCGAGTATACTCGTTTTTATACTTGGTTTTCCCGAGCATGCTCGGGTGGTCTCCGAGTATTTGTGAGTGCTCAGAGATTTATTTTTTGTTGACGCAGCTGCATGATTTGTGAATGCAAGACAGGCTGAATACATGTTGGGATTCCCTAGCAACCAGGCAACCCCCACATGTACTCAGGCTGGCTAGCAGCCATAAATCATGCAGCTGCGTCGACAAAAACTAAATCTCCGAGCAGTCACAAATACTTGGAGACCACCCAAGCATGCTCGGGAAAACCGGAGCAACGAGTATACTCGCTCATCACTAATTAAAACCAAAGTAGGAGAAGCAGTTTCAGATATATCCACCAAACGTCTTCCCAAACAACAACTACAAACTACCATCTCCTAACCATACAGCATGAAACTAGTTCTGGCAATGAATATATAGGGGATGGGAGTGGCTAACAGTGAACAGCTGAGAGCCTTAATGCAGGAAAGCTTCCAAGAGCTCTCAACTGATCTATCCATCATTATTGCTGAACTTCTTATATGTTTCTATACATGTTTAATAAAAATTGTGTATTTTTCAGTAAAGTTGTTATCTTTAGATTTTTATACACTGTTTTGGGGCTTCTTACTCCAAAATTCTCTATTGGACCTATTATTTATTTATTATCATTATTAATATTTTTCAGCTATCATGTATTGTTTAGTTGGCCTTGTATTTTGACACAAGTCCTACGTTGTGACCCTGATGCAGGTCAGCTGAATGGTTTAGTGTCTGTCCTATCTTCTTATATCAGTACCCTTTTATCTACAACCAATCATACCAGTCTATGTTTAACAGAAGAAAAATCCATTTAAGATGTAAACATGTGTTATTTTCCACAATATAAAAATCTTGAAGCACTACAGTCTCAAGATTGCTCGTACCACCTATGGTGTCTCCAAACTTCTTTATACTATAGTCATTTAATATTCATTTTCGGTACAGCAAATGGAATGGAGCTCATAGCAATAACTTGTTACTATATTAGCCATGAGTGTTGCACCTCCAGCAAAACCAAAAAAGATGGGTATGAGTACAATACCTCACATTATTCCACACCAGGAGCGAACATACCATTGGTGCAACCTGTGCAGCTGCCCATAAGTCCAAGGTGTAAGGAGGCCCACTTCAACCTCCAAAGCACCTTCTGTCACAAACACATCATAATGTATGTTGTGATTAACTATTGTTATAAAGGCACAGATGATTGGCCTCGGGGAGACCAAAACATCCAACACCGCGGAGACACCATCACGTGTTTCTCAACACAGTGATTCCAGAACACTGCCCCCATCCCTTATGGGAAATATGCAGATGCATGTAAAGAAGCTGCGGAGACACCATCACGTGTTTCTCGACGCAAGCAGTGAATAGCCAGGCCTTTCCCCGGGAAGGAACAACCACGGGAAGGGCAGCATCCTATGAAGGAAAGCCACCTATGCCAAGCATGGTATCCATCCACAGACAGCTGTTTCGGGGTTTTTGCCCCTCATCAGTGTGGAGTAGGAATCTGGCTATTAGGAGCAGTGCCTAGTAAAAAGGCTATAAAGGCACAGATGATTGGCCTCGGGGAGACCAAAACATCCAACACCGCGGAGACACCATCACGTGTTTCTCAACGCAGTGATTCCAGAACACTGCCCCCATCCCTTATGGGAAATATGCAGATGCATGTAAAGAAGCTGCGGAGACACCATCACGTGTTTCTCGACGCAAGCAGTGAATAGCCAGGCCTTTCCCCGGGAAGGAACAACCACGGGAAGGGCAGCATCCTATGAAGGAAAGCCACCTATGCCAAGCATGGTATCTATCCACAGACAGCTGTTTCGGGGTTTTTGCCCCTCATCAGTGTGGAGTAGGAATCTGGCTATTAGGAGCAGTGCCTAGTAAAAAGGCTATAAAGGCACAGATGATTGGCCTCGGGGAGACCAAAACATCCAACACCGCGGAGACACCATCACGTGTTTCTCAACGCAGTGATTCCAGAACACTGCCCCATCCCTTATGGGAAATATGCAGATGCATGTAAAGAAGCTGCGGAGACACCATCACGTGTTTCTCGACGCAAGCAGTGAATAGCCAGGCCTTTCCCCGGGAAGGAACAACCACGGGAAGGGCAGCATCCTATGAAGGAAAGCCACCTATGCCAAGCATGGTATCCATCCACAGACAGCTGTTTCGGGGTTTTTGCCCCTCATCAGTGTGGAGTAGGAATCTGGCTATTAGGAGCAGTGCCTAGTAAAAAGGCTATAAAGGCACAGATGATTGGCCTCGGGGAGACCAAAACATCCAACACCGCGGAGACACCATCACGTGTTTCTCAACGCAGTGATTCCAGAACACTGCCCCCATCCCTTATGGGAAATATGCAGATGCATGTAAAGAAGCTGCGGAGACACCATCACGTGTTTCTCGACGCAAGCAGTGAATAGCCAGGCCTTTCCCCTGGAAGGAACAACCACGGGAAGGGCAGCATCCTATGAAGGAAAGCCACCTATGCCAAGCATGGTATCCATCCACAGACAGCTGTTTCGGGGTTTTTGCCCCTCATCAGTGTGGAGTAGAAATCTGGCTATTAGGAGCAGTGCCTAGTAAAAAGGCTATAAAGGCACAGATGATTGGCCTCGGGGAGACCAAAACATCCAACACCGCGGAGACACCATCACGTGTTTCTCAACGCAGTGATTCCAGAACACTGCCCCCATCCCTTATGGGAAATATGCAGATGCATGTAAAGAAGCTGCGGAGACACCATCACGTGTTTCTCGATGCAAGCAGTGAATAGCCAGGCCTTTCCCCGGGAAGGAACAACCACGGGAAGGGCAGCATCCTATGAAGGAAAGCCACCTATGCCAAGCATGGTATCCATCCACAGACAGCTGTTTCGGGGTTTTTGCCCCTCATCAGTGTGGAGTAGGAATCTGGCTATTAGGAGCAGTGCCTAGTAAAAAGGCTATAAAGGCACAGATGATTGGCCTCGGGGAGACCAAAACATCCAACACCGCGGAGACACCATCACGTGTTTCTCAACGCAGTGATTCCAGAACACTGCCCCCATCCCTTATGGGAAATATGCAGATGCATGTAAAGAAGCTGCGGAGACACCATCACGTGTTTCTCGACGCAAGCAGTGAATAGCCAGGCCTTTCCCCGGGAAGGAACAACCACGGGAAGGGCAGCATCCTATGAAGGAAAGCCACCTATGCCAAGCATGGTATCCATCCACAGACAGCTGTTTCGGGGTTTTTGCCCCTCATCAGTGTGGAGTAGGAATCTGGCTATTAGGAGCAGTGCCTAGTAAAAAGGCTATAAAGGCACAGATGATTGGCCTCGGGGAGACCAAAACATCCAACACCGCGGAGACACCATCACGTGTTTCTCAACGCAGTGATTCCAGAACACTGCCCCCATCCCTTATGGGAAATATGCAGATGCATGTAAAGAAGCTGCGGAGACACCATCACGTGTTTCTCGACGCAAGCAGTGAATAGCCAGGCCTTTCCCCTGGAAGGAACAACCACGGGAAGGGCAGCATCCTATGAAGGAAAGCCACCTATGCCAAGCATGGTATCCATCCACAGACAGCTGTTTCGGGGTTTTTGCCCCTCATCAGTGTGGAGTAGAAATCTGGCTATTAGGAGCAGTGCCTAGTAAAAAGGCTATAAAGGCACAGATGATTGGCCTCGGGGAGACCAAAACATCCAACACCGCGGAGACACCATCACGTGTTTCTCAACGCAGTGATTCCAGAACACTGCCCCCATCCCTTATGGGAAATATGCAGATGCATGTAAAGAAGCTGCGGAGACACCATCACGTGTTTCTCGACGCAAGCAGTGAATAGCCAGGCCTTTCCCCGGGAAGGAACAACCACGGGAAGGGCAGCATCCTATGAAGGAAAGCCACCTATGCCAAGCATGGTATCCATCCACAGACAGCTGTTTCGGGGTTTTTGCCCCTCATCAGTGTGGAGTAGGAATCTGGCTATTAGGAGCAGTGCCTAGTAAAAAGGCTATAAAGGCACAGATGATTGGCCTCGGGGAGACCAAAACATCCAACACCGCGGAGACACCATCACGTGTTTCTCAACGCAGTGATTCCAGAACACTGCCCCCATCCCTTATGGGAAATATGCAGATGCATGTAAAGAAGCTGCGGAGACACCATCACGTGTTTCTCGACGCAAGCAGTGAATAGCCAGGCCTTTCCCCGGGAAGGAACAACCACGGGAAGGGCAGCATCCTATGAAGGAAAGCCACCTATGCCAAGCATGGTATCCATCCACAGACAGCTGTTTCGGGGTTTTTGCCCCTCATCAGTGTGGAGTAGGAATCTGGCTATTTGGAGCAGTGCCTAGTAAAAAGGCTATAAAGGCACAGATGATTGGCCTCGGGGAGACCAAAACATCCAACACCGCGGAGACACCATCACGTGTTTCTCAACGCAGTGATTCCAGAACACTGCCCCCATCCCTTATGGGAAATATGCAGATGCATGTAAAGAAGCTGCGGAGACACCATCACGTGTTTCTCGACGCAAGCAGTGAATAGCCAGGCCTTTCCCCGGGAAGGAACAACCACGGGAAGGGCAGCATCCTATGAAGGAAAGCCACCTATGCCAAGCATGGTATCCATCCACAGACAGCTGTTTCGGGGTTTTTGCCCCTCATCAGTGTGGAGTAGGAATCTGGCTATTAGGAGCAGTGCCTAGTAAAAAGGCTATAAAGGCACAGATGATTGGCCTCGGGGAGACCAAAACATCCAACACCGCGGAGACACCATCACATGTTTCTCAACGCAGTGATTCCAGAACACTGCACCCATCCCTTATGGGAAATATGCAGATGCATGTAAAGAAGCTGCGGAGACACCATCACCTGTTTCTCGACGCAAGCAGTGAATAGCCAGGCCTTTCCCCGGGAAGGAACAACCACGGGAAGGGCAGCATCCTATGAAGGAAAGCCACCTATGCCAAGCATGGTATCCATCCACAGACAGCTGTTTCGGGGTTTTTGCCCCTCGTCAGTGTGGAGTAGGAATCTGGCTATTAGGAGCAGTGCCTAGTAAAAAGGCTATAAAGGCACAGATGATTGGCCTCGGGGAGACCAAAACATCCAACACCGCGGAGACACCATCACGTGTTTCTCAACGCAGTGATTCCAGAACACTGCCCCCATCCCTTATGGGAAATATGCAGATGCATGTAAAGAAGCTGCGGAGACACCATCACGTGTTTCTCGACGCAAGCAGTGAATAGCCAGGCCTTTCCCCGGGAAGGAACAACCACGGGAAGGGCAGCATCCTATGAAGGAAAGCCACCTATGCCAAGCATGGTATCCATCCACAGACAGCTGTTTCGGGGTTTTTGCCCCTCATCAGTGTGGAGTAGGAATCTGGCTATTAGGAGCAGTGCCTAGTAAAAAGGCTATAAAGGCACAGATGATTGGCCTCGGGGAGACCAAAACATCCAACACCGCGGAGACACCATCACATGTTTCTCAACGCAGTGATTCCAGAACACTGCACCCATCCCTTATGGGAAATATGCAGATGCATGTAAAGAAGCTGCGGAGACACCATCACCTGTTTCTCGACGCAAGCAGTGAATAGCCAGGCCTTTCCCCGGGAAGGAACAACCACGGGAAGGGCAGCATCCTATGAAGGAAAGCCACCTATGCCAAGCATGGTATCCATCCACAGACAGCTGTTTCGGGGTTTTTGCCCCTCGTCAGTGTGGAGTAGGAATCTGGCTATTAGGAGCAGTGCCTAGTAAAAAGGCTATAAAGGCACAGATGATTGGCCTCGGGGAGACCAAAACATCCAACACCGCGGAGACACCATCACGTGTTTCTCAACGCAGTGATTCCAGAACACTGCCCCCATCCCTTATGGGAAATATGCAGATGCATGTAAAGAAGCTGCGGAGACACCATCACGTGTTTCTCGACGCAAGCAGTGAATAGCCAGGCCTTTCCCCGGGAAGGAACAACCACGGGAAGGGCAGCATCCTATGAAGGAAAGCCACCTATGCCAAGCATGGTATCCATCCACAGACAGCTGTTTCGGGGTTTTTGCCCCTCATCAGTGTGGAGTAGGAATCTGGCTATTAGGAGCAGTGCCTAGTAAAAAGGCTATAAAGGCACAGATGATTGGCCTCGGGGAGACCAAAACATCCAACACCGCGGAGACACCATCACGTGTTTCTCAACGCAGTGATTCCAGAACACTGCCCCCATCCCTTATGGGAAATATGCAGATGCATGTAAAGAAGCTGCGGAGACACCATCACGTGTTTCTCGACGCAAGCAGTGAATAGCCAGGCCTTTCCCCTGGAAGGAACAACCACGGGAAGGGCAGCATCCTATGAAGGAAAGCCACCTATGCCAAGCATGGTATCCATCCACAGACAGCTGTTTCGGGGTTTTTGCCCCTCATCAGTGTGGAGTAGGAATCTGGCTATTAGGAGCAGTGCCTAGTGAAAAGGCTATAAAGGCACAGATGATTGGCCTCGGGGAGACCAAAACATCCAACACCGCGGAGACACCATCACGTGTTTCTCAACGCAGTGATTCCAGAACACTGCCCCCATCCCTTATGGGAAATATGCAGATGCATGTAAAGAAGCTGCGGAGACACCATCACGTGTTTCTCGACGCAAGCAGTGAATAGCCAGGCCTTTCCCCGGGAAGGAACAACCACGGGAAGGGCAGCATCCTATGAAGGAAAGCCACCTATGCCAAGCATGGTATCCATCCACAGACAGCTGTTTCGGGGTTTTTGCCCCTCATCAGTGTGGAGTAGGAATCTGGCTATTTGGAGCAGTGCCTAGTAAAAAGGCTATAAAGGCACAGATGATTGGCCTCGGGGAGACCAAAACATCCAACACCGCGGAGACACCATCACGTGTTTCTCAACGCAGTGATTCCAGAACACTGCCCCCATCCCTTATGGGAAATATGCAGATGCATGTAAAGAAGCTGCGGAGACACCATCACGTGTTTCTCGACGCAAGCAGTGAATAGCCAGGCCTTTCCCCGGGAAGGAACAACCACGGGAAGGGCAGCATCCTATGAAGGAAAGCCACCTATGCCAAGCATGGTATCCATCCACAGACAGCTGTTTCGGGGTTTTTGCCCCTCATCAGTGTGGAGTAGGAATCTGGCTATTAGGAGCAGTGCCTAGTAAAAAGGCTATAAAGGCACAGATGATTGGCCTCGGGGAGACCAAAACATCCAAGACCGCGGAGACACCATCACGTGTTTCTCAACGCAGTGATTCCAGAACACTGCCCCCATCCCTTATGGGAAATATGCAGATGCATGTAAAGAAGCTGCGGAGACACCATCACGTGTTTCTCGATGCAAGCAGTGAATAGCCAGGCCTTTCCCCGGGAAGGAACAACCACGGGAAGGGCAGCATCCTATGAAGGAAAGCCACCTATGCCAAGCATGGTATCCATCCACAGACAGCTGTTTCGGGGTTTTTGCCCCTCATCAGTGTGGAGTAGGAATCTGGCTATTAGGAGCAGTGCCTAGTAAAAAGGCTATAAAGGCACAGATGATTGGCCTCGGGGAGACCAAAACATCCAACACCGCGGAGACACCATCACGTGTTTCTCAACGCAGTGATTCCAGAACACTGCACCCATCCCTTATGGGAAATATGCAGATGCATGTAAAGAAGCTGCGGAGACACCATCACCTGTTTCTCGACGCAAGCAGTGAATAGCCAGGCCTTTCCCCGGGAAGGAACAACCACGGGAAGGGCAGCATCCTATGAAGGAAAGCCACCTATGCCAAGCATGGTATCCATCCACAGACAGCTGTTTTGGGGTTTTTGCCCCTCATCAGTGTGGAGTAGGAATCTGGCTATTAGGAGCAGTGCCTAGTAAAAAGGCTATAAAGGCACAGATGATTGGCCTCGGGGAGACCAAAACATCCAACACCGCGGAGACACCATCACGTGTTTCTCAACACAGTGATTCCAGAACACTGCCCCCATCCCTTATGGGAAATATGCAGATGCATGTAAAGAAGCTGCGGAGACACCATCACGTGTTTCTCGACGCAAGCAGTGAATAGCCAGGCCTTTCCCCGGGAAGGAACAACCACGGGAAGGGCAGCATCCTATGAAGGAAAGCCACCTATGCCAAGCATGGTATCCATCCACAGACAGCTGTTTCGGGGTTTTTGCCCCTCATCAGTGTTGAGTAGGAATCTGGCTATTAGGAGCAGTGCCTAGTAAAAAGGCTATAAAGGCACAGATGATTGGCCTCGGGGAGACCAAAACATCCAACACCGCGGAGACACCATCACGTGTTTCTCAACGCAGTGATTCCAGAACACTGCCCCCATCCCTTATGGGAAATATGCAGATGCATGTAAAGAAGCTGCGGAGACACCATCACGTGTTTCTCGATGCAAGCAGTGAATAGCCAGGCCTTTCCCCGGGAAGGAACAACCACGGGAAGGGCAGCATCCTATGAAGGAAAGCCACCGATGCCAAGCATGGTATCCATCCACAGACAGCTGTTTCGGGGTTTTTGCCCCTCATCAGTGTGGAGTAGGAATCTGGCTATTAGGAGCAGTGCCTAGTAAAAAGGCTATAAAGGCACAGATGATTGGCCTCGGGGAGACCAAAACATCCAACACCGCGGAGACACCATCACGTGTTTCTCAACGCAGTGATTCCAGAACACTGCCCCCATCCCTTATGGGAAATATGCAGATGCATGTAAAGAAGCTGCGGAGACACCATCACGTGTTTCTCGACGCAAGCAGTGAATAGCCAGGCCTTTCCCCGGGAAGGAACAACCACGGGAAGGGCAGCATCCTATGAAGGAAAGCCACCTATGCCAAGCATGGTATCCATCCACAGACAGCTGTTTCGGGGTTTTTGCCCCTCATCAGTGTGGAGTAGGAATCTGGCTATTAGGAGCAGTGCCTAGTAAAAAGGCTATAAAGGCACAGATGATTGGCCTCGGGGAGACCAAAACATCCAACACCGCGGAGACACCATCACGTGTTTCTCAACGCAGTGATTCCAGAACACTGCCCCCATCCTTTATGGGAAATATGCAGATGCATGTAAAGAAGCTGCGGAGACACCATCACGTGTTTCTCGACGCAAGCAGTGAATAGCCAGGCCTTTCCCCGGGAAGGAACAACCACGGGAAGGGCAGCATCCTATGAAGGAAAGCCACCTATGCCAAGCATGGTGTCCATCCACAGACAGCTGTTTCGGGGTTTTTGCCCCTCATCAGTGTGGAGTAGGAATCTGGCTATTAGGAGCAGTGCCTAGTAAAAAGGCTATAAAGGCACAGATGATTGGCCTCGGGGAGACCAAAACATCCAACACCGCGGAGACACCATCACGTGTTTCTCAACGCAGTGATTCCAGAACACTGCCCCCATCCCTTATGGGAAATATGCAGATGCATGTAAAGAAGCTGCGGAGACACCATCACGTGTTTCTCGACGCAAGCAGTGAATAGCCAGGCCTTTCCCCGGGAAGGAACAACCACGGGAAGGGCAGCATCCTATGAAGGAAAGCCACCTATGCCAAGCATGGTATCCATCCACAGACAGCTGTTTCGGGGTTTTTGCCCCTCATCAGTGTGGAGTAGGAATCTGGCTATTAGGAGCAGTGCCTAGTAAAAAGGCTATAAAGGCACAGATGATTGGCCTCGGGGAGACCAAAACATCCAACACCGCGAAGACACCATCACGTGTTTCTCAACGCAGTGATTCCAGAACACTGCCCCCATCCCTTATGGGAAATATGCAGATGCATGTAAAGAAGCTGCGGAGACACCATCACGTGTTTCTCGACGCAAGCAGTGAATAGCCAGGCCTTTCCCCGGGAAGGAACAACCACGGGAAGGGCAGCATCCTATGAAGGAAAGCCACCTATGCCAAGCATGGTATCCATCCACAGACAGCTGTTTCGGGGTTTTTGCCCCTCATCAGTGTGGAGTAGGAATCTGGCTATTAGGAGCAGTGCCTAGTAAAAAGGCTATAAAGGCACAGATGATTGGCCTCGTGATTAACTATTGGACTTCAAATAGTTTGTATGCTGTTCTTGCACAGGGGTCGTCTTTTGACTCTGTGTTTAATGGGCAAAGCACTAGTGAAACCCATGTATTTGGTGATAAGATCTTGGAGAATTGCTTACTTTTCACCTTGCACTTCGATTCTTCTTAGTGTGCTTAATAAAAAAAAAATCAACAGTTTAATTTTTTATATGCCATTAGCGTAGATATGGCACCTGATTTAACAAAGCTTTTACACCAGTATTCTGGTGTAAAAAGCTATGAAAAGTTGCATAACATTTGCGTAACTGGAAGCTGCACTAAAATTACACGACTTTTAGCTTTCTCCAGTATTGTTGCCTGGCTCCAACAGACTTTTATTTGGCTTGCTTACTTATCCTTAGGGTAGGTTATCAATATGTGAACCATAGGAGAGTGAAGCTCAGCACCCCATCAAATTGCTGTTCCCAGCCACGGTAGCAGCCTGATGTACAGTACAGCTTTATCAACTGTATGGTGGCCACTAGAGTTGAGCGACCTTGACCTTTTTAGAGTCGAGCCGGGTTTCGCGAAACCCGACTATCTCAAAAGTCGGGTCGAGTGAAATCGGCCGATTATGACGTAAAGTCGGGATCGACCGAAACACGAAACCCAATGCAAGTCAATGGGGCAGCATAGTCGGCAGTGAGTGGGGGCCAGGAAAACACCTAGAGTGCCCATTTTAATGTCAAAACCATCCATTCTTCTTAATGAAGCTTGTCAAGCGTAATTTACCTTATAATAATTGGAAGGCTTTTGAAATTGGGGGTCATTTGGCTAAAGTTGTGGTGGGTAGGGCTGGTTCAAGTAATTAGTGGGCCCAGGAAATCTGGACCACGTCACGGCAGTGGAGCAGGGAGAGGTAAGTATTTCAACTTTGCAAGTGCTGTGAACCTGAGCAAGCAGGGGGGCCCACTCATTGGCATTGGCACTGGCACAGGGCCCCTCAAAGTACAGCGGTGTGTTTGCACGGCGGGGGCGCCTCCCACCGGCAGCAACACTTTTGCGTACTATGAGAGGCCCTGTGCCAGTGACGTCGCCAACTAGTATTCCTCCCCCCACCTGATGAAGGAACCTGCACTTTCATCTGCACCTTCCTCTTTGTCCCCGTGTAAGGTGGTATGGTATGCGGGAAGAGCAACCTGACTTTCAGCAGGGTCACAATGTTGTTGTGTAGCGTGCACGGGGAATGTTGCATTATGGGTCAATGTACCAGCAGACTCATCTATCACTGGCTGGGCAATGGGCAGGATGAGGAGGAAACACAGATATAGGCCCAAAGAATAAAGTTGGCTAAATGCAGTTCAAAATTGGTAACACAGGAATAACCAGGGGGCATTGCAGTGGAGGACAACTGGAATGAGAGGCTGACACAGAGAGTAGGCCCAAATCAGTAAGTAGTCGAAATGCAGTTCAAAATTGGCAACCGTAGTAAACAGGCGGCACAGCTTTGTTCAGTGGAGGAGAACAGCAAGGAGTGGCAGACACCGATAGTAGGCCCCAACGCAACTAGTAGGCCAAATGCAGTCTAACATTAACAACTACTTAACGAGCGCCTGAAAACGGAATTTCAGGACAGGAAACCAGGAGAACAGCAAGGAGCGGCAGACACTGTTAGTAGGCCCCAAACCAACTAGTACGCCAAATGCAGTTGTTCCATTTAACCACAATTTAACGAGAGCCTGAAGATAGAAGCTCAGGAAAGGCAACCTGGAGAACACCTTGGAGTGGAACACACCATCTCTCTCCACCCCATACCCATTTTGTAGGCCTAATGCAGTGTAGTTTTCTACAACTACTAAACGAGAGTTGGAAGACCGAAGCAATGGCAAGGAAACCTGGGGAACACCTTGGAGTGTAACACACCATCTCTCTCCACCCGATACCCATTTTGTAGGCCTAATGCAGTGTAGTTTTCTACAACTACTAAACGAGAGTCGGAAGATCGAAGCAATGGCGAGGAAACCTGGAGAACACCTTGGAGTGTAACACACCATCTCTCTCCACCCCATAGCCAATTTGGAGGCCTAATGCAGTGTAGTTTCCAACAACTACTAAACGAGAGCATTAAGATCGAAGCTCTGGAAAGGCAACCTGGAGAACACCTTGGAGTGTAACACACCATCTCTCTCCACCCGATACCCATTTTGTAGGCCTAATGCAGTGTAGTTTTCTACAACTACTGAACGAGAGTCGGAAGACCGAAGCAATGGCAAGGAAACCTGGGGAACACCTTGGAGTGTAACACACCATCTCTCTCCACCCGATACCCATTTTGTAGGCCTAATGCAGTGTAGTTTTCTACAACTACTAAACGAGAGTCGGAAGACCGAAGCAATGGCAAGGAAACCTGGGGAACACCTTGGAGTGTAACACACCATCTCTCTCCACCCGATACCCATTTTGTAGGCCTAATGCAGTGTAGTTTTCTACAACTACTAAACGAGAGTCGGAAGACCGAAGCAATGGCAAGGAAACCTGGGGAACACCTTGGAGTGTAACACACCATCTCTCTCCACCCCATACCCAATTTGTAGGCCTAATGCAGCCTACTTTCCGACAACTACTAAACGAGAGCATGAAGATCGAAGCTCAGGAAAGGCAACCTGGGGAACACCTTGGAGTGTAACACACCCTCTCTCTACACCACGGAAGGGCTGATTCTTAGGAAGGAAGGCTGTCGGAAAGAAGCAGGGCGCGTCCGAGGGTGATTATATTCTTATTAGGTATATACTCACCCTCGGACGCGCCCTGCTTCTTTATTTGTAATGAATGTTTATTTGCAATGTGGTTTTGACTTACTCTATTTTTTTGGTAAATAATTATTTTATTATTTTCATTGTTTTGCATCTTCTTGGCAATAATATAAAGAAGACGCGACAGGACAACACTCGGTGGATGCCATATCTGTGTTTTAAATTGAAAAAAACTTTCAGTTAACTACTTGCAGGAGAAAGTTATTGTAGCTGGTGGCCATTTTTAGTACTGTACCAGTTTTTTGTTGTATGTGTTTGTTTTTAATGTTAAAATGTCTGCATTTGATATCTCTCCAGTATTTTCTTTTTTATAAGCAAAATACTTATTTTTATATTTTCTGATGTTGGTTCAAGGGGTACACGGGCAGCAGTAGACAGGTCAGTGGAGGCCTAGTGGAAGGAGGGACCGCAGACAGGCTTCGAAGGCCTAGCATAATAAATTGGGCTGGCTGTAGGCAATTTAAAATTGGTTCCAGGGGAACACGGGCAGCAGTGGCCTGGTCTGTGTAGTAGTAGTGGAAAGAACGGGCAGCAGACAGGCTTCGAAGGCCTAACATAACAAAAATTGGGATGTAGGCAATTTACAATTGGTTCCAGGGGAACACGGACAGCAGTAGACAGGTCAGTGGAGGCCTAGTGGAAGGAGGGACCGCAGACAGGCTTCGAAGGCCTAACATAATAAATTGGGCTTGCTGTCGGCAATTTTAAATTGGTTCCAGGGGAACACGGGCGGCAGTAGCCAGGTCAGTGTAGTAGTAGTGGAAAGAACGGGCCGCAGACAGGCTTCGAAGGCCTAACATAACAAAAATTGGGCTGTAGGCAATTTAAAATTGGTTCCAGGGGAACACGGGCAGCAGTAGACAGGTCAGTGGAGGCCTAGTGGAAGGAGGGACCGCAGACAGGCTTCGAAGCCCTAACATAATAAATTGGGCTTGCTGTCGGCAATTTTAAATTGGTTCCAGGTAAACACGGGCAGCAGTGGCCTGGTCAGTGTAGTAGTAGTGGAAAGAACGGGCTGCAGACAGGCTTCGAAGGCCTAACATAACAAAAATTGGGATGTAGGCAATTTAAAATTGGTTCCAGGGGAACACGGGCAGCAGTAGACAGGTCAGTGGAGGCCTAGTGGAAGGCGTGACCGCAGACAGGCTTCGAAGGCCTAACATAAGAAAAATGTCAATACAATGGTATTGACAGTGCCAGGCATTGAAGGATGTCAGCGCATAGACTAAACATTGGTGGAGCTGTGAGAGAAAATTTTGCAAGTGGTAGAGCACTGTTTGAGCTGGGGGGGGACTGTCTTGTGGCCGGCGGTACAGGCCCAGGGCCCCTCATATTACAACGGTGTGTCTGACGTTGAGTGCGCACCACCACCGCCAGACACTTTATTGTACTATGAGGGACCTAGTGGCAGTGCCGTCGACCAAAAGCGGGCACACCCACCTCCTCAGACAAACAGTACTCTCACGGGTGCTGGCGCCAAGTGGCGATACCACGGTCCCGTGTGGGGACTTTGGCCATTTAGGGAGGTGTTAACATGTCGGATGCTGGACAATCAGGTGCTGCAAATTACGAGATTGGAAAAGTCGTTCAGAATAGTCCACCGGCAAGACCTTTACATAGGAAAGCTAGGTGTCAGCCGGGCAAGGTGGGGCAAAAGATTTCGAAATCCAGTTGTGGTTCATTTTAATGAAGGTTAGATCATCTACATTTTGGGTAGCCAGACGAGTCCTTTTTTCTGTTAGTATTGAACCGGCAGCACTGAATACTCTTTCTGATAGGACACTAGCTGCCGGGCAAGCAAGCTCCTGCAATGCATATTCTGCCAATTCTGGCCAGGTGTCTAATTTTGATGCCCAGTAATCAAATGGGAATGACGGTTGAGGGAGAACGTCGATAAGGGATGAAAAATAGTTAGTAACCATACTGGACAAATGTTGTCTCCTGTCACTTTGAATTGATGCTGCAGTACCTGTCCTGTCTGCGGTCATAGTAAAATCACTCCACAACCTGGTCAGAAAACCCCTCTGGCCAACGCCACTTCTGATTTCTGCCCCTCTAACACCTCTGGTCTGCTGGCCCCTGCAGCTCGTGTTAGAACGATCACGGGCGCTGTGTGCAGGGAATGCCAGAAGCAAACGGTCAACAAGAGTTGATTGTTTGGTTGCTAATATTAGTTCCAAGTTCTCATGTGGCATTATATTTTGCAATTTGCCTTTATAGCGAGGATCAAGGAGGCAGGCCAACCAGTAATCGTCATCGTTCATCATTTTTGTTATGCGTGTGTCCCTTTTGAGGATACGTAAGGCATAATCCGCCATGTGGCCCAAAGTTCCAGTTCTCAAATCTGTGGTTGTGCTTGGTTGAGGGGCAGTTTCAGGCAAATCCACGTCACTTGTGTCCCTCCAAAAACCATAACCCGGCCTTGCCGCGCCAACAATTTCCACTGGCCCCGGAAAAGCTTCCTCATTAAAAATATAATCATTCCCATCATCCTCCTCGTCCTCCTCCTCCTGTTCGCCCGCTACCTCGTCCTGTACACTGCCCTGGCCAGACAATGGCTGACTGTCATCAAGGCTTTCCTCTTACTCAGCTGCAGACGCCTGATCCTTTATGTGCGTCAAACTTTGCATCAGCAGATGCATTAGGGGGATGCTCATGCTTATTATGGCGTTGTCTGCACTAACCAGCCGTGTGCATTCCTCAAAACACTGAAGGACTTGACACATGTCTTGAATCTTCGACCACTGCACACCTGACAACTCCATGTCTGCCATCCTACTGCCTGCCCGTGTATGTGTATCCGCCCACAAAAACATAACAGCCCGCCTCTGTTCACACAGTCTCTGAAGCATGTGCAGTGTTGATTTCCACCTTGTTGCAACGTCTATGATTAGGCGATGCTGGGGAAGGTTCAAAGAACGCTGATAGGTCTGCATACGGCTGGAGTGTACGGGCGAACGGCGGATATGTGAGCAAAGTCCACGCACTTTGAGGAGCAGGTCGGATAACCCCGGATAACTTTTCAGGAAGCACTGCACCACCAGGTTTAAGGTGTGAGCCAGGCAAGGAATGTGTTTCAGTTGGGAAAGGGAGATGGCAGCCATGAAATTCCTTCCGTTATCACTCACTACCTTGCCTGCCTCAAGATCTACAGTGCCCAGCCACGACTGCGTTTCTTTCTGCAAGAACTCGGACAGAACTTTAGCGGTGTGTCTGTTGTCACCCAAACACTTCATAGCCAATACAGCCTGCTGACGTTTGCCAGTAGCTGCCCCATAATGGGAGACCTGGTGTGCAACAGTGGCAGCTGCGGATGGAGTGGTTGTGCGACTGCGGTCTGTGGACAAGGTCTCGCTTCTGCAGGAGGACGAGGAGGAGGAGGAGGGGGTGCGAACGGCTACAGCCAACTGTTTCCTAGACCGTGGGCTAGGCAGAACTGTCCCAAACTTGCTGTCCCCTGTGGACCCTGCATCCACCACATTTACCCAGTGTGCCGTGATGGACACGTAACGTCCCTGGCCATGCCTACTGGTCCATGCATCTGTTGTCAGGTGCACCTTTGTGCTCACAGATTGCCTGAGTGCATGGACGATGCGCTCTTTAACATGCTCGTGGAGGGCTGGGATGGCTTTTCTGGAAAAAAAGTGTCGACTGGGTAGCTCGTAGCGTGGTACAGCATAGTCCATCAGGGCTTTGAAAGCTTCGCTTTCAACTAACCGGTAGGGCATCATCTCTAACGAGATTAGTCTAGCTATGTGGGCGTTCAAACCCTGTGTACGCGGATGCGAGGCTAAGTACTTCCTTTTTCTAACCATAGTCTCATGTAGGGTGAGCTGGACTGGAGAGCTGGAGATCGTGGAACTAGCGGGGGTGCCGGTGGACATGGCAGACTGAGAGACGGTGGGAGATGGTATTGTTGCCGCCGGTGCCCTAGATGCAGTGTTTCCTACTATGAAACTGGTGATTCCCTGACCCTGACTGCTTTGGCCTGGCAAAGAAACCTGCACAGATACTGCAGGTGGTGCAGAAAATGGTGGCCCTACACTGCCGGAAGGGATGTTGCGTTGATGACTAGCTTCATTGGCCAAGGGTGCTACAACCTTAAGGGACGTTTGGTAGTTAGTCCAAGCTTGCAAATGCATGGTGGTTAAATGTCTATGCATGCAACTTGTATTGAGACTTTTCAGATTCTGCCCTCTGCTTAAGGTAGTTGAACATTTTTGACAGATGACTTTGCGCTGATCAATTGGATGTTGTTTAAAAAAATGCCAGACTGCACTCTTTCTAGCATCGGATACCTTTTCAGGCATTGCAGACTGAGCTTTAACCGGATGGCCACGCTGTCCTCCAACAGGTTTTGACTTTGCCATGCGTTTTGGGCCAGATACGGGCCCGGCAGATGGAACCTGTTGCGATGTTGATGCCTGCTGCGGCCCCTCCTCCTCCGCTTCAGAACTGCTGCCGCCAGCACCCTGTTCCCCCAATGGCTGCCAATCGGGGTCAAGAACTGGGTCATCTATTACCTCTTCTTGTAGCTCGTGTGCAACTTCGTCTGTGTTACCGTGTCGGTCGGTGGTATAGCGTTCGTGATGGGGCAACATAGTCTCATCGGGGTCTGATTCTTGATCAGCACCCTGCGAGGGCAATGTTGTGGTCTGAGTCAAAGGACCAGCATAGTAGTCTGGCTGTGGCTGTGCATCAGTGCACTCCATGTCAGATTCAACTTGTAATGGGCATGGACTGTTAACTGCTTCACTTTCTAAGCCAGGGACGGTATGTGTAAAGAGCTCCATGGAGTAACCCGTTGTGTCGCCTGCTGCATTCTTCTCTGTTGTTGTTTTTGCTGAAGAGGACAAGGAAGCGACTTGTCCCTGACCGTGAACATCCACTAACGACGCGCTGCTTTTACTTTTACCAGTTTCACGAGAGGAGGCAAAAGAGCTAGAGGCTGAGTCAGCAAGATAAGCCAAAACTTGCTCTTGCTGCTCCGGCTTTAAAAGCGGTTTTCCTACTCCCAGAAAAGGGAGCGTTCGAGGCCTTGTGTAGCCAGACGACGAACCTGGCTCCACAGCTCCAGACTTAGGTGCAATATTTTTTTTCCCACGACCACCTGATGCTCCACCACTACCACTACCCTCATTACCAGCTGACAATGAACGCCCCCGGCCACGACCTCTTCCACCAGACTTCCTCATTGTTTTAAAAACGTTACCAAACTAACGGTATTTGTTGCTGTCACACAACTTACACGGTGAGCTATAACTTCAGTATGATTTAGCTACCCCTTTACAGGTGGGTGAGACCACAACGAAAATCAGGCACAATGTTACACACTCTGTTGTTGGTGGCAACAAATGAGAGAGATGCCACACACGCAGGACTGTCACTGAAGCGCAAATGTAAATATTAATCTCCCACTGATTTTTTTTTTTTTTTTTAAAGGGGGACTTTAGAAAAAAAAAATAATAAAAAAAAATGATTTTTTAAGGAAGAATTTATAAACCAAATAAAATGAAATGATTGTTTCAGGGAGAATTTAGAAAACAAATAAAAAAAAATTGGCTTTCTATGGCCCACTGAGTGAGAGAGGACGCACACAGGAGTCAGGAGTGGCACACAAGCCCAGAGGCCAATATTTATCTCCCACTGATTGATTTAGTGATTTTTTCAGGTAGATTTTGGAACCCAAACCAAGCAAAAAAATAAATAGGCTTTCTATGGCCCACAATTGGAGAGAGAGAGAGAGATGGCACCCCAGGAGTCAAGACTGGCACACAAGCAGAAAGGGCAATATTAATCTCCCACTGATTTGTTTTTTTGTTTTTTTTTTCAGGGAGACTTTAGAAAAAAAAAATACAAAAAAATGAATTTTTCAGGAAGAATTTAGAAACCAAATAAAATGAAATGATTGTTTCAGGGAGAATTTAGAAAACAAATAAAAAAAAAATAGGCTTTCTATGGCCCACTGAGTGAGAGAGGACGCACACAGGAGTCAGGAGTGGCACACAAGCCCAGAGGCCAATATTTATCTCCCACTGATTGATTTAGTGATTTTTTCAGGTAGATTTTGGAACCCAAATCAAGCAAAAAAATTAATAGGCTTTCTATGGCCCACAATTGGAGAGAGAGAGATGGCACACCCAGGAGTCAAGACTGGCACACAAGCAGAAAGGGCAATATTAATCTCCCACTGATTTGATTTTTTTTTTTTTTTCAGGGAGACTTTAGAAAAAAAAAATACAAAAAAAATGATTTTTTCAGGAATAATTTAGAAACCAAATAAAATAAAATGATTTTTTTCAGGGAGAATTTAGAAAACAAATAAAACAAAAAATAGGCTTTCTAGGGCCCACTGAGTGAGAGATGACGCACACAGGAGTCAGGAGTGGCACACAAGCCCAGAGGCCAATATTTATCTCCCACTGATTGATTTAGTGATTTTTTCAGGTAGATTTTGGAACCCAAATCAAGCAAAAAAATTAATAGGCTTTCTATGGCCCACAATTGGAGAAAGAGAGATGGCACACCCAGGAGTCAAGACTGGCACACAAGCAGAAAGGGCAATATTAATCTCTCACTGATTTGATTTTTTTTTTTTTTTCAGGGAGACTTTAGAAAAAAAAAATACAAAAAAATGAATTTTTCAGGAAGAATTTAGAAACAAAATAAAATAAAATGATTGTTTCAGGGAGAATTTAGAAAACAAATAAAAAAAAAAATAGGCTTTGTAGGGCCCACTGAGTGAGAGAGGACGCACACAGGAGTCAGGAGTGGCACACAAGCCCAGAGGCCAATATTTATCTCCCACTGATTGATTTAGTGATTTTTTCAGGTAGATTTTGGAACCCAAATCAAGCAAAAAAATTAATAGGCTTTCTATGGCCCACAATTGGAGAGAGAGAGATGGCACACCCAGGAGTCAAGACTGGCACACAAGCAGAAAGGGCAATATTAATCTCCCACTGATTTGATTTTTTTTTTTTTTCAGGGAGACTTTAGAAAAAAAAAATACAAAAAATGATTTTTTCAGGAATAATTTAGAAACCAAATAAAATAAAATGATTGTTTCAGGGAGAATTTAGAAAACAAATAAAAAAAAATAGGCTTTGTAGGGCCCATTGAGTGAGAGAGGACGCACACAGGAGTCAGGAGTGGCACACAAGCCCAGAGGCCAATATTAATCTCCCACTGATTGATTTATTGATTTTTTCAGGTAGAATTTAGAACCCAAATCAACCAAAAAAATAAATAGGCTTTCTATGGCCCACTATTTGTGAGAGAGATGGCACGCTCAGGACTGGCACACAAGCCCAGAGGCCAATATTAATCTCCCACTTTTTTTTTTTTTCCAGGGAAAATTTATAAACCCAATAAAAAAATAATAAATAGGCTTTCTATGGCCCACTATCTGAGAGAGAGAGATGGCACGCTTAGGACTGGCACACAAGCCCAAAGGCCAATATTAATCTCCCACTGATTGATTTATTGATTCTTTCAGGTAGAATTTAAAACCCAAATCAACCAAAAAAATAAATAGGCTTTCTATGGCCCACTATTTGTGAGAGAGATGGCACGCTCAGGACTGGCACACAAGCCCAGAGGCCAATATTAATCTCCCACTTTTTTTTTTTTTTCCAGGGAAAATTTATAAACCCAATAAAAAAATAATAAATAGGCTTTCTATGGCCCACTATCTGAGAGAGAGAGATGGCACGCTTAGGACTGGCACACAAGCCCAAAGGCCAATATTAATCTCCCACTGATTGATTTATTGATTTTTTCAGGTAGAATTTAGAACCCAAATCAAGCAAAAAAATTAATAGGCTTTCTTTGGCCCACTGAGTGAGAGATGGCACACACAGGAGTAAGGAGTGGCACACAAGCCCTGAGGCCAATATTTTTCTCCCACTGATTGATGTAGTGATTTTTTCAGGTAGATTTTAGAACCCAAATCAAGCAAAAAAATAAATAGGCTTTCTATGGCCCACTGAGTGAGAGATGACACAGACAGGGATGGCACTCTAGCAGAAATGCCAATCTTAATCTCCCACAAAAAAAAAAAAAAGGAACTGTCCTTCAATTACTATCTCCCTGCAGTAATCTCAGCCAGGTATGGCAGGCAGCAATAAGGAGTGGACTGATGCACAAATTAAATAAAAAGTGTGGACAAACAAACAAGATAGCTGTGCAGAAAGGAAGGAACAAGAGGATTTGTGCTTTGAAAAAAGCAGTTGGTTTGCACAGCGGCGTACACACAGCAATGCAGCTATCAGGGAGCCTTCTAGGGCAGCCCAATGAGCTACAGCGATGAGGAAAAAAAAAAAAGTAGCTTCCACTGTCCCTGCACACCGAAGGTGGTGTTGGGCTGTGGAAATCGCTACAGCACAAGCGGTTTGGTGGTTAATGGACCCTGCCTAACGCTATCCCTGCTTCTGACGAAGCGGCAGCAACCTCTCCCTAAGCTCAGATCAGCAGCAGTAACATGGCGGTCGGCGGGAACGCCCCTTTATAGCCCCTGTGACGCCGCGGACAGCAAGCCAATCACTGCAATGCCCTTCTCTAAGATGGTGGGGACCAGGACCTATGTCATCACGCTGCCCAGACTCTGCGTTTACGTTCATTGGCTGAGAAATGGCGCTTTTCGCGTCATTGAAACGCGACTTTGGCGCGAAAGTCGCGTACCGCATGGCCGACCCCGCACAGGGGTCGGATCGGGTTTCATGAAACCCGACTTTGCCAAAAGTCAGCGACTTTTGAAAATGAACGACCCGTTTCGCTCAACCCTAGTGGCCACTGCTGGGTAATGCAGATCTTCTCCTTATTCAAATCAATAGGGGGCAGATTCCCAGCCATAGACAGAAGGCCGTAGTTGGAGCTGTGCAGCTTCACAACTGAGCACTTCCAGCCGTCACAGACACAACAAACAGCTGATCGGTAGTGGTGCCAGGTCTCACATCCCCACTGATCGAATGTTGGTGAAATATCCTACAGATAAACCATCAATGTAAGAGTCCTAGACAACCCATTTAATCAATGCAAAAATAAAAGTAATTCCTAGGTAATTCTTAATTTTCCTATGCTTCCTTCCATCAGAAATACCTAGTTTATTTTGACTAAAATTAAACAAATGGAAAAGGATATTATCAGTAAATAAAATACATCATTTTGAAATTCAACAATTGTTTCAAGGCAGCTACATTAATTGTATCTAAAACCCCATCTAGACTGTCTATATGGTGCTTATTATTAGCTCATAAAAGTGACATACTGTATTTATGTCTTTGTTACCATTCCATAGACCAAATGCCCTTGACATTTTCATGCCTGGTTGTTGGGTAATCAGCACAATAGCAGAACTGGTAAAGGATCTTCTGATCTTTAGGGGCTACATGGTACAAACATTGTTTTGAAGTTTAAATGGTGTTATAGTAGTAGCAGTAATTACCGTATGTGCCTGCTCCTCTTCTTCTTTTGGTCATATTTGAACTCTAATGGTTGCCTACCCCAATAATACACAGCGTAAATATAGCAAGCTTTTCTATTTGTGAAACTCAGTTCATTATTATTAAAAGTGTTTATACTGTGGGATAAAACTACATCCAGGGATTGCTTGACATTTTATATTTAGACCATAGCTTCAAAAAGAGAAAATCTTTGTACTTTGCTGTGCACGCTCAGGCTGTTTCCTCTACAAAGTCTGTTATTTCAGATAAGACTTTCATTCTGTGCTTATTTCACAGATAGAAGACAGGGCAACAATGAAAGACGGGATAAGGAGAACATGGCAGCTATAGAACATTCCATCACACTTTAACCCATACAGTATTTCTCTGAACACAACAATACAGTGCCTTAAACCCAAATGTACAATTATTTGTATGTGTTCTAATACAGAGATGCAGAAATAGTATACTTGATACTTTTTTCCACTGGAAATTGAAAGTTCTGTAGAAAAAAAAACAAACATAAAGGAAACTGATGTATGATTCAAGTACGGTATTTATAACAGAAACAAACCCAAGCAACAGTATTATGGATGCACCAGGGAGACCAAACTGGATTATAAAATAATATCTTTATTAACTAATGGTAGTAATACAGAGAAAAATAATTATTACAATAAAACAGACTGTTGTGCGAATCAGGACAGTATGTATAATAAAAGTAAACCCATAAACACAATTCATATAAGTGCCACCAATGGGCATGTGCAAGGTAATGATTCCCCTTTAAGGAATATAAGCAATTCCCTGAAATTCCTGTGTCATTGTGCCAGAAAAAAGTTTCAAAAAATATATATGTTAGGGCTAGCGGAACGCACCGAGTAGAAATAGATATTTATTATAAATGGTGCGTTCGCAGCCCGGGGTCCACCGTGCAGGGAGAACCTGCTGCTAGTGAATGGTGGCACTGTTTGGCGGTATAGACTAGCTCTGTTACCTCACAGAGCAGCCGCGAGAGGAAAGCACTGCGCCCTGTTAGCCTCACAGGAGCACAAGCTTACTGACAAGCTGATAGCAGTCTGTGGTTGTACAACATGCAATCTCCTCACCGGAGAAGCCGGTATTCTAGGGGCTTATTTCAGCCGGGTCCCTGAACACACACATACAATCTCCTCACCGGAGGTGCCGGTATTCTAGGGGCTTATTTCAGCCGGGTCCCTGAAAACACTCATACAATCTCCTCACCGGAGGTGCCAGTATTCTAGGGGCTTATTTCAGCCGGGTCCCTGAACACACTTATGCATAACCACACTGGCGCAAAGCACATATGACTTGATACTAGCGCATGGCCGTACGGCCATGCGAGCCTTAAATAGTTGCAGCACGTTTAGGACCTTACAAAGAAGGACCAATGGAGTGCTGCAGCACCTGAGCATGTGACCCTGGATCTCCACTGAGAGATCTCGCCCTGGGCATGCTCAGAGTGCAAAGCAGGATTTAGTCCTAGCAGCTACAAGGACCTTAGCTGCAGTATCTGATCATGTGACCCTCGATCTCCACTGAGAGATCTTACTCAGGGCATGCTCAGAATGTGAAAAGCAGGACTTAGCCCCAGAAGCGTCCGCTCGCTGCTGCCCAGCACTGACTTCAATGGGAGAAGCAGGAAACGCAGCAGTAACTCTTAGCACAGAGTCAGACTGAGCGAGACGCTGGGATCGACGTCTCCGCTGAGCAGGCTCCACTGCGGTAGGAGAAGAATGGGAGACCGCAGCGGAGATGGCCCAAGATTCCCCCTGTGCAGAGGCAGGAACTCGACCCCTAACAATATATAACAAATATAAAAAATAAAAAATATACAAAAACAATATATAAACAATGTATATAGCAATGGGTGGAGGTCACACAAAAAAAGCCGTGCAAAACTGCAGCAAGTAATATAAAGTGCTTAATGGGACACTGTCACCTGAATTTGGAGGGAACAATCTTCAGCCATGGAGGCGGGGTTTTTGGGTGTTTGATTCACCCTTTCCTTACCCGCTGGCTGCATGCTGGCTGCAATATTGGATTGAAGTTCATTCTCTGTCCTCCGTAGAACACGCCTGCGCAAGGCAAGATTACCTTGTGCAGGCATGTACTACGAAGGACAGAGAATGAACTTCAATCAAATATTGCAGCCAGCGGGTAAGGAAAGGGTGAATCAAACACCCAAAAACCCCACCTCCATGGCTGAAGATTGTTCCCTCCAAATTCAGGTGACAGTGTCCCTTTAAGGCTGCTGTCACACTAGCAGTATTTGGTCAGTATTTTACATCAGTATTTGTAAGCCCAAACCAGGAGTGGGTGATAAATGCAGAAGTGGTGCATATGTTTCTATTATACTTTTCCTCGGATTATTCCACTCCTGGTTTTGGCTTACAAATACTGATGTAAAATACTGACCAAATACTGATAGTGTGATGGCAGCCTAACTGTGGAAATCGATTCAGGGAGGAATCCTCACATGTGCATAGGGAAATCCCTGAGAGCTGTGCAAAGCTGCAGAATCACAAAGTGCAATGTGCTGACAAAGTGACTCAGGAAAAAAAAAATATATCAGGGGAAGATACTATTAGAGCATTACATACAATCTAATGACTATTTAACATGCAATAAAACCGCCTAAAAATAAATGATACCAGAAAAAAATAAAAACATAAAAAGATGAATAACGATAGATAGAACATTTACAAAAAAGGGGCAAAGCGTATATTTTTGTTTAAACCATCAGGAGAGATGGTTTCTAATGTCCAGATCCATTTAGTTTCCAATTGGGCTAGGGGTACACTAATTTTACCTCCCCTCTCCCTAGGTTCAGTTAAATCTATGCCAATCACTTTTAGTAGGGTAGCATCACAATCATGATAGATTTTAAAATGCTTAGGAATAATTTTTAAAAGGGAGACATCATCCACTTCCCTTGCCGCTTGAATTCCTAAGACATGTTCACGTGTGCGAACTTTTAATTGGCGAGTTGTCAGTCCTACATATATGAGAGAACACGGGTGCGTGGCATAATATTTCACAGCCTTAGAATTACAAGTTATTGTATGTTTTATTTCTCTCAAAATATTCGGACATGCCACGCACTTGCCGCAAGGTTTGCACCATACTTGTGGTCTAATATTGGACAAAAAGGAGGAAGAAGGTATCTTTGACGTATAATGACTTTTGACAAATTTATCTCTCAAATTTCTTGATCTTCTATACGTAATACTTGGTTTGTCCCCTATGTATCTGGACAATATTGGATCGGCCTGTAAAATAGGCCAAGATTTAGTCATATAAAACTTCATCGGATCAGTTTGACCATGATGCTGTGTAATAAAACGAACAACTTGGTTCGAAACAGGTGGTTTGGTGGAATAGAGAGCCTGATGTCTGGTTGTATTTTTGGCTCAGTTATAGGCTATTTTGATTGATCTTTTACTATAACCGCGGTCTAAAAATCTCCTCCTAAGATCCTCAGCTTGTTCTTCGAAATCAATGTCTTCTGAACAGATCCTGCGTAATTGCAGAAACTGACCTATCGGGATGGAATTTATCATGGCCGGAGGGTGTGCTGATGTCGCATGTAATAATGAATTTATGCTGTCTCCTTGCGAAACAAATTAGTTTGCAAGCAGTTATTTGCACCTCTCCTGACACAAACATCCAAAAATTCAATCTGATCTTTGTCACACTTGTACGTCAACCGTATATTGTTAGTATTTTGATTTAGCACAGACATGAAATCTTGAAGTGCTTCAACAGATCCCTGCCAAATGAAGAATATGTAATCAATATAAAAATCTTTTATAGTTTTATATTGTTCCTAGGTGATTCAACTTTATCTAACGGTACTTATAACAGCAGAGATATTTTTAAATCTGTCAAATATAGAATTTTAATAGTGACAGCAATATTTGCTATTAATCATTAATGAGACCTGTAAGTAGAGATGAGCCCATTTATTCAAGTGGAGCTGACTTTTCCTTGAATTATAACAGTTAGTTTTCTCCAGAATCAGGATATTTTTGTAATTCCCTCTGCCCAAATTTAGCGAAATTGTGGACAGCTGCAGCAACCATTGTGCTAAACCATAGAGAGCAGATAAACATAGGAAAATCCCTTTACAATCAAATATTTAATAGGGAAATATAAAATAGTCCTCATATAGAAAAAACCCACTAACAAAAATCATGATTTTGCACAAGCACTTTATTGTGTTTTTTTCTATATATGGACTATTTTAAATTTCTGTGATGCTAGTCATTTTTCACGGCCTAGCCATGAGTCGGGATAGTCAAGAAGTCCAAAGTCACAAGGCAGGAGGGTACGTCATAAACAGAAGGAAGAGACAAAAGCATCAGGTAACGTTCCTAGGTAAAAAAACCAGGAGGATAGTAGATGAGAGCTGAAGGGGTTAAACAGATGAATGGTCAGAATGAGGTCCAAGATCAGGTAACAAAAGATCAGCACAAAGAACTTGAAGCACAGAGGAAACACTAGCTGAATGTACGTCTGGCAGAGGTATGGAAGAAACAGTTCAGTTAAGTAGCATGGCAATCACCTGGAATAATGAAGACTTGGAGACCACCGGTGCCTCCCAGTCTCAGATTGGATAGTCAAGCTGTCAATCAACACACTGACAGCTCAGCACACTCCTCTACCAGATTGGATGGCTGAGCAGTCAATCAAAGTACTGACAGCTTCAGCCTGCACCAAATTGAATGGCCAAGCTGTTAGTAACTGCATTCCAGACACACTGAGAGGTGGAACCGTGATAGTACCCCCTCTTCTAGGGGGCCACCTGACCCCACAGGCTTCCCTGAAAATTTTAGATGGAAGGCCCTGACTAACCAATCGGCCTTCACATCTCAAGCAGGGACCCAGTTTATACAGACAAGAAGCCACAACCCTCTGAACCTCATACTCCAGGCCACTATCTACTGAAAGAGGAGGAGGCGGGATGAGGGAGACAATGCAGAAAGGACAAACCCTTTCATATGGCAATTTATCATTTGGAAAACAGAAAACAACTGTAAGAAATACATATAAATAAAATGTTTTGGTAGAATGAGATAAAATAATTATAATCTTATGTTCTCCAGAAATTTGGTTAATAATCAAGTGATCATGTTATGTTACGTGTAAAAAAAGTAGTTAAATTAAAACTATTTTGTTAATCACCGTGCAAGCAAAATAATATAAAATTAGCAACAATACAATTTAAAAAGCAAATTTGCCTAGTTGCTCCATATTTTTAGAATAATGTCTGCCTAGAATAGCTGCTGTTTTCCTAAAAGCATTATTATCTTGATATAATTGGAAGACGTTGCTCATATAAGTGATCACAATGGTTCACTGATTACTATCAATTCTCGTTCTACTTTAAATAGAAGATGATATTTCTAATATATATTCAATGCCATTTCAATTCATCTGTGATATTTGGCTCTAAAAGGACCTTAGGATGAGTTGAATTGTATGCATTTCAGAAGATTTATTTCCAGGGAAATTAGAATACAATTTTCCAAATCTTAGGACATTTAGATATTATTGTATATCAGAATTTCTTAGTTTTATAAGAGAACCAAAATGCAACCAAATCAGAAATGTAAAGTGTTCTTTTGGACAGAAATATAAATTCCACATTGTCACTGTTAAAAGGGACTTTGTCAGCACAAAATAAGCGTCCTAACAAAGCACAATACCTTCTACATGACATACTATAGCCCTCTCTTTAGTGTTTAACCTATTTGCTCAAAATCCTTCTTTATTCAAGCATGTTAATTAGATGCCCTACGCCCTATCCTATACCCTATTAGATCAGTGCACTGTCCCATTTACTTATTATACAAGTAAACCCAACCCCCGCCCCTTTTTTGATTAATAGCCATGGCTGTTATGAGGTGTACGGCATAACAAGTTACAGTAGTAGGAATTTATACTGAACTATTTGGCAGGATAAGGGTGCACTGAGCACCTAATTTCCATATTTAAAGAAAGAAAGATATTCGTCAAGTGAAGGAGCAGTATTAAAAAAGTAAAGGTGACATTTCTACTAGGACTATGTCTCCTATATGTAAGCCATGCTTACAGGCCATGTCTCCTATATGAAAGCCATGTTTACAGGCTCCCTTCATAGCTATCAGTTCTCACTACTTGTATTACATAAAGGTTTAATAGTTTCGTAAATAGTGTTGAGCGATACCGTCCGATATTTGAAAGTATCGGTATCAGATGGTATCGGCCGGTATCCAAAAAATAAAAAAATATCGGATATCGCCGACACCGATATCCGATACCAATACAAGTCAATGGGACACAAATATCGGAAGGTATCCTGTAATGGATCCCAGGGTCTGAAGGAGAGGAAACTCTCATTCAGGCCCTGGGATCCATATTCATGTGTAAAATAAAGAATAAAAATAAAAAATATTGATATACTTACCCTCTGACGCACCCTGGTCGTCACCGCTGCAACCGCCTTGCATTCGTTCCGAAGAATGAGCGCGTAAAGGGCCTTCTATGATGTCGCGGCTTGTGATTGGTCGCTGAGCGGTCATGTGACCACTCACGCGACCAATCACAATTCTTAGGAATGAGCGCATTAAGGACCTTCGATGACGTCGCGGCTTGTGATTGGTCGCGTGAGCCGTCACATGACCGCTCAGCGACCAATCACAAGCTGCGACGTCATCGAAGGCCCTTTACGTGCTCATTCTTCGGAACGAAAGCAAGGCGGTTGCAGCAGTGATGACCAGGGCGACCGCTCAGCGACCAGTCACAAGCCGTGACGTCATCGAAGGCCCTGCTGTAATGTCTATTGTCTGTACAATTCCCGTCTATAATTTGTAAAGCGCTGCGGAATATGTTGGCGCTATATAAATAAAAATTATTATTATTATTTACGCGCTTATTCTTCGGAACGAAAGCAAGGCGGTTGCAGCGGTGATGACCAGGGCGCGTCAGATGGTAAGTATATCAATATTTTTTATTTTTATTCCTTATTCTTACACATTAATCTTAATCCCGATACCGATTCCCGATATCACAAAAATATCGGAACTCGGTATCGGAATTCCGATACCGCAAATATCGGCCGATACCCGATACTTGCGGTATCGGAATGCTCAACACTATTCGTAAACTAAAGCATCTCTATTTTTACAATTATGAGTATTCGTTCATTTAAAGAATGGTCATTTGAAGAATGCACCATGGCATGTATACAGAATGTAACAGTTCGATGCTAAGCCTAAACCTATATTGCATTCCATGTGGCCCACATTGCCTCTTCCACCCTCCCCATGTATCTATGTGTCACAGTATTCACCCCTAAAAGTAACTCTTGTAAAGGGCAATGTCCTACCATGTCCTGACTCCTGACATATCATTTTCTACTTTACTTTTAACCTAGCTTACATAATTTCCTTTTTTTACCTCACTTAAAGGAGATATAAAAACATAGATTCTATAAAGCTTGATATTGTTATCAAGCTGGTCAAAAATAGACTGACGTTTAATCTAGCTCTCCACAGTAGACTTTGTAACTTGATAGATGATTTAAGCCGTAATTAATCCTCAATGGTGTATGTATATGTACAAGCTGTACGACCTTAGATGAGAAGAGGAAACTGTGAAAGTTTTAATAAGTCCTAAAAAGAGTTGAATAATTTTGCTCGGACTTAAAAAAAGGTCAGAAAATAAAATGTGTCACGTGATGATTATTTATCTTTGAATGTACATGAAAAAAAAAACACTTTACAGTGATATCATCTGGCAAGTAGAACTGTATACAGCTGTATACTATGACCACATTTTACCATTTACCGTAACTATTTCATTTTGCTTGTAAATATGAATATTATCTCTTTCTTTTCTTTATCCTGTTGTACATGTACATCACGCTAAGGCATGACTTACCACACCATTGCCTACATGGACAGCATCTAGAGCAGGTTCAAAGCAATGTGCATCCCGGCCGTTTAATTCTTTGCATGCCGCAGTCTCTGCTGACCATGCATGTAAGGAATTTGACAAAGGGAAAGTGCTCCCTCTGTTAGCCTATCAGCATTTTGGTGGTGCTGGCCTCCAAGTTTACCATATACCTCAACTTATCAAATCTTGCCAGAAGCTGGAGCCGATAGGCTACCTGTCAGTCAAACATAAACAGGTTAAATAAATAAATAATGCAATAATTTTTGTTTTTTTTATTCATCTTTGCTACAAAAAATGGAATAAAATGTGATCAAAAAGTTTGCACCCAAAAATGAGATAATTGAAAACTATTGTTTTACCATAAACAAAGCCCTAAAATAGCCCTTTCTACAGAAATCTAAAAAGTTTTGGATCTTAAAATATTGTGACTAACAAGAAAAAAATTGATTTGTTTTTCATGTGTTTTTCTGTGCAAAAGACTTAAAACATAACATAATTATACACCTCTGGTATCATCATAATTGTATTGACTTACATACTGAATAAAGATTACGTGTCAATTTTTCCAAATGATAAATGGTGTTTAAAAAATGTATATATGTAAATCCAAGATTGATGTTTGTTTGTTCATCTGACACCTTGCATTGAGCTGGGGGTTGGACCAGATGACCCTGGAGGTCCCTTTCAACTCTACCATGCTGTGACTCTAAGACACACACATTGGTCACTGGATTTGGTTGGCTACGCTTGTTAATCTGTTAAAAAATATTAATTATATTAAATACATTACTAAATGGTATGGTATTATTTATTTATTTTTTTATTGAATGTTATATATTTATTCAGTGTCTGTTTGTAAAATGATCCATGAATCTTTCCCATTGTCAGGTCTCTTAGCAGCTACAGCGCCATTGTTCAAATGGTGTATATTTGTGCATATTTGTTATGTTTGTACACCTGTCTTTTGATTTGAAGAAGTTTTTTTTTCCCCAAAGAGCATTATATTTTAGACTTAATAATCCTCAAACCTTAAATTATCCTCAAGCCAGAGTTGCGAACCGCCGTTTTTTGCCCTTTTTGTAAAAAAAAGTAAAGTGCCCTTGATTTTTTGAAATTATACTTTTTGACTGTAATTATTATCATTTTATAGTTTACAGTTAATGAAGCTTATGTCTTCATATCAAAATTATAGGCAATAAACATGTATCACCTACAGTCACAATAATTTATTATAGCTTTCCAAAATGTTCAGAAATAATATAACTTATACTTGATTTTTTTAAAAGCTGTCCATAAAAGATAAAAAGTCAAGTTAGCAGCCTTGCCCTAAGAATACATGGAAGGTTGTTTTTTGGTAATTTCCATTAACTTTCTTTACATATCAATTGAACAAAGTAAAAATGCAAAAATATATTAAAAGCATTGAATGTTCCTAAAGATACAATTGCAAGAATAGCTAACAACGCCGCAATTAAAGGAACACTGGCTACACTACCTGGATGGACCAAAAAGAGGAAGGTATCACTATCTGCCACCAGATTCACAAAGAGGCATGTGTTCAAAAACCTTCGAGTTAGTGCAAAACACCTTGCAGCTATAAGTAAGGTGCATACTAAATGCTGAAAGTCTCCATGCCCAAACTCCAAATATCCATATTTACAGATCCAAAAGCACAAGAAATATACTCAAAACCATACAAATAAACCACAAAAGTTTTGTGATTCTATTCTGTGCATTAATGAAGCAGAACTGGAACTTTTGGGGCCTACAGATCAGCAGTATGCCTAGAAAATGAACAATAAAGCATACACTGAAAATATCAAATTACCCACAGTAAAGAATGGTGATGACTATTGTTGAGCATTCCGATACTGCAAGTATCGGGTATCGGCCAATATTTGCTGTATCGGAATTCCGATACCGAGTTCCGATATTTTTGTGATATCGGAAATCGGAATCGGAAGTGTTCCCAGTCATCTTCGGCGTGTGCGGTGCGTATGGTTCCCAGGGTCTGAATGAAAGGAAACTCTCCTTCAGGCCCTAGGATCCATATTAATGTAAAAAATAAAGAATAAAAATAAAAAATATGAATATACTCACCCCTCCGACGAACCCTGGCTGTCACTGCTGCAAGCGTCTGCCTCTGTTCCTGAGAATGCAGAGAGTGAAGGACCTTCGATGACGTCGCGGTCACGTGAGTGGTCAGGTGACCGGTCAGGTGACTGGTCACCTGACCGCGATGTCATCGAAGGTCTTTCACTCTCTGCATTCTCAGGAACAGAGGCGGACGCTTGCAGCAGTGACAGCCAGGGTTCGTCGGAGGGGTGAGTATATCCATATTTTTTATTTTTATTCTTTATTTTTACATTAATATGGATCTCAGGGCCTGAAGGAGAGTTTCTTCTCCTTCAGACCCTGGGAACCATCCAGGATACATTCCGATATTTGTGTCCCATTGACTTTCATTGGTATCGGGTATCGGTATCGGCATTATCCGATATTTTTTGGATATCGGCCGATACCATCCGATACCGATACTTTCAAATATCGGAAGGTATCGCTCAACACTAGTGATGACTTGATGATGATCTTGTTCTGCATTGCTGTGGCAGGTTTGAAACTGGAAATCTACAGAATGTGGAGGGCAAGATGGATTCAATCAAGTGTCAGGAAATCTTGGTAGAAAACAACATGATTTCTGTGAGAATTGTGACACATAAATGTCATTGGATTTTACAACAAAGCAATGATCACAAGTAGTTATGGGCAAACCCGAATGGTAAAGTTCAAGGTCCATACCTTACACCTAGTGTCTGTGCATGGACTCCGAACACAGATTTCTCACAGAAGTCTGTGTTACTGTTTGGATTTGCCAGCACAAACAACAAACTTTTCCAGTGCAGGCAATTGATATAACTGTGATTGGCTGATACAGCATGTAAGAAAAATAAATAAAAAGAGAAGTTGGGTATTTAAATAAATAATTTAAAAATAATGGCATGTGGTCACCCGATTTTTGATAACCAGCCAAGGCAAAGCAGACATCTGGGGGTTGATATTCTCAGGCTGGGAAGTTCTATGGTTATTTAGCATGCCCCAGCCTCAAAAGAGTGACTCTCCCACACTAACCCTTGTTCACCCATTTGATAATGAAATGATCCCACAAAGTAATCTTAATTGCAGTATTAGCCCTCTGTGTCTGTACTGCTACATACTTAGGCAGTTAACTGGTTCATGCAGCTTTACATGAACACCTGAGCCTTACACTATAGCTGGTCCGAATAACTAAAGCAATTGTTACCATCCACCTCTCGTGTCTCCCCTTTTCCCCATAGTTTGTAAGCTTGCGAGCAGGGCCTTCATTCCTCCTGGTATCTGTTTTGAACTGTATTTCTGTTATGCTGTAATGTCTATTGTCTGTACAAGTCCCCTCTATAATTTGTAAAGCGCTGCGGAATATGTTGGCGCTATATAAATAAAAATTATTATTATTATTATTATTATTATTAATTTCACATCCATCTTCCTCTTTGTCTTTTGTACCTGTGTATAGCAGTAAAGCTATGGCTATGCACATCCCAGTTGGTAAATACTGTCATCAGCATCATGTACTCTCGCTGCTATCAGCAAGAGCAGGCAATGCTGATGACAGTATTAGTTATCAGTAGGCACCTGACCTGCGGTAACCCTATCTCTGTTGGTCACAGCTGATGGCTCACATGCTGTACTCTGTGTAACAACATGGGAACTGCAATACCAAGAGTCGCTGTTTCCCACACTGTCACACAGAGGACAGCATGGGAGCTGCTGGATGTTCAGGCTTCCCATTCACTTAAATGGAGTTCAGGTTCCAGATTCAATTCAGGTACCATTTTGGTACACAAAACAAAACTTTTTTTTATAAAGATTGGCCAAATCCAATTAACTCGATTGTCCACAGGTCATCCCATCCCTAATCACAAGTACTGCTAAATGCACACCAAAGCTTGGTTTCAGAAGAAGTCCTGGAAGATTCTGGATTAGCTGTTACAGTTGCCTCACTTGAACCCAAGAGAATATTGTGGGTAGGACTTGAAGAAGGCTTCTGCAAACACAAGAATGTTTTCTAACTAGAGGCCATAGCCCTTTAAGAAAGGGCTAAGATTTCTCGGGAATGCTGCCAAAAGCTGGTCTTTGGCTAGGGATCATGTTTATAACAGGTCATAACACTCAAAGACTGCTTTAGTAAGTACTAAAGATGCTTGTCTTAGAGGAGCTGAATAATTTAGAGACTGCAATAGTCATTAAAAGCAGCATTTTGTGTTGAATGTAGAAAAAACACTTATTATATTGTCTTGAGGTATTTAAGTTTTTCTTATTTAATTAGTTTATTGCAAACAGCAAAGCGACTGTATCTTTTGCTAATAAACCAGTTTTGCATTAATTTTGAATAAAGGTTTAATTTTTATTTATTACAGCTGTAATGGCAAGTCCGAACAAGGAGTACTATTACCTTTATAAATATGTTCTTGTTAGCCTTGTCTCATTGGCTCATCCATTTTCTATTCTAGTTATCTGAGCACTCAGCAGTCACAACAGTACTAAGCATCTGAACAAATACAGGCTAAGTATCACATCAATCAGCAATGGGCATGATTACAGCCAGTACAGCTGTTTTTGCTCAATGTTGTACCTTTGTCATATGCCTAGAGTGGAGTGACGTGGTGGGGATATTGCATTATTTTATTCCTTCTACTCTTTCTGGAAAGCCTGGTAGGTTATGCTTATATCCTAGTGCTACAGGTCCTGGTGAAGTGCACCTTGATAGCTATGACTGTAACCAGGCCATGTGTACACTCATCAGTCAGCTGGGGAAGCTGGTGAGAGTAGATTGTGTTGAAGCTGGAGAGAGACAAGCCAGAATCTCTCTGAGAAGAGACTGCACAGGCCATGTGCACCAAAACAGCAAGTATCAATGGTTGCTATGAATGATAGCTGTTTTGTGTCACCTAACTGAGACTTGCTCAGCCGTGTCTGAGTAGCCAGGTTCTGTATTATTTAGTTAGCGCCTGGACAGGGCTAGTTATTTTATATTTACGGCTTTATTTTTAGTACTGTGCAACCAGTGGAAATAAACACTATTCTTTTTTTGAGGTAAAAATCCTTTGGCTCCCTTTTCTAATCGGCTACCCGATAGGGTGAATACTTACATCTGTAGCATTACACACGGTACTGCCTGAGAATGAGTGTAAAATCTGCATTGACAGGTTCCCTTTGAAGTTGAATTACTTTATCCAATTAAAAAGCTGACTGTATCTAACTGACATACACTGCCATTCAAAAGTTTAAGGTCACCCAGGCAATTTTGTGTTTTCCATGAAACCTCATACTTTTATTAATCAAATGAGTTGCCAAATAATTGCAAATCTAATCCAGACATTGACAAGGTTCGAAAAAAAGATCCCCTTGCAGCAATTACAGCATTACAGACCTTTGGCATTCTAGCAGTTAATATGCTGCAATAATCTGGAGAAATTTAATCTCATGCTTCCAGAAGCCCCTCCCACCAAGTTGGTTTGGCTTGATGGGCACTTTTTGCGTACCATACGGTCAAGCTGCTCCCACAACAGCTCAATGGGGTTGAGATCTGGTGATAGTGCAGGTCACTTAATTCCTGATAGAATACCAGCTACCTGCTTCTTCCCTAAATAGTTCTTGCATAATTTGGAGGTGTGCTTTGGGTCATTGCCCTGTTCTAGGATGAAATTGGCTCCAATCAAGCGCTGTCCACAGGGTATGGCATGGCATTGCAAAATGGAGTGATAGCCATCCTTATTCAAAATCCCTTTTACCTTGTACAAATCTCCCACTTTACCAGCACCAAAGCAACCCCAGACCATCACATTTCCTCCACCATGCTTGACAGATGGCGTCAGGCACTCTTCCAGCATCTTTTCAGTTCTGCATCTCACAAATGTTCTTCTGTGTGATCCAAACACCCCAAACTTGGATTTATCTGTCCATAACACTTTTTTTCAATCTTCCTCTGTCCAATGTCTGTGTTTTTTTGCCCATATTAATCTTTTCCTTTTATTAGACAGTCTTAGTTATGGTTTTTTCTTTGCCACTCTGCCCTGAAGGCCAGCATCCCGGAGTCACCTCTTCAATGTCAATGTTAACACTGGTAATTTGCATGTACCATTTAATGAAGCTGCCAGTTGAGGAACTGTGAGGCGTCGATTTCTCAAACTACAGACTCTAATGTACTTGTCTTGTTGCTCAGTTGTGCAGAGGGGCCTCCTACTTCTCTTTCTACTCTGGTTAGAGCCTGGTTGATCTCTCCTCTGAAGGAAGCAGTACACACAGTTGTAGGAAATCTTCAGTTTCTTGGCAATTTCTTGCATGGAATAGCCTTCATTTCTAAGAACAAGAATAGACTGTCGAGTTTCACATGAAAGCTCTTTTTTTCTGGTCATTTTGAGAGTTTAATGGAACCAACAAATGTTATGCTCCAGATTCTCAACTAGCTCAAAGGAAGGTCAGGTTTACAGGTTCTCTAATAAGCCAAACTGGTTTCAACTGTGCTAACATACTTGCACAAGAGTTTTCAAGGGTATTCTAACATCCACTAGCCTTCTTATACAGCAAGCACAAAGTACCATAAGATCACTGGAGTGATGGTTGTTGGAAATGGACCTCTATACACCTATGAAGATATTGCATTACAAACCAGACGTTTGCAGTTAGAATAGTCATTTACCACATTAACAATATATAGAGTGTATTTCTAAATCACTTAATGTTAGCTTTTTTGGAAAAAACTGTGCTTTTCTATCAAAAATAAGGACATTTCTAAGTGACCCTAAACTTTTGAATGGTAGTCTAGGTCCTAAAAAATAACATGAATACAATAATTTTTGGCCTTAGACATACACATATTAACTGTATTGCAGTATTTTTTAGACATTGCATAGCTTTGTTATTGAAATATTTATGAGGCTGCTATTTGACTATCGTATGCTTGTGTTGTTATAGTATATATTTATGCACAGTGTGGCACCATTATTTGGATGGGATATCGATAAATATGGGATATTGTATAGCAAATTATTTGCTGATGATAGTGATATTGTATAACCATATAGAGAGAATATCAACAGGAGGTCCTTCAATCATGATGGCATGCACCTCAGTTGAACAAGATCATGACAACTTTGTAGCCACTGGACAAACACAAAAATTATTTTTACTTAGTGTTTTAAGATTTTAAAAATGGTGAGGACCTGAAACAATGTAGTTTAGAAGATGTTACAATGATTATTATTTATTTTTATAAGACTAGAACAATTTATTGTCATCACAATTAATCTCTTCTTATAGTATCATTACTCTTGTAATTAGAAATGAGCGATTAGGCGAATATTTGAATTCGCCTGTTCACACAGATTTTCCCGGGAAATTTTTCTCCCCTAGTTTAATGTCACTTATGATGCTATGGCGTCGCTCTAGACCTCAGAGCTAGGGTTGAGCGAAACGGATCGGACAAATTCAAAAATCGCCGACTTTCGGCAAAGTCGGGTTTCATGAAACCCAACCCGATCCTAGTGTGGGATCGGCCATGAGGTCGGCGATCTGTGCGCAAAAGTCGTGTTTCGTATGATGCATTCAGCGCCATTTTTCAGCCAATGAAGAATGCCGCAGAGTGTGGGCAGCGTGATGACATAGGTCTTCCAGCCACTTTCTGCCACTTAGATTGTGTTGTTTTATACACTGGGCCTGAGTTTTGGTTCAGTCTCCCCCCAAAAAAGTGAGATTCAAATTCTCACAAAGTGGATATACTTCAGTCCTGTTAGTTTGTCGTATGTCAGCCAGCCAATTTCTGCCACTTAGTCTCCCCCCATAAAAAGGGAGATTTAAATTCTCAACAAGTTTATATACACCTTCTACCTTGTTTTACAGTACCATATAACGGTTATTATTTTGGTTAGATTTTCCAAAAAATTAGGAAGTCTGGTGGAAGAGCCCGTGGGCGGTGGTTGCCAGCTGGTACTGATGGTGGTGGTGCTGCATCTGGTGGTAGTGGCAAAAGCACAATAGCTCCTAAGGCTGGAGGTGTTGAGCCAGTGTCATCGTCTGGCTACACAAGGCCTCGAAGGCAGTTTACATACAGAATATACAGCGTGCTTACATATATATACACATATTTACACAATATAATGCACATATGCAGTATATATATAATATACACAGACACACATACTATATACTGTATGTACATGCATATATATATATATATATACACACACACACAAATGCACCACATATATACACAATCATGCTATATACTGTATGTACATGTAAACACAATATATATACATATATAGACACACACATTGTATATTACCCATGTACACACAGATACACATATACAGTATATTTATACTTATCAGATCCTGAGGACAGTGATGTAGGAGCAGTCATGATGAGGATGTGACACACACACACAGGCACTGTGTGCAGACATTGTCCTGCCCCTGGTCTGACCTCTGCTGCACTGTGATCACGCCCCTCCTCACTCTCAATTTCTAACCTGACACTGCAGGGGAGAGAGAGGGGGGATTGGAGGGGGTTTGAGATCAAAGACTATTGAGGATGCACAGCGTTATTCACTGTAAGTAATGCTGTAAACGCTCTAGGCACTTCACAAAGAGGCTTCAGACACAGGGGGGCCCCTTTGTGGGTGGGGGCCCCAGGCGGCTGCCTTGTCTGCCTGCCCCAAACGCCGGCCCTGTGTGGGGGCTAAAATAGCATTTTTGTGGTAAAAATGTTTTTTTTTTTGACAGCCCAATATTATAAATTTCTGTGAAGCCCCTGGAGGTTCAGGGTGCTCACCAGACATCTAGATAAATTAGTTGAGGGGTCTAGTTTCCAAAATGGGTCACTTGTTGGGTGTTTCCACTGTTTAGACATGTCATGGGCTCTCCAAATGCAACATGCCGTCCTCTTTCGATTCCAGTCAATTTTGCATTCCAAAAGTCAATGGCATTCCTTCCCTTCTGAGCCCTGTCGCACACCCAAACAGTATTATTCCCCCACATATGGGGTATCGACATGCTCAGGAGTAATTGCAAAACAAAATGTATTTCTCCATTTTCTCCTGTTACCCTTGCAAAAGTAAAAAAAAATAGTTCTAAAGGAAAATTTTTGTGACAGAAAATTAAATGTTTATTTTTTCCTTCCACATTCCATTCATTCCTGTGAAGCACCTGAATGGTTAATAAACTTCTTGAATGTGGTTTTGCGCACCTTGAGGGGTAAAGTTTTTAGAATGGTGTCACACTTGGGTATTTTCCATCATATAGACCCCTCAAAGTGACATCAAATGTAAGGTGCTCCCTAAAAAAATGGTTTTGTAAAATTTGTTGAAAAAATGAAAAATTGCTGGTCAACTTTTAACCTTTATAACGTCCTAACCAAAAAACTTTTGTATCAAAATTGTGCTCTTGTAAAGTAGACATATGATAAATGTTTTTTTTTTTTTACACCCGGTCCAGTCTCTGTACCTTTATAGCGTCCTTTCTAGAGGCATTTTTGCAAGACTTTCGATAAACCCTGTCGTGCTACGTCGACAGCTTCGGCTCTTCTTCGACTGCGACAGGAGGATTTTATAGTGGCTCAGTATGCAGTGCAGTTTCGTGCCCTATCGTCTGAACTATCCTTGAACAACGAAGCTTTGGTAGCTACCTTCTGGCAGGGTCTTTCAGGAACAATAAAGGATGAGCTGGCGGAATGGGGCATACCTACAATTCTGGATGACCTGATTTCCCTGGCAAATCGGATTGATCTACGGTTTCAAGAACGATTCCATGAAGACCAAACATGAAAAGGGGTCCTATTATTAAGGTTCTAATACTCCTAAATCCACAACTTCCTCAACTTCGTCTCCCTCACCTATGGCTATGGAGGTGGATCGTGCAAGCTTGGGCAACCGCCGCCAGGAGGCACGTTCCCTGGAGGGGAGCTGTTTCTACTGTGGCAGTTCCAGGCATTATATTCACTCTTGTCCAAAGAAGTCGGGAAACTCCAGTGCCTAGGGTCTGTAGGAGAGGCTACCCTAGGTAAGGATCATCTCTCTCCTTCACTGCAAATAACTGTCTCCGTAGCCTTTGGCAAGGTAAAATTTTCAGAACTCTGCCACCTGGATTCCGGAGCTGCCGGATATCTCATTCAGCAGGCGCTGGTGGATCGATATCAGATTCCAGTTCAGCGTCTTCTGGAGCCGTTGCAGGTGACATCTGTGGATGGTAATCCCTTGTCCGAGTCCATTCGGTTCCAGACTGAGTCTTTGGAACTTTGGGTAGTTTCAATGCATTCAGAAAGAATCTGCTTTTATGTGTTGACATATTCATCTCACCCCTTGCTTTTAGGCCTACCTTGGTTTCAGATACATGAACTAGTCTTAAAATGGAAGACAGGAGAGGTTCTTCGCTGGGGAGACTCCTCCTTGGATTGGTGTATCATTCCCGTCCATCCTGTTCTCCCTCCAGTCCAGCCTACTGCCCAGCCGGGTCTACCGCCTTCTTACTGGTCCTTCACTGATGTCTTCGGGAAAAAGGAGGCAGAGAAATTACCTCCACACAGGTTGTATGATTGCCCCATTGATCTGCTCCTTGAAACATCACTTCCTCGAGGGCGAATTTATCATCTTTCTCAAGCAGAGACTCACTCCATGTCTGAGTACATCCAGGAGAATCTGGCCAGGGGATTTATCCGGAAGTCATCCTTGCCAGCTGGAGCAGGATTGTTCTTCATGAAGAAAAAAGATGCTTCTCTACGGCCCTGTATTGATTACCGGGGGCTGAATCAGATTATGGCAAAGAACAGGTATCCATTGCCACTAATTTCTGAGTTGTTTGACCGTCTTAAGGGTTCTAAAATGTTCACCAAATTGGACTTTAGATGAGCCTACAACCTGATACGCATTGGTGAAGGAGATGAGTGGAAAACCACCTTTAACCCCCGGGATGGACACTACAAATACCTGGTTATGCCGTTCGGCCTAAGCAATGCTCCGGCAGTTTTTCAGGAATTGGTTAATGATATTTTTAGAGATCTGCTTTATTCATGTGTTGTTGTTTATCTGGATGACATCCTGATCTTCTCTCCAGATTTAGCTTCTCACCGGAGACAAGTACATCTGGTGTTACAAAGACTCAGGGAGAACAGACTTTATGCTAAATTTGAAAAGTGGCTCTTTGAACAAGCCTCTCTGCCTTTACTTGGATACATAGTTTCATCCACAGGTTTAAAGATGGACCCGGAGAAGGTATCCGCTATCCTAAAATGGCCTCGTCCTCGTCCATCCGGCCTAAAGGCCATACAATGCTTCCTGGGGTTCGCCAACTATTACCGTTTGTTTATTCCACATTTTTCTACCCGAGTGGCTGCCATCTCTGCCTTGACCCAGAAAGGTATGAACGCCAAGGAATGGACTCCTGAGGCAGAGAAGGCTTTTGTTTCTCTAAAACAGACCTTTTCTTCTGCACCTGTTCTCCATCGTCCGCATTCTGATCAACAATTTTTTCTTGAGGTAGACGCTTCTTCTATAGGTGCTGGAGCTGTTCTCACCCAGAAGTCGTCTACTGGTCGGATGGTTACTTGTGGTTTTTTTCTCCAAGGTTTTTTCTACTTCAGAAAGAAATTATTCTGTAGGAGATCGTGAATTGTTGGCAATCAAGTTGGCCCTGCAGGAGTGGCGGCATCTCCTTGAGGGAGCTGTTGATCATGTTGTCATCTTCACTGATCATAAAAACCTCGCCTATCTTCAATCTGCTCAAAGACTGAATCCTCGCCAGGCTCGCTGTGCCTTATTTTTTGCTCGATTTAATTTTGTTCTTCATTTTCATCCAGCTAATAAGAACATGAAAGCTGATGGACTCTCTAGAGTGTTCCTGCCTCCCGACTCTGAGGATGAACCTCAACACATCATAGAGCCGTCTAAATTTGTGTCTGTGGCTGCAGTTAATCTTGCTCGTCTTCCTCCGGTAAAACTCTTGTATCTAGTTCCGAAAAGATTCGAGTTCTTCGCTGGGGTCACTCTTCTAAGTTGGCTGGTCATGCCAGTCAGAGGAAGACTCTGCAACTCATTTCTCGTTACTACTGGTGGCCCACCATGGGCAAAGATATCCAGGAATACTTTGCTGCCTGTCCTTCGTGTGCCTGCTACAAGACTGCTAAACATCTGCCCTCCGGGCAGTTATTACCTCTTTCTGTTCTGTCTGTTCCCTGGCAGAACATCGTGATGGATTTCATGACTGATCTTCCTGTTTCTTCTGGCTGTTCTGTCATCTGGGTAGTGGTGGATCGGTTCTCGAAGATGGCTCATTTTGTTCCGCTGCCTGGTCTTCTGTCTGCTTCTGAGCTTGCTGACCATTTTATACAGCACATCTTCCATCTTCATGGATTCCCTCTCCACATTGTGTCCGACAGGGGTGTCAAGTTCACCTCCATGTTTTGGAGAACAGTTTGTAAATCTGTGCAAGTGAAATTAGACTTCTCTTCTGCATACCATCCTCAATCCAATGGGCAAGTAGAGAGGACCAATCAAATCCTGACAGGATTCCTGCGTCACTTCATCAATGTGCATCATGATGACTGGACCAAGTTGCTGCCTTGGGCAGAATTTTCGTACAATAATCAAGAAAGTGAATCTTCCAGAAAATCTCCTTTTCAGATTGTGTTTGGACTCCAACGCGGAATTCCTCTTCCCATCTCCGTGTCCTCTTAGGTTCCTGCAGCTGACACTTTTACTGGGGAATTCTCGAAGATTAGGAGTGACACAAAAGTCGCTTTGGAGAACGCCTCTCAACGTATGAAGAGGCATGCAGACAAGAGACATCTGGATGCTTCAATCTTTCGGTCTGGAGCTCAGGTGTGACTTTCTTCCAGGTTTTTCCGTCTGAAGATGCCTTTATACAAACTGGATCCCCGATTCATCGGTCCATTTGAAGTTTTGAAACAAATTAATGGAGCTTCATACAAATTGAAATTGCCTCCTTCTTTATGTGTGCCTAACTCCTTTCATGTTTCCCTTCTCAAACCAGTAGTTTTGAGCTCCTTCTTTAAAGACTGGGGTCCCACTCCGAATCCCGTCAGTGAGGAGGATGTTTTTGAGGTAGAGAATATCTTGGCCACTAAGAGAGTAAGGGGTAAAATCTATTATCTGGTGGATCGGAGGGGCTTTGGTCCTGAGGAGAGGTCATGGGAGCCTAAAGAGAATATCCGGGCTCCTCTTCTTCTGAAAAGATTCTATGCAGGCTTGAAAAGAGGGGTGTAAAGAGGGGGATACTCTTACACCCGGTCCTGTCTCTGTACCTTTGCGGGATCCCCGTCGGGACTCCCGCTCTGTGCTGACTCCACGCTTCCTGGCCTGCTGCCATTAGGTTCTTAGGCAGAGTGCTTAGGGCACGCGCGCACTCGTTCCCGGTCTCCTTAAGAGACAGTGTGCATTTTTTAAAATAAGCTTCTAGCCAATAGCGTGTTATTCATTGCTATTTCTATTTCCTCCACCATAGGGAGGGCGCTGTAGCAACAAGTATCTACTGTTGCTTACTTCCGGTTCCTGTCTGCATGTGCTACTGTTTCTGAAGTGCTTTCGCTTGTACTCCGCTTATACTGTCTGTTTCTACAGATCATCAGCTACCAGTTAACTGGCTATCCTGGACGACAACTGTTCTTTCTACGCAATCCCGTCTCGTCCCGCCAATCTGCCATCCTCATCTCCGGACAACGCCAGTACCATTGGAACCAGCTTCTACCCCTACACCTGGTATCACCTGGTTAGCTCCACGTCTCCCGCTAACCCTGCTTGTCCAATTCTCCCACTGGGACAGCTGCCACGAGTTTGGGGTCTAACTGGAGGTAGCACCCATGTCCCCCAGGCTTCCCACTCTGTCCCTGTTCGAGGGGACTTACCACGAGTGTCTGGGGCTCATGTAGTCACGCTCCCTTCAGAGCCCCCCGGACCGTGGTCCCGAGGTTCCACATTACACCTAAATAAAAATGAATGTGAACTTCAACTTCTGTGCCTCCGTTTCCATTCATTACATTTTTATTAAATATTTTGCGGCATATGACTCACTGATTTAAGGGCATAACAATTAAAATTTGAAAATTGTGAAATTTTCAAGATTTTCACTAAATTTCCACATTTTTCACCAATAAACGCAAGTCATATCAAAGAAATGTTACCACTGTCATAAAGTACATTATCTCACAAGAAAAAATTCTCAGAATCACTGGGATTTGTTGAAGCGTTCCAGAGTTATGACCTTTTAAAGCGACAGTGTTCAGAATTGTAAAAATTGGCACAGTCACGAAGACAAAAACAGGCCCGGGCACAAAAGGGTTAACCTAGAATAATACAGAAGCATTGACCAGAAATGCCCAATATCTATAGTTCCATTTCAACTATTTACTATTCATTGCATCTTCAGGTCACAGAGGTGGGTAATGGAGGAAGACTCACATGATCAGGGTAATGTATCTCATGATTTACAACCAGTCCATTAACAGGTAACATTTCCATCAACAATTCCAAGAATGCGTACATTATCTTTTCGTTTAAATGATTTATAAAGTGTTGTATTTGGAAGAACTGATTCTAAGGCATGTAGATAAATATACCGTTTGCAATTATCACAAAGGATATCTGACATTATAGTTAGGTAATCACAAACACATAAGGTCAAAACACAAATATATTACCAGCAGAGCACTTAGCCTTTGGGTGAACAAAAATTATGTCCACTATTAAAGGAATAACAAAAGCAACCGTTAGCACTAATGTAGTAGGCGTAATGCAGGAGCAAATTGAGCAATCATAATAAATAACCAGTAGATTGCTTTTACCTTGACAGACATAATTCATATTTTCTCTTAAGTTCATACTCATTTCCTGGTCTTTGACGATAATGGGAGCATTTTCCCATTGATTAATACATTGATACACTTTTTCTTTCAGATTCTGGGTTTAAACATGAATGTAATAATATTTGTACAGGCAATTGCCAGATAACATGTCATGTTATCTGGCTGAATCAATAGATAATGCAACTTTTTATTGTTTAAATTAAATATTGTATTGCAAATATAGTGCATAAATAACCACTGAGGATGTAATATGCTTTACAAGGATATTATTTTAAAAATGTGACATGGGCACTGTCAAATTATACCATGAGATATTACAGGGATTCTCCACTATTCATCAAAACCCTTCTGCATTTGTTAATTGTCCTATGTAAAATAGAAACATTTCTTAAATGGCCTCACACTGGAAAGTGACTATATACAGTATCTTTTATGTTATATGAGGCACTTAAGAAATTAACAAAGGATTGTCCACTAGAAGAGCGTATCCAGTAGTGAAGAGACATTTTAATGGAATACTTTGAAGACCCACTCCATCTGTTTTAATTTTATTTCAGTGCTGAAGTGGTATGAGTAATGTAAGTTCCCTGCCCCTAGTGTTATACTCACGGACACTGTCTTCAACTCTACCCAGTACCACTCTTTTCCCAGGCCACCATCTTATGACTAGTGTTGAGCGATACCTTCCGATACTCAAAGGTATCGGTATCAGATGGGATTGGCTAATATCCAAAAAATATCGGATATCGCCGATACCGATACCCGATACCAATGCAAGTCAATGGGACACAAGTATCGGAAGCTATCCTGGATGGTTCCCAGGGTCTGAAGGAGAGGAAACTCTCCTTCAGGCCCTGGGATCCATATTCATGTAAAAAATAAAGAATACAAATAAAAAATATGGATATACTCACCCCTCAGACGAACCCTGGCTGTCACCGCTCCAAGCGTCTGCCTCCGGTCCTAAGGATGCAGAGAGTGAAGGACTTTCGATGACGTCGCGGTCAGGTGACCGGTCACCTGACCACTCACGTGACCGCGACGTCATCGAAGGTCCTTCACTCTCTGCATTCTTAGGAACGGAGGCAGACGCTTGCAGCGGTGAGAACCAGGGTCCTTCTGAGGGGTGAGTATATCCATATTTTTTATTTTTATTCTTTATTTTTTACATGAATATGGATCCCAGGGCCTGAAGGAGAGTTTCCTCTCCTTCAGACCCTGGGAACCATACGCACCACACACTCCGAAGATGACTGGGAACACTTCCGATTCCGATTTCCGATATCACAAAAATATCGGAACTCGGTATGCATGAGGTATCGGGGTCTGGGTCAATATTTACAGCTTTCATTTGAACATCAAAGTAAGATGAGGGGGGTGATGGATCAGTATAGACCTGCTGTGCTTGGAGCTCTGATAACCCATGCAACAGCTCAACCTTCTTTCATGCCCAGCTGCACTCAGGTGGCACAAATATCAGTTTCATAGACTATTGTTATCAGAAAAATGTAAGGATAGTAGAAACACGGGTAATTAACTCAAAGGTAGTGGAGGCTTGACGGTCTCGGAGGCCTACTGCTACAGTTAGCATGCGTAAAGGAAATCCAACCAGGAGTCTACACATTTACCAAAATTAATGGCAGACACCAGTGAAGTGGCATAAATTCACCAGAGTACAAATAGTATTATGGAGGACGATATCTCTTTCACTACAGTCAACCCAGCAGATGGAGATACACAATCAGTACTCTACATATTTCTAAAAATTATTGTCAGAAACTATCCAAAGTGGCATCAATTTCAACACAGTATAAATAATAAAATAGGGACCAACAGATCTTCCACTACACCAAACCCAGCAGATGGACACTCAACCAGGAGCATTTACATTTAGAATAATTAGTTGCATATTCCACCAAAGTGGCATCGATTTCACCACAGTAGAAATAGAATAATAGGGACCAACAGGTCTTCCACTTCAGCCAACCCATCACATGGATGCGCAACCAGGAGTGTTCACATTTACCAAAATTAATGGCAGACACCACTGAAGTGGCATAATTTTCACCAGAGTACAAATAGTATAATGGAGAACGATATCTCTTTCACTACAGCCATCCTAGCAGATGGAGATACACAATCTGGACTCTCCACATTTCTAAAAATGATTGGCAGAAACCACCAAAGTGCCATCAATTTCAACACAGTATACATAATATAATAGGGACCGACAAGTCTTCCACCACACCCAACCCAGCAGTTGGACACCGAACCAGGAGTGTTCACATTTAGAAAAATTAGTGGCATATTCCACCAAAGTGACATCACTTTCACCACTGTAAAAATAGTACAATAGGGACCAACAGGTCTTTCACTAGAGCCAACCCATCACATGGACACCTAACCAGGAGTGTTCACATTTCCCAAAATTAGAGCAGGACATCACTGAAATGGCATTAATTTAACCAGAGTACAAATAGTTTAATGGAGAACAATAACTCTTTCACTAGAGCCAACCCAGCAGAGAGAGAGACACAATCAGTACTCTCCACATTTCCAAAGATTATTGGCAGTCACCACCAAAGTGGCATCAATTTTACCACAGCATAACTAGTACAATAGGGGTTAAAAGTTAGGTGGTCTACACTTTCAGGGGAAATCCAGCTGCCCTTATCCATCAGGACACCACCAGGAGTGCTGAAGACATGTTCTGAGAGAACGCTGGCTGCGGGGCATGATAAAACCTACAAGGTGTGAGAGTCGAGCTCGGGCCACTCATCCATTTTTAAAGACCAAAATGTAAAAGGGTCCAAACCCTTCCTGATGGTATTGGTATTCAGTTCTAGATACTCCTGCACCTACTCACCATTCGTTCACCACATGTAAGACATGGTGTCACGATAGGACTGGTGAGTAAACTGAGACCAGGGGCACCTTTCTTGGCCCTAGCACTAGGGGGCACCCTAACTCGCCCTCTTCCCCGGGATACCTCAGATGACGAGGATGCTGGGGCCTCCGCCCTTGCCCTGTCTCCTTATTGCAGCCCTTTCTCTGTCTCCTTCCCCCACCCGGGGAAGAAAGGCGCTACCGTGTACCACAGTACACCAACCTGACAGACAGGGGAACAAAGACAAGGGTAAAATAAAATTCCACTCGCACAAAATATACTCTCCCAAATAACAGAGGTATTCACCAGGGTGTGAAGGACGGGGGAAGAAAATAAGGCAGGTATGGATGAGAAATTTCCAAGCGTACAAACCAAGCAACAGTCACACAATAATCTCCTCCAGCTCTCCAGACACCAGCTCTTCACTCTCCAGGTCTATTTAGCAAGTGCTATCTCAGACAAGGATCTGTCCTGAAGGCCTAGCTTTTATAGGAGAGAGGAGTGGCTAACCAAGTATAGCTGAATGCAGGGATTACCACATGGCCAATTAACCCCTGTCCTGCTGAAAGAAAACAAACACATTTAATACACAAGGAGAAGTGCTTCTTCTCAGCGGCGAAGCATGAGCCATCAGATGCTGCGGTCTTCTGGTACTGCTCTGTCACGGTAACTCCGTGACACTTGGACTCTGTTTGGTTTCAACGGACTCACAGAAATTGCTTCTTACACTGCTGCAGCTAGTGCTGCTAATGTTTTGGTGTTGACAAATTGACATGCCAGAAGTTGGAAGTCTAGAGCTGCGTTACGCACTGTGTGCCTCACAGCTGTCTTGGGGAAAACCTCTCCTAAGGTTGAGTAAAAGTGTGTTTGGATACTTCAGCATTAGTGATGAGCAAATATACTCGTTACTCAAGATTTCCTGAGTGTGTCCTCCGAGTATTGCCGTGTGGGGATTCCATAGCAACCAGGAAACCCCCACATGTACTTATGCTGGCTAAGAGATGTAAATCATTCAGCTGCGGCAATAAAAATTAAATTTCCGAGCACTAAAAAATACTCGGAGGACACCCGAGCGTGCTCGGGAAATCTCGAGTAACGAGTATATTCGCTCATCACTATTCAGCATTCATGTGACCCTTTACAGAGGGGAATCATCTAGCAAAATTTAGTCTTAAAACATCATTCTAACAGTGACAACCCAGTAGTCAGCATTATTTAGAATTATAAATATACGGAGATCATGTTGCAGGCACTCATATGTCAGGCTCTTCCATGAGGTTCCAGCCCATGCTGTGTTGGTGGCTAGGTAACACTAATGCATGTTTCTTCCATCTGCTCCCACCAGCCATGAGCAACAGAGAGAGGATGATTACTCTCTTCATCTCCTGACAGTTGCTCACCTATCACCTCTTCCTCCTCCATTTGCTCCTTGGCTCTTGCACCTTCACTAACAGTTTGTTATCACTAGCCCCACTAGATCACAGTAACCCACCATCCCTTGACACTAGCCTGTGTGAGACAATGTTAACCCTTACGCATCTTCCTCTGCTTCCTCCTCTTCTTCTGGGATGACCACCTTCTCCAGCAGACTATTCAAAGTCTGAGCCAGCATATAGATGACCGGAATTGTGCTGCTCATGACTGTAGTCAGCGCTAACCATCTTAGTAGCCATTTCAAAACTGTGCAGAAGGGTACAGATTTCCTTAATCTGTGCCCACTCCGTAATCTGATATGCCCCACTTCTGTACTGCATTGACCCAGGCTATACAACATGACATACTGAGTCAGGGCTCGTTGCTGCTGCCACAGTCGCTGCAACATGTGCAGAGTGGAATTAAACTGTATCAGCACATCGCATATCAACCTGTTAATTGGTATGAACAAAGGCCTCTGAATCGATGCAAGTCAATGACATGAGGGGTGCGAACCACGGAAATGAGCTCACAGCTTCCATGCTTTCTGCAAAAGCTCACCCAGGCCAGGATAAGGGTGGAGAAAATGCTGTACCACTTGGTTTAGGACATGAGTCATTCAAGGCACGTGTGTGAGCTTGCCTCGGTGTAGAGCCGCCACCAGGTTCACACCATTATCGGACACGGCCTTCCCTGGATGCAGGCTCAGTGGAGACAGATATTGCTCAAACTAAGCCTGGAGAGCTATTTACAACTCTTCAGCTCTATGACTGCGAACTCATAGGCATATCAATTTCAACACTGCCTGATTGAGGTAAGCCCTAGCTGCGCAGTACGGAGCTGTTGAGGATTTGCTCTGCACTGTTGGAACACGTATCTCATTAAGTCAGAGGTTGAGGGCAGAGATGGAGGCCCTAGAGGAGAAAGTGGGAAATTTAGAGGTTTATCCTGCATGCATTGGGGATTCCAAGACAGCCACCAGAGTCACCTAGTGCCCAGTCAGTGAGATGTAACACCCTTGGCCATGCTTACTCGTCCAAGTGTCTGTGGTGAAATGCACCCTGACAAACATCAAATTAGTCAAGGAAAGGCCAAGCACAGCTTTCTTAGAAAAGTAATGACGACTGGGCAACTGGTAATGGGGGACTAAGACGGCCATCAGCTTTCAGAAACTGTCTGTATCTACCAGGCTTTTTCATGCATAGGAGGAAAGAATCTTTTACGTGACCACAACTGCGGGACCGTGGGCTGGCTGCAGTGCTGAGAGAGGGTGGAGTACGGTGAACCAGACACACTGTTGGACCGTGATGGAGGTACGGGTGGAGATGTTACGGTGGATTGAGAAAGTTGTGGTGTGCTCATTCTCTGAGATAGATCAAAAACAGCAGGCATATTCGCTTCCATTACAACTGACAGCAGGCTCTCAGTCAGCATGATTTTAATAGGTAAAGAACCCAAGTTTCTGCAGTTGGAGATCGGCGTCACAATATTTGGCACGGTAAAAGAGAAGGAGGAAGAAGCAGCAGATGCATTTGGTGGAGAGGCTCATGTTTGTTGAAGTTTGCTGGTCCGCATTTTGGCGTAGTGGGACTCCCAGAATAACGCATGTTAATTGCGCATGTGAAGGTACATACATGTAGTAGTCAAATTATTGTACTTTTCCCCTCTACTTAGCTTTTATTTTTCAAAGTTGGCAGATTACATGAGTTTGCTCATCCTTTGTGGTGTCCAAAAAGGCCCAGGCTAGGCAACCCTTGCCACCCCTGTGAGGTGCAGACCTCCAGATGCAGCTGGTCACAGCCGCAATGTAACCTCCTTGTCTTTCTCCTCATATTACCTACTCAGCTATGTGCCTCTGTGTTCATGCCAACTGGGATCTAACACCTTGTCATCATCATTATCCTTTGCGTTATCACATTTCTCGCCATTAGAGTCGCCCTCCTCCTCTTCCTGCCCTGACAGCACAGCACAATCTGCGTGAGCCTCAGATATCTGAGTCTCATTAGGATCACCCCCCAAGGGGGGTTAACATCTGGTTATGGGGGTCAGAATGATGCTCAGACCCTATTTCATACTGCCTCGATTCCAAGTTAAAAATATTTTGGACATTGGTGCAGATTTCCTCCTCTTGACTCTGTGAAGCTTTTGAGTATACTTCTGATGCTCATGGCATAAAATGTGTGAACAGCTCTTCAGACTCACCCATCTGTGGTTCCCTACAGTCAGTTGTATGGTTGGAGAGTTGTGACGCGTTGGGAAGCAAAGTTAATTTGGGTGCCACCTCTGTGGACTGTACTGAGTGTGATGTTGAAGTGGAGGAATAGGAGGAGAAGCCACTTAAAGCTGAACTTGCCATCCACTCGAGCACATGCTCTTTCTGTGCCTCATCAAAAAGGCGTACCACTGTACGTCTGCCAAAGAAAGGTAGTGGAGTAGCCTGTCCAGTAACAGAAGTTGTCAGTTTTCTATGTATAGAATGTGACGTTGTTGGTTCACTAGTGCTTTCAGAAATATTACCACTAACCCCACGTATATCTTGAACTCCAGGCCTAATCCCCCTTCCACCACAACCTCACTTTTTACCAATCATTTTTGGTAGCTGCACAGTATTAGCAACAAAAAAATTAGATTTTAAACTCTGCACTAGCTCTGAAAACAGCTGAATTTGAGCAGCACTAAGTGACAAGGTGAAATATAGCATGCTGAATCACATTAGTCATAGAATAAAGAATTGTTTGAGTGTGAATGAGGCCTGTATGACAAACAAGATATGCTCAAAGCAATTTTAAAATTAGCCTTCCCCTATTGTATGACGTGCTAGTAACACAAGATTTTTTTTTGGGGGGTGCTTTGGATGAGGCCTCTATAACATAGAGTAGATGCAACAAACAATTTGAAAATGAGATCTCCCCTACTGTATGACATTAGTAACAGAAGAATTTCTTTTGGGCCTGTGGATGAGTCCTCAATAACATAGAGTAGATGCTACAAAAAATTTCAAAGTGAGGTGTCCCCTACAGTATAACGTTAGTAGCAGAAGAATGTTTTTGTTTCTGTGGGTGATGCCTGTATAAACTAGAAGATATGCTCCAAACAATTTCACAATTGTATTTACAGTGTTGTGTCATGTTTGTAAAGCCCCCCAAAGTTTTTTTATGTGTATCAGCTCTGTGTAATTTTACCACCACAAAATTACAATGAAGAATATGGCGGGCTGAATCACGTTTAGCAACAGAAAAAATTTATATATATTTTTTATTTGCGTGAGATCTGCAGACAGCATAATTTCAATCAACACCAAAAATTTAGAATGTGGGATACGGCAGGCTGTATCACGTTTACCAACAGAAAAAAATTATATAATTTTTTAATGTGCATGAGGGCTGCAAACAGCTTTATATCACCGCCATAAAATTACAACTTGTGATACGGCGGTCTGTATCACATTTAGCAACAGAATTTTTTTCTTTAAATATGCATCAACTATGCACACTGTGGAATTTCACTGCCACTAAATAACAAGGTGATATATGGCATAGTGAATCACGGTAGCAACTGCCACAAAAAGACATTTCTTCATGCACAACAGTTCAAATCACAGATCAATGCTACTACAGACCTGAATGGCAAAGTGTGACATGGTACGCTGTTTCACATTTAGCTAGTGAAAAAATAAGATTTAGAACAGTGTACTCATGCATGGAGCACAATAGAAGCAGTGCACAACACACTTGTAAGACATGTGCCCTGCTGTCTTTATCTGTCTACCTCAGTAATGGCAAAAAAAAAAAGAATCGTTGGAAGGTCGATTTCACAGCCACACAGGACACTATCTAGATAAACTATCTGATTAAGAAACAACTGCCTAGCTAACTACATAAAATCTATCTGCTAGCAGTGCCAGCATCAGGAGCAGCCTCTCTGCGTTGTTACAGTGTCAAAATGGAGCTAAAACAAGATGTCTGCTCTTTATATGGAGAGGGACATGTGATTGCAGCAGGCAATGACACAAGCCACTGTGTCAGGACATTGTGGATGTTTCCTGTGCCCTGATTGGCTAGCTGCAATGTGCACACATAAAGTTAGGAAAAAAAAGTGTTTACAAGTACGCTGCGCCTCTGAGCTCTGCAAAGCCCCTGAAGTACGTGCCCAACGCTTATGATACACCACCATTATCGTAGACAAGGTGCTGAAAATACTTTATTGGCAACGCAAATATTTTCCCACACTTTTACTGAATGCTACCAATGTTTTCTGATTTTATAAAATTTTGCACATGTTTCCAATCACGAATCCGAATGTGCCATATTCGTGCCAAATTTATGTTTGGCAATAGTTTTTCAAACAAATTCGCTCATCACTAGTAACAAGCTCTCAACTTAAATCTATGACAGCCTCGTTATGGCTCTCAAATACAGGGTGGGCCATTTATATAGATACACCTAAATAAAATGGGAATAGTTGGTGATATCAACTTCCTGTTTGTGGCACATTAGTATATGGGAGGGGAAAAACTTTTCAGGATGGGTGGTTACCAAGGTGGCCATTTTGAAGTCGGCCATTTTGGATCCAACTTTATTTTTTCAATGGGAAGAGGGTCATGTGACACATCAAGCTTATTGAGAATTTCTCAAGAAAAACAATGGTGTGCTTGGTTTTAACATAAATTTATTCTTTCATGAGTTATTTGCAAGTTTATGACCACTTATAAAATGTATTCAACATGCTGCCCATTGGATTGTCACTGCAACCCTCTTCTCCTACTCTTGACACACTTATAGCAACACCGCAGAAGAAATGCTAGCACAGTCTCCCAGTATCCGTTGTTTCAAAAGCTGCACATCTTGTATCTTCAAAGCATAGAAAATTGCCTTCAGATGACCCCAAAGATAAAAGTCTAAGGGGGTCAGATCGGGATATCTTGGTGGCCATTCAACTGGCCCACGACGACCAATCCACTTTCCAGGAAATTGTTCATGTAGGAATGCTTGGACCTGACACCCATAATATGGTGGTGCACCATCTTGGGTGTTAGGTCCCAGCAGCACTGATAAAAGATGAAGACGACTGCTAGTAAGTAGAAGACTTGGGCAGGAAACTTAGATAAAATATGCAACCCAACTCTGAGAAATCATACAGCTAAAAAAAAACCTCATAATGAAAGTATCACAATATTCATAGTCTGTAAACTTTCCCTGTAATATTTTTTATAGAATTTTCTGTTTAGCAGTAAAGGAAAATCTCTATATGCAGTATGATCTGTAAACATCAGTATATATTTATTATTTATATCATATTATATATTATGTAAATTTGTATTTCTGGGACATGGAATATTAACAGGAGTGATCTGATGTTGTAATGGGCAACACTAATATTTTTTAGAGCACTTTTATTCATGAGGCCTACTGTATAAATTCAACCAGAAGGTAAAGATCATGTGCTGTATGCAGGGTTATACACAGCTGCAGTCACACTTAGTCATGTTATCCTCAGGACTGTAAAGTACAAGGCTCAATTTGCCCCAAAAACTTGTTGTACTTGCCACGCATTACACTTATTATGCATGTTATACCATTTTTTGGCTGGTTTGACAAGGAACGTGACCTATTACAAAGGGAATTTTACTTGCAATGAAAGAGCGTGGCTTGAAATGTAACAACATGTGTAAACAAATCCACACAAAATGCTGAAGAAAAGCAAACTTAAGTTAGGCAAAAGTGATTCACTACGAACCCTTATAATACATCTTGCACATTTTGAGACTGTTCAGTCTTAAAATTTCTAAAAATGATCAAGCTTTAGTAAATCATTTAAACTCTTAATTACTAACTTATTTTTCATTATTTCTTCCCGTCTTCCCAGGGCCAGAACTTTTCCATTCTCCTTTTTTATTCCCCTAATCTGTTGTTGTAGAACAAATTTTAGTTAAAGGGAATCTGAAGGTCTTTGCTACCTCATCTGAGAGCAGCGCAATGTAGGCAAAGAGAAGCTGAATCTAAGAAGTATCACTTAGATTACTGGGTGCAGCCATTCTGATACAATTTGCGTTTTTAAATTTAAAATGAAGCAGAGCTGAGGAAGCTAACCACGCCCACACGAGACTCACTATGTACAAAGTCCATAGACAGTGAGGGGAAGGGGTTGCCAGACTAGTGTAGTCTGTCAATGTTAATCTCTTAAGGTACCTTCACACTGAGCGACTTTAGAACGATAACGATAACGATCCGTGACGTTACAGCGTCCTGGATAGTGATATCGTTGTGTTTGAAACGCAGCAGCGATCAGGATCCTGCTGTGAGATCGCTGGTCGGAGCTAGAAGGCCAGCACCTTATTTCGTCGCTGGATCACCCGCTGACATCGCTGAATTGGCATGTGTGACGCGCTTAGTAACCTGATGTTTACCCTGGTAACCATTGTAAATGTAAAAAAAAAACACTACATACTTACATTCCGGTGTCTGTCGCGTCCCACGCCGTCAGCTTCCCTGCACTGTGTCAGCGCCGGCCGGCCGTAAAGCAGAGCACAGCGGTGACGTCACCGCTCTGCTTTACGGCCGGCGATTACACAGTGCAGGGAAGCTGAAGGTGGGGGACGCAACAGACACCAGAATGTAAGTATGTAGTGTTTTTTTTTTACATTTACAATGGTAACCAGGGTAAACATCGGGTTACTAAGCGCGGCCCTGCGCTTAGTAACCCGATGTTTACCCTGGTTACTAGGGGACTTCTGTGTGACAGCTCTCCAGCGACCACACAATGACGAAACAGCGATGCTGCAGCAATCGGCATCGTTGTCTATATCGCTGTAGCGTCGCTTAATGTGACGGTACCTTAAGTGATAAATCCTTCACAGTTTGTAAACAACAGAATCCACTTTGACAAGTGACACATCCCTGAATTTTCAGCCTCTATCTCCTGCTGTCTTCAGATTGCATAGCAAAAACCTGCTGACAGATTCCTTTAACTCCTAATCATACAAGGATCATTATCTGCGTACTTTGAAAGATTCAGAAAATTTAAGAAATCCATGCCATACCTTTTTTGTATCCATTTTTCACCAGGTACATTTTAGAAAGATTTCAGTTTTTTATATTTTGCTCACATTTGTTCTTTCTGCTGTGCTATGCACTTTTGTAGCTTTATAGCAATGTAGCTAACTACAAACAACCCTTTAAAATTTAACCTTTATTGATGGATAAAATCCTTTACCACCAGTGAAAGTGCATTTGTGCATATAAAAGATAGGAAGACCTGAGCGGTATATATCAAAGCAGCGTAAAGCCAACATACTACTCTATCTACCCTGTTTAAGTTTTCAGATCAACGATAACTCACTTCAGATCCTATACAGTCCCAATATGGACTAATTATGGGTCCTGTACCAACCACTCCTCCAATTTCATATTTACCCAATCTCCAAAAGAATGGCATATATCAATGCGTCTATGCTACATAACCTAACCATATGTAATGCAAAGTGACTGTGCTCGAAAAGTATTCCAACGCTCAGACACACAAGGTTCTGATATAGGTGCACTGTCCATATTCAGGTATCTATCCTGTATCATACCTACACTCCCTGACGGAAGTTATGTCTCTTATCCATGTTATGTACATGAGAGCTTATAGCCTGGCATTAAAGACATCCATTGGTTGTATAAATTCTTTTGAAAGCTGAAACCCTCTGAAATGTGGTTTAGGTTAAGAGAATAAATTGGCATCAATGCAGAAATCTTGATCAGTTAATGGACACAGAATGGTCAGATTTTGTCAAGACAAAAGTTGTGTCGCCCACAGAAAGTAATGTGATATTCAAATAAATAATTAACTTAAAATACAAATATATGTTGCATAACATTGGTGAATGAAGTTGTGCTGCTATTAGAGTCATATTTCATATTTTGTGTGACTTCCATGAGCTTGAAGGACTGCATCCATTCGGTTCAGAAATGATTCATACAATTTACTAATGAAGTCATCAGGAATAGCAAAGAATGCAGTCTTGCATGCCTCCCAGAGTTCATCTAGATTCTTTAGTTTTGTCTTCCAAGCTTCCTCTTTCATCCTTCCCCAAACATGCTCAATGATGTTCATGTCTGGTGACTGGGCTGGCCAGTCCTTGAGCAACTTGATCTTTTTTGCCTGGAGGAACTTTGTTGTAGAGATGGATGTATGAGATGGAGCACCATCCTGATGCAGAATTTGAACCTTTTTATGATTTGGAATATAAGAGGTAGCTAATACTTCTTGATATTTTAGGCTATTGATATTGCTTTCCACCTTGTAAGTGTTTTGCACACCCCCATACAGAATGTAACCCCAGGCCATGATCTTTCCACCACCAAATTTAACTGTTTTCTAGGAGTATTCTGGATCCATACGGGCTCCAGTAGGTCTTCTGCAGTATTTGCGGTGGCTGTGGTGTAATACAACTGAAGATTCATCAGAGAAATCCACCTTCTGCCACTTTTCCAGCATCCATCTGTTTAGCAGGCTGTGGGACTTTGCAAATGCCACACAGTTTTTTATTTTCCTTTTGTTTAGTGCTTCTTGGCACTGATTCGACCATGGAGGCCATTTCGAGACAGAATCCTACAAACTGTTCTAGTTGACACAGGGACTTGAGGTGACCAGGCCTGTTGGAGCTCTGCTTCAATGAAAGAGGGGCTTGCTTTGGATTTTCTAACCAGCAAACAATCCTCCTGAGCAGATGTCTTGCGGGGTCTGCCGGACCAGGGCTTGTGAAACACATCTCCAGTCTCTTCAAATCTTTTTTTAATTCTTTGTACTTGACACTGAGACACATTAAAGGTGCCAGCCACCTCTGCAGTGGATCTGGTCTTCAGCATCTTGATAATCCAGGCTTTGGTCGCAGGGTGGATCAAGTTGCCGTTCAAGTGAAGGTCTGGGATGATGGGTTTCTTTTTATACACACACACACACACACACTAATTAACCGATCGTTTACTGAGCACAGGTGAGGATGTAAACTAGGATTGGGTGCATTATATGACCAGGCAACAAAACTTTTGTCTTGCCAAAATCTGACCATTCTGTGTCCATTAACTCATCAATATTTCTGCATTGATGCCAATTTATTTTCTTAACCTAAACCACGTTTCGTGGATGAATTTAACGTCAGGTTATAAGCTTTTATTTACATAACATGGATAAGTGACATAACTTATGTCAGGGAGTGTAGTAGTACGTGGTGGGGCCCTGGGAGGCTTGAGGAGATCTCTGCGTGTAGTAGCCGTAGCTCTCTGATATCCCTGTCTTATGCACCGGTTAGAGTACCCGCGTGCAGTAAATCTCACTTTTAAATCAGAGGCCTGTACTTCAAATTTATCATCAGATGAGCAGATCTGCCTCATCCGTAGGAAATGTCCGACAGGGACGGCCCTGATTGTAGATGGATTGTGAGAGGAGGATGCATGACTCAGAGAATTGACTGATGTGGGTTTACAATAAACATTAGTCTGAATGCAACCACTATGGTCAACCTCAAACATGACATCCGGAAAATTAATGTTTCTAGGGTCAAAGTATAGTTAAGATGAATGTTTAGAGAATTCTGATTCAGCATCCCAATAAATTCCTTGCGCTTTATCTACTACATCGGGAGCCCAGGGGACCCAGATTCACCTGTGGGAAGCCATACTATCCCTGCTGCCGTAACATCACCCCAGTGGACCCCTTTAAGCAGCATCGGTCATCCCTGACCGAATACCACAGGTGGCATCACGAACATTCTTATTTCTAATAACCCCTTTAAAGACCTTTCCTTTTACTTGGACACCCAGGGCCACGGACCGGGTTACTGCCACCATGATCACCCCTTTAATGATGACCGGACCCGGTACCGAGTACCCCTAGGCCCTGGCGGGCACTCCATAACAGGATAAGAGTATAAAGAGGAGGAAGGGGAGGGATAACAAGGGTTATCAGGAAAGTAAAGGGAAGGGAAATTAAAATTTTGAAAAGGAAATATAACCGGGAAAGAAAAGGAACAGGGATGGGAAGGGATGGCTAATAAAAACAAACCCTATAAAAATAGGGAAAAGACAAGTATACATACAATTCAAAAAGATATAAGTCAAATTTAACTGTTGCTTTAATCTCAATACCTGTAAAAAGAAAACATGTTATTAAATATGCAAATGATGTACAAAAATGTTCCTACATATGTAGAACAAGTAAAGTTGTTTAAAGTGTATGCATACATGTCTGGTCTGGGTATACCCTTGAGTAACCCTAAGACTTGATGGAGGGAAAGTTCGGTTTTGATGTAACTGTAACAATCTCTTAATAATCAAGATATATTCAATTATCAAAGTTGCGAATATGTAAATAAAATGTAATGCAAGGATGAAAAGAGCTTTACCTCACTTCCGGTATTTTTCCCTCCTCATTTAAGCATGCCATCATACATCCATTACTTAAAAAACCATCCCTCGACCAAAACTGTGCCGCTAATTATAGACCTGTCTCTAATCTTCCCTTCATCTCTAAACTCCTCGAACGCCTGGTCCACTCCCGTCTTACCCGCTATCTCTCAGATAACTCTCTTCTCGACCCTCTTCAATCTGGCTTCCGCTCTTTACACTCTACTGAAACTGCCCTCACTAAAGTCTCTAATGACCTACGAACAGCTAAATGTAATGGTCACTACTCCATGCTAATTCTCTTGGATCTCTCTGCAGCATTCGATACTGTGGATCATCAGCTCCTCCTCACTATGCTCCGCTCCATCGGCCTCAAGGACAATGTTCTCTCCTGGTTCTCCTCCTATCTCTCTGACCGATCCTTCACTGTATGTTTTGCTGGTTCCTCCTCCTCTCACCTTCCCCTTACTGTTGGGGTTCCTCAAGGATCAGTCCTAGGCCCCCTCCTCTTTTCATTGTATACTGCCCCTATTGGACAAACAATCAGTAGATTTGGTTTCCAGTACCGTCTCTATGCTGATGACACCCAATTATACACTTCTTCTCCTGATCTCACGCCTGCCTTATTAGAAAACACCAGTGATTGTCTTACCGCTGTCTCAAAAATTATGTCCTCCCTCTATCTGAAACTAAACCTGTCAAAAATTGAACTCCTCGTGTTCTCTCCCTCTACTAACCTACCTTTGCCTGACATTGCCATCTCCGTGTGCGGTTCCACCATTACTCCAAAGCAACATGCCCGCTGCCTTGGGGTCATCCTTGATTCTGACCTTTCATTCACCCCCCACATCCGATCACTGGCTCGCTCTTCTTACCTGCATCTCAAAAACATTTCTAGAATTCGCCCTTTTCTTACTTTCGACTCTGCAAAAACTCTTACTGTTTCACTTATTCATTATCGTCTGGACTATTGTAACTCTCTACTAATCGGCCTCCCTCTTACCAAACTTTCCCCGCTCCAATCTGTCCTGAATGCTGCTGCCAGGATCATATTCCTCACCAACCGTTACACCGATGCCTCTACCTTGTGCCAGTCATTACACTGGCTACCCATCCACTCCAGAATCCAGTACAAAACTACTACCCTCATCCACAAAGCACTCCATGGCTCAGCACCACCCTACATCTCCTCTCTGGTCTCAGTCTACCACCCTACCCGTGCCCTCCGCTCCGCTAATGACCTCAGGTTAGCATCCTCAATAATCAGAATCTCCCACTCCCGTCTCCAAGACTTTACACGTGCTGCGCCGATTCTTTGGAATGCCCTACCTAGGTTAATACGATTAATCCCTAATCCCCACAGTTTTAAGCGTGCCCTAAAAACTCATTTGTTCAGACTGGCCTACCGCCTTAATGCATTAACCTAATGATCCCTGTGTGGCCTATTAAAAAAAAAAAACAAAAAAAAAACAACAGGTTCCTCTCATTATGTTCTCATTCACTTTATGCAGTTAATAGCCCTCTGTGTCTGTACTGCTACATACTTAGGCAGTTAACTGGTTCATGCAGCTTTACATGAACACCCGAGCCTTACACTATGGCTGGTCCGAATAACTATAGCAATTGTTACCATCCACCTCTCGTGTCTCCCCTTTTCCCCATAGTTTGTAAGCTTGCGAGCAGGGCCCTCATTCCTCCTGGTATCTGTTTTGAACTGTATTTCTGTTATGCTGTAATGTCTATTGTCTGTACAAGTCCCCTCTATAATTTGTAAAGCGCTGCGGAAGATGTTGGCGCTATATAAATAAAAATTATTATTATTATTATTATTATTATAAATTATTATTATTATTAGGGAGTACAGTGACATAGTAACATAGTTACTAAGATTGAAAGAAGACTTTAAGTCCATCTATTTCAACCCATAGCCTAACCTAACAAGCCCTAACATGTTGATCCAGAGGAAGACAAAAAAAAACCCATGTGGCAAATAGTAAGCTCCACTTTGGGGAAAAAAATTCCTTCCTGACTCCACATACGGCAATCAGAATAGTTCCCTGGATCAACACAATATCAGGGAAACTAGAGTATATAACCTGTATCATTATACTTTTCAAGAAAGGCATCCAGTCCCTTCTTAAATTTTAGTAGGGGATCACTCATTACAACATCATACTGCGGAGAGTTCCATAGTCTCACTGTTCTTACAGTAAAGAATCCACATCTATGATGATGCTTAAATCTTTTTTTCTCCAGATGTAGAGGATGCCTCTTTGTCCCTGCCTTAAGTCTATGAGTAAAAAGGTCATTAGAAAGGTATTACTGTCCCCTCATATATTTATACATTAAAATAAGATCACCCCTTAGCCTTCATTTTTTGCAAACTAAATAGCCCCAAGTGTAATAACCTATCTTGGTATTGCAGACCCTCCAGTCCTCTAATAACCTTGGTCGCTCTTCTCTGCACCCGCCCTAGTTCAGCTATGTCTTTCTTATACACCGGAGACCAGAACTGTACACAGAAGTCTAAGTGTGGTCGAACTAGTGACTTGTATAGAGCATCTATGCCTCTTTTAATGCATTATTCATGCATAAAATCCATTATTTTATTTGCCTTTGTAGCAGCCGCCTGACACTGACCACTAAATGTGAGTTTGTCATCCACCATACACCCAGGTCTTTTTCATTGATGGTTTTTCCCAGTGTTTTACAATTAAGCACATAATTATACATTTTAATTGCTCTACCCAAGTGCATGACCTTACATTTATCCCCTTTAAAGCTCATTTGCCATTTATCAGCCCAAGCTTCTATTTTACATAAATCCTCCTGTTTTATAAAATTGTCCTCATCTGTATTGATTATCCTGCAGAGTTTAGAGTCATCTGCAAATATTGAATTACAACTCTGTATGCCCCCTACAAGGTCATTAATAAATATGTTAAAAAGAAGCGGGCACAATACTGACCCCTATGGTAACCCCACTGCTAACTGTGACCCAGTCCTAGTGTGCTCCATTAATAACCACCCTTTGTTTCCTATCCCTGAGCCAGCTCTTAACCCGCTTACACATATTTTTCCCTAACCCCATTGCTCTCATTTTATGTATCAACCTTTTGTCTGGTACCATATCAAAAGCTTTTGAAAAGTCCATATACACTACGTCCACTGCATTCCCTTGGTCCAGCCTGGAACTTACCTCTTCATAGAAACTGATCAGATTAATCTGACAGGAATGGTCTCTTTAAACCCATGTTGATATTGGGTCATGAGGTTCGTCTTCTTCAGATACTCCAGTATAGCATCTCTGTTGTGAATTCTGTTATGGAACTCCCTCCTGTGGTCATGAATGGTACTTCGGCGAGTTCTGTCCATGGACTCCCTCTGGTGGCTGTGAGTGGAGCTGCTGGTTCTGAGGTTCCTTCCACAGGTGTCCTAGTTTAGTCTTAGGCTGGCTGCTCTATTTAACTCCACTCTGATCGTTACTCCATGCCAGCTGTCAATGTTCTTGCACTGGTTCAGTTCGCTCTTGGATCTTTCTGGTGACCTGTCTACTCCAGCAGAAGCTAAGTCCCTGCTGGTTATTATTTGTTCTTTGTTTCCTTGTCCAGCTTGCAATCATGATTTTGCCTTGCTAGCTGGAAGCTCTGGGATGCAGAGTGGCACCTCCGCACCGTGAGTCGGTGCGGAGGTCTTTTTGCACACTCTGCGTGGTCTTTTTGTAGTTTTTTTGTGCTGACCGCAAAGATACCTTTCCTATCCTCAGTCTGTTTAGTAAGTCTGGCCTCCCTTTGCTGTAACCTGTTTCATTTCTGTGTTTGTGACTTTCATCTTTACTCACAGTCAATATATGTGGGGGGCTGCCTTTTCCTTTGGGGAATTTCTCTGAGGCAAGGTAGGCTTTGTTTTCTATCTCTAGGGCTAGTTAGCTCTTAGGCTGTGAAGAGGCGTCTAGGTAGAGTTAGGTACACTCCATGGCTATTTCTAGTTGTGTGATAGGATTAAGGGTTGCGGTCAGCAGAGCTCCCACTTCCCAGAGCTTGTCCTGTGTGAGTTTACCCATCAGGTCGTTCCGAGTGCTCCTAACCACCAGGTCCATAACAGTACAGCTGGCCCAAAGTATTAATGCATCTCAATAGAGGGATAAGAGAAGTTCTGAGACCATTTTTTTTTCTCTGCAGTGTGTTTTGTCTTTCTTTTCCCCTTAACCTCTGGGTGGTTCAGGACACAGGTGTAGATATGGACATTCAAGGTCTGTCCTCTTGTGTGGATCATCTCACTGCAAGGGTACAAAACATTCAAGATTTTGTGGTTCAGAATCCGATGTTAGAGCCTAGAATTCCAATTCCTGATTTGTTTTCTGGGGATAGATCTAAGTTCCTGAATTTCAAAAATAATTGTAAACTGTTTCTAGCTTTGAAACCCCGCTCCTCTGGTGACCCCGTTCAACAAGTAAAAATCATTATTTCTTTGTTGTGTGGTGACCCTCAAGACTGGGCATTTTCCCTTGCGCCAGGAGATCCTGCATTGCGTGATGTAGATGCGTTTTTTCTGGCGCTTGGATTGCTTTATGATGAACCGAATTCAGTGGATCAGGCAGAGAAAATCTTGCTGGCTTTGTGTCAGGGTCAGGATGAAGCGGAGGTGTATTGTCAGAAGTTTAGAAAGTGGTCTGTGCTTACTCAGTGGAATGAGTGTGCCCTGGCGGCAATTTTCAGAAAGGGTCTTTCTGAAGCCCTTAAGGATGTCATGGTGGGATTTCCCACGCCTGCTGGTCTGAATGAGTCTATGTCCTTGGCCATTCAGATCGATCGGCGCTTGCGTGAGCGCAAAGCTGTGCACCATTTGGCGGTATTCTCTGAGCATAGGCCTGAGCCTATGCAATGTGATAGGACTTTGACCAGAGCTGAACGGCAAGAACACAGATGTCGGAATGGGCTGTGTTTTTACTGTGGTGATTCCACTCATGCTATCTCCGATTGTCCTAAGCGCACTAAGCGGTTCGCTAGGTCTGCCACCATTGGTACGGTACAGTCTAAATTTCTTTTGTCCGTTACTCTGATTTGCTCTTTGTCATCCTATTCTGTTATGGCATTTGTGGATTCAGGCGCTGCCCTGAATTTGATGGACTTGGAGTTTGCCAGGCGCTGTGTTTTTTTCTTGGAGCCCTTGCAGTATCCTATTCCATTGAGAGGAATTGATGCTACGCCTTTGGCCAAGAATAAGCCTCAGTACTGGACTCAATTGACCATGTGCATGGCTCCTGCACATCAGGAGGATATTCGCTTTTTGGTGTTGCATAATCTGCATGATGTGGTCGTTTTGGGGTTGCCATAGCTACAGGTCCATAATCCAGTATTGGATTTGAAATCTATGTCTGTGTCCGGCTGGGGTTGTCAGGGGGTACATGGTGATGTTCCATTGCTGTCAATTTCGCCTTCCACTCCTTCTGAAGTCCCTGAGTTTTTGTCAGATTACCAGGATGTATTTGATGAGCCCAAATCCAGTGCCCTACCTCCTCATAGGGACTTCGATTGTGGTATTAATTTGATTCCTGGTAGTAAGTTTCCTAAGGGCAGACTGTTTCATTTATCTGTACCAGAGCACGCCGCTATGCGGAGTTATATAAAGGAATCCTTGGAGAAAGGTCATATTCGCCCGTCGTCATCACCGTTGGGAGCAGGGTTCTTTTTTGTGGCCAAGAAGGATGGTTCTTTGAGACCTTGTATTGATTACCGCCTTCTTAATAAGATCACAGTTAAATTTCAGTACCCTTTGCCGCTGCTGTCTGATTTGTTTGCTCAGATTAAGGGGGCTAGTTGGTTCACCAAGATAGATCTTCGAGGGGCGTATAATCTTGTGCGAATTAAACAGGGCGACGAATGGAAAACAGCATTTAATACGCCCGAGGGCCATTTTGAGTACCTGGTTATGCCATTCGGGCTTTCTAATGCTCCATCTGTGTTTCAGTCCTTTATGCATGACATCTTCCGAAAGTACCTGGATAGATTCATGATTGTATATTTGGATGATATTTTGGTCTTTAGAGATGATTGGGAGTCTCATGTGAAGCAGGTCAGAATGGTGTTCCAGGTCCTCCGTGCGTATTCCTTGTTTGTGAAGGGGTCAAAATGTCTCTTTGGAGTTCAGAAGGTTTCATTTTTGGGTTTCATTTTTTCCCCTTCTACTATCGAGATGGACCCTGTTAAAGTTCAGGCCATTTATGATTGGACTCAGCCGACATCTGTGAAGAGCCTGCAGAAGTTCCTGGGCTTTGCTAATTTTTACCGTCGCTTCATTGCTAATTTTTCTAGTGTTGCTAAACCGTTGACTGATTTGACCAAGAAAGGTGCTGATGTGGTCAATTGGTCCTCTGCGGCTGTAGAGGCTTTTCAGGAGTTGAAGCGTCGTTTTTCTTCTGCCCCTGTGTTGTGCCAGCCAGATGTTTTGCTCCCGTTTCAGGTCGAGGTTGATGCTTCTGAGATTGGAGCAGGGGCTGTTTTGTCGCAAAGAAGTTCTGATGGCTCGGTGATGAAACCATGTGCCTTCTTTTCTAGAAAATTCTCGCCTGCTGAGCGCAATTATGATGTTGGCAATCGAGAGTTGTTGGCCATGAAGTGGGCATTCGAGGAGTGGCGTCATTGGCTTGAAGGAGCCAAGCATCGCGTGGTGGTCTTTACGGATCACAAGAATCTGACTTATCTCGAGTCTGCCAAACGGTTGAATCCTAGACAGGCTCGATGGTCGCTGTTTTTCTCCCGTTTTGATTTTGTGGTTTCGTACCTTCCGGGCTCTATGAATGTGAAGGCTGATGCCCTGTCAAGGAGTTTTGTGCCTGACTCTCCGGGTGTTCCTGAGCCGGCGGGTATTCTCAAAGAGGGGGTAATTTTGTCTGCCATCTCCCCTGATTTGCGGCGGGTGCTGCAGAAGTTTCAGGCTGATAGACCTGACCGTTGTCCAGCGGAGAAACTGTTTGTCCCTGATAGATGGATTAGTAGAGTTATCTCTGAGGTTCATTGTTCGGTGTTGGCTGGTCATCCTGGAATCTTTGGTACCAGAGATTTGGTGGCTAGATCCTTTTGGTGGCCTTCTTTGTCACGGGATGTGCGTTCTTTTGTGCAGTCCTGTGGGACTTGTGCTCGGGCTAAGCCCTGCTGTTCTCGTGCCAGTGGGTTGCTTTTGCCCTTGCCGGTCCCGAAGAGGCCCTGGACGCATATTTCCATGGATTTTATTTCAGATCTTCCTGTCTCTCAAAGGATGTCGGTCATTTTGGTGGTTTGTGATCGCTTCTCTAAGATGGTCCATTTGGTACCCTTGTCTAAATTGCCTTCCTCCTCTGATTTGGTGCCATTGTTTTTCCAGCATGTGGTTCGTTTGCATGGCATTCCGGAGAACATCGTCTCGGACAGAGGTTCCCAGTTTGTTTCGAGGTTTTGGCGGTCCTTTTGTGCTAAGATGGGCATTGATTTGTCTTTTTCCTCGGCTTTCCATCCTCAGACAAATGGCCAAACCGAACGAACTAATCAGACTTTGGAAACATATCTGAGATGCTTTGTTTCTGCTGATCAGGATGATTGGGTGTCCTTCTTGCCTTTGGCTGAGTTCGCCCTTAATAATCGGGCCAGCTCGGCTACTTTGGTTTCGCCTTTTTTCTGTAATTCCGGTTTCCATCCTCGTTTCTCTTCAGGGCAGGTTGAGCCTTCGGACTGTCCTGGTTTGGATACTGTGGTGGACAGGTTGCAGCAGATTTGGACTCATGTGGTGGACAATTTGACATTGTCCCAGGAGAAGGCTCAACGTTTCGCTAACCGCCGGCGCTGTGTTGGTCCCCAACTTCGTGTTGGGGATTTGGTTTGGTTGTCGTGTCGTTATGTTCCTATGAAGGTTTCCTCTCCTAAGTTTAAGCCTCGTTTCATTGGTCCGTATAAGATTTCTGAAGTTCTCAATCCTGTGTCATTTCGTTTGGCCCTTCCAGCTTCTTTTGCCATCCATAATGTTTTCCATAGGTCATTATTGCGGAGATACGTGGCGCCTATGGTTCCCTTTGTTGACCCTCCTGCCTCGGTGTTGGTCGAGGGGGAGTTGGAGTATGTGGTGGAGAAGATTTTAGATTCTCGTATTTTGAGATGGAAACTCCAGTACCTGGTCAAGTGGAAGGGTTATGGTCAAGAAGATAATTCCTGGGTTGTTGCCTCTGATGTTCATGCTGCCGATCTGGTTCGTGCCTTTCATTTGGCTCATCCTGATCGGCCTGGGGGTTCTGGTGAGGGTTTGGTAACCCCTCCTCAAGGGGGGGTACTGTTGTGAATTCTGTTATCGAACTCCCTCCTGTGGTCATGAATGGTACTTCGGCGAGTTCTGTCCATGGACTCCCTCTGGTGGCTGTGAGTGGAGCTGCTGGTTCTGAGGTTCCTTCCACAGGTGACCTAGTTTAGTCTTAGGCTGGCTGCTCTATTTAACTCTACTCTGATCGTTACTCCATGCCAGCTGTCAATGTTCTTGTACTGGTTCAGTTCGCTCTTGGATCTTTCTGGTGACCTGTCTACTCCAGCAGAAGCTAAGTCCCTGCTAGTTATTATTTGTTCTTTGTTTCCTTGTCCAGCTTGCAATCATGATTTTGCCTTGCTAGCTGGAAGCTGTGGGATGCAGAGTGGCACCTCCGCACCGTGAGTCGGTGCGGAGGTCTTTTTGCACACTCTGCGTGGTCTTTTTGTAGTTTTTTGTGCTGACCGCAAAGATACCTTTCCTATCCTCAGTCTGTTTAGTAAGTCTGGCCTCCCTTTGCTGTAACCTGTTTCATTTCTGTGTTTGTGACTTTCATCTTTACTCACAGTCAATATATGTGGGGGGCTGCCTTTTCCTTTGGGGAATTTCTCTGAGGCAAGGTAGGCTTTGTTTTCTATCTCTAGGGCTAGTTAGCTCTTAGGCTGTGAAGAGGCGTCTAGGTAGAGTTAGGTATGCTCGACGGCTATTTCTAGTTGTGTGATAGGATTAGGGGTTGCGGTCAGCAGAGCTCCCACTTCCCAGAGCTTGTCCTGTGTGAGTTTACCCATCAGGTCGTTCCGGGTGCCCCTAACCACCAGGTCCATAACACATCTCTTAGAAAACCTTCTAAGATTTTACCCACAGTAGAGGTTAAGCTTGCTGGCCTATAATTAGATATTGATAAACTTGTAAACTTAGTTAGAAGATCATTGTTGAAAAGAACAAACAATATAAGGCTGAAAAAGTAATCCGTTAAGTGGAAGAAAAGTCTTGTGGAGGTGAAGATGAAAAACCATTGGGAGGAGTGGAAGATCTTATACCTATTTGGCTCAGAATGTCAATGCCTTTTTCAAGGGAAGATATAATGATTGGTATGGAAGCATATTTTAATCGTAAGGTAGAAATTTGGGTCCACCTATAAAGTATTCCAGCACAAAGGAGTTCCCGTGTAACATAGTGAAAAGATTTCCTTGACTGCATCTTTACTTTAGACAGGTGTTTGTAGAAAGAAATACCATTATAAGGGGATGAAAATTTTTTGAGTCTCTTGTCAACTCGAGTAAGCCATTTCTAATCCAAGTTGAGTGAAAAGACATGATTACGTCTCTAGCTATATTAGCTGGGAGAAAGCTTGGTTTACGGATTCTGTATGCTTTCTCTAATCAGATTTTTCTCCTTTATGTTTGGTAATAGATGAGAGATCATTTTAGAAATGTAATTTCCTAATTGAGAAGACTGGACTGACTCAGGAATCAATCTAATTTTAAGGTTATTTTTCCTTTTAACGTCTTCATAATTTGCCAGACGATTTTTAAAAGAAGCAATGTCCCTTTGAGTCTGTTCAGAGAATCCAAAAATTTAAATATATATTTAGAAAATTATTGGGTTTTGGGGTGTCAAAATTCTTTAACCCCTTCCCGACCTTTGACGCATACGCTGCGTCATGAAAGTCGGTGCCATTCCGACCCATGACGCAGCATATGCGTCATGGAAAGATCGCGTCCCTGCAGGCCGGGTGAAAGGGTTAACTCCCATTTCACCCGATCTGCAGGGACAGGGGGAGTGGTAGTTTAGCCCAGGGGGGGTGGCTTCACCCCCTCGTGGCTACGATCGCTCTGATTGGCTGTTGAAAGTGAAACTGCCAATCAGAGCGATTTGTAATATTTCACGTAAAAAAATGGTGAAATATTACAATCCAGCCATGGCCGATGCTGCAATATCATCGGCCATGGCTGGAAACACTTATGTGCACCCACCCCACTCCTCCGATCGCCCCCCCAGTCCCCCGATCTGTGGTCCGCTCCCCTCCGTCCTGTGCTCCGCTCCCCCGTCCTCCTGCCCGCTCCCCCGTGCACCAATCAGACCCCCCGCGCTCCAATCAAACCCCCCCGCACTCCGATCCCCCCCCCCGCACACAGCGACCCCCCCCCGTGCTCCGATCCACCCCCCCCGCACAGCGATCCCTCACCCCGTGCTCCAATCCTCCCTCCCGTGTTCCGATCCACCACCCCCCATGCTCCGATCCACCCCCCCGTGCTCCGACGCCCCCCCCGTGCCCTGATCTCCCCCCTCTTATACTTACCTAGCCGCCCGAGGTCCGTCCGTCTTCTTTCCTGGGCGCCGCCATCTTCCAAAATGGCGGGCGCATTTGCAGTGCGCCCGCCGAATCTGCCGGCCGGCAGATTCGTTCCAGAGTGAATTTTGATCACTGAGATATAACCTATCTCAGTGATCAAAATAAAAAAAATAGTAAATGACCCCCCCCTTTGTCACCCCCATAGATAGGGACAATAAAAAAATAAAGAATTTTTTTTTTTTCACTAAGGTTGGGGTAAGAACTAGGGTTAGGGTTAGGGGTAGGGTTAGGGGTAGGGGTAGGGTTAGGGTTAGGGGTAGGGTTAGGGTTAGGGGTAGGGTTAGGGGTAGGGTTAGGGGTAGGGGTAGGGTTAGGGGTAGGGTTAGGGTTTCGGTATGTGCACACATATTCTGGTCCTATGCGGATTTTTCCGCAGCGGATTTGAAAAATCCACAGTGCTAAACCGCTGCCGATTTATGGCGGATTTACCGCGGTTTTTCTGCGCATTTCACTGCGGTTTTACAACTGCGATTTTCTATTGGAGCAGTTGTAAAACCGCTGCGGAATCCGCAGAAAGAAGTGACATGCTGCGGAATGTAAACCGCTGCGTTTCCGTGCAGTTTTTCCGCAGCATGTGTACAGCGATTTTTGGTTCCCATAGGTTCACATTGAACTGTAAACTCATGGGAAACTGCTGCGGATCCGCAGCATTTTCTGCAGCGTGTGCACATACCTTTAGAATTAGGCTATGTGCACACGGTGCGGATTTGGCTGCGGATTCGCAGCAGTGTTCCATCAGGTTTACAGTACCATGTAAACATATGGAAAACCAAATCCGCTGTGCCCATGGTGCGGAAAATACCGCGCGGGAACGCTGCGTTGTATTTTCCGCAGCATGCCAATTCTTTGTGCGGATTCCGCAGCGTTTTACACCTGTTCCTCAATAGGAATCCGCATGTGAAATCCGCACAAAAAAACACTGGAAATCCGCGGAAAATCCGCAGGTAAAACGTAGTGCCTTTTACCCGCGGATTTTTCAAAAATGGTGCTGAAAAATCTCATACGAATCCGCAACGTTGGCACATAGCCTTAGGGTTGGGTTGGAATTAGGGTTGTGGTTAGGGTTAGGGGTGTGTTGGGGTTAGGGTTGTGGTTAGGGGTGTGTTGGGGTTAGGGTTGTGATTAGGGTTATGGCTACAGTTGGGATTAGGGTTAGGGGTGTGTTGGGGTTAGTGTTGGAGGTAGAATTGAGGGGTTTCCACTGTTTAGGCACTTCAGGGGGTCTCCAAACGCAACATGGCGCCACCATTGATTCCAGCCAATCTTGTATTCAAAAATTCAAATGGTGCTCCCTCACTTCCGAACCCCGACGTGTGCCCAAACAGTGGTTTACCCCCACATATGGGGTACCAGCATACTCAGGACAAACTGCGCAACAATTACTGGGGTCCAATTTCTCCTGTTACCCTTGAGAAAATAAAAAATTGCTTGCTAAAACATCATTTTTGAGGAAAGAAAAATGATTTTTTATTTTCACGGCTCTGCGTTGTAAACGTCTGTGAAGCACTTGGGGGTTCAAAGTGCTCACCACATATCTAGATAAGTTCCTTGGGGGGTCTAGTTTCCAAAATTGGGTCACTTGTGGGGGGTTTCTACTGTTTAGGCACACCAGGGGCTCTGCAAACGCAACGTGACGCCCGCAGACCATTCCATCAAAGTCTGCATTTCAAAAGTCACTACTTCCCTTCTGAGCCCCCACGTGTGCCCAAACAGTGGTTTACCCCCACACATGGGGCATCAGCGTACTCAGGAGAAACTGGACAACAACTTTTGTGGTCCAATTTCTCCTGTAACCCTTGGGAAAATAAAAAATTCTGGGCTAAAAAATTATTTTTGAGGAAAGAAAACGTATTTATTATTTTCACGGCTCTGCGTTATAAACTTCTGTAAAGCACTTGGGGGTTGAAAGTGCTCACCACACATCTAGATAAGTTCCTTTGGGGGTCTAGTTTCCAAAATGGGGTCACTTGTGGGGGGTTTCTACTATTTAGGCACACCAGGGGCTCTGCAAACGCAACGTGACGCCCGCAGACCATTCCATCAAAGTCTGCATTTCAAAAGTCACTACTTCCCTTCTGAGCCCCCACGTGTGCCCAAACAGTGGTTTACCCCCAGACATGGGACATCAGCGTACTCAGGAGAAACTGGACAACAACTTTTGTGGTCCAATTTCTCCTGTAACCCTTGGAAAAATAAAAAATTCTGGGCTAAAAAATTATTTTTGAGGAAAGAAAACGTATTTATTATTTTCACGGCTCTGCGTTATAAACTTCTGTAAAGTACTTGGGGGTTGAAAGTGCTCACCACACATCTAGATAAGTTCCTTTGGGGGTCTAGTTTCCAAAATGGGGTCACTTGTGTGGGGTTTCTACTGTTTAGGCACACCAGGGGCTCTGCAAACGCAACGTGACGCCCGCAGACCATTCCATCAAAGTCTGCATTTCAAAAGTCACTACTTCCCTTCTGAGCCCCCACGTGTGCCCAAACAGTGGTTTACCCCCACACATGGGGTATCAGCGTACTCAGGAGAAACTGGACAACAACTTTTGTGGTCCAATTTCTCCTGTAACCCTTGGGAAAATAAAAAATTCTGGGCTAAAAAATTATTTTTGAGGAAAGAAAACGTATTTATTATTTTCACTGCTCTGTGTTATGAACTTCTGTGAAGCACTTGGGGGTTCAAAGTGCTCACCTCACATCTAGATAAGTTCCTTTCGGGGTCTAGTTTCCAAAATGGGGACACTTGTGGGGGGTTTCTACTGTTTAGCCACATCAGGGGCTCTGCAAACGCAACGTGACGCCCACAGAGCATTCCATCAAAGTCTGCATTTCAAAACGTCACTACTTCACTTCCGAGCCCCAGCATGTGCCTAAACAGTGGTTTACCCCCACATATGGGGTATCAGCGTACTCAGGAGAAACTGCACAACAACTTTTGGGGTCAAATTTCTCCTGTTACCCTTGGGAAAATAAAAAATTGCGGGCTAAAATTCATTTTTGAGAAAATAATTTTTTTTTTTTATTTTCATGGCTCTGCGTTATAAACTTCTGTGAAGCACTTGGGGGTTCAAAGTCCTCACTACACATCTAGATTAGTTCCTTTGGGGGTCTAGTTTCCAAAATGGGGTAATTTGTGGGGGATCTCCAATGTTTAGGCACACAGGGGCTCTCCAAACGCGACATGGTGTCCGCTAATGATTGGAGATAATTTTCCATTTAAAAAGCCAAATGGCGTGCCTTCCCTTCTGAGCCCTGCCGTGCGCCCAAACAGTGGTTTACCCCCACATATGGGGTATCTGCATACTCAGGACAAACTGGACAACAACATTTGTGGTCCAATTTCTCCTATTACCATTGGCAAAATAGGAAATTCCAGGCTAAAAAATCATTTTTGAGAAAAGAAAAATTATTTTTTATTTTCATGGCTCTGCATTATAAACTTCTGTGAAGCACCTGGGGGTTTAAAGTGCTCAGTATGCATCTAGATAAGTTCCTTGGGGGGTCTAGTTTCCAAAATGGGGTCACTTGTGGGGGAGCTCCATTGCATAGGCACACAGGGGCTCTCCAAATGCGACATGGTGTCCGCTAACAATTGGAGCTAATTTTCCATTCAAAAAGTTAAAAGGCGCGCCTTCCCTTCCGAGCCCTGCCGTGTGCCCAAACAGTGGTTTACCCCCACATATGAGGTATCGGCGTACTCGGGAGAAATTGCTCAACAAATTTTAGGATCCATTTTATCCTGTTGCCCATGTGAAAATGAAAAAATTGAGGCGAAAATAAATTTTTTGTGAAAAAAAAGTACTTTTTCATTTTTACGGATCAATTTGTGAAGCACCTGAGGGTTTAAAGTGCTCACTAGGCATCTAGATAAGTTCCTTGGGGGGTCCAGTTTCCAAAATGGGGTCACTTGTGGGGGAGCTCCAATGTTTAAGCACACAGGGTCCCTCCAAACGCGACATGGTGTCCGCTAACGATGGAGATAATTTTTCATTCAAAAAGTCAAATGGCGCTCCTTCCCTTCCGAGCCTTACCATGTGCCCAAACAGTGGTTTACCCCCACATGTGAAGTATCGGTGTACTCAGGAGAAATTGCCAAACTAATTTTAGGATCCATTTTATCCTGTTGTCCATTTGAAAATGAAAAAATTGAGGCTAAAAAACTTTTTTTGTGAAAAAAAAGTACTTTTTCATTTTTACAGATCAATTTGTGAAGCACCTGGGGGTTTAAAGGGCTCACTATGCATCTAGATAAGTTCCTTGGGGCGTCTAGTTTCCAAAATGGGGTCACTTGTGGGGGAGCTCCAATTTTTAGGCACACGGGGGCTCTCCAAATGTGACATGGTGTCCGCTAAAGAGTGCAGCCAATTTTTCATTCAAAAAGTCAAATGGCGCTCCTTCCCTTCCAAGCCCTGCCGTGCGCCCAAACAGTGGTTTACCCCCACATATGAGGTATCAGCGTACTCAGGACAAATTGGACAACAACTTATGTGGTTCAGTTTCTCCTTTTACCATTGGGAAAATAAAAAAATTGTTGCTGAAAAATCATTTTTGTGACTAAAAAGTTAAATGTTCATTTTTTCCTTCCATGTTGCTTCTGCTACTGTGAAGCACCTGAAGGGTTAATAAACTTCTTGAATGTGGTTTTGTGCACCTTGAGGGGTGCAGTTTTTAGAATGGTGTCACTTTTGGGTATTTTCAGCCATATAGACCCCTCAAACTGACTTCAAATGTGAGGTGGTCCCTAAAAAAAATGGTTTTGTAAATTTCGTTGTAAAAATGAGAAATCGCTGGTCAAATTTTAACCCTTATAACTTCCTAGCAAAAAAAAATTTTGTTTCCAAAATTGTGCTGATGTAAAGTAGACGTGTGGGAAATGTTATTTATTAACTATTTTGTGTCACATAACTCTCTGGTTTAACAGAATAAAAATTCAAAATGTGAAAATTGCGAAATTTTCAAAATTTTCGCCAAATTTCCGTTTTTATCACAAATAAACACAGAATTTATTGACCTAAATTTACCACTAACATGAAGCCCAATATGTCACGAAAAAACAATCTCAGAACCGCTAGGATCCGTTGAAGCGTTCCTGAGTTATTACCTCATAAAGGGACACTGGTCAGAATTGCAAAAAACGGCAAGGTCTTTAAGGTCAAAATAGGCTGGGTCATGAAGGGGTTAAGATACTGTCCAATTTTTTTAAATGAGTGTAGGAAAGAAACTGGAGCATTTAAAATATTTGAATTGGTGAATTTGGACATACAGTAAGAGATAGAGTATTGTGAAAAAGCTTTTTCATAAAAATCTTGGAAGCCTTGACCTCATTTGTTTGGGGGGAATCGGACATGATCAGGTTAATCTCTAGATGATCCTCCGTGTTCCTTTCATTCCAGATATAATTTCCTGGTGTGTCAATTGAAGCTAGAAATGCTTTGCAAATGTTTACCATAAAGCTTTCAGAAAGAGAAAGCGGGTATGTCGTTAATCTTAGAGAATTTAAAGGGGTGATTGCTGGTCTCAGTTGAGAGTTGCTCCTGGTTAAAGCTTTCATTATATGACTGATTTGAGGGTTTAACTGAATATTCCAAATTCTCGGAGTCAATAGATCCCTCTGAGTGAGAATGTAGAAAGGAATTTTTTTCTGAGTCAATATCATTGGGAGTTTCCTCACAATAAGAGGAGTCTGTTGTATCAATAAAATCTTCAGAATAAAAGCTTCCAATCCCTCATGTGAATTGGAGGAATAATCTGTATCAGAGTTTCCCATTTTTAATATTACTGTTAATTTTATCCTTAGGTAGATATTCAGTAGAGTTCGGACCGGTAGGAATCTGAAAAGAAAGCGCATTAAACCTCTTATCAATGATAGATACAATTATATCCAGTGAAGATGCCATCCAAGATTCTTGATTAATGTATAACTGTTTTAGGATAGGAGAATTGCCCATATGATTAGTGGCATTATAATCACTTATATCCCCATATTTAAGAGTCTTAGTGTCAGGGATAACACAAGACTCTCCAATAGGATGATTGAAGCTTCTATGTAATTCTGACCCTTGTGTAAGGTCGTAGCTGTAATATATCAGTCGTGTTGTTTATTACATTTCTGCATGGTCTCCCCTGGTTAATAATGTTATCAGGCATATTGTCCCAAATTTTGGAGTGGAAAAGATCATTTTTATGGGTGGCACAGTCATTCAGTAAAGCCGGTTGTAAAGTGCCATGCTCCTGCAGCAATGATTCACTCACCCCCTCCTTGCTCTGTCTCATTATCATGCTGGCTCCTTCTTCTGTCCCCTCCTCATCAGTTGATGAGGAGACTGCATTATTAAAATGGTTCCTCCCAATAGATTCCTGGTGGTCTGGCGGAACTGCCAAATGTTCTCCAGACCCCGGCACATGCAAAAGAATCTCCTTGGAGCTCCACAGCAGGGCTACACCACCTGTCACCACCGCAGCCTCCAGGTGCCTCCTCTCCTTCCCCGCAGCTGACAGGGAATCCTCAACGTAGCGGAGGAAATTCCCTCCTAAGTCCTGGTAGCCGGGGAGAGCCCGGAGGGTCTTCACTAGATCCAGAGCGGAATGAGTCTCCCCTGTAGATCTTTGCAGCGGTGATGTATCCACCGCCACAGCAGCAATGTCCCGGCGTCCATTTATTTCCCCGGCAGCCACATCACTAATAACGTAAGAGATCTCCCCTCCTGGCTTGCAGTGCTCTGGCATGGTTTCTGATGGCTTCTACTGCCACAGCACGGGTGGGGGAGTCTCAGCAGAGTTGCGCAGCAGAGCCATGCTTACCTCCGGCTCCCATGCTGTCCCGGCATCAGTCACACGATGTCTCCTCTTCTGTTCAGCGGTACTTGCAGAGAGCACAGCTTGTCTGAGGGTCCCTCTTCCCTGGACTCGGTGAGCTGAGGCACCATTAGGCACCGCCGCCCTCTGAGATAGGAGGAGACCGCCAACGGAACCAGCTGTACTCAGCTGTGAAAGTGTCAGCTGAGTTTGCGTCCAGATGTGTCTTGATTTTCGGCATCTCAGGACTTTCGACATCTCTCTTCTTTGATCTGGAGGTGTAATGTCCTCTGTGGGGTTTTCTTTTCAAAGCTTCTTGTGTGGCCATATTGTCTGTCAGTTTCACAACAGACAAAGAAGCTGCAGTACCAGATCAGACCCAGTTCCTTCTTTGTTCAAATAAGGGTTTCTTTTCCAATAATTCCATTTATTTTTTCCTTTGAATGGTTGCTAACATGATCCAAGAGGTGTTCCAGAATTATTAGTCCATATTAATCCACTTTATGTATGCTGAAAGTAGCTTTTTATAGGGGAATCCCAGGAGCTCAGTAAGAACACGTCTGCTCCTGTCCCCTGCAAACCACGCGCCCCACAAGTTATGCAATGTAAACAAACATCTATGGTGTCCGGATACTACCATTTTTTTGCTCCTTGACTTTAAATTATGATTTACCTCTTAAGATGAAAATTTGTATTTGCTATGAACAAGTGTCCCTTATTGGCCATTTTTCCTATTTCAAATGCATTGGCCTCTTTGGGAAAATTGTTCATTTTCATTCTCAAATAGGGAGCACCAGATAGATGTTAGTAGATTATAATTATAGCAAGATCCTGACTTTCCATATAAATGTAAGCTACCAGCTCATGAGAGGAGTTTCAAATAGGATAGGTGCCAACAAAGAGAACCGCCTTATAGCAGCTGCTGGGTACACATGAATTGGCCAATTTATGTGCTAAGTAGTCTCAATGTTTCATATTCTAAACTAGTAATGCAATACAAATTTCATATATTTCATGTTTTCATGTTATATCACTACAGAGTGCTATTTATTTTGTTGGTTATGGAGATGGCTAAGTAAACAACTGTAAACACCTGATTTTTGTTGGGAAGTGACAGTCAGTGTTTTTGAGGTTTATCTATTTACTTTTCACGGCCAGAGAATCAGGTCGAGGAATATAATATCTTCAATTAATATGTTACTGATCATTTGATATTCTTATTTATATATATTATTATGCACATATTTTCAATCTATTTGGAAATTTTTTTTAAATTGAGTCTCTAATTAAATGTGATATGCTCTTATCTATGAAAGTTTTGTGATCCTTAGTCAAGGGGCATGCCAGTACATCATATATGTGTGTAAAACTGAATCATATATCAAAACAAAAATCTTTCAATATTTGGTTATTTATTCATTTTTTATATTTATTTGTCCAGTTACACCCGAATAAACTTCTTTTTCTTTCATTTTAAACAAAGAGATCTTGTACATAACCCTTATTTTGAATACAACAAGGTCAAAAGTAGACAATGGGTAATTAGAACATTTTATTATAGGAGACTAATAATCTCCTTCCCTTTTGTAGCAATTATTTTCTCACTTCTTATATTTTGTTATTATTTACTATTTTAGGACTGCTCCCAGAGGTAGCTACTAATTATTTTACATGTTAATCCTTCATGTATCTCTTCAAAGTTAGCAGTTTTGTATTCTGCTTGTTTGTTTAATTTTCTAGTAAAAAAAGAATATTAACCCCTTCATGACCCAGCCTATTTTGACCTTAATGACCTGGCCGTTTTTTGCAATTCTGACCAGTGTCCCTTTATGAGGTAATAACTCAGGAACACTTCAACGGATCCCAGCGGTTCTGAGATTGTTTTTTCGTGACATATTGGGCTTCATGTTAGTAGTAAATTTCGGTCAATATATTCTGCGTTTATTTATGATAAAAACGGAAATTTGGCGAAAATTTTGAAAATGTCGCAATTTTCACATTTTGAATTTTTATTCTGTTAAACCAGAGAGTTATGTGACACAAAATAGTCAATAAATAACATTTCCCACATGTGTACTTTATATCAACACAATTTTGGAAACAAAATTTTTCTTTGCTAGGAAGTTATAGGGTTAAAATTTGACCAGCGATTTCTCATTTTTACAATGAAATTTACAAAACCATTTTTTTTAGGGACCACCTCACATTTGAAGTCAGTTTGAGGGGTCTATATGGCTGAAAATACCCAAAAGTGACACCATTCTAAAAACTGCACCCCTCAAGATGCACAAAACCACATTCATGAAGTTTATTAACCCTTCAGGTGCTTCACAGCAGCAGAAGCAACATGGAAGGAAAAAATGAACATTTAACTTTTTAGTCACAAAAATGATTTTTTAGCAACAATTTTTTTATTTTCCCAATGGTAAAAGGAGAAACTGAACCATGAAAGTTGTTGTCCAATTTGTCCTGAGTACGCTGATACCTCATATGTGGGGGAAACCACTGTTTGGGCACACGGCAGGACTTGGAAGGGAAGGAGCGCCATTTGACTTTTTGAATGAAAAATTGGCTCCACTTACACCATGTCGCGTTTGGAGAGCCACCGTGTGCCTAAAAATTGGAGCTCCCCACAAGTGACCCCATTTTGGAAACTAGACACCCCAAGGAACTTATCTAGATGCATAGTGAGCACTTTAAACCCTCAGGTGCTTCACAAATTGATCCGTAAAAATGAAAAAGTACTTTTTTTTCACAAAAAAATTCTTTTAGCCTCAATTTTTTCATTTTCACATGGGCAATAGGATAAAATGGATCCTAAAATTTGTTGGGCAATTTCTCCTGAGTACACCGATACCTCACATGTGGGGGTAAACCACTGTTTGGGCACATGGTAAGGCTCGGAAGGGACGGAGCGCCATTTGACTTTTTGAATGAAAAATTATCTCCATCATTAGCGGACACCATGTCGCGTTTGGAGAGCCCCTTTGTGCCTAAACATTGGAGCTCCCCCACAAGTGACCCCATTTTGGAAACTTGACCCCCCAAGGAACTTATCTAGATGCCTAGTGAGCACTTTAAACCCTCAGGTGCTTCACAAATTGATCCGTAGAAATGAAAAAGTACTTTTTTTTCACAAAAAATTTCTTTTCACCTCAATTTTTTCTTTTTCACATGGGCAATAGGATAAAATGGATCCTAAAATTTGTTGGGCAATTTCTCCCAAGTACGCCGATACCTCATATGTGGGGGTAAACCACTGTTTGGGCACACGGCAGGGCTCAGAAGGAAAGGCGCGCCATTTGACTTTTTGAATGGAAAATTAGCTCCAATTGTTAGCGGACACCATGTTGCGTTTGGAGAGCCTAAACATTGGAGCTCCCCCACAAGTGACCCCATTTTGGAAACTAGACCCCCCAAGGAACTTATCTAGTTGCATTTTGAGCACTTTAAGCCCCCAGGTGCTTCACAGAAGTTTATAACGCAGAGCCATGAAAATAAAAAATAATTTTTCTTTCCTCAAAAATGATTTTTTAGCCAGGAATTTCCTATTTTGCCAAGGGTAACAGGAGAAATTGGTCCCCAAATGTTGTTGTCCAGTTTGTCCTGAGTATGGTGAAAACCCATATGTGGGGGTAAACCACTGTTTGGGTGCAAGGCAGGGCTCGGAAGGGAAGGCATGCCATTTGGCTTTTTAAATGGAAAATTAGCTCCAATCATTAGCGGACACCATGTCACGTTTGGAGAGCCCCTGTGTGCCTAAACATTGCAGATCCCCCACAAATGACCCCATTTTGGAAACTAGACCCCCAAAGGAACTAATCTAGATGTGTGGTGAGCACTTTGAACCCCCAAGTGCTTCACAGAAGTTTATAACGCAGAGCCATGAAAATAAAAAAATGTTTTTCTTTGCTCAAAAATGATTTTTAGCCCGCAATTTTTTATTTTCCCAAGGGTAACAGGAGAAATTTGACCCTAAAAGATGTTGTCCAGTTTCTCCTGAGTACGCTGATACCCCATATGTGGGGGTAAACCACTGTTTCGGCACACGTCGGGGTTTGGAAGGGAAGTAGTGATGTTTTGAAATGCAGACTTTGATGGAATGCTCTGTGGGCATCACGTTGCGTTTGCAGAGCCCCTGATGTGCCTAAACAGTAGAAACTCCCCACAAGTGACCCCATTTTGGAAACTAGACCCCCAAAGGAACTTATCTAGATGTGTGGTGAGCACTTTGAACCCCCAAGTGCTTCACAGACGTTTACAATGCAGAGCCGTGAAAATAAAAAATCATTTTTCTTTCCTCAAAAATGATGTTTTAGCAAGCAATTTTTTATTTTCACAAGGGTAACTGGAGAAATTGGACCCCAGTAATTGTTGCGCAGTTTGTCCTGAGTATGCTGGTACCCCATATGTGGGGGTATACCACTGTTTGGGCGCACGTCGGGGCTCGGAAGTGAGGGAGCACCATTTGACTTTTTGAATACAAGATTGGCTGGAATCAATGGTGGCGCCATGTTGCGTTTGGAGACCCCTGATGTGCCTAAACAGTGGAAACCCCTCAATTCTAACTCCAACACTAACCCCAACACACCCCTAACCCTAATCCCAACTGTAGCCATAACCCTAATCACAACCCTAACCCCAACACACCCCTAACCACAACCCTAACCCTAACCACAACCCTAATTCCAACCCTAACCCTAAGGCTATGTGCCCACGTTGCGGATTTGTGTGAGATTTTTCAGCACCATTTTTGAAAAATCCGTGGGTAAAAGGCACTGCGTTTTACCTGCGGATTTACCGTGGATTTCCAGTGTTTTTTGTGCGGATTTCACCTGCGGATTCCTATTGAGGAACAGGTGTAAAACGCTGCGGAATCCGCACAAAGAATTGACATGCTGCGGAAAATACAACTCAGCGTTTCCACGCTGTATTTTCCGCACCATGGGCACAGCGGATTTGGTTTCCCATAGGTTTACGTGGTACTGTAAACCTGATGGAACACTGCTGCGAATCCGTAGTGGCCAATCCGCTGCGGATCCGCAGCCAAATCCGCACAGTGTGCACATAGCCTAATTCTAAAGGTATGTGCACACACTGCGGAAAACGCTGCGGATCCGCAGCAGTTTCCCATGAGTTTACAGTTCAATGTAAACCTATGGGAAACAAAAATCGCTGTACACATGCTGCAGAAAAACTGCACGGAAACGCAGCGGTTTACATTCTGCAGCATGTCACTTCTTTCTGCGGATTCCGCAGCGGTTTTACAACTGCTCCAATAGTAAACTGCAGTTGTAAAACCGCAGCGGAATGCGCAGAAAAACCGCGGTAAATCCGCGATAAATCCTCCGGTTTAGCACTGCGGATTTATCAAATCCGCTGTGGAAAAATCCGCAGAGGACCAGTATACGTGTGCACATACTGAAAACCTAACCCTAACCCTAACCCTAACCCTTAGTGGAAGAAAAAAAAAATTCTTTTTTTTATTATTGTCCCTACCTATGGGGGTGACAAAGGGGGGGGGGGTCATTTAGTATTTTTTTTATTTTGATCACTGTGAAAGGTTTTATCACAGTGATCAAAATGCACTTGAAACGAACGGCAGATTCGGCGGGCGCACTGCGCATGCGCCCGCCATTTTGGAAGATGGTGGCGCCCATGGAGAAGACGGACAGACCCCGGGAGGCTCGGTAAGTATGATGGGGTGGGGGGGAGCACAGGGGGGTGGATCGGAGCATGGGGGGTGGATCGGAGCACCGGGGGGGTGGATTGGAGCACGGGGGGGTGGATTGGAGCACGGGGGTGGGATTGGAGCACGGGGGGAGCGGACAGGAGGACGGAGGGGAGCAGAGCAGTGTAAAGGACAGATCGGTGGCTTGGGGGGGTGATCGGTGGGGTGGGGGGGTGCAGACCAGTGTTTCCAGCCATGGCCGATGATATTGCAGCATCGGCCATGGCTGGATTGTAATATTTCACCAGTTTTAATAGGTGAAATATTACAAATCGCTCTGATTGGCAGTTTCACTTCAACAGCCAATCAGAGCAATCGTAGCCACGGGGGAGGGGTGAAGCCACCCCCCTGGGCTGTACTGCCACCCCCCTGGGCTGTACTACCACTCCCCCTGTCCCTGCAGATCGGGTGAAATTGGAGTTAACCCTTTCACCCGATCTGCAGGGACGCGATCTTTCCATGACGCCACATAGGCGTTATGAGTCGGATTGGCACCGACTTTCATGACGCCTACGTGGCATCATGGGTCAGGAAGGGGTTAATAAGAAAAATGCAGTAGAAAATGTGCAAATTGTTAAGATGAGGTAGTATGGTTTAGGAAAGTGAAATTAATGAAACCATATAATCGATATTACCATAGTCTAGTACTTGTATTCCTGCATAAGTTATGGATCTGCCATAAATATCGTTATTCATGTGATTGAGCAACCACTGAGCCATGGTCCAGGGCGAGCCTGGAGGGGCGTAGCTAAGCAAACAACTGACTCTTCGCTAGAGCCCCTGATGGTGGGATTATACTTGGCTCCAGGTGAACACCAAGTGCTACTCTGGGATGGACCCACGGAGCCATGGCAGCTGACCCCTAAGGGTGACAGGGAAGCGGAACTGATCAGGAACTGGTTAGTGGAATGGTACAGCTGGAAGACCAGTGTTGGTTCAGGTACAAGCAGGACTTGTATAGGAACACGAGACAGCCACAGGTAAGGTTTCACAAATGCAGGTTCACAGGTGCAAGTTCAGATTGGGCAGGTGAGGTTAGCTTCACAGGTGAGGGTCAGATGGTCCAGGATCAGGACTATACATAGGCAGGGTGGATTCAAGTATGAGTTCAGCTAGACAGACAGGAAGAGGTGTAGACAGGGTGAACAGGGTGGACAGGATCAGAGAGCACGGGTTCGGGGACCTATCAATTAGCTAGCAGGATACTCACTGAATAACTAAAGATGCTAAGGTGCCTCCAAAAAAGGAAGTTGCCTTATATACCAAATGTTTCTTAGCTATTGCATTTTGGCGTTTTTAGCAACACACACTGGCCCTTTAAGAGGCCAGGAGGGCGCGTGCCCTAAGCACACTTCAAGGAGACCTGCATGCCATGCACAGGTCCTGGGAGGGAGCAGATGCTGAGGGACCATGAATAGGTGAATGCACATGCCGACATCCCTGTTGGGGGGAGAAAGAGGACACGTACAGGGGCGGCAGCTCCTCTGTAACAAATATTTGAGATGGGAACACTCAAATTAAGATTTTAGTTTTCGAAAGCTGAGGAAAACTAACTCAGTTATCTTGATATATCCATATAGTTTTTATTCCTTACCATTTAAGTGTTTTCAAGTGTATCTATTTTTTAGCTAAATAATATTCAAAGTCTTACCATTTAACTTACGAAATATCACAGTGAAAGTAATTTATAATAAATGCAAAATAAAGTGATTAATGTCTGCAATGCTCAAACATCAAATTCTCAAGAGGAACATAAAGAAAATCATCCTTGTTCAGATGTAATCCATTTCTTCAAACCATTTTGTTTGCTTTTTGAACTTTTGAACTTTGATTATTTTTTTCTTTGTACAAGGCATATATACTAAAATAAGTCACCTGATTAATAAAGCATTTTGTCTTTCTTATGGAGCAATTTGTAAATGTCTAGTTTTATATATCGCATGAAATATAAGATGTGGAAGAGCAGGGTAAGGTTACATCTGAATGAAAACGTAAGTCAGTATCTTGAAGCATGTCATGAAGTATCTGTTGACCTTTTGAATATAAAAATGCTGATCATTTAGGATAAAGTAAAAAGTATATTTTAGAGTGCATACTCTCAGTCTGAATAAACCTTAAATCAAGTGGTGGCAACAGTACAATTTTCTAACAATCTTTTTATAGTGAAACGTATCTGAAAACTGAAAAATGTAAGAAAAATTTCAATAATATTATGCAAATTAATATGTTTATGAAGAGGTTTTCAGTTTTTGTGAAAGGAATGCATGCTTCACAACAGTTATATTTTTAGATTCTGTCCCTCACAATTGAAGTGTATCTACGATAAAAATGGCAGACCTCTCCATTCTTTGTAAGTGGGAAAACTTGCAAAATTGGTAGTGTATCAAATAGTATAATACTTATTTACTCACTGTGTTTATATATATATAAAGTTAATTTTTCCTTGGCACCCTAACATATACAGACCAAAAGTTTGGACACACCTTCTCATTTAAAGATTTTTCTGTATTTTCATGACTATAAAAATTGTAAATTCACACTGAAGGCATCAAAACTATGAATGAATACATGTGGAATTATATACTTAACAAGAAAAGTGTGAAACAACTGAAATTATGTCTTCTATTCTAGGTTCTTCAAAGTAGCCACCTTTTGCTTTGATGACTGCTTTGCACACTTTTGGCATTCTCTTGATGAGCTTCAAGAGGTAGTCACCGGTAATGGTCTTCCAACAATCGTGAAGGAGTTCCCAGAGATGCTTAGCACTTGTTGGCCCTTTTGCCTTCACTCTGCGGTCCAGCTCACCCCAAACCATCTCGATTGGGTTCTGGTGACTGTGGAGGCCAGGTCATCTGGCGTAGCAGCCCATCACTCTCATTCTTGGTCAAATATCCCTTACACAGCCTGGAGGTGTGTTTGGGGTCATTGTCCTGTTGAAAAATAAATGATGGTCCAACTAAATGCAAACCGGATGGAATAGCATGCCTCTGCAAGATGTTGTGGTAGCCATGCCAAAAAATCTTTAAATCTTTAAAACAGAAAAATCTTTAAATGAGAAGGTGTGTCCAAACTTTTGGTCTGTATATATTAGGGTGCCAAGGAAAAATTAACTTTGCAAATTGGTAAGTTTTACCCCTCAAATTTGTTCCTTTTGGCATAAGGATTCACCATGTAAAAAATGTTGACATTAAATTTAGATTTACCACTTGTTCAAGGCATGTGAATTATTCCATGTTTCTCATTTTCCACAATATTGTACACACAATAACCACTCCATTTGCCATCATATATTTAACTGGATATACTATTTATAATTCAAAAAACATAGAATGGCAGTAAGCATTCTATTACAGTAAAATATGCATTACACAATTATGTACATTGTACATGTATCAGTACTTAGTAGCAGTCAGTTCAGTTTTTCGCGTAAATATAATTAATCTGATCGGTAAACGGCATAACTAGAGTTGAGCGACCTTGACCTTTTTAGAGTCGAGCCGGGTTTCGCGAAACCCGACTATCTCAAAAGTCGGGTCGAGTGAAATCGGCCGATTATGACATAAAGTCGGGATCGACCGAAACACGAAACCCAATGCAAGTCAATGGGGCAGCATAGTCGGCAGTGAGTGGGGGCCAGGAAAACACCTAGAGTGCCCATTTTAATGTCAAAACCATCCATTCTTCTTAATGAAGCTTGTCAAGCGTAATTTACCTTATAATAATTGGAAGGCATTTGAAATTGGGGGTCATTTGGCTAAAGTTGTGTGGGGTAGGGCTGGTTCAAGTAATTAGTGGGCCCAGGAAATCTGGACCACGTCACGGCAGTGGAGCAGGGAGAGGTAAGTATTTCAACTTTGCAAGTGCTGTGATCCTGAGCAAGCAGGGGGTGCCCACTTGTTGGCATTGGCACTGGCACAGGGCCCCTCAAAGTACAGCGGTGTGTTTGCACGGCGGGGGCGCCTCCCACCGGCAGCAACACTTTTGCATACTATGAGAGGCCCTGTGCCAGTGACGTCGCCAACTAGTATTCCTCCCCCCACCTGATGAAGGAACCTGCACTTTCATCTGCACCTTCCTCTTTGTCCCCGTGTAAGGTGGTATGGTATGCGGGAAGAGCAACCTGACTTTCAGCAGGGTCACAATGTTGTTGTGTAGCATGCACGGGGAATGTTGCGTTATGGGTCAATGTACCAGCAGACTCATCTATCACTGGCTGGGCAATGGGCACGATGAAGTGGAAACACAGATATAGGCCCAAAGAATAAAGTGGGCTAAATGCAGTTCAAAATTGGTAACACAGGAATAGCCAGGGGGCATTGCAGTGGAGGACAACTGGAATGAGAGGCTGACACAGAGAGTAGGGCCAAATCAGTAAGTAGTCGAAATGCAGTTCAAAATTGGCAACCGTAGTAAACAGGCGGCACAGCTTTGTTCAGTGGAGGAGAACAGCAAGGAGTGGCAGACACCGATAGTAGGCCCCAACCCAACTAGTAGGCCAAATGCAGTCTAACATTAACAACTACTTAACGAGAGCCTGAAAATGGAATTTCAGGACAGGAAACCAGGAGAACAGCAAGGAGTGGCAGACACCGATAGTAGGCCCCAAACCAACTAGTACGCCAAATGCAGTTGTTCCATTTAACCACAATTTAATGAGAGCCTGAAGATAGAAGCTCAGGAAAGGCAACCTGGGGAACACCTTGGAGTGTAACACACCATCTCTCTCCACCCCATACCCATTTTGTAGGCCTAATGCAGTGTACTTTTCTACAACTACTAAACGAGAGTCGGAAGACCGAAGCAATGGCAAGGAAACCTGGGGAACACCTTGGAGTGTAACACACCATCTCTCTCCACCCCATACCCAATTTGTAGGCCTAATGCAGTGTAGTTTCCAAGAACTACTAAACGAGAGCCGGAAGATCGAAGCTCAGGAAAGGCAACCTGGGGAACACCTTGGAGTGTAACACACCCTCTCTCTACACCCCATACCCAATTTGAAGGCCTAATGCAGTGTAGTTTCCAAGAACTACTAAACGAGAGCCGGAAGATCGAAGCTCAGGAAAGGCAACCTGGGGAACACCTTGGAGTGTAACACACCCTCTCTCTACACCCCATACCCAATTTGAAGGCCTAATGCAGCGTAGTTTCCAACAACTACTAAACGAGAGCCGGAAGATCGAAGCTCAGGAAAGGCAACCTGGGGAACACCTTGGAGTGTAACAAACCCTCTCTCTACACCCCATACCCAATTTGTAGGCCTAATGCAGCGTAGTTTCCGACAACTACTAAACGAGAGCATGAAGATCGAAGCTCAGGAAAGGCAACCTGGGGAACACCTTGGAGTGTAACACACCCTCTCTCTACACCCCATACCCAATTTGAAGGCCTAATGCAGTGTAGTTTCCAAGAACTACTAAACGAGAGCCGGAAGATCGAAGCTCAGGAAAGGCAACCTGGGGAACACCTTGGAGTGGAACACACCATCTCTCTACACCCCATACCCAATTTGAAGGCCTAATGCAGCGTAGTTTCCAACAACTACTAAACGAGAGCCGGAAGATCGAAGCTCAGGAAAGGCAACCTGGGGAACACCTTGGAGTGTAACACAACGTCTCTCTACACCACGGAAGGGCTGATTCTTAGGAAGGAAGGCTGTTGGAAATAAGCATTGCGCGTCCGAGGGTGATTATATTCTTATTAGGTATATACTCACCCTCGGACGCGCCCTGCTTCCTTATTTGGAATGAATGTTTATTTGCAATGTGGTGTTGACTTTCTCTATTATTTTGGTAATTAATGATTTTATTATTTTCATTGTTTTGCATCTTCTCGGCAATAATATAAAGAAGACGCGACAGGACAACACTCGGTGGATGCCATATCTGTGTTTTCAATTTAAAAAACCTTTCAGTTAAATACTTGCAGGAGAAAGTAATTGTAGCTGGTGGCCATTTTTAGTACTGTACCAGATTTTAGTTGTGTGTTTGTTTTTAATGTTAAAATGTCTGCATTTGATATCTCACCAGTATTTTCTTTTTTATAAGCAAAATACTTTTTTTTTTATTTTATGATGTTGGTTCAAGGGGTACACGGGCAGCAGTAGACAGGTCAGTGGAGGCCTAGTGGAAGGAGGGACCGCAGACAGGCTTCGAAGCCCTAACATAATAAATTGGGCTGCCTGTAGGCAATTTAAAATTGGTTCCAGGGGAAAACGGGCAGCAGTAGACAGGTCAGTGGAGGCCTAGAGGAAGGAGGGACCGCAGATGCGCCAATGTTTCCCCCATACCAAATTTGTATGCCTGATGCAGTGTAGTTTCCAACAACTACTAAACGAGAGCCGGAATATCGAAGCTCAGGAAAGGCAACCTGGGGAACACCTTGGAGTGTAACACACCCTCTCTCTACACCCCATACCCAATTTGAAGGCCTAATGCAGTGTAGTTTCCAAGAACTACTAAACGAGAGCCGGAAGATCGAAGCTCAGGAAAGGCAACCTGGGGAACACCTTGGAGTGTAACACACCCTCTCTCTACACCCCATACCCAATTTGAAGGCCTAATGCAGCGTAGTTTCCAACAACTACTAAACGAGAGCCGGAAGATCGAAGCTCAGGAAAGGCAACCTGGGGAACACCTTGGAGTGTAACAAACCCTCTCTCTACACCCCATACCCAATTTGTAGGCCTAATGCAGCGTAGTTTCCGACAACTACTAAACGAGAGCATGAAGATCGAAGCTCAGGAAAGGCAACCTGGGGAACACCTTGGAGTGTAACACACCCTCTCTCTACACCCCATACCCAATTTGAAGGCCTAATGCAGTGTAGTTTCCAAGAACTACTAAACGAGAGGCGGAAGATCGAAGCTCAGGAAAGGCAACCTGGGGAACACCTTGGAGTGGAACACACCATCTCTCTACACCCCATACCCAATTTGAAGGCCTAATGCAGCGTAGTTTCCAACAACTACTAAACGAGAGCCGGAAGATCGAAGCTCAGGAAAGGCAACCTGGGGAACACCTTGGAGTGTAACACAACGTCTCTCTACACCACGGAAGGGCTGATTCTTAGGAAGGAAGGCTGTTGGAAATAAGCATTGCGCGTCCGAGGGTGATTATATTCTTATTAGGTATATACTCACCCTCGGACGCGCCCTGCTTCTTTATTTGGAATGAATGTTTATTTGCAATGTGGTGTTGACTTTCTCTATTATTTTGGTAATTAATGATTTTATTATTTTCATTGTTTTGCATCTTCTCGGCAATAATATAAAGAAGACGCGACAGGACAACACTCGCTGGATGCCATATGTGTGTTTTCAATTTAAAAAACCTTTCAGTTAACTACTTGCAGGAGAAAGTAATTGTAGCTGGTGGCCATTTTTAGTACTGTACCAGATTTTAGTTGTGTGTTTGTTTTTAATGTTAAAATGTCTGCATTTGATATCTCTCCAGTATTTTCTTTTTTGTAAGCAAAATACTTATTTTTATATTTTCTGATGTTGGTTCCAGGGGTACACGGGCAGCAGTGCCCTGGTCAGTGTAGTAGTAGTTGAAAGAATGGACCGCAGACAGGCATCGAAGGCCTAAAATAAAAAAATTGGGCTGGCTGTAGGCAATTTTAAATTGGTTCCAGGGGTACACGGGCAGCAGTGGTGTGGTCAGTGGAGGCCTAGTGGAAGGAGTGACCGCAGACAGGCATCGAAGGCCTAAAAAAATAACACATGGCTGTAGGCAATTTTAAATTGGTTCCAGGGGTACACGGGCAGCAGTGGTGTGGTCAGTGGAGGCCTAGTGGAAGGAGTGACCGCAGACAGGCATCGAAGGCCTAAAATAATAACACATGGCTGTAGGCAATTTTAAATTGGTTCCAGGGGTACACGGACAGCAGTGACCTGGTCAGTGTAGTAGTAGTTGAAAGAATGGACCGCAGACAGGCATCGAAGGCCTAAAATAAAAAAATTGGGCTGGCTGTAGGCAATTTTAAATTGGTTCCAGGGGTACACGGGCAGCAGTGGTGTGGTCAGTGGAGGCCTAGTGGAAGGAGTGACCGCAGACAGGCATCGAAGGCCTAAAATAATAACACATGGCTGTAGGCAATTTTAAATTGGTTCCAGGGGTACACGGGCAGCAGTGACCTGGTCAGTGTAGTAGTTGTTGAAAGAATGGACCGCAGACAGGCATCGAAGGCCTAAAATAAAAAAATTGGGCTGGCTGTAGGCAATTTTAAATTGGTTCCAGGGGTACACGGGCAGCAGTGGTGTGGTCAGTGGAGGCCTAGTGGAAGGAGTGACCGCAGACAGGCATCGAAGGCCTAAAATAATAACACATGGCTGTAGGCAATTTTAAATTGGTTCCAGGGGTACACGGGCAGCAGTGCCCAGGTCAGTGTAGTAGTAGTTGAAAGAATGGACCGCAGACAGGCATCGAAGGCCTAAAATAATAACACATGGCTGTAGGCAATTTTAAATTGGTTCCAGGGGTACACGGGCAGCAGTGGTGTGGTCAGTGGAGGCCTAGTGGAAGGAGTGACCGCAGACAGGCATCGAAGGCCTAAAATAATAACACATGGTTGTAGGCAATTTTAAATTGGTTCCAGGGGTACACGGGCAGCAGTGCCCTGGTCAGTGTAGTAGTAGTTGAAAGAATGGACCGCAGACAGGCATCGAAGGCCTAAAATAATAACACATGGCTGTAGGCAATTTTAAATTGGTTCCCGGGGTACACGGGCAGCAGTGGTGTGGTCAGTGGAGGCCTAGTGGAAGGAGTGACCGCAGACAGGCATCGAAGGCCTAAAATAATAACACATGGCTGTAGGCAATTTTAAATTGGTTCCAGGGGTACACGGGCAGCAGTGGTGTGGTCAGTGGAGGCCTAGTGGAAGGAGTGACCGCAGACAGGCATCGAAGGCCTAAAATAATAACACATGGCTGTAGGCAATTTTAAATTGGTTCCAGGGGTACACGGGCAGCAGTGGTGTGGTCAGTGGAGGCCTAGTGGAAGGAGTGACCGCAGACAGGCATCGAAGGCCTAAAATAATAACTCATGGCTGTAGGCAATTTTAAATTGTTTCCAGGGGTACACGGGCAGCAGTGCCCTGGTCAGTGTAGTAGTAGTTGAAAGAATGGACCGCAGACAGGCATCGAAGGCCTAAAATAATAACACATGGCTGTAGGCAATTTTAAATTGGTTCCAGGGGTACACGGACAGCAGTGACCTGGTCAGTGTAGTAGTAGTTGAAAGAATGGACCGCAGACAGGCATCGAAGGCCTAAAATAAAAAAAATTGGGCTGGCTGTAGGCAATTTTAAATTGGTTCCAGGGGTACACGGGCAGCAGTGACCTGGTCAGTGTAGTAGTAGTTGAAAGAATGGACCGCAGACAGGCATCGAAGGCCTAAAATAAAAAAATTGGGCTGGCTGTAGGCAATTTTAAATTGGTTCCAGGGGTACACGGGCAGCAGTGGTGTGGTCAGTGGAGGCCTAGTGGAAGGAGTGACCGCAGACAGGCATCGAAGGCCTAAAATAATAACACATGGCTGTAGGCAATTTTAAATTGGTTCCAGGGGTACACGGGCAGCAGTGGTGTGGTCAGTGGAGGCCTAGTGGAAGGAGTGACCACAGACAGGCATCGAAGGCCTAACATAACAAAAATGTCAATACAATGGTATTGTCAGTGGCAGGCATTGAAGGATGTCAGCGCATAGACTAAACATTGGTGGAGCTGTGAGATAATTTTGCAAGTGGTAGAGCACTGTTTGAGCTGGGGTGGGGGGAAACTGTCTTGTGGCCGGCGGTACAGGCCCAGGGCCCCTCATATTACAACGGTGTGTCTGACGTTGGGTGCGCACCACCACCGCCAGAGACACTTTATTGTACTAGGAGGGACCCAGTGGCAGTGCCGTCGACCAAAAGCGGGCTCACCCACCTCTTCAGACAAACTGCACTCTCACGGGTGCTGTCGCCAAGTGTCGATACCACGGCCCCTTGTGGGGAGTTTGGCCATTTAGTGAGGTGTAAACATGTCGTATGCTGGACAATCAGGTGCTGAAAATTACGAGATTGGAAAAGGCATTCAGAATAGTCCACAGGCAAGACCTTTTCATAGGAAAGCTAGGTGTCAGCCGGGCAAGGTGGGGCAAAAGATTTCGAAATCCAGTTGTGGTTCATTTTAATGAAGGTTAGATCATCTACATTTTGGGTAGCCAGACGAGTCCTTTTTTCTGTTAGTATTGAACCTGCAGCACTGAATACTCTTTCTGATAGGACACTAGCTGCCGGGCAAGCAAGCTCCTGCAATGCATATTCTGCCAATTCTGGCCAGGTGTCTAATTTGGATGCCCAGTAATCAAATGGGAATGACGGTTGAGGGAGAACATCGATAAGGGATGAAAAATAGTTTGTAACCATACTGGACAAATGTTGTCTCCTGTCACTTTGAATTGATGCTGCAGTACCTGTCCTGTCTGCGGTCATAGCAAAATCACTCCACAACCTGGTCAGAAAACCCCTCTGGCCAACGCCACTTCTGATTTCTGCCCCTCTAACTCCTCTGGTCTGCTGGCCCCTGCAGCTCGTGTGAGAACGATCACGGGCGCTGTGTGCAGGGAATGCCAGAAGCAAACGGTCAACAAGAGTTGATTGTTTGGTTGCTAATATTAGTTCCAAGTTCTCATGTGGCATTATATTTTGCAATTTGCCTTTATAGCGAGGATCAAGGAGGCAGGCCAACCAGTAATCGTCATCATTCATCATTTTAGTTATGCGTGTGTCCCTTTTGAGGATACGTAAGGCATAATCCGCCATGTGGGCCAAAGTTCCAGTTCTCAAATCTGCGGTTGTGCTTGGTTGAGGGGCAGTTTCAGGCAAATCCACGTCACTTGTGTCCCTCAAAAAACCAGAACCCGGCCTTGCCGCGCCACCAATTTCCAGTGGCCCCGGAAAAGCTTCCTCATTAAAAATATAATCATCCCCATCATCCTCCTCGTCCTCCTCCTCCTCTTCGCCCGCTACCTCGTCCTGTACACTGCCCTGGCCAGACAATGGCTGACTGTCATCAAGGCTTTCCTCTTCCTCAGCTGCAGACGCCTGATCCTTTATGTGCGTCAAACTTTGCATCAGCAGACGCATTAGGAGGATGCTCATGCTTATTATGGCGTTGTCTGCACTAACCAGCCGTGTGCATTCCTCAAAACACTGAAGGACTTGACACATGTCTTGAATCTTCGACCACTGCACACCTGACAACTCCATGTCTGCCATCCTACTGCCTGCCCGTGTATGTGTATCCTCCCACAAAACCATAACAGCCCGCCTCTGTTCACACAGTCTCTGAAGCATGTGCAGTGTTGAGTTCCACCTTGTTGCAACGTCTATGATTAGGCGATGCTGGGGAAGGTTCAAAGAACGCTGATAGGTCTGCATACGGCTGGAGTGTACGGGCGAACGGCGGATATGTGAGCAAAGTCCACGCACTTTGAGGAGCAGGTCGGATAACCCCGGATAACTTTTCAGGAAGCACTGCACCACCAGGTTTAAGGTGTGAGCCAGGCAAGGAATGTGTTTCAGTTGGGAAAGGGAGATGGCAGCCATGAAATTCCTTCCGTTATCACTCACTACCTTGCCTGCCTCAAGATCTACAGTGCCCAGCCACGACTGCGTTTCTTTCTGCAAGAACTCGGACAGAACTTCCGCGGTGTGTCTGTTGTCGCCCAAACACTTCATAGCCAATACAGCCTGCTGACGTTTGCCAGTAGCTGCCCCATAATGGGAGACCTGGTGTGCAACAGTGGCAGCTGCGGATGGAGTGGTTGTGCGACTGCGGTCTGTGGACGAGCTCTCGCTTCTGCAGGAGGACGAAGAGGAGGAGGAGGGGGTGCGAACGGCTACAGCCAATTGTTTCCTAGACCGTGGGCTAGGCAGAACTGTCCCAAACTTGCTGTCCCCTGTGGACCCTGCATCCACCACATTTACCCAGTGTGCCGTGATGGACACGTAACGTCCCTGGCCATGCCTACTGGTCCATGCATCTGTTGTCAGGTGCACCTTTGTGCTCACAGATTGCCTGAGTGCATGGACGATGCGCTCTTTAACATGCTGGTGGAGGGCTGGGATGGCTTTTCTGGAAAAAAAGTGTCGACTGGGTAGCTCGTAGCGTGGTACAGCGTAGTCCATCAGGGCTTTGAAAGCTTCGCTTTCAACTAACCGGTAGGGCATCATCTCTAACGAGATTAGTCTAGCTATGTGTGCGTTCAAACCCTGTGTACGCGGATGCGAGGATAAGTACTTCCTTTTTCTAACCATAGTCTCATGTAGGGTGAGCTGGACTGGAGAGCTGGAGATCGTGGAACTAGCGGGGGTGCCGGTGGACATGGCAGACTGAGAGACGGTGGGAGATGGTATTGTTGCCACCGGTGCCCTAGATGCAGTGTTTCCTACTACGAAACTGGTGATTCCCTGACCCTGACGGCTTTGGCCTGGCAAAGAAACCTGCACAGATACTGCAGGTGGTGCGGAAAATGGTGGCCCTACACTGCCGGAAGGGATGTTGCGTTGCTGACTAGCTTCATTGGCCGAGGGTGCTACAACCTTAAGGGACGTTTGGTAGTTAGTCCAGGCTTGCAAATGCATGGTGGTTAAATGTCTATGCATGCAACTTGTATTGAGACTTTTCAGATTCTGTCCTCTGCTTAAGGTAGTTGAACATTTTTGACAGATGACTTTGCGCTGATCAATTGGATGTTGTTTAAAAAAATGCCAGACTGCACTCTTTCTAGCATCGGATACCTTTTCAGGCATTGCAGACTGAGCTTTAACCGGATGGCCATGCTGTCCTCCAACAGGTTTTAGCTTTGCCACGCGTTTTGGGCAAGATACGGGCCCGGCAGATGGAACCTGTTGCGATGTTGATGCCTGCTGCGGCCCCTCCTCCTCCGCATCAGAACTGCTGCCGCCTGCACCCTGTTCCCCCAATGGCTGCCAATCGGGGTCAAGAACTGGGTCATCTATTACCTCTTCTTGTAGTTCGTGTGCAACTTCGTCTGTGTCACCGTGGCGGTCGGTGGTATAGCGTTCGTGATGGGGCAACATAGTCTCATCAGGGTCTGATTCTTGATCAGCACCCTGCGATGGCAATGTTGTGGTCTGAGTCAAAGGACCAGGATAGTAGTCTGGCTGTGGCTGTGCATCAGTGCACTCCATGTCAGATTCAACTTGTAATGGGCATGGACTGTTAACTGCTTCACTTTCTAAGCCAGGGACGGTATGTGTAAAGAGCTCCATGGAGTAACCCGTTGTGTCGCCTGCTGCATTCTTCTCTGTTGTTGTTTTTGCTGAAGAGGACAAGGAAGCGACTTGTCCCTGACCGTGAACATCCACTAACGACGCGCTGCTTTGACATTTACCAGTTTCACGAGAGGAGGCAAAAGAGCTAGAGGCTGAGTCAGCAAGATAAGCCAAAACTTGCTCTTGCTGCTCCGGCTTTAAAAGCGGTTTTCCTACTCCCAGAAAAGGGAGCATTCGAGGCCTTGTGTAGCCAGACGACGAACCTGGCTCCACAGCTCCAGACTTAGGTGCAATATTTTTTTTCCCACGACCAGCTGATGCTCCACCACTACCACTACCCTCATTACCAGCTGACAATGAACGCCCCCGGCCACGACCTCTTCCACCAGACTTCCTCATTGTTTTAAAAACGTTAACAAACGAACGGTATTTGTTGCTGTCACACAACTTACACGGTGAGCTATAACTTCAGTATGATTTAGCTACCCCTTTACAGGTGGATGAGACCACAACGAAAATCAGCCACAATGTTACATACTCTGTTGTTGTTGGCAACAAATGAGATGGCACACACGCAGGACTGTCACTGAAGCGCAAATGTAAATATTTATCTCCCACTGATTTGTGTTTGTTTTTTTTAAAAGGGAGACTTCAGAAAAAAATAAAAATTAAAAAAAAATTATTTTTTACAGAAGAATTTATAAAACAAATAAAATGAAATGATTGTTTCAGGGAGAATTTAGGAAAAAAAAAAAAAGGCTTTCTAGGGCCCACTGAGTGAGAGAGGACGCACACAGGAGTCAGGAGTGGCACACAAGCCCAGAGGCCAATATTAATCTCCCACCGATTGATTTAGTTATTTTTTTTGGTAGATTTTGGAACCCAAATCAAGCAAAAAAATTAATAGGCTTTCTATGGCCCACAATTGGGGAGAGAGAGAGAGATGGCACACCCAGGAGTCAAGACTGGCACACAAGCAGAAGGGGCAATATGAATCTCCCACAGATTTTTTTTTTTTTTTTTTTTTCAGGGAGACTTGAGAGAAAAAAAAATACAAAAAAAATGATTTTTTTCAGGAATAATTTAGAAACCAAAGAAAATAAAATGATTGTTTCAGGGAGAATTTAGAAAACAAATAAAACAAAAAATAGGCTTTCTAGGGCCCACTGAGTGACAGATGACGCACACAGGAGTCAGGAGTGGCACACAAGCCCAGAGGCCAATATTAATCTCCCACTGATTGATTTAGTGATTTTTTTTGGTAGATTTTGGAACCCAAATCAAGCAAAAAAATTAATAGGCTTTCTATGGCCCACAATTGGGGAGAGAGAGAGAGATGGCACACCCAGGAGTCAAGACTGGCACACAAGCAGAAGGGGCAATATGAATCTCCCTCAGTTTTTTTTTTTTTTTTTTCAGGGAGACTTGAGAGAAAAAAAAATACCAAAAAAATGATTTTTTTCAGGAATAATTTAGAAACCAAAGAAAATAAAATGATTGTTTCAGGGAGAATTTAGAAAACAAATAAAACAAAAAATAGGCTTTCTAGGGCCCACTGAGTGACAGATGACGCACACAGGAGTCAGGAGTGGCACACAAACCCAGAGGCCAATATTAATCTCCCACTGATTGATTTAGTGATTTTTTTTGGTAGATTTTGGAACCCAAATCAAGCAAAAAAATTAATAGGCTTTCTATGGCCCACAATTGGGGAGAGAGAGAGAGATGGCACACCCAGGAGTCAAGACTGGCACACAAGCAGAAGGGGCAATATGAATCTCCCACAGATTTTTTTTTTTTTTTTTTTTTCAGGGAGACTTGAGAGAAAAAAAATACCAAAAAAATGATTTTTTCCAGGAATAATTTAGAAACCAAAGAAAATAAAATGATTGTTTCAGGGAGAATTTAGAAAACAAATAAAACAAAAAATAGGCTTTCTAGGGCCCACTGAGTGACAGATGACGCACACAGGAGTCAGGAGTGGCACACAAGCCCAGAGGCCAATATTAATCTCCCACTGATTGATTTAGTGATTTTTTTTGGTAGATTTTGGAACCCAAATCAAGCAAAAAAATTAATAAGCTTTCTATGGCCAACAATTGGGGAGAGAGAGAGAGATGGCACACCCAGGAGTCAAGACTGGCACACAAGCAGAAGGGGCAATATGAATCTCCCACAGATTTTTTTTTTTTTTTTTTTCAGGGAGACTTGAGAGAAAAAAAAATACAAAAAAAATGATTTTTTTCAGGAATAATTTAGAAACCAAAGAAAATAAAATGATTGTTTCAGGGAGAATTTAGAAAACAAATAAAACAAAAAATAGGCTTTCTAGGGCCCACTGAGTGACAGATAACGCACACAGCAGTCAGGAGTGGCACACAAGCCCAGAGGCCAATATTAATCTCCCACTGATTGATTTAGTGATTTTTTTTGGTAGATTTTGGAACCCAAATCAAGCAAAAAAATTAATAGGCTTTCTATGGCCCACAATTGGGGAGAGAGAGAGAGATGGCACACCCAGGAGTCAAGACTGGCACACAAGCAGAAGGGGCAATATGAATCTCCCACAGATTTTTTTTTTTTTTTTTTTTTCAGGGAGACTTGAGAGAAAAAAAAATACCAAAAAAATGATTTTTTCCAGGAATAATTTAGAAACCAAAGAAAATAAAATGATTGTTTCAGGGAGAATTTAGAAAACAAATAAAACAAAAAATAGGCTTTCTAGGGCCCACTGAGTGACAGATGACGCACACAGGAGTCAGGAGTGGCACACAAGCCCAGAGGCCAATATTAATCTCCCACTGATTGATTTAGTGATTTTTTTTGGTAGATTTTGGAACCCAAATCAAGCAAAAAAATTAATAGGCTTTCTATGGCCCACAATTGGGGAGAGAGAGAGAGATGGCACACCCAGGAGTCAAGACTGGCACACAAGCAGAAGGGGCAATATGAATCTCCCTCAGTTTTTTTTTTTTTTTTTTTTTTCAGGGAGACTTGAGAGAAAAAAAAATACAAAAAAAATGATTTTTTTCAGGAATAATTTAGAAACCAAAGAAAATAAAATGATTGTTTCAGGGAGAATTTAGAAAACAAATAAAACAAAAAATAGGCTTTCTAGGGCCCACTGAGTGACAGATAACGCACACAGCAGTCAGGAGTGGCACACAAGCCCAGAGGCCAATATTAATCTCCCACTGATTGATTTAGTGATTTTTTTTGGTAGATTTTGGAACCCAAATCAAGCAAAAAAATTAATAGGCTTTCTATGGCCCACAATTGGGGAGAGAGAGAGAGATGGCACACCCAGGAGTCAAGACTGGCACACAAGCAGAAGGGGCAATATGAATCTCCCACAGATTTTTTTTTTTTTTTTTTTTTCAGGGAGACTTGAGAGAAAAAAAATACCAAAAAAATGATTTTTTCCAGGAATAATTTAGAAACCAAAGAAAATAAAATGATTGTTTCAGGGAGAATTTAGAAAACAAATAAAACAAAAAATAGGCTTTCTAGGGCCCACTGAGTGACAGATGACGCACACAGGAGTCAGGAGTGGCACACAAGCCCAGAGGCCAATATTAATCTCCCACTGATTGATTTAGTGATTTTTTTTGGTAGATTTTGGAACCCAAATCAAGCAAAAAAATTAATAAGCTTTCTATGGCCAACAATTGGGGAGAGAGAGAGAGATGGCACACCCAGGAGTCAAGACTGGCACACAAGCAGAAGGGGCAATATGAATCTCCCAGAGATTTTTTTTTTTTTTTTTTTCAGGGAGACTTGAGAGAAAAAAAAATACAAAAAAAATGATTTTTTTCAGGAATAATTTAGAAACCAAAGAAAATAAAATGATTGTTTCAGGGAGAATTTAGAAAACAAATAAAACAAAAAATAGGCTTTCTAGGGCCCACTGAGTGACAGATAACGCACACAGCAGTCAGGAGTGGCACACAAGCCCAGAGGCCAATATTAATCTCCCACTGATTGATTTAGTGATTTTTTTTGGTAGATTTTGGAACCCAAATCAAGCAAAAAAATTAATAGGCTTTCTATGGCCCACAATTGGGGAGAAAGAGAGAGATGGCACACCCAGGAGTCAAGACTGGCACACAAGCAGAAGGGGCAATATGAATCTCCCACAGATTTTTTTTTTTTTTTTTTTTCAGGGAGACTTGAGAGAAAAAAAAATACCAAAAAAATGATTTTTTCCAGGAATAATTTAGAAACCAAAGAAAATAAAATGATTGTTTCAGGGAGAATTTAGAAAACAAATAAAACAAAAAATAGGCTTTCTAGGGCCCACTGAGTGACAGATGACGCACACAGGAGTCAGGAGTGGCACACAAGCCCAGAGGCCAATATTAATCTCCCATTTTTTTTTTTTCCAGGGAAAATTTATAAACCCAATAAAAAAATAATAATAAATAGGCTTTCTATGGCCCACTATCTGAGAGAGAGAGATGGCACGCTTAGGACTGGCACACAAGCCCAAAGCCCAATATTAATCTCCCACTGATTGATTTAATGATTTTTTCAGGTAGAATTTAGAACCCAAATCAAGCAAAAAAATTAATAGGCTTTCTATGGCCCACTGAGTGAGAGATGGCACACACAGGAGTAAGGAGTCGCACACAAGCCCTGAGGCCAATATTTTTCTCCCACTGATTGATTGATTGATTTTTTCAGGTAGAATTAGTAACCCAAATCAACCCAAAAAATAAATAGGCTTTCTATGGCCCACTATTTGTGAGAGAGATGGCACGCTCAGGACTGGCACACAAGCCCAGAGGCCAATATTAATCTCCCACTTTTTTTTTTTTTCCAGGGAAAATTTATAAACCCAATAAAAAAAATAATAATAAATAGGCTTTCTATGGCCCACTATCTGAGAGAGAGAGATGGCACGCTTAGGACTGGCACACAAGCCCAAAGGCCAATATTAATCTCCCACTGATTGATTGATTGATTTTTTCAGGTAGAATTATGAACCCAAATCAACCAAAAAAATAAATAGGCTTTCTATGGCCCACTATTTGTGAGAGAGATGGCACGCTCAGGACTGGCACACAAGCCCAGAGGCCAATATTAATCTCCCACTTTTTTTTTTTTTCCAGGGAAAATTTATAAACCCAATAAAATAATAAAAAAATAGGCTTTCTATGGCCCACTATCTGAGAGAGAGAGAGATGGCACGCTTAGGACTGGCACACAAGCCCAAAGACCAATATTAATCTCCCACTGATTGATTTATTGATTTTTTCAGGTAGAATTTAGAACCCAAATCAAGCAAAAAAATTAATAGGCTTTCTATGGCCCACTGAGTGAGAGATGGCACACACAGGAGTAAGGAGTGGCACACAAGCCCTGAGGCCAATATTTTTCTCCCACTGATTGATGTTGTGATTTTTTCTGGTAGATTTTGGAACCCAAATCAAGCAAAAAAATAAATAGGCTTTCTATGGCCCACTGAGTGAGAGATGACACAGACAGGGATGGCACTCTAGCAGAAATGTCAATCTTAATCTCCCACAAAAAAAAAAAAAAAAAAAAGGAACTGTCCTTCAATTACTATCTCCCTGCAGTAATCTCAGCCAGGTATGGCAGGCAGCAATAAGGAGTGGACTGATGCACAAATTAAATAAAAAGTGTGGACAAACAAACAAGATAGCTGTGCAGAAAGGAAGGAACAAGAGGATTTGTGCTTTGAAAAAAGCAGTTGGTTTGCACAGCGGCGTACACACAGCAATGCAGCTATCAGGGAGCCTTCTAGGGCAGCCCAATGAGCTACAGCGCTGAGGAAAAAAAAAAAAAAAAGGAGCTTCCACTGTCCCTGCACACCGAAGGTGGTGTTGGGCAGTGGAAATCGCTACAGCACAAGCGGTTTTGTGGTTAATGGACCCTGCCTAACGCTATCCCTGCTTCTGACGAAGCGGCAGCAACCTCTCCCTAAGCTCAGATCAGCAGCAGTAACATGGCGGTCGGCGGGAACTCCCCTTTATAGCCCCTGTGACGCCGCAGACAGCAAGCCAATCACTGCAATGCCCTTCTCTAAGATGGTGGGGACCAGGACCTATGTCATCACGCTGCCCACACTCTGCGTTTACCTTCATTGGCTGAGAAATGGCGCTTTTCGCGTCATTGAAACGCGACTTTGGCGCGAAAGTCGCGTACCGCATGGCCGACCCCGCACAGGGGTCGGATCGGGTTTCATGAAACTCGACTTCGCCAAAAGTCGGTGACTTTTGAAAATGTTCGACCCGTTTCGCTCAACCCTAGGCATAACACATCATACATAACACGAAATATGCGTGATGATAAATACTAAACAAACATGTAAAACTGTAATATGATGTGCCATTGAGCATCCAGTAAATGATAACTAATTTAAAAAAAAGAAAATGATAAAATATCTATGACCAAAAAGGAACAAAATTAGGAGGTAAGACCTTCAAAACCGTGCCACTTAATTTTTACCATGCATTTCCTTGGCACCCTAATATATATATATATATATATATATATATATATATATATATATATATATATATGTATAGTCATGGCCAAAAGTATTGACACCCCTGCAAATCTGTCAGATAATACTCATTTTCTTCCTGAAAATGATTGCAAACACAAATTATTTGGTATTATTATCTTCATTTAATTTGTCTTAAATTAAAAAACACAAAAGAGAATGAAGCAAAAAGCAAAACATTGATCATTTCACACAAAACTCCAAAAATGGGACAGACAAAAGTATTGGCAACCTCAGCCTAATACTTGGTTGCACAACCTTTAGCCAAAATAACTGCGACCAACCGCTTCCGGTAACCATCAATGAGTTTCTTACAATGCTCAGCTGGAATTTTAGACCATTCTTCTTTGGCAAACCGCTCCAGGTCCCTGATATTGGAAGGGAGCCTTTTCTAAACTGCCATTTTTAGATCTCTCCACACGTGTTCTATGGGATTCAGGTCTGGACTCATTGCTGGCCACCTTAGAAGTCTCCAGTGCTTTCTCTCAAACCATTTTCTAGTGCTTTTTGAAGTGTGTTTTGGGTCATTGTCCTGCTGGAAGACCCATGACCTCTGATGGAGACCCAGCTTTCTCACACTGGGCCCTACATTATGCTTAAAAATTTGTTGGTAGTCTTCAGACTTCATAATGCCATGCACACGGTCAAGCAGTCCAGTGCCAGAGGCAGCAAAACAACCCCAAAACATCAGGGAACCTCCGCCGTGTTTGACTGTAGGGACCGTGTTCTTTTCTTTGAATGCCTCTTTTTTTCTCCTGTAAACTCTATGTTGATGCCTTTGCCCAAAAAGCTCTACTTTTGTCTCATCTGACCAGAGAACATTCTTCCAAAATGTTTTAGGCTTTTTCAGGTAAGTTTTGGCAAAATCCAGCCTGGCTTTTTATGTCTTGGGGTAAGAAGTGGGGTCTTCCTGGGTCTCCTACCATACAGTCCCTTTTCATTCAGATGTCAACGGATAGTATGGGTTGACACTGTTGTACCCTTGGACTGCAGGGCAGCTTGAACTTGTTTGGATGTTAGTCGAGGTTCTTTATCCAACATCTGCACAATCTTGCGTTGAAATCTCTTGTCAATTTTTCTTTTCAGTCCACATCTAGGGAAGTTAGCCACAGTGCCATGGGCTTTAAACTTCTGGATGACACTGCGCACGGTAGACACAGGAACATTCAGGTCTTTGGAGATGGACTTGTAGTCTTGAGATTGCTCATGCTTCCTCACAATTTGGTTTCTCAAGTCATCAGACAGTTCTTTGGTCTTCTTTCTTTTCTCCATGCTCAATGTGGTACACACAAGGACACAGGACAGAGGTTGAGTCAACTTTAATCCATGTCAACTGGCTGCAAGTGTGATTTAGTTATTGCCATCACCAGTTAAGTGTCACAGGTAAGTTACAGGTGCTGTTAATTGCACAAAAGCATCACATGATTTTTTGAACAGTGCCAATACTTTTGTCCACCCCCTTTTTTATGTTTGGTGTGGAATTATATCCAATTTGGCTTTAGGACAATTCTTTTTGTGTTTTTTAATTTAAGACAAATTAAATGAAAATAATAATACCAAATAATTTGCGTTTGCAATCATTTTCAGGAAGAAAATGAGTATTATCTGACAGAATTGCAGGGGTGTCAATACTTTTGGCCATGACTATATATATATATATATATATATATATATATATATATAATACAGTCATGGCTAAAAGTTAAATTGTTTCAGAAAATAAAGCATTTCTCCCAGAAAATTATTGCAAGCTGTCCTACAGGCTTCAGTGTGCTTCACTGTCATTTGAATGAAAAGAAATGCTTTGACAGGAGGCTCAGAAGGACCCCACTGCTGGTGCCCGGATGGCATCCTATGTGTGGTCTCAAATATCACGTGCCTCCACCGCCCAGTCTGCCACCCTAGAATCGGTGGATGACACAGGCATGGGCACAGGGACACGCGGATGCTGGCCGTAATTAAGGAGAAAAGGAGTCTGCCCAGTGGAATTGGCTACGGCGTTGTTCAAGGCAAATTCCGCCCAAGGTAGCAAAGATGCCCAGTCATCCTGCCTAGCAAAGACAAAATGACGCAAGTATGTCACCAGAGTCTGGTTGGTCCTCTCTACCAACCCATTCCTCTCGGGATGGTATGCAGAGGAGAGATTCAACTCTATGCTGAGTAAACGGCAGAGCTCTCTCCAAAACCGAGACGCGAACTAGGGACCCGGGTCGCTAACAATTTTTTCAGGCATTCCATGTAAACTGAAAATATGCTTTATGAACAATGCCGCCAAGGCCCGTGCAGAAGGTAACCGTGGAAGCGGCACCAAGTGCACCATTTTAGAGAAATGATCAATGACAACCCAGATAGCGGTGCAGCTACGAGACTTGGGTAGGCCCACCACAAAGTCCATCCCGACCATTTCCCAGGGCCTGTCTGCCACCGGTAGGGGGTAAAGCAACCTAGCAGGCCGTTGCCGAGGAGACCGATTCTGGGCGCAGGAAACGCATGCCCGAATATAGTCCCCGACATCACGGGCCACATGCGGCCACCAGTACTTTCTCGCCAAAAGCTCAGATGTCCTTTTGGTCCCAAAATGCCCACCCACTCTGGACGAGAGACCCCAAGCGAGAACCTCCGGTCACAAATTCGCTGGCACGAAAGTCTTGCCCGGGCACACTGACTCTAGCGAAACTGGAGCTACAGTTCTCAAGCTCTCAGAAGGGACAATAGGCCGAGGCTCCTCCTCCTCCTCCTCAGATGACACTACGGAGCAGGAGAGAGCGTCGGCATGAATTTTCTTCATCCCGGAGAGAAAATGAAGAGTAAAATGAAACCGGGAGAAGAACAGGGACCATTTAGCCTGGCGAGAATTCAGCCGCTGGCCCGTCTGTAGATACACCAAGTTCTTGTGGTTAGTGAAAACCTGGAAGGGAAAGCGAGCTCCCTCCAAGAGGTGTCTCCACTCAGAGAAAGCCAACTTCATGGCTAGCAACTCCCTGTCCCCGATGGAATAATTCCTCTCTGCCAGTGTGAAGGTCTTGGAGAAGAAGAAGCAAGGATGCTTCCGACCTTGAGCATCCTTTTGGAAAAGGACTGCTCCAGCACCAACGGATGAGGCACCCACCTCCATGATAAATGGCTTATCTACATCGGGGCGATGTAGAATGGGAGTGCTAGCGAAGTGTGTCTTAACCGAGAGGAAAGCCTTGGAGACGTCCTCCGACCACAACTTGGGATTTGCTCCCTTCTTGGTGAGGGCAACCAAGGGAGCTACCAAAGTTGAGAAGTGTGGGATGAACTGACGATAGTAATTAATGAACCCCATAAAGCGCTGCACCGCTTTAAGTGAATGGGGTTCCTGCCAGTCCATCACAGCCTGTAGCTTGGCAGGATCCATAGCCAAACCCGGGGCAGAGATGATATAACCAAGGACAGGCAAGGACTCCTGCTCAAACACACACTTCTCTAACTTGGCGTAGAGGTAGTTTGCCCGTAAGAGGTCGAAGACTTTGCGAACATCTCTCCGATGGGGGTCAATATCTGGAGAGTAGATGAGAATATCATCCAGATAGACTACGACCAAGGTGGTGAGCATATCCCGGAAGATGTCATTCACAAAGTCTTTGAAAACGGCTGGGGCATTACAGAGCCCAGAGGGCATCACCAGATATTCATAGTGCCCATCCCTGGTGTTAAAAGCCGTCTTCCATTCGTCTCCCTCACGGATGCGAATCGGGTTGTAAGCACCCCGCAGATCTAATTTTGTAAATACCCTTGCTCCCCATAGCCTATCAAAAAGCTCAGATATGAGGGGTAGTGGGTACTTGTTCTTAACGGTGATGACGTTAAGACCCCTGTAGTCTATGCATGGACGTAAGTCTCCACTCTTCTTCTGCACAAAGAAGAACCCAGCCCCTGCAGGTGACACTGACATCCTAATGAATCCTCTTGCCAGATTCTCTTGGATGTACTGAGACATTGCCTCCGTCTCCAGGAGACATAATGGATAGACTCGACCTCGGGGAGGCTCAGCACCAGACATGAGGTCAATAGAACAGTCATAGGGGCATTGAGGCGGAAAGGTCTCCGCAGCCCTTTTGGAGAACACGTCCGCATAGGGCCAATAGTGCTTGGGGAGAGAGGAAAGATCTGCGGTACCTCTGTTGTAGCAACCTGAATGCACTCCCTCTGACATCTACCCTCACAGGATTTACTCCATCCCAAAATTCTCCCTGAGGACCACTCTATATGAGGAGAATGATAGCGTAGCCATGGTATCTCCCCAACAGGACCTTATCAATTCCCTCAGGAATGACTAATAGAGAGATAACCTCCTGATGTGATGGAGACACAGAAAGAGTGAAAGGAATGGTTTGGTGGGTAATCTGTGAGGGTAGTGTCGACCCATTTACCACTCGAACGGTTACTGGTTTGGCGAGCATCACCAGGGGTATTGCGTGACGCTGGGCGAAAGCGGATGACATAAAATTACCCTCCGCCTCAGAGTCCACGCACAGCTCTACCATAAGAGTGTATGAGCCTATAGTAATTGTCCCCTTGAAGGACAACTTAGAGGCAAACGTCGCCGTGTCTAGTGTACCTCCTCCAACTGCCACTAGATACTGACGTTTCCCCGACCGCTGAGGACACTTGGAGGCAAGATGTCCTGACTGCCGGCAAACATGACAGACCTTAAGTGCACGAGCGGAATGGGACTTGGACCCTGCTCGTGTCACCTCTATGGCCTCATGTGACTCAGACGCTTGGACTGGAGATTCCAAAGGTCTGGCGAAGGTGAATCTCCCTAGTGACCAAAGCGTCGTTCACATGGTCAGCCAGCCCCCTCCAAAATACAGGAATGAGGGTTTTATCTGGCCATTCCAACTCAGACGCTAATGTCTGGAAGTGGACGGCAAAATGGCTGACCATGGTTGAACCCTGAGTCAAAGCCAGCAGTTGGAGCGCTGTATCATGGGTGACTTGAGGTCCTACAGAGACTTGTTTCAGAGTGTCCAGAAACCGAGGAACACTCCGCACCACATGATCGTTGCGCTCCCACAGTGGCGTAGCCCACTCCAATGCTCTGTCCGACAGGAGAGAGATTATGAATCCCACCTTTGCCCGCTCTGTGGGAAAACGTGTAGCCAGGAGCTCGAGGAGTATACCACACTGGCTCACGAAACCCCTACAGGACTTACTGTCCCCAGAGTATTTCTCGGGCAATGGGAGGTGAGATAAAGTCAGAACAGAGGTGGCAGTGGGTAAAACTGCTGTGGCTACGCTAGCAGCCTGAACAGCTATTGCGGTAACATCGACCGCCGAGGTTGCACGCTCAAGAGGCGCCAACCGGCCCTCCAGCAGCTGGATGTACCACTGCAATCGCTGTTCATCTGCCATTACTTAGCCAGATCCTGGTGCTAGTATATTGTTAGGGTTGGCGGAATGCACTGAATATATTTATTAGATGAGATAGGTGCGTTCGCAACCCGGGATCCACCGTGCAGGAAAGAACCTGCTGCTAAGCAAGGTGGCGAAACAAATTAGTTACTTCACAGAGCCCATAGTAAAGAGAATGCTGTGCCCTGTTTAGCTCACAGGGGACACAGCTACTGTGTAGAGCCGACAGTGGTCATGCAGTCCAACCAACAAGCAGCTCCTCTCCGGTGGAGCCGGAATTCTAATGGCTATTAGCCAGCCCTGAATTCCGACATAAACTCTGCACCGGAGGTGCCAGCATTCTAGGGGCTTATTTCAGCCGGGTCCCTGACTGCATACACAAAACTCCTCGCCGGAGGTGCCAGCAGTCTAGGGGTTTATTTCAGCCGAGTCCCTGACCATACACACGGCCACAATGGCGCTGAGCTCGTACATATTTGATACTAGCGCATGGCCGTGCAGTCATGAGAACCTTTTATAGCTGTAGCACCTACAGGACCTTCCCAGAAGGACCAATGAAAGGCTGCCACAGAACTTGATCAGGTACAGGACCTTCCTGGAGGACCAATGGAAGTTGCTGCAGTACCTGAGCATGTGATTCTTGATCTCCACTGAGAGATCTTACCCTGGGCATGCTCAGTGTGTGCAAAGCAGGACTTAGTCCCAGAAAAGCCTGCTCGCCGCAGACCAGTGCTGTGTACAATAGTAGAGCCTGGAGAGGCAGCAGTAACCCTTTGCACTGTATCAGATTCAGTGAGACGCTGGGACCGACGTCTCCACTGAGCAGGCTCCACTGCGGCTGATGCAGAATGGGAGACCGCAGCAGACATGGTTCGAGATTCCCCATGTGCAGCGGCGGGAACTCGACTCCTAACAGTTATTTCATACAAAATACTTAATAAGTAACATTTCACACATGTCTACTTTACATCAGCACAATTTTGGAACCAAATTTTTTTTCCCAAATGTGACACTATTCTAAAAACTGAACCCCTCAAGGTGCTCAAAACCACATTCAAGAAGTTTATTAACCCTTCAGGTATTTCACAGGGATTTTTGGAATGTTCTAAAAAAAGAACATTTAACTTTTTTTCACACAAAATTTACTTTAGCTCCAATTTGCTTTATTTTACCAAGGCTAACATGAGACATTGGACCCCAAAAGTTGTTGTACAATTTGTGCTGAGTATGCTGATACCCCATATGTGAGGGTAAACCACTGTTTGGGCGCATGGCAGAGCTCAGAAGGGAAGGAGCGCCATTTGACTTTTCAATGCAAAATTGATTGGAATTGAGATGGGACGCCATGTCACGTTTGGAGAGCCCCTGATGTGCCTAAACATTGAAACCCCCCTCGAGTGACACCATTTTGGAAAGTAAACCCCCTAAGAAACTAATCTTGATGTGTGGTGAGCACTTTGACCTACCAAGTGCTTCACAGAAGTTGATAATGTAGAGCTGTAAAAATAAAAAATCTAATTTTTCCACAAAAATGATTTTTCACCCCCAATTTTTTATTTTCCCAAGGGTAACAGAAGAAATTGAATTCCAAAATTTCTTGTGCAATTTTTCCTCAGTACGCTGATACCCTAAATGTTTGGGTAAACCACTGGGCGCATGGCAGAGCTAGGAAGGGAAGTAGCGCCGTTTGACTTTCCAATGCGAAATTGACTGGAATTGAGATCAGACGCCATGTCGCATGTGGAGAGCCCCTGATGTGCCTAAGCATTGAAACCTCCACAAGTGACACCATTTTGGAAAGTAGACCCCCTAAGGAACTTTTCTAGATGTGTGGTGAGCACTTTGACCCACCAAGTGCTTCACAGAAGTTTATAATGTAGAGCCATAAAATAAAAAATCATATTTTTTCACAAAAATTATATTTTGCCCCCAATTTTTTATTTTTCCAAGAGTAGCAGAAAAAATTGGACCCCAAAAGTTGTTGTGCAATTTGTCCTGAGTACACTGATATCCCATATGTGGAGGTAAACCACTGTTTGGGTGCATGGCAGAACTCGGAAGGGAAGGAGCGCCGTTTGACTTTTCAATGCAAAATAGACTGGAATTGAGATAGGACACCATGTCTCTTTTGGAGAGCCCCTGATGTGCCTAATCATTGAAACCCCCCACAAGTGACACCATTTTGGAAATTAGACCCACTAAGGAATTTATCTAGATATGTGATGAGCACTTTGACCCACCAAGTGCTTCACAGAAGTTTATAATGTAGAGCTGTAAAAATAAAAAAATATATTATTTCACAAAAATGATTTTTTCGCCCCCAATATTTTATTTTCCCAAGGGTAACAGAAGAAATTGGACGCCAAAATTTGATGTGCAATTTGTCCTGAGTATGCTGATACCCTATATGTGGGGCTAAACCACTGTTTGGGCACATGGCAGAGCTCAGAAAGGAAGAAGCGCTGTTTGACTTTGCAATGCAAAATTGGCTGGAATTGAGATGGGACGCCATGTTGCGTTTGGAGAGCCCCTAGTGTGCCTAAGCATTGAAACCCCCCACAATTGACACCATTTTGGAAATTAGACCCACTAAGGAACTTATCTAGATGCGTGGTTTTAGGGCTAGCAGAACGCACCAAATAATTAGAGAGATGGAATAAGGTGCGTTCGCAGCCTGGTGTCCACCGTGCAGAGATGGAACCTGCTGCTGAGTAATGACGGACCATATGGAGTTACAATGTGGTTACACACACGGATTAACTTCACTTTGTGCGAAGGAAGTGAACCCTGTTGTGTCACAGGGCCACAGTACCACACCAAGAGCGCAAGCAAGGAGTCTCAGAACTCTATCCCAAGACACAGGATTAGAGTTCGTCTAGACCTCTTGCGCTCGACACCACAACTGGGGTATCAGAGTAACTGCAAAAATAACTTAAATGCACAAGAGAGCGTGCAGTGCCACTCTGGCGGACGCCACTAACCACCCAGACTTGGGATAGGAAAGCGCTCTAATAGCGCACATCGCTGCACTGGCGGTCACAGCAATTAGATGCTGTTTCGTGTGTTTATTGCTGATAGCTCAGATGGGCGCTAGATAGCAGACATCCACCTTACGCGAGCAGTCAAACACAAGGAAGGGGATGATTAACGAATAACTTTCACTCATCAACACACACACAATTTCAAGAGTACACTAGCGCATGGCTGAGCGGCCATGCAAACCTTTTATAGCGGCAGTGCTGCAAGACCTCCCAGATGGACCAATAGGAGCTGCAACAGGACCTGAGCATGTGACCCCCGATCTCCAATGGGAGGTCGTCCCGTGGGCATGCTCCGTATGGGAAAAGCAGGACATATTCCCAGAAAGACCTGATCGCTGCTGATCATTGTTGGCTACAAAGGCAGAGCCTGGAAGGGCAGTAGTAACCAGTCGTCCTGTATCAACCTGAGCTAAACGCTGGGACCGATGTTTCCGTTGAGCAGGCTCCACTGCAGCTGGAGAAGAATGGGAGACCGCAGCCGAGATGGTTTGAGATTTCCCTAGTGCAGAGGTGAGAACTCGATGCCTAACATGTGATGAGCACTTTGACCCACAAAGTGCTTCACAGAAGTTTATAATGTAAAGTCGTTAAAATAAAAAATTATATTTTTGCCCCCAATTTTTTATTTTCCCAAGGGTAACAGAAGAAACTGGACCCCAAAATTTGTTGTGCAATTTGTCCTGAGAACGCTGATACCCCATATGTGGGGGTAAACCACTGTTTGGGCGCATGGCAGAGCTCAGAAGGGAAGGAGCGCCATTTGACTTTTCAATGCAAAATTGACTGGAATTGAGATGAGACGCCATGTCGCGTTTGGAGAGACCCTGATGTGCCTAAACATTGAAACCCCCCACAAGTGAAACCATTTTGGAAAGTAGACCCCATAAGAAATTTATCTAAATGTGTGGTGAGCACTTTGACCCATCAAATGCTTCACAGAAGTTTATAATGTAGAGCCGTTAAAATAAAAAATCATATTTTTTCACAAAAATTATATTTTCTCCCACAATTTTTTATTTTCCCAAGGGTAACAGAAGAAATTGGACCCCAAAGTTGTTGGGCAATTTGTGTTGAGTACGCTGATACCCCATATGTGGGGGTAAAAAACCACTGTTTGGGTGCATAGCTGATCTTGGAAGTGAAGGAGCTCCGTTTGACTTTTCAATGCAAAATTGACTGGAATTGAGATAGGACACCATGGCGCGTTTGGAGAGCCCCTGATGTGCCTAAACATTGAAACCCCCCACAAGTGAGACCATTTTGGAAAGTAGACCCCCTAAGGAACTTATCTGGATGTGTGGTGAGCATTTTGAAACCCCAAGTGTTTCACTGCCGTTTATAACGCAGAGCCGTGAAAATAAAAATATTTTTTTTTCACAAAAAATATATTTTTTTAGCCACCGGTTTTGTGTTTTCCCAAGGGTGACAGGAGAAACTGCATACCAAAAGTTGTTGTCCAATTTGTACCAAGTACGCTGATACCCCATATGTTGGAGGGAACCACCGTTTGGGCTCATGGCAGAGTTTGGAAGGGAATGAGCGCTGTTTGGAATGCAGACTTGGAATGGAATGGTCTGCAGGCATCACATTGCTCTTGCAGATCCCCTGATGCACCTAAACAGTAGAAACCCCCCACATGTGACCCCATATTGGAAACGAGATCCCCCAAGGAACTTATCTAGATGTATTGTGAGAACTTTGTACCCCCAAGTGTTTCACTACAATTTATAACGCAGAGCCATTGTTAGGGTTGGCTGAACGCACCAAGTATATACTGTATATATGTATTAATAGGTGCGTTCGCAACCTTGGGTCCACCGTGTAGCAGAGGAACCTGCTGCTGGCAAATGGCGGCGCTATAAGGCGGTATAAGCAAACAAACTCTGTTAACTCCACAGATTCGCTAGAAACAAGATGCCGTGCCCTGTTAACCTCACAGAGGTACACAGCTACCAAACCGAGCAAAACTGTGGTCATCCAGTCAGAGAAATAGGAAAACAACTCCTCACCGGAGGTGCCGGTATTCTAGCAGCTTACTTCAGCCAAGGCCCTGAATACATACATTCAAACTCCTCACCGGAGGTGCCGGTATTCTAGGGACTTATTTCAGCCAAACCCTTACCACATCCAGACATGACCACACTGGTGCTGAGCTCATAGACTTTGGTTTGATACTAGTGGATGGCCGTGTGGCCATGCGAACCTTTTATAGCTGTAGAAGACAATGACCTTCCAAGTGGTCCAATAGGAGCTGCTACAGGGCCTGAGCGTGTGACCCCCGACCTCCAATGAGATGTCCTCCCATGTCCCAGAAAAGCCTGCACACCACTGACCAGTGCTGGCTATAAAAGCAGAACCTGGAAAGGCAGCAGTAGCCCTTTGTACAGTATCAGGCTGAGCGAGACGCTGAGACCGACGTCTCCACTGAGCAGGCTCCACTGCGGCTGAAGCAAAATGGGAGATCACAGCAGAAATGGCTCAAGATTCCCCTGTGCAGCATCGGGAACTCAACGCCTAACATTACCCTCCCTCCTAGGACCCCCCTCCTTGGCCCTCGCTATGCTCAAAGGCTGCAATGAGCAGCGAAGCCCGAATGTGCTCCACAGGTTTCCAGGTTCTGTCCTCTGGGTCGTGACCCTTCCAGTCCACCAGATAATATTTATTGCCACGTACCACCTTGCACTTCACGAGAGAGTTCATCTCAAACTCATCCGTGGACGAACCTGATGTCCAGGCAGATGACTCGGAAAACCGGGACAAATAGACGGGCTTTAAAAGGGAAATGTGAAAGGTGTCGGTGATACCAAGGCACGGAGGAATAGCCAAATGGTAGACCACAGGGTTAACCTGTTCCAGAACCTTTAAAGGGCCTATGTAGCGAGGCGCAAACTTAGTGGACTCCACTCGCAGCCTGACATTCCGGGCAGAGAGCCACACTAAGTTGCCAGGAGCAAAGGTCGGAGCGGGGCACCGGTGTGCATCAGCAGAAACCCTCATTCTCTCCTTGGAGGCCCGGATGGCATCCTGTGTGCGGTCCCAAATGTAACGTGCCTCCACCACCCAGTCTGCCACCCTAGAATCGGTGGATGACATGGGCATGGGCACAGGAACATACGGATGCTGGCCGTAATTAAGGAGAAAAGGAGTCTGCCTGGTAGAGTAGGCTACGGTGTTGTTCAAAGCAAATTCCCCCCAAGGTAGCAAAGATGTCCAGTCATCCTGCCTGGCGGAAACAAAATGTCGTAAGTATGTGACCAGAGTCTGGTTGGGCCTCTCTACCATCCCATTCGTCTCGGGATGGTACACAGAAGAGAGATTCAGCTCAATGCTGAGTAAACGACAGAGTTCTCTCCAGAATCGAGACGCAAACTGAGGACCCCGGTAACTGACAATTTTGTCAGGCATGCCATGTAAATGGAAAACATGCTTGACGAACATCGCCGTTAAATCTCGTGCAGAAGGTAACCGTGGAAGCGGAACCAAGTGCACCATCTTAGAAAAATGGTCGGTAACTACCCAGATAACTGTACAGCTACGAGACTTTGGTAAGCTTACCACGAAGTCCATCCCAACCATCTCCCAGGGCATGTCTGCCACCAGCAGGGGGTAATGTTGCCCAGCAGGCCGTTGCCAAGGAGACCAGTTCTTGGCGCAGAAGACACATGCCCGAATATAGTCCCTGACGTCACGGGCCATATGCAGCCACCAATACGTCCTCGCCAAGAGCTCAGATGTCCTCTTGGACCCAAAATGTTCAGCCACCCAGTACGAGTGAGTCCAAGAGAGAATCTCCGGTCACAAATTAGATGAAACGAAAGTCTTGCCTGGGGGCACAGTTCTCAGGCTCTCTGAAGGGACAATAAGCCGAAGCTCCTCCTCCTCTGATGACAGTACAGATCAAGAGAGAGCGTCGGCACAAACGTTCTTCTCCCTGGAAAGAAAATGGAGGGTGAAATGGAACCAGGAGAAGAACAGGGACCATCTAGCCTGGCGAGAATTTAGCCGCTGGGCTGTCTGTAAATACACCAAGTTCTTGTGGTCTGTGAACACCTGGAAGGGAAAGCGAGTGCCCTCCAGGAGGTGTCTCCACTCTGAGAAAGCCAACTTCATGGCTAGCAACTCTCTGTTCCCGATGGAATAATTCCTCTCTGCTGGTGAAAAGGTCTTGGAGAAGAAGAAGCAAGGATGCTTCCAACCTTGAGCATCCCTTTGGAAGAGGGTGCTCCAGCACCAACGGATGAGGCACCCACCTCCATGATAAATGGCTTATGTACATCAGTGCGATGTAGAATGGGAGTGCTAGCGAAGTGTGACTTAACCGAGAGAGTGAAGTGTGATGTAATCAAGAGTAAGGCCTGGGAGACCTCTTCCGACCACAACTTGGGATTTGCCCCCTTCTTGGTGAGGGCAACCAAGGAACCAAAGTTGAGAAGTGGGGAATGAACTGGCGATAGTAATTAATAAACCCCATATAGCGCTGCACCGCTTTGAGAGAATGGGGTTCCTGCCAGTCCATTAGAGCCTGTAGCTTGGCAGGATCCATAGCCAATCCCCGGGCAGAGATGATATAGCCAAGGAAAGGCAAGGAATCCAGCTCAAACACACACTTCTCCAACTTGGCATAGAGGGAGTTAGCCTGTAGGAGGTCGAAGACCTTGCAAACCTCTCTCTGGTGGGAGTCAATATCTGGATAGTAAATGAGAATATCATCCAGATAAACTAAGAACGAGGTGGAAAGCATATCCCGGAAGATGTAGTTTACAAAGCCTTGGAAAATGGCTGGGGCATTACAGAGCCCGAAGGGCATCACCAGATATTCATAGTGCCCATTCCTGGTGTTAAAAGCCGTCTTCCATTCGTCCCCCTCACGGATGCGAATCAGGTTGTAAGCACCCCACAGATCTAATTTTGTAAATACCCTTGCTCCCCATAGCCTATCAAAAAACTCAGATATCCGGAGTAGTGGGTACTTATTCTTAACGGTGATGGCGTTAAGACCCCTGTAGTCTATGCATGTACGGAGTTCTCCACTCTTCTTCTGTACGAAGAAGAACCCAGCCCCTGCAGGTGACACTGACTTCCTAATGAATCATCTTGCCAGATTCTCTCAGATATACTGTGACATTGCCTCCATCTCCGGGAGAGACAACAGATAGACTAAACCCCGGGGATGCTCAGCACCTGGCAAGAGGTCAATAGGACAGTCATAGGGGCGGTGAGGCGGAAGGGTCTCCGCAGCCCTTTTGGAGAACACGTCCACATAGGGCCAATATTTCTTGGGGAGAGAGGAAAGATCTGCGGGTACCTCACTTGTAGCAACCTGAACGCTTTCCCTCTGACATCCACCCCCACAAGATTCACCCCATCCTAAAATTCTGCCTGTGGACCACTCAATATGAGGAGAGTGCTACCGTAGCCAAGGCATCCTTAACAGGACCCCATCAATTCCCTCAGGAATGACGAGCAGAGATATTATCTCCTGATGAGATGGTGACAAGGACAGAGTGAAAGGGATGGTCTGGTGTGTTATTTGTAAGGGCAGTGTTAACCCATTCACCACTTGTACAGTTACTGGTTGAGCTAGCATTACCAGGGGTATTGCATGATGCTGGGTGAAGGCAGAAGACATAAAATTGCCCTCTGCCCCAGAATCCACGCAGAGCTCTACCGAGTGAGTGAATGAGCCTATTGTAATTGTCCCCTTAAAGAACAATTTGGAGGCAAACATCACCATGCCTAGTGTACCTCCACCTGCTACCACTATACGCTGACTTTTCCTCGTCCGCTGTGAACATCTGGTGGCAAGATGTCCTGACTGCTGGCAAACATGGCAGACCTTGAGTGCACGAGCAGTCCGGGACTTAGATCCCGCTCGTGACACTTCCATGGCCTCATGTGACTCAGAGACCAGGTCCAGAGATTCCAAAGGTTTGGCAAAGGTGGGACCCAGTCAAAACCTTTGCCTACACTGGGCTCGCTATAACCTCCACTGGTGAAGACGGAGGTCAATACGGGTAGACACAGCTATTAACTCGTCCAGTGTGGTGGGAATCTCCCTTGAGGCCAGAGCGTCCTTCACGTGGTCAGGCAGCCCCTTCCAAAATATAGGGATAAGAGCTGTATCCGACCACTCCAGCTCAGATGCTAGGGTGCGGAAGTGGACAGCAAAATGGCTGACCCAGGACGAGCCCTGAGTCAATGTCAACAGTTGGAGCGCTGTATCATGGGTGACTCGAGACCCTAAAAAGACCTGTTTCAGAGTGCTCAGTAACAGCGGAGCACTCTGCACCACATGATCGCCACGCTCCCACAGCGGCGTAGCCCACTCCAACGCCCTGTCCAACAGAAGAGACAAAATAAATCCCACCTTTGCCCGCTCTGTGGGGAAACGTGCGGCCAGGAGCTCAATGTGTATAGAGCACTGGCTCACGAAACCCCTACAAGATTTACTATCACCAGAAAATTTTTTTGGTAGCGGGAGGCAAGATAGAGTCAGAACAGGGGTGGCCATGGACAAGGTTGCTGCAGCCGTGCTAGCAGCCTGAACAGCATCTGCGGTAACATCCACAGCTGAGGTTGTGTGGTAAAGAGCCGCCAACCTACCCTCCAGCTGCTCGATGTGCCACAAGGATTGCTGTTTGTCCGCCATTTGCTAGCCAGACCCGGGCGCTAGTATTATGTTAGGGTTGGCAGAATGCAGTATATATATATATGTATTAATAGGTGCATTCGCAACCTTGGGTCCACCGTGCGGCAGAGGAACCTGCTGCTGGCAAATGGCGGCGCTATATGGCGGTAAAAGGAAACTCTGTTAACTCCACAGATTTGCTAGAAACAAGATGCTGTGCCCTGTTAGCCTCACATAGGTACACAGCTAACAAACAGAGCAAAACTGTGGTCATGCAGTCGGAGAAACAGGCAAACAACTCTTCACCGGAGGTGACGGTATTCTAGCAGCCTATTTCAACCAAGGCCCTGAATACACACATACAAACGCCTCACCGGAGGTGCCGGTATTCTAGGGGCTTATTTCAGCCAAGCCCTAACCACATCCAGACATGACCACACTGGTGCTGAGCTCATAGACTTTGGATTGATACTAGCACATGGCCGTGCGGCCATGCGAACCTTTTATAGCTGTAGCAGACAAGGACCTTCCAAGTGGTCCAATAGGATCTGCAACAGGACCTGAGCATGTGACCCCCGACCTCCAATGAGATGTCCTCCTGTGGGCATGCTCAGTGTGTGCAAAGCATGACTTAGTCCCAGAAACGCCTGCACGCTGCTGACCAGTACTGGCTACAAAAGCAGAACCTGGAAAGGTAGCATTCACCCTTTGCACTGTATCAAGCTGAGCGAGACGCTGGGACCGACATCTCTGCTGAGCAGGCTCCACCGTGGCTGAAGCAGAATGGGAGATCGCAACTGACATGGCTCGAGATTCCCCCTGTGCAGCAGCGGGAACTCGACTCCTAACAGCCGTGAAAATAAAAAATCATTTTTTCCCACAAAAATGATTTTATTAGCCCCTAAAATTTTTATTTTCCCAAGGGTAACCAGAGAAATCGCACCACAAAAGTTGTTGTCCAATTTGTCCTGAGTACGCTGATACCCCATATGTTGGGGTAAACCCCTGTTTTGGTGCACGTAGGGTTGAGCGACTTTTACTTTTATAGGATCGGGTCGGGTTTCACGAAACCCGACTTTCTCAAAAGTCGGGTCGAGTGAAATCGGACGATCCTATAGAAAAGTCGGGGTCGGGGTCGGCCGAAACACGAAACCCAATGCAGTGCAATGGGATACTATGGTTCCCAGGGTCTGAAGGAGAGGAAACTCTCCTTCAGGCCCTGGGATCCATATTTAAGTGTAAAATAAAGAATTAAAATAAAAAATATTGCTATACTTACCCTCTGACGCGCCCTGGTACTAACTGGCAGCCTTCCTTCCTTAGAATCAGCGCGTGAAGGACCTTAGATGACGTCGCGGCTTGTGATTGGTCGCGCGACCGCCCATGTGACCGCTCACGCGACCAATCACAAGCCGCGACGTCACCGAAGGTCCTTCAAGTGCTGATTCTTAGGAAGGAAGGCTGCCGGAAAGAAGCAGGGCGCGTCCGAAGGTGAGTATATTCCTATTAGAGAGTCAGAGCCCATGGGCTGCCCCTATAGTCTTGGTGAGAAAGAAAGACGGGTCCTTGCAGTTCTGTGTGGACTATCGCCAGTTCAACGCTTGCACAGTGCGAGACTCATACCCACTGCCCAGGATAGAGGAGTCCCTGATGGCACTAGAGAATGCCAGATATTTCTCCACGTTAGACTTGGCCAGCGGCTACTGGCAGGTGCCCATGTCTGAGCAAGACTGAGCCAAGACGGCTTTCATCCTTCCGATGGGACTTTATGAGTTCGACCGGATGCCCTTCGGCCTAGCAAATACCCCAGGAACATTTCAGCGACTCATGGAGAGATGTCTGGGAGACCTGAACTTTGTAGCCACTTTGATTTACCTGGATGATATCATTGTCTTTGCCCCCACCTTTGAGGAGCATCTGCAGAGACTAGAGCAAGTTCTGAGTCGGCTACAGAAGTATGGCTTGAAAGTGAAACTCCAGAAATGTCACCTTTTCCGTGCCGAGATTGAATACTTGGGACACATTTTCTCCGCTGAGGGGGTGAGGCCTTCCCAGCAGAAGATTGCTGTGGTACAAGAGTGGCCAACTCCAAAAACTGTGAAAGATGTGCGTGCGTTCTTGGGACTCACAGGATACTTCACATGCTTCGTAAAAGACTTTACCAGTCTTGCAAATCCACTCCAGGAGTTGTTGAGGGGAGAGCCCTCTTGCACCAAAAACAGGAACATACAGTGGGGGAAGCGTCAGGGGGGAGGCATTCTTGACTTTGAAGAAGGCTTTGACGGAGGCCCCCGTGCTGGCCTACGCTGACTTCATCTTGCATACTGATGGGAGCCTGCAGGGCCTCGGGGCCGTACTATCGCAGATGCAGGACGGGAAAGAGCACGTCATCGCATACGCCAGTCGGTCTTTGCATGACTCAGAAAAGAATCCAGAAAAACTACAGTTCGTTTAAGCTGGAGTTGTTGGCGCTGGTGTGGGCAATGACTGAGAAGTTCACAGAATATCTGGCTGGCTCAGAAGTTCATGTACGCACCAATAACAATCCATTGGCCCATGTCGAGAATGCCAAGTTAGGTGCTCTAGAACAATGATGGGTAGCCCAAATGGCCAAGTTCCGATACAGAATTTAGTACAAAAGAGGAACTGAGAATGTTCATGCGGATGCTCTCTCCCGAGTAAACTATCGCAAACCAGCACCCAGCCAAGATGAAGAACTGGAGGATGTGGAGGTTCTAGGTTTTGGAGAGACTGCCAGGACGGTGGCAGCGACGCAGGAAATTGAACAGGAAGAGGCCTGTGTGAATCTTCTGGAGCAGCCCCGCGATCAGTGGGTTCGAGTGCAGCAGGAGGATCCAGAGCTAGCTCAGTTGAGAAGGTGGGTCGTGTCTGAACAAATGCGCAATCGGCAAGAGATGAGGTCCATGTCACCTGAAGTACTGAAGATGCTACACCAGTGGGGGAGGCTCCAGTTGCGGGATGGTATCCTGTACTGGAAGGTATTCCTACAAACAGAACTCAGTCTTGTATGGCAGACGGTGATTCCCTCATCCTTGATAGATCAGGTGGCTAAGGAAGCACATGAGAAAGTAGCACACTTTGGGCAAGAAAAACTTTCCAGTGGTTACAGCACCTATTTTATCATCCCAACTTAAGGAACATTGTGGAGAAAGTATGTCAGCAATGCAGAAGTTGTGAGCTGGTCAAACCACCAGAACAACGAGCCCCCACAGAGACGGTGAGGTCTCCTGGCCCCATGAACCTACTGGCAATAGATTACTCGACAATTGAACCAGCACACTAAGGCTGTGAGCATTGTTTAGTGATGATAGACCACTTTACTAAATTTGCCGTAGTGACACCCATGCGGGACCAGACTGCCGAATCTGCTGCTCACGCAATTTGCAAACACTTCATATAGGTGTACGGGTGTCCCAAGCGCATCCATTCTGATAAAGGGGCCTGCCTCCTCAGAAGAGAGATGGAGGAGCTGCACCAGCTGTACAAAATTGATAAGTCCCGGACCACCCCTTATCACCCACAGGGGAATGGGGCTTGTGAAAGATTTAACCGCACTCTTATTCAAATGCTGAGGACCCTGGAAGAGGACCAGAAGGCGAAGTGGACTGAGTCCGTCCCTGAATTGGTGTGGGCGTGTAACAATCGGTAACACAGCACTACCGGATTCACCCCCTACTCTTTGTTCTTTGGCCGACCCGGGAAGGGGCTGGCAGAGCTGGAGCTGGAACCCAAGGAGGACTACCCACGGATGGGGTGTACTCCTGGGTTCAAGAACATCGTCGTCGGCTGCGGACAATTCAACATCTAGTGCAGAACCAGCTGCAAGAATTGGAGCATCCCCAGGTAGCTCCTCAAAAGGGGACAGCCCTGCGGCCTGGAGACCGAGTCTTAGTGTGGAAAAGGCGCCCACATAACAAACTAGAGTACCGTGGGAGAAAAGGCCGTACCGAGTGAAGTGGCGGCTCGGCAACGGGGGTCCCGTTTATGAGGTCCAGCCCGAAATGGAAGAGGGGACTCTCACCCGCACACTGCACAGGAATATGTTGCGCCCCTGTTTGTCTCAAGATCTTGAATCAGTCCAATTAGCTCCTGAGCCCCAACCAGCTGCGCCAGTGATCAATGTAGATGTGGAAGATGAGGAAGACTCCCAATCTCTCCCAGGGAACCCAGAAATAGGGCTGGTGCCTGAAACTACCAACGTATCGGAGGAAACCTTGACTCCTCCCACAGCATTTGACACCACGGCCCCTGCTGATTTGAGACGCTCTGAACGTTCAACAGCTGGTGCACCCCCTGTTCGCTACAATCAGGACGAGTTCATCTGGCAGCAGATTGTGCAAGGACTGGAAGATTGCCAACAGGAACTCCTGAAAATCTCGCCCGTGGAATGGCGAGTAGAAAGGTGGGGGGAATGTAAGGAGGTGAAGCATAAGAAGAGTACAGGGGTGGTTACCTTCTCGGCACTGTGCCTGGAACCATTGAGCTGTGCTACAGGTTCCCCAGGGGGAGACTTAGAGACTGGGACAGGAAGGAAGCTGGGCAGAGAGCGGGAAAGGCACGCGCGCAAGGAACCGAGCAGCGTTAGCAGCGGTCAGAGCAGGGTGCAGCTGCGCTCCGGGAGAGAGAGAGGGCTTCTGGTCAGGGGACAAATACAGGGAGATTGCCCAGAAAGACTGCATCTTGTGAGTACATGAAAGCAGACTCTGCTGTGACTGGAGAGGGGGGCTTTGAGACCTGTGTAGAGACACTGGTCCTTGCAGAGACTGCGACCCCCTGGCATCAGTACAGAGACTGTGACCCCTGGTACCCACGGTAACAGTGCAGATCCCCTGATTCCTGGGGGGAGACTTAAGAGTGCAGAGCCCCTGATTCCTGGTGAGAGACTTAATAATAGACTGACCATCGGTTTCCCGGGATAGGCTGTTCTGTAAAAGCTAAAGACTGTGCATATTACATTAACTCCCGAAACCCCAGGCAGCGGGCTCCTAGAGACTACTCAGCCCATGGACAACAAAGAGGGACGACAAGTGCCACTGTTTCTCGGCGCCTATGTTGGAGAAGACGACCCTTCAAGCAAATCCTCATCAGACTGATTTTTATTTAATTGTATGAACATATATTTTAACAACATATAAGAATGAATAACAAACAATAAAAAGTGATTGAAAGAGGACAAAGGAACACAAATCAGAGTCGAAATGATGTAAAATATATTGACCAAGATATCTAGATGTAATTTGATTGTTTAGTCGTCAAGATTGTTAGTCCTTTAGCGTTACCTAGGGTGCACCACATGGAGGCGGACTAACATTGCACCCTATCAGACTGATAAGTGTTCCTTTCTTAAGAAATCTTGCTTACTTCTGTTACACTGTTTGTCTCCCATATTTTTGCACTGTTTTATTGCTAGTTATTTTCCATTGCTTCCTCCCTGCGAAGAGAACCTGATTCCTGTTATTAAACCCCTCAACTGTTGGTCTGTCTATTCCGTGGTGACATACTCAGTACCTGTATACTTTTACACCCTACTCACCCCTCTTGGTCCTGATGTGGTTGGTTGTCTGGTGGTGGAGGTAAACGAATGATCAGTGGGGGTGACATGCTGTTCTACAACTTCCTAACTCTCTGGATTACTGTCAGCTCACTACCAAAAAGTCAGTGTCCCCACTACCCACTAACCACACTACTGTGTCAGCTTCTTATGTCACTAGATGTGATCTTGTCTGGACAGGATTTAGTGCAATTCACTTAGGTCTGCTTGCAGCACAGGTCATACAAGTGTTTCTCCAGTCTGGGTTTGGCTGACCACGATGTTTACAAGTCCATGTGTCTTGTCTCGGTCTCTGGTTATACAGAGGTGGGGCGCTAGCAGTGATAAATTTTTGTGTATCAAAACAGTCATAATACACCTTACATCCTACTGTAGTCTCTATACTTCCATACTGTTGTATTTCCTCCGCCACACAACACCATTTATTCACCTGTTGCTCTCTCTCCTCGTCTTTTATCCAACCTCTATACTCCTCTCTGAAACTATGCCACTTCTGTACATCCAAACATCCACACTCTCGCATGTTTGCCTTTTTCAATATTGGTCCCACATCTTTCACTGCTTCCTTTCCTTCTCTGTCTTTTACAATCTGCATAGCTGTTTTGGATATCATTGAGGGCCCTGGCTCCACATAGAAAAAGTTGCCCATGGCTTCAACTTATTCTCCAGACAGCTCACCTTTATTCTGCAAATTCCCTTTAAGTGTGCCTGGATCTTGTCTACGGGCCACACGTAGTAAGTCAGAGTGAGCCTGTCAAGGTGTAGCGGGAAGGCTCCTTGCCTCTCACCCGGTAGAGCTACAGGATGTAATAAGAAGACTCTTTGCCTCTCACCTTTAGATCAGCTGACTTGAATAGGAATGCCCAGATGTGTTAGGCCTCTAACCTACAAGCCCAGCTCCATGGAACTAGGGAAGACTCTTTGCCTCTCACCCATAAGAAAAACCAGCTGACTAAAGTAAGAAGGCCCAGTTGTGTTAGGCCTCTGACCTACTAGATCAGCAGTGCTGTTGACTACCTCCTTTGTTGATCCTCAGTTAGCTATATATCAATCACTCAACTTGAAGCAGGTGAATCTTTTACCAATCTTTCAATCACACTGATGACCAAACAATCTTTTACAAATTTCCTCTAAAATAGGCACAGTTCTTTTTCCTTTTTCCTGTTTAGAACAGTACTGTTGCTTTAAGGGCACATCTTCCAGCTTGTATTATACCTCCTCCCATCAGGCACTTAGCGGAAATAAGAACAGAGAGGAGAAACTCACAAGCAATTATGCAATGGCTTCATTCACCCCTTGTCACGGGGAGCCTAGGTAGGCAAAGCTAATAACCCGGGCCCCTGCAATATCCCTCAGACTAGGGAAACCCTGTCTGTCCCTCTCCCAGAGATTACACTGATGATGTGCTCATCTGGGTCGCCAGGCCTGACCCTGACTCCTGTTTCAGTACTAATCTGAAATCTCCACCCTCCACCCATTGATAATTCTTCACACCAACCCCTACAGAAAGCACAGACAGAGAAAACCAAAAACGCACCACGCCGCAAACACACTAAGGAAAACACTATAATGTGCACAGGGCAAAACAAACACAAATATAGGAAGGAGAAATATGACAAAGGATCATACACCACCAGATATGATATTTCCACTCCAAGACCCCCACTCCGAACCGAGATCACCAGGCACAAGACACAAGCTATAATCGGCGACGCCCAAAGTTCAGTAGAACTATTTAAAGGCCGTGGGTGTGACCCAGCCTCCAATCCAAGTACCAGCTAGATTAACCCCGGACAACCTAGATAAAATCTAGCCGTGCCACTGAGCGCATAGTGGACGAATGCAGAATTACCGCTGTCTGTCGGACGCCCTAGTGTGAATAGCGTCCGACATGACACCCATCCCATAAGAATTTTAGAAATGTAGTGTCCTTCACACAGAAACAGAATACAGCAGTGCTAAGGCTTAATTCATTTATACAAAACCTTCATCCTCTAGGAATCAAAAACAGTTTCACTATAAGGGCAGATCACTGGACAATTTGAATAATCTGATCCTGACCGCGTCTGGCCAAACCACATACAGGAACCTGTCCAATGTCAAACCATATATAACACAGGTTTCACTGAATCTCAGATGTAAGTTAAATTTAAAATAAAAATATCCACAACTCATCCATCCTGGACCCTCAGCAACAATTGGATAAGTAATGATATTTATGTGATGATTAATTCATACGTGCTCATTCAGGGATTTTTTTTGTCCCTTCACTTGTCAGTAGATTTCTACAAGAAGAGAATCAAAATCCCTTATCTCAATCACTCTGCCTGATTCAGCTCAAAGTGAGCTGAATAATATCCTCTGTCACATATAGAGGACCACACCTAACGGAACCCCTCATCAATCAGGGATTTATTTATATCCCTTATACTCAATTAGTCACCTCTTATCTCATTCAGAAGTTCTCATAGACATACATAAAAGGATTCACACAGCCTACCTATTTTGCACTTTGGAATTAACACAACTTATGAAAAACTGCAGCAGTGTCCACTGAAACTCCAAAAACGCCAAAGCCAATTACTTAAACATAAAAAAAATAATCCACAGAAATACAACCCTATACAATGTACTGACAATCCAAGATGACCAAAAGACCAAAACACCAAAACTGCACAGAGTCTGTCCCAGCTCTGCATTATACAACCAGTTAGTATATTGACAGATAATACAGATAACCATAATCATCTTACTACTCTATTATTCAACTCTCATATGGACATAAACAGACAAAACATAAAACTCAATGGTGATGTAGGTTCTTTGAACCGATTTTGCAGCCTTTACCCAGAGATATGGGGAGATCTGGAGAGATTGCAAGTGCAAAACAAAGTGCAAGAATACAATTTCTCACCTTGCTGCAGCTGGATTTGCATGTCCAATCTCCCAGGAAGCTCCCACTTACGAATTCCGAATAGGCTGTTACCACAGCCCCACATTGGATGCCAATACTGTCATAGCTGTTTGCGTTCTGACCAAATGTCAGATATGCCAGATAACCAGAGAGGCCAAATAAGGAGTTTACACCCTTCATTGACAAGCGCGCTTGGAGAAAAATGAAACTGCACAGATGTTGTGAGCAAAATCACTTTATCTGATATAATGAAGCAAGATGCAGTATTTTATACCATTTACAGCAATGTAACTCATGTAGCCCCCCCGTTACTCGGGTCATGCTGACCTTTATTTACCATGTACCCAGAACATGCTGTTTGCTGACTATTGGAAACATATAATAAAAGAAGTATAAAATCCTTGAATCGGAGACTACAAGACTACTACATCATAGGAACAAATTCTAGCAAATTCTAGCAATTAAAGGCACAAGGCAAATTAAAGGCAAAACATTAGCCCTTCCATATCAGGTGGATACCCGGTCTGTACCCCATTACTTGACAGACTTTGAGGATGTGTTTTTTGAGCAGGGGAGCCAAGAGCTTTCCCCTCATCGTCCTTATAATTGTGCCATTAATCTGGTTCCATCCACAATTTAGTTCGTTCAATGGTGATCGCCCTTCTGGTTTACCAGAGGAGGAACGGTTTTCTTCTTCTATTTATACTGTATGGCAGGGGGTGATTAATAATTTGCGAAAGATGGGTTCCAAATATAAAAGTGTGACTGATCAAAGACGTTTGGTGGGTCCGGACCTGTGTGTTGGTGACTTTGTATGGCTGTCCTCAAGGAACATTAAGCTGAAGGTTCCGTCTTGGAAATTGGGTCCCAGGTTTATTGGTCCTTATAAGATCTAAACTGTTGCCGATTTGGTAGCATTCCGCCTTGCTCTGCCACCTACTTTAAAAAACCATAAAGTTTTTCACTATTCACTTCTCAAGAAGTACGTAGCATCTGCAGGACCTTCACCTCTGCCACCTTCTCCTGTTGTTGTCGATGGTAATCGTTCCAGATAGCAAAGATCTTAGACTCTCCTCTTGTTTGTAGGTCACTTCAATACATGGTACAGTGGAAGGGGTACGGTCCTGAGGAGAGGATGTGGGGTCCAGCTTCTGACATCCATGTGGCCAGACTGGTTCGAGTCTTTCATGTTGCACACCCAAATAAACCAGGCCCTGAGGTTCCGGAGGTCCCTCGTAGAAGGGGGTACTGTCACGGACATACATGAGACATAGCAGCGCCAAAAGACCACAGCGTCTGATGGTTCCTGCTTCGCCGCTTTGAGGAAGCACTTCTCTGGTGTATTAAATGTGTTTTCTTTTCTTTCAGCAGCACAGGGGCTAATCGGCCATGTGAAAATCCCTGCATTCTGCTGTGCGCGGTTAGCCACTCCTCTCCCCTATAAAAGCTTGGCCTTCTGGCCAGGTCCTTGTCTGAGTTAGCACTTGCTACATAGATCTGGAGAGTGAGGAGCTGGTGTTTGGAGAGCTGGAGTAGTTTATTGTGCGACAGTTGCGTGGTTTGTGTGCTTGAAAATTCTTCATCCTTACCTCCCTTATTTTCTTCCCACGTCCTTCACACTCTGGTGAATACCTCTGTTATTTGGGAGAGTATATTTTGTGCAAGTGAAATTTTCTTTTACCCTTGTCTTTGTTCCCCTGTCTGTCAAGTTTGTGTACTGCGGTACACAGTAGCGCCTCTCTTCCCTGGGTGGGGGAAGGGGACAGGTGCAGGGCTGCAGGTGGGAGACAGGGCAAGGGCAGAAGTCCCAGCATTCTCGCCATCTGAGGTATCCTGAGGAAAAGGGTGTGCTGGGCACCCCCTAGTGCTAGGGCCAGGAAAGGTGCCCCTGGTCCCAGTTTACTCGCCAGTCCTATTGTGCCAAGTATTCTGTGGTCTGGGGTATATTACTGTGCTATTTCTCAAAAAAAAACATAAAAACATCTTTGTGGAGTTAAATTTCTCAGCTATGCAGTGTTCCGTGACGTGGGGTACATTTATGTGATATCTAACACTTCCAAAAAATGTTTACATTTTTTTTCTGGGTTAAATTACTTACCCATACAGTATTAAGTGGTCTGGAGTACAATACTGTGACATGTATGACTCTAAAAAAAGAGTTTGAAAATTTTGCTGGGTTAAATTTCTCACCCATACAGTATTCCGTGGTCTGTGGGACATTTTTGTGATATATAACACTCCACAAAAAGTGTTTAAAATTTTTGATGGGCTAAATTTCTAACCGATACCCTACTCCATGATCTGAGGTATATTTTTGTGGTATTTAACACCCCAAAAAGTGTTAACATTTTTTGCAGTATTCAATTTGTTATCCATGCAGTGTAATGTGCTTAGTGGGCAGCAAAAATGGCAGAACCACACAAGACTCCAGAGAGACTGGAGGAATATCAGAGACAGAGTGAGCTGGTGCAACAGCAGAGGTGGCAGGATCCTGTGGCCTGAAACCGGTCGATTTTCTGAAACTAAGACTGAAACTCAGGCTGCATTTTTAACTGCTGGGGTTATTGCAGGCTGCAGATGGAAGAGACAAGAACTGGTGAGTGGACTGCGGGTCCTAGGCTGGTCAGAAAAGACAAGGAGGTGAGCCAGCACCAAGTTTGGAGAAATGTTAATGGACCCGCTAGCCTCAAAGTTCTGACAGTGGAGAAGGGAGTACATTGAAGAGTTAGGCAACTGCCATCACATCTCGATCAACCATCAGGCAGTAGAAACGGAACACTTGCCTCAAAAGGCTGCAAGAGCTGAAAGCTGGAACCAGGGTCACATTCCTAAAAATGGAGAGGCAACATTGCTGATATGCAGTGGGTGCGATCCCAGAAGGAAGGGAGCAGTATCTACCCTCTTTGAGGAATTAATGGGCCTAGGAGAAGCTCCTTGAGGTGGCTCGAGGCAAGACTTCTACCACCCTCGAGAATCCTCGCCTCCTATGTAGGAGCAGGCGATGGTGCAGGTGACACAGTGAATGGTTGCCCATTTCTATATGTTGGGGGCTCTGGCACTACTTGACGCCTTGTCACTTACAGGCCAGGCACCTGGGAGTAAGGCTCCAGGAAGCAGGTGGAGGCAGTCCCTTCAGCCTCCCAATGAAGACCAAAGACCAATGAAGGAGAAAAAGCAGACAACTGAAGAGGATTAATGTATTACCCTGCTTATAATACGTACTGGCCTTCCACTTTGTAAAAAGGCTTTATGAGTGTAGGAGTACAGTACCTACACTTTAAAAGTACTTGAATGAAGCCCGCCAGTTGCTATCTTTCAGGGGTCTATGGATGACCCTCCTTTTAATTTTTTCCTGGCTTTGAACTTTCTGCAAAGTCTTTATGAGTTTAGAAGCATATAAACTACATTTTCAAAATATTTATGTTACAAATTTATTTCTGGATTATACTTACCTGCTCCTGGCGCGGTCCCTGCAGGTCCCTGGCTTCCCGACGCCGGCAGCTTCCTCCTGTACTGAGTGGTCACATGGTACCGCTCATTACAGTAATGAATATGCGGCTCCACCTCCCATAGAGGTGGAGCCGCATATTCATTACTGTAATGAGCGGTAATGGTGACCGCTCACTACAGGAAGAAGCTGCAGCGTCGGGGAAGCAGGGACTGCACAGCGCCAGGAGCAGGTAAGTATAACCGGGAGGGGAGCTCTGCACTGCGCGATAGTCACCTGCTCCTCGTTCCGGCGCTGCTCCATCTTCAGCAGTGGCGCTCAGGTCAGAGGGCGCGGTGACGTGGTCAGTGCGCGCCCTCAGCCTGAACGCCAGTGCTGAAGACGGAGCGGCGCCGGAGTGAGGAGCAGGTGACTATTGAATGTGCCGGGGGCCTGAGCGACGGAGAGGTGAGTATGTGATTTTTTTTATCACAGCAAATGGGGCAAGTGTCTGTATGGAGCATCTATGGAGCCATAACGTTTGTGCAGCAGTATAAGGGGCCATAACGTTTGTGCAGCACTATATGGGGCCATAACGTTTGTGCAGTACTATATGGGGCCATAACGTCTGTGCAGCACTGTATGGGGCCATAATGTTTGTGCAGCACTGTATGGGGCCATAACGTTTGTGCAGCACTATATGGGGCCATAACGTTTGTGCAGCACTATATGGGGCCATAACGTTTGTGCAGCACTGTATGGGGCCATAAAGTTTGTGCAGCACTATATGGGGCCATAACGTTTGTGCAGCACTGTATGGAGCAAGTGTCTGTATGGGGCCATAACGTTTGTGCAGCACTATATGGGGAAAATATCTTTATGGAGCATCTTATGGGGCCATAATCAGCATTTGTGCAGCATTATATGGGACAAATATGTCTATGGAGCATCTTATGGGGCCATTATTAAACTTTATGCAGGATTATATGGGGCATAATTTAATATGGAGCATCTTATGGGGCCATCATAAACTTTATGGAGCATTATATGGGGCTCCTGATTCAATATGGATATTCAAAAACACTTAACCTACTGATGTCTCAATTAATTTTACTTTTATTGGTATCTATTTTTACTTTTGACATTTACCGGTAGCTGCTGCATTTCCCACCCTAGGCTTATACTCGAGTCATTAAGTTTTCCCAGTTTTTTGTGGCAAAATTAGGGGGGTCGGCTTATACTCGGGTCGGCTTATACTCGAGTATATACGGTATATTAAAATCACAAAAATCCTTCCAAAACCTTTTATGGATGCAAGGATTCATCCAAACACTGTAGCGTGGTTCTTGTTACTTTTCTCTGGCATATTAAACTCACAAAAACCCTTTCAAAACTTTTTAGAGATTCAATGAGACATCCATACACTGTAACACAGTTCTTGTCACATTTCGCTGGTAAATTAAACTCACAAAAATCTTCCAAATCTTTTTATAGTTTTAATGATTCATCCATACACTGTAAAGCGGTTCTTGTTACATTTTTATGGTATATTAAATCCTAAAAAAGCTTCCAAAAATATTTATGAATTCAATGATTAATGCTTACAGTTTAACGTGATTTGTGTAAAACTATGGTGGCATAAAATTTTAAAAAACCACTTAGCCTTTTACAGTTCACAAAGAATTTTTGGTCAAACATTTGACTATGGTCATATATATTGTAGAACCTGCTTTGTATTAATTTTTTTTAAATAAAAACCAAAATTAGCCACTACTGGTGTACTACTTTCTTAATATTTTAAAGAGGCCACCCAGTTGTTGTCTTCAAAGGTGTATAGATAACCCTGCTTGTAATTTTTGAAGGAATTTGCACTCTGCATAACTTTTAGGAGTGTAGGCATACCACAGCTATACCTTATTCTCAATAGCTGAATGAGGTACTTCAGTTGGTGACTTCAAGGTTGTATGGATGACCCTGCTTCTAATTTTCGGCAGGCTTTGCACTCTGCATAGATTTCACGAGTGTAGGAGTACCATATCTACACTTTGTTCACAATATTTGAATGAAGTACTACGGTTGGCGCCTTCAAGGTTCCATGGATAGCCCTGCTTGTAATTTTTAGAAGGATTTACATTTATTGCATAGCATAGCTTTAGTATTGTGAGGAAGAAGGGAGACACAAGCGCAAATGGGTCTTATCCCACAGATAGAGTATGCAATTTAACTGAAAACTGCTCACCTGGTATTAGGTATTCAAAGCATGTGTAGGTAATGGCTGCCGCAGATCCACAAGTCGGTCACCGACTGCATAAAACAGAACTCTGAAAAGGAATATGTGGATTTCGTCCGCGCTGCCCAAATGATGAGATTCCAGAAAGTTATTAAAGTTTGTCAGTGGTTTATTCTATGCGTTTCAAGGTTTTTTGCAGCCTTTTCTTCAGGAAATACCACATGAAACATACATAGGTGGAGCATTAAATACACACAGGTTTCAAAGGAAAAAAAGATAACCTGTGTCTAGGAGTAATAATTCACCGACTAAAGCACTAAATAAGCAAATAAATCCAATACACAATAAAACATAACATTTACTTATAATAAAGCTAAAAAACGACAACACTCACGACCTAAAAACGTCCACTGTTTGGCTGAAAAAAGATACAGGGTGCACGCAGTTCCTAATATGCGGCTATCTATGCCCTACCTTGCTGCAGAGGTTGGCACCCTATAAATCCTGTGCAATGGCGCCCCCGCTCAACGTAGGCTCACCCTGACTCACCCTGGAAAACCCTCAAGTGTGGAAAAAGATAGACATACAGCAGACCATACAGACAAACAAATAGAATAGACCAATGTGCTATGCAATTGGAGCACAAAAAATAATGTGCAAGTGTGCTATAATAAATCAACAGCAACGCACACTCAGTACATAATTGCACATATCCCCATATGGCCTATAGCCTTCCTGCGGGATTTTTCTGTACCTAGATACGTTCTGCCTGCTTGCGGGGGTTGGCACCCTATAATCCTGCACAAATGGTGCCCCCGCTCCCGTCGTCTGACCCTAATAAGCCCTACCACTGCCAGATGGCAAAAGACCGAAAAAATACTCTTTGACTCCTTGAAAAAGCCACTTAGGCGAAACGTACGTTGGAGTCGGAGTCCTTGAGGGTCACAGATCATCTTCACACTGGTACTAGTATTGCTCCAGAGGTTTTATGCACTTTTTGTCTTTATTAGACTATTTACTATGAAAGCATATGCACTTTATTGAGATGGGTTGTCCATTTCTTTTTTCATCCATCTTTTGCACCTTGGAGAGTTATATATTATTTTTTTAGTATATTTTATTATATGGATCTGGTCTCCTCATTCGGTATATCCTTTATATGTAGTATTACTGGTTGTTTTCTTTCTTTTTTTGTACTTTGTTTTTGTTTGTTATTCATTTTTGTAATAAAAATTATATTTTTATACTTTATTGTGATTATTGCCTTATGTTCATTTTGATATTGGTTTATACTTGAAGGTACTAGGAAAGGCACTGCACTTTGTGTCCAAGAATTTAGTTCCATTTTTCCAACGGAGTTACCAATATAAAGTCTAAAGAAAGTTCAAAAAGAGCAAAAAGCAAAGTTCAAAAAGCAGTCTTTCCGGAGCTTTGATTTAGTGTCTCCGGGCTGATAAAAATTCAAGAATATGCAATAAGTTCATACAGACAAGTCTCTGTAGGTACTGGGCTTAAACGTTGCAGAATGATAACAATGACTATAGTTTTATAGTTGGTAATCCGCATACCTGGCCGGTAATTGACCGTGGGTACTACGCTGTGATCTACGTAATAGCAGTGTCTCTTCATGTGGTGTACTACTGTCTACTGCGGATGTAATATCTGCCCGCTCTGCTAAAGATAATTCCACGACTATGGAGTTGGCAAGTCCACCGTGAATGGGATTACTCTGATCAGGAATCTGTTCTTCCTGGCCTGGAACCTCCCGTAGTATGGGGTCAGCCTCTTCCTGTCTTGGTACTTCTGGTATTGGGTTCGGTGTTGGGTAAAAGGCCACCATGGGAACCACTACTGCACCATGGTATGTTAGTAGGGTTTTGGGAAAGTCTCCTATACAGGTGTGATACATTTCCTCTTCTTTTTCCTTTACTGGTTGGACCTGCATGGGTTGTATAATTTCTGGTTCTGGCTGGACAACTTCTGGCTCTTTCAATGCTTCCGGACATAATTTAAGATTGTCTCTTGACACTAGTACAGATGTTAAGCCTCCGTTTTTGCTAATGAGACACATTTTAGGATTATCCATTCTTGTTGGTAAAACTGTGTAGGGTACGGCTTCCCACTGATTGTCTAGTTTATTGGTTCGACGATTTCTCTTGAGCACTTGGTCACCCGGTCTTAATGGGGTCGCTAGAGCATCCTGGTTGAAAGTTCGCTCTTGTCTTTCTCTAGTTTGCTGAAGGCTTCTTTCCACACTCTCTTGCACTTGGCGATACTGCTTTTGCCGTATGATATCCCAATTGGAGTCTTGAACTTCTGCGTCTGGTTTCAGAATTCCCATTTCTAGATCGATTGGTAATTGGCCGGGTCTTGCACGCATAAGGTAAGCTGGGGTGCAGTTGGTGGAGCTCACCGGGACATGATTATACAGATCCACCAAGTCAGGCAATTTCTCTGGCCATTGATTCCTTTCTGTCTCAGGTAAAGTCTTTAGTAGGTCTATTACAATATGGTTCATCTTCTCGCATAAGCCGTTTGTTTGTGGATGATAGGCCGTCGTCCGGATCTTTTTGCAACCATACATATTACAGAATTCTCTGAAGATCTCTGATTCAAAGGCTGTACCTTGGTCGGTGAGAACCTGTTCCGGATATCCATGGGGTCTACAAAAGTACGTTTGGAACGCTTTGGCTGCTGTTTTTGCTGTCAGATCTTTTACGGGTACTACTACCAAGAAGCGTGAATAATGGTCCACGATGGTCAAGGCATAGACATAGCCGGACCGGCTTGGTGTCAACTTCACGTGGTCTATGGCTACAAGTTCAAGTGGTTGTTTGGTGATAATGGGCTGCAGTGGTGCTCTTTGGTTCTTTTGATCGTTTCTTCTGAGGTTGCACGGGCCACAGTTTCTGCACCACTGTTCAATTGATTTTCTCATCCCGACCCAATAAAATCTTTCTCTTAGAAGTACTTCTAACTTTTTCCAACCGAAGTGACCAGCACCATTATGGTAAGCTTCGAGGACCATCTTCACATCTTGTTTAGGCACGATAATCTGCCAAACCAATTCATGTGTTTTCGGATTGGTGTACCTTCTACAGAGCTTCCCTTGATACAGGAACATTTTGCCTCTCTCTTTCCAGAGTTGATGCGTCTCTTCTGGGGCATCCTCATCGGGATATGCACTTTGCTCAGTCAGCAGTTCCTTCACCAACTTCACAGCCGGATTGCTGTCTTGGGTGTCAGCCCATCTATGGTGTGCTAACGGATTAAAATTCACCTCTTGTTGTTTCTGATAGGTACTTGACTGATGATGTTTTGCCTTGGGATGATGGAAGGCTGGTAGTTCAATTTCTTCAAGCTCCCCCATTTCTTCTTCTACATCTCTCAAGTGTGGCATCCGGGATAGGGCATCGGCATTTCCATTCTTGCGACCTGCTCGATACTTGATTATGACGTTGTAATTAGATAACCGGGCTATCCATCGCTGTTCTAACGCACCTAATTTGGCTGTGTCCAGATGGGTCAACGGATTGTTGTCAGTATAGACAATAAATTCTGCAGCGGCCAGATAGTGTTTGAAACGTTCAGTCACAGCCCAAACTACTGCCAGTAGTTCCAATTTGAAGGAGCTGTAATTTTCTGAATTTCTTTCAGTTGGCCGGAGCTTTCTACTTGCAAAGGCGATGACTTTCTCCCGACCTTCTTGCTTTTGTGACAGCACCGCTCCTAGTCCCACATTACTGGCATCGGTGTAGAGGATGAAAGGTTTATGGTAATCTGGGTATGCCAGAACCTCTTCTCTGGTTAGTGCCTTCTTTAGTTGTTCAAAGGAGTCTTCCCTTTCGTCGTTCCACTGAAAAGGAGGGTTTCGGTTTGAAGGTTTCTTCGTCTGCCCTACCAAGGCGTCTTGCAAGGGTGCTGCCAACTTGGTAAATCCTTTTATAAATCTGCGAAAGTAACCCACCAATCCCAGGAATTGCCTCACTTCTTTTGCGTTGGTAGGTCTTGGCCAATCCCTTATGGCGCTTATTTTCTCGGGATCCGGTGCTACTCCCTCCGAACTCACGATGTGTCCCAGGTACTGTACCTTTGGCTTGAGAAGGTGACATTTGGATGGCTTGATTTTCATGCCATACCTGGATAAGGCTTCGAACACTTCTGCCAGGTCTTTTAAGTGTTGTTCGTAAGTCTTTGAGTAGACGATCACATCATCTAGGTACAGGAGGACGGTCTCGAAGTTCTTGTGTCCGAGGCAGCATTCCATCAGCCGCTGGAGGGTACCGGATGCGTTGCAGAGTCCGAATGGCATGCGATTAAATTCACATAGACCCATTGGTGTGGTGAATGCCATCTTTTCCTTATCTCTCTCAGCCACAGGGACTTGCCAATACCCGCTTGTTAAGTCTAAGGTGGAAAAATAATTAGCAGATTTCAAAGCATTCAAGGACTCTTCTATCCTAGGCAAGGGGTAGGCGTCTTTATGGGTGATGTTATTAATCCGCCGGTAGTCTACGCACATTCTCATGGTTCCGTCCTTTTTTTTGACAATCACTAGAGGGGCCACCCAGGGGCTACAGCTGTCTCTTATTACCCCGGCCTGTTTCATCTCCCTCAGCATATCTTTTGCACATTGATAGTGAGCGGGCGGTATGGGTCTATATCTTTCTTTTATTGGGGGATGGTCACCGGTGGGGATTGTGTGTTCTACCCCTTCTATCCGTCCGAAGTCCAATGGGTGTTTACTGAAGACTTGTTCATATTCCGTCACTAGCCTATACACCCCTTGTTTTTGATGGGTAGGTGTTGAATTTATGCCCACGTGTAGCTGTTGGCACCAATCCTCCAATTCTCCATCTGAGCCGTTGACTTCCACCTGACAGGTTGGTTCTAAGGGCTCAATGGTTGTGATGGCATTGTTGTCAACAGTATATAGCTTTGCCACTGTAGCATACCTTGGCAAAGTGACCTCTTCCTCTCCACAGTTCAAAAGTCGTACCGGCACTCGTCCCCGGTGTACCTCGACTACCCTCGTGCTGTGAGTATAGTGGGCCTGCTGTCGGTGTACACTGGTTCTATTAAGGCTTGATAATCTCGTCCCTTAGTACCAATGGCTGCTCTACACCATACCAGCATTTCTGTTTTTGGTGGGATTACAATAGACGTTGGATCACTTACCCTCACACTGCCGATTTTTCCACCTGCAACTTCTACCTGTTGCCTTAACATCAATACTTTTATTTCCCTCCGGAGAACTCTCTGCTGGTAGGATTGGGCAGTTTCAGCAATTTGCTGTAAGACAGAAATAACTTCGGCAAAGCAGTTCTCTAACACATTCATTCCTATCAATACAGTTGGTTCACAGTTCCGCCGGTCAACATCAACAACAATTATACCCTGTTTCTTCAATTCTACTTTACCAATTTTTATGGTCATCTCCCTGAATCCTAGTTTCGGTACCAACTTACCATTACTGGCCCATATATCTAGTTCAACATCAGAGGGCCCTTTATCAATATCTGCATCAGCCCAGTACCTCTTATAAAGGATATACGGTATAGATGAAATTTGGGAACCTGTGTCCAGCAAAGCGTTGAGGGGAATTCCGTCCAGCACGATAGGGATAATGGGTCGTCCTCTGATGTACCTGTCATGCCAGGGTGTTGGGCCTTGAAAGTTCATTCCTGTGAAGCGGCCCGCATTCCCAGGGGATTCCCGTTTAAATCACAATCTTGTGCAAAGTGGCCTGGCTGCTGGCAACGGCGGCAAATGGGCTGTCCATCCGGTTGGTAGCGGTCGCGGGGTCGTCCTCTCCATGTCGGGAATTTCCGGGGTCTCATCCATGGAACATCCTCTCTACGGTTTGCCAACTCCATCTTGGGTCCTCTCATCTCCTGCATGGTTTTAGCCATTGAAGCAAAAACATCAGTTAAAGAGTCAAGCTTTTGTTGAAGAGCCTCATTAGTACTGGGCCCCAGGGGCTTAGCAATGACCCCGGACATAGCTGATGTCACTTGCACTCCCTGTTGTTGAGGTGCCTCTGCCATGGGTTGCGCAGGATCCTGATCCCGAGGTACCTCTGCCAGCTGGAGACGTATAGCGCTCTCCTTTAATTGGGCAAATGTCAATTCAGGGTTCTTAAAAACAAGCATACTCACATGCCCCCGGTGAGAAGGGGTGTAGAGTCCCTCAATAAATTGTTCTCTTAGCAGTTTATCCGCTCCGGTGTTAAAAATGGGTTCAGCCAGTGTAAGTGATTTAAGGGCTTCCTGCAGGTTTAAGGCAAAGTCTCTCACGCCCTCATTAGCTTTTTGTTTGCAATTAAAGAATCGTACTTTAGCTTTGCTGCCGGCAGTGGTTTCAAATGTAGCTTTTAATCCAGCAAATATGCGTTCAACAGTGCCTTTTAGATCAGCTGCCCATGCTGTGACTTCTCGCTTAGCATGGCCACTTAACTGCATCATCAGGAGACTAACACGCTGAACTTCACCCACGGGGAACATGTCAAAATGGGCCAGCATCTTTTCTCTGAAATCGTCAAGGGTATTAGGCTCACCTTCATACATTGAAAGCCACGGGCCACCCGGGGTATATGGCATCAGCACCGGCATGATGGGCGCCACTCCTTGCACCGCTGCGCTACCGGACTCTCTATCGACACCCTGTCTTTCAGCTGCATTAGCGTCGCCGGGTGCTGCGGCGTCTCCGTGCAGCGACATACTGTGCCCCCTTAGTTAATCCGGACCCTTCCAGTCCTCCGCTTCCGTCGGGATAGTGTAGATTCGTTCCACTTTGCAGCAGGATTGGTTTTCCCCTTGCTCTGACGTCAGAGCGCTCAGCTTGGTGCCGCCCACAATGACACGCCCCCTGCTGCTCCCGCCCGCTGCGCGCTCTGTAATGGCGGATTCTGAAGTTTTTCAGTCAGACTGGGGCTCAGGTAATGGCGTAGCTCAATTAACAGTCTCGTGCCTAACGGTTATGAGGTGATGGCGGCCATCTTTACTCCATTATAACCAACTAGATTGTGGCCCGATTCTAACGCATCGGGTATTCTAGAATATGCATGTCCCGGTAGTATATGGACAATGATGATTCCAGAATTTGCGGCAGACTGTGCCCGTTGCTGATTGGTCGAGGCAACCTTTATGACATCATTGTCGCCATGGCAACCATTATGACATCATCGTCGCTGTGCCCGTTGCTGATTGGTCGAGGCCTAGCGGCCTCGACCAATCAGAGACGCGGAATGTCTACTTTCTTTATGACATCATCGTCGCTGTGCCCGTCGCTGATTGGTCGAGGCCTGGCGGCCTTGACCAATCAGAGACGCGGGATTTCCTGGACAGACAGACAGACAGACGGAAAAACCCTTAGACAATTATATATATAGATGGAGAAAAGTCACTTTCAATAGTTTTTAATGGGAAATGGAATTTTCTTTAATAAAGTCAATTTTCAAGATTTTTCATCCAAGTTTTCACAGTTTTGGGCTCCAATCACGGCACACAATACCCGGTATACGGGCTGGCTGAATCCTGTTTGTGACGCCAATTGTGATGCCCAGGAGACCGGGGTACCCAGCACCGGACCAATGGGGTCTGTCTCTTGAGGGAGATGTCACGGGTGGCTTGACCCGGTGCTGTGGCCTCAGGCAATGCACAGTGTAAGGGGTATCATGAGGGAACAGGCACTTACTTGATCAGCAGCAGGTTCTCTCAGCGGTGATGATCCTGATCCTGGATAGATAGCTATTGTCCAAATGAAAGTCTGAGGCACTGAAACGTTTAACCAGTTTACTTCAACATAAAGGGATTTACAACCAGTCCTGTCACCGGAGTCTGTATGGGAACTCTGAGTTACTTTGACCCTGCCGGGGTCTTCGCCTCTTATTGTACGCAGTTTTTGTGTGGCCCTGCTGCTGTATGTGAACTGGCTGCTGGCCCAATCTGTCCACTCCGGGTCCTGGTTCGACGGGCAACTCGAGTCCTTTTATCGGCTTACCCCCTCCAGGAGTACCGCTGAACTCTGTGTCTGTTGCTGCGTCCGGCCCTAGTGAAGCTGATATCACCTCACGTTTTTCCGGTTGCTGTATTATATATAATGAATACAGCCACGGATCCGGTATCCGTCTTTGCGCCTGTTCTGGGTAGTGATTAATGCTACCCGGTTCTCACAATGTCCTTTTTCTCTGTCCCTTTTCTCCTCAGGCCGGTGATTTGGGCCTGGAAACCGTCATAGGGCTGTTAGAAATTCAGCTGTATGACCTCTCACTTTCAGCTCCTTAGCCCAACTGCCAGTTCTTCTCTCAGACCAGAATGGATCAAGGGGAGTCTCTGGAGCTCCCCCTTCTGGCCAGAGGTGGTAGTGCAGTCTTGCTATTTTAGTATTTGTATTTAGTGTCAGTAACTGTTTTTGTGGCAAATACCCCTAGGGGTGCCACACATCCATCACAATTGCATGGCTTCACAGAAAAAAAGTTAAGGTGACGAAGAGCAGGGGTGTCAAACTGCATTCCTCGAGGGCCGCAAACCATACGTGTTTTCAAGATTTCCTTAGCTTTGCACAAGGTGCTGTAATCATTATGTGTGTAGGTGATTAAATTATCACCTGTGCAGTACAAGGAAATCCTGAAAACATGACCTGTTTGCAGCCCTTGAGGATTGCAGTTTGACACCTCTGACGAAGAGGCCACCTACAGTACAGTTCTTTCACCAAAAGAAAACACTTCACTCATTAGAAAATTAAAAATCCAGAACAGAACCAGGATTGGCAAACAGCTAGAACCCTACATCAAACCAGGTGACTGTTTACAGACTGTTATATGTAGAACAGGGGATGCTACACAATGGTAGATATGGCCCTGTCCCAACTGTTTTGAGATGTGTTGCACCCATCAATTTCTAGATTTTTTAATTAATTTTTTCCTTCTGATTTATGTTCTACGTTCTGCTGTGAAAAAAACATATGACTTTAAGAAATTTCCAAATAATCACATTCTTGTTTTATTCACATTTTACACAGTGACCCAACTTTTTTGGAAGTGGGGATATACAATACATCTTACAAACTTTGAAGTTTCAGCTCCATCAGAAGCCTTTCCCAAATTTGAGAAACATTTTGTTAGGGGTCGAGTTCCCGCCTCTGCACAGGGGGAATCTCGGGCCATCTCCCCTGCGGTCTCCCATTCTTCTCCTGCCGCAGTGGAGCCTGCTCAGCGGAGACGTCGGTCCCAGCGTCTCGCTAGGTCTGACTCTCTACAAAGAGTTACTGCTGCTTTTCCTGCTTCTGCCATTGAAGCTAGTGCTGGGCAGTGGCAAGCAGACGCTTCTAGGACTAAGTCCTGCTTTTCTCGTTCTGAGCATGCCCAGAGTAAGATCTCTCAGTGGAGATCGAGGGTCACATGTTCAGATACTGCAGCTAAATCCATTGGTCCTCCAGGAAGGTCCTGTAGGTGCTCAGGCTCTGTAGCAGCTTCTCATTGGTCCTTCTAGGAAGGTCCTGTACTTGCTGCAACTATTTAAGGCTCACATGGCCGCACGGCCATGCGCTAGTATCTTTCTAAGTTATGTGCTTTGTGCCTGTGTGGTCATGTAAGATTGTATTCAGAGACTCGGCTTTAATAAGCCCCTAGAATGCTGGCACCTCCGGCGAGGAGATTGTGTTTGTACGTATTCAGGGACCTGGCTGAAATAAGCCCCTAGAATGCTGGCACCTCCGGCGAGGAGTTTTGTGTGTATGCATGACCACTGACTGCTCTCATTTGGGTAGTTAGCCTGTGCCTCTGTGAAGTCTAACAGGGCACAGTGCTTTGCTTTCACGGCTACTCTGTGATATAACAGAGCTAGTTCATACCGCCATATAGTGCCGCCGTTTGCTAGCAGCAGGTTCTCCTGCACGGTGGACCCCGGGCTGCGAACGCATCAATTACAATAAAACATCTATATTTACTCGGTGCGTCCCGCTAGCCCTAACACATTTCTCCTGGGACAGAAACATTACAGACTGTATGGATGCATTGTAACAGGCTGCTGCACTTATTACATTTTTTTCAAGGATTGAAAAACTTTTAGCTGAGAATGAAGTATTCATTGCATGAAGCCACTTCAACCAAGGACCATAACTTGTTTGCTGTGACATCAATGTACCTGTGTCAAGCTCTGATAACACATGGTGAAATGGCCAAACCTTTCCAATGGCGTTTATGTAGATAAGTGTTTCCTTTGCTCATTAAATATTCATGAGCAATATCATTCATGGTTTACATAGAACCATAGACTGTTAGAGTTGGGAAGTACCTCAAGGGTCATCGTGTCCAACCCCCTGCTCAATACAGGATTCACTCATATAAATAGTATAAGCTGCCCTTATTCATGTAGTCTATGGAGGCATTGAGGTTAGATGTAACCAAAACAAAGCCTATTGTATAAAGTCCTACTTTTGGTAATATCCAAAGTGGACTTGTGGCTTTAATAACATTATGGGTCGCAATTTATCATTTATTTATAAAATGATTCCAGTTTTTAATGTATAGTTAAGCTGTGAAATGTGAAAAGCAGAATTACACATCTGTTCAATATCCCATAGGACACTGTCAAGCCTTTACCCAGTATACATTTGTCAAAAATGGCATCCCACCACAGCAGTCATACTTATTAGCTATTCTTGCAGAGTTGCAGTTTTTCCTATCAGAGAACCATCCTGAGCATTTCACAATTCTGATTTTAGGGAGTGGGAATGCCTTTCTGCTGATGTACATCACTGGAACTTAATAAGTCAGCCTATGAAATAATAATTCTGTTTGACATTTTGCTTCAGCGATAAGTCTGCAATTTAGCTGAAATCTTAAAAACATTAACTGCTGGGAGGTATTTTATCATTTTATCCACATTTCTAACTAGTGAAGCTTAACAATAGGTGACATTATATAATTTGTCTTAAACAAAACCAATGACATCAAAATATAAATGTAATGGTGGTAATGGTAAATGGTACTGTAAAAAAATGTGTGCTGTACCCATACCAGAGAAACCTATGGGAGGTTGGTAAATGAAAAATCTATTGGTACAGTTCTTTGACATTAGTGATGAATTAAGAGAATACATTTTTCTGAGAGGCATCCTGAGAACTCATTTCATAGTGATCAGGTCAATGACTAAATAAAGAATCAAGACTGAGGAAATGGCAATTGCACGTTATAGAGTTTTTTTTCCATTTCAGCATGCTGAGAAGTTATGTGGAACCCATTGCCTGACTTGTTGTGATAGAATATTTCCACTGATCGCTGCCTTCACAGGGTGCAGAGATTGAGTTCTCTGAACTGCACTATACAAGAAACTTTGCTTTTATAATCCTGCGGAGGGACAAACTATCTAAACCCCCTATGTGAGCAACCTGGCCTGTGCTGATAATATAAAACCCTATTGACTTGGCTTTAAATTGACATTTCAATTCTTTTTTTGTGTGCAGTTTAGTATAGTGTAAAATGATATTGATAGTGATAATCATAACTCTTAAATATTATCACTACTATTATTAAACTATTAACATAACTTCTCATACCTAACATGACAGAATGTATCATTGATGACCCCCTGTTAAATAGATGAGGGTGAAAGAACTAAAAATAAGAAAAATAGCATGAGGTCGGTGCAACAAAAATGAACAAATGATGAATATAAAATGAATGAAAGTGATTGAAAATTGTACTGATCACAGCATTTATATCTGCTAAAGTATGTAGGGTCATTCATTTTTAAAGGGAACCTGTCACCTGAATTTGGCGGGACAGGTTTGTGGTCATATGGGCGGGGTTTTCGGGTGTTTGATTCACCCTTTCCTTACCCGCTGGCTGCATGCTGGCCGCAATATTGGGTTGAAGTTCATGCTGTGTCCTCCGTAGTACACGCCTGCACAAGGCAAGATTACACAAGTAACTTCCTATATAACCATAACATTTTCTATGGAAATAACAATGAAAAAATTAGTCTGCAACTTAAAGGGGGCTGGACTAATGGTAAACTTAAATGTAGAAAATATGAAAAATAAACTGAGAATGTTCTCCACTGTCTAGTTTACGACAAAAGAAGGTATATTAAGATATTGAAAACAGACATCCAAGAATAGGCTTTCTTTTATGGATACATGCCTTTAAAAAAAATGTAATAGTCATTTTTATTGAGTCTGCAGCTTTTATCCTAGGGTAATAATTCATAACATTGGGAGCCTTATTATACCTGGAGATATCCAGGTGAGAAACTAGAAAAGACTATTTCCTAAAGCTTTTAATATCTGAGACAAGCATTACAGAAAAGTAGTCTCACAGACATAAAAATTTGTGTAGATACAGTACAGACCAAAAAGTTTGGACACACCTTCTCATTTAAAGATTTTTCTGTATTTTCATGACTATGAAAATTGTACATTCACACTGAAGGCATCAAAACTGTGAATTTACACATGTGGAATTATATAGTGTTGAGCGATACCTTCCGATATCGGAAAGTATCGGTATCGGATAGGATCGGCCGATATTCAAAAAATATCGGATATCGCCGATACCGATACCCGATCCCAATGCAAGTCAATGGGACCAAAATATCGGAATTAAAATAAACCCTTTCTTTCCTTGTAGGTTCATTCTACATGAAGGAAAACAACTAAGAATAATGCAGGATGTATTTGGGGAGGTGGCGGAGACATTAAAGTCATAGAGGTTTAGCCCAATCAAATAGAATAGCATGTTTTTTTTTTTTTTTTTTAAAGACGTTCGGAGTGACAAAGATATTGACTATGTAAATATTTTTTTTATTTTGTCAGATATTGATGTTTCACTATTCCACGACCTTCCCCTTCTTTTTTTTTTAACTTTTCCCACACTTTCATCTTCATCATCATCAGCATCATTGACATCAACTTCTTCTTCACCTTATTTATCTTCTTCTTCATCCTTTACTTTTTTTTTTTTTATTACATTCTTCATATTCATTTTATTCAACTATTATTATTCTTCCTATTCTACATATTCATTTTATTCAATAGTATTATTCTTCCTATTCTACTTCTTCATCATATTCTCATTTGTGACAGGCATTCCCGAAGTTGTTATCTATAAAAGTTGGAAGATTACACCTTCCGTTCTGCCAGTCACAAAAGTTACATTTGTCCGCGTTCAGTTTGGCCTGCAGCATCAGGCTTTATCCAGGGGCACCACGAGGAGGAAAGGACTCACCCCCATACACTGCTTAGTCTTCTTCTGCATATAATTGAGATAATATCTTTTGCTCTGATATTAAGTGTTATGCTTAATGTTCTTCTGCTCTTTGTTCTGCAGCCTCTTGTTCTTCTGCTTCTCGGTCTTCCATGTCGTCGTCTTCAGTGTCGTCATCTCCGCCGTCGTCGTCTCCGCCGTCGTCGTCTCCGCCGTCGTCGTCTCCGCCGTCGTCGTCTCCGCCATCATCGTCGTCGTCATCGGGGTGGTCTTCCGGGTTGTCGTCGTCGTCATCGGGGTGGTCTTCCGGGTCGTCGACTTTAGGGTCTTCAACTTGGAAATGTAGCAGAAGGTACAAGAAGGCTGAGAAAATGCCAAGAACCTGATGATGGAACTGGAACTCGGATGTCTACCCGAAGGTTCAAGAGCCTATGGAACTACCGAGGACCAGCTGACGTTACTGGAACCCGGTTACTAAGCAGGAGGTACCCGTGCTAAAAAGCACTACCAAGGACCGCCTGACGTTGGCGGAACTCGGATACCCAGAAGGATGCACCTAAGCCAAAGGCTCTGCCTGGAACCAGCTGACGGTACTGGAACCAGGATGGGGAGCATTAGGTACAAGAGCAAAAGACACTGCCGAGAACCAGCTGACGGTACTGGAACCCGGATGGGTAGCCGAAGGTCCAAGAGCCAATGGAACTACCGAGGACCAGCTGACGTTACTGGAACCCGGTTACTAAGCAGGAGGTACCCGTGCCTGAAAGCACTACCAAGGACCACCTGACGTTGGTGGAACTTGGATACCCAGAAGGAGGCACCTAAGCCAAAGGCTCTGCCCGGAACCAGCTGACGGTACTGGAACCAGGATGGGGAGCAGAAGGTACAAGAGCAAAAGACACTGCCGAGAACCAGCTGACGGTGCTGGAACCAGGTGGTGGACCCGAAGGCCCACAGGAGAGGAGAGAACAGCTAGGCCGCGAGGCAGCCGCAGTTACCGAACCCCAACAGTCCTACAGGGGGAGCTGGGCCTACTGGCACTACAGAACCAGCCTTGACTACCAGTTCACGCAGCCCACATAGGAAGCTCCTAAACTGGAGGCACCCTGGAGTTGGCTAACCCGACCGCACCACGACGGGGCAAGCATAGGCGTCTCAGTGAGCTTGACACAACCCGGAAACAGCTGACGGTGCTGAAACCAGGTTTGGCACGAGGGAGTACCTGTGACAAAAACACTGCCAAGAACCAGCTGGCGGTGCTGGAACCCAGATGCGTTGCCCCAGTGTGCAAGAGCCAATGGCACGACCGAGGACCAGCTGACGGTGCTGGAACCCGGTTACTAAGCTGTAGGTGCCCGCGCGTGAAAGCACTACCAAGGACCGCCTGACGTTGGCGGAACTCGGATACCCAGGAGGAGGCACCTAAGCCAAAGGCTCGGCCCAGAACCAGCTGACGGTGCTGGAACCAGGTGGTGGACCCGAAGGCCCACAGGAGAGGAGAGAACAGCTAGGCCGCGAGGCAGCCGCAGTTACCGAACCCCAACAGTCCTACAGGGGGAGCTGGGCCTACTGGCACTACAGAACCAGCCTTGACTACCAGTTCACGCAGCCCACATAGGAAGCTCCTAAACTGGAGGCACCCTGGAGTTGGCTAACCCGACCGCACCACGACGGGGCAAGCATAGGCGTCTCAGTGAGCTTGACACAACCCGGAAACAGCTGACGGTGCTGAAACCAGGTTTGGCACGAGGGAGTACCTGTGACAAAAACACTGCCAAGAATCAGCTGGCGGTGCTGGAACCCAGATGCGTTGCCCCAGTGTGCAAGAGCCAATGGCACGACCGAGGACCAGCTGACGCTGCTGGAACCCGGTTACTAAGCTGTAGGTGCCCGCGCTTAAAAGCACTACCAAGGACCGCCTGACGTTGGCGGAAGTCGGATACCCAGGAGGAGGCACCTAAGCCAAAGGCTCGGCCCGGAACCAGCTGACGGTGCTGGAACCAGGTGGTGGACCCGAAGGCCCACAGGAGAGGAGAGAACAGCTAGGCCGCGAGGCAGCCGCAGTTACCGAACCCCAACAGTCCTACAGGGGGAGCTGGGCCTACTGGCACTACAGAACCAGCCTTGACTACCAGTTCACGCAGCCCACATAGGAAGCTCCTAAACTGGAGGCACCCTGGAGTTGGCTAACCCGACCGCACCACGACGGGGCAAGCATAGGCGTCTCAGTGAGCTTGACACTACCCGGAAACAGCTGACGGTGCTGGAACCAGGTTTGGCACGAGGGAGTACCTGTGACAAAAACACTGCCGAGAACCAGCTGGCGGTGCTGGAACCCAGATGCGTTGCCCCAGTGTGCAAGAGCCAATGGCACGACTGAGGACCAGCTGACGGTGCTGGAACCCGGTTACTAAGCTGTAGGTGCCCGCGCTTAAAAGCACTACCAAGGACCGCCTGACGTTGGCGGAACTCGGATACCCAGGAGGAGGCACCTAAGCCGAAGTCTCGGCCCGGAACCAGCTGACGGTGCTGGAACCAGGTGGTGGACCCGAAGGCCCACAGGAGAGGAGAGAACAGCTAGGCCGCAAGGCAGCCGCAGTTGCCGAACCCCAACAGTCCTACAGGGGGAGCTGGGCCTACTGGCACTACAGAACCAGCCTTGACTACCAGTTCACGCAGCCCACATAGGAAGCTCCTAAACTGGAGGCACCCTGGAGTTGGCTAACCCGACCGCACCACGACGGGGCAAGCATAGCCGTCTCAGCGAGTTTGACACAACCCGGAAACAGCTGACGGTGCTGAAACCAGGTTTGGCACGAGGGAGTACCTGTGACAAAAACACTGCCGAGAACCAGCTGGCGGTGCTGGAACCCGGATGCGTTGCCTATCAAAGATTGTCTTCCTACAGCCCCAACTAGCGGTGTTGGAGCAAAGGAAAAGCAGGGGGAGCAGAGTGTAGGCCGAAGCCTGCACTGGAGTCAGCTTTGTGTCTGCGTTGCGTTTGCAGGACACTTTGCCGGCTACACAGTGGGGGAACAGCAGGCGGTGCTGAACCCCACTAACACATTGGCTGGTGTTTTTCTCTGTGCAGCTAGCACTTCCGGGCAAAAACTAGCGGTGTTATAGCCCAGGGGCAGCAGGAGGAGGACAGGAGCAGAGTGTAGGCCGAAGCCTAGTTGAACCAATTTCAAAGGTAACCTTTAACCCCCCCTCAGGTGTTACAAAGTACAAGAGCCACACCTTGTGCAGCATTAATGCTGCACAAGTAAAAGGTTGCTCTATTAATTTTTCTACTTGCACACGCTGAATGCAACACGTACACTATTTAGCCCATTCTACAGTCAAACTGTAGTTGAGGCGTGACTTGTATTTTTAAGGAGACGCAGCATAGGTGTCCCAAATAACGCCTTTGTGCTTGGCGCAGCTTCCTGAGCGTTGTTTTTTGCTGTACAGGAGTCTGCGCTCTTGTGTTATCCCTTGGCAATGCCCTGTTAGCGCTGCCCGTCTTATGACCTCATTTCATGTTGGCCGCTGCGGTTAACGATGGCTGTTCTGCCCATTCTAGCGAAGGTCAGGTTTCGTATCTAGCTTTAAAAAGGTTTAATACCATAGTTTTGGTTTTGCTGTGTTATAGCACCACCCAGTGGTGGTTAAATTTATTACCTGTGTTTTTCAGTAACTATTAGAGTGTTGCATTCTGGGATTCACCAAGGTATCATGGGAAGGGGAAACTCCATTTTCTCTCTGTGTATTTCCCTGGACACACGTGTTAATCTGCTGTGTTGAACTACCTCACTTACTTGCCATTCCGGTTAAGATTATCCGGTAAGACCATTATCCCTGTTCTTGCTATGTAATGTTGTACAGAGTGTGATTAACTGTATAGCAGCTAGTACAGAGGAAATGTGATTTTTGGTTACCTGCTGTATGTAGTTATTATAGAAGTTGCATGATCCTGTATGCTTTCACTGTTAGTTGCAGTCATGTTATTATTTGCCCAATACTTATACAAATCATTTGTATTCTTATAGTTTTACCGCGCTCATGTTTACCAATAAACAAGTTAGACTACAGAGAACAGTCTGCTTATTTGGGAGACAGAAGTGGTTTATGCCGTATGTCGGATCACACACCGTATCAACGTGTATGAAGACAGAACAGTAAAACGGATTCTTGACGCCAGCGGAGGCCAGTAAAACGCAGGCTAGATACTAGCAAGCAGTAAAACAGAAGCTAAATACCAGCGGAGGCTAGCAAAACCAGGCTAGACGCCAGCAATAACAAGACCACTTACACAGCCGCTTGTACCTCACCGCACAGCCTGCAGATACCGCAGCGGCCGCCATATTGCCCGCCAAGCGCTACACGTCTCAGTCTACGCTGAAGTCATTCCTACCCACTCTGAGACGTCCTACAGCCTGCAAACGGACACACGATGTCTGCAAGTCGAGCATCCTCAGTCAGGACGAGGTCTCAAACAAGCCGCTCTAGCAAGTCTTCCTCGAAAAGGTCTGTCACCCTCGCCCGAGCAGAAGCTGAGGCGGCGAAGGTAAGATCCTCCTTCGCTGCACAAGAGATGCAGTTAAAGTTAAGACAAGCAGAGCAAGAAGCAGAAAGAGCCCGCCTGCAAGCCGATAGAGACGCAGATACAGCACGCCTGCGAGCGACCTTAGAAAGGCTTTCCGCCAAAAAAGAAGCAGCAGCCGCAATAGCCAAAGCTGAGTTCTTAGAAGCCGTGGAGTTTCCCGAATTTGAGCGTGACAGCGACGTACGTGGACCAGACCTTGATCGTCAGGACCCTGCTCAACGCGTCTCAGAATATGTCCACCAACATCCCGGAATTGAAGACAACTCTGATCCGTTACACCAACCAGCCTATACAGATTACCAGAGATCCTTCCCCCAAACACCGTACTGGAAGCAGGAAGGTATACTGCGAAACGACGTCGACCACCACTATCGTCTTACAGAACAGAAGGTACGGCCTCCTCCCAGACTGACAGGGACACCCTTCGCTTCAGAACGGTTTTATACAGACTTTCCTAAGCCAGAAGCTCCTACCAGGTATGAGGATGCACCACACACACTGCATGACAACAGCACACCAGCTCATGTTGACACTGACTCAGCCACTATGAACTTTGCAAGGTTCTTTACCCGCCGGGAGCTGGTGACCAAGGGACTTGTAAAGTTCACCGATCGAGCTGAAAGCTACAGAGCTTGGCGAGCCTCCTTCCAGAAGCCATCAGAGACTTGCATCTTTCCAGTAGTGAAGAGTTAGATCTGCTGGTTAAGTGGCTTGGGAATGAGTCAGCTGAACACGCCAAAAGAATCAGGAACATTAACATAAAGTACCCACACACAGGACTTCGCATGGTGTGGGAGAGACTCGAAGAATGTTATGGGTCAATAGAAGCTATAGAAAATGCTTTGTATAAAAGAATTGATGATTTCCCCAAGATAGCAAATAAGGGTTATCAAAAGCTCAGGGAACTGAGCGACTTGTTAATGGAGGTACATGCTGCTCAGGCAGAAGGTGACCTACCAGGGTTGGCATTCCTGGACACTGCCAGAGGTGTCAACCCGATTGTCCAAAAGCTCCCTTACAATTTACAAGAAAAGTGGGTCAGTCACGGGTCCCGTTACAAACAGGCTCATAAGGTGCCATTTCCTCCTTTCAGGGTGTTTGTAGACTTTGTTGCTCAGCAGGCTAAAGTTAGAAATGACCCCAGTTTCGATTTCACTATGTCATGTACCACTGCCTCAGGTGTAAAACCCAGTAAAACACCAGTGGCAGTACACAAAACTAATGTTACCTCCACAGGTTTTCCTTACAGGGCAAGTAAGTCCTCTCCAGAGGAGGACAAACCTCAGGATCTCAGCAAACACTGCCCCCTACACAAGAAACCTCATCCTCTACTAAAATGTAGAGCCTTCAGGGAGAAGCCTCTAGAAGACCGTAAGAGCTTCCTAAGGGAAAACAAGATATGCTTCAGATGCTGCACGACTACCTGACACTTCGCCAAGAACTGTGAAACCAGTGTGAAATGCGCAGAATGCAGTAGTGTGGAGCACAACACGGCTTTACACCCTGGACCACCCTCAGAGGTATCGTCACGAGTAGAAGAGTCTGCCGAAAAACAGACGGACACTGACATTGACACCCCAGTGGTCACTTCTCAGTGTACAGAGATCTGCAAGGAATTTGTAGCAGGGAGATCCTGCTCGAAGATTTGTCTTGTCAGAGTATTCCCAGTGAGCCAACGGGATAAGGCAATCAAGGTATATGCAATATTGGACGATCAGAGCAACAGGTCTCTAGCTAAGTCCTTTTTCTTCAACACCTTCAACATTCCTGGTCCCGGCTCTCCGTACTCCTTGAAGACATGTGCAGGTACTGTCGAGACGGCGGGGAGAAAGGCGACCGGATTCAAAGTAGAGTCTATAGACGGTCAAACCTGCTTATCCTTGCCATCGATACTGGAGTGCAATCAAATTCCCGACAACAGGTCGGAGATACCTACACCAGAGGTAGCAGCTCATCATACCCACTTGAAATGTATAGCTCACCTGATACCGGAGCTTGACCAAGGAGCTCCTATCGTCTTACTCCTCGGAAGAGACATTTTACAGGTCCACAAGGCTAGAGGACAGATCAACAGCCCACAAAACGCCCCATATGCTCAGAGACTTGACCTAGGATGGGTCATTGTGGGAGACGTCTGTTTGGGTGGAGCACCCAGGCAGACATCAGTCAACAGCATGCTCACCAATACCCTCGAGAATGGACGCCCGTCTCTCTTCCAGCCATGCGAGAGCAGTTTCCTGATTAAAGAATTGCCACACAACGCCCTTCCACCTTGTCCGTTAGCTGATCCTTCCTGTGAAGACCATGCATGCGATGGTGAGGAAGATCATATAGGGTGCACAGTTTTCCACAGGACAAGAGAAGACAACCAGGTAGCAACGTCCATAGAGGACAGACTGTTCTTGGACATCATGGAGCGGGAGATAGTAAGAGATGAATCAAAGAGTTGGGTCGCACCTTTACCATTCAAACCACAGAGGCAACGCTTACCCAACAACAGAAAACTTGTGTACAGTCGATTTGTCTCCCTTACACGCAAACTGCAGAAGTCACCAGAGACAAAAGAACACTTCTTTACCTTCATGGAGAGAATATTCCAGAGTGGCCACGCGGAAATTGCACCTGTACTTCAAGATTCCGAGGAATGTTGGTACTTACCTATTTTCGGCGTGTATCATCCGAAGAAACCTGGTCAGATAAGAGTGGTATTTGACTCAAGTGCCAGATACGAAGGTGTTTCTTTAAACGACGTCTTTCTATCTTGTCCAGACCTCAACAACATACTTCTGGGAGTACTTCTTCGTTTCCGCAAAGATGCAGTAGCATTTATGGCCGACATACAACAGATGTTTCACTGCTTCCTTGTTAAAGAAGAACACAGAAACTACTTGAGGTTTTTCTGGTACCGCGATAATGACCCCTACAAGGACATCGTGGAATATCGTATGAAGGTACACATCTTCGGGAACAGCCCTTCCCCTGCTGTCGCTATCTATGGGCTTAGACATTCAGCCAGAGAGGGTGAAGCAAAGTACGGATCGGATGTAAGATCTTTTGTGGAAAAGGATTTCTACGTAGATGACTGCCTGAAATCCACACCCACAGATGAGTCGGCAGTCAGTCTCCTGAAAAGGGCGCAAGAAATGCTCGCTTCATCCAATTTGAGGTTGCACAAAATTGCTTCCAACAGCCAAAAACTAATGGCAGCCTTTCCCTCTCAAGATTACTCAACCGATTTAAAAGACTTGGATTTAAGCACGGACTCCCTCCCTATGCAGCGGAGCCTGGGTTTACTTTGGGATTTGAAAAGGGATGCATTCACCTTCCAGATCAGCGAAGAAGAGAAACTTTTCACGCGTAGAGGCGTCATGTCCGTTGTGAACAGCTTGTACGATCCTCTGGGATTTGTAACTCCTGTAACTATCCAAGGTAAAATGATGTTGAGAGACTTCACCCAAGAGACGTCCGATTGGGATGATCCGCTTCCCAGTGAGAAAAGAGACTTGTGGGTAAGATGGAAGAACTCGTTAGAAGCCCTGTCAAGTCTCTACGTTGCACGACCATATGCTTCTGTGCCATCAACAGAAATCAAGATGCAAAGGCTTTGTATCTTCTGCGATGCCTCAACCAAAGCAATTGCAGCAGTGGCGTATTTGAAAACTATTGACATCAACGAACAATGCCACGTGAGGCTTGTTATGAGCCGGACAAAACTGGCCCCGCTCCGTGAACACACAGTACCCAGACTGGAACTCTGTGCAGCTGTGTTAGCAGTAGAGTTAGCTGAGCTTATCTCAACAGAAATGGACCTGGAGGTCAAAGAAATCGAGTTCTACACTGACAGCAAGGTAGTGTTGGGGTACATTTGCAATGAAACTCGTCGTTTCTATGTCTACGTCAGCAATCGGGTGCTAAGGATCAGGAGATCCACCGACCCTAAACAGTGGCATTATGTGTCCACAAACCACAACCCTGTGGACCACGCAACCAGATCCATTGAAGCAAGACACCTTAACGACACAACCTGGTTTACTGGCCCAACATTCTTATACCGTTCGACGCCATACACGGACGAGTCAAACATCTTTGAGCTGGTAGATCCGGAGGCAGATGAAGAAATCCGCCCTCAGGTATCCGTCCTACGTACGGTGACTAAAGACAATCACCTCAAATCCCACCGTTTCAATAGGTTCTCAACTTGGAACTTGCTTATTGGTGCCCTCGCTTGTTTAATTCATGTGGCTCGATCCTACAAGTCAACGTCACCCGCCATCCAGGAACCTTGCAAAGGCTGGCACCACTGCAAGCTTGCCTTTACCGTTCCAAACATGGAAAATGCCAAGAACGTTATAATTCGTACCATACAACGTGAATGTTACGCCAAAGAAATAGATAACCTCAATAAAAACCAACCTGTCTCTAGAGACAGTGTCTTGAAGAAGCTTGATCCAATCATCGACCAAGATGGGCTGTTAAGAATTGGAGGTCGTCTTCAAGAAGCTGAAGTGGAATTTGGGGAGAAACACCCTATAATAATTCCTGGACATCATCATGTCACGACCCTGCTTGTGCAACACCACCACGTCTTGGTGAAACATCAGGGCCGACTGTTTACAGAAGGAAATCTACGAACTGCTGGACTATGGATAGTTGGAGCAAAGCGGTGCGTGAGTAAACTCATTTACAACTGCGTGATTTGTCGCAAACTCCGTGGCGGGACTCAAAAGCCAAAGATGGCCAATCTCCCACCAGACAGACTTAGTACAGAACCTCCTTTTACCAATGTCAGACTGGACGTATTCGGGCCATGGTCTGTGGTTGCACGGCTTACTAGAAGAGTCCAAGCCAACGCCAAACGCTGGGCGGTTATGTTCACCTGTATGTCCATCAGAGCAGTCCACATCGAAGTAATTGAGTCCATGGACAGTTCAGGGTTTATAAATGCACTCCGATGTTTCATCGCCATCAGAGGGCCCGTGAAGCACATACGCTCCGATAGAGGTACCAACTTTGTAGGAGCAGTGAAAGAACTTCAAATTCCTTCCAACCTAGACACCACCAGTGTGGAAAGGTACTTGAATGAGCAGGGATGCACCTGGACTTTCAATCTTCCACACTCTTCTCACATGGGAGGCGCTTGGGAGAGGATGATAGGAATGGCACGCAGAATCCATGACTCCATCTTCTTGCAAGCAGGTAGCGCAAGACTCACACATGAAAGTTTGACCACATTCCTGGCAGAAGTTTCGGCCATTATTAATGCTAGACCATTGACTTCACTTTCTAGTGACTCTGAGGATCCGACCATTCTCACTCCTGCCATGTTACTTACTCAGAAAGCCAGCGTTCTCAGCGCTCCACCTGGAGAATTTAGCAACAAGGACCTCTACAGAGGACAATGGAGACAAGTCCAAAGTCTCTCCAATACCTTCTGGGACAGATGGAGGAAGCAGTACCTCTCTACCTTACAACCCAGGAAGAAGTGGCAGACCGACAAACCAAACATCAAAACCGGTGATGTCGTTCTCATGAAAGACAGCCAGTCTCACCGTAATGAGTGGCCACTAGGCCTCATCACTAAGATACTCCCAAGCAAAGATGGGAAGGTGCGTAAGGTCGAGGTCAAAGTAGGCAAGTCCGGGGAGAGTAAACTATTCCTCAGACCAGTTGCGGAACTTGTCTTACTGTTTTCGCCAAAAGAACCTGTGGGTGGCATCAGTTGATGCCAAGCGGGGAGTGTTCTGCCCATTCTAGCGAAGGTCAGGTTTCGTATCTAGCTTTAAAAAGGTTTAATACCATAGTTTTGGTTTTGCTGTGTTATAGCACCACCCAGTGGTGGTTAAATTTATTACCTGTGTTTTTCAGTAACTATTAGAGTGTTGCATTCTGGGATTCACCAAGGTATCATGGGAAGGGGAAACTCCATTTTCTCTCTGTGTATTTCCCTGGACACACGTGTTAATCTGCTGTGTTGAACTACCTCACTTACTTGCCATTCCGGTTAAGATTATCCGGTAAGACCATTATCCCTGTTCTTGCTATGTAATGTTGTACAGAGTGTGATTAACTGTATAGCAGCTAGTACAGAGGAAATGTGATTTTTGGTTACCTGCTGTATGTAGTTATTATAGAAGTTGCATGATCCTGTATGCTTTCCCTGTTAGTTGCAGTCATGTTATTATTTGCCCAATACTTATACAAATCATTTGTATTCTTATAGTTTTACCGCGCTCATGTTTACCAATAAACAAGTTAGACTACAGAGAACAGTCTGCTTATTTGGGAGACAGAAGTGGTTTATGCCGTATGTCGGATCACACACCGTATCAACGTGTATGAAGACAGAACAGTAAAACGGATTCTTGACGCCAGCGGAGGCCAGTAAAACGCAGGCTAGATACTAGCAAGCAGTAAAACAGAAGCTAAATACCAGCGGAGGCTAGCAAAACCAGGCTAGACGCCAGCAATAACAAGACCACTTACACAGCCGCTTGTACCTCACCGCACAGCCTGCAGATACCGCAGCGGCTGCCATATTGCCCGCCAAGCGCTACACGTCTCAGTCTACGCTGAAGTCATTCCTACCCGCTCTGAGATGTCCTACAGCCTGCAAACGGACACACGATGTCTGCAAGTCGAGCATCCTCAGTCAGGACGAGGTCTCAAACAAGCCGCTCTAGCAAGTCTTCCTCGAAAAGGTCTGTCACCCTCGCCCGAGCAGAAGCTGAGGCGGCGAAGGTAAGATCCTCCTTCGCTGCACAAGAGATGCAGTTAAAGTTAAGACAAGCAGAGCAAGAAGCAGAAAGAGCCCGCCTGCAAGCCGATAGAGACGCAGATACAGCACGCCTGCGAGCGACCTTAGAAAGGCTTTCCGCCAAAAAAGAAGCAGCAGCCGCAATAGCCAAAGCTGAGTTCTTAGAAGCCGTGGAGTTTCCCGAATTTGAGCATGACAGCGACGTACGTGGACCAGACCTTGATCGTCAGGACCCTGCTCAACGCGTCTCAGAATATGTCCACCAACATCCCGGAATTGAAGACAACTCTGATCCGTTACACCAACCAGCCTATACAGATTACCAGAGATCCTTCCCCCAAACACCGTACTGGAAGCAGGAAGGTATACTGCGAAACGACGTCGACCACCACTATCGTCTTACAGAACAGAAGGTACGGCCTCCTCCCAGACTGACAGGGACACCCTTCGCTTCAGAACGGTTTTATACAGACTTTCCTAAGCCAGAAGCTCCTACCAGGTATGAGGATGCACCACACACACTGCATGACAACAGCACACCAGCTCATGTTGACACTGACTCAGCCACTATGAACTTTGCAAGGTTCTTTACCCGCCGGGAGCTGGTGACCAAGGGACTTGTAAAGTTCACCGATCGAGCTGAAAGCTACAGAGCTTGGCGAGCCTCCTTCCAGAAGCCATCAGAGACTTGCATCTTTCCAGTAGTGAAGAGTTAGATCTGCTGGTTAAGTGGCTTGGGAATGAGTCAGCTGAACACGCCAAAAGAATCAGGAACATTAACATAAAGTACCCACACACAGGACTTCGCATGGTGTGGGAGAGACTCGAAGAATGTTATGGGTCAATAGAAGCTATAGAAAATGCTTTGTATAAAAGAATTGATGATTTCCCCAAGATAGCAAATAAGGGTTATCAAAAGCTCAGGGAACTGAGCGACTTGTTAATGGAGGTACATGCTGCTCAGGCAGAAGGTGACCTACCAGGGTTGGCATTCCTGGACACTGCCAGAGGTGTCAACCCGATTGTCCAAAAGCTCCCTTACAATTTACAAGAAAAGTGGGTCAGTCACGGGTCCCGTTACAAACAGGCTCATAAGGTGCCATTTCCTCCTTTCAGGGTGTTTGTAGACTTTGTTGCTCAGCAGGCTAAAGTTAGAAATGACCCCAGTTTCGATTTCACTATGTCATGTACCACTGCCTCAGGTGTAAAACCCAGTAAAACACCAGTGGCAGTACACAAAACTAATGTTACCTCCACAGGTTTTCCTTACAGGGCAAGTAAGTCCTCTCCAGAGGAGGACAAACCTCAGGATCTCAGCAAACACTGCCCCCTACACAAGAAACCTCATCCTCTACTAAAATGTAGAGCCTTCAGGGAGAAGCCTCTAGAAGACCGTAAGAGCTTCCTAAGGGAAAACAAGATATGCTTCAGATGCTGCACGACTACCTGACACTTCGCCAAGAACTGTGAAACCAGTGTGAAATGCGCAGAATGCAGTAGTGTGGAGCACAACACGGCTTTACACCCTGGACCACCCTCAGAGGTATCGTCACGAGTAGAAGAGTCTGCCGAAAAACAGACGGACACTGACATTGACACCCCAGTGGTCACTTCTCAGTGTACAGAGATCTGCAAGGAATTTGTAGCAGGGAGATCCTGCTCGAAGATTTGTCTTGTCAGAGTATTCCCAGTGAGCCAACGGGATAAGGCAATCAAGGTATATGCAATATTGGACGATCAGAGCAACAGGTCTCTAGCTAAGTCCTTTTTCTTCAACACCTTCAACATTCCTGGTCCCGGCTCTCCGTACTCCTTGAAGACATGTGCAGGTACTGTCGAGACGGCGGGGAGAAAGGCGACCGGATTCAAAGTAGAGTCTATAGACGGTCAAACCTGCTTATCCTTGCCATCGATACTGGAGTGCAATCAAATTCCCGACAACAGGTCGGAGATACCTACACCAGAGGTAGCAGCTCATCATACCCACTTGAAATGTATAGCTCACCTGATACCGGAGCTTGACCAAGGAGCTCCTATCGTCTTACTCCTCGGAAGAGACATTTTACAGGTCCACAAGGCTAGAGGACAGATCAACAGCCCACAAAACGCCCCATATGCTCAGAGACTTGACCTAGGATGGGTCATTGTGGGAGACGTCTGTTTGGGTGGAGCACCCAGGCAGACATCAGTCAACAGCATGCTCACCAATACCCTCGAGAATGGACGCCCGTCTCTCTTCCAGCCATGCGAGAGCAGTTTCCTGATTAAAGAATTGCCACACAACGCCCTTCCACCTTGTCCGTTAGCTGATCCTTCCTGTGAAGACCATGCATGCGATGGTGAGGAAGATCATATAGGGTGCACAGTTTTCCACAGGACAAGAGAAGACAACCAGGTAGCAACGTCCATAGAGGACAGACTGTTCTTGGACATCATGGAGCGGGAGATAGTAAGAGATGAATCAAAGAGTTGGGTCGCACCTTTACCATTCAAACCACAGAGGCAACGCTTACCCAACAACAGAAAACTTGTGTACAGTCGATTTGTCTCCCTTACACGCAAACTGCAGAAGTCACCAGAGACAAAAGAACACTTCTTTACCTTCATGGAGAGAATATTCCAGAGTGGCCACGCGGAAATTGCACCTGTACTTCAAGATTCCGAGGAATGTTGGTACTTACCTATTTTCGGCGTGTATCATCCGAAGAAACCTGGTCAGATAAGAGTGGTATTTGACTCAAGTGCCAGATACGAAGGTGTTTCTTTAAACGACGTCTTTCTATCTTGTCCAGACCTCAACAACAGACTTCTGGGAGTACTTCTTCGTTTCCGCAAAGATGCAGTAGCATTTATGGCCGACATACAACAGATGTTTCACTGCTTCCTTGTTAAAGAAGAACACAGAAACTACTTGAGGTTTTTCTGGTACCGCGATAATGACCCCTACAAGGACATCGTGGAATATCGTATGAAGGTACACATCTTCGGGAACAGCCCTTCCCCTGCTGTCGCTATCTATGGGCTTAGACATTCAGCCAGAGAGGGTGAAGCAAAGTACGGATCGGATGTAAGATCTTTTGTGGAAAAGGATTTCTACGTAGATGACTGCCTGAAATCCACACCCACAGATGAGTCGGCAGTCAGTCTCCTGAAAAGGGCGCAAGAAATGCTCGCTTCATCCAATTTGAGGTTGCACAAAATTGCTTCCAACAGCCAAAAACTAATGGCAGCCTTTCCCTCTCAAGATTACTCAACCGATTTAAAAGACTTGGATTTAAGCACGGACTCCCTCCCTATGCAGCGGAGCCTGGGTTTACTTTGGGATTTGAAAAGGGATGCATTCACCTTCCAGATCAGCGAAGAAGAGAAACTTTTCACGCGTAGAGGCGTCATGTCCGTTGTGAACAGCTTGTACGATCCTCTGGGATTTGTAACTCCTGTAACTATCCAAGGTAAAATGATGTTGAGAGACTTCACCCAAGAGACGTCCGATTGGGATGATCCGCTTCCCAGTGAGAAAAGAGACTTGTGGGTAAGATGGAAGAACTTGTTAGAAGCCCTGTCAAGTCTCTACGTTGCACGACCATATGCTTCTGTGCCATCAACAGAAATCAAGATGCAAAGGCTTTGTATCTTCTGCGATGCCTCAACCAAAGCAATTGCAGCAGTGGCGTATTTGAAAACTATTGACATCAACGAACAATGCCACGTGAGGCTTGTTATGAGCCGGACAAAACTGGCCCCGCTCCGTGAACACACAGTACCCAGACTGGAACTCTGTGCAGCTGTGTTAGCAGTAGAGTTAGCTGAGCTTATCTCAACAGAAATGGACCTGGAGGTCAAAGAAATCGAGTTCTACACTGACAGCAAGGTAGTGTTGGGGTACATTTGCAATGAAACTCGTCGTTTCTATGTCTACGTCAGCAATCGGGTGCTAAGGATCAGGAGATCCACCGACCCTAAACAGTGGCATTATGTGTCCACAAACCACAACCCTGTGGACCACGCAACCAGATCCATTGAAGCAAGACACCTTAAGGACACAACCTGGTTTACTGGCCCAACATTCTTATACCGTTCTACGCCATACACGGACGAGTCAAACATCTTTGAGCTGGTAGATCCGGAGGCAGATGAAGAAATCCGCCCTCAGGTATCCGTCCTACGTACGGTGACTAAAGACAATCACCTCAAATCCCACCGTTTCAATAGGTTCTCAACTTGAAACTTGCTTGTTGGTGCCCTCGCTTGTTTAATTCATGTGGCTCGATCCTACAAGTCAACGTCACCCGCCATCCAGGAACCTTGCAAAGGCTGGCACCACTGCAAGCTTGCCTTTACCGTTCCAAACATGGAAAATGCCAAGAACGTTATAATTCGTACCATACAACGTGAATGTTACGCCAAAGAAATAGATAACCTCAATAAAAACCAACCTGTCTCTAGAGACAGTGTCTTGAAGAAGCTTGATCCAATCATCGACCAAGATGGGCTGTTAAGAATTGGAGGTCGTCTTCAAGAAGCTGAAGTGGAATTTGGGGAGAAACACCCTATAATAATTCTTGGACATCATCATGTCACGACCCTGCTTGTGCAACACCACCACGTCTTGGTGAAACATCAGGGCCGACTGTTTACAGAAGGAAATCTACGAACTGCTGGACTATGGATAGTTGGAGCAAAGCGGTGCGTGAGTAAACTCATTTACAACTGCGTGATTTGTCGCAAACTCCGTGGCGGGACTCAAAAGCCAAAGATGGCCAATCTCCCACCAGACAGACTTAGTACAGAACCTCCTTTTACCAACGTCGGACTGGACGTATTCGGGCCATGGTCTGTGGTTGCACGGCTTACTAGAAGAGTCCAAGCCAACGCCAAACGCTGGGCGGTTATGTTCACCTGTATGTCCATCAGAGCAGTCCACATCGAAGTAATTGAGTCCATGGACAGTTCAGGGTTTATAAATGCACTCCGATGTTTCATCGCCATCAGAGGGCCCGTGAAGCACATACGCTCCGATAGAGGTACCAACTTTGTAGGAGCAGTGAAAGAACTTCAAATTCCTTCCAACCTAGACACCACCAGTGTGGAAAGGTACTTGAATGAGCAGGGATGCACCTGGACTTTCAATCTTCCACACTCTTCTCACATGGGAGGCGCTTGGGAGAGGATGATAGGAATGGCACGCAAAATCCATGACTCCATCTTCTTGCAAGCAGGTAGCGCAAGACTCACACATGAAAGTTTGACCACATTCCTGGCAGAAGTTTCGGCCATTATTAATGCTAGACCATTGACTTCACTTTCTAGTGACTCTGAGGATCCGACCATTCTCACTCCTGCCATGTTACTTACTCAGAAAGCCAGCATTCTCAGCGCTCCACCTGGAGAATTTAGCAACAAGGACCTCTACAGACGACAATGGAGACAAGTCCAAAGTCTCTCCAATACCTTCTGGGACAGATGGAGGAAGCAGTACCTCTCTACCTTACAACCCAGGAAGAAGTGGCAGACCGACAAACCAAACATCAAAACCGGTGATGTCGTTCTCATGAAAGACAGCCAGTCTCACCGTAATGAGTGGCCACTAGGCCTCATCACTAAGATACTCCCAAGCAAAGATGGGAAGGTGCGTAAGGTCGAGGTCAAAGTAGGCAAGTCCGGGGAGAGTAAACTATTCCTCAGACCAGTTGCGGAACTTGTCTTACTGTTTTCGCCAAAAGAACCTGTGGGTGGCATCGGTTGATGCCAAGCGGGGAGTGTTCTGCCCATTCTAGCGAAGGTCAGGTTTCGTATCTAGCTTTAAAAAGGTTTAATACCATAGTATTGGTTTTGCTGTGTTATAGCACCACCCAGTGGTGGTTAAATTTATTACCTGTGTTTTTCAGTAACTATTAGAGTGTTGCATTCTGGGATTCACCAAGGTATCATGGGAAGGGGAAACTCCATTTTCTCTCTGTGTATTTCCCTGGACACACGTGTTAATCTGCTGTGTTGAACTACCTCACTTACTTGCCATTCCGGTTAAGATTATCCGGTAAGACCATTATCCCTGTTCTTGCTATGTAATGTTGTACAGAGTGTGATTAACTGTATAGCAGCTAGTACAGAGGAAATGTGATTTTTGGTTACCTGCTGTATGTAGTTATTATAGAAGTTGCATGATCCTGTATGCTTTCCCTGTTAGTTGCAGTCATGTTATTATTTGCCCAATACTTATACAAATCATTTGTATTCTTATAGTTTTACCGCGCTCATGTTTACCAATAAACAAGTTAGACTACAGAGAACAGTCTGCTTATTTGGGAGACAGAAGTGGTTTATGCCGTATGTCGGATCACACACCGTATCAACGTGTATGAAGACAGAACAGTAAAACGGATTCTTGACGCCAGCGGAGGCCAGTAAAACGCAGGCTAGATACTAGCAAGCAGTAAAACAGAAGCTAAATACCAGCGGAGGCTAGCAAAACCAGGCTAGACGCCAGCAATAACAAGACCACTTACACAGCCGCTTGTACCTCACCGCACAGCCTGCAGATACCGCAGCGGCTGCCATATTGCCCGCCAAGCGCTACACGTCTCAGTCTACGCTGAAGTCATTCCTACCCGCTCTGAGACGTCCTACAGCCTGCAAACGGACACACGATGTCTGCAAGTCGAGCATCCTCAGTCAGGACGAGGTCTCAAACAAGCCGCTCTAGCAAGTCTTCCTCGAAAAGGTCTGTCACCCTCGCCCGAGCAGAAGCTGAGGCGGCGAAGGTAAGATCCTCCTTCGCTGCACAAGAGATGCAGTTAAAGTTAAGACAAGCAGAGCAAGAAGCAGAAAGAGCCCGCCTGCAAGCCGATAGAGACGCAGATACAGCACGCCTGCGAGCGACCTTAGAAAGGCTTTCCGCCAAAAAAGAAGCAGCAGCCGCAATAGCCAAAGCTGAGTTCTTAGAAGCCGTGGAGTTTCCCGAATTTGAGCGTGACAGCGACGTACGTGGACCAGACCTTGATCGTCAGGACCCTGCTCAACGCGTCTCAGAATATGTCCACCAACATCCCGGAATTGAAGACAACTCTGATCCGTTACACCAACCAGCCTATACAGATTACCAGAGATCCTTCCCCCAAACACCGTACTGGAAGCAGGAAGGTATACTGCGAAACGACGTCGACCACCACTATCGTCTTACAGAACAGAAGGTACGGCCTCCTCCCAGACTGACAGGGACACCCTTCGCTTCAGAACAGTTTTATACAGACTTTCCTAAGCCAGAAGCTCCTACCAGGTATGAGGATGCACCACACACACTGCATGACAACAGCACACCAGCTCATGTTGACACTGACTCAGCCACTATGAACTTTGCAAGGTTCTTTACCCGCCGGGAGCTGGTGACCAAGGGACTTGTAAAGTTCACCGATCGAGCTGAAAGCTACAGAGCTTGGCGAGCCTCCTTCCAGAAGCCATCAGAGACTTGCATCTTTCCAGTAGTGAAGAGTTAGATCTGCTGGTTAAGTGGCTTGGGAATGAGTCAGCTGAACACGCCAAAAGAATCAGGAACATTAACATAAAGTACCCACACACAGGACTTCGCATGGTGTGGGAGAGACTCGAAGAATGTTATGGGTCAATAGAAGCTATAGAAAATGCTTTGTATAAAAGAATTGATGATTTCCCCAAGATAGCAAATAAGGGTTATCAAAAGCTCAGGGAACTGAGCGACTTGTTAATGGAGGTACATGCTGCTCAGGCAGAAGGTGACCTACCAGGGTTGGCATTCCTGGACACTGCCAGAGGTGTCAACCCGATTGTCCAAAAGCTCCCTTACAATTTACAAGAAAAGTGGGTCAGTCACGGGTCCCGTTACAAACAGGCTCATAAGGTGCCATTTCCTCCTTTCAGGGTGTTTGTAGACTTTGTTGCTCAGCAGGCTAAAGTTAGAAATGACCCCAGTTTCGATTTCACTATGTCATGTACCACTGCCTCAGGTGTAAAACCCAGTAAAACACCAGTGGCAGTACACAAAACTAATGTTACCTCCACAGGTTTTCCTTACAGGGCAAGTAAGTCCTCTCCAGAGGAGGACAAACCTCAGGATCTCAGCAAACACTGCCCCCTACACAAGAAACCTCATCCTCTACTAAAATGTAGAGCCTTCAGGGAGAAGCCTCTAGAAGACCGTAAGAGCTTCCTAAGGGAAAACAAGATATGCTTCAGATGCTGCACGACTACCTGACACTTCGCCAAGAACTGTGAAACCAGTGTGAAATGCGCAGAATGCAGTAGTGTGGAGCACAACACGGCTTTACACCCTGGACCACCCTCAGAGGTATCGTCACGAGTAGAAGAGTCTGCCGAAAAACAGACGGACACTGACATTGACACCCCAGTGGTCACTTCTCAGTGTACAGAGATCTGCAAGGAATTTGTAGCAGGGAGATCCTGCTCGAAGATTTGTCTTGTCAGAGTATTCCCAGTGAGCCAACGGGATAAGGCAATCAAGGTATATGCAATATTGGACGATCAGAGCAACAGGTCTCTAGCTAAGTCCTTTTTCTTCAACACCTTCAACATTCCTGGTCCCGGCTCTCCGTACTCCTTGAAGACATGTGCAGGTACTGTCGAGACGGCGGGGAGAAAGGCGACCGGATTCAAAGTAGAGTCTATAGACGGTCAAACCTGCTTATCCTTGCCATCGATACTGGAGTGCAATCAAATTCCCGACAACAGGTCGGAGATACCTACACCAGAGGTAGCAGCTCATCATACCCACTTGAAATGTATAGCTCACCTGATACCGGAGCTTGACCAAGGAGCTCCTATCGTCTTACTCCTCGGAAGAGACATTTTACAGGTCCACAAGGCTAGAGGACAGATCAACAGCCCACAAAACGCCCCATATGCTCAGAGACTTGACCTAGGATGGGTCATTGTGGGAGACGTCTGTTTGGGTGGAGCACCCAGGCAGACATCAGTCAACAGCATGCTCACCAATACCCTCGAGAATGGACGCCCGTCTCTCTTCCAGCCATGCGAGAGCAGTTTCCTGATTAAAGAATTGCCACACAACGCCCTTCCACCTTGTCCGTTAGCTGATCCTTCCTGTGAAGACCATGCATGCGATGGTGAGGAAGATCATATAGGGTGCACAGTTTTCCACAGGACAAGAGAAGACAACCAGGTAGCAACGTCCATAGAGGACAGACTGTTCTTGGACATCATGGAGCGGGAGATAGTAAGAGATGAATCAAAGAGTTGGGTCGCACCTTTACCATTCAAACCACAGAGGCAACGCTTACCCAACAACAGAAAACTTGTGTACAGTCGATTTGTCTCCCTTACACGCAAACTGCAGAAGTCACCAGAGACAAAAGAACACTTCTTTACCTTCATGGAGAGAATATTCCAGAGTGGCCACGCGGAAATTGCACCTGTACTTCAAGATTCCGAGGAATGTTGGTACTTACCTATTTTCGGCGTGTATCATCCGAAGAAACCTGGTCAGATAAGAGTGGTATTTGACTCAAGTGCCAGATACGAAGGTGTTTCTTTAAACGACGTCTTTCTATCTTGTCCAGACCTCAACAACAGACTTCTGGGAGTACTTCTTCGTTTCCGCAAAGATGCAGTAGCATTTATGGCTGACATACAACAGATGTTTCACTGCTTCCTTGTTAAAGAAGAACACAGAAACTACTTGAGGTTTTTCTGGTACCGCGATAATGACCCCTACAAGGACATCGTGGAATATCGTATGAAGGTACACATCTTCGGGAACAGCCCTTCCCCTGCTGTCGCTATCTATGGGCTTAGACATTCAGCCAGAGAGGGTGAAGCAAAGTACGGATCGGATGTAAGATCTTTTGTGGAAAAGGATTTCTACGTAGATGACTGCCTGAAATCCACACCCACAGATGAGTCGGCAGTCAGTCTCCTGAAAAGGGCGCAAGAAATGCTCGCTTCATCCAATTTGAGGTTGCACAAAATTGCTTCCAACAGCCAAAAACTAATGGCAGCCTTTCCCTCTCAAGATTACTCAACCGATTTAAAAGACTTGGATTTAAGCACGGACTCCCTCCCTATGCAGCGGAGCCTGGGTTTACTTTGGGATTTGAAAAGGGATGCATTCACCTTCCAGATCAGCGAAGAAGAGAAACTTTTCACGCGTAGAGGCGTCATGTCCGTTGTGAACAGCTTGTACGATCCTCTGGGATTTGTAACTCCTGTAACTATCCAAGGTAAAATGATGTTGAGAGACTTCACCCAAGAGACGTCCGATTGGGATGATCCGCTTCCCAGTGAGAAAAGAGACTTGTGGGTAAGATGGAAGAACTCGTTAGAAGCCCTGTCAAGTCTCTACGTTGCACGACCATATGCTTCTGTGCCATCAACAGAAATCAAGATGCAAAGGCTTTGTATCTTCTGCGATGCCTCAACCAAAGCAATTGCAGCAGTGGCGTATTTGAAAACTATTGACATCAACGAACAATGCCACGTGAGGCTTGTTATGAGCCGGACAAAACTGGCCCCGCTCCGTGAACACACAGTACCCAGACTGGAACTCTGTGCAGCTGTGTTAGCAGTAGAGTTAGCTGAGCTTATCTCAACAGAAATGGACCTGGAGGTCAAAGAAATCGAGTTCTACACTGACAGCAAGGTAGTGTTGGGGTACATTTGCAATGAAACTCGTCGTTTCTATGTCTACGTCAGCAATCGGGTGCTAAGGATCAGGAGATCCACCGACCCTAAACAGTGGCATTATGTGTCCACAAACCACAACCCTGTGGACCACGCAACCAGATCCATTGAAGCAAGACACCTTAAGGACACAACCTGGTTTACTGGCCCAACATTCTTATACCGTTCGACGCCATACACAGACGAGTCAAACATCTTTGAGCTGGTAGATCCGGAGGCAGATGAAGAAATCCGCCCTCAGGTATCCGTCCTACGTACGGTGACTAAAGACAATCACCTCAAATCCCACCGTTTCAATAGGTTCTCAACTTGGAACTTGCTTGTTGGCGCCCTCGCTTGTTTAATTCATGTGGCTCGATCCTACAAGTCAACGTCACCCGCCATCCAGGAACCTTGCAAAGGCTGGCACCACTGCAAGCTTGCCTTTACCGTTCCAAACATGGAAAATGCCAAGAACGTTATAATTCGTACCATACAACGTGAATGTTACGCCAAAGAAATAGATAACCTCAATAAAAACCAACCTGTCTCTAGAGACAGTGTCTTGAAGAAGCTTGATCCAATCATCGACCAAGATGGGCTGTTAAGAATTGGAGGTCGTCTTCAAGAAGCTGAAGTGGAATTTGGGGAGAAACACCCTATAATAATTCTTGGACATCATCATGTCACGACCCTGCTTGTGCAACACCACCACGTCTTGGTGAAACATCAGGGCCGACTGTTTACAGAAGGAAATCTACGAACTGCTGGACTATGGATAGTTGGAGCAAAGCGGTGCGTGAGTAAACTCATTTACAACTGCGTGATTTGTCGCAAACTCCGTGGCGGGACTCAAAAGCCAAAGATGGCCAATCTCCCACCAGACAGACTTAGTACAGAACCTCCTTTTACCAACGTCGGACTGGACGTATTCGGGCCATGGTCTGTGGTTGCACGGCTTACTAGAAGAGTCCAAGCCAACGCCAAACGCTGGGCGGTTATGTTCACCTGTATGTCCATCAGAGCAGTCCACATCGAAGTAATTGAGTCCATGGACAGTTCAGGGTTTATAAATGCACTCCGATGTTTCATCGCCATCAGAGGGCCCGTGAAGCACATACGCTCCGATAGAGGTACCAACTTTGTAGGAGCAGTGAAAGAACTTCAAATTCCTTCCAACCTAGACACCACCAGTGTGGAAAGGTACTTGAATGAGCAGGGATGCACCTGGACTTTCAATCTTCCACACTCTTCTCACATGGGAGGCGCTTGGGAGAGGATGATAGGAATGGCACGCAGAATCCATGACTCCATCTTCTTGCAAGCAGGTAGAGCAAGACTCACACATGAAAGTTTGACCACATTCCTGGCAGAAGTTTCGGCCATTATTAATGCTAGACCATTGACTTCACTTTCTAGTGACTCTGAGGATCCGACCATTCTCACTCCTGCCATGTTACTTACTCAGAAAGCCAGCGTTCTCAGCGCTCCACCTGGAGAATTTAGCAACAAGGACCTCTACAGACGACAATGGAGACAAGTCCAAAGTCTCTCCAATACCTTCTGGGACAGATGGAGGAAGCAGTACCTCTCTACCTTACAACCCAGGAAGAAGTGGCAGACCGACAAACCAAACATCAAAACCGGTGATGTCGTTCTCATGAAAGACAGCCAGTCTCACCGTAATGAGTGGCCACTAGGCCTCATCACTAAGATACTCCCAAGCAAAGATGGGAAGGTGCGTAAGGTCGAGGTCAAAGTAGGCAAGTCCGGGGAGAGTAAACTATTCCTCAGACCAGTTGCGGAACTTGTCTTACTGTTTTTGCCAAAAGAACCTGTGGGTGGCATCGGTTGATGCCAAGCGGGGAGTGTTCTGCCCATTCTAGCGAAGGTCAGGTTTCGTATCTAGCTTTAAAAAGGTTTAATACCATAGTTTTGGTTTTGCTGTGTTATAGCACCACCCAGTGGTGGTTAAATTTATTACCTGTGTTTTTCAGTAACTATTAGAGTGTTGCATTCTGGGATTCACCAAGGTATCATGGGAAGGGGAAACTCCATTTTCTCTCTGTGTATTTCCCTGGACACACGTGTTAATCTGCTGTGTTGAACTACCTCACTTACTTGCCATTCCGGTTAAGATTATCCGGTAAGACCATTATCCCTGTTCTTGCTATGTAATGTTGTACAGAGTGTGATTAACTGTATAGCAGCTAGTACAGAGGAAATGTGATTTTTGGTTACCTGCTGTATGTAGTTATTATAGAAGTTGCATGATCCTGTATGCTTTCCCTGTTAGTTGCAGTCATGTTATTATTTGCCCAATACTTATACAAATCATTTGTATTCTTATAGTTTTACCGCGCTCATGTTTACCAATAAACAAGTTAGACTACAGAGAACAGTCTGCTTATTTGGGAGACAGAAGTGGTTTATGCCGTATGTCGGATCACACACCGTATCAACGTGTATGAAGACAGAACAGTAAAACGGATTCTTGACGCCAGCGGAGGCCAGTAAAACGCAGGCTAGATACTAGCAAGCAGTAAAACAGAAGCTAAATACCAGCGGAGGCTAGCAAAACCAGGCTAGACGCCAGCAATAACAAGACCACTTACACAGCCGCTTGTACCTCACCGCACAGCCTGCAGATACCGCAGCGGCCGCCATATTGCCCGCCAAGCGCTACACGTCTCAGTCTACGCTGAAGTCATTCCTACCCGCTCTGAGACGTCCTACAGCCTGCAAACGGACACACGATGTCTGCAAGTCGAGCATCCTCAGTCAGGACGAGGTCTCAAACAAGCCGCTCTAGCAAGTCTTCCTCGAAAAGGTCTGTCACCCTCGCCCGAGCAGAAGCTGAGGCGGCGAAGGTAAGATCCTCCTTCGCTGCACAAGAGATGCAGTTAAAGTTAAGACAAGCAGAGCAAGAAGCAGAAAGAGCCCGCCTGCAAGCCGATAGAGACGCAGATACAGCACGCCTGCGAGCGACCTTAGAAAGGCTTTCCGCCAAAAAAGAAGCAGCAGCCGCAATAGCCAAAGCTGAGTTCTTAGAAGCCGTGGAGTTTCCCGAATTTGAGCATGACAGCGACGTACGTGGACCAGACCTTGATCGTCAGGACCCTGCTCAACGCGTCTCAGAATATGTCCACCAACATCCCGGAATTGAAGACAACTCTGATCCGTTACACCAACCAGCCTATACAGATTACCAGAGATCCTTCCCCCAAACACCGTACTGGAAGCAGGAAGGTATACTGCGAAACGACGTCGACCACCACTATCGTCTTACAGAACAGAAGGTACGGCCTCCTCCCAGACTGACAGGGACACCCTTCGCTTCAGAACGGTTTTATACAGACTTTCCTAAGCCAGAAGCTCCTACCAGGTATGAGGATGCACCACACACACTGCATGACAACAGCACACCAGCTCATGTTGACACTGACTCAGCCACTATGAACTTTGCAAGGTTCTTTACCCGCCGGGAGCTGGTGACCAAGGGACTTGTAAAGTTCACCGATCGAGCTGAAAGCTACAGAGCTTGGCGAGCCTCCTTCCAGAAGCCATCAGAGACTTGCATCTTTCCAGTAGTGAATCCACTGGGTAAATCTGACAGGGAGAAGGACTTGGGGATCCTAGTTAATGATAAACTTACCTGGAGCAGCCAGTGCCAGGCAGCAGCTGCCAAGGCAAACAGGATCATGGGGTGCATTAAAAGAGGTCTGGATACACATGATGAGAGCATTATACTGCCTCTGTACAAATCCCTAGTTAGACCGCACATGGAGTACTGTGTCCAGTTTTGGGCACCGGTGCTCAGGAAGGATATAATGGAACTAGAGAGAGTACAAAGGAGGGCAACAAAATTAATAAAGGGGATGGGAGAACTACAATACCCAGATAGATTAGCGAAATTAGGATTATTTAGTCTAGAAAAAAGACGACTGAGGGGCGATCTAATAACCATGTATAAGTATATAAGGGGACAATACAAATATCTCGCTGAGGATCTGTTTATACCAAGGAAGGTGACGGGCACAAGGGGGCATTCTTTGCGTCTGGAGGAGAGAAGGTTTTTCCACCAACATAGAAGAGGATTCTTTACTGTTAGGGCAGTGAGAATCTGGAATTGCTTGCCTGAGGAGGTGGTGATGGCGAACTCAGTCGAGGGGTTCAAGAGAGGCCTGGATGTCTTCCTGGAGCAGAACAATATTGTATCATACAATTATTAGGTTCTGTAGAAGGACGTAGATCTGGGGATTTATTATGATGGAATATAGGCTGAACTGGATGGACAAATGTCTTTTTTCGGCCTTACTAACTATGTTACTATGTTACTATGTTACTATGAAGAGTTAGATCTGCTGGTTAAGTGGCTTGGGAATGAGTCAGCTGAACACGCCAAAAGAATCAGGAACATTAACATAAAGTACCCACACACAGGACTTCGCATGGTGTGGGAGAGACTCGAAGAATGTTATGGGTCAATAGAAGCTATAGAAAATGCTTTGTATAAAAGAATTGATGATTTCCCCAAGATAGCAAATAAGGGTTATCAAAAGCTCAGGGAACTGAGCGACTTGTTAATGGAGGTACATGCTGCTCAGGCAGAAGGTGACCTACCAGGGTTGGCATTCCTGGACACTGCCAGAGGTGTCAACCCGATTGTCCAAAAGCTCCCTTACAATTTACAAGAAAAGTGGGTCAGTCACGGGTCCCGTTACAAACAGGCTCATAAGGTGCCATTTCCTCCTTTCAGGGTGTTTGTAGACTTTGTTGCTCAGCAGGCTAAAGTTAGAAATGACCCCAGTTTCGATTTCACTATGTCATGTACCACTGCCTCAGGTGTAAAACCCAGTAAAACACCAGTGGCAGTACACAAAACTAATGTTACCTCCACAGGTTTTCCTTACAGGGCAAGTAAGTCCTCTCCAGAGGAGGACAAACCTCAGGATCTCAGCAAACACTGCCCCCTACACAAGAAACCTCATCCTCTACTAAAATGTAGAGCCTTCAGGGAGAAGCCTCTAGAAGACCGTAAGAGCTTCCTAAGGGAAAACAAGATATGCTTCAGATGCTGCACGACTACCTGACACTTCGCCAAGAACTGTGAAACCAGTGTGAAATGCGCAGAATGCAGTAGTGTGGAGCACAACACGGCTTTACACCCTGGACCACCCTCAGAGGTATCGTCACGAGTAGAAGAGTCTGCCGAAAAACAGACGGACACTGACATTGACACCCCAGTGGTCACTTCTCAGTGTACAGAGATCTGCAAGGAATTTGTAGCAGGGAGATCCTGCTCGAAGATTTGTCTTGTCAGAGTATTCCCAGTGAGCCAACGGGATAAGGCAATCAAGGTATATGCAATATTGGACGATCAGAGCAACAGGTCTCTAGCTAAGTCCTTTTTCTTCAACACCTTCAACATTCCTGGTCCCGGCTCTCCGTACTCCTTGAAGACATGTGCAGGTACTGTCGAGACGGCGGGGAGAAAGGCGACCGGATTCAAAGTAGAGTCTATAGACGGTCAAACCTGCTTATCCTTGCCATCGATACTGGAGTGCAATCAAATTCCCGACAACAGGTCGGAGATACCTACACCAGAGGTAGCAGCTCATCATACCCACTTGAAATGTATAGCTCACCTGATACCGGAGCTTGACCAAGGAGCTCCTATCGTCTTACTCCTCGGAAGAGACATTTTACAGGTCCACAAGGCTAGAGGACAGATCAACAGCCCACAAAACGCCCCATATGCTCAGAGACTTGACCTAGGATGGGTCATTGTGGGAGACGTCTGTTTGGGTGGAGCACCCAGGCAGACATCAGTCAACAGCATGCTCACCAATACCCTCGAGAATGGACGCCCGTCTCTCTTCCAGCCATGCGAGAGCAGTTTCCTGATTAAAGAATTGCCACACAACGCCCTTCCACCTTGTCCGTTAGCTGATCCTTCCTGTGAAGACCATGCATGCGATGGTGAGGAAGATCATATAGGGTGCACAGTTTTCCACAGGACAAGAGAAGACAACCAGGTAGCAACGTCCATAGAGGACAGACTGTTCTTGGACATCATGGAGCGGGAGATAGTAAGAGATGAATCAAAGAGTTGGGTCGCACCTTTACCATTCAAACCACAGAGGCAACGCTTACCCAACAACAGAAAACTTGTGTACAGTCGATTTGTCTCCCTTACACGCAAACTGCAGAAGTCACCAGAGACAAAAGAACACTTCTTTACCTTCATGGAGAGAATATTCCAGAGTGGCCACGCGGAAATTGCACCTGTACTTCAAGATTCCGAGGAATGTTGGTACTTACCTATTTTCGGCGTGTATCATCCGAAGAAACCTGGTCAGATAAGAGTGGTATTTGACTCAAGTGCCAGATACGAAGGTGTTTCTTTAAACGACGTCTTTCTATCTTGTCCAGACCTCAACAACAGACTTCTGGGAGTACTTCTTCGTTTCCGCAAAGATGCAGTAGCATTTATGGCCGACATACAACAGATGTTTCACTGCTTCCTTGTTAAAGAAGAACACAGAAACTACTTGAGGTTTTTCTGGTACCGCGATAATGACCCCTACAAGGACATCGTGGAATATCGTATGAAGGTACACATCTTCGGGAACAGCCCTTCCCCTGCTGTCGCTATCTATGGGCTTAGACATTCAGCCAGAGAGGGTGAAGCAAAGTACGGATCGGATGTAAGATCTTTTGTGGAAAAGGATTTCTACGTAGATGACTGCCTGAAATCCACACCCACAGATGAGTCGGCAGTCAGTCTCCTGAAAAGGGCGCAAGAAATGCTCGCTTCATCCAATTTGAGGTTGCACAAAATTGCTTCCAACAGCCAAAAACTAATGGCAGCCTTTCCCTCTCAAGATTACTCAACCGATTTAAAAGACTTGGATTTAAGCACGGACTCCCTCCCTATGCAGCGGAGCCTGGGTTTACTTTGGGATTTGAAAAGGGATGCATTCACCTTCCAGATCAGCGAAGAAGAGAAACTTTTCACGCGTAGAGGCGTCATGTCCGTTGTGAACAGCTTGTACGATCCTCTGGGATTTGTAACTCCTGTAACTATCCAAGGTAAAATGATGTTGAGAGACTTCACCCAAGAGACGTCCGATTGGGATGATCCGCTTCCCAGTGAGAAAAGAGACTTGTGGGTAAGATGGAAGAACTCGTTAGAAGCCCTGTCAAGTCTCTCCGTTGCACGACCATATGCTTCTGTGCCATCAACAGAAATCAAGATGCAAAGGCTTTGTATCTTCTGCGATGCCTCAACCAAAGCAATTGCAGCAGTGGCGTATTTGAAAACTATTGACATCAACGAACAATGCCACGTGAGGCTTGTTATGAGCCGGACAAAACTGGCCCCGCTCCGTGAACACACAGTACCCAGACTGGAACTCTGTGCAGCTGTGTTAGCAGTAGAGTTAGCTGAGCTTATCTCAACAGAAATGGACCTGGAGGTCAAAGAAATCGAGTTCTACACTGACAGCAAGGTAGTGTTGGGGTACATTTGCAATGAAACTCGTCGTTTCTATGTCTACGTCAGCAATCGGGTGCTAAGGATCAGGAGATCCACCGACCCTAAACAGTGGCATTATGTGTCCACAAACCACAACCCTGTGGACCACGCAACCAGATCCATTGAAGCAAGACACCTTAAGGACACAACCTGGTTTACTGGCCCAACATTCTTATACCGTTCGACGCCATACACGGACGAGTCAAACATCTTTGAGCTGGTAGATCCGGAGGCAGATGAAGAAATCCGCCCTCAGGTATCCGTCCTACGTACGGTGACTAAAGACAATCACCTCAAATCCCACCGTTTCAATAGGTTCTCAACTTGGAACTTGCTTGTTGGTGCCCTCGCTTGTTTAATTCATGTGGCTCGATCCTACAAGTCAACGTCACTCGCCATCCAGGAACCTTGCAAAGGCTGGCACCACTGCAAGCTTGCCTTTACCGTTCCAAACATGGAAAATGCCAAGAACGTTATAATTCGTACCATACAACGTGAATGTTACGCCAAAGAAATAGATAACCTCAATAAAAACCAACCTGTCTCTAGAGACAGTGTCTTGAAGAAGCTTGATCCAATCATCGACCAAGATGGGCTGTTAAGAATTGGAGGTCGTCTTCAAGAAGCTGAAGTGGAATTTGGGGAGAAACACCCTATAATAATTCCTGGACATCATCATGTCACGACCCTGCTTGTGCAACACCACCACGTCTTGGTGAAACATCAGGGCCGACTGTTTACAGAAGGAAATCTACGAACTGCTGGACTATGGATAGTTGGAGCAAAGCGGTGCGTGAGTAAACTCATTTACAACTGCGTGATTTGTCTCAAACTCCGTGGCGGGACTCAAAAGCCAAAGATGGCCAATCTCCCACCAGACAGACTTAGTACAGAACCTCCTTTTACCAACGTCGGACTGGACGTATTCGGGCCATGGTCTGTGGTTGCACGGCTTACTAGAAGAGTCCAAGCCAACGCCAAACGCTGGGCGGTTATGTTCACCTGTATGTCCATCAGAGCAGTCCACATCGAAGTAATTGAGTCCATGGACAGTTCAGGGTTTATAAATGCACTCCGATGTTTCATCGCCATCAGAGGGCCCGTGAAGCACATACGCTCCGATAGAGGTACCAACTTTGTAGGAGCAGTGAAAGAACTTCAAATTCCTTCCAACCTAGACACCACCAGTGTGGAAAGGTACTTGAATGAGCAGGGATGCACCTGGACTTTCAATCTTCCACACTCTTCTCACATGGGAGGCGCTTGGGAGAGGATGATAGGAATGGCACGCAGAATCCATGACTCCATCTTCTTGCAAGCAGGTAGCGCAAGACTCACACATGAAAGTTTGACCACATTCCTGGCAGAAGTTTCGGCCATTATTAATGCTAGACCATTGACTTCACTTTCTAGTGACTCTGAGGATCCGACCATTCTCACTCCTGCCATGTTACTTACTCAGAAAGCCAGCGTTCTCAGCGCTCCACCTGGAGAATTTAGCAACAAGGACCTCTACAGACGACAATGGAGACAAGTCCAAAGTCTCTCCAATACCTTCTGGGACAGATGGAGGAAGCAGTACCTCTCTACCTTACAACCCAGGAAGAAGTGGCAGACCGACAAACCAAACATCAAAACCGGTGATGTCGTTCTCATGAAAGACAGCCAGTCTCACCGTAATGAGTGGCCACTAGGCCTCATCACTAAGATACTCCCAAGCAAAGATGGGAAGGTGCGTAAGGTCGAGGTCAAAGTAGGCAAGTCCGGGGAGAGTAAACTATTCCTCAGACCAGTTGCGGAACTTGTCTTACTGTTTTCGCCAAAAGAACCTGTGGGTGGCATCGGTTGATGCCAAGCGGGGAGTGTTCTGCCCATTCTAGCGAAGGTCAGGTTTCGTATCTAGCTTTAAAAAGGTTTAATACCATAGTTTTGGTTTTGCTGTGTTATAGCACCACCCAGTGGTGGTTAAATTTATTACCTGTGTTTTTCAGTAACTATTAGAGTGTTGCATTCTGGGATTCACCAAGGTATCATGGGAAGGGGAAACTCCATTTTCTCTCTGTGTATTTCCCTGGACACACGTGTTAATCTGCTGTGTTGAACTACCTCACTTACTTGCCATTCCGGTTAAGATTATCCGGTAAGACCATTATCCCTGTTCTTGCTATGTAATGTTGTACAGAGTGTGATTAACTGTATAGCAGCTAGTACAGAGGAAATGTGATTTTTGGTTACCTGCTGTATGTAGTTATTATAGAAGTTGCATGATCCTGTATGCTTTCCCTGTTAGTTGCAGTCATGTTATTATTTGCCCAATACTTATACAAATCATTTGTATTCTTATAGTTTTACCGCGCTCATGTTTACCAATAAACAAGTTAGACTACAGAGAACAGTCTGCTTATTTGGGAGACAGAAGTGGTTTATGCCGTATGTCGGATCACACACCGTATCAACGTGTATGAAGACAGAACAATGGCCATAAATCCCAGACCCACAGTGCCTTTTCATAAAGTCACACTGCGGTGCTGGGATTCGTGGCCTTGAGCAGTAAATATTTTCGACGCTCACACACGTCCTTACACCTGCTTCAGACTGGGCGGCCTCTGCTGATCCCTTTTCGCATGCCGCGGCCATGAGGCCGCACAGTCTGAAGAAGGCGGAAGGAGATGAGTGACGACAGGCGAACATATGCACTGCTCGTGCCCATAAACCACACCCTCGCTGACAAAATAAATAAGACAACGAGGGGCGTTATTTCACGCAGGGCGGATGCACAGGCGCAGCCAGCTAACCATGATGTCAAAAGACAGGAAGCGCTACCAAGGGGGGTGCTGCGTATCATTAGAAAGGAAAGTCACACCTCAGGGACAGTGGAATGGTCTCAATGAGACACATTTTGTACGTGTTGAGTTCCACGTGGGCAAGGAGAAAAAGTCAGCCACCTTGTACAAATGCAGCAGTACTGCTGAACAAGGTGGCTGTTATACATAAAAACACCTGGGGGTGGGGAGCAGGCTCCCTTCAATTTCAGTTCATGTGCCTGCATGGCGTTTGCAGGTCACGTTGCCGGCTACACAGCTGGGGAACAGCTGGCGGTGCTGAACCCCACTGACACCATTGGCTGGTGTTTTTCTCTGTGCAGCTAGCACTTCCAGGCTAAAACTGGCGGTGTTATGAGCCCAGGGTCAGCAGGAGGAGGAGAGGAGCAGAGTGTAGGCCGAAGCCTGCACTGGTGGCAGCTTTTGTTCTGTTGTGCCTGCGTGGCGTTTGCAGGTCACGTTGCCGGCTACACAGCTGGGGAACAGCTGGCGGTGCTGAACCCCACTAACACATTGGCGGGTGTTTTTATCTGTGCAGCTAGCACGTCCGGGCAAAAACTGGCGGTGTTAGAGCCCAGGGTCAGCAGGAGCAGGAGAGGAGCAGAGTGTAGGCCGAAGCCTAGTTGAACCAATTTCAAAGGTAACCTTTAACCCCCCTCAGGTGTTGCAAGGTACAAGAGCCACACCTCGTGCAGCATTAATGCTGCACAAGTAAAAGGTTGCTCTCTTAATTTTTCTCCTTGCACACGCTGAATAAAACACGTACACTATTTAGCCCATTATACTGTCAAACAGTAGTGGAGGCGTGACTTGTCTTTTTAAGGAGATGCAGCACAAGTGTCAAAATTTACACCTAGACACCTAGGTGCTGGGCGCAGATTCCTGAGCGTTGTTATTTGCTGTACAGGAGTCTGCGCTCTTGTTATCCCTTGGCCATGCGCTGTGAGCGATGCCTGTCTTCTCACCTCATTTCATGTTGGCCGGTGCGGTTAGCGATGGCCATGAAACCCCGAACCGCAGTGTCTTTTAATAAAGTCACACTGCAGAGCTGGGATTCGTGACCTTGCACAGTAAATTTTGTCGCCTGTCCCTCATGTCCTTACACCTGCATCAGACTGGGCGGCCTCATCTGATCCCTTCTCGCATGCCGCGGCCATGAGGCCGCACATTCTGAAGAAGGCGGAAGGAGATGAGTAAAGACAGGCGAAGATATCCACTGCTCGTGCCCATCAATCACACCCTCGCAGTCAAAATAAGTAAGACAACGAGGAGCGTGGTTTCAGGCAGGGCAGACGCACAGCCGCAGCCAGCCAACCAAAGATGTCAGAAGACGGGCAGCGCTAACAAGGGGGGTGCTGCGTGTCATTAAAAAGGAAAGTCACACCTCAGGGACATTGTAATGGTCTGTAATGAGACACATATTTTACGTGTTTAATTAAACGTGGGCAAGTAGACAAAGTCAGCCACCTTGAACAAATGCAGCAGTACTGCTGTACAAGGTGGCTGTTATACATAGAAACACCTTGGGGTGGGTGGCAGGGTCCCTTTAATTTCAGTTCATGTGCCTGCGTGGCGTTTGCAGGTCACGTTGCCGGCTACACAGCAGGGGAACAGCTGGCATTGCTGAACCCCACTAACACATTGGCTGGTGTTTTTCTCTGTGCAGCTAGCACTTCCAGGCTAAAACTGGCGGTGTTATGAGCCCAGGGTCAGCAGGAGGAGGAGAGGAGCAGAGTGTAGGCCGAAGCCTGCACTGGTGGCAGCTTTTGTTCTGTTGTGCCTGCGTGGCGTTTGCAGGTCACGTTGCCGGCTACACAGCTGGGGAACAGCTGGCGGTGCTGAACCCCACTAACACATTGGCTGGTGTTTTTCTCTGTGCAGCTAGCACGTCCGGGCAAAAACTGGCGGTGTTAGAGCCCAGGGTCAGCAGGAGGAGGAGAGGAGCAGAGTGTAGGCCGAAGCCTAGTTGAACCAATTTCAAAGGTAACCTTTAACCCCCCTCAGGTGTTGCAAGGTACAAGAGCCACACCTCGTGCAGCATTAATGCTGCACAAGTTAAAAGTTGCTCTCTTAATTTTTCTCCTTGCACACGCTGAATAAAACACGTACACTATTTAGCCCATTCTACTGTAAAACAGTAGTGGAGGCGTGACTTGTCTTTTTAAAGAAAAGCAGCCCAGGTGTCGAAAATAACACCTTGGTGCATGGGCGCAGCTTCCTGAGCGTTGTTATTTGCTGTACAGGAGTCTGCGCTCTTGTTATCCCTTGGCCATGCGCTGTGAGCGCTTCCTGTCTTCTGACCTCATTTCATGTTGGCCGATGCGGTTAGTGGTGGACATGAATCCCAGACCCACAGTGTGTTTGGAAAAAATCACACTGCGTGGCTGGGATTCGTGCCCTTGTGCAGTAAATATGTTTGCCGCTCACACATGTCCTTACACCTGCTTCAGACTGGGCAGCCTCATCTGATCCCTTATCGCATGCCGCGGCCATGAGGCCGCACAGTCTGAAGAAGGCGGAAGGAGATGAGTTAAGACAGGCGAACATATGCACTGCACATGCCCATCAATAACACCCTCGCAGCCAAAATATATGAGACAACGAGGGGCGTTGTGTTGGGCAGGGCGGACGCACAGGCACAGGCAGCTAACCAATGATGTTAGAAGACGGGCAGCGCTACCAAGGGTGGTGCTGCGTATCATTAGAAAGGAAAGTCACACCTCAGGGACAGTTGAATGGTCTCAATGAGACACATTTTGTACGTGTTGAGTTCCACGTGGGCAAGGAGAAAAAGTCAGCCACCTTGTACAAATGCAGCAGTACTGCTGTAAAAGGTGGCTATTATACATAGAAACACCTGGGGGTGGGGGGCAAGCTCCCTTCAATTTCAGTTCATGTGCCTGCGTGGCGTTTGCAGGTCACGTTGCCGGCTACACAGCAGGGGAACAGCTGGCGGTGCTGAACCCCACTAACACATTGGCTGTTTTTTTCTCTGTGCAGCTCGCATTTCCGGGCAAAAACTAGCGGTGTTTGAGCCCAGGGGCAGCAGGAGGAGGAGAGGAGCAGAGTGTAGGCCGAAGCCTGCACTGGTGGCAGCTTTTGGTCGGTTGTGCCAGCGTGGCTTGTGCTGGACACGATGCCGGCTACACAGCAGGGGAACAGCTGGCGGTGCTGAACCCCACTAACACAATGGCTGGTGTTTTTCTCTGTGCAGCTAGCACTTCAGGGCAAAAACTTGCGGTGTTAGAGCCCAGGGTCAGCAGGAGAAGGAGAGGAGCAAACTGTAGGCCGAAGCCTAGTTGAACCAATTTCAAAGGTAACCTTTAACCCCCCCTCAGGTGTTGCAAGGTACAAGAGCCACACCTTGTGCAGCATTAATGCTGCACAAGTAAAAGGTTGCTCTCTTAATTTTTCTCCTTGCACACGCTGAATAAAACACGTACACTATTTAGCCCATTATACTGTCAAACAGTAGTGGAGGCGTGACTTTTCTTTTGAAGCAGACGCAGCACAGGTGTCAAAATTTACACCTAGGTGCTGGGCGCAGACTCCTTACCGTTGTTATTTGCAGTACAGGAGAGTGCGCTCTTGTGTTATCCCTTGGCAATACCCTGTTAGTGCAGGCCATCTTATGACCTCATTTCATGTTGGCCGGTGCGGTTAACAATGGCCATGAATCCCAGACCCACAGTGCCTTTCCATAAAGTCACACTGCGGTGCTGGGATTCGTGGCCTTGTGCAGTAAATATGTTCGCCGCTCACACATGTCCTTACACCTGCTTCAGACTGGGCGGCCTCAGCTGATCCCTTATTGCCTGCCACGGCCATGAGGCCGCACAGTCTGAAGAAGGCGGAAGGAGGGGAGTGAATACAGGCGAACATATGCACTGCTCGTGCCCATCAATCACAGCCTCGCAGTCAAAATATATGAGACAACGAGGGGCGTTGTGTTGGGCAGGGCGGACGCACAGGCACAGCCAGCTAACCAATGATGTCTGAAGACGGGCAGCGCTAACAATGGGGGTGCTGCGTGTCATTAAAAAGGAAAGTCACACCTCAGGGACATTGTAATGGTCTCTAATGAGACACATTTTGTACGTGTTGAGTTCCACGTGGGCAAGGAGAAAAAGTCAGCCACCTTGTACAAATGCAGCAGTACTGCTGTACAAGGTGGCTGTTATACATAGAAACACCTGGGGGTGGGGGGCAGGCTCACTTCAATTTCAGTTCATGTGCCTGCGTGGCATTTGCAGGTCATGTTGCCGGCTACACAGCAGGGGAACAGCTGGCGGTGCTGAACCCCACTAACACATTGGCTGGTGTTTTTCTCTGTGCAGCTCGCATTTCCGGGCAAAAACTAGCGGTGTTTGAGCCCAGGGGCAGCAGGAGGAGGAGAGGAGCAGAGTGTAGGCCGAAGCCTGCACTGGTGGCAGCTTTTGATCAGTTGTGCCAGCGTGGCTTGTGCTGGACACGATGCCGGCTACACAGCAGGGGAACAGCTGGTGGTGCTGAACCCCACTAACACATTGGCGGGTGTTTTTCTCTGTGCACCTAGCACTTCCAGGCTACAACTGGCGGTGTTATAGCCCAGGGTCAGCAGGAGCAGGAGAGGAGCAGAGTGTAGGCCGAAGCCTAGTTGAACCAATTTCAAAGGTAACCTTTAACCCCCCTCAGGTGTTGCAAGGTACAAGAGCCACACCTCGTGCAGCATTAATGCTGCACAAGTAAAAGGTTGCTCTCTTAATTTTTCTCCTTGCACACGCTGAATAAAACACGTACACTATTTAGCCCATTATACTGTCAAACAGTAGTGGAGGCGTGACTTGTCTTTTTAAGGAGATGCAGCACAAGTGTCAAAATTTACACCTAGACACCTAGGTGCTGGGCGCAGATTCCTGAGCGTTGTTATTTGCTGTACAGGAGTCTGCGCTCTTGTTATCCCTTGGCCATGCGCTGTGAGCGATGCCTGTCTTCTCACCTCATTTCATGTTGGCCGGTGCGGTTAGCGATGGCCATGAAACCCAGACCCGCAGTGTCTTTTAATAAAGTCACACTGCAGAGCTGGGATTCGTGACCTTGCACAGTAAATTTTGTCGCCTGTCCCTCATGTCCTTACACCTGCATCAGACTGGGCGGCCTCATCTGATCCCTTCTCGCATGCCGCGGCCATGAGGCCGCACATTCTGAAGAAGGCGGAAGGAGATGAGTAAAGACAGGCGAAGATATCCACTGCTCGTGCCCATCAATCACACCCTCGCAGTCAAAATAAGTAAGACAACGAGGAGCGTGGTTTCAGGCAGGGCAGACGCACAGCCGCAGCCAGCCAACCAAAGATGTCAGAAGACGGGCAGCGCTAACAAGGGGGGTGCTGCGTGTCATTAAAAAGGAAAGTCACACCTCAGGGACATTGTAATGGTCTGTAATGAGACACATATTTTACGTGTTTAATTAAACGTGGGCAAGTAGACAAAGTCAGCCACCTTGAACAAATGCAGCAGTACTGCTGTACAAGGTGGCTGTTATACATAGAAACACCTTGGGGTGGGTGGCAGGGTCCCTTTAATTTCAGTTCATGTGCCTGCGTGGCGTTTGCAGGTCACGTTGCCGGCTACACAGCAGGGGAACAGCTGGCATTGCTGAACCCCACTAACACATTGGCTGGTGTTTTTCTCTGTGCAGCTAGCACTTCCAGGCTAAAACTGGCGGTGTTATGAGCCCAGGGTCAGCAGGAGGAGGAGAGGAGCAGAGTGTAGGCCGAAGCCTGCACTGGTGGCAGCTTTTGTTCTGTTGTGCCTGCGTGGCGTTTGCAGGTCACGTTGCCGGCTACACAGCTGGGGAACAGCTGGCGGTGCTGAACCCCACTAACACATTGGCTGGTGTTTTTCTCTGTGCAGCTAGCACGTCCGGGCAAAAACTGGCGGTGTTAGAGCCCAGGGTCAGCAGGAGGAGGAGAGGAGCAGAGTGTAGGCCGAAGCCTAGTTGAACCAATTTCAAAGGTAACCTTTAACCCCCCTCAGGTGTTGCAAGGTACAAGAGCCACACCTCGTGCAGCATTAATGCTGCACAAGTTAAAAGTTGCTCTCTTAATTTTTCTCCTTGCATACGCTGAATAAAACACGTACACTATTTAGCCCATTCTACTGTAAAACAGTAGTGGAGGCGTGACTTGTCTTTTTAAAGAAAAGCAGCCCAGGTGTCGAAAATAACACCTTGGTGCATGGGCGCAGCTTCCTGAGCGTTGTTATTTGCTGTACAGGAGTCTGCGCTCTTGTTATCCCTTGGCCATGCGCTGTGAGCGCTTCCTGTCTTCTGACCTCATTTCATGTTGGCCGATGCGGTTAGTGGTGGACATGAATCCCAGACCCACAGTGTGTTTGGAAAAAATCACACTGCGTGGCTGGGATTCGTGCCCTTGTGCAGTAAATATGTTTGCCGCTCACACATGTCCTTACACCTGCTTCAGACTGGGCAGCCTCATCTGATCCCTTATCGCATGCCGCGGCCATGAGGCCGCACAGTCTGAAGAAGGCGGAAGGAGATGAGTTAAGACAGGCGAACATATGCACTGCACATGCCCATCAATAACACCCTCGCAGCCAAAATATATGAGACAACGAGGGGCGTTGTGTTGGGCAGGGCGGACGCACAGGCACAGGCAGCTAACCAATGATGTTAGAAGACGGGCAGCGCTACCAAGGGTGGTGCTGCGTATCATTAGAAAGGAAAGTCACACCTCAGGGACAGTTGAATGGTCTCAATGAGACACATTTTGTACGTGTTGAGTTCCACGTGGGCAAGGAGAAAAAGTCAGCCACCTTGTACAAATGCAGCAGTACTCCTGTAAAAGGTGGCTATTATACATAGAAACACCTGGGGGTGGGGGGCAAGCTCCCTTCAATTTCAGTTCATGTGCCTGCGTGGCGTTTGCAGGTCACGTTGCCGGCTACACAGCAGGGGAACGGCTGGCGGTGCTGAACCCCACTAACACATTGGCTGTTTTTTTCTCTGTGCAGCTCGCATTTCCGGGCAAAAACTAGCGGTGTTTGAGCCCAGGGGCAGCAGGAGGAGGAGAGGAGCAGAGTGTAGGCCGAAGCCTGCACTGGTGGCAGCTTTTGGTCGGTTGTGCCAGCGTGGCTTGTGCTGGACACGATGCCGGCTACACAGCAGGGGAACAGCTGGCGGTGCTGAACCCCACTAACACAATGGCTGGTGTTTTTCTCTGTGCAGCTAGCACTTCAGGGCAAAAACTTGCGGTGTTAGAGCCCAGGGTCAGCAGGAGAAGGAGAGGAGCAAACTGTAGGCCGAAGCCTAGTTGAACCAATTTCAAAGGTAACCTTTAACCCCCCCTCAGGTGTTGCAAGGTACAAGAGCCACACCTTGTGCAGCATTAATGCTGCACAAGTAAAAGGTTGCTCTCTTAATTTTTCTCCTTGCACACGCTGAATAAAACATGTACACTATTTAGCCCATTATACTGTCAAACAGTAGTGGAGGCGTGACTTTTCTTTTGAAGCAGACACAGCACAGGTGTCAAAATTTACACCTAGGTGCTGGGCGCAGACTCCTTACCGTTGTTATTTGCAGTACAGGAGAGTGCGCTCTTGTGTTATCCCTTGGCAATACCCTGTTAGTGCAGGCCATCTTATGACCTCATTTCATGTTGGCCGGTGCGGTTAACAATGGCCATGAATCCCAGACCCACAGTGCCTTTCCATAAAGTCACACTGCGGTGCTGGGATTCGTGGCCTTGTGCAGTAAATATGTTCGCCGCTCACACATGTCCTTACACCTGCTTCAGACTGGGCGGCCTCAGCTGATCCCTTATTGCCTGCCACGGCCATGAGGCCGCACAGTCTGAAGAAGGCGGAAGGAGGGGAGTGAATACAGGCGAACATATGCACTGCTCGTGCCCATCAATCACAGCCTCGCAGTCAAAATATATGAGACAACGAGGGGCGTTGTGTTGGGCAGGGCGGACGCACAGGCACAGCCAGCTAACCAATGATGTCTGAAGACGGGCAGCGCTAACAATGGGGGTGCTGCGTGTCATTAAAAAGGAAAGTCACACCTCAGGGACATTGTAATGGTCTCTAATGAGACACATTTTGTACGTGTTGAGTTCCACGTGGGCAAGGAGAAAAAGTCAGCCACCTTGTACAAATGCAGCAGTACTGCTGTACAAGGTGGCTGTTATACATAGAAACACCTGGGGGTGGGGGGCAGGCTCACTTCAATTTCAGTTCATGTGCCTGCGTGGCATTTGCAGGTCATGTTGCCGGCTACACAGCAGGGGAACAGCTGGCGGTGCTGAACCCCACTAACACATTGGCTGGTGTTTTTCTCTGTGCAGCTCGCATTTCCGGGCAAAAACTAGCGGTGTTTGAGCCCAGGGGCAGCAGGAGGAGGAGAGGAGCAGAGTGTAGGCCGAAGCCTGCACTGGTGGCAGCTTTTGATCAGTTGTGCCAGCGTGGCTTGTGCTGGACACGATGCCGGCTACACAGCAGGGGAACAGCTGGTGGTGCTGAACCCCACTAACACATTGGCGGGTGTTTTTCTCTGTGCACCTAGCACTTCCAGGCTACAACTGGCGGTGTTATAGCCCAGGGTCAGCAGGAGGAGGAGAGGAGCAGAGTGTAGGCCGAAGCCTAGTTGAACCAATTTCAAAGGTAACCTTTAACCCCCCCTCAGGTGTTGCAAGGTACAACAGCCACACCTTGTGCAGCATTAATGCTGCACAAGTAAAAGGTTGCTCTCTTAATTTTTCTCCTTGCACACGCTGAATAAAACACGTACACTATTTAGCCCATTCTACTGTAAAACAGTAGTGGAGGCGTGACTTTTCTTTTTAAAGAAAAGCAGCACAGGTGTCGAAAATAACACCTTGATGCATGGGCGCAGCTTCCTGAGCGTTGTTATTTGCTGTACAGGAGTCTGCGCTCTTGTTATCCCTTGGCCATGCGCTGTGAGCGCTTCCTGTCTTCTGACCTCATTTCATGTCGGCCGTTGCGGTTAGCGATGGACATGAATCCCAGACCCACAGTGTGTTTTCAAAAAATCACACTGCGTGGCTGGAATTCGTGGCCTTGTGCAGTAAATATGTTTGCCGCTCACACATGTCCTTACACCTGCTTCAGACTGGGCGGCCTCAGCTGATCCCTTATCGCCTACCACGGCCAGGAGGCCGCACAGTCTGAAGAAGGCGGAAGGAGATGAGTGAACACAGGCAAACATATGCACTGCACATGCCCATCAATCACACCCTCGCTGTCCAAAAAAATAAGACACCGAGGGGCGTTGTTTTGAGCAGGGCAGACGCACAGGCGCAGCCAGCTAACCAATGATGTCAAAAGACGGGCAGCGCTAACAAGGGTGGTGCTGCGTATCATTAGAAAGGAAAGTCACACCTCAGGGACAGTGGAATGGTCTCAATGAGACACATTTAGTACGTGTTTAATTAAACGTGGGCAAGGAGAAAAAGTCAGCCACCTTGTACAAATGCAGCATTACTGCTGTACAAGTTGGCTGTTATACATAGAAACACCTGGGGGTGGGGGGCAGGCTTCCTTCAATTTCAGTTCATGTGCCTGCGTGGCGTTTGCAGGACACGTTGCCAGCTGCACAGCAGGGGAACAGCTGGCGTTGCTGAACCCCACTGACACATTGACTGGTGTTTTTCTCTGTGCAGCTCGCATGTCCGGGCAAAAACTGTCGGTGTTAGAGCCCAGGGTCAGCAGGAGGAGGAGAGGAGCAAAGTGTAGGCCGAAGCCTCCACTGGTGGCAGCTTCTGGTTGGTTGTGCCAGCGTGGCTTGTGCAGGTCACGTTGCCAGCTACACAGCAGGGGAACAGCTGGTGTTGCTGAACCCCACTAACACATTGGCTGGTGTTTTTCTCTGTGCAGCTAGCACTTCCGGGCAAAAACTAGCGGTGTTTAAGCCCAGGGTCAGCAGGAGGAGGAGAGGAGCAGAGTGTAGGCCGAAGCCTGCACTGGTGGCAGCTTTTGTTCTGTTGTGCCAGCGTGGCTTGTGCTGGACACGTTGCCGACTACACAGCAGGGGAACAGCTGGCGGTGCTGAACCCCACTGACACTGACACATCACCTAGTGTTTTTTCTGTGTAGACAACACCTCCAGGTGGCAACTGACAGTGTTGAAAACCAGGGAATCAAAGAGGAGCAGAGTGTAGGCCGAAGCCTGCAGTGGAACCTTTAACCCCCCCCAGGCATTTGTTGCTGAAAGAGCCATCTTGTACAGCAGTAATACTGCACATGGAAAATGGTGGCTCCGAAAATTATGCTCCCTGCAAACGCTGAAGTACACACTCATATAATGTGTCCCCTCACACTGTCAAACCGTCCCGGAAGTGGGACTTTCCTTTGTAATGTGACACAGCAAAGCCGTCATTCCAACCCCCTTGGTGCCGTGCGCCACCTCCTCAACGTTGTTTGGTTCTGTCACGTAGCCCGCGCTGTAATGTTATCCCTTGGCCATGCACAGTTAGCGGTGCCCGTCTTCTGACATCATGTAGGTGTCAGGCTGGCAGTGCCTGTGCGTCCAAGCTGCCCGAGATCCAACCTTGCAGTGTCATCTAATGTAGTCCCACTGCGGGCCAGGGATCCATGGGCATGCGCAGTGCATATCATCGCCTCTCACTCACCTCCTTCCTGCTTCTTCAGACTGTGCGGCGTCATGGCCGTGGCATGCTATTAGGGATCAGCTGACGCCGCCTAGTCTGAAGAAGCGTGAAGAAGGGGAGTGAGAGGCTAGTATATGCACTGCGCATGGCCATGGATACCAGGCCCACTGTGGGATCACATTAGACGACACTGCGAGGTGGGATTTCGGGCAGCGTGGACGCACAGGCGCAGCCAGGACGACAACAAATGATGTCAGAGGACGGGCAGCGCAAACTGTGCATGGCCAAGGGATAACATAACAGCGCAGGGTCCATGACGGAATCAAACAACGCTAAGGAGCCAGCGCACGGTGGCAAGGGGGTAGCAATGACGGCTGTGCTGCGTCACATTACAAAGGTAAGTCCCACCTCCGGGACGGTTGGACGGTGTGAGGGGACACATTACATGAGTGTGTAGTTCAGCGTTAGTTCAGTGTGTAGTTCAGCGTTAGTTCAGCGCACAGGCGCAGCCAGCCTGACACCAAACTATGTCAGAAGACAGGCAGCGCAAATAGGGCATGCCCAAGGGATAACAGAACAGCGCACGCTCCGTGACAGCTTAAAACAACGCTGAGGAGGCAGCGCATGGCACCAAGGGGGTAGGAATGACGGCTGTGCTGCGTTACATTACGAAGGAAAGTCCCAGCTCCGGGACGGTATAACGGTATCAGTGAACACATTTTATAAGTGTTAAGTTCTGCGTCTGCACAAGATGGCTCTTTCAGTAACTAACGACAGGGGGGGGGGGACAGGTTCCCTTACATTTAGGTTGTTGTGCCAGCGTGGCGGTCGCAGGACACATTGCCGGCTACACAGCTGGGGATCAGCTGACGTTACTGAAACCCAATAACACTGAGTCGTATGTTTTTACTGTGCAGCCTGCACTTCTGAGCCGCAACTGGAGGTGTTGGAGCCCAGGAATAGCAGTTCAGGTGGTAGAAAGATGAACACAGCAGGAGACCTGGATGACACCCAATTACTTAATCAGGCAGAGGAGTGGCAAATTCCTGCGAGATCCAGGCCTGGTTCATTTTCAGGAAAGTAAGCCGGTCAACGTTATCGGAGGACAGTCGCATGCGACGGTCTGTTAGTACACCACCTGCGGCACTAAAGACACGTTCCGATAAGACACTAGCTGCAGGGCAAGCCAGCACCTCCAATGCATACTGGCTTAGCTCTGGCCATGTATCCAGCTTAGAGACCCAAAACTTGAACGGGTAAGAGCCGTCTGGGAGTACAGTAAGAGGGCAAGCCATGTAGTCTGTCACCATCTGACGGAACCGTTGCCTCCTGCTGACTGGAGCCGCCGGTGATGGTGTAGACATTTGGGGCGGGCACACAAAAGTGTGCCAGAGTTGTGCAATACTGGGCTTGCCTTGGGCAGAGGCACTGCTTCTGCTCCCTCTTTGGGCAGAGCCTCCCCCACTGCCTCGACGCACTGAGCTGCTTTGTAAAACACTAGCAGCACTCCTCTCAGTTGGACAGGAGAAGATGATGGAATTCACCAGTGTGTCGTGGTACTCCCGCAATTTACGCTCCCGGGTCAACGCTGGGATGAGGTTTTGGACGTTGTCCCAGTAGCGAGGATCGAGGAGGGTGAACACCCAATAATCAGGCATGTTGAGAATGTGGTCGATGCGGCAGTCGTTTCTCAGGCACTGCAGCATGAAATCCACCATGTGCTGCAGAGTGCCAACTGGCCCAGAAACGCTGTCCCCTGCTTGAGACATGATCTCTGCCCGCTCGTCATCACCCCACCCTCGCTGTACACACTGACCACTGGACAATTGTGTCGCTCCCTCCTCTGGACGGAGCTCTTCCTCCTCCATTGACTCCTCCTCATCCTCCTCACAAATTGGCCCCTGCGTACCCCTTTGTGAGGAACCACGTGGCGCTGACTCTCCAGAAGCTGATGGAAAAGGTGACTCCTCATGCTCCACCTCTTCCACAACATCATCCCTTAACCCTTGCTAAGTTTGCTGAAGCAGGCAGATAAGGGGGACAGTCATGCTGACTAGTGCATCATCTGCACTTGCCATCCGCGTGGAATAATCAAAAGGACGCAAAACCTGGCAGACGTCCTTCATAGTGGCCCACTCTGTGGTTGTGAAGTCTGATCGGCGCTGACTGCGACTTCTTTGTGCCTGATGCAGCTGGTACTCCATAACTGCTTGCTGCTGCTCACACAACCGCTCCAACATATGTAACGTGGAATTACACCGGGTAGGTAGGTCACATATGATGCGGTGTTCCGGAAGGCGGAATCGGCGCTGCAGAGCAGCAATGCGGGATCTGGCCAAGCTGGAACGCCGCAAGTGAGCACACTCTAGGCGGACCTTGTGCAGCAGGGCATCAAGATCCAGATAGTCCCTCAGAAAACTCTGCACAACCAAATTGAGCACATGTGCCAGACATGGGATGTGAGTGAGGTTGCCAAGGGCCAAAGCTGCCACCAGATTTCGGCCATTGTCACACACTACCATGCCTGGCTGGAGATTCGCTGGCAGTAACCACACATCGCTCTCCTGCTTGATGGCATTCCAGAGCTCCTGCGCTGTGTGGCTTCGATTCCCCAATGAAACAAGTTTCAAGACGGCCTGCTGACGTTTGGCCACGGCTGTGCTCATGTCGGTCATAGGTAAACGTTCACGGGTCCATGTGGAGGTGGACTGTGACGGCTCCTGCAGAGTTGATTCTGAGGAACTTGTGTAAGAGGAGGAGTCAATGCGTACAGACTGGATTCCTGCAATCCTTGGAGTAGGCAAGACACGTCCTGCGCCACTCGCACGATCTGTACCTGGCTCAACAACATTAACCCAATGGGCAGTGAGGGAAACGTATCGCTCCTGTCCATGCTGACTGGTCCACGCATCGGTGGTGAGGTGGACCTTGCTACTGACGGCGTTCAGTAGTGCATGTTTTATGTTTCCCTCAACATGCCTGTGCAGGGCAGGGACAGCTTGCCTGCTGAAGTAAAAGCGGCTGGGCACCTTGTACTGTGGGATTGCCAATGCCATCAAGTCACGGAAGCTGTCAGTCTCCACCAGCCTGAACGAGAGCATTTCCAGGGACAACAGTTTGGCAATGCCTGCATTCAGAGCCTGTGCTCGGGGGTGGTTGGCCGAGAATGCCCGCCTTTTCTCCCATGCTTGTACTACCGATGGCTGTAGAGTAGACTGGGAGTGTGAGGATGATTGGGAAGGTGGTGCTGTGGGTGGAATTACACAAGGTCTCTGGACAACAGTGCCAGAGGTTCTTCCATGGTGATCCTGGGAGGAAGCCAAACCAGCTGTGCGTGAGCTGGAGGAAGAGGCAACACGAGCTGAAGAGGTGGTAGCTGCCGCTGTTGGTTGGCCTACATCTTCAGTCTGTTTCTGTAACTCCACCGCTTGCCTGTTCCGCACATGTTTCCACATATTTGTGGTAATGAGGTTGCTGACATTTTTCCCTCTTTTTACTTTCTGATGACACAGCTTGCATTTGACAAAACAAATGTCATCTGCAACTGTGTCAAAAAAGGACCAGGCACTGCAAGTCTTGGGAGCGCCCTTTTTGGCTTTGGAAAGAGACAGGCTCTTAACGGGTGCCAAAGTGGAGGCTACAGGCTCCGCAGTCTTCCCCCTCCCTCTCCCTCTTTGGCCCGTAAGGGGAATCTCTTCCTCAGAGCTGCTCCCACCACCTTCCTGTTCCTCACGCCACGATGGGTCAACGACCTCATCATCTCCACTACCCTCTGCCACCAACTGCTCCTCCTGGGTAGTCTCGGCAGCAGAGTACGCACCAGAAAGCGGCACCTGAGTTTCATCATCAGATGCGTACTGCGCTGTGGTCACCGGAGGCACTGGCCCACCCGCCTCTTCAGAGTCAGAGAGACAAAGCTGTTGGGCATCACTGCACACTGCCTCTTCTTCCATTTCTCCAATGCTGCTTGGCTGGCCCCCTGTTTCCAAGCCAAGAGATTCAGAGAACAGAAGTAGAGACGGCTCCTGTCCTGGGCTCTCTGACTGCCTGGCCAATTTGGCAGGTGGTGAAGAGACAGATGGCTGCTCTCCAGTGGTCTGTGCCTGAGAGGATGTGGCACTAACTGAAGTCGATGCCGAGGCGTTAGCTGCCATCCACCCGACAACGGCTTCAATTTGGTCTTCACGCAGCAGCGGTGCACGGCGCTCTCCGACAAAGATGCGCATGAAGGACTGTTCCCTGCTGAAACTGAGTGACGACGAGTCACCGGCGCCCGCAGCAGGCACAGAATCACCACGTCCTCTCCCTGCTCCTCTCCCTGCTCTGCGCCCACGCCCACGTGCCTTACTCCCTGCCCTCTTCATCTTGGTTGACAGATAAAGATAAGCAGAAAAGTACTAAGGCCTTAGTGTGCTTATTCCTGAAATGCTCCTCCTAACAGGTGTAAGAAACACTAATGTTGTAAAGTGTGGACTAAACTTTATTATTTTTCAAATGTGGCCTACACAAGTGTTAAGTTGTGTTTGGTGAACTTTACTTTTTTTTTTTTTGCAGATCGGGCTACAGAGCTAGTTTAAATCACACGGAGACCGTGCAGACAGCCGTAAACGGCGCTGCAAGGCCCAAAAAACCTCCTCTAGGTTATCCTATTTAGTGTTTTTCCACTATTTAGCTGGAGACGGGTGGAAAGACACTAATAGGGAATTTTTTTTTTAAATTTTAAACAGGCTGCACTATTTGAAAAAAAGGAAAATTTTTTTCAAGGTATGAGGCAGTAACGCACCCTGAGCTGAATCCAACCGGCTATGGCTGCACACAGACTACAGGGCGAGCTGCGCTCACACAGTGACCGTGCAGACAGCCGTAAACGGCGCTGCAAGGCCCAATAAACACCCTCTAGGTTATCCTATGTGGTGTTTTTCCACAATTTAGCTGGAGACGGGTGGAAAAACACTAATAGGAAATTTTTTTTTAAAATTTTAAACTGGTTGCACTATTTGAAAAAAATGAAATTTTTTTTCAAGGTATGAGGCAGTAACACACCCTGAGCTGAATCCAACCGGCTATGGCTGCACACAGACTACAGGGCGAGCTGCGCTCACACAGAGACCGTGCAGACAGCCGTAAACGGCGCTGCAAGGCCCAAAAAAAAACCTCTAGGTTATCCTATGTAGTGTTTTTCCACAATTTAGCTGGAGACGGGTGGAAAAACACTAATAGGAATTTTTTTTTTTAAATTTTAAACAGGCTGCACTATTTGAAAAAAAGGAAAATTTTTCTCAAGGTATGAGGCAGTAACGAACTCTGAGCTGAATCCAACCGGCTATGGCTGCACACAGACTACAGGGCGAGCTGGGCTCACACGGAGACCGTGCAGACAGCCGTAAATGGCGCTGCAAGGCCCAAAAGCCCCCCTCTAGGTTATCCTATGTAGTGTTTTTCCACAATTTAGCTGGAGACGGGTGGAAAAACACTAATAGGAAATTTGAGAGAAAATGTGCAGCAGGCTGCACTATGAGCAAAAAAGGACAACTGTGTGAGGCAGTGTGAACCCCCTCTGAGCTGAATACAACCGGGTATATGGCTGCACACAGACTACAGAGTGAGCTGCACACACACACACACACACACACAGAGACCTTGCAGAACGCTGTTAAAACAGCGCTGCAAGGCAAGAGCAAGGTGAACAGTGAAGAACACACAGCGTTTTGCTAAATTAGCCTTTGGAAAGGAAAATAAAGCAATTAGCTAGCTCAACTGGCCCTCAGTTAAAACACAGCGTCCTGTCCTTAACTGAAATCACAGCAGAGTGAGCGCAAAATGGCGGCAGCGTTTTTTATAGTGCAGAGTGACATCATTTCAGCAGCCAATCACAGCCTTGCCAGTACTTACATGCCCACCATGCTAAACAGGATGTGCCCACACTTCCAATTATTCCTCATTGGCTGCTGCGTTCAGTTTGAATTCTGGGAACTTCTGATTCTGGTATCCGATACGCGGGAAGTATCGGAATTCGGTATCGGAATTCCGATACCGCAAATATCGGCCGATACCCGATACTTGCGGTATCGGAATGCTCAACACTAGAATTATATACTTAACAAAAAAGTGTGAAACAACTGAAATTATGTCTTATATTCTAGCTTCTTCAAAGTAGCCACCTTTTGCTTTGATGACTTCAATATGTAGTCACCGGGAATGGTCTTCCAATCTTGAAGGAGTTCCCAGAGATGCTTAGCACTTGTTTGCCCTTTTGCCTTCACTCTGCGGTCCAGCTCACCCCAAACCATCTTGATTGGGTTCAGGTCTGGTGACTGTGGAAGCCAGCCAGCACCCCGTCACTCTCCTTCTTGGTCAAATAGCCCTTACACAGCCTGGAGGTGTGTTTGAGGTCATTGTCCTGTTGAAAAATAAATGATGGTCCAACTAAATGCAAACCGGATGGAATACCATGCCTCTGCAAGATGCTGTGGTAGCCATGCTGGCTCAGTATGCCTTTAATTTTTAGTAAATCCCCAACAGTGTCACCAGAAAAGCACCTTCACACCATCCCACCTCCTCCTCTATGCTTCACGGTGGGAACCAGGCATGTAGAGTCCATCTGTTCACTTTTTCTGCGTTGCACAAAGACACGGTGGTTGGAACCAACCATCTCAAATTTGGACTCATCAGACCAAAGCACAGATTTCCACTGGTCTAATGTCCAATCCTTGTGTTCTTTAGCCCAAACAAGTCTCTTCTGCTTGTTGCCTGTCCTTAGCAATGGTTTCCTAGCAGCTATTTCACCATCAAGGCCTGCTGCACAAAGTCTCCTCTTAACAGATGTTGTAGAGATGTGTCTGCTGCTAGAACTCTGTGTGGCATTGTCCTGGTCTCTAATCTGAGCTGCTGTTAACCTGCGATTTCTGAGGCTGGTGACTTGGATAAACTTATCCTCAGAAGCAGAGGTGACTCTTGGTCTTCCTTTCCTGGGGCGGTCCACATGTGAGCCAGTTTCTTTGTAGCACTTGATGGTTTTTGCCACTGCACTTGGGGACACTTTGAAAGTTTTCCCAATTTTTCAGACTGACTGACCTTCATTTCTTAAAGTAATGATGGCCACTCCTTTTTCTTTGCTTAGCTGTTTTTTTCTTGCCATAATACAAATTCTAACAGTCTATTCAGTAGGACTATCAGCTGTGTATCCACCAGACTTCTGCTCAACACAACTGATGGTCTCAACACCATTTATAAGGCAAGAAATCCCACTTAGTAAACAGACAGGGCACACCTGTGAAGTGAAAACCATCCCTGGTGACTACCTCTTGAAGCTCATCAAGAGAATGCCAAGAGTGTGCAAAGCAGTCATCAAAGCAAAAGGTGGCTACTTTGAAGAACCTAGAATATAAGACATAATTTCAGTTGTTTCACACTTTTTTGTTAAGTATATAATTCCACAAGTGTTAATTCATAGTTTTGATGCCTTCAGTGTGAATGTACAATTTTCAAAGTCATGAAAATACAGAAAAATCTTTAATTGAGAAGGTGTGTCTAAACTTTTGGTCTGTACTGTATGTGAGATATATTTTTTAGATTTTTTTATATTATTGTTTTCCCATAAGACTTAAAACAAAAAAACAAGTCGCAAATGCATGCCTAAAGCAATTAAACTATTGTAAACTAATAATAAAAATACAGCACCTCTGAAAGCCACAAAACACAACTATGGGATTTATTTTTATTATAATTCAAATGTGAAAAATAATAAGAAACAAATATAGACATTACTTTTCTCTATGTTTATTATGGTGCCCAAAACGTATTGAAGCAGGTGCATTTGTTTTTTAAGAGCACATGCGTCCATTTTTTCCCTACTATCAAATAGTAAAAGATTCTATTCTTCATATCTGGAGTGGATAGGAATAGATAATTGTATGTCATTGTATAAAACATTCAGGTTCCAATGTTTTCAAACAAAGAGCTATTAGTCTCTTATAAATATACAAAAACAAAATATTTTGTAGATATGCCAAGTTACTTATTGACGATAAATGGAACTAGACATCAACAACATGTTCTTGTGGCGTTATAGTATACCTGTTATTTACAGGTTACAGCAGGGGTGGCAGGGCCGTATTTACCACTAGGCACTTGAGGGCACGTGCCTAGGACGGGACGATGAGGGGGACGGCATCTGAGAAAGGTTTTTTTTTATTTATTTAAGTCCTGGGTCACTTCCCGTCCGACCGCCCCCCAGCCCCCCCCCCTGAAGACCCACCCACCCCCCTGCCTGCCTGCCTCCCACCCTCCTTGAAGACGTCATACTCACCCTGCTCCAGCGATGCCTGGTCTCAGCGTCTGCAGCTCGTCCTGAGTGAGCGGTCACGTGGTACCGCTCATTAAGGTCATGAATATGGGCATATTCATGACCTTAATGAGCAGTACCACATGACCGCTCACTCAGGAAGAAGGTGCTGTGTCGGGAGTCGGGACAGAGCTAGAGGGGTGTTCCGCGCAGCCGCGCGGTGTGGGGAAGGAGAGTATGAGGGATGGGGGGATGAAAGAGGATGGGGAGCAGAGCCATGCAAGATGGGAGCAGGAGCGGGAGCCGGGGGGATTGAAAGATGAGCCATGCATACAGGGGGTAATATGAGCCATGCATATAGGATGGGGGGAATATGAGCCATGCATACAGGGGGGAATATGAGCCATGCATACAGGAGGAGGGGGGAATATGAGCCGTGCATACAGGAGGGGAGGGGGTGAAAATGAGCCATGCATACAGGAGGAGGGGGGAATATGAGCCATGCATGCAGGAGGAGGGGGAATAGGGGGCATGCATACAGGAGGGGGGAATATGAGCCATGCATACAAGGGGGGAATATGAGCCATGCATACAGGAGGGGGGTAATATGAGCCATGCATACAGGAGGGGGGAATATGAGCCATGCATACAGGAGGGGGGAATATGAGCCATGCATACAGGAGGGGGGATATGAGCCATGCACAGAGGTGGGGAATATGAGCCATGCATACAGGTGGGGGGAATATGAGCCATGCATGTGGGATGGGAGGGAGATGAGCCATTCCTACAGGAGGGGGGGAATATGAGCCATGCATACAGGAGTGGGGAATATGGGCTATGCATACAGGAGGGGGGAATATGAGCCATGCATACAGGAGGGGAGATATGAGCCATACATACAGGTGGGGGGAAATATGAGCCATGCATACAGGAGGGGGGGATATGAGCCATGCATATGGCATGAGCCCTGCATACAGAAGGGGGGAATATGAGCCATGCACACAGGAGGGGGGAATATGAGCCATGCATATGGGATGGGAGAGAGATGAGCTATGCATACAGGAGGGGGGATATGAGCCATGCATACAGGAGGGGGATATGAGCCATGCATATGGGATGGGAGGGAGATGAGCCATGCATATAGAAGGGGGAAATATGAGCCATGCATACAGGAGGGGGGGAATATGAGCCATGCATATGGGATGGGAGGGAGATTGGCCATGCATGCAGGAGGGGGGATTTGAGCCATGCATACAGGATGTAGGGGAGATTAGCTATGCATGCAAGATGGGAGGGGGGCTTTATACAGTATTGAACATCATGTGGGGTCATTATACAATATGGAGCATCATATGTGGCCATTATACAGTATGGAGCATCATGTGTGGCCAATATACAGTATGGTGCATCATGTGTGGCCATTATACAGTATGGAGCATCATGTGTGGCCATTATACAGTATGGAGCATCATGTGTGGCCATTATACAGTACTGAACATCATGTGGGGTCATTATACAATATGGAGAATCATGTGTGGCCATTATACAGTATGGAGCATCAGGTGTCGGCAATGGATATTACACAGTATTGAGCATCATGTGTGGCCTGTTATGATAAGGTAATTCAGTACCACAATGGACATAGAAGTCAGAGCACATACAGTGACCTGACAATAACCCAAAAACATAGAACGAGCTCTGAGACGTGGGAACTCTGCTGACCGCAATCCCTAATCCTTTCCAACCACACTAGAGGCAGCCGTGGATTGCGCCTAACGCTCCCTATGCAACTCGGCACAGCCTGAGAAACTAGCTAGCCTGAAGATAGAAAATAAGCCTACCTTGCCTCAGAGAAATACCCCAAAGGAAAAGGCAGCCCCCACATATAATGACTGTGAGTTAAGATGAAAAGACAAACGTAGAGATGAAATAGATTTAGCAAAGTGAGGCCCGACTTTCTGAACAGAGCGAGGATAGGAAAGGTAACTTTGCGGTCAACACAAAACCCTACAAAAAACCACACAAAGGGGGCAAAAAGACCCTCCGTACCGAACTAACGGCACGGAGGTACACCCTCTGCGTCCCAGAGCTTCCAGCAAGCAAGAGAAAACCAATAAGCAAGCTGGACAAAAAAAACAGCAAACAAAATAGCAAAAGCGGAACTTAGCTATGCAGAGCAGCAGGCCACAGGAACGATCCAGGAGGAAACAGGTCCAATACTAGAACATTGACTGGAGGCCAGGATCAAAGCACTAGGTGGAGTTAAATAGAGCAGCACCTAACTACTTCACCACATCACCTGAGGAAGGAAACTCAGAAGCCGCAGTACCACTCTCCTCCACCAACGGAAGCTCACAGAGAGAATCAGCTGAAGTACCACTTGTGACCACAGGAGGGAGCTCTGCCACAGAATTCACAACAGTACCCCCCCCTTGAGGAGGGGTCACCGAACCCTCACCAGAGCCCCCAGGATGACCAGGATGAGCCATATGAAAGGCACGTACAAGATCGGGAGCATGGACATCAGAGGCAAAGACCCAGGAATTATCTTCCTGAGCATAACCCTTCCACTTAACCAGATACTGGAGTTTCCGTCTTGAAACACGAGAATCCAAAATCTTCTCCACAATATACTCCAACTCCCCCTCCACCAAAACCGGGGCAGGAGGATCAACAGATGGAACCATAGGTGCCACGTATCTCCGCAACAATGACCTATGGAATACGTTATGTATGGAAAAAGAATCTGGAAGGGTCAGACGAAAAGACACAGGATTAAGAACCTCAGAAATCCTATACGGACCAATGAAACGAGGTTTAAACTTAGGAGAGGAAGCCTTCATAGGAATATGACGAGAAGATAACCAAACCAAATCCCCAACACGAAGTTGGGGACCCACACAGCGTCTGCGATTAGCGAAACGTTGAGCCTTCTCCTGGGACAAGGTCAAATTGTCCACCACTTGAGTCCAAATCTGCTGCAACCTATCCACCACAGCATCCACACCAGGACAGTCCGAAGACTCAACCTGCCCTGAAGAGAAACGAGGATGGAACACAGAGCTGCAGAAAAACGGCGAAACCAAGGTAGCCGAGCTGGCCCGATTATTAAGGGCGAACTCAGCCAAAGGCAAAAAGGACACCCAGTCATCCTGATCAGCAGAAACAAAGCATCTCAGATATGTTTCCAAGGTCTGATTGGTTCGTTCGGTCTGGCCATTAGTCTGAGGATGGAAAGCCGAGGAAAAAGACAAGTCAATGCCCATCCTAGCACAAAAGGCTCGCCAAAACCTCGAAACAAACTGGGAACCTCTGTCAGAAACGATATTCTCTGGAATGCCATGTAAACGAACCATATGCTGGAAGAACAATGGCACCAAATCAGAGGAGGAAGGTAATTTAGACAAGGGTACCAAATGGACCATCTTAGAGAAGCGATCACAGACCAGCCAAATGACTGACATCTTTTGAGAGACGGGAAGATCTGAAATAAAATCCATAGAGATATGTGTCCAAGGCCTCTTCGGGACCGGCAAGGGCAAAAGCAACCCACTGGCACGAGAACAGCAGGGCTTAGCCCGAGCACAAATCCCACCGGACTGCACAAAAGAACGCACATCCCGCGACAGAGATGGCCACCAAAAGGATCTAGCCACTAACTCTCTGGTATCAAAGATTCCAGGATGACCAGCCAACACCGAACAATGAACCTCAGAGATAACTTTATTCGTCCACCTATCAGGGACAAACAGTTTCTCCGCTGGGCAACGATCAGGTTTATTAGCCTGAAATTTTTGCAGCACCCGCCGCAAATCAGGGGAGATGGCAGACACAATTACTCCCTCTTTGAGAATACCCGCCGGCTCAGATAAACCCGGAGAGTCGGGCACAAAACTCCTAGACAGAGCATCCGCCTTCACATTTTTAGAGCCCGGAAGGTACGAAATCACAAAGTCAAAACGGGCAAAAAATAGCGACCAACGAGCCTGTCTAGGATTCAACCGCTTGGCAGACTAGAGATAAGTCAAGTTCTTATGATCAGTCAAGACCACCACGCGATGCTTATCTCCTTCAAGCCAATGACGCCACTCCTCGAATGCCCACTTCATGGCCAGCAACTCTCGATTGCCAACATCATAATTTCGCTCAGCAGGCGAAAACTTCCTGGAAAAGAAGGCGCATGGTTTCATCACCGAGCAATCAGAACTTCTTTGCGACAAAACAGCCCCTGCTCCAATCTCAGAAGCATCAACCTCGACCTGGAATGGAAGCGAAACATCTGGTTGACACAACACAGGGGCAGAAGAAAAACGACGCTTCAACTCTTGAAAAGCTTCCACAGCAGCAGAAGACCAATTGACCACATCAGCACCCTTCTTGGTCAAATCGGTCAATGGTTTAGCAATACTAGAAAAATTGCAGATGAAGCGACGATAAAAATTAGCAAAGCCCAGGAACTTTTGCAGACTTTTCAGAGATGTCGGCTGAGTCCAATCATGGATGGCTTGGACCTTAACAGGGTCCATCTCGATAGTAGAAGGGGAAAAGATGAACCCCAAAAATGAAACCTTCTGAACAGCAAAGAGACACTTTGATCCCTTCACAAACAAAGAATTTGCACGCAGGACCTGAAACACCGTTCTGACCTGCTTCACATGAGACTCCCAATCATCCGAGAAGATCAAAATGTCATCCAAGTACACAATCAGGAATTTATCCAGGTACTCTCGGAAGATGTCATGCATAAAGGACTGAAACACCGATGGAGCATTGGCAAGTCCGAATGGCATTACTAGATACTCAAAATGGCCATCGGGCGTATTAAATGCAGTTTTCCATTCATCGCCTCGCTTAATACGCACAAGATTATACGCACCACGAAGATCTATCTTGGTGAACCAACTAGCCCCTTTAATCCGAGCAAACAAATCAGATAACAACGGCAAGGGGTACTGAAATTTAACCGTGATCTTATTTAGAAGGCGGTAATCTATACAAGGTCTCAGCGAACCATCCTTCTTGGCCACAAAAAAGAACCCTGCTCCTAATGGCGACGATGACGGGCCAATATGCCCCTTCTCCAAGGACTCCTTCACATAACTCCGCATAGCGGCGTGCTCAGGCACAGATAAATTAAACAGTCGACCTTTTGGGAATTTACTACCAGGAATCAAATCGATAGCACAATCACAATCCCTATGCGGAGGTAGGGTATCGGACTTGGGCTCATCAAATACATCCCGGTAATCAGACAAGAACTCTGGAACCTCAGAAGGGGTGGATGACGAAATAGACAGAAATGGGACATCACCATGTACCCCCTGACAACCTCAGCTGGACACAGACATGGATTTCCAATCTAATACTGGATTATGGACTTGTAGCCATGGCAACCCCAACACGACCACATCATGCAGATTATGCAACACCAGAAAGCGAATAACCTCCTGATGTGCAGGAGCCATGCACATGGTCAGCTGGGTCCAGTACTGAGGCTTATTCTTGGCCAAAGGCGTAGCATCAATTCCTCTCAATGGAATAGGACACTGCAAGGGCTCCAAGAAAAACCCACAACGCCTAGCATACTCCAAGTCCATCAAATTCAGGGCAGCGCCTGAATCCACAAATGCCATGACAGAATAAGATGACAAAGAGCAGATCAAGGTAACGGACAAAAGAAATTTTGACTGTACAGTACCAATGGTGGCAGACCTAGCGAACCGCTTAGTGCGCTGAGGACAATCAGAGATAGCATGAGTGGAATCACCACAGTAGAAACACAGCCCATTCAGACGTCTGTGTTCTTGCCGTTCAACTCTGGTCAAAGTCCTATCGCACTGCATAGGCTCAGGTTTATGCTCAGATAATACCACCAAATGGTGCACAGATTTACGCTCACGCAAGCGTCGACCGATCTGAATGGCCAAAGACATAGACTCATTCAGACCAGCAGGCATAGGAAATCCCACCCTGACATCCTTAAGGGCTTCAGAGAGACCCTTTCTGAAAATAGCTGCGAACACACCTTCATTCCATTGAGTGAGTACGGACCACTTTCTAAATTTCTGAAAATATACCTCTATCTCATCCTGACCCTGACACAGAGCCAGCAAATTTTTCTCTGCCTGATCCACTGAATTAGGTTCATCGTACAGCAATCCGAGCGCCAGGAAAAACGCATCGATATTACTTAATGCAGGATCTCGTGACGCAAGAGAAAATGCCCAGTCCTGAGGGTCGCCACGTAAAAAAGAAATAATGATCCTAACTTGTTGAACTGGGTCACCAGAGGAGCGAGGCTTCAAAGCCAGAAATAGTTTACAATTATTTTTGAAACTCAGAAATTTAGTTCTATCTCCAAAAAACAAATCAGGAATAGGAATTCTTGGTTCTAACATAGAATTCTGAACCACAAAGTCTTGAATATTTTGTACTCTTGCCGTGAGCTGATCCACACATGAAGACAGACCTTTAATGTCCATCGCTACACCTGTGTCCTGAACCACCCAAATGTCTAGGGGAAAAAAAAGGCAAAACACAGTGCAGAGAAAAAAAAATGGTCTCAGAACTCCTTTTTTCCCTCTATTGAGAATCATTAGTACTTTTGGCCTCCAGTACTGTTATGATAAGGTAATTCAGTACCACAATGGACATAGAAGTCAGAGAACTTACAGTGACCTGACAATAACCCAAAAACATAGAACGAGCTCTGAGACGTGGGAACTCTGCTGACCGCAATCCCTAATCCTCTCCAACCACACTAGAGGCAGCCGTGGATTGCGCCTAACGCTCCCTATGCAACTCGGCACAGCCTGAGAAACTAGCTAGCCTGAAGATAGAAAATAAGCCTACCTTGCCTCAGAGAAATACCCCAAAGGAAAAGGCAGCCCCCACATATAATGACTGTGAGTTAAGATGAAAAGACAAACGTAGAGATGAAATAGATTTAGCAAAGTGAGGCCCGACTTTCTGAACAGAGCGAGGATAGGAAAGGTAACTTTGCGGTCAACACAAAACCCTACAAACAACCACGCAAAGGGGGCAAAAAGACCCTCCGTACCGAACTAACGGCACGGAGGTACACCCTCTGCGTCCCAGAGCTTCCAGCAAGCAAGAAAAAACCAATAAGCAAGCTGGACAGAAAAAAACAGCAAACAAATAGCAAAAGTGGAACTTAGCTATGCAGAGCAGCAGGCCACAGGAACGATCCAGGAGGAAACAGGTCCAATACTAGAACATTGACTGGAGGCCAGGATCAAAGCACTAGGTGGAGTTAAATAGAGCAGCACCTAACGACTTCACCACATCACCTGAGGAAGGAAACTCAGAAGCCGCAGTACCACTCTCCTCCACCAACGGAAGCTCACAGAGAGAATCAGCCGAAGTACCACTTGTGACCACAGGAGGGAGCTCTGCCACAGAATTCACAACAGTGGCCATTATACAGTATGGAGCATCATGTGGGGCCATTATACAGTATGGAGCATCGTGTGGCCAATGGCTATTATACAGTATTGAGCATCATGTGTGGCCATCATACAGTATGGAGTACCATCCCACCTCCTCCCCAACCTCACCACCACATTAATCCCATCCCTAACCCATCTCTTCAACCTTTCACTAACTTCTGGTACCTTCCATTCTGCCTTCAAACATGCCACAATCACAACTATCCTCAAAAAGCCATCCCTTGACCCAAGCGCTATGTCCAGCTATCGCCCCATATCTTTGCTCCCATTTGCTTCCAAACTCCTTGAGCAGCATGTCCATGCTGAACTTCCCTCTCACTTTGCATCTAACTCTCTCTTCGACAACCTACAATCTGGCTTCGTCCCCACCATTTGACTGAGACTGCCCTGACCAAAATTACTAACGACTTACTTACAGCCAAAGCTAACAGACAATTTTCTATACTCCTCCACCTAGACCTGTCCTCTGCCTTCGACACAGTTGACCACTGCCTCCTACTACAGATCCTCTCTTCCTTTGGGGTCAAAGACCTTGCCCTATCTTGGATCTCCTCATACCTTGCCAACCGCACATTTAGCATTTTCTACTCGCATACTACCTCCTCATCTCGCCCCCTCTCTGTTGGAGTCCCCCAAGGCTCGGTCCTAGGACCCTTACTCTTCTCAATCTATACCCTCGGCCTGGGACAACTCATAAGGTCCTATGGCTTCCAGTACCATCTATATGCCGATGACACTCAGATCTACCGTTCTGGCCCAGATGTCACCTCTCTGCTCTCCAGAATCCCAGAGTGTCTATCAGCCATATCCTCCTTCTTCTCCTCTCGCTTCCTCAAGCTCAATGTGGACAAATCTGAACTCATTATCTTTCCTCCATCACGAATATCTTCCCTACCTGATCTATCTATCAAAATAATTGAAATCACACTTTCCCCTGTCCCCAAAATCCGCTGCCTTGGAGTAACCCTTTACTCTGCCCTGTCCTTCAAACCGCACATCCAAGCACTCGCCACCTCCTGTCGCCTCCAGCTCAAAAATATTTCCAGAATCCGTCCTTTGCTCAACCCACACTCGTGCATGCCCTAATCATCTCCCGCCTCGACTACTGCAACATACTCCTCTGTGGCCTACCTTCTAACACTCTCGACTAATTAATCTCTCCTCGCTACACTCCTGCTTCAACTCTTTGCAAATCCCTTCACTGGCTCCCAATTTCCGAGCATATCCAGTTTAAATTACTAACACTGACCTACAAAGCCATCCATAATCTTTCTCCTCTGTATATTTCCACACTAATCTCTCAATATCTTCCCTCACGTAATCTCCGGTCCTCCCAAGACCTCCACCTTTCCGCCACACTTATTCGCTCCTCACTCAATCGCCTCCAAGACTTCTCCTGAATATCACCCATCCTCTGGAATTCAGTGCCCCAACACATCCGTTTAGCCACTACTTTTGGATCCTTCAAAAGAAACCTGAATACCCACCTCTTCAAGGAAGCTTACAGCCTGTAAAGACCACATGGCCACCTCAACACCATTGGATCTACTGCAACCTTTGACCTACTGTCTCCTTCCTCATAATAATGTAGAATGTAAGCCCGTAAGGGCAGGGTCCTCTTCCCTCTGTACCAGTCTGTCATTGTTGGTTTTGTCTACTGTAAGTGATATTTGTATTTTGATGTAACCCCTTCTCATGTACAGCACCATGGAATTAATGGTGCTATATAAATAAATAATAATAATAATCATGTGTGGCCATTATACAGTATTGAGCATCATGTGTGGCCATTATACACTATGGAGCATCATGTGTGGCCATTATACAGTATGAAGCATCATGTGTATCCATTATACAGTATGGAGCATCATGTGTGGCCATTATACTGTATGGAGCATCATGTGGGGCCATTATACAGTATTGAGCATCATGTGTTGCCATTATACAGCATGGAGCACTGTGTGGCCATATTTTTTGCTTATAATTATTGTATATGAAACAATGTGATCACCAGTGCTAAATGGGTGTGGTTGGGATGTGGATATGGGTGTGACTAGTTGTGAAATGGGTGTGGTCAGAGGTGTGGCCTAAAATTTGCCGCAACGCGCGCCACAAACTTTATACCTCTTTCCCTTCTTCAAAAGTTGGGAGGTATGGTACCGCATTTGCCAGATCACAGCAAGTGCCACAAATCCCATAGGGAATGAATGAGGCCGAACGCAGCTACTTTCACATCAGCGATTCTTGCCAAAGTCACTGCTGATAGTGTCATACTCACCAAAGGGGGAGGCAGCACTAAAAGTGCCTAGGGCAGCAGAAACTCTAAATACGGCCCTGAGGGGTGGGCAATTAATTTTCCCGAGGGGCCACATGACAGACCGTGACAGTCATGGAGGGCTAAACCAATAGGCTGAAATTAATTCAATATTAATGTTGAAATATTATAATTATTATATTATTGATAATGATATTTATATTAATTAAATTACTTAACATTGAGCAGAATTAAGTATGCTAACATCCCCTTATATATAGTTTGAAACCGAGTACAGCCCCTTCTGTATATCGTATAAAGCCCCACAACCCCTTATATACTGTAAGAGCCCCCAAACAACCTTCCAATATACAGCATGAGCCCCACACAGCCTCCTCATATGCAGCATGAGCCCCACACAGCCTCCCTATATAGCGCATGAGCCCCACAAAGCCTCCCTATATATACTGCATGAGCCAAATACAGCCTTCTTATATACAACATGAGCCCCAAACAGCCTCCCTATATACTACATGAGCCCCCACAGCCTCCCTATATACAGCGAGAGCCCCAAACAGACTCCCTATATACACTGCATGAGCCCAACAGCCTCCCTATATACATCATGAGCCCCACACAGCCTCCCTATATACACTCCATGAGCCCAAAACAGCCTCCGTACATACAGCATGAGCCCAACACAGCCTCCTTATATACTTCATGAGCCCCGCAAAACCTCCCCATACACAGCATGAGCAACACACAGACTCCCTATACACAGCATGAGCAACACACAGCCTCCCCATATACTGCATGAGCCCCACACAGCCTCCTTATATGCTGCATGAGCCCCACACAGCCTCCGTTTGTACAGCATGAGCCTCACACAGCCTCCCTATATACAGCGTGAGCCCCACACAGCCTCCCTATATACAGCCTGAGCCCCACACAGCCTCCTTATATACTGCAAGAACCCAACACAGCCTCCCCATATAGAGCATGAGCCCTATACAGCCTCGCTATATGTACTGCATGAGCCCAACACAGCCTACCTATATATACTGCATGAGCCCAACACAGCCTCCCTATATACAGCAGATGCCCCAGTCTCCCTATATACAGCGTGAGCCCCACACGACCTCCCTATATACTGCATGAGCCCAGCACAGCCTCCATATATATACTGCATGAGCCCAACACAGCCTCCCTATATACAGCGTGAGCCCCACACAGCCTCCCTTTATACAGCATGAGCCCCACACAGCCTCCCTATAAACAGCATGAGCTTTACACAGCCTCCCTATATACAGCTTGCTCCCCACAAAGCCTCCCTATATATACTGCATGAGCCAAACACAGCCTCCTTATATACAGCATGAGCCCCACACAGCCTTCCTATATACTGCATGAGCCCCACACCGCCTCCTTATATACTGCATGAGCCCCACATGAGCCCCACACGACATCCCTATATACTGCATGAGCTCAACACAGCCTCCTTATACATACTGCATGAGCCCAAAACAGCCTCCCTACATACTGAATGAGCCTCACACAGCCTCCCAATATATACTGCATGAGCTCCACACAGCCACCCCATATACAGCATGTGCCCCACACAGCCTCGCTATATGTACTGCATGAGCCCAACACAGCCTCCCTATATAAACTGCATGAGCCCAACAGAGCCTCCCTATATACAGCATAAGCCGCAAACAGCCTCCCTATATACAGCATGAGCCCCACACGACATCCCTATATACTGCATGAGCCCCACACAGCCTCCCTATATACAGCATGAACCCCACACCGCCTCCTTATATACTGCATGAGCCCCACACGACATCCCTATATACTGCATGAGCTCAACACAGCCTCCCTATATACAGCATAAGCCGCAAACAGCCTCCCTATATACAGCATGAGCCCCACACCGCCTCCTTATATACTGCATGAGCCCCACACGACATCCCTATATACTGCATGAGCTCAACACAGCCTCCTTATACATACTGAATGAGCCTCACACAGCCTCCCAATATATACTGCATGAGCTCCACACAGCCACCCCATATACAGCATGTGCCCCACACAGTCTCCCTATATACTTCATGAGCCCCACACAGCCTCCCTATACACAGCATGAGCTGCACACATCCTCCTTATATACTGTATGAGCCCCACGCAGCTTCCCCATATACTGTGTTGCACCCGCATAGTCTCTCCATATATTGCATGAGGCCCCCATAACCTCCCTATGTCCTGGATAAGGCCCCCATAGCCTTCCCAAGTGCAGTACAACACCACTATAGCCTCCTCAAGTGCAGCACGACACCCCCATAGCCTCCCCATCTGCAGCACGACACTCCCATAACCTCCGCATGTGCAGCACGACAGCCCCATAGCCTCCCCATGTGCAGCACGACACCCCTATAGCCTCTCCATGTGCAGCACGACACCCCCATAGCCTCCACATGTGCAGCATGACACCCCCATAGCCTCCCCATGTGCAGCACGACACCCCTATAGCCTCTCCATGTGTAGCACGACACCCCCATAGCCTCCCCATGTGCAGCACGACACCCCTATAGCCTCCCCATGTGCAGTACAACAACCCCATAGACTCCCCATGTGCAGCACGACACCCCCATAGCCTCAGCATGTGCAGCACGACACCCCCTATAGCCTCCCCATATGCAGCACGACACCCCCTGCTATCATAGCTGCAGGCAGCTCACTCTAAGCCTAGACTCTTGCCACAATCAGTCATCAGAGGTCACTGCACATCGTACATCTGCAACATCACATTTTCTGATGTGCAGTGACCTCTGAGGCATGTACATAGGCAGGGCCGTATTTAGAGTTTCTGCTGCCCTAGGCACGTTAAGTGCTGCCTCCCCCTTTGATGAGTATGACAGTATCGGCAGTGACTTTGCCATAAATCGCTGATGTGAAAGTAGCCTTTTGCAGCAGATCCAGCAGTTTTCCGCATCTGCCACGTAACGGATCACTTACGGCAACACTGCGTTTGGCCTCATTCATTCCCTATGGCAGGGGTGTCAAACTGCATTCCTCGAGGGCCGCATACCATGCGTGTTTTCAAGATTTCTTTAGCATTGCACAAGGTGCTGCAATCATTATGCGTGTAGGTTATTAAATTATCACCTGTGCAGTACAAGGAAATCCTGAAAACATGACCTGGTTGCAGCCCTCGAGGAATGCAGTTTGACACCCCTGCCCTATGGGACTTGAGGACATGTGCGGCACTTGCAGTTTTGCAGCGATCCAGCAAATGTGGTACTTACAGCAATGGAAAAAAGCGTTTTTTTTGGTCTCACCACAAGTGCAAAACCGCAAGTGCTGCACATGTCCGCAAGTAGCCATCACTACCTGTCTTTGCACCTTGCTAGCTCATCCCAAACCATCCCTCCCTGACCTAAAACTACACTATAAAGCTTTAGAAAAACAATTTATTAACTGACATATTCCTATGATAATGAGGGCTCCAGGCTACCGCGTACTGGTCTCCATTTTCTCCCTGTGCACACCCTCAGTCCCTGCCTCACTACCTGTGCTGCACTGTGCACAGACATCCAGGGCCATCATCAGGGCATTACAGCCATGACTGGCGTATAGGGCCCGGTGGGCAGAGGGGGCCCACATCGGGCCCCATCTCATCTGCTCACCGGGCCCCCCCCCCCCCCCCCCTACAGGCCTGCGCCCGCACGTCAATAGTTATCAGCTGCCAGTCAGTCGGAGGCTGGCAGCTGACTTGAGCCGCAGTACGCACTTCGCCGGTGTCTGACATCATTGTCAGCTGCCGGTTAGTGCGTGCTTCACCTGCGTGAAGGGAGTGAGCTTCGCCCGCCGCAGGAGCATGGCCAGGTAAGAACTCGTTTTTTTTTTTGAGACCGGCGATCCAGGGGGCCCCAGGGCAGAATGCTGGACATGCTGGGGCAGAGATGCTGGACACACTGGGGCAGAAATGCTGGACACGGGGAGACTGAGACATGGGGGCAGAATGCTGGACAGGGGCAGTATGCTGGACACAGGGGCAGAATGCTTGACCGTGTATGGCCAATATGGCTCCCTTACTAACAATTCCAAACCCCCCAACCACCATTGCTATAAGCAAACCCACATTACCAATAAAAACGTAACTCCATTGTCTTTGGATAATTATGGCCACAGCGGACAGTTTATTAACAAACAAACAAAAACATTTAAATAAACATTAGCATAATTTTATGCAAATAATTCGAGGGGAGGTTCTTGGAGCCCTCCGGGAAAAAACGTTCTGGCTTCAAATTATTTTGGCAAAACCAAAAAACGTAAAACACCTCAATTTACCCCCAGCCGTAACACCAGCTCAGGGGCACCATAATTCCCGTTTTGGGAACAATTAAACCACCACCAGCTCCAAGGGTAAACACCCCGTCCAGAGCCTGTAACCAAAATGCCAGAACACCAAACCCGTTTAACTGTCCGGAATTTCCATCAAATTCCTTCGCCGCTGAATCCGCATAAACTTCAAGAACCCCACCCCCGCCACAAACTCGCCGCCCTGAACACCTCAGGCCCGCGAGTGCCCCAAAGACACTAACGCTTTTTCAATTCCTTCCTGAATGGACAAGGCCCATAAATCAATCCCCACCTCGTTCAAGTGCACCCCGTCGTCCCTCCAATACTCACCAACACCCGACTCTAAATCAAAGTGCCGAACACATATACCACCATTTCTGGCTACAAACTTGGCAATTGCCCTGTTCAACTTCACCTGAGCCCTGTTGATACCCTTGACTGATTGCACACCCCTCCAATTTTTTCGAGGAACAATGTCCGACCATATAGTAAGAACACCGGGGAAGGCCGTCCACAACCAGAGAAAATCGGAACGAATGTCCCGAATCAACTCCCTCACTGGTTTGGAAACTAAATCGCTCCCTCCTAAATGAAAAACCACGATATCCGGTGCTCTATCCAAACGGGCCGCACGGGAAAAACAAGGAATCGCCCTGCTCCACATCATACCTCAAAAACCCAGCCACCGAACTACCGCATCTTTTCGGCTGAGACCCAATTGCCTACCGTCCGGCCTGGCATCCGCCCGATGCGCCCCCCAATAGACAAAAGAATGTCCAAAAATCCAGACGAGATACGGCTCCCGACCTGCAATATACAATAACAGTAACCGTTAACATAATGCCACTTAACTTAAACAAACCAACCATTTTAGTGTCGGATATAGGACTGATAACGGCTTGAGCTCCAACGCCCAATACGCTTGATAACATCCGACCCCAAGCCAAGGCTGTCAGCCTCTGACGCTGCCCCTATCCTGAAGGAATGCGAACCGAAATTGGACCGCGAAAAACCCAAAAACCCTCAAACTTTTATGCAGAATTGCTATAAATTGGAAACGGGACAAGAAGACCCCGTCCTGATGGCACAACAATGGTCCCCTCCGACCCGACCATAAAGACCAATACTCACGTAAACATTGTTCAGGGCACATCAATGTCCCCGAAACTTTACCCAACACAACTCTTTTTCCAACCCCTGTCAGATCCGTCTTTGAACGACGTATCCAAAAAACGATGCCCCCAGACCAGAAATCCACATCTTGCGCCAATAAACCACCCGCTTGAACCCTGCTAGGAGACACCAATTCACCTATACGTAACGCCCCCAAAAATGCAAAGGAAAAAGCCAAACGAAACAACACTGCTTCAAAATGAGAGCAGCATATATCACCCAGAACACCACCCAAACGTTCAAGCACCTGAAACGAAATAGGCCTGCGCCCATCCACCCGTCTAACATCTCTCCTATAACCCTTCAGTGCCTGCCGCACCAAAAAATTCTTCGTCACATCTACTGAGCCCTCAAGCTTAAAACCAAAAGCTAACCCAGTCACAAACTTATTTACTTTCGAAACCGACCAACCTGCATCCGCCGCCCTACCCACCAATGACAAAAACAGCTAACGACTTGTCAGACACCAATTCCCCCCACTGCGCCAAAGAACTCTGCCAAACATTCCAGGAAGCTTCATAAGACGCCCAGGTCTGACTCGTAACCGAGGCCCGAATCATCCGTACCGCTCCTCCATAGGTATCTGCCACAAGTGCGAAGGGCATACTGCTCCTGCTGCGTCCGCTTCTGGTGCCAACTCCCGTAAACGCTCCCACAGTAAACAAGATAATGCATCCGCTAACGAATTTTGAACGCCAGGCACATGAACCGCAGAAATCCATGTATTGATCTTCAAACATCTTAAGACAAGTTCTCTCACTAATTTTATTACGGGCGGTGACGATGCCGATAACGAGTTGATCACGGACACGACACTCCTGTTGTCACAATGGAATCTAATCCTGCTACCACAATGGGAAACAACTCCAACAAGGCCAGATTCTTTGTGAAACCACTCGTGTGCCAGCAGCCCGGCCAGGCTCCAACACTCCATTGGCCTGCGCAATAGGCCCCATAACCCACACTTCCAGCTGCGTCCGTGTAGATCTCGCAATCAAAATTACTCACCAACTGCTGCTGCATCAACGAGCGACCGTTATATTGCTCCAAGAAATTATGCCATACCAACAAGTCGTTTTTGTGCTCTTGACCAAGTCGAATGAAATGATGCGGGGACCGCACCCCCGCCGTCGCCCTGGACAACCTTCGGCAAAATATGCGCCCCATGGGCATAATCCTACATGCAAAATTCAACCGACCGAGCAGAGACTGCAATTCCTTCAATGTCATTTTCCTCAGCTTAGCCACGCGACTCACTTCCTGTTTCAGCGCCAACAATTTATCGTCCGGAAGCCTGCATTCCATGTTTTCAGAGTCTATCAGAATTCCAAGAAAGCTCAACACCGTACAAGGGCCCTCAGTTTTTTCCCTAGCAAGGGGAACGCCGAAATGATCCGCTACCCACTCCATAGCCGCCAAAATATTCCTGCACACATTCGAGTCAGGAGGACCTATGAACAAAAAATCATCCAAATAATGAATGACGGATGGAACACCAGCCACTTCTCTAACCACCCATTCCAGAAACGTACTAAAAGATTCAAACAAGGAACACGAAATGGAACAACCCATCGGTAGACATCTGTCTACATAGTAACCATCATTCCAACACATCCCCAACAACGGGATGCTATCCGGATGAATCAGAAGCAAACGAAAAGCTGACTCCACATCCGTCTTTGCCAACAAGGCTCCTGGCCCGTAACTGCGGACCCAGTGCACTGCCATGTCAAACGACGTATAAACAACTGAACACAACTCCTGCGAAATGCCATCATTCACAGACAACCCCTTTGGCTACGACAAATGATGAATTAAACGGAATTTATTCGGCTCTTTTTTGGGGACCACCCCCAACGGTGAGATGATCAGCCCTTCTATCGGCAAACAAGTAAACGGGCCAGCCATTCTCCCCAACTCCACCTCCTTCCTCAACTTATCATTCACCACACCTGCCTGAGCCACTGCTGACCTCAAATTCTTTTTTGAAAACGGAACAACGTGTTCTGGAGGAGGGATACGAAAACCCTCCGCAAAACCCTGTGCAATAACACCGGCCTTCTCCCGATCCGGATACCTACTTAGAAAGGGGGCCATCCTTTCCAGCCTCACTGGCGTCTCCCCCTTGACCGGCACCCACTGACGGCTTGCCTCTTGCTTTTTTGAAACATTTGGAAGCCCTATGCGAAACTCCGCTACAATGGGAACACACATGTTTAAATCTGCAGGTGTTCCCAAACTTACACTGGCCCTCATTGAATTGCCAGCACGTTCCTGATTTTTCTTTAGATCCCTGTCCCTCCTGACCACTACCGCTATGTCCCGCCTGTTGTCCGGAGCTACTTCCGCCCCCATGAAAGGACTGCCCGTATCTGCTAGGAGCCATCACTTTTAACCAGAGCCGATGTCCTTTTGATCCCAACGTATTTCAGGTCTTACCGCTTTCCTCTGCCTGAACTGTTCATCATAGCGTAACCAAGCCTGTCCGCCATAAGTACGATGCGCTTCACCTATCGCATCGAGATAACAAAATAAACCGGAACAATTCTCCGGGGCCTTTTCACCTATTACGCTCGCTAGTATAGCGAATGCTTGCAACCAATTAATGAACGACTGCGGTATAAGTCGCCACCTCCTCTTCTCTTCTTCCTCTTTCTTACTATCGTCCTTTTTTCCCTTATCGAGATTAAACTTTTCTAATGGCAGCAAAGAAAAAATCTCCACGTAATCATCGCGCCAAATCTTTTCTTTTACCTCCTTCTTCAAATGAGCCCCCAACGGCCCCTCAAAACACACATACACCTCGCCTTTAGCTCTATCATCCAACTTTACCGTATCCCCTTTATTCTTCTCCGTTTGCACGGATACAGACACTCCAGATACTGATGGCGAATGTTTGCCCACTAACAGACTCCCAGAATCCATTGTAGACGAACCCGAAGCCCCGGCCCCAGGTAGCCAAGCCCTGGCCGGTGATACCCCTGCTTCCCTCACTGCCCCACTCTGTAAACTACTCAGCAATTGCGACACGCTCAACAATACATCCCGCAGCGCAGGCTCCGACGCCCGGCTGCTCCCCCCAATGTCCGGCCCCCACCCACCCGACGCCTGATCACCTCTAACCCCCTCACCAAAAGCCCCTCTGGGCGACAAGTCAGAAATAGCATGGTACTCACCGAGCTGCGCAGGTGCTGTGTCCCTGCCAGCCGTGCGTCCCGCCGATCATCCCCAGCATCAGGTTCTCCGACCGACCACGATTCTTCGGCACCATCGTGCTGCTCCCGGCCCGCGCCCCTGGCCTCCACGTCACCAGGGGGGACCTGAGCGTCAGCTGCTCCACGTTCGACCGACCTTCTCCCGGACCTGGACCGTACTTGCTCCGCAGACCTCTGTTCCCTCTCAGGTTCCCGACCACTCCGCCTGCCAGACAGTGGGGTCCCACTGCCCGCCGCTCCTCCAGACCTGCGCTCATCTCCCACTGTCTTCAGCTCAGATGCCGCCTGCACCGCAGCATCCGCCGTCATCCGACCTCCTGCACGCCCTCTGCCTGGCCTTTCTCCTGCCGTCCATCTTCCGCCGCTCGTCGCACCTTCATTCGTACCGCCGGTACCCGCCGCCCCGGACGTCATGCGGCTGTGCTCTGGACTTGCCGGCGCTGCACTCCTGGTCCTCGGAGCTGTGGGCCGCGCTGCTGCCTTCCTCACTTCCGGCGTCGCTCTTCCACGCTGCGCGCCTCTCCTGCTCCCCATGCCAACCGGCCGGCAAGGAGGATTCCTGCCGGAGGGAGCAGAGCGGGGGGACGCCGCACCGCTGCACCCAGCCTCCGCAGGGTCCCGGGAGGGGCTCCTAGGCCTGCGCCGGCCGCGCATGCTCACATCAGGTGAGAGTCGCTGCGGAGTCCTCGTGCGCCGGCCTCTTCTGTTGCTGGGCTCCGGTGCTCCCGCTGCTCCGAGCAGCGCCGCCAGCTGCTCTTCCAGCCATCCTCCTCTTCTGGACCTGGCTGCATCTCTCAAGCGCCCCACTAAGATATCCACCGACTCCATGGCTGATCGCTCCCCAGGCCTTTTCAGGTAGGTAGAAAGGCTGTGTGGATGGCTGCTCTCACTAAGATCCTGAACTGCCGGCTAAAAGTGTGCCCAGTTTCCCGCACTTTTCTCTATATAGCCCCCACCTTCCCTCTCATAACCCCTCCCACCCTACTATTGGCCAATCAATGTGGCTATTTTTATTTAAACTGGAGCCCATGACCAAGCACAGTCATGGGGGGCCTCCATTTACTTCGCCTATTCCTGCCCCCTCCTGGACACAGGGGCAGAATGCTGGACACAGCAGCAGAATGCTGGACACGGGGGCAGAATGCTGGATACGGGGGCAGAATGCTGGACACGGGGCAGACTGAGACACAGGAGCAGAATGCTGGAAATGGGCAGACTGAGACATGGGGGCAGAATGCTGGACACAGGGGCAGAATGCTGGACACTGGGGTAGAATGCTGGACACAGGGGCAGAATGCTGGACACTGGGGCAGAATGCTGGACACAGGAGCAGAATGCTGGACACAGGGGCAGAATACTGGACACAGGGGCAGACTGTGAGACACGGGGGCAGAATGCTGGACACGGGGGCAGAATGCTGGACACGGCGGCAGAATGCCAGACACAGTGGCAGAATGCTGGACACAGAGGTAGAATGCTGGACACGGGGGCAGAATGCTGGACACGGGCAGAATGCTGGACACGGGGGCAGAATGCTGGACACTGGGGCAGAATGCTGGACACTGGGGCAGAATGCTTGACACCGGCAGAATGCTGGACACGGGGGCAGAATGGTGGACACAGGGGCAGAATGCTGGACACGGGGCAGAATGTTGGACACAGGGGCAGAATGCTGGACACAGGGGCTGAATGCTGGACACAGGAGCAGAATGCTGGACACGGGGCATAATGCTTGACACAGGGGCAGAATGCTGGACACAGGGGCAGAATGCTAGACATGGGGCAGAATGCTGGACACGGGGGCAGAATGCTGGACACAGGGGCAGACTGTGAGACCCGGGGTCAGAATGCTGGACACAGGGGAAGACTGTGAGACATGGGGGCAGAATGCTGGACACTGGGGCAGAATGCTGGACACAGGGGCAGAATGCTGGACATAGGCAGAATGCTGGACACAGGGGCAGAATGCTGGACACGGGGCAAAATGCTGGACACGGGCAGACTGGGACACAGGGGCAGAATGCTGGATACAGGGGCAGAATACTGGACACAGGGGCAGACTGTGAGACACGGGGCAGAATGCTGGACACGGGGCAGAATGCTGGACACAGCGGCAGAATGCTGGACACGGGCAGAATGCTGGACATGGAGGCAGAATGGTGGACTGTTATGATCTGGTAATTCAGTACCACAATGGACATAGAAGTCAGAGCACATACAGTGACCTGACAATAACCCAAAAACATAGAACGAGCTCTGAGATGTGGGAACTCTGCTGACCGCAATCCCTAATCCTCTCCAACCACACTAGAGGCAGCCGTGGATTGCGCCTAACGCTCCCTATGCAACTCGGCACAGCCTGAGAAACTAGCTAGCCTGAAGATAGAAAATAAGCCTACCTTGCCTCAGAGAAATACCCCAAAGGAAAAGGCAGCCCCCACATATAATGACTGTGAGTTAAGATGAAAAGACAAACGTAGAGATGAAATAGATTTAGCAAAGTGAGGCCCGACTTTCTGAACAGAGCGAGGATAGGAAAGGTAACTTTGCGGTCAACACAAAACCCTACAAACAACCACGCAAAGGGGGCAAAAAGACCCTCCGTACCGAACTAACGGCACGGAGGTACACCCTCTGCGTCCCAGAGCTTCCAGCAAGCAAGAAAAAACAAATAAGCAAGCTGGACAGAAAAAAACAGCAAACAAATAGCAAAAGCGGAACTTAGCTATGCAGAGCAGCAGGCCACAGGAACGATCCAGGAGGAAACAGGTCCAATACTAGAACATTGACTGGAGGCCAGGATCAAAGCACTAGGTGGAGTTAAATAGAGCAGCACCTAACGACTTCACCACATTACCTGATGAAGGAAACTCAGAAGCCGCAGTACCACTCTCCTCCACCAACGGAAGCTCACAGAGAGAATCAGCCGAAGTACCACTTGTGACCACAGGAGGGAGCTCTGCCACAGAATTCACAACAGTGGACACAGGGGCAGAATGCTGGACACAGGGGCAGAATGCTGGACACAGGGGCAGAATGCTGGACACAGGGGCAGACTGTGAGACATGGGGGCAGAATGCTGGACACTGGGGCAGAATGCTGGACACAGGGGCAGAATGCTGGACATAGACAGAATGCTGGACACGGGGGGAGAATGCTGGACACGAGGCAAAATGCTGGACACGGGCAGACTGAGACACGGGGCAGAATGCTGGACACAGGCAGAATGCTGGACACGGAGCAGAATGCTGGACACAGGGGCAGAATGCTGGACACAGGGGCAGACTGTGAGTCCCGAGGGCAGAATTCTGGACACAGGGGCAGACTGTGAAACACAGGGGCAGAATGCTGGACACAGGGGCAGAATGCTGGACACAGGGGCAGAATGCTGGACATTGGGGCAGAATGCGAGACACGGGGCAAAATGGAGATACAGGGCATGATTGGAGACATGGGGCAGGATGAAAGACATGGGGGCATGACTGGAGACGGATGGGGCAGAATGGAGACACAGGGGGCATGATTGGAGACAAGTGGCAGAATGGAGACACAGGGGGCATGATGATTGGAGACAAGTGGCAGGATTGCAGAGATGGGGGCATGATTGGAGACATAGGGGGCAGAATGGAGACACAGGGCAGGATGAAAGACATGGGGCATGATTGGAGACACTGGGGGCAGAATTGGAGACAGATGGGGCAGGATGGATTTGATGGAGACAGATGGGACAGGATGGGGAGATCATATGGGGCAGAATGGATACTCATGAGGGTAGGATGGGAGAACATATGGCTGGTGCCAGGAATGAGACACACGGTGGCCAGGATGTGGAATATTATTACCATAGGGGCTAGTTAAGGGATATTATTACTGCAGTAATGTATTTATTTTATTTTTTGAGTATACTGCTTTAAATGAGGGGGCGGTCCTGTTACTGTGTAGAGTGACCCTATGACGCCTCTTTTTCTTCATGTGGTGTAATGTAGAAGTTGGGAAAAATTAAGTAATGTGTTCTACAAGCAGAGCTCGAGATAACTGTGTTATTTCTTGCAGAGACGAGTCCTGGCTGGAAGAAGTGATGACGGTCTGTGCTGGATGAAAGATGAAGGACTTCACCTAGAGACGTCACTGGTGAGTCAGTGTGTTACCTATACACTGACACTAGATACTGCATACTATTTACAGAGCTCCTGTGTATAATTTCACTAGTGATCACTGTATTATCTGTACACAGACACGGCATACTAAGTACAGATCTCCTGTGTATAATGGTACTTATGGTGATAGTATGGTGCTTTTTTAATTACTGATCAGAATTGTAGTATTCAGTCACTATGTGGTGGTAATATGTGGTCTGGACATGGTGTTGCGGTATTTGTTCCTTGTATGTGATATTATTCGATCACTGTGGTGGTAATATGCAGTCTGGTCATGGTGTAGCGGTATTTGTTCCTTGTATGTGACATTATTGGTCATTTTCAAAATTGAAAAATAAATAAAAATATACCTAAATTGTATTCCATATTTTAACATATATTTAATAGGTTACAGAAGAGTAGGGCCAAAAGTGTCTATCGTGTTATGGTGGCGGCTTAAAAAATCTTTTGGCCAAAACAAAAGCTGCTGGCTATGCATGTGATCTGGGGATGGGAACTCTTAGGCCGGCGTCACACTTGGCGTAAGACAATACGGAACGTATTATACGTCCGTACTACGCGTTCAATACGCCAAAATGTCTCCGTAATCGCGTATTTTGCGCATGTGCTTGTGCGTGTGTAATCCGTATGTGATCCGTACGGCGTATTTTTCACGCACCCTCACAAAATGGACATTTAACGGTTTTCAGGCCTGCAAATCATTTAAACCATCATTAACCACACTATTTAAGCCCTCTACAACAGGTGGACCCCTACCATCTGCCCTATATGTTCTCTAGCATATTTTGCCTGTGTTGCTTTGACCTTACAAACATGTCTGACCATGTGTATTTAAGCACAACTGAGCGGGTGTTGCTTCACTGGGTGTTGTCTCGTCGCTTTGGCCAGCCATATCAGGTCAATGTTGATCCGCGAAGGAGGAGACGAAGATTGTGGGTGCATCCTCTATTGACCCAACGCCAGAGTAAAGGACATTTCCAGAGACTATATTCAGCTTTGAGGGCACATCCAGACAAGTTTTACCTGTATAGTCGCATGTCCATCAGGACTTTTGACATGTTGTTGGAGATCTTACGTCCTGGGATCACCTATCAGGACACCTGGATGAGAAAAGCCATCTCTGCTGAGGAGCGTCTGCTCCTAACCTTACGGTATGTATTCCACATTCGCACATACTGTTTTTTTTTTGTTTTTTGCAAAACAGTGTGGTGTCCTACTATGTTTCATTAACTTAACTTGGACATGAAGCCACAAGCACATATAAAAGAATGGTGTAAATATTCTATTATATTAAGATTGTAAAATTAACCTTTTTCTATTGTAAATAATGTCCTAGTAAATGAAATATACACTTGTGCTTATTCCTGTTTTCGTAGTCATCATGTTAATGTTTTTTTTACCTTTTTCTTGTATTGCAGCTTCCTGTCCACAGGCTTGTCCTATGCGGGTCTACACCTGGAGTTTCTGATTGGGCGTTCGACAATTTCAGCCATTGTTAGGACAACCTGTTCCCAAATATGGCAGAAACTTCAGGAAGTTGTGATGCCTGAGCCCAAACAGGAGGATTGGCTCAAAATCGCCACTGGTTACAAAAATACTTGTGACTTCCCTAACTGCATTGGAGCTGTGGATGGGAAACATATCAGGGTGCGTAAGCCGCCGAACTCTGGTTCCCAATTCTACAATTACAAGCAGTTTTTCTCTGTAGTTCTGTTAGCAGTTGCTGACAGTAACTACAGGTTTATAATTGTAGACATTGGGGCCTATGGGCGAACTGGAGACTCTAGGGTCTTCAATTCGTCCATAATGGGTCGGCGGCTACGTGACAACCAGTTGAACCTCCCACCACCACAACAACTCCCAGGCTCCAATGCGGAAGCAGTGCCTTTTGTTTTGGTTGGAGATGAGGCCTTCCAACTGACGAGGCACGTCATGAGGCCTTACACCAGGCGCAACCTTGACCACCGGCGGAGGGTGTTAAATTTGAGACTTGCAAGGGCACGGAGACTGGTTGAGTGCGCCTTTGGGATTCTTGTTGCCAAATGGCGTGTTCTTCAGTCTGCCATCCAGCTGAGTGAGGCTACAATCAGTGAAGTGATCAAAGCCTGTGTAATTCTACATAATTTCACAAGAATACATGATTGTTCCTCTCCAAATTTTGAAGATCACCTCATGAACAATGTTAGTAGGCCTACCCCATATGTCCCTCCTCCGCGCCGTCCACTTTCTGGTCTTAAAGTTCGTGATGTCTTTACAAATTATTTTTTGACTCCTCAAGGTGCTACTCCCTGGCAAGACTATGCAGTTTTGCATGTGTAATTATTTTGATCTCTAAAGTATGTGTTAACCAATTTATAAACTCGGTCTGTTGCATTTAATTATTTCCCATATGGTTGTCAGCATATCATGTGTGTGTGATGGAAGAATGAATAGAGCGCATCCAGACTTTGATTGTTAGTAATATAACTTTTTACTGTAGAACATTTGTTATGGTCTTGTTTTTTTTTGTCCATAACCAGATTTTGGCTTCTAAATGGCCTTTTTTTTGTGGCCCCAAAAATTAATAACAACATCCACAATAAAGACTGCTATGTAGGCACAATCTAAACGAATATTGTGGATAAAATAATATAAACAAAAAAAAATAAAAAGGGAAAATTAAAAAAAACAAAAAACAAAACTTAAAATAACAAATTTACAAGTCCTGGTAGGTTGGTGCAGGAGATGTAGCTTGCTCAGGGTCAGCATCAGGTGGCCTTTGTAGGCCCAATTGTTCAGCACCCTGTGCAGATGTTGTAGTGGCCTGAGGGACATTAGCCCAGCTATGATGCTGGAAACTTTGAAGAGTGGGGCGAGGATTTGGGACATACCACTGCTGTTGCTGATCATATGTCCGGGAATCATACCCCAACCCAAAATGACCATATTGTCCATACCCAGGTTGGGACCAGCCTCCAGCACTGGGTGAGGACAAGTGGCCATATTGGGATGGTTGATGATATCCTGCCATATGTTGCTGAGGTTGCCATTGTGGGTTCGTTGTGGGTTGGGGTTGAGGTGTTGGCTGATGTGGAGGGGGTGCTTCAGATCCTTGTTGACCAGCCAGGCCTTGTAATCTCTGAGGCCGCAGAATATTTTCAGGTGACATCTGCCACTGTTCAATCATCTGCAAGAGATTGTATGGGTTATTTTGGGGGGTGCATGCGTCAATAAGGATCTGAAAACACCCTTTCAAATGCAGCCTCAACTCCCGCTCTATGGACCTTAAGTACTGGGCAAGGCTCCTTGTAAAGCCCTCCTCCCCATCATCCTCTCGAACCCGTGCCAAATAGTTCATGACCCCAGCATCAACGTTTCTCCTGCTTTGGATCAGCTCTCTCCTGCGGCGTGAACGCTGTGGTCTGACTGCAGCCTGTGGGGATGGATCCAGGGCAACAGTTGGGCTGCTGCTATTTTCAGGGTCATCCTGGCTAGGTGGTGGTGCTGCTGATGATGCTGCGGCGGCAGATGCAAACTGTGGGCCTCTTGGTGTGGTTCGGATGCAGATGGAGCTGCCTGGCCAGATGTGGAGGATCCAGGAGGGATGGAGCCTGAGGGAGCAGCAGATGGACCAGCCACCTCTTCACCTTCCCCAACTGGGTCAATGACCAGTTCTGAGTCAGACCCTGTCTCCCTGTCAGTGAGGTTAGACTGAGTTCTGAAAAAAAAAATTTATATTTATTCAAATTTTTAATGAAAAATTGTATAAAAAAAAAAAAAGTGAGTGATGTTTGTACTTACGGCCTGAGGTCTATGCTGGGGTTAAGGAAGGTTAGGCGGTCGAAGTAGAGGTATTTACGTTTTTTGGGAGGTGCCCCGGCTCCACTTTTCTCCTGCTGCTGCCTCTCCCTCCTGTACTGGTCTCGGATACTCCGCCACCTTGTTGTAACATCACCCACTAAAACAACAAAAAATAAACACATTGATTAGACCATTATGCAGAGTGCTCACACAAGGTGAAATTGACTACACAGATTTAAGTGTAGCATACAAATAGGCATTTGTGGAGCACATTTAATATTAAATTTAAAAACCACACACACAATTATCAAGCAAGGCCACAAGGAAAAAGTCCCCTAACCTCTATCACAGAAAGGACAATTAATGGGAAACACTGTTATTGAGGGACACCTATTCAAAACATTACTGAAATCCGTTTATCATGTACAACACCATGTATCTACTGGTGTGCTTTCTAGTTCTTTCATGAATATTTAAGACATTCTTGATGAGAAATTCAAAGTAGTAAAGGCCTGCTGTTTCACAAGAACATTACATTTCAAACATGGGTGTACTTACTTATCTGTCGCTGTGCCTCACGTGGCTGCTGGTCATAATGTGGAAAGAGGGACCCACACACGCTCCTCCATGCTGCCTCTTTTTGGGCCCTGTTGGCATAATTTGGGTCTCTTTGGTCCCAGATGACAGGCCTCTCTTGGACCAAAATTATCAGCATGTCCGTATTGACAATGTTTGCCATGCTGAATATCACTCCGTGGAGGCGTGCAGCAGACTTCCGGGTTCACTGTCTGGCTTTTTCAGCTAATTAGCATGTCTCACCTGCCTGATTGAGTCCTTTGGACATTTCCGGACATCTGCCAGTAAGTTGCGTATTTCTCGCAAGGCACACGCATGGTCCGTATGCATTCCGTATTATACGCTCTCCCATAGACTTGCATTGGCGTATTTTTTGCGCGATACGCTGACAAACGCAGCATGCTGCGATTTTGTGCGGCCGTAGAACGCCGTATATTACGGATCCGTAATATACGGCTGATAGGACTAGACCCATTGAGAATCATTGTGCCGTATGTTATGCGAGTTTTATGGACGTAGTTTCTGCGCTCTTACGTCTGTAAAACTCGCAAGTGTGACGCCGGCCTTAATGTGTGATAGGTGAGAAGTGGAGTTTTTCCAAGAGAGAGTGGTGGGACTGTGGACAGTTCGAGGGGAGGAGCGTGGAGGCGGGGCTGAGGTGGAGCCTGGCAGAGTCTCAAAGGGGCCCTGAAAATGTTGCCATTATGGGGCCCCGAAATTTCTAGTGGCAGCCCTGACCACTGAATGAAATGGAGGTATAGAATATTGTGTTAAATCAAAGTCAGACATTGGTGAATTATATCAGTTAATAAACGAATAAATTGTTTTAGTTTTCATTTTGAAAAGTTTTATTTTTACAGTAATTAGTATTTGGTCATGAGAAAGGATTCTCTAACATGTTTTGTCTATTCAACTGTCAAACATAACCGCTGAAAAATATGCAGCCAATTCTATACCCAGCAGACATATTAAGGCTAGGAGTGTTTCTGAATGGCTATAATTACTTTCCAGAACCATACAAATAGATTTAGTATAACAAAAGCCACATGGAACTTAATATGGCAGATCCAAGAAAACAGCATGCTGTACAGATGGCACCATTTCTAAAGCAGATGCATGAAAGTAAAACCTTTGTATGAACCCTGATAAATTGCTTTCTGGTTTAGATCCACTGATGTCCGATATTCCAAGTATTATATTTAAGGAATACCTTAGTATTGAAACATGCCAGATAATCTTAAGGAAAGCAGACATAAGCATATCAATACAAATGCTGAGTACAGATAACCTGAAACAAGGACTACAATGAAGACATGTAGCTGTCAGTGAAGTGAAATGTGTAACTATAATTGTTTGCTCTGACTGCTGTGATATAGTTAATGTACAGTAACATAATACTGGTGTCAGGCAGGGTCAGGCTGGGCCGGGTGGTAGGGAGGCAAATGCCCCGCAGGACGCTACCCCAGCAGCTGTGCAGGGCTGGCCGCACTGCAAACTGCCATTATACTGTATAATTGGGGGCTGGGGTCATCATACTGTACATATGGAGGCTGGGGCCATCAAACTGTATATATGGGGGTTGGGGCCATCATACTGTATATATGGGGCTGGGCCATCATACTGTATATATGGGGGCTGGTGCCATCGTACTATAATACTGTATACGGGGGCTTGGGCCATCATACTTTACTATTGTATATTTGAAGGCTGGGGCCATCAAACTGTATATATGGGGGATGGGGCCATCATCTATATATATAATTGTCTAAGGGTTTTTCCGTCTGTCTGTCTGTCTGTCTGTCTGTCTTTCTGTCTGTCTGTCCTGGAAATCCCGCGTCTCTGATTGGTCGGGGCCGCCAGGCCTCGACCAATCAGAGACCGGCACAGCATCGACGTAGAAATCCCACGTCTCTGATTGGTCGAGGCCGCCAGGCCTCGACCAATCAGCAACGGGCACAGCGACGATGATGTCACAAAGGACGTAGACATCTCACGTTTCTGATTCAGCGACGGGCACAGTATCGACGTAGATGTCATAATGGTTGCCATGGCGACGATGATGTCATAAAGGTTGCCTCGACCAATCAGCGACGGGCACAGTCTGCCGCGAATTCTGGAATCATTATTGTCCATATACTACGGGGACATGCATATTCTAGAATACCCGATGTGTTAGAATCGGGCCACAATCTAGTATACTATATATATAGAGGAACTAGGGCCATCATACTTTATACATGAGGAATTGGGGCCATCATCAGGTCCTTTTGTATAGAAGAACTGGTGCCATCATGTTGTAATACTGTATATATGAAGGCTACGGCCAGCATATTGCATATATGGGGAGTGGGGCCATCATAATGTATTCATGGGAGCTGTGGCCATCATACTGTATATATGGGGGCTGGGAACATCATACTGTAATTCTGTATATGTGGGGGCTGGAGCCATCATTCTGTGTATATTGGGGCTGCGCAATCATACTGCAATACTGCATATATGGGGGCTGGGGTCATCTTACTGTATATATGGAGGAACTGGGACCATCATACTGTATATATGGAGGAACTGGGGCCATCATATTGTATATGTGGAGGAACTGGGGCCATCATACTGTTTATATGGAGGAACTGGGGCCATTATACTATATATATGGAGGAACTGGGATCATCAAACTTTATATATGGAGGAACTGGGGCCATCATACTTCATATACAGTATGGGGGCTCGGGCCATCATACTGTATACAGTACAGACCAAAAGTTTGGACACACCTTCTCATTTACAGATTTTTGTGTATTTTTTTTCATGACTATGGAAATTGCACATTCACACTGAATGCATCAAAACTATGAATTAACACATGTGGAATTATATACTTAACAAAAAAGTGTGAAACAGCTGAAATTATGTCTTATATTTTGGGTTCTTCAAAGTAGCCACCTTTTGCTTTGATGACTGCTTTGCACACTCTTGGCATTCTATTGATGAGCTTCAAGAGGTAGTCACCGGGAATGGTCTTCCAACAATCTTGAAGGATTTCCCAGAGATGCTTAGCACTTGTTGGCCCTTTTGCATTCACTCTGCGGTCCAGCTCACCCCAAACCATCTTGATTGGGTTCAGGTCTGGTGACTGTGGAAGCCAGGTCATCTGGTGTAGCACCCCATCACTCTCCTTCTTGATCAAATAGCCCTTACACAGCCTGATAGTGTGTTTGGGGTCATTGTCATGTTGAAAAATAAATGATGGTCCAACTAAACGCAAACCGTATGGAATAGCATGCCGCTGCAACATGCTGTGTTAGCCATGCTGGTTCAGTATGCCTTCAATTTTGAATAAATCCCCAACAGTGTCACCAGCAAAGCACCCCCACACCATCACACCTCCTCTTCCATGCTTCACGGTGGGAACCAGGCACGTAGAGTCCATCCGTTCACCTTTTCTGCATCGCACAAAGACACGGTGGTTGGAACCAAAGATCTCAAATTGGGATTCATCAGACCAAAGCACACATTTCCACTGGTCTAATGTCCATTCCTTGTATTCTTTATCCCAAATAAATCTGTTCTGCCTGTTGCCTTTCCATAGCAGTGGTTTCCTAGCAGCTATTTTACCATGAAGGCCTGCTGCACAAAGTCTCCTCTTAACAGTTGTTGTTAAGATGTGTCTGCTGCTAGAACTCTGTTGGGCATTGACCTGGTCTCTAATCTGAGCTGCTGTCAACCTGCGATTTCTGAGGCTGATGACTCAGATAAACTTATCCTCAGAAGCAGAGGTGACTCTTTGTCTTCCTTTCCTGGGGCGGTCCTCATATGAGCCAGTTTCTTTGTAGCGTTTGATGGTTTTTGCCACTGCACTTGGGGACACTTTCAAAGTTTGCCCAATTTTTGGGACTGACTGACCTTCATTTCTTAAAGTAACGATGGCCACTCGTTTTTCTTTACTTAACTGCTTTTTTCTTGCCGTAATACAAATTCTAACAGTCTATTCAGTAGGACTATCATGTGTGTATCCACCAGACGTCTGCACAACACAACTGATGGTCCCAACCCTATTTATGAGGCAAGTAATGCCTCTTATTAGCCCCTTACCGACCTCCGCCATACTACTACTGCGGAGGAGGGATCCCCTGCTTTGATGTGGGCTCCGGCACAAAGCCGTGACATGTCAGCTGTTTTGAACAGCTGACATGTGCCCGCAATAGCGGCAGGTGAAATCACGATGAACGTATGAATGTATCGCCGACCCCTGTCACATAATCGGGGATCAGTGATGCGTCAGCATAGCAACCAGAGGTCTCCTTGAGACCTCAATGGTTGCTGATGCCAGATTGCTATGAGTGCCACCCTGTGGTCGGCGCTCATAGCAAGCCTGCAATTCAGCTACATAGGAGCGATCTGATGATCGCTGCTATGTAGCAGAGCCAATCAGGCTATGCCAGCTTCCATGGAGGCTATTGAAGCATGGAAAAAGTAAAAAAAAAAGTTTGAAAAATATGAAAAAAATAAAAAATATATAAAGGTTAAATCATCCCCCTTTTGCCCCATTCAAAATAAAACAATAAAAAAAATCAAACCTATACATATTTGGTATCACAGCATTCAGAATCGCTCGATCTAACAATAAAAAAAAGGATTAACCTGATCACTAAACAGCCTAGCGAGAAAAAAAAATTGAAACGCCAGAATTTAGGTTTTTTGGTCGCCCCGACATTGCATTAAAATGTAATAACAGGCGATCAAAAGAACCTATCTGCACCAAAATGGTATCATTAAAAACACCAGCTCGACATGCAAAAAATAAGCCCTCACCTGACCCCAGATCGCGAAAAATGGAGACGCTACGGGTATTGGAAAATTGCGCAATTTTTGTATTTTAGCAAAGTTTGAAATTTTTTTTTACCACTTAGATAAAATGTAACCTAGACATGTTTGCTGTCTATGACCTCGTAATGACCTGGAAAATCAAAATGGCAGGACAGTTTAAGAATTTAGTGAACCTAGCAAAAAAGCCAAACAAAAAACAAGTGCGCGATTGCACTTTTTTTGCAATTTCACCACACTTGGAATTTTTTCCCCGTTTTCTAGTACACGACATGCTAAAACCAATGATGTCTTTGAAAATTGCAACTTGTCCCGCAAAAAATGAGCCCTCACATGGCCATATTGACGGAAAAATAAAAAGGTTATGGCTCTGGGTAGGAGGGGAGCAAAAACGCAAAAATGGAAAAGGGCAAGGTCGTGATGGGGTTAAACTTGACAGGGCACCCCTGTGAAATGAAAACCATCCCCAGTGACTACCTCTTGAAGCTCATCAAGAGAATGCCAAGAGTGTGCAAAGCAGTCATCAAAGCAAAAGGTGGCTACTTTGAAGAACCTAGAATATAAGACAGATTTTCAGTTGTTTCACACTTTTTTGTTAAGTATATAATTCCACATGTGTTAATTCATAGTTTTGATGCCATCAGTGTGAATGTACAATTTTCATAATCATGAAAATACAGAAAAATCTTTAAATGAGAAGGTGTGTCCAAACTTTTGGTCTGTACTGTATATGGGGGCCATCATACTTTATATATGGGGGGAAACTGGGACCATTATACTGTAATACTGTATATATGGAGGCTGGAGCCATCATACTGTATATATGGAGTAACTGGGGCCATCATACTGTATATATGGAGTAACTGGGGTCATCATACTGTATATATGGATGAACTGGGGCCATCATACCATTTATATGGAGGAACTGAGGCCATCATACTATATATATGGAGGCTGGGGCCATCACACTTTATAAATGGAGGAATTAGGGCCATCATACTTTATATATGGAGAAACTGGGGCCATCATACTATACATGGGGTAACTAGGGCCATCATATTATATACATGACGGAACTGAAGCCATTACTATACAGCTCTGACAAAAACTAAGAGACCACCGCAAAATATTCAGTTTTTCCGATTTTTCTCTTTATAGGTATATTTTTGAGTAAAATATAAATTGCTCTTTTATTCTATAAACTTCTGACAACATGTCTCCATAGTCCCTAGCAATAAATTTTGTTTTTATTTTGTGAAAATGAGAAATGGTCAAACTACAAAAAAATGCATTGCTTGCAGACCTCAAATAATGCAAAAAAAAAAACCATGTTCATAATCATTTAGAAACAACAATACTAATGTTTTAACTCAGGAAAAGTTCCGAAATCAATATTTTGTGGAATAATCATGATTTTTAAACACAGCTTTCATGCGTCTTGGCATGCTTTCCATCAGTCTTTCACACTGCTTTTGGGTGACCTTATGCCACTCCTTGTATAAAAATTTAAGCAGTTCTTCTTTGTTTGATGGCTTGTGACTATCCATCTTCCTCTTGATTACATTCCAGAGGTTTTCAATGGGGCTCAAGTCTGGAGATTAGGCTGGCTATGACAGGGATTTGATGTGGTGGTCTTTCATCCATACCTTGATTGACCTTGCTATGTGGCGTGGTGCATTGTCCAGCTGGAAAAAATAGTCCTTAGAGTTGGGGAACATTGCCTGAGCAGAAGGAATCAACTGTTTTTCCAGGATAACCTTCTATGAGGCTTCATTTATACGTCCTTCTCAAAGTTTAACCTGCCCAATTCCAGCCTTGCTGAAGCATCCCCAGATCAACACCTGGTCATCTAATGGTTAGACGGAGACCTGGAGAGGCGTACAAGCCACAGTGTCTTGCAGCCACTGTGAAATTTGGTGGAGGATCGGTGATGATCTGAGGATGCTTCGAAAGTGTGACCCCAGCCTTACTTATATGCTAAGCTTTCTGACTGAGCATTCCGCCCCTCACCATGTGGTGATATTAATTACATCTGATCACATCAAGTTCCGACCAACCCATAAATGTAGACTTTACCAAGAGAGGTGTTTATATTCATCAATACATTCAGAGATTAGCCATAGGTAAGTGTTCACACTGGGCAGATAGGTCAGGGACCCATCCGATTCCTGAGGCTACCTTGACGATGGTGGATGGGCTCACATTATTTGGCCAAATTTTGTGCTGAACGTCTCATATGTATTTTTCATTAATTTCAAAAGTCATTTTGCTATTCACACTTCATGTTTTTCACATTGACATGCTTTAACATTTTTGAGTGCAACCATTTTTCGTATTTTGATATACAATCTGTTTTTTGGTATGCACCTATTCAGACTAGTTCTCGTTGTTTCAGTCAATTTTTCTGTTATCATTATGGGGAGAACTGGGACCATCCTACTATATATATATATATATATATATATATATATATATGGGGAACTGGGGCCATCCTACTATATATGTGGTGAAAACTGGGGCCATATATACGGGGCAATGGGGACATCACATTGGATATATGGCCTATGTAGCCATTTTACTAAATGGGGAGCTATGAGGTCCTCAATGTATAATAAAGGGCTTTGGGGACCACCATATTGTGTATTGGGGGCAGTAAGACCATCATTCTGCATATGCAGAGCTGTGTGGGCACTCAGGACTAGGGTTGAGCGAAACGGGTCGTTCATTTTCATAAGTCGCCGACTTTTGGCAAAGTCGGGTTTCATGAAACCCGACCCGATCCCTGTGTGGGGTCGGCCATGCGGTACGCGACTTTCGCACCAAAGTCGCGTTTCAATGACGCGAAAAGCGCCATTTCTCAGCCAATGAAGGTGGACGCAGAGTGTGGGCAGCGTGATGACATAGGTCTCAGTCCCCACCATCATAGAGAAGGGCATTGCAGTGATTGGCTTGCTTTCTGCAGCATCACAGGGGCTATAAAGGGGCGTTCTCGCCGACCGCCATCTTACTGCTGCTGATCTGAGCATAGGGAGAGGTTGATGCCGCTTCGTCAGAAGCAGGGATAGCGTTAGGCAGGGTCCATTAACCCCCAAACCACTTGTGCTGTAGCGATATCCACTGTCCAACACCACCTTTTGTTTGCAGGGACAGTGGAGGCTACATTTTTTTTTCCTCAGCGCTGTAGCTCATTGGGCTGCCCTAGATGGCTCCCTGATAGCTGCATTGCTGTTTGTACACTGCTGTGCAAACCAACTGCTTTTTTCAAAGCACAAATCCTGTTGTTCCTTCCTTTCTGCACAGCTATCTTGTTTGTTTGACCACACTTTTGATTTAATTTGTGCAGCAGTCCACACCTTGTTATTGCTGCCTGCCATAGCTTGCTGAGATTACTGCAGGGAGATAGTAATTGTAGGACAGTCCCTTTTTTTTTTTTTTTTTGTTAGATCTCTTCAAGCCATTTTCTGCCACAGAAAATATACTCTAATACAGATTTATTCACTAGTCTCCCTGAATAAAAAAAAAAAAAAGGGTGCAGATTAAAATTGGCAAATCTGCATCAGTGGCAGTCCTGTGTGTGGTATCTGTGTCTCATTTTCTGGCACAGAAAACATACAGTCTAACAGTTTGCATCTCGGCTTTGGGAAAATGGCCGTCGCGATCTCTTCTGCGCACGCGCGGCCCCAGGAAGATGGCCGCCCCCACCGATGACAGGGGGTAATAGCGCAGATCGCGCGCTGCTTCTTCACGTGCGCACAGTGGAATCGTCACTGCGACATGCGCACACCACTACGCCACCAACGGAAAGCTGGGGAAGAAAAGAGCGATGTCACCACGCCCACCTGACCAGACCAGCCTGATTGACAGGCGAAAACGGCGACTTTGGTAATGTATTGCGCAGCATAGGTGGGGAATCGGGGTACACTACATACACTATAGTAACGCACAGCGCAGGCCCTATTTAACAGTATTTATATCTCAATCTGAAAAAACGGGGTGACAGGTTCCCTTTAAATTCTCCCTGAAAACAAAAAAAATAGTGGGAGATTAATATTGGCATTTGTGCTTCTGTGCCAGTCGTGTGTGCCATCTCTCTCAAATTGTGGGCCACAGAAAGCCTAATGTCTGTTTTTTTTTTGGGGGGGGGGTTTAAATTCTCCCTGAAAAAAAATAAATAGTGGGAGATTAATATTGGCATTTGTGCTTCTATGCCAGTTGTGTGTGCCATCTCTCTCAAATTGTGGGCCACCGAAAGCCTAGTGTCTGTTTTTTTTTGGGGAGGGGGTTAAATTCTCCCTGAAAAAAAATAAATAGTGGGAGATTAATATTGGCATTTGTGCTTCAGTGCCAGTCGTGTGTGCCATCTCTCTCAAATTGTGGGCCACAGAAAGCCTAGTGTCTGTTTTTTTTGGGGGGGTTTAAATTCTCCCTGAAAAAAAATAAATAGTGGGAGATTAATATTGGCATTTGTGCTTCAGTGCAAGTCGTGTGTGCCATCTCTCTCAAATTGTGGGCCACAGAAAGCCTAGTGTCTGGTTTTTTTTTTTTGGGGGGGGGTTAAAATCTTCCTGAAAAAAATAAATAGTGGGAGATTAATATTGGCATTTGTGCTTCAGTGCCAGTCCTGCGTGTGTGGCATCTGTCTCATTTTGTGCCACAGAAAACCGAGTGTGTAACATTGTGCCTGATTTTCCTTGCAGTCTCACCCACCTATAAAGGGATATCTAAATCCTACAGAAGTTTGAGTTCACCTTGTAAGTTGTTTTACAGTAACAAATACCGTTACTTTGGTTACGTTTTTAAAACAATGAAGAAGTCTGGTGAAAGAGGTCGTGGCCGTGGGAGTTCATTGCCAGCTGGTAATGATGGTAGTGGTGGTGGAGCATCAGGTGGTCGTGGGAAAAACAATATAGCACCTAAGTCTCGAGCTGTGGAGCCAGGTTCGTCGTCTGGTTACACAAGGCCTCGAACGCTCCCTTTTCTGGGAGTAGGAAACCGCTTTTAAAGCCGGAGCAGCAAGAGCAAGTTTTGGCTTTCCTTGCTGACTCAGCCTCTAGCTCTTTTGCCTCCTCTTCTGAAACTGGTAAATGTTAAAGCAGCGCGTCGTTAGTGGATGTTCACGCTCAGGGACAAGTCGCTCCATTGTCCTGTTCAGCAAAAACAACAGAGAAGGATGCATCAGGCGACACAACGGGTTACTCCATGGAGCTCTTTACACATACCGTTCCTGGGTTAGAAAGTGAAACAGTTAACAGGCCATGCCCATTACAAGTTGAATCGGACATGGAGTGCACAGATGCAGAGCCACAGCCAGATTACTATGCTGTTCCTTTGACTCAGACCACCACATTGCCCTTGCAGTGTACTCAGGGGTGGATTAAGGGTAGCCAGGGCCCCGGGCTGTTCAGACACTGTGGGCCCCCCGGGTCATGTGACAGGGGTCATGTGACGGGGGTCATGTGACGGGGGTCATGTGACATACCCGAGCCAGATTATTCCAGAAAAATGGCCGGGCCCTACTCTACTGTAACCTATTAAATATTTGTTAAAATCTGCAATACAATTTAGGTATATTTTGACCAATAATATCACATACAAGGAACCAATACCACCGCACCATGACCAGACCACAAATTACAACCCCAGTGATCGAATAATATCACATACAAGGAACAAATAGCACCGCACCATGACCAGACACCATATTACAACCCCAGTGATCGAATAATATCACATACAAGGAACAAATAGCACCGCACCATGACCAGACCACAAATTACAACCCCAGTGATCGAATAATATCACATATAAGGAACAAATAGCACCGCACCATGACCAGACACCATATTACAACCACAGTGATCAAATTATATCACACACAAGGAACAAATGCCAGACCACATATTACCACCAGTGACCGAATAATATCACATACAAGGAACAAATACCGCTACACCATGTCAAGAGCACATATTACCACCACTTGGTGACCAAATAGCACACACAAGGGACAAATACCACAACACCATTTCCAGACCACATATTACCACCACATAGTGACTGAATACTACAATCCTGACAGTAATAAATAAATAAAAAAACAAAATACTGTCACCATAACTGCCAGTATTCACAGGAGATCTGTAATTGGTATGCAGTGTCTGTGTAGAGGTTATACAGCGATCACTGGCGACATTATACACAGGAGCTCTGTATATGGTTTACAGCAGGGGTGTCAAACTGCATTCCTCGAGGGCCGCAAACAGGTCATGTTTTCAGGATTTCCTTGTATTGCACAGGTGATAATTTAATCACCTGCACAGAATGATCCCAGCGCCTTGTGTAACGCAAAGGAAATCTTGAAAACACGCACGGTCTGAGCTGAGGCCCTCGACGAATGCAGTTTGACACCCCTGGTTTACAGTGTATAGTGTCAGTGTATAGATAACACTGACTCACCAGTGACGTCTCTAGCGGTGAAGTCCTTCATCTGTCATGAAGCACAGACCGCCATCATTTATTCCAGCCAGGGCTTGTTTGTTGTTTCTGCAGGAAATAACACAGTTATCTCGAGCTCCGCTTGCAGAACATTACTTAAATTTTCACAATTTCAACATTACACCACATGAAGAAAAAAAGGCAATATAGTGTCACTCTGCACAGTAACAGGACCGCCCCCCCATTTAAAAAAAGTATACGCAAAAAATAAAATATATACATCACTGCAGTAATAATATCCCTTAATTAGCCCCTACGGAAATAATATTCCCCACCCTGGCCCCGTTTATCTCATTCCTGGCTCCTGCAATATGTTCTCGCATCCTGCACTCATGAGTATCCATCCTGCCCCATATGATTTACCCATCCTGCCCCATCTGTCTCCATCCTGTCCCATGACAGTATGTTCAACAATCTGCCCCAGTGTGGCCAGCATATTACCCCCAGTGTGTCCAGCATATTACCTCCACACAGTGTATCCAGCAATCTGCCCCAGTATGTCCAGCATTGCCCCCAGTGTGTCCTGTCCAGCAATATGCCCCAGTATGTCCAGCAATCATCTGCCCCAGCCAGACTGTGTCCTCAGGCTCCAGCATTGCCCCAGTCAGTGTCTCCAGCAATCATCTGCCCCAGACTGTGTCCTCCTCCAGCATTGCCCCAGTATGTCCAGCAATCATCTGCCCAGCCAGTCCCCAGACTGTGTCCTCCAGCATTTCCCCCCCAGTGTCTCCTGCATTGCCCCCCCCCCAGTGTCCAGCAATAGCAATGCAATCATTTGAGGCCCCCAGTCCCGACTGTGTCCTCCTCCTCCAGCATCATTGCACCAGTATGTCCAGCAATCATCTGCCCAGCCAGTCCCCAGACTGTGTCCTCCAGCATTTCCCCCCCAGTGTCTCCTGCATTGCCCCCCCCCAGTGTGTCCAGCAATAGCAATGCAATCATTAGAGGCCCCAGTCCCGACTGTGTCCTCCTCCTCCAGCATCATTGCACCGTGACCAGTATGTCCAGCAATCATCTGCCCACAGCCCAGCCAGTCCCCAGACTGTGTCCTCCAGCATTCCCCCCCAGTGTCTCCTGCATTGCCCCCCACCAGGCCCCAGTGTCCAGAAATAGCAATCATTTGAGGCCCCCCCAAGTCCCGACTGTGTCCCCTCCTCCTCCAGCATCATTGCCCCCCCAGACCCAGTGTGTCCAGATATCAGACTGCCCCAGTCCCAGACTGTGTCCTCCTGCTCCCAGGTCCCAGCATTCTGCACCTGCCACCCCCCCCCCCAATCACACACCCCCATCACCCCCACTCCCGACTTCTCCACCGTTATATTTATTATATCTCCACTCAGATTATTAAAAAAAAAAAAAATTCTCCAGTCCTCACCTTACCAACGATCCAGGCGGTGAGCTCCCTCCCCTCCAGCAGCGCGCACTCGCCAGCGACTGACAATGACGTCAGACGCCGGCGACGTGTGCGCTGCGCCTGCGGCCGACGTTAACTATTGCCGTGCGGGCGCGCCCGCACGGCAATAGGAAACTAACCGACGCAGGCAGCGCCGCTAGGGGCCCGGTGAGCAGATGAGACGGGGCCCGATGCGGGCCCCCTCTCTCTGCCCACCGGGTCCGGGGGGGCTCCCGGCACGGCATGGGCAGTGTCCTCAGTGATCGAGAGTGACGGCACGGCAGGGGCACGGCGGCCGGCCGCACGGGCCCGGCACTCGCGCCGGCGGCGGCAACACATACAAACAAACCAGTCTTCTGACAGGGGCAGCAGGCGGGCGGCTGGGTGGGTGGGTCACAGCCGGGGGTGCCACTGCACTGTGTCAGTGAGACAGTGACTCACTGTGTGCACTGTGCTGAGTCACTGTCATATGATGATGAGACTTGCTGCGAGTGCCCTGATGATGGCGGCGGCCAGCGGGCAATCTGTGTGCGGTAGCCCAGGGCCCCCCCACACCACTGGGCCCTGGGCTACCGCCCAGATTGACCCTCTTATAATCCGCCCCTGAGTGTACTGATCCTGAATCAGACCCTGATGAGACTATGGTGCCCAGTCACAAACGCTATACCACCGGCTTACACGGTAACACAGACGAAGTTGCATATGAGATAGAAGAGGAGGTCATAGATGACCCAGTTGTTGACCCCGATTGGCAGCCATTGTGGGAACAGGGTGCAGACGGCAGTAGCTCTGAAGCGGAGGAGGAGGGGAAGCAGCAGGCATCAACATCGCAACAGGTTCCATCTGCCGGGCCCGTATCTGGCCCAAAACGCGTGGCAAAGCCAAAACCAGTTGCAGGACAGCGTGGCCATCCGGTTAAAGAAGCTCAGTCTGCAATGCCTGAAAAGGTATCCGATGCTAGAAAGAGTGCAGTCTGGCATATTTTTAAACAACATCCAATTGATCAGCGCAAAGTCATCTGTCAAAAATGTTCAACTACCTTAAGCAGAGGTCAGAATCTGAAAAGTCTAAATACAAGTTGCATGCATAGACATTTAACCACCATGCATTTGCAAGCCTGGACTAACTACCAAACGTCCCTTAAGGTTGTAGCACCCTCGGCCAATGAAGCTAGTCAGCAACGCTACATCCCTTCCGTCACTGTAAGGCCACCATTTTCAGTATCTGTGCAGGTTTCGATGCCAGGCCAAAGCATTCAGGGTCAGGGAATCACCAGTTTCGTAGAAGGAAACACTGCATCTAGGGCACCGGCAAGAATACCGTCTCCAACCGTCTCTCAGTCTGCCATGTCCACCGGCACCCCCGCTAGTTCCACGATCTCCAGCTCTCCAGTCCAGCTCACCCTACATGAGACTCTCGTTAGGAAAAGGAAGTACTCATCCTCGCATCCGCGTACACAGGGTTTTAATGCCCACATAGCTAGACTAATCTCGTTAGAGATGATGCCCTACCGGTTAGTTGAAAGTGAAGCTTTCAAAGCCCTGATAGACTACGCTGAACCACGCTATGAGCTACCCAGTCGACACTTCTTTTCGAGAAAAGCCATCCCAGCCCTCCACCAGCATATTAAAGAGTGCATCGTCCATGCACTCAGGCAATCTGTGAGTACAAAGGTGCACCTGACAACAGATGCATGGACCAGTAGGCATGGCCAGGGACGTTACTTGTCCATCACGGCACACTGGGTGAATGTGGTGGATGCAGGGTCCACAGGGGACATCAATATTGGGACAGTTCTGCCTAGCCCACGGTCTAGGAAACAGTTGGCTGTAGCCGTTCGCCCCCCCTCCTCCTCCTCCTCGTCCTCCTGCAGAAGCGAGAGCTCGTCCACAGACCGCAGTCGCACAACCACTCCATCCGCAGCTGCCACTGTTGCACACCAGGTGTCCCATTATGGGGCAGCTACTGGCAAGCGTCAGCAGGCTGTATTGGCTATGAAGTGTTTGGGCGACAACAGACACACCGCGGAAGTTCTGTCCGAGTTCTTGCAGAAAGAAACGCAGTCGTGGCTGGGCACTGTAGATCTTGAAGCAGGCAAGGTAGTGAGTGATAACGGAAGGAATTTCATGGCTGCCATCGCCTTTTCCCAACTGAAACACATTCCTTGCCTGGCTCACACCTTAAACCTGGTGGTGCAGTGCTTCCTGAAAAGTTGTCCGGGGTTATCCGACCTGCTCCTCAAAGTGCGCGGACTTTGCACGCATATCCGCCGTTCGCCCGTGCACTCCAGCAGACCTATCAGCGGTCTTTGAACCTTCCCCAGCATCGCCTAATCATCGACGTTGCAACAAGGTGGAACTCAACACTGCACATGCTTCAGAGACTGTGCGAACAGAGGCGGGCTGTTATGTATTTGTGGGAGGATACACATACACGGGCAGGCAGTAGGATGGCAGACATGGAGTTGTCAGGTGTGCAGTGGTCGAAGGTACAAGACATGTGTCAAGTCCTTCAGTGTTTTGAGGAATGCACACGGCGGGTAAGTGCAGACAACGCCATAATAAGCATGAGCATCCCCCTAATGTGTCTGCTGATGCAAAGTTTGACGCACATAAAGGAGCAGGCGTCTGCAGCAGAGGAAGAGGAAAGCCTTGATGACAGTCAGCCATTGTCTGGTCAGGGCAGTGTACAGGATGAGGTAGCGGGCGAACAGGAGGAGGAGGATGAGGAGGATGATGGGGATGAGTATTTTTTTTAATGAGGAAGCTTCTCCGGGGCCACTGGAAATTGGTGGCGTGGCAAGGCCGGGTTCTGGTTTTTTGAGGGACACAAGTGACATAGATTTGCCTGAAACTGCCCCTCAACCCAGCACAACCGCAGATTTGACAACTGGAACTTTCACCCACATGGCGGATTATGCCTTACGTATCCTCAAAAGGGACACACGCATTATTAAAATGATGACCGATGACGATTACTGGTTGGCCTGCCTCCTTGATCCTCGCTATAAAGGCAAATTGCAAAATATTATGCCACATGAGAACTTGGAACAAATATTAGCAACCAAACAATCATCTCTTGTTGACCGTTTGATTCAGGCATTTCCAGCACACAGCGCCGGTGATCGTTCTCACACGAGCTGCAGGGGGCAGCAGACCAGAGGAACCTATTTTTAAGGGATTACAGCCTACTTTTGTTATGTTAGGCCTACTAAGCCTGTCTGCGGTCCCTCCTTCCAATAGTCCTCCACTGACCAGACCAATGCTGCCCGTGTACCCCTGGAACCTATTTTAAAGTGCCTGCAGCCTACTTTTGTTATGTTAGGCCTACTAAGCCTGTTTGCGGTCCCTCCTTCCAATAGTCCTCCACTGACCACACCACTGCTGCCCGTGTACCCCTGGAACCTATTTTAAAGTGCCTACAGCCTACTTTTGTTATATTAGGCCTACTAAGCCTGTCTGCGGTCCCTCCTTCCAATAGTCCTCCACTGACCACACCACTGCTTCCCGTGTACCCCTGGAAGCTATTTTAAAGTGCCTACAGCCTACTTTTGTTATGTTAGGCCTACTAAGCCTGTCTGCGGTCCCTCCTTCCAATAGTCCTTCACTGACCAGACCACTGCTGCCCGTGTACCCCTGGAACCTATTTTAAAGTGCCTACAGCCTACTTTTGTTATGTTGGCCTACTAAGCCTGTCTGCGGTCCCTCCTTCCAATAGTCCTCCACTGACGAGACCAATGCAGCCCGTGTACCCCTGGAACCTATTTTAAAGTGCCTACAGCCTACTTTTGTTATGTTAGGCCTACTAAGCCTGTCTGCGGTCCCTCCTTCCAATAGTCCTCCACTGACCACACCACTGCTGCCCGTGTACCCCTGGAACCTATTTTAAAGTGCCTACAGCCAACTTTTGTTATGTTAGGCCTACTAAGCCTGTCTGCGGTCCCTCCTTCCAATAGTCCTCCACTTACCACACCACTGCTGCCCATGTACCCCTGGAAGCTATTTTAAAGTGCCTACAGCCAACTTTTGTTATGTTAGGCCTACTAAGCCTGTCTGCGATCCCTCCTTCCAATAGTCCTCCACTTACCACACCACTGCTGCCCGTGTACCCCTGGAAGCTATTTTAAAGTGCCTACAGCCTACTTTTGTTATGTTAGGCCTACTAAGCCTGTCTGCGGTCCCTCCTTCCAATAGTCCTCCACTGACCACACCAATGCTGCCCATGTACCCCTGGAACCTATTTTAAATTGCATAGAGCATCCTTTTTTTAATTGTAGGCGTACTAAGTCTGTCTGCGGTCCATAATTGAAATTGTCCTCCACTGACCAGAGCAATGCTGCCTGTGTACCCCTGTAACATTTTTTAAACTGCATTGAGCCAAATTTTTTGTTTAAGGCCTACTACCTGTGTCTGTCTGTGCCACTCAATACAGCTGTCCTCCTCTGAAAAAAGCTGAGCGTCAATAGTCTGGTTTTCAGCCTATAGGAATTTGAAAACTGCATTGGGGCTACTACTTCGGTAGGGCCTACTAACGGTGTCTTCCGCTCCAAGGTGTTCTCCAGGTTGCCTCTTCATAGCTTCGATCTTCTAGCTCTCGTTCAGTAGTTGTTGAAACAACACTGCATTAGGCCTACAAGTTGGGTCTGGGATGTAGAGACGGTGTCTGCCGCTCCAAGGTGTTCTCCAGGTTGCCTCTCCATAGCTTCAATCTTCTAGCTCTCGTTCAGTAGTTGTTGAAACAACACTGCATTAGGCCTACAAGTTGGGTCTGGGATGTAGAGACGGTGTCTGCCGCTCCAAGGTGTTCTCCAGGTTGCCTCTCCATAGCTTCAATCTTCTAGCTCTTGTTCAGTAGTTGTTGAAACAACACTGCATTAGGCCTACAAGTTGGGTCTGGGTTGTAGAGACGGTGTCTGCCACTCCAAGGTGTTCTCCAGGTTGCCTCTCCATAGCTTCGATCTTCTAGCTCTCGTTCAGTAGTTGTTGAAACAACACTGCATTAGGCCTACAAGTTGGGTCTGGGTTGTAGATACGGTGTCTTCCGCTCCAAGGTGTTCTCCAGGTTGCCTCTCCATAGCTTCGATCTTCTAGCTTTCGTTAAGTAGTTGTTGAAACAACACTGCATTAGGCCTACAAGTTGGGTCTGGGTTGTAAGGTTGCCTCTCCATAACTTCGATCTTCTAGCTCTCGTTCAGTAGTTGTTGAAACAACACTGCATTAGGCCTACAAGTTGGGTCTGGGTTGTAGAGACGGTGTCTGCCGCTCCAAGGTGTTCTCCAGGTTGCCTCTCCATAGCTTCGATCTTCTAGCTCTCGTTCAGTAGTTGTTGAAACAGCACTGCATTAGGCCTACAAGTTGGGTCTGGGTTGTAGAGACTGTGTCTTCCGCTCCAGGGTGTTCTCCAGGTTGCCTTTCTTGAGCTTCTATCTTCAGGTTCTTGTTAAATAGTTGTTAAATGGAACAACTGCATTTGGCCTACTAGTTGGGTTGGGGCCTACTCACAGTGTCTGCCGCTCCTTGCTGTTCTCCTGGTTTCCTGTCCTGAAATTCCATTTTCAGGTTCTCGTTAAGTAGTTGTTAATGTTAGACTGCATTTGGCCTACCAGTTGGGTTGGGGCCTACTATCGGTGTCTGCCTCTCCTTGCTGTTCTCCTCCACTGAACAAACCTGTGCCGCCTGTTTACTACTGTTGCCAATTTTGAACTGCATTTAGACTACTTACTGATTTGGGCCTACTCTCTGTGTCAGCCTCTCATTACAGTTGTCCTCCACTGCAATGACCCCTGGTTAGTCCTGTTACCAATTTTGAACTGCATTTAGCCCACTTTATTCTTTGGGCCTATATCTGTGTTTCCTCCTCATCCTGCCCATTGCCCAGCCAGTGATAGATGAGTCTGCTGGTACATTGACCCATAATGCTACATTCCCCGTGCACGCTACACAGCAAGATTGTGACCCTGCTGAAAGTCAGGTTCCTCTTCCCGCATACCATACCACCTTACATGGGGACAAAGAGGAAGGTGAAGATAAAAGTGCAGGTTCCTTCATTAGGTGGGGGGAGGAATACTCGTTGGCGACGTCACTGGCACAGGGCCCCTCATAGTACGCAAAAGTGTCGCTGCTGGTGGGAGGCACCCCCGCCGTGCAAACACACCGCCATACTTTGAGGGGCCCTGTGCCAGTGCCAATGCCAACGAGTGGCCCCCCCCTGCTTGCTCGGGATCACAGCACTTGCAAAGTTGAAATACTTACCTCTCCCTACTCCACTGCCGTGACGTGGTCCAGATTTCCTGAGCCCACTAATTACTTGAACCAGCCCTACCCCCCACAACTTTAGCCAAATGACCCCCAATTTCCAATGCCTTACTATTATTATAAGGTAAATTAAGATTGACAAGCTTCAGTAACAAGAATGGATGTTTTTGCCATTAAAATGGGCACTGTACATGTTTTCCTGGCCTCCACTCACTGCCGACTATGCTCCCCCATTGACTTGCATTGGGTTTCGTGTTTCGGTCGATCCCCGACTTTTCGCGATAATCGGCCGATTCCACTCTACTCGACTGTTGAGATAGTCGGGTTTCGCGAAACCCGACTCGACCCTAAAAAACTAAAAGTCGCTCAACTCTATCCCCGACTTTTCGCGATAATCGTCCGATTCCACTCGACTCGACTGTTGAGATAGTCGGGTTTCGCGAAACCCGACTCAACCCTAAAAATCTAAAAGTCGCTCAACCCTACTCAGGACATTATTTGTTATAAATGGGGACATTAATAGTTTTGATAGGATCACTCAGGTTCAAGTATTTTTTTTTGGGTGGGGACATTGTTAACTTGAAATGGAATGAATGTGTTGCATGGATTTATATCAACTAAGGAACTAAGGAATTTGCCCCTTGAACCATGTGGGGTCATCACAACAGAACCAGACCCCAATCAGAGGACAATAAAACATTCCTTATCTAAGAACTGGTCCAATATTTATGGACATAACTGTTTATCACTCATGGTAATTCTGCTTCATGTCACCTGTCTTATCCATGTTTTTTTTACTGCGCTGTGTTGTGCATAAATATGTGATTCTCCAGAATTTGTTTTAGTCTATGCCTGATGAAGAGGCCTCAGTAGTCGCCAAAGCTTGCAATTTGTTACCATATTTTTAGTTAGCCATTAAAAGGTATCAACCACTGAGGACTCTAAATTCTAAATATTCTACTAGACTTAGTAAGCTTTGCTCTACTCCCGTATCTCTGTAGTAAGCTCGGTTCTGCTTCCATATCTCTGTAGTAAGCTTGGTTCTTGTCCCACAGCTCTGTAGTAAGCTCTTTTCTGCTCCCTTACATCTGTAGTAAGCTCTGTTCTGTTCCCTTATCTCTAGTAAGCTCTGTTCTGCTCCCATATCTCTGTAGTAAGCTCAGTTCTGCTCCCTTACATTTATAGTAAGCTCGATTCTTCTCCCGCAGCTCTGTAGTAAGCTCTGTTCTGCTCCCTTATCTCTGTAGTAAGCTCAGTTCTGCTCCCTTATCTCTGTAGTAAGATTGGTTCTTCTCCCATATCTCTGTAGTGAGCTTTGTTCTGCTCCCTTACATCTGTAGTAAGCTCTGTTCTGTTCCCTTATCTTTGTAGTAAACTCTGTTCTGCTCCATTATCTCTGTAGTAAGCTCCGTTCTGCTCCCATATCTCTGTAGTAAGCTCGGTCTTGCTCCCATATCTCTGTAGTAAGCTCGGTCCTGCTCCTATATCTCTGCAGGAAGCTCGGTTCTTCTAATATATCTCTCTCGTAAGCTCGGTTCTGCTCCCTTATCTACTTAGTAATCCATCCTTCTTGTGTCTATGTATTCAGCTTGCTTCTGTTACAGTATCTATGTACGCAGTAAGCTTGGTTCTGCTCCCATATCTATGCAGCAAGCTCCATTCTATTTATATATCTATGAGCAAGCCTGTTTTAAAGTCTGTTATCTCTGTTGCTTTAATGCAGCAGCCAGAGATAAGTAGGGCAAAGGTGGGCGACTGCAACTCGAGGGCCACTGCCTTGTGATTGGCCCTCAGGCTGAAAAATGCCAGCCAGCCCCTGGTCATAGGTTCTGATTATGATAATCAATCATAATGATAAGTATAGAGTCACACTAGTGTATAAAAAAATCTGTATCTGTCCGATGTTGATCCAGTAAGATAGGACGAGTGTCATGTGAGTGTCATGCGATTACAATGTGATTTTTGTCAACTAGCATCCATATGACAATCCGTATGCTACGTTTTTTTTTAAATTATCTTTTACATACTGTAATTCTCTTTGTAATTTTAAGTTAGTTTTCCAACTAATAAAGCAATCTTGTCTACAGATATGGATGGATAGATAGAATAAATGGAATAGATAGATTGATAGATAGAACATAAATACAATACATTGATAGAATGAATAAATAAATAGACAGATTAATAGATAGATAAATGTCCGTGAGATGCATAATTAGTGCTGGGCATGTGTAGTTTATTGTATGTCTATTTAGCTAATAAATAAATAAATGAAAAAAAATCTCTTAATTTAAAAAAACAGCCAAAGGAAAGCAGACAGCTGGTGTTGGTCTTATTCAGCTGGGAAGGGGCCAATACCCATGGACCTTCACAGCTATTGACCCCCATATGTATGCTTAACCTTTAATGGTTATTAAACCATAAAACATGACATGGAGTCCCCCTATTTTTAATAAGCAGCAAAGGCTAAACAGACAGCTGTGGACTGATTTTAATAAGCTAACGAAAACCAGCATTGGCTGCTACTCCAGTCTATGGAGCTTTTCTCTCTGAATGGGAATCCATAAACTGGGCGAAGAAGATGGAGATCATCATGGGACCTCAATGTTTTGGATTTTGGCAGACTAATGTGGATTATAATTTTTTTAATAAATTCGGAAATGGTCAGGGAGTGATTTTTTACAAATAAAGGACTTTTCTATGTGTGTTTTTCTTTTGACTATAGGGTTAGAAATGGGGGTACCTGACAGATACCTCTCTATTACTAACCCCAGGACTTGATGTCAGTGACAGCTGCTGACACTGGCTTTAATGTACTTGCAGAGAGAATGAGGTTGTCACTCAGGATTTTACGGTACATGACTCCATCTGTTCTCCCATTGAAGCTGTGAAATAGTCCTGTGCCCTTAGCAGAGAAACACCCTGAAAACATAATGTTTCCACCTCCATGTTTGACAGTGGGGATGGTGTTATCTGGTCATAGGCAGCATTTCTCTTCCTCCAAACACGGCGAGTTGAGTTAATGCCAAAGACTTAAATTTTTGTCTCATCTGACCACAGCACCTTCTCCCAATCACTCCCAGAATCATCCAGGTCTTCACTGGCAAACTTTAGACAGGCTTGCACATGTACCTTCTTGAGCAAGGGGACCTTGCGGGCACTGCAGGATTTTAAACCTTTACGGTATAATGTGTTAACAATGGCTTTCTTCTGTGGCTCCAGTTGCCTTGAGATCAACAAGTTCCCCCCATGTAGTTTTAAGCTGATCTTTCACCTTCCTCATGACGGGGGTTAAGGACAAATCCAGTCTTTTACCCTGGATCCGGTATATATATTGTATATTTAAATAAATGAAAGCATTGCGCATAATGTAAATTGTTGGGTTTACTGCCTGCTGAAATTCCATATGTGTGCATATATTCACTTTAGATATAAGAGTGGAACTAAGTATACATGGACATAGGATGGAATGATGTCTGTTATCCTATGATGTCGGCTGTTCATAAATCAATCCATAAATTTTCTGAAAATTGAACTTATTGTTCACTGATTGAGTGCTAAAGGTTACCATTTAAAAATATACATGGACATACTCAGGTAATGAAATTTGCAGTCCACAGCAAGTGTGGTCATGTGAAGGTGTTCATGCACTTATGGCCAATAGTTAACTCGAATTGCACATGGGTCAACGATCTGCATGTGCTCTATGTATCAGGACTGTAGAATACATGCTAATTTAGCTTAAGTTTATATATGCATGCAAACAAAAGGCTTATTTTCAAACGAAATTGTAATATGTGTTTTATGTGAGTGGGAAAAGGAGTGAGGATCTCTAGGGACAAGCCACCTCACTTTCTAAGGTGTTTGCCACTTAAACCCTAGCGATGGTGAAGTTCAAATGGGATGACTTGAATGTCACTTAGATTCAGACAGTGTTCTCTCCTACAGTCAACTTGGTATTGTGTCATCACTCCCTTCTCAAGAAATTCTGACCACCCTAGTAAAAATCTGCATATCTATCCATGGCGAAACCTTATCAATGATCTTCAACTTAGGGTTGCAGAAGTATCTGATGGAAATCGTGCCTCTACTGAAAGATTTCCATTTCATGATTGATTGTGCCCCCCAAAAAAGATGACACTTATGCCACTTACACTGCTGCGACTGCTGCTAATATTTTTGTGATGACACCTTGATGTTCCTGGCGTTGGAAGTCTAGTACTGTGATGCAATCTGTGTGCCTCACTGCTGTCTTGGAGAAAAACACTTTTAAGATTGTCTACCAGCGTGTTTCAATAATCCAGCATGTGCACATACCTTTCCAGGGGGAAGCATGTTGCTTTATTTACTCTTGTACAACTGATCTAACAGAGTGGCACTATTTCTAACCCCAAGAACACGGACATCATGTTGAAGATAGTGTAGCAAGAAGGCGCTCATTTGGGGGAGCTGCCATGAGGTTCAAGTTCGTGGTGTGTTGGTGGTGGTGTAACACTCAAGGTTGCTTCCTTCGTCCTCTCCAGCCAACCATGGACAACAGAGAGGGTATCATTATCCTCTTCATCTTTTGACTGTTGCCCGTCCCTAACTTCTTCCTCTTCATCCTCCTCAATTTGTTCCTTGACTGCTGCACCTCCATTAACAGTTTGTCTGGTATCTTGAGCCCCCCTCCATTGCTGTAATCCAGTGCTAACCATCTTAGTAGCCATTTCAAAACTGTGCAGAAGGGTGCAGAGATCCTTCATCTGTGCCCACTCTGCATGCGTGATTTGCACCACGTCCATACTGCGTTGGCCCAGGCTGTGCAATAGGATATACTGCTGCTACAGTCATTGCAACATGTACAGAGTGTAATTCCAATGTTTTGGAACATCGCAAATCAAAAGGTTAGCCGGTAGGCTGAAAGACCTCTGTAGTGATGCAAGTTGATGACCTGCGGGGTGCGATCATCGGAAGTGAGCACACAGCGACTGTGCCGTCTGCAGCAGTGAATCTAGGCCATGATATTGGTGGAGAAATTGCTGTACCACCAGATTGAAGACGTGAGCCATGCAAGACACATTTGTAAGGTGGATCTGGCATAGTGCTGCCACCAAGTTTGCACCATTATCGCACATGGCCTTCCCTAGCTCCACGGTTAGTGGAGACAGCCATTTCTTTAACTATGACTGGATAGCTGTCCACAACTCTTGATCTGCAATCTACAAGACATAATTATTTTAACACTGCCTGACTGCTGTTAGCTCTGGATGCGCAGTATAGAGGTGGATTCTCTCTGTACTGTTAGAATACGTGGGTCAGGACTCAAACCCAGCAGCTCTTGTGCACCAGGTGGCAGCTCTTCCCTTTGAGCTTTTCAGCTCACTGGACAGTTCCATGCTAACCCAGATTCTGATTGTCTCCACCCTGAGTTCCTAGATTGTCTCCACCCTGAGTTCCTGATTGGCCTCACCCTGATAGAACACCCTATTTAAAAATGTTCAAAAGAAACAACAGAAAAAAACAGTCATAAAGTCCAGGATATATAGAAAATTACAAAACTTTATTTCTAATTAAATCAGGGACAAGGTAAATATGGGGATAAAACTGTAGAGACAGAATCAGCATGCAAAATACACCGGCGTGACCATGCTAAAAGATATACTTATATTACACTCTAATTCAATATATTCATCGCATCTTCTATATAAGCCCATATTGTATGACAAAGATTCCTGGGCTATACGAATGTGCGCGTAATAGCGCTAACATACAACTGAGTCATGGAGTTATATACAAATACCTTGCAAGATTGCAGCAGCGGGAGCATAGCGGTGCATTACCCAGACTGCCCACACACCGGCAAAGCACATGGCACATTAACCACATTGACCGATGGTGGAAGTCACGTGGGGCTCCACATGATCCCGCATCAAGTGCACCATGGAAATGAAATGCCGTAGGAGCAATGAGTGAAATTCGGCACACGTGCACAGGGTACTAGAGCGCGAGTCGCTATATTACATATGGGCACCTAATGGAATCTCATACATACAGTACAGACCAAAAGTTTGGACACAACTTCTCATTTAAAGATTTTTCTGTATTTTCATGACTATGAAAATTGTACATTCACACTGAAGGCATCAAAACTATGAATTAAGACATGTGGAATTATATACTTAACAAAAAAGTGTGAAACAACTGAAATTATGTCTAATATTCTAGGTTCTTCAAAGTAGCCACCTTTTGCTTCGATGACTGCTTTGCACACTCTTGGCATTCTCTTGATGAGCTTCATGAGGTAGTCACTGGGATGGTCTTCCAACAATCTTGAAGGAGTTTCCAGAGATGCTTAGCACTTGTTGGCCCTTTTGCCTTCACTCTGCTGTTAAGCTCACCCCAAACCATCTTGACTGGGTTCAAGTCTGGTGACTGTGGAGGCCAAGTCATCTGGTGTAGCACCCCATCACTCTCCTTCTTGGTCAAATAGCCCTTACACAGCCTGGAGGTGTGTTTGGGGTCATTGTCCTGTTGGAAAATTAATGATGTTCGAACTAAAAGCTAACCGGAAGGAATAGCATGCTGCTGCAAGATGCTCTGGTAGCCATGCTAGTTCAGTATGCCTTCAATTTTTAATAAATCCCCAACAGTGTCACCATCAAAGCCCCCCCACACATCACACCTCCTTCTCCATGCTTCACTCTGGGAACCAGGCATGTAGAGTCCATCCGTTCACCTTTTCTGCGTCGCACAAAGACACGGTGGTTGGAACCAAAGATTTCAAATTTGGACTCATCAGACCAAAGTATGTACTGCCAAAAATCCTAATACTCATACCAATAAAGACAAACAGAACCTAAACATAGCAAAAAAAACATAGTATTAAAAACAAGATATAAAAACAAAGGATGCGGATAAAGCACCACATTATGATACAGAGCAGTCGGCAATCACAAGAAGGGTGCAAATGTTAAATTTTCATTTAAACCCCGAGGTTGAACCGTCCTCAATGTCCAAATCCTCAATGCTTGGCCAAATTCCCACTCCTGATATTGATATTTAAAGTATCAATGCCACGGACCCTCAGCAATGTACCATCACAGCCATGAAAATTCTTAAAATGGCGTGGTATTGTCTTAAGGGTGGACGCATCCATGGGGGTGGCAGCAGCCTGAATCCCCAGTACATGCTCCCTTATATGGACCTTTAGTTGCCTTGCTGTCAGGCCAATATATAAGGCCACAAGGGCTGGTAACATAGTAACATAGTAACATAGTAACATAGTTAGTAAGGCCGAAAAAAGACATTTGTCCATCCAGTTCAGCCTATATTCCATCATAATAAATCCCCAGATCTACGTCCTTCTACAGAACCTAATAATTGTATGATACAATATTGTTCTGCTCCAGGAAGACATCCAGGCCTCTCTTGAACCCCTCGACTGAGTTCGCCATCACTACCTCCTCAGGCAAGCAATTCCAGATAGCATAATAGATGACATATCTGGTAGTACAGGAGATCCGTTGCTTGATCTTAAAGCTCTTAGGGCCATTAGAGTTGGTGAAAGTATCACAATGGTCCATATTGAGGCAGGCTATGCATTTACCACACGGGACGCATCCACCTCTAGCAGGGACATTATCCAGGAAAGTCAACACCCAATGCCCAGACTATCGAGCAAAAGAGAAATCTTGGCTCAATCAGATGCATCGGGTCTTTGATCATAGCGGGGCTGATGCACAGCAGTTGTTCGATTCCAAGTGGGAAGAGAAGCTGTCTTCCATTAAGACATTATTAATAAAACATTCCAAGTTATGGTGGAACAGTCAGTTTCTTCGGAAATATGTTAGTAATAAAATGATTCCCAGAGGATTGAGAAATAGGGTCATTCCTGCCTTTCCAGTTGATGATGATCAATTTATTGCAAAATGGGAGGAGGCGTGTAGTAGCTGTTTGCTGTTTCTTATGCAACTTCTGATTGACCTTGATACTACTACTATCTCTGAATGGGACAAGTTGATTGATACAATGCAAGCTGAGGTTTGTAATGGCTGCTGAGCAGAGAAAATCCAGCAATTTGAGTTGGAACTTTACTTGTCAAGAAAATCCAAGAATCTCAACTGTCCAAATACAATAGGGATATTACGGACTATCAAATGAAGAAAATCTATCATTGGAGAACTGCTAACCTACATAAGGCCCCTTCTACTACTTCCATATCATCTGTCAGAGGACGTTCTGATATTTCCTCAATATCAGCAGCTTCACGTGACAATATTAGATTACACCCATGTCACCCTTACAGGAGACATGTTGGGAATCAATTGGAACTAAAAAGAAAAGACAATAAGGTAATTAATTTGAGTCAATAAAAGCTCTCTGACACTGATCTTCTACTACTGGGAAAGGGTCTATCATTCTCACAGACACCTATGTATAATGCTTTCACTGTGGTTAAAGACCTACATATCTTTGCAAGGTCATTGCTGTTTAGGAGATATTTCTATAATAATGAGTTACATCAATTATTTCCAACAGAGGAGGAACAAGATGCACTAAGGATATTGGAAGAACTGGCGATAGAACATGTACATGAAGGAGGTAAGATTCCTCCTTCTATTTGCCCATGCTCCAGTATGTCACACCCCCATCATCTTGCTCTAATATTGAGTTGTTCGTCCAGGTGGTGACGGAGAGCCTTTTACAGATTTCCAAGATCAATTCAGTGTGATAACCTAACTCTGGAGGAGAGAATTAGGTTGGAATTTTTCCAAAATCTACCTGATGTGGTACTAAAGCCAGCGGATAAAGGTGGTAATGTCGTTCTGTGGACAAAGTTAATGTATGAGAAGGAGGCTTTTCGCAAGCTGAAAAATTCCATCTGCTACAAGAAATTAACCTATAATCCCCTGTCAGCATATATTGTTCAGCTGGATACTATTCTAAAACGAGCCCTCCAGAATGACATTATCACCAAAGAGCTGGCTTCAGCACTTGTGGTTAATGATCTCACTTTAGCCACATTTTATCTCCTCCCTAAGGTACATAAGAGCATCATGACAACGTCTGGCTGGCCGATTATTTTGGGTAGTTGGAACTACCTGGAAGGTGTTAATAAATGGGTTGATTTTCACCAACAACCCTTGGTCATCAATCTTCCATCCTTTCTTAAGGATACGGGAGACTTTTTGCGCAGGGTCGATAGTATGTGTCTTGGGGATGATTCTCTACTGGTTTCAGTGGATGTTGAGTCCCTCTATACAAATATTAGACATCAAGATGGCATTGCAGCTGTCAGATATTGTCTTGGGAGATCTATATTATCTGCTGGCTTGAGGGAGCTTCTGCTGGAGCTACTGGAGTTAACCCTCACTCAGAATTTTTTTGCTTTCAAGGGGTCCTTCGACCTATAGCTCCAGGGGACAGCCATGGGAGCGGCCTTTGCGCCCTCCTATGCCAACCTGTTCCTTGGACTGTGGGAGAGGAACCTCCTTCTGTCAGACGTACAGGCATCGATGGACCGTGCCCCTTTCTGAACACGGTACATCGACAACATCTTCATCTGGCAGGGCACACCCATCGACCTTGAGCTATTTATCTCCAAACTAAACAGCAATGATGCAATATACAACTCACATTTTTGTGGGATAGGGCTAAGATTGACTTCATTGATGTCATGGATAAACAAGATTCTGCTGACAATATACAGACTGATATCTTTAGGAAATCTACGGCCACTAACACACTACTCCACTCTTCCTCCTGCCACCCTAATCACATGATTAGATCTATTCCAATGGGGCAGTTTCTCAGCTTGCGGTGTATTTGCTCTAGTGATAGGGATTTTGATATCCTAGCAGAAGAACTGAAGGAACGGTTCCTCTCACGTGGATACAGTAGACGCAAAATTAAGAAGGCGTACCATAGAGCCATATACACACCTCGGAACGATCTGCTGTATAAAACTACGTCGAGGGCCGATTCGAATCATGATGGACAAATGCGATTTATTACATCCTTTAACTCCCAGTCCAATAGGGTACATTTGGCACTAGAGAAGGCTTGGCCAATCATCAGTGTTGATCCTGTGATCAGTAAATTTCTTCCTAAAAGACCTTCCATCACATTCAGACGGGCGAGAAATCATTGGGACTATCTTACCCGCACCCACTATTCCGGGCAGTGGGTGTTGACTTTCCTGAATAATGTCCCTGCTAGAGGTGGATGCGTCCCGTGTGGTAAATGCATAGCCTGCCCCAATGTGGACCATTGTGATACTTTTACCAGCTCTAATGGGTTTAAGAGCTTTAAGAGCAAGCAACGGATCTCCTGTACTACCAGATAAGTCATCTATTATGCTATCTGGAATTGCTTGCCTGAGGAGGTGGTGATGGCGAACTCAGTCGAGGGGTTCAAGAGAGGCCTGGATGTCTTCCTGGAGCAGAACAATATTGTATCATACAATTATTAGGTTCTGTAGAAGGACGTAGATCTGGGGATTTATTATGATGGAATATAGGCTGAACTGGATGGACAAATGTCTTTCTTCGGCCTTACTAACTATGTTACTATGTTACTATGTTACCTGCCCTTGTGGCCTTATATATTGGCCTGACAGCAAGGCAACTAAAGGTCCATATAAGGGAGCATGTACTGGGGATTCAGGCTGCTGCCACCCCCATGGATGCGTCCACCCTTAAGACAATACCACGCCATTTTAAGAATTTTCATGGCTGTGATGGTACATTGCTGAGGGTCCGTGGCATTGATACTTTAAATATCAATATCAGGAGTGGGAATTTGGCCAAGCATTGAGGATTTGGACATTGAGGACGGTTCAACCTCGGGGTTTAAATGAAAATTTAACATTTGCACCCTTCTTGTGATTGCCGACTGCTCTGTATCATAATGTGGTGCTTTATCCGCATCCTTTGTTTTTATATCTTGTTTTTAATACTATGTTTTTTTTTGCTATGTTAAGGTTCTGTTTGTCTTTATTGGTATGAGTATTAGGATTTTTGGCAGTACATATCTTGATTAGGAGCAACATCTTCTCTGCAAGAGAATGTGAAAAAGAGGGAGAATGGACACAATATATTTGGCCACTCTACAAATGCTTTGGAGTCATGATATATATTTATTACATCTGCGGAACTTGATGTACAATTTTTGTATGTTGATTAGTTGCTGCTACATGTTGTAAATACAAATGTAGCGTGTTCTATTTGTGTTTTAATATGCTGTGCTACATTCCTTATTGTATTATAGTTGTTGGTGCACAGTTATGTGATATGGTCGCTGTTTACTAATTTATTATACTACTTATATACAATATTATGTTTATATATTTAATTGTACTTCTGTATACATTGGCCTGGTCACCATTGCTGTGCTATATATACTATTATTGGTAATTGCACTCTGATTGACATGTCTTTATGTTTTGAACCATATGTCTCATTGACTAAGGGACGCTGTGACATTATGTTTTGTACATCCTTGTCATCTGCATGGTTTGTGTGCCACTGTACAATTCTTCCTAAATACCAATTTGCCATCACCTATGTATGAGATTCCATTAGATGCCCATATGCAATATGGAGACTCGCGCTCTAGTATCCTGTGCGTATGCGCCGCCTCCCCTCATCGCTCCTACGGCATTTCACTTCTGCGGTGCACTTGATGCGGGATCATGTGGGGCCCTACGTGACTTCTACCATCGGTGTTCTGTGTGCCATGTGCTTTGCCGGTGTGTGGGCGATCTGGGCAACACGGCTCTATGCGCCAGGTATATACTTTTTTATTTATACTTCCAGCCAAACATGCTCGTATTTATTGATCTAAGTGCTGTGTTTACGGCACGCCCCCCGAGGAAGGAGAGTCCTCCAAAACGCACGTCGGGGTGATCTGGCGTGACCGCATGTGCTCCCGCTGCTGCAATCTTGCAAGGCATTTGTATATACAGTACTTCCATGACTCAGTTGTATGGATTTATGTTAGTGCTATTACACGCACATTCGTATACTGCGGGAATCTTTGTCAAACAATATGGGCTTATATAGAAGATGTGATGATTATATTGAATTAGAGTGTAATATATGTATATCTTTTAGCATGGTCACGCCGGTGTCTTTTGGATGCTGATTCTGTCTCTACAGTTTTACCCCCATATTTACCTTGTCCCTGATTTAATTAGAAATAAAATGTTGTGATTTTCTATATATGGTGGACTTTATGACTGTTTTTCTCTGTCGTTCCTTTTGAATAGTTTCTTGCAGCTGGTCCTGATTAGGTCCTATTCTTTACCATGGGCAGCGCATGATATGATAGAATATTTATTCCTGTATATTTGGCTATTTGCTGCCCATGGGTATATTATGCTTGCTACAATTTGTTTACCTATTTAAACCTAGCATAGCTCTCCCTTCCTTGCTAGATTATTGAACTACCAGCCTCTAGTCGAGCTTCTTTTCACCTGCTCCATCATTTTAAGATTACATTGCGGCTCCTATGTACCGACTCTTTGGCTATCCCTGACTACGCTATGAGCTGCTCCTTTAAACTACATTGCTACTCCTGTTTACTGACTTCTTGGCTATCCCTGACTATGCTACGTGCTGCCCCTAGTGGTTGCAATACCACTACTCCAACCCGGGTCAGTTCATAACAGCTTGTCTCATTAAGGGAGAGGTTGAGGGCACAGATGGAGGCCCTAGAGTAGGTGGAAGAGTTAGAAGCAGAGGAGGAAGTGTTAGACACAGAGTTTTGTCACAGAAGCCTCATGACCGCTTGCACCAAAACAGCCACCAGAGTCACCCAGTGCATAGCCAGGGAGTTGTAACACCACTGCCCATACTTGCTCATCCAAGTTTCAGTGTTGAAATGCACAATGGCAGACATAGATTTTTTTCAGGGAACGGGTGATGCTGCCTGCTACATGCTGATTTAGCACAGGCATAGCTTCCTTAGATGTAATGGTGACTGGGCAACTGATACTGGGGGCTGCGACAGCCATCAACTTTCAGAAACCATCTGTATCCACCAGGCAGAAAGGCAGCATTTCAGTGACCAACAGATAGAGAAGTATAATGGACTCACTAGACCACTGTTGGTGCAGTGGTAGCTGTATACCCGATACTCAAGAGACTGGAGAATAAGGTTCATAAAACCAAAGATATTAAAGGGAATCTGTCACCCCAAAAATCGTATATGAGCTAAGGCCACCAGCATCAGGGGCTTATCTACAGCATTCTGTAATGCTGTAGATAAGCCCCTGATGTAACCTGAAAGTAAAGAAAAACAGGTTATATTATACTCACCCAGGGGCGGACCCGCTGCGATCTGGGTCCGATGGGCGTCGTGGTCCAGGTCAACTCACTGTAGTAGAGCACCTGGCAAGGTATACCATTATACAGGGATTTCCCCGTCACAACACCAGGAGGCCTCAATGCTGTGAATCCTGGATCAGAGAGACAACCCATACAGACCAGAAAGCAGAGACTGTAGAATACTGGCTCTGATGGTGGAGAGAATCGAGGGAGTTCTGTGTAATTCTGGAAAGACTGATCCAGCCAGTAGTGGTATCTTTATAGAGGAATCCAAGCTAGGGAACTGCCAGCAGAGGATTCTGTCGAGACAGATATATTATTATAGTCCAAAGCCACAGACTTCCAATTTCAAAGCATAGCAGAGTGTGGTCTGAGCAGGAGGCAACGATTCTAAGTAGGAACACGTTGCCCAGGCACCTTCCTTAACCCCTTCCCGACCCATGACGCCACGTAGGCGTCATGAAAGTCGGTGCCAATCCGACCCATGACGCCTATGTGGCGTCATGGAAAGATCACGTCCCTGCAGATCGGGTGAAAGGGTTAACTCCCATTTCACCCGATCTGCAGGGACAGGGGGAGTGGTAGTTTAGCCCAGGGGGGGTGGCTTCACCCCTCGTGGCTACGATCGCTCTGATTGGCTGTTGAAAGTGAAACTGCCAATCAGAGCGATTTGTAATATTTCACCTGTTATAACTGGTGAAATATTACAATCCAGCCATGGCCGATGCTGCAATATCATCGGCCATGGCTGGAAACATTAATGTGCCCCCACCCCACCCCACCGATCGCCCCCCCAGCCCCCCGGTCTGTCCGGTACACTGCTCCGGCTCCCCTCTGTCCTGTGCTCCGCTCCCCCCCGTGCTCTTGTCCGCTCCCCCCGTGCTTCAATCACCCCCCCATGCTCCAATCACCCAACCTGCACTCCGATCCACCCCCCTCCGTGCTCCGTTCCACCCCCCCGTGCTCCGTTCCACCCCCCCGTGCTCCGTTCCACCCCCCCGTGCTCCGTTCTACCCCTCCGGCGCCCCGATTCACCCCCCCATGCTCCGATCCCCCCCCCCCCGTGCTCCCCCCACCCCATCATACTTACCGATCCTGCCGCGGTCCGTCCGTCTTCTCCCCGGGCGCCGCCATCTTCCAAAATGGCGGGCGCATGCGCAGTGCGCCCGCCGAATCTGCCGGCCGGCAGATTCGTTCCAAAGTGCATTTTGATCACTGAGATATAATCTATCTCAGTGATCAAAATAAAAAAAATAATAAATGACCCCCCCCCTTTGTCACCCCCATAGGTAGGGACAATAAAAAAATAAAGAATTTTTTTTTTCCACTGTTAGAATAGGGTTAGGGGTAGGGGTAGGGTTAGGGCTAGGGGTAGGGTTAGGGCTAGGGTTAGGGGTAGGGTTAGGGGTAGGGGTAGGGTTAGGGTTTCGGTATGTGCACACGTATTCTGGTCCTCTGCGGATTTTTCCGCTGCGGATTTGATAAATCCGCAGTGCTAAACCGCTGCGGATTTATGGCGGATTTACCGCGTTTTTTCTGCACATTTCACTGCGGTTTTACAACTGCGATTTTCTATTTGAGCAGTTATAAAACCGCTGCGGAATCCGCTCAAAGAAGTGACTTGCTGCGGAATGTAAACCGCTGCGTTTCCGTGCAGTTTTTCCGCAGCATGTGTACAGCGATTTTTGTTTCCCATATGTTTACATTGAACTGTAAACTCATGGGAAACTGCTGCGGATCCACAGCGTTTTCCGCAGCGTGTGCACATACCTTTAGAATTAGGCCATGTGCACACGGTGCGGATTTGGCTGCGGATCCGCAGTGGATTGGCCGCTGCGGATTCGCAGCAGTGTTCCATCAGGTGTACAGTACCATGTAAACATATGGAAACCAAATCCGCTGTGCCCATGGTGCGGAAAATACCGCGTGGAAACGCTGCGTTGTATTTTCCGCAGCATGTCAATTCTTTGTGCGGATTCTGCAGCGTTTTACACCTGTTCCTCAATAGGAATCCGCAGGTGAAATCCGCACAAAAAACACTGGAAATCCACGGAAAATCCGCAGGTAAAACGCAGTGCCTTTTACCCGCGGATTTTTTTAAAATTATGCTGAAAAATCTCACACGAATCCGCAACGTGGGCACATAGCCTTAGGGTTAGGGTTGGAATTAGGGTTGTGGTTAGGGGTGTGTTGCGGTTAGGGTTGTGATTAGGGTTATGGCTACAGTTGGGATTAGGGTTAGGGGTGTGGGGGGGTTAGTGTTGGAGGTAGAATTGAGGGGTTACCACTGTTTAGGCACATCAGGGGTCTCCAAACGCAACATGGCGCCACCATTGATTCCAGCCAATCTCGTATTCAAAAAGTCAAATGTGCTCCCTCAATTCCGAGCCCTGACGTGTGCCCAAACAGTGGTTTACCCCCACATATGGGGTACCAGCATACTCAGGACAAACTGCGCAACAATTACTGGGGTCCAATTTCTCCTGTTACCCTTGTGAAAATAAAAAAATGCTTGCTAAAACATCATTTTTGAGGAAAGAAAAATGATTTATTATTTTCACGGCTCTACGTTGTAAACGTCTGTGAAGCACTTGGGGGTTCAAAGTGCTCACCACATATCTAGATAAGTTCCTTGGGGGGTCTAGTTTCTAAAATGGGGTCACTTGTGGGGGGTTTCTACTGTTTAGGCACACCAGGGGCTCTGCAAACGCAACGTGACGCCCACAGACCATTCCATCAAAGTCTGCATTTCAAAAGTCACTACTTCCCTTCTGAGCCCCGACGTGTGCCCAAACAGTGGTTTACCTCCACACATGGGGTATCAGCGTACTCAGGAGAAACTGATCAACAACTTTTGGGGTCCAATTTCTCCTGTAACCCTTGGGAAAATAAAAAATTCTGGGCTAAATAATTATTTTTGAGGAAAGAAAACGTATTTATCATTTTCACGGCGCTGCATTAGAAACTTCTATGAAGCACCTGGGGGTTCAAAGTGCTCACCACACATCTAGATAAGTTCCTTTCGGGGTCTAGTTTCCAAAATGGGGTCACTTGTGGGGGGTTTCTACTGTTTAGCCACATCAGGGGCTCTGCAAACGCAACGTGACGCCCGCAGAGCTTTCCATCAAAGTCTGTATTTCAAAACATCACTACTTCAATTCCGAGCCCCGGCATGTGCCCAAACAGTAGTTTACCCCCACATATGGGGTATCACCGTACTCAGGAGAAACTGGGCAACAAATATTGGGGTCAAATTTCTCCTGTTACCCTTGGGAAAATTAAAAAATTCTGGGCTAAATAATTATTTTTGAGGAAAGAAAACGTATTTATTATTTTCACGGCTCTGCATTATAAACTTCTGTGAAGCACTTGGGGGTTCAAAGTGCTCACCACACATCTAGATAAGTTCCTTTCGGGGTCTAGTTTCCAAAATGGGGTCACTTGTGGGGGGTTTCTATTGTTAAGCCACATCAGGGGCTCTGCAAACGCAACGTGACGCCCACAGAGCATTCCATCAAAGTCTGCATTTCAAAACGTCACTACTTCACTTCCGAGCCCCGGCATATGCCCAAACAGTGGTTTACCCCCACATATGGGGTATCAGCGTACTCAGGAGAAACTGGACAACAACTTTTGGGGTCAAATTTCTCCTGATACCCTTGGGAAAATAAAAAATTGCAGGCTAAAAGATCATTTTTGAGAAAATAATTTTTTTATTTTATTTTCATGGCTCTGCGTTATAAACTTCTGTGAAGCACTTGGGGGTTCAAAGTCCTCACCACACATCTAGATTAGTTCCTTTGGTGGACTAGTTTCCAAAATGGGGTCATTTCTGGGGGATCTCCAATGTTTAGGCACACAGGGGCTCTCCAAATGTGACATGATGTCCGCTAATTATTGGAGCTAATTTTCCATTTAAAAAGCCAAATGGCGTGCCTTCCCTTCCAAGCCCTGCCGTGCGCCCAAACAGTGGTTTACCCCCACATATGGGGTATCAGCGTACTCAGGACAAACTGGACAACAACATTTGGGGTCCAATTTCTCTTATTACCCTTGGCAAAATAGGAAATTCCAGGCTAAAATATCATTTTTGAGGAAAGAAAAATTATTTTTTATTTTCATGGCTCTGCGTTATAAACTTCTGTGAAGCACCTGGGGGTTTAAAGTGCTCAATATGCATCTAGATAAGTTCCTTGGGGGGTCTAGTTTCCAAAATGGGGTCACTTGTGGGGGAGCTCCAATGTTTAGGCACACAGGGGCTCTCCAAACGCGACATGGTGTCCGCTAACAATTGGAGCTAATTTTCCATTCAAAAAGTCAAATGGCGCGCCTTACCTTCCGAGCCCTGCCGAGTGCCCAAACAGTGGTTTACCCCCACATATGAGGTATCGGCGTACTCGGGAGAAATTGCCCAACAAATTTTATGATCCATTTTATCCTAATGCCCATGTGATAATGAAAAAATTGAGGCGAAAAGATTTTTTTGTGAAAAAAAAGTACTTTTTCATTTTTACAGATCAATTTGTGAAGCACCTGAGGGTTTAAAGTGCTCACTAGGCATCTAAATAAGTTCCTTGGGGGGTCTAGTTTCCAAAATGGGGTCACTTGTGGGGGAGCGCCAATGTTTAGGCACACAGGAGCTTTCCAAACGCGACATGGTGTCCGCTAACGATGGAGATAATTTTTCATTCAAAAAGTCAAATGGCGCTCCTTCCCTTCCGAGCCTTACCATGTGCCCAAACAGTGGTTTACCCCCACATATGAGGTATCAGTGTACTCAGGAGAAATTGCCCAACAAATTTTAGGATCCATTTTATCCTGTTGCCCATGTGAAAATGAAAAAATTGAGGCTAAAAGAATTTTTTTGTGAAAAAAAAGTACTTTTTCATTTTTACGGATCAATTTGTGAAGCACCTGGGGGTTCAAAGTGCTCACTATGCATCTAGATAAGTTCCCTGGGGCGTCTAGTTTCCAAAATGGGGTCACTTGTGGGGGAGCTCCAATTTTTAGGCACACGGGGGCTCTCCAAACGTGACATGGTGTCCGCTAAAGAGTGGAGCCAATTTTTGATTCAAAAAGTCAAATGGCGCTCCTTCCCTTCCAAGCCCTGCCGTGCGCCCAAACAGTGGTTTACCCCCACATATGAGGTATCAGCGTACTCAGGACAAATTGGACAACAAATTCCGTGGTTCAGTTTCTCCTTTTACCATTGGGAAAATAAAAAAATTGTTGCTAAAAGATAATTTTTGTGACTAAAAAGTTAAATGTTCATTTTTTCCTTCCATGTTGCTTCTGCTGCTGTGAAGCACCTGAAGGGTTAATAAACTTCTGGAATGTGGTTTTGAGTACCTTGAGGGGTGCAGTTTTTAGAATGGTGTCACTTTTGGGTATTTTCAGCCATATAGACCCCTCAAACTGACTTCAAATGTGAGGTGGTCCCTAAAAAAATGGTTTTGTAAATTTCGTTGTAAAAATGAGAAATCGCTGGTCAAATTTTAACCCTTATAACTTCCTAGCAAAAAAAAATTTTGTTTCCAAAATTGTGCTGATGTAAAGTAAACATGTGGGAAATGTTATTTATTAACTATTTTGTGTCACATAACTCTCTGGTTTAACAGAATAAAAATTCAAAATGTGAAAATTGCGAAATTTTCAAAATTTTCGCCAATTTTCCATTTTTATCACAAATAAACGCATAATTTATTGACCTAAATTTACCACTAACATGAAGCCCAATATGTCATGAAAAAACAATCTCAGAACCGCTAGGATCCGTTGAAGCGTTCCTGAGTTATTACCTCATAAAGGGACACTGGTCAGAATTGCAAAAAACGGCAAGGTCTTTAAGGTCAAAATAGGCTGGGTCATGAAGGGGTTAAGGTGAGGATGCCATTTTTTGCACAGAGCATCACAGCACAGACAGCCCTAATAGAGAACAAGTGCCCTGCTGCTTTAAGTATGTGCAGGAAGCGGGGCGCACCTCCTAAGAGCATATCCAGGAGACCTGCCAAGGGGATGCAGGTTTCTAGCAGAGAAAGGAGACACCGATCATCTGGAGCCACAGACAGGGTGAGCAGTACCAGTGGAGCTGCATGATAGGTTCCGGTCTTCCTGTCCATTAGAGACTGGACCCGCGGCTGAGGGCATGACACTCATCTACAAATGTATAGCTGTGCTGCTGCCAAAGAAATAGAGTGGAATAGCCCATCCCATCCAATAACAGATGTAGTAAGTTGTCTTTGGATAGGACAAGATGGTGTTTGCTCAGCTTGAGCTTTCATTAACATTAACATCTAACCCACGTACACATTGAACATCAAGCTTATCCCCCCTACCACCATGGCCTCACTTGTTCCCACTCATGTTTTATGTACCCTTCCCCTCTAAATGAACAATCACTATTTATTTTCTTAGATAGTGTGCCTGGACAACACTCTTATACCTAAAGATTTTTAAGGGGAAATGTGTCCTCCTGATTCCACAGTGCAACACAGTTTTATGACAAACAATTTGGATTAGCAAATACGGCCTCCTGGCTGAACCCCTATATTAAGCCTAATGATTTTTAAGAGTAAATGTGGCCTTCTGATTCCTCACTGCAACCAAGGTTTATCCCAAATTATTTGGATTAGCAAATATGACTTTCTGGCTGTACCCTTATATTGGGCCTAATAATTTTTAAAAGGAATCTGGCCTTCTGATTCCTCACTGCAACAGAGTTTTTGCCCAAATTATTTCAATTAAATGGGACCTCCTGAGACTGCAACACAGTTTTAGCACAATCTAGTTAGATGCTAGAAGATCGATTTCACACAGGACAGGATCCTAGTTAGCTAACTGACAAGTTCACTATCAGCATCAGCAAATAGTGGCCTCTCTGCACTGTGATACTGAGAAAATGGCAACAACAAAACAAGATGTTGTGGATGGTTTCTGCACCCTGATTGGCTGTCGAAATGTACACACATTAAGTTATTAATGAAAAAAAAAAATTACAATCCGCAGCTCCTCTCACTTAGACCATTTACCATTTACAAGCCATAATCCTAACAGGATAATTAAGGTCTAAATCCTTGATCAAAGTTACATACGGTAAGCAGAAATCTCCACGAGTGCCCAAACATTTCCATCTGCTCTTTTTCCTTTTTGCAATTTTTAAAATGTAAAAAATGACAATATATGTATTTTTCCCTAAAATACAAAGGAAATGTGACATCTTTTACTTTAGTCCTTTTAGAGATCGTTTCATCTTCAACTTGCTTAACTGTTTACAATAAGAGCAATTTTGACCAGGGGTGCCCAACCTTTTATATGCCACTGTACATCTATCATATCTCCACGGTATATGACACAAAAGCAGACGTAGCTGCACAAATGAGAATGGGAACCAAAACACGGTGGAAATTTCCATTCATTTGTTTAGGAATTTCTATGAAAAAGTAGAGCAGGTTGCTTTTCTTAACGCAATAAGTCTGCAATCACTCTGTGTGACTGCAGACTTATGAATTCCCCCAGCACACACACTGCGCTTCAGGGATTCATCGGTTTCTGAGTGGGGACCCGAGGATATGTAGGAGTTATGCATACGCCCTGCCCGCCTTATCGATTTGGACAGGACAACACATTTAAGATAAATGTGGATTCCATAATTTTATTTATATAACGCCAACATATTCTGCAGCACTTTACAATTAAATGGGGACATGTGCAGATAATGAAGACATTACAAAGTAACACATAGTTCAACAGCTACAGGAGGAGTAAGGACCCTCGTTGCACGCTTACAATTTATATTACACACATCAGCTGCTGCAGGACCTAATAATACACCTCTGCTGCTGCAGAACCTCATGATATCCTATAACACAGAGTACTACAAAATGATGTCACCGAATTAATGTTCACATATATCCCTGTCCATTAGTGCATTCTGTTCCGTTACGTTCCCTTCATTTTATTTCCACCAATCGCTTTTGAGCAGAGCACTGAACAGATTTTGATATCTATAGGTAATATGGCTCGACAATTCTGTGCTGTGTAATGCATGGAGATGGCTCATTTAAACTGCACACTCAGGCTGTCAGAAAGACCCGTGGACCATGGTGATGTGACGTTGACGACATCTTCACAGGTTTCTCTGTTCTTCTACCCATGGAGACGGCACAGATAATGCAGTGCTAGTATAATCTCTGCAGTCAGTGCTTCATGTGCTCAGGTGGCCCCTGACCAAGGAGTGCAGTCCAGTCCCTTACTCTCTCTGTCCTAGTCTAAGAAGCTGACAGATTTACCAGGAGAACAGGGGGAGGGTAGAAGTCGCCATCTACACCCTACCTCCTCCATGCTCTAAACTAAAGTGGGGATGTGTTCTTTTTCTAGTACATTTCTACCTGTTAATGATTGGTCAGCTTTATATAGGGAGAAGAGCACAACTCCAGTGAAAACTATATCATAACACCCACTTGGACTTTAAAAAAAGTTTTCTTATTAGTTGCCAAATATTTTGATTGACAATATCTCTGCAACATAGAGGCAAGATACAAAATAGCAAAAATGTTTTATTCCACTGTGTAGTCACTATTATATTGTGTGTCAAATTCAACATGAAATATTTAGTGAAAGGTTCTCTTAACCCTATTGTTCTGTTCGGGTCATAGTGATCCGAACAGACTTTTTGCGGCCCTGTAGATTTTTTTCTGTAAGTCTATAAAACTTGAGACTCCTTGACTTTTCGTCATTTGGGGGGACCTACCTATGAGTATTTTTTTTTTTTTTTCGTTTACTTTTTGCTACACGCAAAAAGTTACACTTGTTGTGTTCGGGTCATAGTGACCCGACATCGTTTTTTACGGCTGTGAGGCCATATTTTCAGTGAAATAAAGGAGTTATAACCCCAGTTGGGTCTATTTATTGCATCTACTATTGTATATCAATTGATTTATTTCCTAAATTATTTCAATGGGGTCGTACACGCGCTCTACCGGGGGTATGCATTGAGATCTGCGCACCATAAAAATGGCTTTATATTGATTATTTTTGGTGCGCAGTCTATTCTAAAATGTAGAGTGCATCCGGAGAGATCACTAGGTGTGCACTACACGTGTATATTATGCGCAGAATGGACTGCTCAGAACGCGCTGTCTAAGACGTTTTTTTGTAAAGCTGAGCTGTAAAGTCTTGCAAATAATTTTTTTTTGCTAAGTAAGTCTGTCTTCCTGGCTTATCTGCTTGTTTTCAGAAGGGTTCTTATCTTCTCTGCTCTTATCAGTACACATATGCTAGCCCAGACATGTTACCTTTCAGTTTCTTTGGAGAGCAGCTGTGTGCTTCTACCCCCATGGCCTCTTCCGGCATCAAAAGAAAAAGATGCAGCTATTGCCCTTCTACTTGTGACAACAAGACGAGTATAACATGTTCTGGCTGTAAAACATTTCTATGCAAAAATCATGTGTATTGTTTTTCATGCAAGAATCCGTAAATTTATATGATCAAGTAAATATATTCCCATTGTAATGTTTATATAATTATCTTTAATTTTTTATCACAAAATGTTTGATTTGATTGTTTTTTTGTTTTTTTTTTACAAAATATGTGTAGTTTTCCATTTTTCGTTTTGCTCATTGGATGGATGTTTTTTCAGAATAAAAACAAAAAAAAAAAGATTTCTAGTTCATTTTTCTTTTTTTTTTTTTTACTACCAAACATGTTCACAAACAGTCTAGTAAGCAAAAAGTATTAAAAAAATGGAGTTAGAGTGTCAAGGTTTAATAAGCCGGGTCATAGTGACCCGGAACACTACAAGTGTATAGTAAATGCAAACAAAACAGCAGGGTTAATCACAATATTTAAAATAAAAAAAAATGTGTGTCTTATTTAGCGGTGCCTTTTATCATTCTGGCTTGGTCTCTGTACTTGTTTGCCTTTGTATTCATTTTAGAATAGTTATGTCAATTCACTTCTTTGTTTCTAATACACAGGATATGTTTGTACGTCATGTAAATCTCTGAAAACTCAAATAAAACCATTGAAAAGATTTATTTCATCTAACTATGTTTTTCTGCAATGTGTGTAGGTAAGAGATATACTCAAGTATTCAACAAGGGAGCTTTGTTTATGGCTTATATAAAACTAATTATTTTAGAGGCTTTCAAATTATTTTATTTTTTTCCTTTTTCTTTTTATTAAATTTACTACTTTTTACCATGCCTCATATGCTCCTATTTTACAATAAACAGAGAACATGTTAGCGGACATTGCTATTTGCTAGTACAAATGTCACCCTGGAAAACCAGTGGAGATTAGTATTAATGAAACATTCTGTGTTGTTTGAGAAAAGCCCTGACTTTTTGCAGTTTTTAAAGAATCCCCAGAGGATTAAAAAATGTAATCAAGAAAACTGTATGTGGAAAATAGGATACACATGGGGTGGCTGGTAAAGTAAAAATGCATTACAATAAGCACATTAAAAAAGCTAATTACATTTCCTGTCCCTAATGAGAAGATAAAAAGTGTATTATTTATTGTTACCAAAAAGAATGTTTGTTTAACTGACGGAATCAAATCTAATTATCTGTGACCCCCACTTTCAAAGTTCTTAATTGCTGACACTTCCAGTAACAAGCAATGCTTCTTGAAGCAATATTTAATTGACAAAAACTTTAATGAAATTAAAATAACATAGCTGCATTTCTCTGATGACCTCTACATTATAGAAATATACTTAACATTAAATTAGACGTAACTGGAAATTGTTCATTCAACAACTTACACAAATCAACAGTTCAGGCAAATATAAGAAGCTTTGTAATATGTGTAATATTCAGAGAAATCTGAATCCAAACTTATAAGCCACTGCTTTCTCTGCCCCTTGCCTCCCCAAAAAACTGCTCAACCAGACAAGTTGGACTGCCAGTACAGTGAGCTGTCAAGTTAAACTTATTATTTTACTCTATGTAGAGGGAAGTGGGAGGATGAGTAAGAAAACAGGCAGAGAAAACATAAAAATTTAGTGCAGAGGCTTCTAACCAGTATTTTACCTTATCCCAGAGATTGATTCACATCTACACAGCTCAGTAGTGCTGTATATTGCCAACATTATGCTGCTGTTTCTCAGTGTGTGCTAAAAGAGGAACGAAAAATGTCAATTGCAAATAAAGAGATAGAGCCTGCAGAGGAGAAAACTGCTAAAAAGAAGGATACGAGTCATACAATGGCCAGAAATAATGAATAGTGTTATTCCTTTAGAACACGCACATAATAGATTATTCTGTTACTTGAAAATATAGTAACTTTTTAACAAACAACCTATCTAGATGTAACAAACACACATTCATAAATTAATGCAAGTACTGTTAAGGAAGACTTCTCGTAAGAGTTAAAGGGAATGTAACCTGATCTGTTAGTTACACCAGTTTGTGTGCTATGTTTTCTTTAATTTTGGCAATTTTTTTTTATATCACATTCTTTATTTAAAAAAAAAATAGTCATCTTTATAGACTCATACTCTTTTCCTTCTTGGAAGAATTTTCATCAAGCTCCTTTTCATTTGAGATATTACAATGATAGGTAACACCTCTGTTCACAGTTGATAACACAGGATCCACCATTCACAGAAGATGATCTCACAACTGAATGTCCTACTCTTTCCTCCACAATGACCTTTGCACATAATCATTAAATGCTTTAATACAAAAGTTAGGTTCAGAGTCTGTTAATCACTGCTAATGTACATGTGGATTTCCAACAGGAAATAAAAGTCTAAAAAATCCTGTGGCTAGTATGAAAATTACAAGATTTCTTATTTTTATACTTAAGATTATTATATAGAAGAAAACAATTTACAAAAACTCATGATTTAAACAATAGGTCATTTTCTGATGCCATTCCCTTTACTTAATTTTTAACTACCGTATATACTTGAGTATAAGCCGACCCGAGTATAAGTCGAGGCACCTAATTTTGCCATGGAAGACTGGGTAAGCTTATTGACTCGAGTATAAGCCCGGTATGCATTGTCCCCTCATTCCTATCCCAGTATGTGTGGTTCTCCCCATCCTGTCCAGCTTTGTGTGGCTCCCCCTGTTGTATGCATGGCTCCCCGGTCCTATCTTGTATGCATGCTCTGCTCCCCCTTCCCATCCTTGCATGCATGGCTCCTCCCATCCCTTCTTGTGTGCATGGCTCGGCTACCCCATCCAATCCTTGTATGCATGACTCCCCTGTCCCATCTTGTATGCGTGACTGGCTCCGCTGGTCTCCCCTGACCTCCCCGTCCTCCCCATTGTCCTCTGTCCTCTGTCATACTTACCCTCCTCGCACCATCGCTGAACGTCCCTGCATCTCTGTCCCGGCGCTGCAGCTTCTTCCTGTGCTGAGTGGTCAGGTGGTACCGCTCATTAAGGTGATGAATATGTGCTCCACGCCTATGGGAGTGGAGTTGCATCCATATTCATGACCTTAATGAGCGGTACCACCTGACCGCTCAGCACAGGAAGAAGCTGCAGCACCAGGACAGAGATGCAGAGATGGAGATGCAGCAATGGAGGGTGAGTATTGATGTCTTCTGGAATCCGGCAGCTGCAGCTGCCACTGTGCTACCGCTACCGGCTCCCCACTCCCCCACCAGCTTTCTGGGACCATGACTCGTGTATAATCCGAGGGGGGCACTTTCAGCACAAAAAAAATGTGCTGAAAATCTCAGCTTATACACAAGTATATACAATAACTTTTTATGATAGTGCAAGACTAATAAAACATATGGTTTTTATATGGTCTACAATATTTTCACAGTCCACGTTTTAATATATAAAAAAGAAAAAATAAGGGAAAAACACATGCAACATACTCCTGAACTTTCATAACAACTCTGAAGATTTGGCGATGTGGACACATTTATTGAATAGACCCATAAGAACCTTGTTTTAGCACTAAATTGTATTATATTGGCTCAAAAGTCACACATCTGATCTGTTTTGAAAATTGTATATTTTACTCATCACATTTCTGACTTGGCTATTTTCTGTTTTTGCATTTTAATTTTTTCTCTTCTTCCAAGACCTACAAATCTTTTATTTTTCATCAACGTAGCCATATGAAGGTTTTTATTTTCTGTGGGACAAGTTGTACTTTTGAATACACACTAGTAACTTAATCATGGGAAGTACTGGAAGGTAGAAAAATATTTCAAGTGTGGCAAAATTGCAAAAAAGTGCAATTCCTCAGGTATTTTGGTATTTTTTTAGTTTACTACCAACCAACATTCAATCTGGTTTATATAAACAATAATTTTTAATACAAAAAATAAAACGCGGCACCTTCCCTTTAAGTGTTCTCTTTATTTTTGAGCAGTGTATTTTAAATGATTTGCTCATTTCTAAAAATCACTTAAAGCCTCGTGCAGCTGAACAATTGTATTGAGTTGAACACTTATCCAGTTTCATGGTCAAATGTAGTCAGGAAATAATTTTTTTTTGTTTTCCCTCTGTCTTCTTTTTTGTTTCTTAGCTCCATGCCATCCTTCTTTTCCCAGTTGAGCTTAATGGATAACTTTTTCCTCTTGTTATGAGCAAATTCACACTAGCACCTCTGCCAGTATAATATAGTCTACAGATGGGATTGATCCAAGCACTGAACTTCAGTCTTTGTCATCAGTGAGACAGGCAAGTCTCCGTAGACTCATTTGTCCAAAATAACATTTCTGAAAAACATCTCATCATTCATGATGTTTAATAAATTCATCAACATGTGTCACCAAGGTCTTTATTAAAATTAACTGATAAGTGTGCTTTTCTTTCACCTTGCTAACAAGCTGTTTTTTTCTCATCAAAATCTATTATATGCTCCCAAAGCGCACCTGTCAGTCATATTCATGTGTTATAAAACCTCCAGAATAGAGCTGAAGAACTCCGATCAGAGTCAGAAGTTATTGGAGTTCAGTTCTAGGTCACTGGAGGCACAATAAGATCCAGACAAAGTGATAGCAAAATAATGATGTTTAGTCACTAAGATTTATTTCAGCCTGTGCTCTAATTCTGCCACCTAATTATGTACACCCTTTACAAAACAAAGGGAAATTCAAAAGTAATTTTTCATTAAATTCACTCCACAACATAGAAATTGCAAAACCAAGAAGGAAAATTTATGGAATTATGGAAATCACAGGATCGATAGACTTGTTAATGATATGCAAATGACAAAGAAATGGAAACATTTTCAAAACTTCTCGATTTTTTCAGTTTTGAGTATGGGCGCCACAAACAGAAATACATGTACTTACGCACCTTGGCTGATATCAATGAGGTTATCAACGGTGGTCTGAGGAATGCTCTGTGATGATTAATGCAGTTGGGCACACAAATTATCAAGAGCAGGGGTGTCAAACTGCAATCCTCAAGGGCCGCAAACAGGTCATGTTTTCCGGATTTCCTTGTATTGCACAGGTGATAATTTAATCACCTGCACAGAGAATGATTCGAGCACCTTGTGCAATGCTAAGGAAATCTTGAAGACATGCATGGTTTGCGGCCCTCGAGGAATGCAGTTTGACACCCCTGATCAAGAGCCGCTGGCAACTTTCTTTGCAGTTGCCAACCAATAACGTTCCAGCGTGCTCGATGGGAAAAAAAAAGTCCAGAGACACAGCAGACCATGGTTTAGGCAATGCAGGCTACACACAGTAGCGTGATCATGTATCATTTTGGGGTGACAGACTCCTTTTAAGGAGTAACTAGGACTTTGCCCAAAATCATTGACTTACGGTTCTCAAGTCACATTTTTAGATTCAATATTACATTGTTTATATCTTGACATAAAGTGATAGTGAATGAATTCAATCATTAACCCCTTCCCGACCTTTGACGCATACGCTGCGTCATGAAAGTCGGTGCCATTCCGACCCATGACGCAGCATATGCGTCATGGAAAGATCGCGTCCCTGCAGGCCGGGTGAAAGGGTTAACTCCCATTTCACCCGATCTGCAGGGACAGGGGGAGTGGTAGTTTAGCCCAGGGGGGGTGGCTTCACCCCCTCGTGGCTACGATCGCTCTGATTGGCTGTTGAAAGTGAAACTGCCAATCAGAGCGATTTGTAATATTTCACCTAAAAAAATGGTGAAATATTACAATCCAGCCATGGCCGATGCTGCAATATCATCGGCCATGGCTGGACACACTAATGTGCACCCACCCCACCCCTCCGATCGCCCCCCCAGCCCCCCGATCTGTGGTCCGCTCCCCTCGGTCCTGTGCTCCGCTCCCCCGTCCTCCTGTCCGCTCCCCCCGTGCTCCAATCACACCCCCCGTGCTCCAATCACACCCCCCCGCACTCCGATCCCACCCCCCGCACAGCGATCCCCCCCGTGCTCCGATCCACCCGCCCGCACAGCGATCCCCCACTCCGTGCTCCAATCCACCCCCCCGTGTTCCGATCCACCCCCCCGTGCTCCGACGGCCCCCCCGTGCCCTGATCTCCCCCCCCTTATACTTACCTGGCCTCCCGGGGACCGTCTGTCTTCTTTCCTGGGCGCCGCCATCTTCTAAAATGGCGGGCGCATGTGCAGTGCGCCCGCCGAATCTGCCGGCCGAATCTGCCGGCCGGCAGATTCGTTCCAGAGTGAATTTTGATCACTGAGATAGGTTATATCTCAGTGATCAAATTAAAAAAAAAAAGTAAATGACCCCCCCCACCCCTTTGTCACCCCCATAGGTAGGGACAATAAAAAAAATATATATATATTTTTTTTCCACTAAGGTTGGGGTAAGAACTAGGGTTAGGGTTAGGGGTAGGGTTAGGGTTAGGGGTAGGGTTAGGGGTAGGGTTAGGGGTAGGGTTAGGGGTAGGGTTAGGGTTAGGGGTACGGTTAGGAATGTGCACACATATTCTGGTCCTCTGCGGATTTTTCCGCTGCGGATTTGATAAATCCGCAGTGCTAAACCGCTGCGGATTTATGGCGGATTTACCATGTTTTTTCTGCGCATTTCAATGCGGTTTTACAACAGCGATTTTCTATTTGAGCAGTTGTAAAACCGCTGCGGAATCCGCAGAAAGAAGTGACATGCTGCGGAATGTAAACCGCTGCGTTTCCGTGCAGTTTTTCTGCAGCATGTGTACAGCGATTTTTGTTTCCCGTAGGTTTACATTGAACTGTAACCTCATGGGAAACTGCTGCGGATCCGCAGCGTTTTCCGCAGCGTGTGCACATACCTTTAGAATTAGGCTATGTGCACACGGTGCGGATTTGGCTGCGGATTCGCAGCAGTATTCCATCAGGTGTACAGTACCATGTAAACATATGGAAAGCCAAATCCGCTGTGCCCATGGTGCGGAAAATACCGCGCGGGAACGCTGCATTGTATTTTCCACAGCATGTTAATTCTTTGTGCAGATTCCGCAGCGTTTTACACCTGTTCCTCAATAGGAATCCGCAGGTGAAATCCGGACAAAAAACACTGGCAATCCGCGGTAAATCCGCAGGTAAAACGCAGTGCCTTTTACCCGCGGATTTTTCAAAAATGGTGCTGAAAAATCTCATACGAATCCGCAACGTTGGCACATAGCCTTAGGGCTAGGGTTGGGTTGGAATTAGGGTTGTGGTTAGGGTTAGAGGTGTGTTGGGGTTACGGGTGTGTTGGGGTTAGGGTTGTGATTAGGGTTACGGCTACAGTTGGGATAAGGGTTAGGGGTGTGTTGGAGTTAGAATTGAGGGGTTACCACTGTTTAGGCACATCAGGGGGTCTCCAAACGCAACATGGCGCCACCATTGATTCCAGCCAATCTTGTATTCAAAAAGTCAAATGGTGCTCCCTCACTTCCGAGCCCCGAAGTGCACCCAAACAGTGGTTTACCCCCACATATGGGGTACCAGCATACTCAGGACAAACTGCGCAACAATTACTGGGGTCCAATTTCTCCTGTTACCCTTGTGAAAATAAAGAAATGCTTGCTAAAACATCATTTTTGAGGAAAGAAAAATTATTTTTTATTTTCACGGCTCTGCGTTGTAAACGTCTGTGAAGCACTTGGGGGTTCAAAGTGCTCACCACATACCTAGATAAGTTCCTTGGGGGGTCTAGTTTCTAAAATGGGGTCACTTGTGGGGGGTTTCTACTGTTTAGGCACACCAGGAGCTCTGCAAACGCAATGTGACGCCCGCAGACCATTCCATCAAAGTCTGCATTTCAAAAGTCACTACTTCCCTTCTGAGCCCCGACGTGTACCCAAACAGTGGTTTACCCCCACACATGGGGTATCAGCGTATTCAGGAGAAACTGGACAACAACTTTTGGGGTCCAATTTCTCCTGTAACCCTTGGGAAAATAAAAAATTCTGGGCTAAATAATTATTTTTGAGGAAAGAAAACGTATTTATTATTTTCACGGCTCTGCATTATATACTTCTGTGAAGCACTTGGGGGTTCAAAGTGCTCACCACACATCTAGATAAGTTCCTTTCGGGGTCTAGTTTCCAAAATGCGGTCACTTGTGGGGGGTTTCTACTGTTAAGCCACATCAGGGGCTCTGCAAACGCAACGTGACGCCCACAGAGCATTCCATCAAAGTCTGCATTTCAAAACGTCACTACTTCACTTGCGAGCCTCGGCATGTGCCCAAACAGTGGTTTACCCCCACATATGGGGTATCAGCGTACTCAGGAGAAACTGGACAACAACTTTTGGGATCCAATTTCTCCTGTTACCCTTGGGAAAATAAAAAATTCTGGGCTAAATAATTATTTTTGAGGAAAGAAAACGTATTTATTATTTTCACGGCTCTGCATTATAAACTTCTATGAAGCACTTGGGGGTTCAAAGTGCTCACCACACATCTAGATATAAGTTCCTTTCGGGGTCTAGTTTCCAAAATGGGGTCACTTGTGGGGGGTTTCTACTGTTAAGCCACATCAGGGGCTCTGCAAACGCAACGTGACGCCCACAGAGCATTCCATCAAAGTCTGCATTTCAAAATGTCACTACTTCACTTCCGAGCCCCGGCATGTGCCCAAACAGTGGTTTACCCCCAAATATGGGGTATCAGCGTACTCAGGAGAAACTGGACAACAACTTTTGGGGTCAAATTTCTCCTGTTACCCTTTGTAAAATAAAAAATTGCAGGTTAAAAGATCATTTTTGAGAAAATATATATTTTTTTTTTCATGGCTCTGCGTTATAAACTTCTGTGAAGCACTTGGGGGTTCAAAGTCCTCACCACACATCTAGATTAGTTCCTTTGGGGGTCTAGTTTCCAAAATGGGGTCATTTCTGGGGGATCTCCAATGTTTAGGCACACAGGGGCTCTCCAAACGTGACATGGTGTCCGCTAATGATTGGAGCTAATTTTCCATTTAAAAAGCCAAATGGCGTGCCATCCCTTCCGAGCCCTGCCGTGCGCCCAAACAGTGGTTTACCCCCACATATGGGGTATCAGCGTACTCAGGACAAACTGGACAACAATATTTGGGGTCCAATTTCTCCTATTATCCTTGGCAAAATAGGAAATTCCAGGCTAAAAAATCATTTTTGAGGAAAGAAAAATTATTTTTTATTTTCATGGCTCTGCGTTATAAACTTCTGTGAAGCACCTGGGGGTTTAAAGTGCTCAATATGCATCTAGATAAGTTCCTTGGGGGGTCTAGTTTCCAAAATGGGGTCACTTGTGGGGGAGCTCCAATGCATAAGCACACAGGGGCTCTCCAAACGCGACATGGTGTCCGCTAACAATTGGAGCTAATTTTCCATTCAAAAAGTCAAATGGCGCGCCTTCCCTTCCGAGCCCTGCCGTGTGCCCAAACAGTGGTTTACCCCCACATATGAGGTATCGGCGTACTCGGGAGAAATTGCCCAACAAATTTTATGATCCATTTTATCCTACTGCCCATGTGAAAATGAAAAAATTGAGGCGAAAAGAATTTTTTTGTGAAAAAAAAGTACTTTTTCATATTTACGGATCAATTTGTGAAGCACCTGGGGGTTTAAAGTGCTCACTAGGCATCTAAATAAGTTCCTTGGGGGGTCTAGTTTCCAAAATGGGGTCACTTGTGGGGGAGCGCCAATGTTTAGGCACACAGGAGCTCTCCAAACGCGACATGGTGTCCGCTAACGATGGAAATAATTTTTCATTCAAAAAGTCAAATGGCGCTCCTTCCCTTCCGAGCCTTACCATGTGCCCAAACAGTGATATACCCCCACATATGAGGTATCGGCGTACTCAGGAGAAATTGCCCAACACATTTTAGGATCCATTTTATCCTGTTGCCCATGTGAAAATGAAAAAATTGAGGCTAAAAGAATTTTTTTTGTGAAAAAAAAGTACTTTTTCATTTTTACGGATCAATTTGTGAAGCACCTGGGGGTTCAAAGTGCTCACTATGCATCTAGATAAGTTCCCTGGGGCGTCTAGTTTCCAAAATGGGGTCACTTGTGGGTGAGCTCCAATTTTTAGGCACACGGGGGCTCTCCAAACGTGACATGGTGTCCGCTAAAGAGTGCAGCCAATTTTTGATTCAAAAAGTCAAATGGCGCTCCTTCCCTTCCAAGCCCTGCCGTGCGCCCAAACAGTGGTTTACCCCCACATATGAGGTATCAGCGTACTCAGGACAAATTGGACAACAACTTTCGTGGTTCAGTTTCTCCTTTTACCATTGGGAAAATAAAAAAATTGTTGCTAAAAATAATTTTTGTGACTAAAAAGTTAAATGTTTATTTTTTTCCTTCCATGTTGCTTCTGCTGCTGTGAAGCACCTGAAGGGTTAATAAACTTCTTGAATATGGTTTTGAGTACCTTGAGGGGTGCAGTTTTTAGAATGGTGTCACTTTTGGGTATTTTCAGCCATATAGACCCCTCAAACTGACTTCAAATGTGAGGTGGTCCCTAAAAAAAATGGTTTTGTAAATTTCGTTGTAAAAATGAGAAATCGCTGGTTAAATTTTAACCCTTATAACTTCCTAACAAAAAAAAATTTTGTTTCCAAAATTGTGCTGATGTAAAGTAAACATGTGGGAAATGTTATTTATTAACTATTTTGTGTCACATATCTCTCTGGTTTAACAGAATAAAAATTCAAAATGTGAAAATTGCGAAATTTTCAAAATTTTCGCCAAATTTCCGTTTTTATCACAAATAAACGCAGAATTTATTGACCTAAATTTACCACTAACATGAAGCCCAATATGTCACGAAAAAACAGTCCCAGAACCGCTAGTATCCGTTGAAGCGTTCCTGAGTTATTACCTCATAAAGGGACACTGGTCAGAATTGCAAAAAACGGCAAGGTCTTTAAGGTCAAAATAGGCTGGGTCATGAAGGGGTTAAACTGCTTTTTTACACCAGAACATCAAACACATTGCTAACTGTGTGCAATTAAAATAATGCATTATTTTTTATTTATATTAAGATATTGTAGAACTGCAAATCACTAGCAGCTGCATCAGTATGAAATAAAGTGGTTTCAATATTGAGACGTCAAAAGCTACTTGGCATATGCGGTCTCATTAGAAAGGCAAGAAAAGATGCATCCTAGTATTAGTTTTATTACCTTCTGAAGGCGAAAGTATGTTTTTTTTATAAACACAGCTCCCATCCCCCTTACTCTTACAGTAGCATACCTCTTCAGTCAAGGCTTATTGAGTTTACATTTAGCCTTGAGCCATTACTGCGACAGTGACATGTGGATAATTTTCTATTCTATTAGTGAAACATCTGTGCATTAAAGGGAAACGCAAATGTAGATATTAAAATGTGACTTAGACCTTATAGAATTACTTTGAGGGCTTTATTTATATCTTGAATAATAATTGAAAGATAAAAGGAGAAACACAAACAGTAGCCCCGAAACTGAGAAGACAAAGCTCGTGAAAGGATGTGAGCTGATACTCTATTTTACCTATACTACAGTTCAAGAGATTGATGACATGGGAGGCAAAATCAATGTTATGCTAGTAGATGAAGTTTAAAGCTCATTAAAGCCAACAAAACAACTCTATTATGAAAAATCTGTGGTCGTACGAGTGCTTTGTGAGCTTTGTTACTGTGAAGTGCTACCTAAAAGCCTTAGGTAGCATCTTGTCAGAAATGAAAATCTCAATAATTTTATTACTATAGAAAATAAAATAAACGTTTTATAGCATAACCAGACTACTGCTGGAGTTGCATAAATCAAAAAAATAGACGGGAAGCTATATGCCATAAAATGACACGAAACTTTTTATTGATACAATCTTTTATTCTTGTATCGATAAAAAGTTTCGTGTCATTTTATGGCATATAGCTTCCCGTCTATTTTTTTAATTTATATAACATTTGGAAGTGCCATGGATCTAGGCATGGTATATACTCTTTGAGGTTTACTGCTAGAGTTATCATATTGGCTTTGACCAAAAATGATAACAACTCACCCAGGATGGGTATTTCTAAACCACTGTTCATTGGGTTTTAACTTGGCAAACATAGGTTAACTGCATTTAAACCAAGTTTTAAAAGCCTATTGGTGTAATAGAGTAAATTGGAAGGAGTTTCTCATTCATAACCTACAGTAATTAGTCAAAGAAGAGCATTTTTCTCAATGGAGGACTCAACATGTCCAGGCACTACATGGAACGCCTGTTGATTTCAATATGCAAATTGAGACAGATTTGCTGAAACTGTCTAATTTGCAGAGTACAAATGTAGCCAGAAATTTCGACACTGACACAAATTTTCGTTTTTACAAAGTTGGCTGCTTCAGGTTTTGTAGCGGCAATTTGCTTTAATTCTAGATTGTTATGAATAGTGATCAGGTGGATCGCAAAAAATTACAAAGTCTTTCATTACCATGAAAAGAATCTTAATCACAAAAACATAGTTTTATTCAACTTCTTATGACCTGCAGGCCCTTATTGATGATTGTTTTCTGATGCATAGAAAACGTTTTTTTCTAATTTGCAATAATAAAAGCTTACTTATCTCAAATCTTCATAATTATCAATTCTTGAAATGCTGTTCTACACATGTGCTAGAATTTCGTTGCCCTGTTTTACGTGGGTGTAAAACGAAGTCAGAATTGGCTATTCTCTAGCAAAATATACATGATTTCCCATATTGTAATTTACCTTTAAAGTTTCCAGAGAAAGTGCTTGCATCTAACTTTGTAAACTTTTTAGAGATTTTTCATAAAAGAAAGTTGCTCTCACAAACTCCCAGAGGAGTGTTCTAGCTGTGAACTCATGAGCTTCTGAACATTGTGCCTCAAGGCTCTTATCTTCCAAGCTCTAGGGATATGCTAGGAAAGGGAGAGTAATATCACTAAGCAGGTAATTCTGTGTTATCTTTCTGTTCCATGAAGGTGCAACTCAACCTTCTTTTGACCCAGACAGTTACACAGCAATTACATATAATACAAAGCACCACAGCACTTAAGCACTTGGGATTTATAACAATTATTGGACAAAAAAAGCGATCTGACCATAGATGACTGTATACATCTGTCATAACTTTATTGCACATACCTGTATTGCAGAATCTTACAGCATAATGGATTTTTATTAATGAGCAGATTTTACATATTATTATTATGATTATTATTATCATTATTATTCGTGTTATATTTACTTTATATGTATATAGTGTAATACAATAACTAAAATAGGTTAATTGAAAATAGCGATTTTTTCTCTTTTTTTAAAGTCTTGTTTGTAGAAATGTTTCAAAGTTTACTTTGATAGAAGATTGGCATGCACTTGGTCAATGATTTGAGGTGCTGGTAGAATGGGGTGTGTAACCCATAGGTTAAGGAAGGAATAATTCACCGCACGCTTTTATTCTAAATTATACCATATCATCCAAGGATAGAAAAATCATACACCATAAAGGAATAACTTTACACGTGATTCTAAATTTGTTATATATATTATCAAATGCCCTTATGCCTCCTGTATATTGGCAAAACCAATCAACGTGTCAGATATTGCAAGCCACAAGTCTACCATCTGCTAAAGCAAGACGTGGTTATCACTACCACACCATGTCACCAATACCAGGCATAATTACACTACCATTCAAAAGTTTAAGGTCACCCAGACAATTTTGTGTTTTCCATGAAAACTCATACTTTTATTAATCAAATGAGTTGCCAAATAAATTCAAACTCTAGTCCAGACATTGACAAGGTTCAAAAAAAGATTTTTATTTGAAATAATTTTCTCCTTCAAACTTTGCTTTAATCAAAGAATGCTCCCTTTGCAGCAATTACAGCTATTACAGTCCTTATCATTTCCACCCAACTGTATCATGGGATTCTCATGATCAACAATTATTCGCATATAATATACACCGTGTTATTTCTCGGTATGGGTTTTCATATGGCTTCATTTATTATTTATTTTTATTTTTATAACCATGTTCAATCTGTAGTTGACACTGCTTGTAGCCCCCCTTTATGGCTTTTTTGATCCAGGGCCATAGTATACCACTATTTATCCTTAGGGAGGTGTTTACCCTCCCGCTTCTTAGTACTTGCCACTGACTCAGTAGGTTTTGTTGGCAGCGCCATTAGCCCACAGCTTGGCGTCATTTAGTACCAGTTTATTTTCTTGGTGGCACTTATGCATATAATTATAAGCTCCAGTGGCGCCACTATTTGCTAGCCCGGCGTCCCTGTTGCTTTTATGAACGTGAGGTATGTCATCTGTCATATGTTTAACATTTTACTACCTTCCGGTGCATATGCACTTAATATGAAGTTTCAGCGTTGCCATTTGTGTCCCTGTTACCTAGGTACACTAGCGCTGGTCATTAGGCACATTATTTAGTTTCTCTACTGCCTAGCAATTGCATTCTCCGGTATATGGGTGTATGACAGTATTCACCGGTGTCTCCATCCGGGCCTCTAATGTCTGGGCACGTTTGTGCCAGCTACGGGGGGCTGTGCCTAGCATTTTACCGTCGCTGGGCAACGATGTATCCGGTGTAAGCTCTCACAACAGGAAGGAGCAGCGGCGCCATTAGTGTTCGGCGTGGCGACCCTGTTACTGGGGTACGCCTGCGCCGTCACTGTCTTCATTGCCTAGCGTCTCACTGGTTGCTCGGCAACCTCTACTTCCGGTTTGCGTCTCGCAAACAGGAAGTACTGGCGGCGCCATTTGCAGTGAGTACGGCGCTTTCTCACATGGGATTTTTCAGCGCCAGTACAGGCGCTCAATACAGTAAGTGTCTCAACTTATAAATCAGGGTCGTTAATGTTTAATTTCTGTTCCCCTGATAAGTACGTCATCCGTATTGTTAACACAATACCAATGCGGTTTGCCAGGTGCAGTCCCGATAGGATGTATGACAGTACACAGTGGGTCTCCCACATGGCTTTATTTTGCTTGTCTCATTGTCATGGTTTCGCTCAGCTGCCATTTGATTTCCCAAAGGGAAGTGGTCATGCAACACGTGTTGTTCCACCCCCTCCCTCTGTTATTTAAACACTAGCCCTATGCCTTGACCACTCTCTGCAAGACAGCATTGAGGGTGGTAGGACTTTGTGTCCCTCCTTTTTAGCATATAGGCACTCTAGCTCCATGCACAAGCAAGTCCCCTGAAGAATCGGCTTGGATGAAACGCGTCGGGACGGAATATACAGGGAGAGTGCAGGGCATGTTTATACAGGGGTAGCTGTGGACTTGCCCTTGTAAGGGCAGGAGCTCTTGGGGATAGCTTACTGATAGCCCCATAGGGACTGACATAGGGATTGTCGTCTCCTCCATTGTCTCCAGATCATCTTCTGACCAGAGATTATCCGGCACTCCTGTGCCCACATCTTGGAACTGGTGAGATTGTTCCTTTTACTTTATCTATACAGCCACCAGTGGCACTGCCTATACCACATGCTACTGGTGATGGTATTTTTATTGTCTGTTCATGCAGCTAGGTTTGACGCTGAGTGTTATGGATGTTATTCCAACTCTAGCTTTTCCATAGGTCATAACCTAGGTTATTGTGATTTCTCTAACATTTTGTAGAGGAAATCTTCTAGTCCTATGTGGGGATAACTAGTCTCTGTGGTCACCATACCATATGGTTGAGACTTTGCCCCAGTTTTTAATTCACTTGGGTGTTTGGTTTAGTTTTTTTGTGTGGCTTTAGTTTCAATAAAAGTTACATTTTATTTATTTTTTCCACTTATGCTTTGTTATATATATTATTTATAGTGGTACCGTCTATGTGACCTGCAGTCAGTATATATACTTTGCTTTTTCCCCAGCAATTACAGCATTGCAGACCTTTGAAATTCTAGCAGTTAATTTGCTGAGGTAATCTGGAGAAATTTCACCCCATTCTTCCAGAAGCCCCTCCCACAAGTTGGTGTGGCTTGATGGGAACTCTTTGCATACCATACGGTCAAGCTTCTCCCACATCAGTTCAATGGAGTTGAGATCTGGTGACTGCACTGGCAACTCCATTACAGATAGAATTCCAGCTGCCTGCTTCTTCCCCAAATAATTCTTGCATAATTTGAAGGTGTGCTTTGGGTCATTGTCCTGTTGTAGGATGAAATTGGCTCCAATCAAGCGCTGTCCGCTGGCGTTTTGCGTGTACTATTTAATGAAGCTGCCAGTTGAGGATCTGTGAGGTGTTGATTTCTCAAACTACAGACGCTAATGTACTTGTCTTGTTGCTCAGTTGTGCAGCGGGGCCTCCCACTTCTCCATCTACTCTGGTTAGGGTCTATTTGTGTTCTCTGTTGAAAGGGAGTAGTACACACCGTTGTAGGAAATCTTCAGTTTCTTGGCAATTTCTTGCATGGAATAGCCTTCATTTCTAAGAACAAAAATAGACTGTTGAGTTTCACATGAAAGTTGTTTTTTTCCGGCCATTTTTAGAGTTTAATGGAACCAACAAATGTAATGCTCCAGATTCTCAACTAGCTCAAAGGAAGGTCAGGTTTATAGGTTCTCTAATCAGCCAAACTGTTTTCAACTATGCTAACATACTTGCACAAGGTTTTTCAAGGGTATTCTAACCATCCATTAGCCTTCTTACACAGTTAGCAAACACAAAGTATCATAAGAACACTGGAGTGATGGTTGTTGGAAATGGGCCTCTATACACCTATGAAGATATTGCATTACAAACCAGATGTTTGCAGTTAGAATAGTCATTTACCACATTAACAATGTATAGAGTGTATTTCTGAATTATTTAATGGTAGCTGCATTGGAAAAAACTGTGCTTTTCTTTCAAAAATAAGGAAATTTCTAAGTGACCCTAAACTTTTGAACGGTAGTGTATGTTTTCAAGTGATTGAACAGGTACCTAGACCCAGACAGGGGGAACAATCATATCCCACTACTCACACAAAGGGAAGCCTTCAGGATCCACACCCTCCAAACATTGGCTCCAAGGGGAATAATAGGGAAATTGCTTGGCTAATCGGACTCTCTTTTTGCATTTCACAGACACGTTGACAAACCCTCACTTAGCCATAGAGGATCCTCTCCATCCTACACATGGCCTTTGTGGGTAAGTGAGTGAGTCTACCTATTCTCCAATAATCTTCACTACACCCTTTTTCCCTCCACCCTGCTCTCACTTTTTCCTCCAATCATCCTACATAAGCATATTGACCATATCCTTTACCATGTCCCTCATCTAGCGCACACTACAGGAATTCATTATATATGCTTTACTTATCTTATGATATAACAGGATGCCATTTTACATTTAACACTACAGTGGCTCATATATGCTTCACAATATCCCACCCCCACAACATCTGCTTTCCTTGACATGCACTGGCTTATGTGTTGCATACATTCATAAAGCGTCAAGCCGTTTCTGTGTATGTGTGGGCATCCCCGGAACTACGACAACCACTTCACCACACCATTCCAGCACCACGTCATCATAATGATGTCTCCATTTCTAGGGTCTAACTTGATACACTCCCAGTCCAACAGCAACCACGGCTTCAAAACCCTGGCACTCTATATGCTATGCCAAACACAGCTGACTTAGGAGTGGGAGTGTCTCATGAACTCAGGTATTTGTACACTCCAGACCCTGGCCCCGCAATCTGTCCTCCCCCATCACCCCATATTCATACTGGCATTCTGCCCCCTGGGTACTTTCCTTTCGCGGACCTATATAAAACTTACATGTATAGGACCTACTACATACCTCCTGTATATCGCCTACCTATATAATACCTACTTGCACATGACTTAATTTCTCTTTATTCCCTTTGGTTACCTAGTTAGGGCATATGACACACCTCTTTTACACTTGCATGCATGGTTGTCCTTACGTTGTGCCCCTATCCACTAGAGATATTTCCATGTGTTTATTAAGATGACTATATGCATTCACCTATACTTTGTTAACTTATGAATACTGTAAGGCTGGAACCTTTTGCTCTTTACATTGAAGTTTGACTACCCCATGGATTTCTTTATAGCTTATATACATTGTATATGTTGTTTATAACATGGACTGTGCATATGTAATATACAATGTTCACTTGTTTTTTCCACAATGCCTTGCACTCATGTTATTTTTCTTTTCAATTTAGCAATATTGTGATAAAAACCCTGGAGGGGTTAAAACGTCCTAACATATCGTTCGTGCACATCTCCCACCACCTTCGATATTTTTCACATGTCTGCCTCTCAACCTTCAAAGTATACTTAAACAGTAACCATCATTTTAATTTTTGTTTCATAAATTAATAGTACATGTGAAAATAAGCTATTTGCAGGATATTTTATTAGATAAATCTTCCTCATTCTCCTCTGGGATTGCTCTTTCACGCTCAGTTCATGGATAAAATCTGTATTCAGTAGAGATAAATTTTCCCACTACCGACATGGATGACAGTTGGCGCTGATAAAGTTCTTAGGAGAGGGAGTCAAGGAGGAGTTAGAGGCAAACACCGACAATGTATTATAAGTTCTCCTGAAATCACAGTTGCAGTTCTTCATGAGCATCAACTGTCATCTATCTTAGTATTGGGAAAGTCTGTCTTCACTCAAAGTTAGATTTTAACCATGAAATGAAAGTTTTGAGAATGAAAGATGAGTCCTGGGGAGATATAAGCAGATTTGTCTAATAGGAAATATTGCAAATTTCCTTATTTTCATGTGTCCTACTGATTTGTGAAAATATAAAACAATGGTTACTAGAAAACAGTTTGATTTTAACTTTTTAGTACTCTTTATGGGCAAACTCAATAGTCTATGATGTTTCTGATTATTTTGTGTATTTTTAAACCAAACATTATAGTAGAATAGTGTTCCCAACATTATACATGAATATGAACTGCATTGTCCATTCATATTCTCTATATATTGTCTATAGATTAACATTTTAACTATAGGCGAATGTCTTCTCATATGTAGTTTTTAATTGATGTCTAATATAAAATGCATTTCCATATATATTCCCTAAGTTATATGAAATAAACTACAACAAGCCGAAAATGAAATGTTTTGTCCTGAGTACCCTCTAAATCTAAATATGTGCACTCAACAATGGTCCAAACTGCAGAGTCAAGAGTCTCTTCTCCATCTGCATAAATATCTCCAATCACACTGGACAAAAGAGATTTAATATAATGAATCTGTCAGCTTAAAAGAGCTATACTGGACACTCTGCTTTAAAGGGCTCCCTTTCACCAACATACAAGGCTCTAGCCTTCACAATAGAAAAGGACCTTATAATTATTGGATGGTGCAGCAAGCTAACAGAAAAGAAGCCAATGTGCATGGTTTAGTAGGAAAGTGGTGTGGATTAATGAATTACATAATATACAAAAAAATCACCAAAATTGTGCAGCAAATTTCTGGCACCCAATAAGCGAACTAACAGCTGATGTAAAGTTGGACTAGACAATTGTAAGATTAGACAAATTTCTCAAACTGCATGGATCTCTATGAAATCGGGTGCATTTTAAGGCAGATAATGGTGCAGGTTTCTTTAGCAGTGCAGAGATTAATGTGCTCAGTTGAGAGCTCTTGGAAGCTTTCCAGCATTAAGGCTCTCAGCTGTTCACTGTTGACCATTGCCCTCTCTTATATATTCTGGGCCCTAACAAGCACTCATTGCGAGAGCAAGCTTCATGCTTCATGGTTAGGAGATGGTGGCTTGTTGTTGCTGTTGTTTGAAAAGACATTTGGTGGATTTATCTGAGACTGTTGCTAGGTTTCTGCAGTGTGCTAATTCCCTTCCTTCTCTTACTTTAGGTTACCCCATCCTCCACTTCCTGGTTTTTACCTCTGTTTGTGTGAGTATATTTGTATGATTGGTATTTTCTTTTATCCTTGTTTGTATTATGTTGTTAGTCTGGTTGGTATATTATGGTACACTACTACTCACCTCTTCCCTCGGTGAGGGATGGGTACAGACTGAGTACAGATTCAGGAGCTAAGACATGGTATGTGGCCCCGCTGTCTTCACCATCAGATGTAATTCGGGGAACAGGGTGAGCTAGGGCACCCGTAGATTTAGGGACAGGGAAATAGTCCCTGGTCCTGAGACACCCAACAACAGAATCGTGACAGCGAGCCTGCAACAACTTAATACAAAACTAGGGATAGTCTGATTATTCAGGCTTTAAAGCAGTGCTGAATGTTCCATGGTTAAAAAGAAATGCAATAAGTGCTTCTTAAAGGGGTTGTTTACTACTAGGCAACACCTTCTCATACCCATGCTTTGCCACAACAAAATAAAAAAGCCTAGACTCACCTCCTATGCCAGCGCTGTCCCTGCTGTGTCAGCACTTGCTCTCGCCGGGGCTCTTGTATGGTTGTTGTGACACGTGACACTGGTGCCCAATCAGTGCTGGCGTCACTGTCCTCACCTTTGGACAAATTGAACATGAAGAGAAAGTTTGGACTGCAGCTGATCTCTGACTTCCTCTTCATGTTCAATTCAACAGAAGGTGAGAACAATGACACCAGCAGGGATTGGGTGGCAGAGTCACATGTCACAACAACCACATGGGAGCCCCAGGGAGAGTGAGTGCCAACATCGTGGGAACGTGGGGTATGACAAGGCGTTGTCCAAGTAGTGGAGAACATCTTTAAGGGTATTGTTAGTTTAGTGATTGACAATATGATTTTAAAGGCTGGGAGCTCAGATTATTCTCAGTCTGCCCCTGCCCAAAACTGAATTTTATATTATTATCAACCAGTTTTAATTTATTTGTCTTTGTACCTTCATGATACAAGTAAATGAATGATGTTCCTGTACCTAGCAACTAACAAGAAGTTTATTCCATTCCAATAAATGCAAACTGAATGTAATATTATTTCTATGATCCTGAATTTTATGTCATCAATAAGGAAGCTTAGGTTTTATCTATGAACTACAGCCATAAATCATAGACCTTTGTTCTGTTAATTATTTCTAATGCTATTACCAGATCTTGTTTCAAAGTTGGACTAATATACCAGGTCCATGAATAATTTCACAGACAGATCTCTAGCAATGTTACTTTTAAATCTTTGGCTAATTCTGAACTGAATAGTTGTTAGTTTCTTCACAGCAACACGATTATTAAATCATGTCTGTAGTATTAGGAAATGTAATAACCATTAGGATTAGACTATATTATTTATTAGACCGCTATTTCTAACTGCAAATAGTTTTGTAGCTAAAAGTATTAAACTATGTATATCTGCTTGATGAATGCTGAACAAAATGTCCTCTATGAAGGAGAATTAGCTGTCTGCCTCATGAAGAGCTATTGATACAAATGTAATGATAAGAAAATAGGTAACAAAGTCATGTCCTTGATTCATCTGGAGGGATTACATATCCTTTCCAAGGTGAATTTACATTTTCATTAGGATTATTGTGCTAAATGGAATATGTTAGCGTTTTGCTCTATTAATGTGATGCCAACCACACTTTGTAATAGAGAAAGGAACGAGTACCTTCAATATACTGTATACTAGTCATGTTACAAAAAAAGAAAATGGAGAAAAGAAAAGCCTCACCGTGTGGAGGCTGCATTTTAAGTGTGGGGCTGCAGGTAAGTGCGTAGATAAACACAATATCCTAGTTTGTGATACCGATATGGTAGTTGTATTTGTTGGGGGAATTATCTGTGATTGTTTGTGGGTGGCTTAAAGCTTGTTGGGGAAAAAAGGGGATCTTGTGATTGGTCCATGTGACCAAGTGTTCTAGTAGCTACACCTGTGTTTGCTGTTTAGAGGACTATAAGCTCCAGATACTCTAAGCAATGTTGCTGAGTGGTGCGGAGGCTGCATTTTAAGTGCTGGGTTGCAGGTAAGTACATAGTTTAACACAAAGGCATAGTTTGTGTTTTCCTTACTAGTTTGCTATTGTTTTTCTGCTTTTATCTGTACTTTTTATCCCCATTTATTATGGGCTTCATGGACAATGGTACCATGTATGCATCTTGTGAGATGTAAGCATGCCTTGAGCAGCCATTGGAGGGTTAATATATGTGCACTCGATGTAAGCATGTTACATGTTTGGAAGCCCAGGTATTGGATCTAAATATGCAGCTTGCAACACTCAGCAGCATTGCAATCTGGAGAGGAGTTTAGAGCTCTCTGTTTATGCTCTGGCTGGGGCCAGTGATATGGAGGAGGATGGGGGTGGGGAAGATCAGGACTCAGCAGTAAGTAGCTGGCTATAGTTACAGGAATAGGTAGAGGGAAAAATGCCAGCGATCTCAGTCCTGATTTGGCACAACCTAGTAAATATGTCTGTTTGGCTGATATTAAAGGGAACCTGTCACCTGAATTTGGCGGGACTGGTTTTGGGTCATATGGGCGGAGTTTTCGGGTGTTTGATACACCCTTTCCTTACTCGCTGGCTGCATGCTGGCTGCAATATTGGATTGAAGTTCATTCTCTGTCCTCCGTAGTACATGCCTGCACAAGGCAAGATTGCTTTGCGCAGGCATGTACTACGGAGGACATAGAATGAACTTCAATCCAATATTGCAGCCAGCATGCAGCCAGCAGGTAAGGAAAGGGTGAATCAAACACCCGAAAACGCCGCCCATATGACCCAAAACCAGTCCCGCCAAATTCAGGTGACAGAGTCCCTTTAAGAATGCAAGCCCAGGACTGGGATCACTGCAGCAGGACATTGCTCCTAGCAACAAGAAAAATGACTGCTGTAGCAAGGAATGAAATGTGCGTGCAGCAAAGGAAGACAGATGTTGGTGGTAGAGAACTCTGTAATTAGGCGCATGGAAAGGGTCATCTGCAACCAAGACCAAATGCCATTTGTTGTTTGCCAGTTTCTCCAGTTCGGCATATTGCAGATCAGATAGACAGTTTGCTGGGTGGGGCTGGTAAAAATGGTCAAGGTGCACATCAGTACCATTGACAAAGTTAGAGGGAGATGAAAGGTCTTTAAAAATTGATTACAATGAATTAAGAGAGAAGCTAAAGGCCAGGACCTCCAAGGTGGTGTTTTCAGAAGGAAGTTGTAGGGGGAGTAGATGCGGACAGAGTGGCCGTCAAAAGAGGGGAGGATAAGGGAGGGTAGAGGTGGGATTGGGTTAAAGGTACAGTTGGAAGAAAGGAGAAGGCCCACTCCTCCACCATGTTTGTTGCCAGGGCGAGGAGTGTGGGTGAAGTGGAGGCCACCCTAGCATAGTGCAGCAGGGGAGGCTGTGTCAGAGGGTGTCAGCAATATTTCGGTGATGCCCAGAAAGAAAAGATTACGAGAGGTAAAGAGGTCGTGAATCACGTGGAGTTTATTGCAGATGAAGTGGGTATTCCATAGTGATCCAGAGAGAGGGTGCTGGGGGGTGGGCGTCATGGGCACGGATTTGAGGTGGGCAAGATTTCGGGTGTTTATATTGGGTTGGGAGCGATAGGAGGGGGAAGTAATAGGAGGTATGAGCTGTGGGGGCCCAGGGTTGGGAGATATGTCGCCAGCAGTGAGGAGAAGCAAAGAGAGACAGATCAGGTGGGAGAAGGAAAGTGGGCGGCTTGTTTTGTGTTTTATCATACATACATTTATCATACATCATATCATGCATCATATGTAGAACACATTAAAGAGGGAAGCTGGGAAGGAGTGGGTGAAGGGGGAGAGGAGGTGAAAGAGGGGGAAGTGGGGAGGGGGAGGGGAAGGCAGGGAAAAGGAGGATCTCCATAATTATTTATGATTCTTGTCCATTGTAGTATTCTTCCAGATGTCATTCGACCACCTCATATCCAGAGTGGAATGGAGTAAAGGCCAACCATCCTAGCGAACAACCATTACCAATGGCAATAAAAGATAAAGTATGCCAAAAAATGAATGATAAAAATGCATAAAATTAATAATAAAACCAATTATTTACTATATAGATATCCTGTATACTCAGGAAAATACATATTAAAATAAAAAAAAACATTTAAAAATGATGTAACAATTAAAAGCAAATACTCTACTACCGATTCCAAATGTAAAACAAAGGTTTACAGATATGGTATAAAGTTGTAAGGGATCATACTGCGTGGATGTCATCTTTCTGTGTGTGGGATCATACTTTTATGGGGGCTGTGTGGGTCTTCATACTGTGTGTGGAGCTGTGCAAGCCATGGTACTGTGTTGGGGGGCTGTCAGGAATGGTACTGTAGTGGGGAATCATACTATGTAGGGGACTGTGTGGACCTGCTTTGTGGGGCATGTGGGGATACCATACTTTTTTGGGGAGGTGTGAATCATAGTACAAGCTCTGAAAAATAGGAGACGTATGATTTACTTCTTTTTATAAATTTTATAGCATCAGTAAATTACATGAAATAATATTACCGTATGTTAATATTGAACATAATTCATTTCAAAATATTAGTTTTGCCCTCCTTAACAGTCACGATCTGACAAGTGGCTCATTAAGAAAATGTATTGCCCACTCCTGCTGTAAATGGATAGTGAGTCATTTTATATAAGAAAGTGGAATGGTTCCGGGTAGGATGTATCTATGTAGTTTACTGTTTTACCAAGGATGTATTAGCATTGACTGAGGAAGCCTCAATTTAAATATAGAGTTCCATCATTCACAGTTTTTATTGAAATATGAAACCACTGAGAAGAATTAAATGTTACCAGTTCTAATGGAGAAGCTGTCTACAGTCTTTCACTGTACAAAGACTTTTGTAGCATATGCAGCAGGTTGTGATAGGCCCTTACTGAAATGTATTCCTTCCTTCTCTACTTGGTCTTTTAAGTCCTAAGCAAATCAGTTAAAGGATATGGACTCCTGTAGGGCCATTATTTTACTGTAAGTGGTAGTCCAGTATTTTATAGATCTCTTTCATGTGAACTTTGTTGCCATAGATAAACTTTTTTTGTAAATACCTTATTTTCCCAAATCCTTGTGCAATCTGAGCTGCTCTTCTGGCAAAAGAAAATCGAAAAATGATATATAGACAATAGTGATTACCTTACAATATTTTTCTTGGTTACAGCAAAAAAACAGAACCAAACCACAATTTAATTTTTTTTTAAAGTAAAACTTTTTTAAAAAGCACAAAATTTGCTGTAATACAACAAATACAAAACATCAAAAAGGTTTATATTAAGACCAGGTGTGTCTATCTTGCGGCTTAACAACCAACTATTGTGTGTCTCTGATATATCAGTGATTTGGTAACATAACAAAATGTAAAATATACTAGATTTGGCTTCATCCGGGACAAATGTGTGAACTTTCATAGTATATTTGCAGCCCAACACAAGGGAAGATCGAAAATGTGGTCAGAGGGGAGCAGAGGATTCTGAATAGGAAGTGATGGCAATGACTGCAGAGCTGATGCTAGGGGACAGTGAGTGAAACACAAAGGCAAGAAACATCGTGAAACTTCACAGAAAAGGTATACGGGAATTTTTAGGATCATTATCCTTAAGCGTTCATGGCCAAACAAGTAACTGAGTAAGGGGAGTGGACAACCTCTTTAAATGTGTGTATTTTATTCTGTCAGAAAGATAGTGTTGAACATAGACACTGTGCAAATATTTTTCCAACATTTTTGAATTTATAGTTGTGGTTAGGGATGCGTGAACCTGAACTTTAAAGTTCCGGGTTCGTACAGGACACTTAGTGTCTGGTGCTGAACTCCGAGAATGGACTTCTCCTAGAAGTTTGTTTCACTGAGTTCCAGGGGAAGTTCGGGTGGAGAGAGAAAATTTTCCAGCTCCGAAGTTCAGGTCCCTTTACATTTCAGTACAGTTTGTGTTCAAGCTCAGGAAAAGTTCTGGTACCCGCACCGAACTTTGGACATAAAGTTCGGTCGAGTTCCAGAATCTGAACTTCCAGGGGTCCGCTCATTCCTAGTTGAGGGTTCATCATCTTAAATTTATTATCCCTTTACTCTAAATTTTTGTATTAAACTTTTGTATCCCAAACCTGAGGTAATAAAAAAAAACACGATATGCAGAAAAACAATATAAGGTTTCACATTGTGTTTCTTTGTGCATATAAATGACACATAGCACTGACAGCAATTGCTGTCCGCAAATTATGTTCTGAAATTTAGAGGTCTTTGCGAGGACATTACTTTAGAGAAATCTGTTCATGTATTAATGTCCGGCATACATGGATTTTCACATCATATCAGACCTATCTCACAGAGGTTTTCAACATCAAAGATATCAACAGAATAAAGACATCAAACCAATAAGTCCTGGAGGAAGTGTAAGGAAGGCAATTACATTTCTTGTCAAAATTTTTAATATATTTATATAAAGCAAGATTTTCCTTGGAGGAACAATTATTTCTGTAATTTATATCTGAGAGTTGTCACTGGAAATATGTGAGTTTTATTTTATATTTGCAATCAATAAAAAAAGAAAGCATTCTACCTTAATATCTGTTCTCCTTTATTATTAGTATGCTTCACTTGTCTGTTGAAAGCCCTAACTACATAGAGAAAATGCTGACTATTGGAAAGATGAAAGAAGTCAAGTGACATTACTAAGACCAATGTACATTTGGAACTCTATCAAACTTTTCAAATGAATACATATTGTATATAAAAGTCAATTGAACCAAGTAATATAATTATTAATGGGTAGTTTGACAAAAAATATATGCAGATATTACCTACATTCAGTGCAATAAGCAGGATTGCAATAATGATCTACAATAAAGGTTGCACACAATTCAGTAGGATACATGGTCCATCTTGGTGATAATCCCATTAAATTAAATCTATTATGACTACCAAGATGGACTTAGACCGTAAATGGACAACTGCATATCAATATACCACTCAAACAAGCACCAAAAATTGCAGTCAACAAAATCCTGATTATGCAAATGTAGAAAAACCTTTATTAATTAAAAGACACAGGTACACAGTATGGCAGGCTAAAACAATCCCCCACACAAGCCCACACATACACATCTAAACAACAAGGACCGGACGGAAGTGCACCTAGTATTTCCATGGACAAAGTCCGTATGAGAAATCAATGTGCTATACAGCATACAAAACATCACCAATATCAATGACCTAACAAATGTACATACGATGTATAATATACATACCACGGTGGTGGATCACAGTATACGTGCACGACAGTCCCGCCCTCCCCAACGCGCGTTTCGGCAAACAGCCTTCCTCAGGGGGGTGCCAAGACGCTGGGGGGCACTGATTAAATACCTTGTATCCCGGAACTAGCGGCGGCCGCGCTCACCATCGCCCTGCATCACCCCATATCCGGTCCGCACAGCCTGTGAGGCCGGAAACACACAGGCCTCATGTGATCCGCCCCACAAGGCACCGCAGAACACAGGAGTGGAGGTGACACCACAGCGCATGCGCGGACACCCGCCGCGGCCATCTTGGAAAGGGGCATACAACTGGGCATCTCAGGGAGCGCCATAGCAGCTCCCAAATAAAACACACATCCCACTAATCATGGTGTGTGATAAAACGCTGTGAACAAACATAAACAAGCAACTATACACAACATAACAAAAATACCCCGCTATAAAGACCCATATATCGGTATAGCACCGATCTCAAATATAGGACCACAGAATTACCATTTAATATGAAAGGTAAGTATACATATATCGGGTACAGTCACAGAGTAAACATATCACACACTGGTATCATAGCTAAGCATACATAGATACTCGGATACACCACCACCCCCACCCTATCCATCCATAGAGCTAAATAACAATATAAGTGGCAATGTCCATCCAGGATAAACGCTCTTCATAATAAATTCATAGTGTCCAGGGGATAGAGCTGATGTGTAGGTACGAGAAATCCACCAGTGATGTAACCCAAACAGGTCCCAATGTACATTCTTCTCACATTTGAATACGGTAACTATTCCGAGCATGGGTCACTATCCAGGAACAAGCTAAAATAATAGAAGTAAAAAACAAACAAATTAAAATCAAATAAGAATAGCACATGCGGAGCCGTGCAGAGGAAAGAGTGCACAGCAGTCAGACGACTACAAAAACGGAGCGAACGACAGACCCTCATTAAGCCCTTCTGGCTGGACGGTACGTAAGCGCCAAATCCAGCGTGTCTCCAACATACCGAGTCTTTTAGATAAGCGGCCACCTCTAATGTTGATCCTGAGGGCATCAATTCCCCTCACTCTCAGCAACGTGGCATCACAGTCATGATATTCATGGAAGTGCCTCGGCAGAGTTTTTAGTGTGGTCGTATCCACGTGGCCGGCGGCCGCCTGAATCCCCAATACATGCTCCCTCACGCGGACTTTTAACTGTCGAGTAGTTAGGCCGACGTATATCAGTCCGCAGGGGCATGTAGCATGATAAATGACGTATCTAGTGGTACAGGTAATACGTTGTCTGATGGAAAATACCCGTGTACCACTAGAGTTCGAGAACGAGTCGCTCTTGACAATGTTGGGGCAGGCGACACACCGGCCACACGGAAAACAACCCACACCAGATGAAAATCTATCCAAAAAGGTTACTCGGGGCCGTCCCTGATAATGACTATGAACCAACTGGTCTCTAAGGTTGGCCGCTCTCCTGAATGTAATGGATGGTTTATTAGGGATAAACTTTTTAATTATCGGGTCCACCTATAGGATCGGCCAAGCTTTATCCAAGGCTCTCCTGATCTGATCCGCCTTGGAATTGTATGTGGTGATGAACCTAATGTTATTATTATTGATTTTACCTACACGTCCATTTTGATTGCTATACAGCAAATCATGGCGTGTCGCATGTTTAGCCCTCTGATATGCTCTCTTGATGGATCTGCCACTATATCCCCGTGCTGCAAAACGCATCCTCAGCTCCTCAGCTCTCTTCTCGAAATCACTATCAGTGGAGCAGATACGGCGAAGCCGAAGAAACTGCCCCACTGGGATGGAACGTATCATATGCTGAGGATGACCTGAGGATGCGTGCAGCAGGGTATTGGTGGACGTCACCTTTCGAAAGATGTCGGTACATAAAGTACCATTGGGGTCCCTCTTGATCGTCACATCTAGGAAATCGATGGATACATCACTCCACACAAATGTCAGATGAATGTTCAGGTCGTTGCTATTCAAGGAGGAGACGTAGTGCGCAAGGTCGGCGGATGTGCCCTGCCAGACGAAGAAGATGTCATCAATATACCGTGTCCATAAAGGGACACGGTCAATTGATCCCTGTTCGCCCGACAGGAGGAGGTCCTTCTCCCACAGCCCCAAGAAGAGATTTGCATATGAGGGCGCAAAGGCCGCCCCCATTGCAGTCCCCTGAAGCTGCAGGTAGAAGGCCGCCGGCCACGTGGATACGACCACACTAAAAACTCTGCCGAGGCACTTCCATGAATATCATGACTGTGATGCCACGTTGCTGAGAGTGAGGGGAATTGATGCCCTCAGGATCAACATTAGAGGTGGCCGCTTATCTAAAAGACTCGGTATGTTGGAGACACGCTGGATTTGGCGCTTACGTACCGTCCAGCCAGAAGGGCTTAATGAGGGTCTGTCGTTCGCTCCGTTTTTGTAGTTGTCTGACTGCTGTGCACTCTTTCCTCTGCACGGCTCCGCATGTGCTATTCTTATTTGATTTTAATTTGTTTGTTTTTTACTTCTATTATTTTAGCTTGTTCCTGGATAGTGACCCATGCTCGGAATAGTTACCGTATTCAAATGTGAGAAGAATGTACATTGGGACCTGTTTGGGTTACATCACTGGTGGATTTCTCGTACCTACACATCAGCTCTATCCCCTGGACACTATGAATTTATTATGAAGAGCGTTTATCCTGGATGGACATTGCCACTTATATTGTTATTTAGCTCTATGGATGGATAGGGTGGGGGTGGTGGTGTATCCGAGTATCTATGTATGCTTAGCTATGATACCAGTGTGTGATATGTTTACTCTGTGACTGTACCCGATATATGTATACTTACCTTTCATATTAAATGGTAATTCTGTGGTCCTATATTTGAGATCGGTGCTATACCGATATATGGGTCTTTATAGCGGGGTATTTTTGTTATGTTGTGTATAGTTGCTTGTTTATGTTTGTTCACAGCGTTTTATCACACACCATGATTAGTGGGATGTGTGTTTTATTTGGGAGCTGCTATGGCGCTCCCTGAGATGCCCAGTTGTATGCCCCTTTCCAAGATGGCCGCGGCGGGTGTCCGCGCATGCGCTGTGGTGTCACCTCCACTCCTGTGTTCTGCGGTGCCTTGTGGGGCGGATCACATGAGGCCTGTGTGTTTCCGGCCTCACAGGCTGTGCGGACCGGATATGGGGTGATGCAGGGCGATGGTGAGCGCGGCCGCCGCTAGTTCCGGGATACAAGGTATTTAATCAGTGCCCCCCAGCGTCTTGGCACCCCCCTGAGGAAGGCTGTTTGCCGAAACGCGCGTTGGGGAGGGCGGGACTGTCGTGCACGTATACTGTGATCCACCACCGTGGTATGTATATTATACATCGTATGTACATTTGTTAGGTCATTGATATTGGTGATGTTTTGTATGCTGTATAGCACATTGATTTCTCATACGGACTTTGTCCATGGAAATACTAGGTGCACTTCCGTCCGGTCCTTGTTGTTTAGATGTGTATGTGTGGGCTTGTGTGGGGGATTGTTTTAGCCTGCCATACTGTGTACCTGTGTCTTTTAATTAATAAAGGTTTTTCTACATTTGCATAATCAGGATTTTGTTGACTGCAATTTTTGGTGCTTGTTTGAGTGGTATATTGATATGCAGTTGTCCATTTACGGTCTAAGTCCATCTTGGTAGTCATAATAGATTTAATTTAATGGGATTATCACCAAGATGGACCATGTATCCTACTGAATTGTGTCTAATTGTTACTGTGTTATGCACAGGTATCGTGGTTTACGGAATGGACTATCGGGCCAAAGAAAAAATTTGGCTGAACCAGGTTGACCAGGTGTTCAGTGATGGTGGGACTAGTGCGCAGCAGTCGGGCGACACGGGATGGGACGACAGACTTCAGTCCATCAAAACCATGCTGTTGAGGCGTTCGCGGTATTGGTGGAATAGATTGTTTCTGGAAAAATATATTAAAAACAAAATGATCCCTAGAGGCCTTAGAGTTAGGGTGATTCCTTCTTTTGTGGTGGAAGATACCAGCTTTATAACACAGTGGGAGGATGCTTGTACACTATGCTCCCTTACACTAATGCAACTGCTGATTAATCTTAACACCACAGGAATCACCGAGCTGGATAAACAGATAGATATCGCACAGGTGGAAGTAAGAGCTGGGTGCCCCCCGGATAAACTTCAAAGTTTTGATAATGATCTGGATAAATCTATGGATGCATTGGCCAAAAGAATTCAGGAAAATCAGCTGTCCAAATTCGGGAGGGACACGAAGGACTATCAGTCCAAAAGAGTCTACTTGTGGAAAAGTAGTAATAACCAACATCTATATCGGGCTGGATCCAATGTGTCATTGTCATCTCTGAGTGGACGCTCAGATTTATCATCTACATCCGTGTCTACTACTGGTATGGGGGATAATGGTAGATTACGTGACCATACGCATCATCCCTATAGGAGAGGCAATATAACATCTATATCATCGAAGAAGGATAATAAGGTGATTAACCTGAGTAACCATGTTTTGTCTGAGGTGGATCTTCAGCTCTTGGAAAGGGGTCTCTCTTTTTCTCCCACATCTGGGTTTAATTTGTTTAATGTCATTAAAGACCTCCACTTGTTTGCTAGGTCGTTGCTCTTCAAGAGGTATCATTTTAATAATGAACTACATCTATTGTTTCCTACAGAGGAGGAACAGAATGCGCTAATGATCTTAGAAGAACTGGCAGTGGAACATGTACATCCGGGAGGTAAGGTTCCTCCATCTATACGCCCACGTTCCAGTAGATTTCCCCCTCTATCATCATGCTCTAGCATTGATTTATTCGTCCGGGTGGTGACTGAGAATCTTTATAATATCCGTAATTTTGGTGGACATGATAATCTTTCAGTACAAGAGAGGGAGAGATTACTTTATATTCGAAATCTCCCTGATATAGTAGTGAAACCAGCGGATAAAGGTGGTAACGTCGTTCTGTGGCCCGTGGAGATGTATGAGAAAGAGGTGTATAGGCAGTTGAATAACAATACCTGCTATAAAAAACTAACATACAATCCTCTTTCGGCCTACAGTGCCCAATTGGACTCTATCATCCAGCGGGCCTTACAGAACGACGTTATCACCAAAGATCTTGCAACAGCTTTGGTGGTTATTGAACCTACCGTTCCTACACTATATCTACTTCCTAAGATCCACAAAAATCTGGAGTCACCCCCGGGGAGGCCTATTATCTCTGGACGGGGAAATCTACTGGAACATGTTAATAGGTGGATAGATTTCCATCTGCAACCGTTGGTCATTAGTTTGCCCTCCTTTCTTAAGGATACCGGGGACGTGCTGCGTAGGGTCGACGGATTGTGTTTGGAGGGTGATACTCTACTGGTTTCAGCGGATGTCGAATCTCTATATACCAATATTAGACATAAAGACGGCATTGGTGCTGTCCGATATTTTTTGGAGTCATCTACTTTATCAGTTGGGTTGAGATCGCTTCTGCTGGAGCTTCTAGAGTTCACCCTCACCCACAATTTTTTTGTTTTTAAGGGGTCCTTCTACCTGCAGCTTCAGGGGACTGCAATGGGGGCGGCCTTTGCGCCCTCATATGCAAATCTCTTCTTGGGGCTGTGGGAGAAGGACCTCCTCCTGTCGGGCGAACAGGGATCAATTGACCGTGTCCCTTTATGGACACGGTATATTGATGACATCTTCTTCGTCTGGCAGGGCACTGGTTAAATACCTTGTATCCCGGAACTAGCGGCGGCCGCGCTCACCATCGCCCTGCATCACCCCATATCCGGTCCGCAAAGCCTGTGAGGCCGGAAACACACAGGCCTCATGTGATCCGCCCCACAAGGCACCGCAGAACACAGGAGTGGAGGTGACACCACAGCGCATGCGCGGACACCCGCCGCGGCCATCTTGGAAAGGGGCATACAACTGGGCATCTCAGGGAGCGCCATAGCAGCTCCCAAATAAAACACACATCCCACTAATCATGGTGTGTGATAAAACGCTGTGAACAAACATAAACAAGCAACTATACACACCATAACAAAAATACCCCGCTATAAAGACCCATATATCGGTATAGCACCGATCTCAAATATAGGACCACAGAATTACCATTTAATATGAAAGGTAAGTATACATATATCGGGTACAGTCACAGAGTAAACATATCACACACTGGTATCATAGCTAAGCATACATAGATACTCGGATACACCACCACCCCCACCCTATCCATCCATAGAGCTAAATAACAATATAAGTGGCAATGTCCATCCAGGATAAACGCAAGGTCGGCGGATGTGCCCTGCCAGACGAAGAAGATGTCATCAATATACCGTGTCCATAAAGGGACACGGTCAATTGATCCCTGTTCGCCCGACAGGAGGAGGTCCTTCTCCCACAGCCCCAAGAAGAGATTTGCATATGAGGGCGCAAAGGCCGCCCCCATTGCAGTCCCCTGAAGCTGCAGGTAGAAGGCCGCCGGCCACGTGGATACGACCACACTAAAAACTCTGCCGAGGCACTTCCATGAATATCATGACTGTGATGCCACATTGCTGAGAGTGAGGGGAATTGATGCCCTCAGGATCAACATTAGAGGTGGCCGCTTATCTAAAAGACTCGGTATGTTGGAGACACGCTGGATTTGGCGCTTACGTACCGTCCAGCCAGAAGGGCTTAATGAGGGTCTGTCGTTCGCTCCGTTTTTGTAGTCGTCTGACTGCTGTGCACTCTTTCCTCTGCACGGCTCCGCATGTGCTATTCTTATTTGATTTTAATTTGTTTGTTTTTTACTTCTATTATTTTAGCTTGTTCCTGGATAGTGACCCATGCTCGGAATAGTTACCGTATTCAAATGTGAGAAGAATGTACATTGGGACCTGTTTGGGTTACATCACTGGTGGATTTCTCGTACCTACACATCAGCTCTATCCCCTGGACACTATGAATTTATTATGAAGAGCGTTTATCCTGGATGGACATTGCCACTTATATTGTTATTTAGCTCTATGGATGGATAGGGTGGGGGTGGTGGTGTATCCGAGTATCTATGTATGCTTAGCTATGATACCAGTGTGTGATATGTTTACTCTGTGACTGTACCCGATATAGGTATACTTACCTTTCATATTAAATGGTAATTCTGTGGTCCTATATTTGAGATCGGTGCTATACCGATATATGGGTCTTTATAGCGGGGTATTTTTGTTATGTTGTGTATAGTTGCTTGTTTATGTTTGTTCACAGCGTTTTATCACACACCATGATTAGTGGGATGTGTGTTTTATTTGGGAGCTGCTATGGCGCTCCCTGAGATGCCCAGTTGTATGCCCCTTTCCAAGATGGCCGCGGCGGGTGTCCGCGCATGCGCTGTGGTGTCACCTCCACTCCTGTGTTCTGCGGTGCCTTGTGGGGCGGATCACATGAGGCCTGTGTGTTTCCGGCCTCACAGGCTGTGCGGACCGGATATGGGGTGATGCAGGGCGATGGTGAGCGCGGCCGCCGCTAGTTCCGGGATACAAGGTATTTAATCAGTGCCCCCCAGCGTCTTGGCACCCCCCTGAGGAAGGCTGTTTGCCGAAACGCGCGTTGGGGAGGGCGGGACTGTCGTGCACGTATACTGTGATCCACCACCGTGGTATGTATATTATACATCGTATGTACATTTGTTAGGTCATTGATATTGGTGATGTTTTGTATGCTGTATAGCACATTGATTTCTCATACGGACTTTGTCCATGGAAATACTAGGTGCACTTCCGTCCGGTCCTTGTTGTTTAGATGTGTATGTGTGGGCTTGTGTGGGGGATTGTTTTAGCCTGCCATACTGTGTACCTGTGTCTTTTAATTAATAAAGGTTTTTCTACATTTGCATAATCAGGATTTTGTTGACTGCAATTTTTGGTGCTTGTTTGAGTGGAATAAAGGTTGCAGTAGAGTGTATATGTTTCCTACCATCTATATATATAATTGTCTAAGGGGTACTTCTGTCTTTCTGTCTGTCTGTCTGCAACCTCCGTAATGGAAATCCCGCTTCACTGATTGGTCTCGCCAGCTTCTTGTCATTGCTGCCGCGACCAATCAGCGAAGCAGCGAAAGCCACAGTCCGATTAGTCCCTCCCTACTCCCCTGCAGTCAGTGCCCGGCGCCCGCTCCACACTCACCTCCAGTCACCGCTCACACAGGGTTAATGCCAGCGGTAATGGACCGCATTATGCCGCGGGTAACGCACTCTGTTAACACTGCTATTAACCCTGTGTGACCAACTTTTTATTATTGATGCTGTGTATACAGCATCAATAGTAAAACGATCTAATGTTACAAATAATAATAATAAAAAAAGGTTATTCTCACGCTCCAACGTCGCCCGCTGTCCTCGGCAGTGCAAGCGGCAGGTTCCGGTGCCAAGGATGCTATGCGAGAAGGACCTGCCATAACGTCACGGTCATGTGACCGCGACATCATCACAGGTCCTGCGCTCATACTAACCCTGGGACCGAAAACTGCTACGTGCACCGCACACAGGCGCCAGGAATTCAAGGGGCCTTCGGAAGGTGAGTATATGTTTATTTTTTATTTTAAGTCTTTTTTAACCATGCATATAGCGCCCACATTGCTATATATTACGTGGGCTGTGTTACATACTGCGTGGGCTCTGTTATATACTACATCTCTGTGCTATATACTATGTAGCTGGGCAATATACAACATAACTGTGCAATATACAACCTGACTGTCCAATATACTACGTGGCTGTGCAATATACTACATAGCTATGCAAAATACTACGTGCCTCTACAATATACTGCGTGGCTATGTTATATACTACGTGGCTCTACTATATACTACGTCGCTGACCAATATACTACATAGCTGTGCAATACACTACGTAGCTGTGCAATACACTACGTGACTGTGTTATATACTACGTGGCTGTGCAATATACTACGTGCATGTGCAATATACCAAGTGGCTCTACAATATACTACGTGGCTATGTTATATACTACGTGGCTCTGCTATATACTATGTGGCTCTGCTACATACTATGTGGCTGACCAATATACTACATACCTGTACAATACACTACGTGGCTATGTTATATACTACGTGGCTGTGTTATATACTATGTAGCTCTGCTATACACTACGTGGCTGTGTTACATACTACGTAGCTCTGTTATAAACTACGTAGCTATGTTATAGACTACGTCGGTTGTGTTATATACTACGTCACTGTGCAATATAGTACGTAGCCTGTGCTATATACTACCTACATATTCTAGAATACCCAATGCGTTAGAATCGGGCCACCATCTAGTTAGAAAGATAATTACTTGTCAGGAATGTCCAGATTGACCTAGGTCAGGTGAGATAAGCCAGAGGATTCTGGCTGAGGAAGGAAACAGATATTTCTGAAACGCGTCGGTTTATGGTCCTTACCACAATTCGTACTCACATTCCAGTCACACGGGTTATCACGTGATACACGTGATACACTGCGTCACACAGGTCCTCTGAACCAGCTGCACTTACTGTTTTCGCACTACGCGGCATCTGGATACCAGGACCCGGAAATCTCGTTATCTACTGGAGGTGACAGACGGGGCAGCTGCCACTGGCCAGGGCAGCTCTCCTGCATTAGTTTGCAGACTCTACAGAATCCTCTGGCTTATCTCACCTGACCTAGGTCAATCTGGACATTCCGGACAAGACTAATTATTAGTGATGAGCGAGCACTAAAATGCTTGGGTGCTCGTTGCTCGGGTGGAGCAGATTGGTATACTCGGGTACTCGGCCGAGCCCCAATGTAAGTCTATGGGAGACCCAAGTATTTTTACAGTGATCCCCCATGGGGGTACTTTTAAGGGCTAAAAACATTTGAAAATGATGGAAACACTGCTCAAATGACACAGAGACATCATGGGGATCGCCCCTGGAAGCATTCCTGACTCCTAGTTCACAGCTGTAAACATTATTTTTTGAGATTCATGCCATTTTTCCCGTTGCACCAAAAAACACACTAAAACGAAACCAAAACAGTACAGACCAAAAGTTTGGACACACCTTCTCATTTAAAGATTTTTCTGTATTTTCATGACTATGAAACTTGTACATTCACACTGAAGGCATCAAAACTATGAATTAACACACGTGGAATTATATACTTAACAAAAAAGTGTGAAACAACTGAAATTATGTCTTATATTCTAGGTTCTTCAAAGTAGCCACCTTTTGCTTTGACTGCTTTTCAACCTCTTGGCATTCTCTTGATGAGCTTCAAGAGGTAGTCACCGGGAATGGTCTTCCAACAATCTTGAAGGAGTTTCCAGAGATGCTTAGCACTTGTTGGCCCTTTTGCCTTCACTCTGCAGTCCAGCTCACCCCAAACCATCTCGATTGGGTTCAGGTCTGGTGACTGTGGAGGCCGGGTCATCTGGCGTAGCACCCCATCACTCTCCTTCTTGGTCAAAGAGCCCTTACACTGCCAGGAGGTGTGCTTGGGGTCATTGTCCTGTTGAAAAATAAATGATGGTCCAACTAAACGCAATCCGGATGAAATAGCATGTTGCTGCAAGATGCTGTGGTAGCTATGCTGGTTCAGTATGCCTTCAATTTTTAATAAATCCCCAACAGTGTCACCAGCAAAGCACCCCCACACCATCACACCTCCTCCATGCTTAACGGTGGGAACCAGGCATGTAGAGTCCATCCCTTCACCTTTTCTGCGTCGCACAAAGACACAGTGGTTGGAACCAAAGATTTCAAATTTGGACTCATCAGACTAAAGCACAGATTTCCAATGATCAAATGTCCATTTCTTGTGTTCTTTAGCCCAAACAAGTCTCTTCTGCTCGTTGCCTGTCCTTAGCAGTGGTTTCCTAGCAGCTATTTTACCATGAAGGCCTGCTGCACAAAGTCTCCTCTTAACAGTTGTTGTAGAGATGTGTCATCTGCTAGAATTCTGTGTGGCATTGACCTGGTCTCTAATCTGAGCTGCTGTTAACCTGCAATTTCTGAGGCTGGTGACTCGGATAAACTTATCCTCAGAAGCAGAGGTGACTCTTGGTCTTCCATTCCTGGGGCGGTCCTCCTGTGAGCCAGTTTCTTTGTAGCGCTTGATGGTTTTTGCCACTGCACTTGGGGACACTTTCAAAGTTTGCTCAATTTTATGGACTGACTGACCTTCATTTCTTAAAGTAATGATGGCCACTCGTTTTTCTTTACTTAGCTGCTTTTTTCTTGCCATAATACAAATTCTAAAAGTCTATTCAGTAGGATTATCAGCTGTGTATCCACCAGACTTCTGCACAACACAACTGATGGTCCCAACCGCATTTATAAGGCAAGAAATCCCACTTATTAAACCTGACAGGGCACACCTGTGAAGTGAAAACCATTCCCGGTGACTACCTCTTGAAGCTCATCAAGAGAATGCCAAGAGTGTGCAAAGCAGTCATCAAAGCAAAAGGTGGCTACTTTGAAGAACCTAGAATATAAGACATAATTACAGTTATTTCCTACTTTTGTGTTAAGTATATAATTCCACATGTGTTAATTCATAATTTTGATGCCTTCAGTGTGAATGTACAATTTTCATAGTCATGAAAATACAGAAAAATCTTTAAATGAGAAGGTGTGTCCAAACTATTGGTCTGTACTGTATGTTAAGGTACATCCTTTGCAGGTTAATGACTAGTGTTGAGCGATACCGTCCGATACTTGAAAGTATCGGTATCGGATAGTATCGGCCGATACCCGAAAAATATCGGATATCGCCGATACCGATATCCGATACCAATACAAGTCAATGGGACATCAAGTATCGGAAGGTATTCTCATGGTTCCCAGGGTCTGAAGGAGAGGAAACTCTCCTTCAGGCCCTGGGATCCATAGGGATGTGTAAAATAAAGAATTAAAATAAAAAATATTGATATGCTCACCTCTCCGGCGGCCCCTGGACATCACGTTGGTAACCGGCCGGCTTCTTTGTTTAAAATGAGCGCCTTTAGGACCTGCGAATGACGTCGCGGCTTCTGATTGGTCGCGTGCCGCCCATGTGACCGGCACGCGACCAATCAGAAGCCGCGACGTCATTTGCAGGTCCTTAATTCCTAGAATTAGGAGTTTTGTGAATGAGAATGACGTCGCGGCTTCTGATTGGTCGCGTGCCGGTCACATGGGCGGCACGCGACCAATCAGAAGCCGCGACGTCATTCGCAGGTCCTAAAGGCGCTCATTTTAAACAAAGAAGCCGGCCGGTTACCAGCGTGATGTCCAGGGGCCGTCGGAGAGGTGAGCATATCAATATTTTTTATTTTAATTCTTTATTTTACACATCCCTATTGATCCGATACCAATACCCGATACCACAAAAGTATCGGATCTCGGTATCGGAATTCCGATACCGCAAGTATCGGCCGATACCCGATACTTGCGGTATCGGAATGCTCAACACTATTAATGACTTGTCTGTAAGACCAAATATTTAACCCCAGACCGAAAATTTCCTCCCCCACTTAGGCTTAGTTCAGACGCAGCGTTTTTGAAGCGTTTTTCAACTTTAACATTGCTTTCAACCACTACAAATGCATTCACTGGGAAATGTCATTGTAACATTTAACACCCCTAGCTGGCCATGTGGTGTGTGACACATAAGCAGACTCATCTTGTTTAATTTATGAAGGAGGGATTCTTAAAGTCACAGAGCCTATTTTTACTGGTGCATCAGGCGGTATTAATCTTCTTAAAAGGCCATTATTAAACAGTGGGTCTCCTAAACTGTTGTAGCCTATGCTGTGAGTGGATGGACTGCCAAGAATTGCGATGCACCACAATACCCCTTTCATAAAATGTCCAGGAGGGCCTCCTGAAAAAATGTTGCATTGAATGCAAGGCCTGCCCTGCTACCAATTCATATGCACAGCAATAAACCTTTGAACTCACATACTGGATGGGCCCATGAAAACCCACTTCACAATATGCATTTTGTTCTCCCGTACTCCTTTGTTTTACACATTGGCAGCAAGGCCAACCCAGCTGCATAGTCATACTGTATGCACCCCATTACTCCTTGGAACCCACATACTGTATGGGCCCATGAAAATCCACTTGTATTTTTTAATGGTATGAAGGTTCTCTCTTTGCAGTATTATTTACAGGAGAATTTGGCAAATTTATTTGCCATGTTTTTAGCACTAAGGTTCAGATACAGCTTTAAATAAGGGTAATACTTGTAATACAATGCAATTTTATTGCAAACTACAAAATTCAAGGAATAGTATGATTGAATAGTGTGAGTTCGTACACTTTTGTATATGTTAACATACAAAGGTTAACAAGTACATCAGGGGTGTCAAACTGCATTCCTCAAGGGCTGCAAATGGGTCATGTTTTCAGGATTTCCTTGTACTGCACAGGTGATAATTTAATCACCAACTCATTATTTGTGTAGGTGATTAAATTATCACCTGTGCAGTACAAGGAAATCCTGAAAACATGACCTGTTTGCAGCCCTCTAGGAATGCAGTTTGACACCCCTGAAGTACATATAAGGATTAAATACATATAGTGATTACGTATATATATAAAGATTAACTACATACAGTATACTTACATCATCAGGGCTGCCACTAGGAATTTTGAGGCCCCATACTGGCAAAATCTTCGGGGCCCCCCTTGAGACTCTGCCCAGGCTCCTCCCCAGCCTCGCCTCCACCCCTCGCACCATCCACAGTCCCACTGCCCTCTCTTGCAAAAACTTCACTTCTGCACCACATCCTCACCAATCACACATTTACAGTTTCCATCACCACATACATGGCCAGCAGCTTTTGTTTTTGCCAAAAGATTTTTTAATCCACCACCAAGACAAGGTTGACTCTTCTGGCCGGACTCTACTCTACTGTAACTTACTAAACATTTGTTACAATATCCAATACAATTTAAGTATATATTTATTTTTCAGTTTTTAAATGACCAATAATATCACAAACAAGGAAAAATACCGCCACATCATGATCAGACACCATATTACTACCACATAGTGACCTATAATACCACATACAAGAAACAAATACTGCCACACCATGTCCAGATCACATATTACTACCACATGGTGACCAATAGTACCACATGCAAGGGACAACTACCACCACACCATGACCAGACCACATATTACCACCACAGTGACCAAATAATAGCACATACAAGGGACAAATACCACCACACCTTGGCCGGATAACATATTACACAACATAGTGACTGAATACTGCAACACTGATCATTAACAAAGAAAATACAATACTATCACCATAAGTGCCATTATACACAGGAGATCTGTACTTAGTATGCAATGTCTGTGTACAGGTAACACACTAACTCACCAGTGACGTCTCTTGGTGAAGTCCTTCAGTTTCGCTTTCCATCTTTATCCAGCACAGACCGTCATCACTTCTTCCAGCCAGGGCTCGTCTCTGCAGGAAATAACATAGTTATCTAGAGCTCCACTTGCAGAACACATTGCTTAATTTTTTTTCCGACTTCTATACTACACCAGATGAAGGAAAAAAGGCGACCTAGTGTCAGTGCACAGTAATAGGACCGCCCCCCCCGCCCCCATTTAAAACAGTATCCTCAAAAAATAAAATAAATACATCACTGCAGCAATAAGATCCCTTAATAAGCCTGAGGCAGTGCTGCAGTGCTTCCAGCTTCTGACTGATGTGTTGATTTCAGAGATGGAGGATGAAGAGGAGGAGGAGGAAGAGGAGGAGGTGCAGGAGCTGTACACTGTGGGGGAAACCCTGATTTATGTAGGGCTAGCAATTCTCGGCGTGGGAAGGATGTGTTCCATGCCAAGGTCCGACTGGTTCCCGACTTCCACAATGTTAAACCATTGTGCCATCAGTGAGATGTACCATCCCTGCCCACAAGCACTTGACATTCCCTGTAACAGCGTTGCTGAGGGCACGGGTAATGTTGTGGGAATGCCGGTACGGCACAGTGGGAGAAATAGTGGTGACTGGGGACAGAGTACCTTGGGATGGCCGCGGCCATCAGGTTGTGGAAAGCTTCCTTCTCAACTAGCCTAAAAGGCAACAGTTCAAGCGCAAGCAGAAGAGAAATGTTAGAATATAGGACTGTGGCCTGTGGGGCGCTGGCTGGGTATTTCCTCTTGCGTTCCAAAGACTTGGGTATAGACAACTGAAGGCTGTGCTGGGACAAGGACGTGGACAGGCTTGATGACGGTGCTGCCTGACTGTGGGCAACAACAAGTGGAGGGTTAAATACATCTTCAACTGCACGGTGTACTGGGGATTGGCTTCTACGCAAAACAGTGGAAGAAGCAGTGGTGTGACCTACAGACAGTGGTCCTGGAGCCTAGGGTTCGGCCCACAAAGTCGGGTGCTTTGCTGGCATGTGCCTGATCATGCTGGTGGTGGTCAGGCTGGTTGTTTTGCTACCCCTGCTGATGCGATCATGGCAGGTGCTGCAAATGGCCTGTTTGGGGTTATCGGCAGAGTCTTTAAAAAATTACCAGACTCGAGAAGATCTAACAGTTGGAATGGCAACTTCCCTCATGTTGGTGTTACTGGGAACGGATGCATGCCTTCTGTCTTTGGCCACCACACTGCTTCTTCCTGCCTGTTGGGGTGATATGCCTCCTTCCCCATGTGTGCTGCTGCCCTTGCTCTACATGTCCTCCTGCAAGGTTGGGTCAGTCACATAGTCATCCACCACCTCATCTTCCACATCTGCACCCTGCTGCTACTCCTGACTTTCTGGCAATTGTGTCTCATCATCGTCTGTCTCTTCTCACACTTCCCCACCATCGCCTTCATGTGACCTGGGCTGGTCAAAGCTTTAGGCATCTCTACATGTGATCTCAGCTGTCACCACTTCAAGTTCACCGGCTGAGAGACAGGAATCTTGAAATGGAAAACTGATTAGCTGTTCAGAGTGTCCAAGTGTGGGATCAGTTGTCTCAGGGCACTTGGCATGGTGGGAGGAAGGAGGATCAGATTGAGGAATATCCGGGCCTCACTCAAGGCTACTCAGAATTGACTGTGTGGAAGACATGGTGGTGGTGGTGGCTAAGTGACTGGAAGCATTATCTGCTATCCAACCAACAACCATTTCACACTGCTCAGGCTTCAATAGCGGTGTGCTGTGGTCCCCTAGAAACTGCATACCTCCCAACTTTCAAAGAAGGGAAAGAGGGACAAAGTCAGCGGCGTGCGTAGCGCGCCCTGGCAAATTATAGGCCACACCTCTGACCACACCCATTTCACAACTAGCCATGCCCCAACCACACCCATTTAGCACTTCCGATCACAATGTTTCGTAAACAATAATTATAAACAAAAAAATATGGCCACACACGACGCTCCATAGTGTACAATGGCCACACACGACGCTCCATAGTGTACAATGGCCACACACGACGCTCCATACTGTACAATGGCCACATACGACGCTCCATACTATACAATGGCCACACACGACGCTCCATAGTGTACAATGGCCACACACGACGCTCCATACGGTATAATGGCCACACATGATGCTCCATACTATACAATGGCCACACACGACACTCCATAGTGTACAATGGCCACACACGACGCTCCATACTGTACAATGGCCACACATGACGCTCCATACTGTACAATGGCCACACACGACGCTACATACTATACAATAGCCACACACAACGCTCCATAGTGTACAATGGCCACACACGACGCTCCATAGCGTACAATGACCACACACGATGCTCCATACTGTACAATGGCCACACACGACGCTCCATAGTGTACAATGGCCACACACGACGCTCGATAGTGTACAATGGCCACACACGATGCTCCATAGTGTACAATGGCCACACACGACGCTCCATAGTGTACAATGGCCACACACGACGCTCCATACTGTATAATGGCCATTGGCCACATTATGCTCCATACTGTATAATGGCCCCACATGATGCTGCGTACAGTATACTTGCCCCACATGATGGTCCATACAGTATTATGGCGCCACATGATGCTTTGTACAGTATAATGGCCCCACACAATACTGGGTGCAGTATAATGGCCACACATGGTTACCCCACCCCCATCATTGCCTTCTCCATCACTATACACAGACACCTTTCACTGCACTCCCTCGCAGCAGCCGGCAGCTTCCACTCCCACAGCGCTGAATGGTGTCATCCAGCTGTGCCGCTGACTGCTCACGTTGCTGCAGCTGTGATACGCCACTGACAAAGACCTCTCCGTGTCTCCTGTGCCAGTTAGTGTCAGAGCAAGGAGCAATATCTGCTCCGATCCGAAACAGCCAGCGTCCGCTCCGTACACCTCGTACACATGCGACTCCGCTCCATACACCTCGTACACACACGACTCCGCTCCATACACCTTGCACATGCGGCTCCGCTCCGTACACACACGGCTCCACTCCATACACCTCATACACACACGGCTCCTCCCCATACACCTTGTACACACACGGCTCCACTCCATACACTTTGTACACACACGGCTCTGCTCCATACACCTTATACACACACGGCTCTGCTCCGTACACCTCATACACACACGGCTCCTCTACATACATCTCGTACACACACGGCTCCACTCTGTACACCTCGTACACACATGGCTCCGCTCCATACACCTCGTACACACGCGACTGCGCTCCATACACCTTGCACATGCTGCTCCGCTCCGTACACCTCGCACACACACGGCTCCACTCCGTACACCTCGTACACACACGGCTCCGCTCCGTACACATTGCACACGCTGCTCCGCTCCATACACATTGCACACACACGGCTCAGCTCCATACACCTTTTACACACACGGCTCTGCTCCGTACACCTCATACACACACGGCTCCACTCCATACACATTGCACACACTGCTCCACTCCGTATACCCTGTACACACATGGCTCTGCTCCGCACACCTCATACACACACGGCTCCGCTCCGTACATCTCGCACACACACGGCTCCACTCCGTACACCTCATACACACACTGCTCCGCTCCGTACACCTCATACACATACGGCTCCTCTCCATACATCTTGTACACACACGGCTCCTCTCCGTACACCTCGTACACACATGGCTCCGCTCCATACACCTCGTGCACACACGACTGTGCTCCATACACCTTGCACATGCTAATCCGCTCCTTACACCTCGTACACACATGGCTCCGCTCCATACACCTCATACACACACGGCTCCGCTCCATACACATTGCACACGCTGCTCCACTCTGTATACCTTGTACACACATGGCTCTGCTTCACACACCTCGTACACACACTGCTCCGCTCCATACACCTCGTACACACGGCTCCGTACACGTCTTACACACGACTCTGCTCCATACACCTTTCACACGCTGCTCCGATCCATACACCTTGTACACACACGGCTCTGCTACATTACAGTGTCAGACTGTCACAGGGGCTTTGGCTTAGCCCTTTTTATGCGTGGGGAAATAGCAGCCACAATAGCGTCGTGTCGTCACCCTCTTCCAGGGAGCTGCAGCTGCTCCTTCTCAAATGCACTGACTGGAGACAGACGTGTCAGTGAGTCATCGATCTGTGACATCGACTACTCACTCACACTGATCTGCATCTGTCGCTCTGTAATAAGATAACACAGCAGTGAGCACTGAGCAGCCGAGGCAAACAGAGGGAGGCAGTGAGTGTGTCCATCCCTCCCTGCTCAGCCCCACTCATTCCAAGCACGATTACACTAGCCAGGCATTATAATTAGCAGCTCCAGTCCACTCACACTGGTCTGCTGCTTACATTGCCGCCGGCACCGAGGCTGTGCCCGGCTGTTACATACCTCAAACTAGAAGTGAGTCCCCTCTCTCTCCCTCTCTGAACAGTGACGCTGGGAGACTCAGGAACATGGGGAAGGGGCATGGCCTAACAAAAGGGGGTGTGATGGAGTTCTCCTGCTGTCTCCCGGGATGAGAGCATCCTGCGCTGGACAGCGGGGCAAAGAATCAAATCCGGGACAATCCCGCACAATGAGGGACGGTTCGGAGCTATGAAAACTGGGACATGAAGGTCGAGCAAGAAGATATGGGCTTTGTTGTGGCCCACTTTCACCTTGGCCACGGTCTCGTCCTCTGCATGCACCATCAGCATCACGTCCACTTCCCCGTCCCTTGCCTTGCCCATTTTAAATGGACTACTGCACTATTTCAAAAGTTCAACACAAAGGTATTTATGAGGAGTGAAATAATATCTGATCAGTATGCCTGCAAATACTGTATGCCTGCAACACAGACACCAGGCAGGCCTCAGCCTGACATAACAGACTGTATTATATTATTGGGGCTTTTTTGTGAATTTAATTTTTTAAAAATAGGGCCTGTATATACGTAGAGTAACAGACAGCAAAAAAGTGGTAAACCGGCCTACAATGCCCAAACTTTGAGCGCGCAGATAGATGAGGCCTGTCACAGAAACACCACACTGCCAAATATGTGGCCTGTTTTTTTTTTAATGCAAAATAGTGCTGTATATAATTTGAGGAACAGACAGGAAAAAAGTGGGAAAAGTGGGAACCTGGCCTACAATGCCCAAACTTGGAGCACGCAGATATATGAGGCCTGTCACAGAAATATCACACTGCCATATACAGTGGGGCAAAAAAGTATTTAGTCAGTCAGCAATAGTGCAAGTTCCACCACTTAAAAAGATGAGAGGCGTCTGTAATTTACATCATAGGTAGACCTCAACTATGGGAGACAAACTGAGAAAAAAAAATCCAGAAAATCACATTGTCTGTTTTTTTATCATTTTTTTTGCATATTATGGTGGAAAATAAGTATTTGGTCAGAAACAAACAATCAAGATTTCTGGCTCTCACAGACCTGTAACTTCTTCTTTAAGAGTCTCCTCTTTCCTCCACTCATTACCTGTAGTAATGGCACCTGTTTAAACTTGTTATCAGTATAAAAAGACACCTGTGCACACCCTCAAACTGTCTGACTCCAAACTCCACTATGGTGAAGACCAAAGAGCTGTCAAAGGACACCAGAAACAAAATTGTTGCCCTGCACCAGGCTGGGAAGACTGAATCTGCAATAGCCAACCAGCTTGGAGTGAAGAAATCAACAGTGGGAGCAATAATTAGAAAATGGAAGACATACAAGACCACTGATAATCTCCCTCGATCTGGGACTCCATGCAAAATCCCACCCCGTGGGGTCAGAATGATCACAAGAACGGGGAGCAAAAATCCCAGAACCACGCGGGGGGACCTAGTGAATGAACTGCAGAGAGCTGGGACCAATGTAACAAGGGCTACCATAAGTAACACACTACGCCACCATGGACTCAGATCCTGCAGTGCCAGACGTGTCCCACTGCTTAAGCCAGTACATGTCCGGGCCCGTCTGAAGTTTGCTAGAGAGCATTTGGATGATCCAGAGGAGTTTTGGGAGAATGTCCTATGGTCTGATGAAACCAAACTGGAACTGTTTGGTAGAAACACAACTTGTCATGTTTGGAGGAAAAAGAATGCTGAGTTGCATCCATCAAACACCATACCTACTGTAAAGCATGGTGGTGGAAACATCATGCTTTGGGGCTGTTTCTGTGCAAAGGGGCCAGGACGACTGATCCGGGTACATGAAAGAATGAATGGGGCCATGTATCGTGAGATTTTGAGTGCAAACCTCCTTCCATCAGCAAGGGCATTGAAGATGAAACGTGGCTGGGTCTTTCAACATGACAATGATCCAAAGCACACCGCCAGGGCAACTTAGGAGTGGCTTCGTAAGAAGCATTTCAAGGTCCTGGAGTGGCCTAGCCAGTCTCCAGATCTCAACCCTATAGAAAACCTTTGGAGGGAGTTGAAAGTCCGTGTTGCCAAGCGAAAAGCCAAAAACATCACTGCTCTAGAGGAGATCTGCATGGAGGAATGGGCCAACATACCAACAACAGTGTGTGGCAACCTTGTGAAGACTTACAGAAAACGTTTGACCTCTGTCATTGCCAACAAAGGATATATTACAAAGTATTGAGATGAAATTTTGTTTCTGACCAAATACTTATTTTCCACCATAATATGCAAATAAAATGTTAAAAAAACAGACAATGTGATTTTCTGGATTTTTTTTTCTCAGTTTGTCTCCCATAGTTGAGGTCTACCTATGATGTAAATTACAGACGCCTCTCATCTTTTTAAGTGGTGGAACTTGCACTATTGCTGACTGACTAAATACTTTTTTGCCCCACTGTATGTGACCTGTAATTTCTGAATGCAAAATAGTGCTGTATATAAGTAGAATAACAGACAGCAAGAAAGTGGTAAACCAGTCTACAATGCCCAAACTTTAAGCACACAGATATATGAGGCCTGTCACGGAAATATCTCACTGACAAATATGTGGCCTGTTCTTTCTCTTTTCAATGCAAAATAGTGCTGTATATAATTAGAATAACAAATAGCAAAAACAGTGGCAAAATGGCCTAAAATGCCCAAACTTGGAGTACGCAGATATATGAGGCATTTTTTGGTGAATTTAAAACACAAAAAAAAAAACAGTGGCGCAAGGCTAGCACATACAACTATGCTACGTATGCGTGACAAACTATGATTTTTAAACAGGCCTCAGTCTGACATAACAGACAGTATATTTTTTTTTGGGGGGGGTAAATTTTTTTTGGGGAAAAAAATGCAACTAGGTATATAATAAAGAAGCTGCAGCAGCAGACAGTTATGGAGCTTTGGGAGGGATGCAGCGGGAGCAATGTACGCACATACAGTGCCTGAGGGCCTTGCATTGATGTGGATACTCTGTGCCCTGCCTGCCTAGTGCTGCAATATCGAGACCCACGAATTAGTCCTAAAATGGACTATTGGATTTCTCAGGAGTTGTGGATTTAACAGTTGCAGACCTACACTAACTATAAAAACCACTATTCTGACCCTATCTCGGCAGCAGCTCTCCTTATTCTCGCTGAATGCGGGCGAGCATGGCCGCGTCAGGGCTCTTAAACTGGGGATGATGCTGTGCAGCCAAGGCAATCACTGCATGACCACAACAAAGATGGCTGTGGTGTTTCATGGCCTGGCAGACAATCCCTTCAGTGTGATTGGGACTCTAAAGTCCACCAAAAATGCTGGATGGAGACACCAGTTACCGTCGAATTATCCCGGAAATGCTCGGTGCTCAGCGAGTACAATGAGTACACTGATACTCGGGCGAGTAACGAGTAGTGGCGTGCACGTTGGCTTATCACTACTAATTATCTTTCTAATGGTAAGAAACATATACACTCTACTACAACCTTTATTGTGACAATCTGTGTGGTGGTTGTTTTTAGTCGCTGAAGGAAAGGGCTTCGGCACCTGCACCACTTTCTATTTTATTGCATATCATAATATAATTTATTAGTTCAAATATTCTATTTAATAATTGGATGCAAATTCTTCATAGAGAAAGACTGCATGAAGTCTGGAACCCGTGGATATCACCAAATACTGATCTTCATTTCATGTGGTGCTTTACCTTTCCTTCAGGCCTGTTCAGTTGCTCAGAGACCCTGATTCAAGTGATGTCATATATTGGGCTCCTTTCTGTAGTTTTGATAAAATTACTATTTTATCACCAGGAGATCATCACTAGAGGACTAGTAAACCTGCTGCCATGTAGCCCTCTATATTCATATGCTCTGTATTATGCCAGTCCCCACCACTGATTAGCAAATTTTTGCCTATGCCCAGAGTACACAGAAAGTTGTCAATCAGTGGTGTGAATGTAAGGGTTTGTAAAGTCCATCATCTCTCGCTAACCTCTTGAGTGACTTTCCGGTTGTATTTATTGCTACTGTATGTATATACATTGTATATCCATGTAATATACAGTTAGGGCCAGAAATATTTGGACAGTGACACAATTTTCGCGAGTTGGGCTCTGCATGCCACCACATTGGATTTGAAATGAAACCTCTACAACAGAATTCAAGTGCAGATTGTAACGTTTAATTTGAAGGGTTGAACAAAAATATCTGATAGAAAATGTAGGAATTGTACACATTTCTTTACAAACACTCCACATTTTAGGAGGTCAAAAGTAATTGGACAAATAAACATAACCCAAACAAAATATTTTTATTTTCAATATTTTGTTGCAAATCCTTTGGAGGCAATCACTGCCTTAAGTCTGGAACCCATGGACATCACCAAACGCTGGGTTTCCTCCTTCTTAATGCTTTGCCAGGCCTTTACAGCCGCAGCCTTCAGGTCTTGCTTGTTTGTGGGTCTTTCCGTCTTAAGTCTGGATTTGAGCAAGTGAAATGCATGCTCAATTGGGTTTAGATCTGGAGATTGACTTGGCCATTGCAGAATGTTCCACTTTTTGGCACTCATGAACTCCTGGGTAGCTTTGGCTGTATGCTTGGGGTCATTGTCCATCTGTACTATGAAGCGCCGTCCAATCAACTTTGCAGCATTTGGCTGAATCTGGGCTGAAAGTATATCCCGGTACACTTCAGAATTCATCCGGCTACTCTTGTCTGCTCTTATGTCATCAATAAACACAAGTGACCCAGTGCCATTGAAAGCCATGCATGCCCATGCCATCACGTTGCCTCCACCATGTTTTACAGAGGATGTGGTGTGCCTTGGATCATGTGCCGTTCCCTTTCTTCTCCAAACTTTTTTCTTCCCATCATTCTGGTACAGGTTGATCTTTGTCGCATCTGTCCATAGAATACTTTTCCAGAACTGAGCTGGCTTCTTGAGGTGTTTTTCTGCAAATTTAACTCTGGCCTGTCTATTTTTGGTATTGATGAATGGTTTGCATCTAGATGTGAACCCTTTGTATTTACTGTCATGGAGTCTTCTCTTTACTGTTGACTTAGAGACAGATACACCTACTTCACTGAGAGTGTTCTGGACTTCAGTTGATGTTGTGAACGGGTTCTTCTTCACCAAATTAAGTATGCGGCGATCATCCACCACTGTTGTCATCCGTGGACGCCCAGGCCTTTTTGAGTTCCCAAGCTCACCAGTCAATTCCTTTTTTCTCAGAATGTACCCAACTGTTGATTTTGCTACTCCAAGCATGTCTGCTATCTCTCTGATGGATTTTTTCTTTTTTTTTTAGCCTCAGGATGTTCTGCTTCACCTCAATTGAGAGTTCCTTTGACCGCATGTTGTCTGCTCACAGCAACAGCTTCCAAATGCAAAACCACACACCTGGAATCCACCCCTGACCTTTTAACTACTTCATTGATTACAGGTTAACGAGGGAGACGCCTTCAGAGTTAATTGCAGCCCTTAGAGTCCATTGTCCAATTACTTTTGGTCCCTTGAAAAAGAGGACGCTATGCATTACAGAGCTATGATTCCTAAACCCTTTCTCCGATTTGGATGTGGAAACTATCATATTGCAGCTGGGAGTGTGCACTTTCAGCCCATATTACATATATAATTTTATTTCTGAACATGTTTTTGTAAACAGCTAAAATAACAAAACTTGTGTCACTGTCCAAATATTTCTGGCCCTAACTGTATATGTGTAGTGTCATTGTACTGGTAGTGTCATGTAGTGTCATTGTACTGGAGTGTAGTCTCCAAAGTTTGTCACAAGATGGGGTACATTATAGATGTAGTCATAGCGTTGTAAGTTAAAATAGAAGGGGCATGGTGGATAAGGCAGGAAGGACTTCCTTATAGATCTCAATTGGAGCCATGGTGCCCGTGCAGCTCACGTGGGCTAAATAGCCCCGGGCAACACCATGTCATGCAACGTTGAAGAAGTATAAGGCCCAGCCATATAGTATCCCCTGCCAGGACCTCATCAGAAGGAGCAATAGCAACAGTGCTAGCGGTGCAGTATTAGTGGGACTGCAGTTGCTAGAAAAGGTTAAGCAGTATGGGCAGGTCACTCGTCATGTGGCAGCTTATTGCATGGTCCGATGCCCTCAGAACTGGCGAAATGGCTGAGGGAGTCCCCAAACGGAGTAGTGCTGAACAGAGAGGATGCTGAGGGATCAAAAGGTACGGTCCATGCTGGAGGCGATTTCAGTAACAGAGAGAGAAGGACAGGGACAGAAGAGGAGTTGCACATTGTGAAATCTGATGTTGATGCTGGAAAGAATGTGGATATGCTGCGTACAGAACCAAGTAAAGCTGTTGTGAAAGTTGAGCTAGACTGTGTCTCTCTTTGCATGGTACTGTCTACAAAGAGCTTCTGGCAGACCAGGGTGGACACTGACAGCGCAGAGATCCAGAGCACCGGTATGCTGAAAGATAGACATTACCATATTGTGAGGGAAGGCCAGGGTATGATACAGGGTTTGCTCTCAGCCATGACTACCGCTCTGGCCCACCCTAACATGGGCAGAGCTCAACATTCAGAGAACAGCTAGATCTGCAGCAGATAAAACTTTTTTTTTTAAATCAAAACCCAGTAAGTGAATTACAGTGGCTTATGAAAGTATAACCTGTGTTTAAATATTTTTGGAATCTGATTTGTGTGAGATGTATCAGCAATAAATAGTCTAAGTTGGTGAAGTGAAAATAGGTAGGCATCAATTAAACTTATGGGATCAGATAGCTAAAAACTGACATGTGCATATGTATTCGCCCCTTTTGCTATGAAGCCCCTAAAAATATCTGATGCAAGTGTAATGACCAGGCTAAACATTCCCTGCTATCCACCCCCACACGATGTCCACGGCCGAAAGAATTATTACGCGCACCGATCTGGGGGATAACAGTTGCTTTTACTTCAGCAGGAACAAGAAATATAACTTGGAACAAATATGGAACAGTCTCTCGTGGGTAGTCCACGGCAAATGCAGTTCACACTTAAATGCTGACACAGAATTTAGGTTCCGGAGCTTTAAGAACCTGTATTAGTTAGAAGCAGTACTCTCAGGTAACCAAAAGAGGGTTCAAAGTCTTTTGGGGGCATATAATTAGAAAAGGAGATATATAGTCTGGGTATTTACACACCTGGTGTCCTGTATCCATTTCACAGATTGTTGCGGTCCATACAAAAATATACTTGAAGTGAATAACGAATAATTTGCGGTGAGGCAGGAGACCCTCAATTTCCTCAACACGAGGGGCAATAGGTTCTTCTGTGCATTTCAGTGCGACCTAATGCTGGAGAAGCATAGGTAATTCCAGACAGCGCATGACCCAGGGTTAAAAGAACATTTTTAAAGTTTTTAGCCATCTTGGCTGTAGAAACCAAGGGAAAAATCCTAGACATTAGGCCTGGCTGTAAGTCTTTAGATGGCTAACATGAAAAGAAGGATGAACCTCCAGGCATTAGAGACTGGAGGGGGTGAGGAGTCTCCTCAACTGAGGTCTGCTCTGGGTCACATATTGTACCAGACTCCCTAGGGATTTTCCAGATCTCTGTCTTGTCTATACAGAGACTGGAGGTAGCTCCTCCTATTGAATCTTGGTGACAGGGTCACTGACCAATAGGATCTACACCCAATTCCGTGTGAGACCGTACATTGAGAATAATATAAATCATGCATTTCACCAGCAAATGATGCTGGAACCCACCAAATGAAAAGTGAACTTAATAGAACACTGAAACACATAAATAAGGAATATATGAGATTAGTAAGTTTTGGATTCATTTAAACCATATAACAGTGAACAGATAACTTAGGAGTGAGTTGCAGTGTAAGGCTGGAGTCACACTAGAGAGGAATATGGAAGAGTGCACTCGGACCAATGTTAATCTATGGGACAGCTCCCATCATCCGTTTTTTTTCTCGTGCTCACTATACGTACAAAGGAAATCGCAGCATGCTGTGATTTGTACCGTATTACGGCCGAGACTCGCCAATGCAAGTCTATGGGTGCAAGAAAAAAACGGATTACACACGGACCATGCGTGTGACTCGCAAGAAATATGCACCTGTGTCCTTTAGAAAAGCCAGCAATTCAGGGCGCTGTAATGTAAAATCACACTGACAGGTTAAAATGGAATAGATAAAATAAATGTATACACATAGTATTGGTATACATACAGTTTTGGCCAAAAGTATTGACACCCCTGCAATTCTGTCAGATAATACTCATTTTCTTCCTGAAAATGATTGCAAACACAAATTATTTGGTATTATTATCTTCATTTAATTTGTCTTAAATGAAAAAAACACAAAAAGAATTGTCCTAAAGCCAAATTGGATATAATTCCACACTAAACATAAAAAAGGGGGTGGACAAAAGTATTGGCACTCTTCGAAAAATCATGTTATGCTTCTCTAATTTGTGTAATTAACAGCACCTGTAACTTACCTGTGGCACCTGACAGGTGTTGGCAATAACTAAATCACACTTGCAGCCAGTTGACATGGATTAAAGTTGACACAACCGCTGTCCTGTGTCCTTGTGTGTACCACATTGAGCATGGAGGAAAGAAAGAAGACCAAAGAACTGTCTGAGGACTTGAGAAACCAAATTCTGAGGAAGCATGAGCAATCTCAAGGCTACAAGTCCATCTCCAAAGACCTGAATGTTCCTGTGTCTACCGTGCGCAGTGTCATCAAGAAGTTTAAAGCCCATGGCACTGTGGCTAACCTCCCTAGATGTGGACGGAAAAGAAAAATTGACAAGAGATTTCAACACAAGATTGTGCGGATGTTAGATAAAGAACCTCGACTAACATCCAAACAAGTTCAAGCTGCCCTGCAGTCCGAGGGTATAACAGGGTCAACCCGTACTATCCGTCGGCGTCTGAATGAAAAGGGACTGTAAGGTAGGAGACCCAGGAAGACCCCACTTCTTACCCCGAGACATAAAAAAGCCAGGCTGCAGTTTGCCAAAACTTACCTGAAAAAGCCTAAAACGTTTTGGAAGAATGTTCTCTGGTCAGATGAGACAAAAGTAGAGCTTTTTGGGCAAAGGCATCAACATAGAGTTTACAGGAGAAAAAAAGAGGCATTCAAAGAAAAGAACATGGTCCCTACAGTCAAACATGGCGGAGGTTCCCTGATGTTTTGGGGTTGCTTTGCTTCCTCTGGCACTGGACTGCTTGACCGTGTGCATGGTATTATGAAGTCTGAAGACTACTAACAAATTTTGCAGCATAATTTAGGGCCCAGTGTGAGAAAGCTGGGACTCCCTCAGATGTCATGGGTCTTCCAGCAGGACAATGACCCAAAACACACTTCAAAAAGCACTAGAAAATGGTTTGAGAGAAAGCACTGGAGACTTCAAAGGTGGCCATCAATTAGTCCAGACCTGAATCCCATGCAACACCTCTGGAGAGATCTAAAAATGGCAGTTTGGAGAAGGCACCCTTCAAATATCAGGGACCTGGAGCAGTTTGCAAAGAAGAATGGTCTAAAATTACAGCAGAGCATTGTAAGAAACTCATTGATGGTTACCGGAAGCAGGTAGTCGCAGTTATTTTGGCTAAAGGTTGTGCAACCAAGTATTAGGCTGAGGGTGTCAATACTTTTGTCTGGTCCATTTTTGGAGTTTTGTGTGAAATGATCAATGTTTTGCTTTTTGCTTCATTCTCTTTTGTGTTTTTTCATTTAAGACAAATTAAATGAAGATAATAATTCCAAATAATTTGTGTTTGCAATCATTTTCAGGAAGAAAATGAGTATTATCTGACAGAATTGCAGGGGTGTCAATACTTTTGGCCATGACTGTATATACAGTGCCTTGTAAAAGTATTCACCCCCTGAAACTTTTCAAACTTTTCCCACATATCATGCTTCAAACATAAAAATATCAAATGTAAATTTTTGGTGAAGAATCAACAACAAGTTGAACACAATTGTGAACAAAATTTATTGCTTATTTTACATTTTTGTGGAATTTAAAAAACTGAAAAGTGGGGCGTGCAATATTATTTAGCCCCTTTAACTTAATACTTTGTTTCATCACCTTTTGCTGTGATTACAGCTGCAAGTTGCTTGGGGTATGTCTCTATCAGTTTTGTACATTGAAATATTCCTGCCCATTCTTCCTTGGCAAACAGCTCAAGCTCAGTGAGGTTTGATGGGAATTGTTTGTAAACAGCAGTTTTCAGCTCTGTCCACAGATTCTCGATTGGTTTGAGGTCTGGACTTTGACTTGGCCATTCTAACACCTGGATACGTTTATTTGTGAATCATTCCATTGTAGATTTTGCTTTATGTTTGGGATCACTGTCTTGTTGGAAGACAAATCTCGGTCCCAGTCTCAGGTCTTTTGCAGACTCCAACAGGTTTTCTTCAAGAATGGTCCTGTATGTGGCTCCATCCATCTTCCCATCAATATTAACCATCTTCCCTGTCCCTGCTGAAGAAAAGCAGGCCCAAACCATGATGCTGCCACTACCATGTTTGACAGTGGGGATGGTATGTTCAGGGTGATGAGTTGTGTTGCCTTTACGCCAAACATATTGTTTGGTATTGTTGCCAAAAAGTTCAATTTTGGTTTCATCTGACCAGAACACCTTCTTCCACATGTTTAGTTTTTCTCCAAGGTGACTTGTTGCAAACGATAACAACACTTTTTATGGATATCTTTGAGAAATGGCTTTCTTCTTGCCACTCTTCCATAAAGACCAGATTTGTGCAGCATACGACTGATTGTTGTCCTATGGACAGACTGTCCCACCTCAGCTGTAGATCTCTGCAGTTCATCCAGAGTGATCATGGGCCTCTTGGCTCCATCTCTGATCAGTCTTCTCCTTGTTTGAGATTAAAGTTTAGAGGGACGGCCGGGTCTTGGTAGATTTGCAGTGGTATGATACTCCTTCCATTTCAATATGATCGCTTGCACACTGCTCCTTGGGATGTTTAAAGTTTTGGAAATTATTTTGTATCCAAATCCGGCTTTAAACTTCTCCACAACAGTATCATGGACCTGCCTGTTGTGTTCCTTGGTCTTCATGATGCTCTCTGTGCTTCAAACAGAACCCTGAGACTATCACAGAGCAGGTGCATTTATATAGAGACTTGATTACACACAGGTGGATTATATTTATCATCATTAGGCATTTAGGACAACATGGGATCATTCAGAGATCCACAATGAACTTCTGGAGTGAGTTTGCTGCACTGAAAGTAAAAGGGCCGAATAATATTGCGCGGTCTACATTTCAGTTTTTGAATCACCACAAAATTTTAAATAACCAATACTTTTTGTTCAACTTCACAATTGTGTTCCACTTGCTGTTGATTATGCACCAAAAATTTGGTATCTTTATGTTTGAAGCATGATATGTGGGAAAAGGTTGAAAAGTTCCAAGGGGCAGAATATTTTCGCAAGGCACTATATATATACATATATATATACCGTATATGCTCGAGTATAAGCCAAGATTTTTAGCCCATTTTTGGGGGCTGTAAGTCCCCCTCTCGGCTTATACTCGAGTCATACCGAGGGGTCGGCAGGGAATGGGGAGCGGGGGCTGTCTAATTATACTCATCTACTCTTGGCGCGGTCCCTGCACGTCTTTTCCCCAGCGCCCCAGCTTCTTCCTGTACTGAGCGGTCACATGGTACTGCTCATTACAGTAATGAATATGCGGCTCCACCTCCCATAGGGGTGGAGCCCCATATTCATTACTGTAATGAGGGGTAACGGTGACTGCTCAGTACAGAAAGAAGCTGCCGGCGCTGGGAAGCAGGAACTGCACCGCGCCAGGAGCAGGTGAGTATAATGGGGAGTGCTGTGCTGCATGATATTCACCTGCTCCTCGTTCCGGCACCACTCTGTCTTCTGCAGTGATGCTCAGGTCAGAGGGCGCGATGATGTGGTTAGTGCGCGCCCTCTGCCTGAACGTCAGTGCAGAAGACACTGAAGATGGAGCGGTGCCGGAACGAGGAGCAGGTGAATATTGAAAGTGCTGGGGGTCTGAGTGATGGAGAGGTGAGTATGTGATTTTTTTAATTTTTTATCACAGCAACAGCAAATGGGGCAAGTGTCTGTATGGAGCACTATATGGGGCCATAAATTTTGTGCAGCACTATATGGGGCCATAACGTTTGTGCAGCACTATATGGGGCCATAACGTTTGTGCAGCACTATATGGTGCCATAACGTTTGTGCAGCACTATATGGGGCCATAACGTTTGTGCAGCACTATATGGGGCCATAACGTTTGTGCAGCACTATATGGGGATCTTATGAGGCCATAATGTTTGTGCAGCACTACATGAGGCAAGTGTCTGTATGGGGCCATAATCAACGTTTGTGCAGCACTATATGGGGCAAATATCTTTATGGAGCATCTTATGGGGCCATAATTAACGTTTGTGGAGCATTATATTGGGCAAATGTGTCTATGGAGAATCTTATGGGGCCATTATTAACCTTTATGCAGGATTATATGGGGCATATTTTAATATGGAGCATCTTATGGGGCCATCATAAACGGTATGGAGCATTATATGTTATATGGGGCTCCTGATTCAATATGGATATTGAAAAACACTTAACCTACTGATGTCTCAATTTTACTTTTATTGGTATCTATTTTTACTTTTGACATTTACCGGTAGCTGCTGCATTTCTCACCCTAGGCTTATACTCGAGTCATTAAGTTTTCCCAGTTGTTTGTGGCAAAATTAGGGGGGTCGGCTTATACTCGGGTTGGCTTATTCTCGAGTATATACGGTATATATATATATAGATATATATATATATACACTGCTCAAAAGAATAAAGGGAACACTTAAACAGCAGAATATAACTCCAAGTAAATCAAACTTCTGTGAAATAACTGTCCACTTAGGAAGCAACACTGTTTGACAATCAATTTCACATGCTGTTGTGCAAATGGAATAGAAAACAGATGGAAATTATTGGCAATTTTTAGGACACAGTCAATAAAGGAGTGGTTCTGCAGGTGGGGACAACTGACCACATCTCAGTACCAATGCTTTCTGGCTGATGTTTTCGCCACTTTGTTGGTTGGTTGTGCTTTCACACTTGTGGTAGCATAAGACGGACTCTACAACCCACACAAGTGGTTCAGGTAGTGCAGTTCATCCAGGACGGCACATCAATGCAAGCTGTGGCAAGAAGGTTTGCTGTGTCTGTCAGCGTAGTGTCCAGAGGCTGGACGTGCTACCAGGAGACAAGCCAGTAAACCAGGAGACGTGGAGGGAGCCGTAGGAGGGCAACAACCCAGCAGCTGGATCGCTAACTCAGCCTGTGCAAGAAGGAACAGGAGGAGCACTGCCAGAGCCCTGCAAAATGACCTCCAGCAGGCCACAAATGTGCATGTGTCTGCACAAATGGTTAGAAACCGACTCCATGAGGATGGTCGGAGTGCCCGACATCCACACATGGGGTTTTGCTCACAGCCCAACACTGTGCAGGACGCTTGGCATTTGCCACAGAACACCAGGATTGGCAAATTTCGCCACTGGCGCCCTGTGCTCTTCACAGATGAAAGCAGGTTCACACTGAGCACATGTGACAGACAGGACAGAGTCTGGAGATGCCCTGGAGAGGAATCTGCTGCCTGCAACATACATCAGCATGACCGGTTTGGCAGTGAGTCAGTAATGGTGTGGGTTTGCATTTCTTTAGAGGGCAGCACAGCCCTCCATGTGCTCACCAGAGGTAGACTTACTGCCATTAGGTACCGAGATGAAATCCTCAGGCCCCTTGTGAGACAATTTGCTGGTGCAGTTGGCCCTGGGTTCCTCCTAATGCAGGCCAATGCCAGACCTCATATGGCTGCAGTGTGTCAGCAGTTCCTATAAGATGAAAGCATTGAAGCTATGGCCTGGCCTGCCCGTTCAGCAGACCTGAATCTGATTGAACACATATGGGACATCATGTCTCGCACCATCACATTGCACCACAGACTGTCCAGGAGTTGGTGGATCCTTTAGTCTATCGGTAACGTGCCCATGCGTTGTAGGGAAGTCATACAGGCACGTGGAGGCCACACACACTACTGAGCTTCCTTGTCTTGAAGTTGGATCAGCCTGTAACTTCATTTTCCACTTTGATTTTGAGCATCTATCCAACTCCAAACCTCCGTGGGATATTAGTTGTGATTTATGTTGATAATTTGTAGGTTTTATTGTCCTCAACACATTCCACTATGTAATGAATAAATGATTTACAACTGGAATATTTCAGTCAGTGATATCTAGGATGTGGGATTTTAGTGTTCCCTTTACTTTTTTGAGCAGTGTGTGTGTATATATATATATATATATATATATATATATATATATATAAAAGAGTTTTTTGGCAAAGCCAGCTTACCGCTTTGAAGAAACAGGGATATATCCAACCTGTGGTTACAGTTCACACGGAAAATGGATTGGGACAAATCCACACATGTAAAGAAAAACTTTTTGTTTCTCCAGCGATCAGTCCAATGGTAGAGTAAAAAAAAAAACCGTCTGGCGGTCTTGATTCAGTACTCATTTGGACCTGGAGGAAGACACATGTGGTTGTCGAAACATGTCATCCATAAAGGATTGAATGTATGCAATATTGTAACTGAAGAAATCTGGAACTTTTTAATGGATAAATAAAAGGTATATTTTACTCTACCATTGGACTTATCGCTGGAGAAACAAAAAGTTTTTTCTTTATATATACAGTGGGGCAAAACAGTATTTAGTCAGTCAGCAATAGTGCAAGTTCCACCACTTAAAAAGATGAGAGGCGTCTGTAATTTACATCATAGGTAGACCTCAACTATGGGAGACAAACTGAGAAAAAAAAATCCAGAAAATCACATTGTCTGGTTTTTTAACATTTTATTTGCATATTATGGTGGAAAATAAGTATTTGGTCAGAAACAAAATTTCATCTCAATACTTTGTAATATATCCTTTGTTGGCAATGACAGAGGTCAAACGTTTTCTGTAAGTCTTCACAAGGTTGCCACACACTGTTGTTGGTATGTTGGCCCATTCCTCCATGCAGATCTCCTCTAGAGCAGTGATGTTTTTGGCTTTTCGCTTGGCAACACAGACTTTCAACTCCCTCCAAAGGTTTTCTATAGGGTTGAGATCTGGAGACTGGCTAGGCCACTCCAGGACCTTGAAATGCTTCTTACGAAGCCACTCCTTCGTTGCCCTGGCGGTGTGCTTTGGATCATTGTCATGTTGAAAGACCCAGCCACGTTTCATCTTCAATGCCCTTGCTGATGGAAGGAGGTTTGCACTCAAAATCTCACGATACATGGCCCCATTCATTCTTTCATGTACCCGGATCAGTCGTCCTGGCCCCTTTGCAGAGAAACAGCCCCAAAGCATGATGTTTTCACCACCATGCTTTACAGTAGGTATGGTGTTTGATGGATGCAACTCAGTATTCTTTTTCCTCCAAACACGACAAGTTGTGTTTCTACCAAACAGTTCCAGTTTGGTTTCATCAGACCATAGGACATTCTCCCAAAACTCCTCTGGATCATCCAAATGCTCTCTAGCAAACTTCAGACGGGCCCGGACATGTACTGGCTTAAGCAGTGGGACACGTCTGGCACTGCAGGATCTGAGTCCATGGTGGCGTAGTGTGTTACCTATGGTAGGCCTTGTTACATTGGTCCCAGCTCTCTGCAGTTCATTCACTAGGTCCCCCCGCGTGGTTCTGGGATTTTTGCTTACCGTTCTTGTGATCATTCTGACCCCACGGGGTGGGATTTTGCGTGGAGCCCCAGATCGAGGGAGATTATCAGTGGTCTTGTATGTCTTCCATTTTCTAATTATTGCTCCCACTGTTGATTTCTTCACTCCAAGCTGGTTGGCTATTGCAGATTCAGTCTTCCCAGCCTGGTGCAGGGCTACAATTTTGTTTCTGGTGTCCTTTGACAGCTCTTTGGTCTTCACCATAGTGGAGTTTGGAGTCAGACTGTTTGAGGGTGTGCACAGGTGTCTTTTTATACTGATAACAAGTTTAAACAGGTGCCATTACTACAGGTAATGAGTGGAAGAAAGAGGAGACTCTTAAAGAAGAAGTTACAGGTCTGTGAGAGCCAGAAATCTTGATTGTTTGTTTCTGACCAAATACTTATTTTCCACCATAATATGCAAATAAAATGTTAAAAAAACAGACAATGTGATTTTCTGGATTTTTTTTTCTCAGTTTGTCTCCCATAGTTGAGGTCTACCTATGATGTAAATTACAGACGCCTCTCATCTTTTTAAGTGGTGCAACTTGCACTATTGCTGACTGACTAAATACTTTTTTGCCCCACTGTATATATATATATATATATATATATATATATATATATATATATATATATCATAGAGAGTTAGGTAGCAGAATAGCTGATAATTCAATTATCAGCTTCTGTAAAATCATTGCAGAAGCCGACAGGATATGACACATGGTCTACATACTGTACAGTAGACCATTGCATATCAGTTATATATGTGCCTGACTAATAATGTTAGTATTATGTGTGTGTTACATTTTGGATTTGTAGGTGTTAATTTAACGAATTTATTTGGGGGAAAAAATTGCGTGGGCTCCCACACAATTTTCTTCACCAGAGAGGGAAAGCTAGTGACTGAAGGCAGATATTAATAGCTTAGAAAGTGACCATTGTTATTGCCCCCTGACCAAAAACATCTGCCCCCAGCCAGCCAGAAAACGCGCATCTGTAAGATGTGCCAATTCTGACACTTAGCCTCTCTCTTCCCATTGCCCTCTAGTGGTGGCATATGGGGTAATAAGAGGTTAATGTCACCTTGCTATTGTAAGGTGACATTAAGCCCGGTTAATAATGGACAATTGTCAATAAGACTCCTATCCATTATTAACCCAATAGTATGAAAGCGTTAAAAAAATACACACACATTAAGAATAAAATCTTTTAATGAAATAATTAAACACACAGGTTTTCCATCTTTATTACACTCCCAATCCAAGCGAAGCCCTCGTTCTCCTTTACAAAATCCAAAATGAAAAAGCAACAATATCCCATACCTGTCCACTGTACAGTCAAGTCACACGCTGCAATCCATCTCAAGGGGTTACATAGTTTACAACCGGGGGCTGTGCTAATGCTACCGCCCTTGCTGTAAGCTACAGTGTAATGAATGAATTGCTGTTTGCGCAGCCTCCCCACCTGACCAGACATGAACTCTATAGCTCTATAGTATTGAAAAGTTTCTGAACTTTTTCCCACGTGGCCAGTTCACCTCAGGTCAGGTGGGGCCGCTGAGCAGCCTCAGTGACTACCGCTGATGTCACTGAGCATGCGCAGACTCACAGCCTGACTTGAGGTGAACTCGGCAGCGTGGGAAAAAGTTAAAAAACTTTCCCACGCTGCAGAGTTTATGTCCGGTCAGGTGGGGAGGCTGTGCAGGCAGCTTTGCATTCATTACACAGTGGTTTACAGCCGGGGTGGTAGCATTAGCACAGCTCACGGTTGTAAACTATTTAACCCCTTGAGATGGATTGCACCTTGGGACTTGAATGTATGGTGGATAAGTATGGGATATTGTTGCTTTTTTTATTTTTGATTTTTTTACAGGAGAACAAGGGTTTTGCTTGGATTGGGAGTGTGATAAAGATGGAAAACCTTTGTGTTTAATTATAGACTTTATTCTTAATGTGTGTGTATTTTTTTAACGCTTTCATACTATTGGATTAATAATGGATAGGAGTCTTATTGACATTTCTTCATTATTAACCGGGCTTAATGTCACCTTACAATAGCAAGGTGACATTTACCCCTTATTACCCCATATGCCACCACTACAGGGCAGTGGGATGAGAGAGGCTAAGTGCCAGAATTGGCGCATCTTATAGATGTGCCTTTTCTGGGGTGGCTGGATGCTGGTATTTTTAGCCAGGGGGGGGGGCAATATTCATGGCCCCTTCCTAGGCTATGAATATCAGTTCGCAGCTGTCTGTGTAGCCTTTCTGGCTATTAATTATACGGTGACCCACATCATTTTTGGGGGGTGTCCGCCTATTAGAATAGCCAGGAAAGGCTAAATATACAGCTGCAGGCTAATATTCATAGCCTTGGAAGATCCATGGGTATTAACTCCATCCCAGGCCACAAATATCGGCTTTCACTCTCTGGTGAAGAAAATTGCGTGGGAGACCACGCAATTTTTTTTGCTTGTAGGATGGAACTTGTGGAGCCAATAAATAGGCTACCACATTATTTATTCATGATTTTCTGGGCTGGGATCCATTGTATGTCAATTTTGCAAGCCGGTGAGAAAATCTTGCCATACGGATGTCACACAAATGCTTAAATGTGAGAAAATCACATCCTCGCATTGCACATGGATGTCATACGGATCACCGTTCAGGGAACTTTTCTGCGATTCTTGGCCGTGAAAAATGGACCGATTTTTGTATACGTTATGTGTGTAAAGAAGCTATTCACAGTCCCCAGTCACTTAAAGGGACATATACAGTCTGGACTGGGTAACTACACAAGCAATTACCTTTATAAGTCTCATGCTTAGTGAAATGAAGCCCACCTGTGTGCAATCTAAGTGTCAATTGTCTGTCAGTACATAGACACCTTTTCTGAAAGGCCACAGAGGTTGCAACATCACTAAGCAAGAGGCACCACTAACCAAACAACATGAAGACCAATCAGATTTCCAAACAAGTCAGGGACAAAGTTGTTGAGAAGTACAAGTCAGGGTTGGGTTATAATAAATATCCCAATTTCTGATGATTTGACAGAGCACCATCACATCCATTATCATCAAATAGAAAGAACCTGTCAAGTGAGGGCCGCCCATCAAAACTCTCAGCCTGGGCAAGGAGGGCATTCATCAGAGAGGCAGCACAGAGTCTAAAGGTAACCTTGAAGGAGCTGTGGGATGGTTTTTGGCAACAGAGACAAGGAAAATGGTCCGAGTTGATGGATGGTGTGAAATACAGGGATATTCTTGAGCAAAACCAGTTTCACTCTGTCAGTAATTTAAGACAGGTATGGAGGTTCATCTTCCAACAAGACAATGACCCAAGGCATACTGCTAAAGCAACATTTGAATGGTTTAGGGGAAATGTTGTGATATGGCAAAATACAAAAAATGCCACTGTAGCTCTGGCATCAGGGTCTCTTCCCGGAAATCATACTGTTCTCAGATGGGGTGACAAAGACTTGGTGACAGATTCTCATTTTTATCCTAATGATTCTAATTCACATTTTTATCTATGACCACATGACTGATAACCTCAGTCTCTGTCCCTAACGTTACCTCACTAGGTTGACTAGTGAATTGAATAAATACTGATACTCACATTTTTTAGTTATCACTGAATTCCTAATTCCATCACTTTTTTAAGATATGCATTCATTAGCCTAATTAATTCTATGAATGTCACCTTTCTTATTTTTTCGTAAAAATCTGCTGATGTTCAAACAGATATAAAAATCTAGGGTAGTTTGTAAGACCAAGAACCTAATTCTGAAATGTGCCACTTTGCTCCATCCTAAATGGCAAAATGTATTTACTACTAAGGTAAGAATATTCAAACCTCCTCACAGCTAAAGTTATTCTACATTCTCATCTGCATCTCGCCCTTTGAGGTACATTATCCATACTTTACAAATCAACGGAGAGATTACATATTGATTTTTTTATTGTGTGCAGTAGGTTAGAGTAAATGTCAGAAAGGCGGCAGGAGATAAAGGAAATATTAACTGTCCATTTCATAATGTTCGAGTAAATATTAACAGAAGCTGCTTAATATTAGCTACAGTGTGGAATTATGTACAGAAGTTTCTTCCAGGTAAATCAATACTTTCCTTCCAAAAAAATGCATCTGTTATTTTATTAAAAGCTTTAACCCCTTCCTCATACTGTAGTTATTGACTTTAAACCAAACAAGGGTCTACCATTTTTTGCTGTTTTGCAAGGTTTTATTATCTATTCAAATTTTTTTTGTAATAATATCTTAGTTTAAAAAAATAACTAGCGGTAGCTGAGAATATTAAAGGTATTTTCCCAATAAGCACATTTACTACCTATTCTATGGATAGGGGATAAAAAGATGATAGCTGAGGGTCTGGTCTGTTTGGGACATACAGCTCTGGCAAAAATTAAGAGACCACTGCACAGTTTTACAAAAATCAGCTTCTCTACATGTCTGACAGCCATTCCATTCCAGTGTCAGTTGAATTCCAACCAGAGTACACCTCATTCTACTTAATGTGCTTCTGATTAGGTGATCACCTGAATCAAGTCTTATTTAACGAAGGAAAGTATAAAAAAAACACTGCTGTGGTGTTCACAATCATTTGCAATAGGACAAGATGGATGGCAAAACAAGAGCTAGTAATATCCCAAAAGTAATAGAAATTAAAAAATAAATTTTAACAATGCCAAAGGAGTTGAAAAGAAAAGTCTCGAGTGAGGAAAAGAAGGGCTCAATTCTGTCTTTACTAGCAGAGGGACACAGTGACCGTCATGTTGTCTCCATCATTAAAATTTCTAAGATGGTAGTCCATTACAACAAGGTCAAGCAGCAGACATTGGGGACAACAAAGCTACAGACAGGCAGAGGGCGAAAATGACTCTCCACTGATCGGGATGACCGTCATCTTATTCGAATGTCCCTCAGCAACCGCAGGATGACATCAAGTGACCTGCAAAAGGAATGACAAATGGCAGCTGGGGTGAAGTGCATGGCAAGAACAGTTTGTATCAGGCTCCTTGAGGCAGGACTCAAGTCATTTAAAGCTAGAAAAAAGACTTTCATCAATGAGAAACAAAGGAGAGCCAGGCTGAAGTTTGCCAAAGACCTTAAGGATTGGACCGTAGAGGACTGGAGTAAGGTAATATTCTCTGATGAGTCTATTTTTCAGCTTTGCCCAACACCTGTTCATCTAACAGACGGAGACCTGGAGAGGCGTGCAAGGCAAAGTGTCTTGCATCCACTGTGAAATTAGGTAGAGGATCGGTGATGATCTGGGGATGCTTCAGCAAGGCTGGAATTGAGCAGATTATTCTTTGCAAAGGATGTATGAATCAAGCTGCATACAAGGTTATCCTGGAAAAACAGGTGATTCCTTGTGCTCAGGCAATGTTACCCATCTCTGAGGACTGGTTTTTCCAGTAGTACAATGCACCATGCCACAAAGCTAGGTCAATCAATGTGTGGATGAAGGACCACCACCTCGAACCTCTGTCATGACCAGCCCAATCCCCAGACCTAAACCCCATTGAAAACCTCTGGAATCTGGAGGGCATGGCCTGCAGCCGAGGAAGCTGGAAGTGCATCGTGGAGCTCCAAGGCCTCATCAGAGAATCCAGTTAAAATCCCCTTGCTGGAGTTCTATCCACCTCCCTTTCAGGCTGTACAGGACCCCTGGAAGCTAACTGAGTGGACTTGAGCTGGCACCCAAACGCTTAGACCCATCTGGCAGCGTTTTTTGTGGAGACCTCCACGTGGCGCCTTGTCTGCTGGAGCTCCGGCATCCCGGTCGAACTCGCTTTCCTGGAGCCGCTCTGTACCCCGGATGGGGCCTGGATGTGAGGGGGACACGCTCGCCTACCCGGATTCCTACCCAGCATGTGTGGAATTGGCTTGGAGGTGGACGGTGAGTCCTGCGGTATCCATGGTGCGCTGCGGCCTTCACTTCCAGCCTGACCGTGGCCTTGTGCTGCGGCCTGGTTGGCTGCGGCTGTTATGACCTGGTGGTTAGGAGCACCAGGAATGACCTGATAGTTAAACCTCCAACAGGACAAGCTCTGGGATGTGGGAGCTCTGCTGACCGCAATCCCTAATCCTATCACAACAACTAGAAATAGCCGTGGAGCGCTCCTGACGCTCCCTAGGCGCCTCGTCACAGCCTAAGAACTAGCTAGCCCTAGAGAAAGAAAGTAAAGCCTACCTTGCCTCAGAGAAATTCCCCAAAGGAAAAGGCAGCCCCCCACATATATTAACTGTGAGTTAAGATGAAAGTCACAAACACAGAAATGAAACAGGTTGTAGCACAGGGAGGCCAGACTAACCAAATAGACAGAGGATAGGAAAGGTATCTTTGCGGTCAGCACAAAAACTACAAAAAGACCACGCAGAGTGTGCAAAAAGACCCCCGCACCAACTCATGGTGCGGAGGCGCCACCCTGCATCCCAGAGCTTCCAGCTAGCGAGACAAAATAATGAAAGCAAGCTGGACTAGAAAACCATGAACAGAAAATAACAAACGGGGACTTAGCTTCTTGCAGGAAGAGACAGGTCTCAGAAAGATCCAAGAGCGAACTGAAGCAATGCAGAAACATTGACAGCTGGCATGGAGTAACGATCTAAGTGGAGTTAAATAGAGCAGCAAACCAAAGGATAAACCCCGTCACCTGTGTTAGGAACCTCAGAAGCAGCAGCTCCACTCACAGCCACCAGAGGGAGCCCACAGACAGAACTCACCGAAGTACCATTCACAACCACAGGAGGGAGCTTGACAACAGAATTCACAACATGCGGCATCCCTGGAGAGTAGGACATTGGGTCCGGAGGCACCGATAGAAGCAGCTGACGTCCCAGTGCCATGCGGTGTGAGGAGACTCGCTGGGACTTCTGGTCCCTTTTGGTTTTCCTGCCTTGTGCACTGCTGGGGACTAGTGCTCCCCTCCTGGAAGGCCCTCTGGGCCCCAGACTCTGTTGCTTGCCTAGCAGAGGCCCCAGCTTGGAGTTATTTTGTTTCCCCCTAAGAGATTCTGACTGTCTTATTTTTGTCAAGGGATCTAGTATACCATTTTGACTGCTACACCCCTTTTGCCTGCCTAAATCTAGGAGAAATATTTATTCTACTCTACTATGCTTCACAAGATGTAATCATCTATTCAGGGGACTCTGAGGAGAATTGAGGGAGTTCTTTATTAACTGCACAACTTGCTCAGAATGGTTAAATCTTCTCATAAGCAAACTAGATCGAGCACCAAGTCCATCAGACCAGGATCTCAAGCTGGCATGGATAAATTCCTAAAGAAACAAGCAAACTCATCTAATGCATCAAAATCCTCCCGCTCAATTGAGAATGCCTTGGAGGATCACACAGAATCTGATCTGGAGAGCGATGGAGACTCTGAGGATCAGGACAAAGGTACTCATGTTACTAGATCATTTATTAAAAGGATGCTAAGCAAAGCCCTTGAATTTTTGGAAAAAGATTTTATGGCTATTAAACATGATCTTAACCAGTTGGGTCACAGGATTGAGACAGTTGAATCTACCCAAACAGAAATCATTCAATGCTCTAACTCCTCCATTACCTGCCACAGACAGCAAGAGGACCATTTCAATCGAATCTATACCATTCAAGAAGATCATGAGAACAGGGAAAGGAGAAACAATCTGAGGTTAAAAGGTATCCCTGAATCGGTTCTACCTGAAGCTCTCTCAACAACGGTCATCAAAATTTTTCGAGCCATTCTGGCCCCTACTGACCCGACAGATATTGAAATGGTGAGGATTCACAGAGCTCTGAGACCCAAATCAAAATCAGATGAGCCGCCTCGTGATGTTCTCTGCCATTTTTTAGATTTCAGAACCAAGGATCTCTTACTAAAAAGAGCCAGAGAAGCTGACTCGATCGCCCATGACGGAACTCCAATCCAAATCTTCCAGGACCTCTCAGTTTCTACACTGTACAAACGGCATCTCCTAAAACCTCTCACTTCCATACTCCAACAAAGACACTACCATTACCGTTGGCTATTCCCATTCGGCCTGTCCATCTCAGCTAAAGACAGGAGATTCCTTATAAGGTCCACGTCTGATAATAAAGACATCTGCAAGGAGCTGGGGATTCACCTGGACCAACTTCCCATCTTGGAGACATCTTGTGACGCCCGTCGTTTGAAATCTCTCTCTCTCCCGTCTCCGTGGCAAGACTCACCCTCCTCAAAGTCTTCACGGGCAAGACGTAGATTGTCCAAGGCTACACCACCGAGAGTTGATGATGATGATCCAGGAGGCTGAGGACTCACACGCCTTCCATATTTTTTTAATGTTTATTCTATCTTATGTTTTTTGATCCTTAGGTTCACAGATCTTCTGATAGAATATTTCGACATATAGTTGTGTAGTACTATTGTCATTATTAACTGTGGATTATAATCCTGTTTTTTTTCCCTTTTGTTACATTGCTTAACTTCCCTGTTCGATTCTGTTCTCCTTCCCAATGTAATAATTCAGGATGAGGTTACTACATCCAAAAATGTTCAGTTTTCTAACAATCCCTCGGGTGGATTTTATCTACCCTTTTCTCTTCTTTCCTAACTACCCCTCTTTCTTACTCCCTTCTGCTCTTGTGTATCTCCTCTCTTCCCTAGATCTGATGGACGAATCTCTCTCCCATATGAAGCATCCTTTCCTACACCCGCCATGACGTCAGTCCATAAGTCTTTTGAGATTGTCTCTCACAACGTACATGGTCTCAATTCTCCAATACCCAGGTCACAAACTATAAATCTATTAAAAAAATCAGGGTATGATATTTTATTAGTACAAGAAACCCCCTTTACTACAGATAAAATCCCCTCTTTTGAGAAATGTTTTTTCGATAGATGGTATCATGCCAGTTCTCCTGAGAAAGGCTCAAGAGGAGTTTTGATTACTTTTGCTAAGGATATTCCCCTCCTTCTTCTGAGCTGCTTAAGTGACCCCGAAGGTTGCTATATATTTATTAAAGGTCTAATAGCTGGTAATATGGGGACCCTAGGCAGCCTATATGCCCCCAACAAACATCATCAAGGCCTTTGCTAAACTATGTTCTTTTCAAGAAGGTGTAGTTATAATTGGAGGAGATTTGAATGTTGCTCTAGATCCCCTCCTAGACACGTCAACAACAAAAAAGCTCTATTTCTCTAAGAGATTTGGCCTGACTTAAATGTATGGAGATATCAACACTCATCAGATATCGATTTCACTTACTATTCCCATCCACATAACTCTTACCACCGCTTAGATTACATTTTGGCCTCTAGATCCATTCTATCTACTACTTCAAGAACCGATATAATCCCCGCCCTTCATTCTGATCATTCTATAGTATTGGTGAATCTGGAATTTCATAAGCCCTATTCCCAGTTTAGAACATGGCAGCTTATTGAATCACTGCTACAACTTGAGGACATAAAAGCTCGAATATGTGAATCTCTCCAGGAATTTTTTAAAATTAATTCTAACCCAGACGTTAATCCCACTGTTTTGTGGGAGGCACACAAGGCCATAATTTGTGGTGTATTCATTTCAATAGCTTCTTATCTGAACAAGCAGAGGAAGCAGGAAATGCAGTCTCTATACAGTGACATAGTCACCTTGGATGCTCTCCACAAAAAAGAGCTAACACAAGCCACACTTATCCAACTTATGGAAAAACAACAATCTCTCAAATATCTCTTAAATAAGCGATCTTCCAAACAATACATCTCTTGGAAGAATAAGATTTTTGTCCATGGTGATAAGGCTTCTAAACTTATGATTTCCCTGATTAAAAAAGGTAAATCCCGTACATTTTTCCACCAAATTAAAACTAAAACCGGCCTTGTTACCCAACAATATAGCCAGATCATTGATACATTTTTGTCCTTTTATAAAGACTTATACCAACTATGTCATAATGAATCGACAGATGATAGGAATCAAAGGAGAAATGATGCTCAATCCTTTTATCCTCCCTACATCTTCCTAAATTATCAGACTCTCAACAGGAGAGTTTATTCAGACCCTTTGTCTTGCTTGAACTTCAGTCCATCCTGTCGGGAGCGCAAAAGGAAAATCTCCTGGCCCTGATGGGTTTTCGAAGACATATTACAAGACTTTTATAGGAGAACTAGGTCCTCACCTATTAAATATGTGTAATGCGGTCCTAAGTGGCAAATCATTCCCTCCACAGGCCCTAGAAGCTCACATTTCCCTTCTTCATAAGGAAGGTAACGACCCTGAATGTTGTGGAAGTTATAGACCTATCTCCTGCATGACCAACTCTATCCTCACCTACTGTATTCTCACCCATCCCTTGTAGATTGTGAGCCTTCGCGGGCAGGGTCCTCACTCCTCCTGTACCAGTTATAACTTGTATTGTTTAAGATTATTGTACTTGTTTTTATTATGTATACCCCTCCTCACATGTAAAGCGCCATGGAATAAATGGCGCTATAACAATAAATAATAATAATAATAATATCTTGGGGATGAGTCAGAATATCCTTTTTGGAGGTGGCTACAATTCTGTTGATTCTGTTGTGGATTCTTTTACTATTTATTATATTGGACATATAAGATGTTGGTTTGTTTAGTGCGGAATAGTATTTATATTTTGAAGATTTTACTGCAGCATCGCAAGGAATGCAAATTAGTGATTTAAGTTTTTGTCTCAGATTTAAAAGTTCAGATTAGAGAGAGGATGATTGAGATTGATGGGCTAAAATTTCTGATTCTTTATTATGGATTTGGGTTTGGGTTTCTATGATCTTCCTTCTAGTCTCTTTTTTAATTTTTGACGAGATACCAATGAGGGTACCTCTAAGTATGGCTTTGTGGGAACACAAATTGTTGAAAGGGTTTGTAGAAGAAGATTTGTTGTCTAGAAAGAATTGAGAGATTGCCTTCTCTATGTTTTGTTTGTGAATGGGATTATGAATAATATTAGAGTTACACTTCCACATATTGGCTTTCTTGAGAGGGGGACCTAATAGAATTAAGCTAAGGACTGGTGCGTGGTCAGAAAAGGACTTTTTACCTATGGAAGCTGTTGTGAATTCTGCTCTTGGGTTCCCTCCAGTGGTTGTTGGTGGGAATGCAGTTGTCTCTGACTCGCAGTCCTGGCCAGGTGTATCAGATAATTACAATTCTGACTGGGATATTTAGGTGTGCAGGATCCTTTAGCCCCTGCCAGTTGTCAATGTTTCTCTGGAAGTGTTGGATCTCTGCCTGGCCTCTCCTGCTTATCTGCCAGTTCAGCAAAGATAAGTGTCTGTTGCTTTTCCTGTGGCACACATGCAGTGTGCTTATTTTCAGTACTGTTCGTTTGTTTTTCTTTTGTCCTGATTAGACTGTGTCTGTGTTTTCTTAGTCTGGTTGGTTTCACTGGAGTTGCAGATTTACGTTCCTACATCTTTTAGTAGATGTAGGAAGTTTTTTGTATATTCTGCTGTGGATTATTTTAAAGGGTTTTAATACTGACCACACAGAACTCTGTCCTATCCTGTCCTATCTAGCTAGAGTGGCCTCCTGTGCTAAATCCTGTTTTTTCTGCCTGTGTATGTTTTTTCCTCTCCGACTCACCGCCAATATTTGTGGGGGGCTGTCTATCCTTTGGGGATTTTCTCTGAGGCAAGACAGTATTCCGATTTCCATCTTTAGGGGTATTTAGTCCTCCGGCTATGTCGAGGTGTCTAGGTGTGTTAGGTACACTCCACGGCTACTTCTAGTTGCGGTGTTAAGTTCAGGTTTGCGGTCAGTATAGTGGCCACTTTCTCCAGTCAATGTTCTCATGCAGCTCCAAGGTCACCGGATCATAACAGTACAACTGGCCAACAATGAGTTAAATGCATCTCAGAAGAAGGGAAGGAAGCTCTTGAGCCATTTTTTTTCTCCAGTCTGTTTTGTGTTCTCTTCCTTCTTAATATCTGGGTGGCTGAGGAGCCTGGTGCAAGCATGAATGTTCAGGAATTAGCTTCTCGTGTAGACCAGCTTGCTGCTAGGGTGCAAGGTATTTCTGATTATATTGTTCAGACTCCTGCTTTAGAACCGAAGATTCCTACTCCTGATTTGTTTTCTGGTGAAAGGTCTAAATTTTTGAGTTTTAAAAACAACTGTGAACTGTTTTTTGACCTGAGACCTTGATCCTCTGGTGATTCCATTAGCAGGTAAAGATCGTAATCTCCCTGCTGCGTGGCGACCTGCATGATTGGGCGTTTTCCCTGGAATCTGGGAATCTGGCTTTGCTTAATATTGACTCCTTTTTTCAGGCTTTAGGACTATTATATGATGAACCTAATTCTGTGGATCAAGCTGAGAAGACCTTGTTGGCCCTGTCTCAGGGTCAAGAGGCGGCAGAATTGTATTGTCAGAAATTCAGAAAATGGTCTGTATTGACTAAATGGAATAATGATGCTTTGGCGGCAATTTTCAGAAGGGGGCTTTCTGAATCCGTTAAAGATGTTATGGTGGGGTTTCCCACGCCTTCCGGTCTGAGTGATTCTATGTCTCTGGCCAATCAGATTGACCGACGCCTGCGGGAGCACAGAACTGTGCACGCTGTGGCGTTATCCTCAGAGCAAATTTCTGAGCCTATGCAATGTGATAGAATTCTGTCTAGAACGGAACGACAAGGTTTCAGACGTCAAAATAGGTTGTGTTATTATTGTGGCGACTCTTCTCATGTCATTTCTGTCTGCCCTAAGCGGACAAAGAGGATCGCCAGTTCTATTACCATCAGTACTGTACAACCTAAATTTCTGTTATCTGTGTCCTTGATCTGCTCATTGTCATCATTTTCTGTCATGGCGTTTGTGGATTCAGGCGCCGCCTTGAATTTAATAGATTTTGAGTTTGCCAAGCGTTGTGGTTTTCCCTTGCAGCCTTTGCAGAACCCTATTCCTTTGAGGGGCATTGATGCTACACCCTTGGCTTGAAATAAGCCCCAGTTTTGGACACAGGTAACCATGCGCATGGCGCCAGCCCATCAGGAAGATTGTCGATTTCTGGTGTTGCATAACTTGCATGATGTTATCGTGCTGGGTTTTCCATGGTTGCAGGTACATAATCCTGTGTTGGACTGGAAGTCCATGTCTGTGAGTAGTTGGGGTTGTCAGGGGGTTCATAATGATGTTCCTTTGATGTCAATCTCCTCTTCTTCACCTTCTGAGATTCCAGAGTTTTTGTCTGATTTTCAGGATGTATTCGATGAGCCCAAGTCCAGTTCCCTTCCACCGCACAGGGACTGTGATTGTGCTATTGACTTGATTCCAGGCTGTAAGTTTCCTAAGGGTCGACTTTTTAATCTATCTGTGCCTGAACATACCGCCATGCGGAGCTATATTAAGGAGTCTTTGGAGAAAGGGCATATTCGGCCATCTTCTTCACCGTTGGGAGTGGTGTTTTTTTTTGTTGCTAAAAAAGATGGTTCCTTGAGACCCTGTATAGATTATCGCCTCTTGAATAAAATCACGGTCAAGTTTCAATATCCGTTACCTTTGCTTTCCGATTTGTTTGCTAGGATTAAGGGAGCTAGTTGGTTTACCAAGATTGACCTTCGAGGGGCATATAATCTTGTTCGTATTAAGCAGGGTGATGAATGGAAAGCTGCGTTTAACACACCCGAAGGCCATTTTGAATACCTTGTGATGTTATTTGGACTCTCTAATGCTCCATCTGTTTTTCAGTCCTTCATGCATGATATCTTCCGGACTTATCTTGATAAATTCTTGATTGTATATTTGGACGATATTTTGATTTTTTCCGATGATTGGGAGTCTCATGTGCAACAGGTCAGGATGGTATTTCAGATCCTTCGTGACAACGCCCTGTTTGTGAAAGGGTCTAAGTGTCTCTTTGGGGTACAGAAAGTCTCTTTTTTGGGCTTCATTTTTTCTCCTTTGTCTATAGAGATGGATCCGGTTAAGGTTCAGGCCATTCATGATTGGATTCAGCCCACATCCGTAAAGAGCCTTCAGAAATTTTTGGGTTTTGCAAATTTTTATCGCCATTTCATTGCTAATTTTTCCAGCGTTGTTAAACCCTTGACCGATTTGACGAAGAAGGGCGCTGATGTGGTGAATTGGTCCTCTGCGGCTGTCTCTGCCTTTCAGGAGCTTAAACGTCGATTTACTTCTGCTCCGGTGTTGCGCCAACCGGATGTTTCTCTTCCGTTTCAGGTTGAGGTTGACGCTTCTGAGATTGGGGCAGGGGCCGTTTTGTCTCAGAGGGATCCTGTTGGTTCCTTAATGAAACCGTGTGCCTTCTTTTCCCGTAAGTTTTCGCCTGCTGAACGCAATTATGATGTCGGCAATCGGGAGTTGTTGGCTATGAAGTGGGCGGTTGAGGAGTGGCGACATTGGCTTGAGGGAGCTAAGCACCGTATTGTGGTCTTGACCGATCATAAGAATTTGATTTATCTCGAGTCTGCTAAACGGCTGAATCCTAGACAGGCTCGATGGTCCTTGTTTTTTTCCCGTTTTGATTTCGTGGTCTCGTACCTTCCGTGTTCTAAGAATATTAAGGCTGATGCCCTCTCTAGGAGTTTTTTGCCTGATTCTCCTGAGGTCTTAGAGCCGGTCGGTATTCTGAAAGAGGGGGTGGTCCTTTCTGCCATTTCCCCTGATTTATGACGGGTTCTTCAGGAATTTCAGGTTGACAAACCTGACCGCTGTCCTGTGGGGAAATTGTTTGTTCCTGACAGATGGACTAGTAGAGTGATTTCTGATGTTCACTGTTCCGTGTTGGCTGGTCATCCTGGCATTTTTGGTACCAGAGATTTGGTTGTTAGGTCCTTTTGGTGGCCTTCATTGTCACATGATGTGCGTTCTTTTGTGCAGTCCTGTGGGACTTGTGCGTGGGCCAAGCCTTGTTGCTCCCGTGCTAGTGGGTTGCTTTTGCCATTGCCAGTCCCTGAGAGGCCCTGGACGCATATTATGATGGATTTTATTTCTGATCTTCTGGTCTCCCAGAAGATGTCTGTTATCTGGGTTGTTTGTGACCGGTTCTCTAAGATGGTTCATTTGGTGCCCTTTTGTGCTAGGCTGGGCATTGATTTGTCTTTTTCTTCTGCATTTCATCCCCAGACAAATGGCCAGACCGAGCGTACTAATCAGAACTTGGAGACTTATTTGAGATGCTTTGTGTCTGCTGATCAGGATGATTGGGTGGCCTTCTTGCCATTGGCCGAGTTTGCCCTTAATAATCGGGCTAGTTCTGCTACCTTGGTTTCGCCTTTCTTTTGTAATTTTGGTTTTCATCCTCGTTTTTCTTCTGGGCAGGTTGAGCCTTCTGACTGTCCTAGTGTGGATTCTGTGGTGGACAGGTTGCAGCAGATTTGGGCTCATGTGTGCCTTTCATCTGGCTCATCCTGATCGTCCTGGGGGCCCTGGTGAGGGTTTGGTGACCCCTCCTCAAGGGGAGGGTACTGTTGTGAATTCTGCTCTTGGGTTCCCTCCAGTGGTTGTTGGTGGGAATGCAGTTGTCTCTGACTCGCAGTCCTGGCCAGGTGTATCGGATAATTACAATTCTGACTGGGATATTTAGGTGTGCAGGATCCTTTAGCCCCTGCCAGTTGTCAATGTTTCTCTGGAAGTGTTGGATCTGTGCCTGGCCTCTCCTGCTTATCTGCCAGTTCAGCAAAGATAAGTGTCTGTTGCTTTTCCTGTGGCACACATGCAGTGTGCTTATTTTCAGTACTGTTCGTTTGTTTTTCTTTTGTCCTGATTAGACTGTGTCTGTGTTTTCTCAGTCTGGTTGGTTTCACTGGAGTTGCAGATTTACGCTCCTACATCTTTTAGTAGATGTAGGAAGTTTTTTGTATATTCTGCTGTGGATTTTTTGAAGGGTTTTAATACTGACCACACAGAACTCTGTCCTATCCTGTCCTATCTAGCTAGAGTGGCCTCCTGTGCTAAATCCTGTTTTTTCTGCCTGTGTATGTTTTTTCCTCTCCGACTCACCGCCAATATTTGTGGGGGGCTGTCTATCCTTTGGGGATTTTCTCTGAGGCAAGACAGTATTCCGATTTCCATCTTTAGGGGTATTTAGTCCTCCGGCTGTGTCGAGGTGTCTAGGTGTGTTAGGTACACTCCACGGCTACTTCTAGTTGCGGTGTTAAGTTCAGGTTTGCGGTCAGTATAGTGGTCACTTTCTCCAGTGAAAGTTCTCATGCAGCTCCTAGGTCACCGGATCATAACAGGAAACATCCAGAAGTCTAGGGAGAGTGAACACGTCCGTAAGGATTAAGTCAATCCGGGATGTGGACTGATGGACGTCAGAAAAGAAAGTATATTCTCTTGACGACGTGTTAAGGCAGCGGAATGCGTTGAATAGTTCATTTTTAAATATCCACTGGTTTAAATTTTTCGAGGACCTCCGAATGTGTGAGGAAGAATCTACAGTACTATCTGGTGTGATGTTAAAGTCTCCGACGAGATAGAGTTCTCCTTGTCTGACTTTGGAAATAATTTTCAGGAGTTTGTTTAGAAATCGAATCTGGTGACGGTTAGGAGCATATATGTTCACTAGGGTGCAAAGTTGTTTGTTAATTTCACAGACTAAGTTGAGGTATCTTCCGTTGGCGTCCTTGTATTCATTTATAGCTTCAAAGGGAGTAGAGGAACTAATCATGGTGATTACTCCTGCTTTTTTCTGAGGGCCGCAAGATACAAAGATATGGGGGAACTTAGTATGTTTAAGTTGTGGATGGTTATTAATCATGAATTTAGACTCCTGTATACAGGCGATATCGGTATGGGATCTTTCTAATTCCCTCCAAAGGGAGAACCTCTTCCGTGGGCTATTTAAGCCTTTCACGTTGTAAGAGGTAAGTTTAAAGCTCATAATGGATCTAGTTTGGAAAAGGTGCAAGAATGATTAGCAAATAACTGTGTATCCTATAACAAACAATTACAATTATAGAAAATGCTCAAATGCTTGAATGCAATCGGTGAGAATCAGCAAGAGTCGACCTGTGAAAAGGAACAGAGTAAAAACAATGAACAATAAACATAGGAAAATCACTCAATACTAGGCACTCGGGGTATTACTCGTGGACGGGTAATAGTGAAACCCAGTGTGAACATGGAAGGAACCTAGTAGTCAGTAAAGTTACTTGTCACTTTCCATTACTTTGTCTTGGTCTTGAGATGGACTTTAGAAAATTGGAACCTTCCACTGGGGTGAAGATGGGAATAGTTTTGCATTGGTAGCGAATTAGGAGTTTGAGGGGGAAACCCCAATTGTACGAAATTTATCTGTCCCTGAGAGCAGAGGTGACGCTGGAAAAGGAGCGTCTAGCGTCCAATGTAAATTTTGACAAATCTGGGAAGACTTTCAGGCTACTGTATGGGTCAGGAAATACTTTTTGTTCTTTTAGGTATTTTAGGATTTTTTCCTTCGTCTGGAAAAAGTGTACCCTCAGGATTGTGTCCCTGGGTACGTCAGATGCTAATTTTGGGGGCCGTGGAAGTCTGTGGGCCTTGTCTATCTTGAGATCAGATGAAGAAAGATTTGGGATGGCTGACTTAAAGATATCTTTGATATGATCGGAAAGTTGATCTGGTGGGACGCATTCCGGGATGCCGCGTATCTTTAAATTGTTACGGCGACTTCTGTCTTCCACGTCTGAGAGTTTGAGTTTGAGTTTATAGACCTCTGCAGAGAGTTCTTGTATGTCGAAGGACAAATCGGCAGATTTACGTTCGAGTCTCTGAAGTCTCTCTTCATGGTTGGCAATTTTTTCAGAGAACTTTTTGAACATGTTGTCCAATTTGCGGTCAAACTGTTGTCTTTGATCTTTGAAATTTTTGTCCATATCTCTTCTCATTTTTTCAATATTCTCAGATAGGTTGACCAAACAAGATAGCACTTCGCCCTGTAGCGATTCGGGACCTGCTTTGGATCTTGATAAAGATGGAAAGTTTTTTTCATAGTAATAGGTGTCCGTTCTGTTATTATATGAGGGAGGAGGATGGAACAGTGCACTGGAGCTTCAGTGCTTCAGCGGGCCACCGCTGTGACCGCAGCATTCAGGCGCCGCCGCCCACCCCCTCCTTCGTGTTGCTGTGTGGGTGGAGGCGCGCCGCTTATCAAAGCGCTTTGATTCTCACAGCAGGGGGGATTGGCAGTGGCGTCGGGACTTCAGATGGAGCCGCGCTTCTAGCCGGGTATGGTTGCTGGTGTAAGCCGCGCCTGGAGGTTCTGACGCGGAGAGCGGGGGGGGGGGGGGGGAGTGGCGGCGCGATGCTTCCAATAAGGGCGAGCGCTTACCAGTGCTGAGCTGGCCGGTTCTTATGATGAAAGTTGGGGCTATGGAAGCCCGATGTCTCTGTGATGTGTGGATCTAGATCCACGTTGGCTGTGTTTCCTTGTGCAGGGTGCCAGGGTCCCGCCGCTCTGTAATATGAGCCCAATGGCTGTGGCTGTGAGGGCCTTGATGAGAAGACTGACGTGGTTCAGGCCATAAACTGTGGTCCTTTGAGTTGCGCTGGCAATTGCTTCACAGGGAACTTCAGTGCCACTTCTCTCTTCAGGGAGGCACCTGTGTATTCCTGGGGGGTATGAGGAGCTCTCTGGCTGTCCCAGGCTTCTTAGGAGGATCAGGAAGGAGCCGGACCGGATGTGGAGAAATTTAGCCCCTGGCTTCAGGCCTGCAGTGAGGTGTAGGCCGCAAAGGCCTCAAATAGGTCCAAAATTGATCAAAATTGGTCCCAAGCGATTTAGTAGCTTTTTGAGGTGATGATAAAATGGAATCTGTGCTTTGATGGTTCAGATCCGTAGCTGATTAAGTCGGATTATAAGGGTTTCACAGGAGCACCCGGTTCCTATGTCCTCATGTCACAAGGTATAGGCCACGCCCCATGTCCTGCCCTTCTAAAATCAAGAAAGGCTGGAGTAAAAATCTAAACTCACTCTACCAACACCCAGACGTCTTGACAAAAAAAAAAGAAATATCTTTAGGTAGAAAGGTGGCGGGTCCATTCAGAACACTTTCCTTAGAAGATGTAGTGGTACCCCCATTGGGAGTTGTGCCAAAAAATGAACCCAATACATTCAGACTAATCCACCATTTGTCATATCCAAAGGGCAGGTCAGTAAATGCCAACATCGACGCGGAACCAAGTACAGTACTATGTACTGTACCTCCTTGGACAAGGCAATCAGGCGGGTCAAGAAGTTGGTAAGGGGCACCCTAATGGCCAAAACAGACATTGAGGGGGCGTTCCGGATACTACCTGTGCCTCCGAATAGTGTCCTCCCATTGGGTTGCTTCTGTGAAGGAGCATACTACATAGATCGCTGTTTGCCCATGGGGTGCTCCATGTCCTGCTCACTATTTGAGGCGTTTAGTTGCTTCCTCGAATGTGTCGTCATGGACGTTTGTAAGGCGGCACATATTATCCATTACCTCGCCCAAAAGATTCGCCACAGTGTGAAAACATGCGGTAGTCCACCTGTGAGAAGGAGAGAGCTGGAGGGAGAGTGGACACCTCAGAGCCGAGGGGTTAGATTGAGAAAGAAAGAAGGCGGTGTAGATTGCTTCATGGGTGGGGTACTCTGCTGAGTAGTAGAAATTGCTACTAGGCCCAAAAGGATTTCCTGGGCCAGATGCTGTTAAAAAATAGTACTTAGGTAAACAGGCGGTGTAGCTTAATTCATGGTTGGGGTACGCTGCTGAGTAGCACTAAATTCTACTAGGCCCAAACGGATTTCCTGGGCTAGATGCCATTACAAAATGGTAGTTAGGTAAACAGGTGGTGTAGCTTGCTTCATGGGTGGGGTACTCTGCTGAGTAGCACAAAATGCTGTTAGGTACAAAACGATTTCCTGGGCTAGATGCAGTTAAAAATTAGTAATTAGATCAACAGGCGGTGTAGCTTGCTTCATGGGTGGGGTACGCTGCTGAGTATCACTAAATTCTACTAGGCCCAAAAGGATTTCCTGGGCTAGATGCCGTTACAAAATAGTAGTTAGGTAAACAGGCGGTGTAGCTTGCTTCACGGGTGGGGTACGGTGCTGAGTATCACTAAAATCTAGGGTTGAGCGACCTTTACTTTTATAGGATCGGGTCGGTTTCACGAAACCCAACTTTTTCAAAAGTCGGGTCGAGTGAAATCGGCAGATCCTATAAAAAAGTCGGGGTCGGGGTCGGCCGAAACTCGAAACCCAATGCAATGCATTGGGTTTCCAATGGTTCCCAGGGTCTGAAGGAGAGGAAACTCTCCTTCAGGCCCTGCGATCCATATTTAAGTGTAAAATAAAGAATAAAAATAAAAAATATCGCTATACTTACCCTCTGACGCACCCTGGTACTAACCGGGAACCTTCCTTCCTTCGAATCAGGAAAATAGTACTTAGGTAAACAGGCAGTGTAGCTTGCTTCATGGGCGAAGTACGCTGCTAAGTAGCACCAAATTCTATTAGGCCCAAAAGGATTTCCTGGGCTACATGCCATTAAAAATAGTACTTAGGTAAACAGGTGGTGGGTGGCTGGGCTACTTTGCTGACTAGCAGACACCGAAGCTTTGGAGCAGACCTCTGAATACCAGGCCATAGTATAAGGAAACAACTCTGCAGACGACCCCACCCACCTGGAATTGACGATGGAAATGTCATGTAAATCTCATCAAGGGGACAAAATAAAAGAGTCTCCATTTTTTCCAAAAATTCGGCCACAGACACCACTTAAGTGGCATCAATTTCGCCAGAGTTTTTTAAAATGGTTGGTGAAGTGATTTTCAAAAATCATCAAGCTTTTAGTCTCCCCAAGATGACACAGGGGTAGAATAGTCCTTGTGGATCCAGGATTTGTTCATCTTGATGAATGTTAGTCTGTCTATATTGTCACTGGACAGCCGCGTGCGCTTATCTGTCAGCACACCACCAGCGGCGCTGAACACACGTTCAGAGAGAACGCTGGCTGCGGGGCACGACAAGATGTCCAAGGCGTGAGTGGTGAGCTCAGGCCATTTTTCAAGATTGGAAGCCCAAAATGAGCAAAGGTCCAGTTCCACAGTAATGGCATCGATGTTAACTTGGAGATACTCTTGTACCATCCTCTCTAGGCGTTGGCTGTGCGTCAGACTTCTTGTCTCCTGTGGCCTTGCAAATGATGGTCTAAAAAAAATCTTGAAACGATTGGAAAAAATTGCTGTTACCACCAGATATGATGTTACTGTTGTGGTTTGAGTGATGACTCGATAGTCCCACGGTTGGCATTTTAGAACTCAGAGATTGACTATGTGCACCACTGGTGTTTTGTGGAAAAGCAGATGTTAGATTCTGTAACAGTATCTGCTGATACTCCTGCATGCGTGAATCCCTTTCTATGGCAGGAATTATTTTGCCAAATTTGCTTTTGTCCTGGGGATCTAAGAGTGTGGCAACCCAGTAGTCGGCATTACTTCGGATTCTGACAATCCGAGGGTCATGTTGCAGGTAGTGCAGCAAGAAGGCACTCATGTGTCTTGCGCATCCAGGAGGACCAAGTCTGTGTTGTCTTGGTGGTGGCGAGGTGAGAATCATGCTTACTTCGTCTGCCCTCTCCCCCCAACCTCGCACAACAGAAATTTGATCATGGTCTCCCTCATCTGATGAGTCTTCCATGCCCAGCGCCAGTTCATCCTCCACTTCTTCCTCGCCTCCTGCACCTTCCTGAACAGTTTGGCTGCTACCAAGTGCCCTCGGTAACCCCTCTCCGCCAGCCTCCAATGCCAGCCACCTTGGTGCCGCCAACCTTCTTGACCTTGGAGATATGATCCCTTCCGCATACGACTCCTCCTGTTCCTCCTCCTCTTGTTCCACCACCTGACTCCGAACACTGTGTAAGGCCAGTCTCACACGTCCAGATAATTCCGGTACCGGAAAAATCGGTACTGGAATTATCCGTGTCCGTGTGTCCACGTGGCACATCAGTGTGGCACACGTGCGGCATCCATGTGCCGCCCGTGTGCCGACTGGGTACCACACGCACTGTGCAGGAGACAGTGCTACAGTTAAGCGCTGTCCCCTGCATCTGGTGCTGAAGCCGCCACTCATTTCTTCTCTCCAGCAGCGTTCGCTGGAAAGAAGGAATGAATAATCTTTTTTTTTAATTTATTTTTGTTTTTAAAATAATTTGCCAGTAATCTGCCCCCTCCCACCCCCTGTGCACCCACCCGCTGGCATTAAAATACTTACCAAGCTCCCTCAGCGCTTGCATCCTCTCAGCATTGCAGCTCTTCCTGTATGAGTGGTCATGTGGGGCCGCTTATTACAGTAATGACTATGCGGATCCACCCCTATGGGAGGTGGAGCCGCATATTCATCACTGTAATGTGCGGCACCACGTGACCGCTCATACAGGACAAGCAGGACAAGCAGCGATGTGCTCCAGCATGTAAATCACCGGAATGGTCATGCTGATAATTGCATTGTCAGCACTAAAACATCTTCGTTGCTATTTCAAAACTGTGCAGAAGGGTGCATAGGTCCCTGATCTGAGACCACTCCTGCAGCGTGATTTGCCCCACCTCTTGATCTCGTTGGCCCAGGCTATACATTGTAATGTATTGCACCAGGGCTCGTCGGTGCTGCCACAGTCGCTGCAACATGTGCAGAGTTGAATTCCACCATGTGGGCACATCGCATTTCAGCCGGTGAACTGGCAGGCCCAACGACTTTTGTAGAGATGCAAGTCGTCGAGCTGCGGGATGTGAATGGCGGAAGTGAGCACACAGTGACTGTGCCCTCTGCAGAAGCCCATCTAGTCCAGGATAGTGGGATAAAAATTGCTGGACAACCAGGTTCAAAACGTGAGCCATACAAGGCAGGTGTGTGACATTGCCCCAGCGAAGGGCCGCACCCTGGTTTGCAACATTGTCGCACACAGCCTTCCCTGGCTGCAGGTTGAGTGGATACAACCATTGATGGAACTCGGTCTCCAGAGCTGACCACAACTCCTCTCCTGTGTGACTCACATTTCCCAGACATTTCAATGTAAACACTGCCTGATGCCATTGTGCCCTGGTGACAGCATAGTGAGGAGGTGTGCAGGATTCCTTCTGCGCAGTTACATCGCGGGTGGCATTACCAGACAGACTTTGGGTGCAGGTGAAGGACCAAGAGGAGGTTGAGGAGGCAGAAGCAGTGGAGGAACTTCTAGATACAGAGGATCGATGAGCAACTCATGGCGACAGCAAGACTTGGACAGCAGCCCCTTCTGATGTCGCCGTAGTTACCCAGTGCCCAGTCACCAACATGTAACGCCCCTGTCCATGTCTACTTGTCCAAGTGTCTGTGGTGAAATGCACCCTTTCACACACAGAGTTTCTCAAGGAAGCAGTGATGTTGTGTGCGACATGCTGGTGTAGCGCAGGCACAGCTTTCTTTGAGAAGTAGTGGTGATTGGGCATCTGGTACTGGGGCACTGCGACAGACATAAGGTCTCGAAAATCCTCTGTGTCCACCAGGTGGAAAGGCAGCATTTCTGTAGCCAACAGCTTGCTGATGGAGTAATTCAAACTCTTAGCTTTGTCATGGCTAGGAAGAAATGGTCTTTTACTTGTCCACATCTGAGGGACTGAGGGCTGGCTGCCGTGCTGAGGTGGAGGTGAGTAGGGTGTCCTGTTGTGGATTCTGTTTTTGGGCTCCCTCTGGTGGTTACAGATGGTACTGGGTGACTTGTGTTCTCTGCGGTCTCTGGTGTCCACCTGTTCTATCAGGATATGGGAGTTTCCTATTTAACCTGGCTTTCTTGTCATTTCCTCGCCGGCTATCAATGTAATCAGTGTGTCTTGTTACCTCTGCTTCCCGCTTCTGTATTCTTCAGGACAAGCTAAGTTTTTGATTTTCCTGTTCCACGTTTTGCTTAATTTTTGTCTTAGTCCAGCTTGCAGATATGTGATTCCTTTTTGCTGGTTGCTCTAGTGGGCTGATATTACTCCTCATGTTCCATGAGTTGGAACATGAGTTCAAGTAATTTCAGGATGGTTTTTTGTAGGGTTTTTCGCTGACCGTGCAGTTCACTTTTGTATCCTCTGCTATCTAGCTTTAGCGGGCCTCATTTTGCTGAATCTGTTTTCATAACTACGTATGTGCTTTCCTCTCATTTCACCGTCATTACATGTGGGGGGCTGCTATTTCTGTGGGGTGTTTCTCTGGAGGCAAGAGAGGTCTGTGTTTCTTCTAATAGGAAAAGTTAGTTCTTCGGCTGGCGCGAGACGTCTAGAATCATCGTAGGCACGTTCCCCGGCTACAGCTAGTTGTGTGTTGAGGTTCAGGATCGCGGTCAGCTCAGTTTCCATCACCCTAGAGCTTGTTTTGTTTTTTGTGCTTGTGCTTTTGTGATCCCCTGCCATTGGGATCATGACAGTATAGCCGGCAAAAAAGTGGTAATCGTATTGGCTGAAGTAGGAGGAAAAGTAGTCTGAGGAAGTTTTTTTTTTTTTTTCCCCTCAGAGTTTGCTGCATAGCCTTAATTGCAGCCTGGCTGCGTCTTACCTCCTCTTAATCCTTGAATGGCTCTGACCTCAGCTGTTTATCATGGACGTCCAGAGTTTGGCTTCCAGCCTGAATAATCTTGCTGCTAAGGTTCAAAATATACAAGATTTTGTTGTACATGCTCCTATGTCTGAACCTAGAATTCCTATCCCAGAGTTTTTTTCTGGAGATAGATCTAGTTTTCTGAATTTTAGGAACAATTGCAAGTTGTTTCTTTCTTTGAAATCTCGCTCTTCTGGAGACCCTGCTCAGCAAGTCAAGATTGTTGTATCTTTCCTGCGGGGTGACCCTCAGAATTGGGCATTTGCATTGGCACCAGGGGATCCTGCGTTGCTCAATGTGGATGCGTTTTTTCTGGCATTGGGTTTGCTCTATGAGGAACCTAACCTAGAGATTCAGGCTGAAAAAGCTTTATTGGCTCTCTCTCAGGGGCAAGATGAAGCAGAAATATATTGTCAGAAATTTCGGAAATGGTCGGTGCTTACTCAGTGGAATGAGTGCGCCCTGGCTGCAAGATTCAGAGATGGCCTTTCTGAGGCCATTAAAGATGTCATGGTGGGGTTCCCTGCGCCTACAGGTCTGAATGAGTCTATGACTATGGCTATTCAGATTGATCGGCGTTTACGGGAGCGCAAACCTGTGCACCATTTGGCGGTGTCTTCTGAACAGGCACCTGAGACAATGCAATGTGATAGAATTCAGTCCAGAAGTGAACGGCAAAACTATAGGCGGAAAAATGGGTTGTGTTTTTATTGTGGTGATTCAGCTCATGTTATATCAGCATGCTCTAAACGCACAAAAAAGGTTGATAAGTCTGTTGCCATTAGTACTTTACAGTCTAAGTTCATTCTGTCTGTGACTCTGATTTGTTCATTATCAGCCATTTCCGTCGATGCCTATGTGGATTCAGGCGCTGCCCTGAGTCTTATGGATTGGTCATTTGCCAACCGCTGTGGGTTTAGTCTGGAGCCTCTGGAAGTCCCTATTCCTTTGAAAGGAATTGATTCTACGCCTTTGGCTATGAATAAACCTCAGTACTGGACACAAGTGACCATGCGTATGACTCCCGTTCATCAGGAGGGGATTCGCTTCCTGGTACTGTATAATTTACATGATGTCTTAGTGCTTGGTCTGCCATGGTTACAAACTCATAACCCAGTCTTGAACTGGAAAACGATGTCTGTGTTAAGCTGGGGATGTCAGGGGATTCATGATGATGCACCTCCGATTTCTATCGCTTCATCTACTCCTTCTGAGGTTCCGGTATTTTTGTCTGATTATCGGGATGTTTTTGAGGAGCCTAAGCTCAATTCGCTTCTTCCTCACAGGGATTGCGATTGTGCTAGAGATTTGATTCCTGGCAGTAAATTTCCTAAAGGTCGTTTGTTCAATCTGTCAGTGCCAGAGCATACTGCTATGTGGGATTATGTTACGGAGTCCTTGGAAAAGGGACATATCCGTCCATCTTCGTCCCCTTTGGGAGCAGGTTTTTTTTGTGTGGCCAAAAAAGATGGTTCCTTGAGGCCTTGTATAGATTACCGTCTTTTGAATAAGATTACAGTTAAATATCAGTATCCTTTGCCATTGTTGACTGATTTGTTCGCGTGCATTAAGGGGGCTAAATGGTTCACTAAGATTGATCTTCGGGGTGCGTATAATCTTGTGCGGATAAAGCAGGGTGATGAGTGGAAAACCGCATTTAATACGCCTGAGGGCCATTTTGAGTATTTGGTGATGCCTTTTGGACTTTCTAATGCTCCTTCTTTCTTCCAGTCCTTTATGCACGATATTTTCCGTGAATATCTGGATAAATTTATGATTGTGTATTTGGATGATGTTTTGGTTTTTTCGGATGACTGGGAGTCCCATGTTCAGCAGGTCAGGAAGGTGTTTCAGGTCCTGCGGGCCAATTCTTTGTTTGTAAAAGGTTCAAAGTGTCTCTTTGGAGTCCAGAAGATTTCTTTTTTGGGGTATATTTTTTCCCCTTCTACTATTGAGATGGATCCCGTCAAGGTTCAGGCTATTTGTGACTGGACGCAGCCTACATCTCTTAAGAGTCTACAGAAGTTCTTGGGCTTTGCTAATTTTTATCGTCGTTTCATAACTAATTTTTCTAGTGTTGTTAAGCCTTTGACGGATTTGACTAAGAAGGGTGCTGATGTTGTTGATTGGTCTCCTGCGGCTGTGGAGGCCTTTCAGGAACTTAAGCGCCGGTTTTCTTCTGCTCCTGTGTTGCGTCAGCCAGATGTTTTGCTTCCTTTTCAGGTTGAGGTTGATGCTTCCGAGATTGGAGCGGGGGCAGTTTTGTCACAGAGAAGCTCCGATTGCTCAGTGATGAAGCCATGTGCGTTCTTTTCTAGAAAGTTTTCGCCCACTGAGCGGAATTATGATGTTGGTAATCGGGAGCTTTTGGCCATGAAGTGGGCATTTGAGGAGTGGCGTCATTGGCTTGAGGGTGCTAGACATCGTGTGGTGGTCTTGACTGATCACAAAAATCTGATTTACCTTGAGTCTGCCAAGCGTCTGAATCCTAGACAGGCTCGTTGGTCACTGTTTTTCTCCCGTTTCGATTTTGTGGTTTCATACCTGCCAGGTTCAAAGAATGTGAAGGCGGATGCTCTTTCTAGGAGTTTTGTGCCTGACTCCCCTGGAAATTCTGAGCCCATTGGTATCCTTAGGGATGGGGTGATTTTGTCGGCTGTCTCCCCAGACTTGCGACGTGCTTTGCAGGAGTTTCAGGTGGATAAACCTGATCGTTGTCCGCCTGAAAGACTGTTTGTTCCGGATAATTGGACCAGTAGAGTCATCTCCGAGGTCCATTCTTCTGTGTTGGCAGGTCATCCTGGAATATTTGGTACTAGAGACTTGGTGGCCAGGTCTTTTTGGTGGCCTTCCTTGTCGAGGGATGTGCGTTCTTTTGTGCAGTCTTGTGAAGTTTGCGCTCGGGCTAAGCCTTGCTGTTCTCGGGCCAGTGGATTGTTGTCACCTTTGCCTATTCCGAAGAGGCCTTGGACACACATTTCCGTGGACTTTATTTCGGATCTCCCTGTCTCTCAAAAAATGTCCGTCATCTGGGTTGTGTGTGACCGCTTTTCTAAGATGGTTCATCTGGTACCCTTGCCTAAGTTGCCTTCCTCCTCTGAGTTGGTCCCTCTGTTTTTTCAGAACGTGGTTCGTTTGCATGGGATTCCGGAGAACATCGTTTCTGACAGGGGATCCCAGTTTGTGTCTAGATTTTGGCAGACGTTCTGTGCTAAGATGGGCATTGATTTGTCCTTTTCGTCTGTATTCCATCCTCAGACGAATGGCCAGACGGAACAAACTAATCAGACCTTGGAAACTTATTTAAGGTGTTTTGTTTCTGCTGATCAAGATGACTGGGTTACCTTTTTGCCGCTTGCCGAATTTGCCCTTATTAATCGGGCTAGTTCTGCTACCTTGGTTTCTACTTTCTTTTGTAATTCGGGGTTTCATCCTTGTTTTTCCTCTGGTCAGGTGGAGCCTTCTGATTGTCCTGGAGTGGACATGGTGGTGGATAGGTTGCATCAGATTTGGAGTCATGTGGTGGACAATTTGAAGTTGTCCCAGGAGAGGGCTCAGCAGTTTGCTAATCGCCGTCGCCGCGTGGGTCCTCGACTTCGTGTTGGGGACTTGGTGTGGTTGTCTTCTCGTTTTGTTCCTATGAAGGTCTCTTCTCCTAAGTTCAAGCCTCGGTTCATCGGTCCCTATAGGATCTTGGAAATTCTTAACCCTGTGTCGTTTCGTTTGGATCTCCCGGCATCGTTTGCTATTCATAATGTGTTCCATCGGTCGTTGTTGCGGAAGTATGAGGTACCTGTTGTTCCTTCGCTTGAGCCTCCTGCTCTGGTGCTGGTGGAGGGAGAATTTGAGTATGTTGTGGAGAAGATCTTGGATTCTCGTGTTTCCAGACGGAAACTCCAATATTTGTTCAAGTGGAAGGGTTATGGTCAGGAGGATAATTCTTGGGTGGTTGCCTCTGATGTTCATGCTGCTGATTTGGTCCGTGCATTTCATAGGGCTCATCCTGGTCGCCCTGGTGGTTCTCGTGAGGGTTCGGTGACCCCTCCTCAAGGGGGGGGTACTGTTGTGGATTCTGTTTTTGGGCTCCCTCTGGTGGTTACAGATGGTACTGGGTGACTTGTGTTCTCTGCGGTCTCTGGTGTCCACCTGTTCTATCAGGATATGGGAGTTTCCTAGTTAACCTGGCTTTCTTGTCATTTCCTCGCCGGCTATCAATGTAATCAGTGTGTCTTGTTACCTCTGCTTCCCGCTTCTGTATTGTTCAGGACAAGCTAAGTTTTTGATTTTCCTGTTCCACGTTTTGCTTAATTTTTGTCTTAGTCCAGCTTGCAGATATGTGATTCCTTTTTGCTGGTTGCTCTAGTGGGCTGATATTACTCCTCATGTTCCATGAGTTGGAACATGAGTTCAAGTAATTTCAGGATGGTTTTTTGTAGGGTTTTTCGCTGACCGCGCAGTTCACTTTTGTATCCTCTGCTATCTAGCTTTAGCGGGCCTCATTTTGCTGAATATGTTTTCATAACTACGTATGTGCTTTCCTCTCATTTCACCGTCATTACATGTGGGGGGCTGCTATTTCTGTGGGGTGTTTCTCTGGAGGCAAGAGAGGTCTGTGTTTCTTCTAATAGGGAAAGTTAGTTCTTCGGCTGGCGCGAGACGTCTAGAATCATCGTAGGCACGTTCCCCGGCTACAGCTAGTTGTGTGTTGAGGTTCAGGATCGCGGTCAGCTCAGTTTCCATCACCCTAGAGCTTGTTTTGTTTTTTGTGCTTGTCCTTTTGTGATCCCCTGCCATTGGGATCATGACAGTGTCCCTGGCAAACTGCTGGTCTGTGAGGAAGGTGCAGGTGGAGATGTTATGTTGCCTTAATCAAAATGTGGTGTCGATGTCGGAGAGCGCTCAACACCAGCAGGTGTTTCCACTAGCAAATGTCCTGACGACCTGCCAATCACACTGGCTGTTGCGGGTAAAGAGGTGGAAGGTCTGCATCCAAAACCATGTGCGACTGCTGTCCCCACAGTCACAGAGGATGAAGAGGACACCGGTGCACTTGATGGGGTAGATGGTGGTTGATCTGGCCCTTTAGGCCGCATTGTAGCACAGTGAGCTTCCCTTTGCAACTTATGCCTCATATCCATGTGACGGTTCATGCATGAAGTACTCAAGCTAGTGATTTTTTTGCCTCTACTGAGATTTTGTTGACAAATCTTACAGACAACATGAGTTGGGTCATCCTTTGCGATGTCAAAAAATGCCCAGGCTATGCAAGGCTTAGAGCACGTGCGACCTGAAGAGCCACCACGACTTCAGGTCTGAGGCACAGTTGGGGTTGGGGATGCAGTTGTTGATGTGCTTCCAGTTCTCCGTCTCTGTCCAGGAAGGCGCACCATTGTTGTGAATTCCACTCTTGGGCTCCCTCCGGTGGTTGTAAGTGGCACTTTTGTGAGTTCTGCTCTTGGGCTCCCTCTTGTGGTTTCAAGTGGTATGGCTGCTCCTTGGAGTTAGCTGTCATCAGCTGCCTCTACTTATCGTCTCTTCTGCTCGGCTATTTAGGCCTGGCTCTTTCTTCAGCCAGTGCCACTTGTAGATGGTTCCTGATTGGATTCACATCTCTTTGGATTTCCCTGTTATCCTGACCAGTTCAGCAAAGCTAAGTTTTTGCTTGCGCTTTTCTGTTCACAGATTGTGGACTTATCCGTTCAGTGCTTTCTATGTTTGTCCAGCGTTATCTGTATGAATTAATTCTGTCTTGCTGGAAGCTCTGGGAAGCAGATTTACCCTCCACACCTTTAGTCAGGTATGGAGATTTTTTGTAAACTCTGTGTGGATTTTTGTAGTGTTTTATACTGACCGCACAGTATTCCATCCTGTCCTATCTATCAAGCTAGACTGGCCTCCTGTGCTCATCCTGGTTTCATTCTGTGTATGTCTTTTCCCTCTCCACTCACAGTCATTATTTGTGGGGGGCTAATCTATCCTTTGGGGATTTTCTCTGAGGCAAGATAGTTTTCCTGCTTCTGTCCTTAGGGGTAGTTAGCTCTTAGGCTGTGACGAGATGCCTAGGGAGAGTTAGGAGCATTCCACGGCTACTTCTAGTGTTGTGTTGAGCTTAGGGACTGCGGTCAGTACAGTTACCACTTCCTTCAGAGCTCTTTCCATGTTGCTCCTTGACCACCGAATCATAACAACGGTTACCTCATCATCAGACTTGTCACTAGCATCTTCCTCCACCTCCTCTGCTGACCTCATGGACTGGCAGACTGGGGGTTGACAGTAAGTGGGGTCTACAACCTCGTCATCATCATCCTGTGTGTTCTCACACCCGTCGTCCTCAGAGCCAACCTCTTCCTGCCCCGACCGAAAAGTCAAGTTTTCGTTCCAATCAGGTATCTCAGTCTCATCATCATCTTCCTCATTGTCTCCACCAACAGGAGTTACAGTTTGGGAATGAGGGTCTGCATTATGCTCAGAACCTTCTTCATCTGGGCCTGGATCCGACTCACAAAGATTCTGGGCATCAGTGCAGATCATTTCCTCGTCTGGATTCACAGAAGCTCTGGAGCAGACCTCTGATTCCCAGGCTATAGTATGCGTAAACAGCTCTACAGACTCAACAATGTGTGTTACCCCATGCTCAGACGGGCAGCTGGAGACTTGGGAGCTGTGAGGAAGTGTGATTGGGGTGACAACTCTGAGGACTGGAGTAGCTGTGATGTTGAAGTTGACATGGAGGAGAGCCCACTTGAACGAGCACTTGATATCCCTTCAAGCACCTGCTGTTTTTGTGCCTCATCTGGAAATTTTGGCGATGCTTGTAGAGATGGTCGTAAGAAAGGGATCATATCAGATTGTCCTCGAAAAGAAGTAGACATTTTTCTTTGGCTGGAAGATGGTCTTTCTTCTGCAGATGTTATTGTTGCTTTACCACCTACCCCACGGAAATAACCTTTTTTTCCTTTCCAACACGCCTATTCCCCTTTCCACCAGCAGCAGGCCTTTTGCCACTCATTTTAGTGCTTAACTAATTGGCAACTCTGTATCTGTAGTTGTTGGCACAACAACCGATGGATGAAAACCAAGCAGAACTGAGTGGCCAAACTGTGGTACTAGGCCCAAAACTAATGACTGCATTAGATGCAGTGAAAATGGAGATACACAGGCGGTAAAGTTTGTTTCACAGGCGGGCTACTCTGCTGACGTGCAGACACTGCTCCTAGGCCCTAAACTAATAACTGGATTAGATGCAGTGAAAATAGAGATACACAGGCAGTATAGTTTGTTTCACAGGCAGGCTACTCTGCTGACGTGCAGACACTACTCCTAGGCCCTAAACTAATAACTGGATTAGATGCAGTGAAAATAGAGATACACAGGCGGTATAGTTTGTTTCACAGGCGGGCTACTCTGCTGACATGCAGACACTGCTCCTAGGCCCTAAACTAACTGGATTAGATGCAGTGAAAATAGAGATACACAGGCAGTATAGTTTGTTTCACAGGCGGGCTACTCTGCTGACATGCAGACACTGCTCTTAGGCCCTAAACTATTTACTGGATTAGATGCAGTGAAAATAGAGATACACAGGCAGTATAGTTTGTTTCACAGACGGGCTACTCTGCTGACGTGCAGACACTGCTCCTAAGCCCAAAACTAATAACTGGATTAGATGCAGTGAAAAAAGAGATACACAGGTGGTATAGTTTGTTTCACAGGTGGACTACTCTGCTGACGTGCAGACACTGCTCCTAGGCCCTAAACTAATAACTGGATAAGATGCAGTGAAAATAGAGATACACAGGCGGTATTGTTTGTTTCACAGGCGAGCTACTCTGCTGACGTGCAGAGACTGCTCCTAGGCCCTAAACTAATAACTGGATTAGATGCAGTGAAAATAGAGATACACAGGCGGTATAGTTTGTTTCACAGGCGGGCTACTCTGCTGATGTGCAGACACTGCTCCTAGGCCCTAAACTAATAACTGGACTAGATGCAGTGAAAATAGAGATACACAGGCGGTATAGTTTGTTTCACAGGCGGGCTACTCTGCTGACGTGCAGACACTGCTCCTAGGCCATAAACTAATAACTGGATTAGATGCAGTGAAAATAGTGATACACAGGCGGTATAGTTTGTTTCACAGGCGGGTTACTCTGCTGACGTGCAGACACTGCTCCTAGGCCCTAAACTAATAACTGGATTAGATGCAGTGAAAATAGAGATACACAGGCGGTATAGTTTGTTTCACAGGGGGGCTACTCTGCTGATGTGCAGACACTGCTCATAGGCCCAAAACTAATAACTGGATTAGATGCAGTGAAAATAGAGATACACAGGCGGTATAGTTTGTTTCACAGGGGGGCTACTCTGCTGACATGCAGACACTGCTCCTAGGCCCTGAACTAATAACTGGATTAGATGCAGTGAAAATAGAGATACACAGGCGGTATAGTTTGTTTCACAGGCGGGCTACTCTGCTGACGTGCAGACACTGCTCCTAGGCCCTAAACTATTAACTGGACTAGATGCAGTGAAAAAAGAGATACACAGGTGGTGTAGTTAGTTTCACAGATGGGCTACTCAGATGACTATCAGACAATGCTACTAGCCCAAAAGGATTGGCTGTGCTAGATTACACCAAATGCTGTGACAAACACTTGCACAGCACTGGCACAGACCTGCCTGGCAAACAATGCTATGAACTGCTGTAACGTATCCTGAAAAGGGCTGATATTACAACTAGTCCCGACTCCTCCCGACTCCCTAAACCTATCTCTCTGACAAGTTGCTCCAAAAAAACACTCTTTGTCTGTATAGCGGCCACAGCAGCAGCTGTGCCGTCTAACACTAAGCTGCAGCAGTGAGGAAATGGTGGCGACAGGGCAAATGGCTGGTTCTTATACGGCAAGGACATGTGACATACACAGCCAATGACACATGCCCTTGCTTGTGTGCATCACATGCATATTGCTGTGTGTGTGCGCACTGCTGATAGGCTGAGAGACTGCACCGCCCCACTGTAAATGCGGGAAAGAAAAAAAATGGAGATCGGCGTTATTTCAGCACAGATCTATTCCCTGCCCACTATACACTGAAACAGTCTATTAACAATGATAAACAGTTTTAATGTGAAAATCAAGCGAGGCTTTTGCTGAACAAACAGTTATCAAACAGAAACTCGAACAGCTGAATTTTAAGCAAATTGTTCGGGTTCGTCGAACGACTCGAACACCGCGCAAAACAGATCGAATTTGAGATTGGCGAACAGTTTGACTCAAACACCGCTCATTTAGTAAACTGTACCAATTTTTTTGAGGAGTATCACCGATTTCTCTATGTTCAGAGTTGAACTGTGTTATAAAGTTCAGCATATATTCCTTATCAGTAGATAAGGAATATATGCTGAACTTTACACTAAATGACCCCATATTAAGTAAAACTCTTCCTACCCCAAGGTCACTTTCTGTAGAGCCCCCACTATTACTGTAGCTGCATGAGGCTCAATGGTCACATGCTGGGCACCACTGTTTAACCTTTTCCGAGGTGATTTTCCATTTTTGCTCTTTTATTTTTTTTCTTCTTCTTCAAAGAGAAAATGACTTTTTTATTTTACCATCAACAGAGCTATGTGTGGGTTATGTGTTTCAATCACCTGTGATCCAATGCTTTCCTGTCTGTATACTCTCTTTTGTGTCCTCACTAGGGATAAGCCAGCACTAAAATGCTTGGATGCTCTTTACTAGAGCATAGCAATTCCTAATGCTCGGTTGTTCGTTTAGAGTAACGAGTATAATGGGAGTCAATGGGAAATCCAAGCATTTTTATAGCAGACCCTACTAGGAGTTCTGGAGGGCAGTGCAAATGTTGAAATGGATGGAAAAAGTGCTGAATGGAAGGAGAACAGCATAAATCATTGAAGACACTAACTCTAGTACCTCATTCAAATATTGTGAACAAAGTGAAGTTGTTTTACTTCTACGCTTAAAAGCTCTGCACACAGTGCAAAGCCTGCAAACAATTGCCAGCAGGGTCATCCATACACCCTTCAAGACACCAACTGTTTTACCTCATTCACATATTGTGAACATCCTCTGTATCTAGCTATCGCCCTATATAACTTCTCCCCTATACCTCAAAACTACTGGAACAACACATTCATCTTGAACTGTCCTCCCATCTCTCTTCCTGCTCCCTCTTCGACCGCTTACAATCTGGCTTCCGGTTACACCACTCCCCTGAAACTGCCCTAACTAAGGTCACCAATGACCTAATAACTGCCAAGAGCAAGCGACACTACTCTGTCCTCCTCCTCCTGGACCTGTCCTCTGCCTTTGGCACAATGGACCATTCCGTATTGTTCCAGATCCTCTCATCCCTTGGCATCACAGACTTGGCCCTATCCTGGATCTAGTCATACCTAACAGACCGGACATTCAGCATCTCCCACTCACACACCACCTCCTCACCTTGCCCCCTATCTGTCGGAGTCCCGCAAGGTTCAGTCCTAGGGCCACTGCTCTTCTCCATTTACACCTTTGGCCTGGGACAGCTCATAGAATCTCATGGCTTTCAGTATCACCTCTATGCTGATGACACACAGATCTACATCTCTGGACCAGATATCACCAGCCTGCTAACCAGAATCCCTCAATATCTGTCTGCTATTTCATCATTCTTCTCTGCTAGATTTCTAACACTTAACGTGGACAAAACAGAATTCATCATCTTTCCCCCATCTCACGCGACCCCCCCCAACGAACCTATTCATTACACTAAACAGCTGCCCACTCTCCCCAGTCCCACAAGCTCACTGCCTTGGGGTAGTCCTTGACACTGATATCTCCTGAAAACCATATATCCAAGCCCTTTCCACTTCCTGCCGCCTTCAACTCAAAAATATCTCACGGATCATACATTCCTAAACCAAGAATCTGTAAAAACCCTGGTCCATGCCCTCATCATCTCCCGCCTCGACTACTGCAACCTCCTGCTCTGTGGCCTCCCCTCTAACACTCTCGCACCCCTCCAATCTAATCTAAACTCTGCTGTCCAACTAATCCACCTGTCCCTCCACTATTCCCCGGCCTCTCCCCTCTGTCAATCCCTTCACTGGCTCCCCATTGCCCAGAGACTCCAGTACAAAACCCTAGCCATGACATACAAAGCCATCCACAACCTGTCTCCTCCATACATCTGTGACCTCGCCTCCTGGTACTTACCTACATGTAACCTCCGATCCTCACAAGATCTCCTTCTCTACTCCCCTCTTATCTCCTCTTCCCACAATCGCATACAAGATTTCTCTCGCGCATCACCCCTACTGTGGAACTCTCTACTACAACATATCAGACTCTCGCCTACCATCGAAACCTTCAAAAAGAACATGAAGACCTACCTATTCTGACAAGCCTACAACTTGCAGTAACCACCGATCGACCAAACTGCTGCATGACCAGCTCTACCCTCACCTATTGAATCCTCACCCATCCCTTGTAGATTGTGAGCCCTCGTGGGCAGGGTCCTCTCTCCTACTGTACCAGTTGTGACTTGTATTGTTTAAGAATATTGTACTTGTTTTCACTATGTATATCCCTCGTCACATGTAAAGCGCCATGGAATAGATGGTGCTATAATAATTAATAATAATAATCCATACACCATTCAAGGCACCAACTGTAGTGCCTCATTCACATATTATGAGCAAAGTGTATTTGTGGTACTTCTGTATCCATAAAAGCTCTGCACACAGTGAAAATCCTATAAAAAATTAAAAGCAAAGTAATCCATACACCTTTGAAGGCATCTAGTGGAGTTGCTCATAAAAAATAAGAAAGTCATACAGGAGGGTCATACAGTCATCCATAGATCCTTGAAGGCAACAATTGGTGGGCCTCATTAAAATATTTTGAAAGTGTATTTGATGTTCTCATAGGCTCATAAAGGCTTTGTACAAAATGCAAAGCCAGAAAAAAATGATAACGAGTCATCCACAAACCCTTGAAGATAACAACTTTTAGGCCTCATTAAAATGTTTTTTAAAGTGTAGTTGATGTACTCCTACACTTATAAAAGTTTTGCACAAAGTCCGGGCTAATCCGGGCTTTGTTCATTTTTATCAGAGTGAGCCTGTATGGAATACTATTTGAATCCAGAAAAAAAATTTGAACGCTTTTTTGGAGTGTTATATACCATCAAAATACAACACCAAACACATAATACTCTATGGATGACTAATTGAACCCAGAAAAATTTTGGAATGGAATGTTTTTTTGAATATTATAGTCCACTTAAATTTAAAACAATGCATGAAATATTCCAGAAAACATTTTGAACGCTTTTTTGTAGTGTTATATACACCAAAATGTAAAAAAAAAAAAGTAGTGATACTCTATGGATGACAAATTCAATCCAACAAAAAATTTTGACTGATTTTTTGGAGTGTTACAATAGGGAAGATATGTATTTCATACATTTCTGAGTTTTCAAGCATTACCACCTACAAATAATGAAGACTTCCTTAATATTTATTGCAGGTACACTTTGTGAGAGACAGAATAAAAAAATTCAAATCAGAAAATCATATTGTATGATTTCTAAATAATGAAATAGAATTATTGCATGAAATAAGTGTTTGACCCTCTACTAACTAGCAAGAACTCTGGCTCTCACAGACCTGTTAAATTTTCAATAAGAAACCTCCTACTGTGCACTCCTTACCTGTATTAATTGCACCTCTTTGAAATTTTTACTCCCTTAAAGGACAGATGTCCACACACTCAGTCAGTAACACTCTAACCTCTCCACCATGGCCAAACCCAGAGAGATGTCTAAGAACACCAGGGACTAAATTGTAGACCTGCACAAGACTGAGATGGGTTACAGGGCAATAGGCAAGCAGCTTGGTGAGAAAGCAACAACTGTTGGCAAAATAGCAATATCTGTACTTCAATTGTCAATTCTACAGATGATCCCACTAACAATATCAAAAATTACAGCATAAGTGGAAATAAAACATAACTTTTAATAATTATTGATGGATAAAAGTAAAAAAAAGTCACCCAAAGTGATATAAAAAACATGGAGTAAGGTCTCCACCATGAAACCTAAGAGACCCCCATTAGGATTCAAGAAATCTGCCTGCAGTGGCACTTGCGGAAAAGAAGCAGACCAAGATATGGTTCAAAAAATAACTGCAAAAGACATATTCATATGAATAGCAGAACAAATCTCCATACAGTTGGTTGCATGTAAAACAATTATCACTAGTGTTGAGCATTCCGACACCGCAGGTATCGGGTATCGGCCGATATTTGCGGTATCGGAATTCCGATACCGAGTTCCGATATTTTTGCGATATCGGGAATCGGGATCGGGATGAATATTCATGTGTAAAATAAAGAATAAAAATAAAAAATATGAATATACTCACCCTCGGACGGGCCCTGGTTATAACCGCTGCAACCGGCAGCCTCTGTTCCTAAGAATGAGCGAGTGAAGGACCTGCGATGACGTCGCGGCTTGTGATTGGTCGTGTGAGCGGTCACATGAGCGGTCACGCGACCAATCACAAGCCGCGACGTCTTCGAAGGTCCTTCACCCTGCATTCTTAGGAATGGAGGCTGCCGGTTACACCGCTAAGGTCCAGGGTCCGCCGGAGGGGTAAGTATATCCATATTTTTTATATTTATAATTAATTTTTTACATGAATATGGATTCCAGGGCCTGAAGGAGAGTTTCCTCTCCTTCAGGCCCTGGGAACCATTCCAGGATCACTTCCGATATTTGTGTCCCATTGACTTGTAATGGTATCGGGTATTGGCATCGGCGATATTCGATATTTTTTGGATATCAGCCGATACAATCCGATACCGATACTTTCAAATATCGGAAGGTATCGCTCAACACTAATTATCACTAAATGAGAGATGTGGCACCTATAGAACTGTGTCACTAATAATTGTTAGAATAAAATGGAAAAGGAACGATCTCACCAATTCCAAGATGCATGAGCAGGAGCACCGGAAAACCTCTGGTCAGGGAATGATCCGGACTTTGATGAGAGGAGACGACAATACCCTGTCATTCCCTATGGGGCTACCAGTAAGCTATCCCCAAAGCTCCTGCCCTTACAAGGGCAGTCCACATCTACCCCTGTATCAACATGCCCTTCACTCTCCCTGTGGTCAGTCCCGACGCGTTTCCTCCAAGCTAATCATCAGGGGATCTGCTTGTGTAAAGAGATAAGTGCCTACGTGCTCAGAAAGGGAGACAATAAGTCCTGCCACCCCCTATGCTATCTTGCTGAGCACGTAGGCGACATTTCTCAGCCAATGAAAGTGGACGCAGAGTGTGGGCAGCGTGATGACATAGGTCTCAGTCCCCACCATCTTAGAGAAGGGCATTGCAGTGATTGGCTTGCTTTCTGCGGTGTCACAGGGGCGTTCCCGCCCACCGCCATCTTACTGCTGCTGATCTGAGCATAGGGAGAGATTGCTGCCGCTTCGTCAGAAGCAGGGATAGCGTTAGGCAGGGTACATTAACCCCCAAACCGCTTGTGCTGTAGCGATTTCCACTGTCCAACACCACCTTTTGTTTGAATAACAAGGACTGACAAAGCGGATATCCTTATAACATCTAAAGAAGTTCCCTTTTGTTTGCAAGGACAGTGGAGGCTACATTTTTTTTTCCTCAGCGCTGTAGCTCATTGGGCTGCCCTAGAAGGCTCCCTGATAGCTGCATTGCTGTTTGTATACCGCTGTGCAAACCAACTGCTTTTTTCAAAGCACAAATCCTGTTGCTCCTTCCTTTCTGCACAGCTATCTTGTTTGTTTGTCCACACTTTTGACTTTTTTGTGCAGCAGTCCACTCCTTGTTATTGCTGCATGCCATACTTTGCTGAGATTACTGCAGGGAGATAGTAATTGTAGGACAGTCCCTTTTTTTTTTTTGTTGTATCTCTTCAAGCCACTTTCTGCCACAGAAAATATACTCTAGTACAGTGGCCCAGATTTATTCACTAGTCTCCCTGAAGAAAAAAAAAAAAGGGGTGCAGATTAAAATTGGCAAATCTGTATCAGTGGCAGTCCTGTGTGTGGCATCTGTGTCTCATTTTCTGGCACAGAAAACATACAGTCTAACAGTGGGCCTGATTTCTTGCCAATTCTCCCATAAATAAAAAAAAATAGTGGGAGATTAAGATTGGCAATTTTGCCTCAGTGCCAGTGCTGTGTGTGGCATCTGTCTCTAATTTTGTGCCACATTAAACCTAGTGTGTAATACTGGGCCAGATTTCTTTTAAATTCTCCCTGAAAAAAAAAACAGTGGGAGATTAAGATTGGCATTTCTGCTTCAGTGCCAGTCCTGTGTGTGCCACCTGTCTCAAATTCTGTGCCACATTAAACCTAGTGTGTAATACTGGGCCAGATTTCTTTTAAATTCTCCCTGAAAAAATAAAAATAGTGGGAGATTAAGATTGGCATTTCTGCTTCAGTGCCACTCCTGTGTGTGCCACTTGTCTCAAATTTTGTGCCACATTAAACCTAGTGTGTAATACTGGGCCAGATTTCTTTTAAATTCTCCCTGAAAAAAAAATAGTGGGAGATTAAGATTGGCATTTCTGCTTCAGTGCCACTCCTGTGTGTGCCACCTGTCTCAAATTTTGTGCCACATTTAACCTAGTGTGTAATAATGGGCCAAATTTCTTTTAAATTCTCCCGGAAAAAAAAATAGTGGGAGATTAAGATTGGCATTTCTGCTTCAGTGCCACTCCTGTGTGTGCCACCTGTCTCAAATTTTGTGCCACACTAAATCTAGTGTGTAATACTGGGCCAGATTTCATTTAAATTCTCCCTGAAAAAATAAAAATAGTGGGAGATTAAGATTGGCATTTCTGCTTCAGTGCCACTCCTGTGTGTGCCACTTGTCTCAAATTTTGTGCCACATTAAACCTAGTGTGTAATACTGGGCCAGATTTCTTTTAAATTCTCCCTGAAAAAAAAATAGTGGGAGATTAAGATTGGCATTTCTGCTTCAGTGCCACTCCTGTGTGTGCCACCTGTCTCAAATTTTGTGCCACATTTAACCTAGTGTGTAATAATGGGCCAAATTTCTTTTAAATTCTCCCTGAAAAAAAAATAGTGGGAGATTAAGATTTGCATTTCTGCTTCAGTGCCACTCCTGTGTGTGCCACCTGTCTCAAATTTTGTGCCACACTAAATCTAGTGTGTAATACTGGGCCAGATTTCATTTAAATTCTCCCTGAAAAAAAAATAAAAAAACAGTGGGAGATTAAGATTGGCATTTCTGCTTCAGTGCCAGTCCTGTGTGTGCCACCTGTCTCAAATTTTGTGCCACATTAAACCTAATGGGTAATACTGGGCCAGATTTCTTTTAAATTCTCCCTGAAAAAAAATAGTGGGAGATTAAGATTGGCATTTCTGCTTCAGTACCACTCCTGTGTGTGCCACCTGTCTCAAATTTTGTTCCACATTAAACCTAGTGTGTAATACTGGGCCAGATTTCTTTTAAATTCTCCCTGAAAAAAAAATAGTGGGAGATTAAGATTGGCTTTTCTGCTTCAGTGCCAGTCCTGTGTGTGCCACCTGTCTCAAATTTTGTGCCACATTAAACCTAGTGTGGAATACTGGGCCAAATTTTTTTTAAATTCTCCCTGAAAAAAAAAAATAGTGGGAGATTAAGATTGGCATTTCTGCTTCAGTGCCACTCCTGTGTGTGCCACCTGTCTCAAATTTTGTGCCACATTAAAACTAGTGTGTAATACTGGGCCAGATTTCTTTTAAATTCTCCCTGAAAAAATAAAAATAGTGGGAGATTAAGATTGGCATTTCTGCTTCAGTGCCAGTCCTGTGTGTGCCACCTGTCTCAAATTTTGTGCCACATTAAATCTAGTGTGTAATGCTGGGCCAGATTTCATTTAAATTCTCCCTGAAAAAAAAATAAAAAAACAGTGGGAGATTAAGATTGGCATTTCTGCTTCAGTGCCACTCCTGTGTGTGCCACCTGTCTCAAATTTTGTGCCACATTAAACCTAGTTTGTAATACTGGGCCAGATTTCTTTTAAATTCTCCCTGAAAAAAAATAGTGGGAGATTAAGATTGGCATTTCTGCTTCAGTGCCACTCCTGTGTGTGCCACCTGTCTCAAATTTTGTGCCACAATAAACCTAGTGTGTAATACTGGGCCAGATTTCTTTTAAATTCTCCCTGAACCAAAAATAGTGGGAGATTAAGATTGGCTTTTCTGCTTCAGTGCCACTCCTGTGTGTGCCACCTGTCTCAAATTTTGTGCCACATTAAACCTAGTGTGTAATACTGGGCCAGATTTCTTTTAAATTCTCCCTGAAAAAAAAAATAGTGGGAGATTGAGATTGGCATTTCTGCTTCAGTGGCTTCAGTGCCTTCAGTGCCACTCCTGTGTGTGCCACCTGTCTCAAATTTTGTGCCACATTAAACCTAGTGTGTAATACTGGGCCAGATTTCTTTTAAATTCTCCCTGAAAAAAAAAATAGTGGGAGATTAAGATTGGCATTTCTGCTTCAGTGCCACTCCTGTGTGCGCCACCTGTTTTGGACCTGGTGGTTAGGAGCACCCGGAACGACCTGATGGTTAAACTCACACAGGACAAGCTCTGGGAAGTGGGAGCTCTGCTGACCGCAACCCCTAATCCTATCACACAACTAGAAATAGCCGTGGAGCGTACCTAACTCGGCCTAGACGCCTCTTCACAGCCTAAGAGCTAACTAGCCCTAGAGACAGAAAATAAAGCCTACCTTGCCTCAGAGAAATTCCCCAAAGGAAAAGGCAGCCCCCCACATATATTGACTGTGAGTAGAGATGAAAGTCACAAACACAGAAATGAAACAGGTTTCAGCAAAGGGAGGCCAGACTTACTAAACAGACTGAGGATAGGAAAGGTATCTTTGCGATCAGCACAAAAAACTACAAAAAGACCACGCAGAGTGTGCAAAAAGACCTCCGCACCGACTGACGGTGCGGAGGTGCCACTCTGCATCCCAGAGCTTCCAGCTAGCGAGACAAAATCATGATAGCAAGCTGGACAAGGAAACAATGAACAAATAATTAAGTAGCAGGGACTTAGCTTCTGCTGGAGTAGACAGGTCACCAGAAAGATCCAAGAGCGAACTGAACCAGTACAAGAACATTGACAGCTGGCATGGAGTAACGATCTGAGTGGAGTTAAATAGAGCAGCCAGCCAAAGAATAAACTATGTCACCTGTGGAAGGAACCTCAGAAGCAGCAGCTCCACTCACAGCCACCAGAGGGAGTCCATGGACAGAACTCGCCGAAGTACCATTCATGACCACAGGAGGGAGTTCGATAACAGAATTCACAACAGCCATCTGTCTCAAATTTTGTGCCACATTAAACCTAGTGTGTAATACTGGGCCAGATTTCTTTTACATTCTCCCTGAAAAAATAAAAATAGTGGGAGATTAAGATTGGCATTTCTGTTTCAGTGCCACTCCTGTGTGTGCCACCTGTCTCAAATTTTGTGCCACATTAAACCTAGTGTGTAATACTGGGCCAGATTTCTTTTAAATTCTCCCTGAAAAAAAAAATAGTGGGAGATTAAGATTGGCATTTCTGTTTCAGTGCCAGTCCTGTGTGTGCCACCTGTCTCAAATTTTGTGCCACATTAAACCTAGTGTTTAATACTGGGCCAGTTTTTTTTAAATTCTCCCTGAAAAAAAAATAGTGGGAGATTAAGATTGGCAATTCTGCCTCATTGCCAGTGCTGTGTGTGGCATCTGTCTCTAATTTTGTGCCACAGAACATATACTGTATAAGAGTGGGCCACATTTCTTCAATATTCTCCCAGAAAAATAAGGGGGAGATTTTTATTGGTAGTGTCTGCATCAGCGTCAGTCCTGTTAGTGGCATATCTGTCTGCCACTGAAGCTGTGTACTGTTATACATTGGGCCTGATTTTCCCTGCAGTCTCACCCACCTATAAAGGGATATATAAATCCAACAGAAGTTTGAGTTCACCTTGTAACTGGTTTTACAGTAACAAATACCGTTAGTTTGGTTACGTTTTTCAAACAATGAGGAAGTCTGGTGGAAGAGGTCGTGGCCGTGGGTTGTCATTGCCAGCTGGTAATGATGGTAGTGGTGGTGGAGCATCAGCTGGTCGTGGGAAAAGCAATATAGCACCTAAGTCTCGAGTTGTTGAGCCAGGTTCGTTGTCTGGCTACACAAGGCCTCGAACGCTCCCTTTTCTGGGAGTAGGAAAACCACTTTTAAAGCCGGAGCAGCAAGAACAAGTTTTGGCTTTCCTTGCTGACTCAGCCTCTAGCTCTTTCGCCTCCTCTTCTGAAACTGCTAAATGTAAAAGCAGCGCGTCGTTAGTGGATGTTCACGGTCAGGGACAATTCGCTTCCTTGTCTTCTTCACCAAGAACAACAGAGAAGGATGCGTCAGGCGACACAACGGGTTACTCCATGGAGCTCTTTACACATACCGTTCCTGGGTTAGAAAGTGAAACAGTTAACAGGCCATGCCCATTACAAGTTGAATCGGACATGGAGTGCACAGATGCACAGCCACAGCCAGATTACTATGCTGTTCCTTTGACTCAGACCAGAACATTGCCCTCGCAGTGTACTGATCCAGAATCAGACCCTGATGAGACTATGGTGCCCCGTCACGAACGCTATACCACTGGCTTACACGGTGACACAGACGAAGTTGCACACGAGATAGAAGAGGAGGTCATAGATGACTCAGTTGTTGACCCCGATTGGCAGCCATTGGGGGAACAGGGTGCAGGCGGCAGTAGCTCTGAAGCGGAGGAGGAGGAGCAGCAGAAGGCATCAACATCGCAACAGGTTCCATCTGCCAGGCCCGTATCTGGCCAAAAATGCATGGCAAAACCAAAACCAGTTGTAGGACAGCGTGGACATCCGGTTAAAGAAGCTCAGTCTGCAATGCCTGAAAAGGTATCCAATAGTAGAAAGAGTGCAGTCTGGCACTTTTTTAAACAACATCCAAATGATCAGTGCAAAGTCATCTGTCAAAAATGTTCAACTACCTTAAGCAGAGGTCAGAATCTTAAAAGTCTAAATACAAGTTGCATGCGTAGACATTTAACCACCATGCATTTGCAAGCCTGGACTAACTACCAAATGTCGCTTAAGGTTGTAGCACCCTTGGCCAATGAAGCTAGTCAGCAACGCTACATCCCTTCCCTCACTATAAGCCCACCATTTCCCGCACCACCTGCAGTAAATGTGCAGGTTTCGTCGCCAGGCCAAAGCAGTGAGGGAATCACCAGTTTCGTAGTAGGAAACACTGCATGTAGGGCACCAGCAAGAATACCATCTCCAACCCTCTCTCAGTCTGCCATGTCCACCGGCACCCCCGCTAGTTCCACGATCTGCAGCTCTCCAGTCCAGCCCACCCTACATGAGACTCTCGTTAGGAAAAGGAAGTACTCATCCTCGCATCTGCGTACACAGGGTTTGAACGCCCACATTGCTAGAGTAATCTCATTAGAGATGATGCCCTACCGGTTAGTTGAAAGCAAAGCTTTCAAAGCCCTGATGGACTACGCTGAACCACGCTACGAGCTACCCAGTCGACACTTCTTTTCGAGAAAAGCCATCCCAGCCCTCCACCAGCATGTAAAAGACCGCATCGTCCATGCACTCAGGCAATCTGTGAGTACAAAGGTGCACCTGACAACAGATGCATGGACCAGTAGGCATGGCCAGGGACGTTACGTGTCCATCACGGCACACTGGGTTAATGTGGTGGATGCAGGGTCCACAGGGGACAGCAATATTGGGACAGTTCTGCCTAGCCCACGGTCTAGGAAACAGTTGGCTGTAGGCATTCGCCCCCCCTCCTCCTCCTCCTCCTCCTCCTCGTCCTCCTGTAGAAGCGAGAGCTCGTCCACAGACCGCAGTCGCACGAGCACTCCATCCGCAGCTGCCCCTGTTGCACATGAGGTGTCCCATTATGGGACAGCTAGTGGCAAGTGTCAGCAGGCTTTATTGGCAATGAAGTGTTTGGGCGACAACAGACATACCGCGGAAGTTCTGTCCGAGTTCTTGCAGCAAGAAACTCAGTCATGGCTGGGCACTGTACATCTTGAGGCAGGCAAGGTAGTGAGTGATAACGGAAGGAATTTTATGGCTGCCATAGCCCTTTCCCAACTGAAACACATTCCTTGCCTGGCTCACACCTTAAACCTGGTGGTGCAGTGCTTCTTGAAAAGTTATCCGGGGTTACCCGACCTGCTCCTCAAAGTGCGCAGACTTTGCACGCATATCCGCCGTTCGCCCGTACACTCCAGCCGTATGCAGAACCATCAGCGGTCTTTGAACCTTCCCCAGCATCGCCTAATCATCGACGTTGCAACAAGGTGGAACTCAACACTGCACATGCTTCAGAGACTGTGCGAACAGAGGCGTGCTGTTATGTATTTGTGGGAGGATACAAATACACGGGCAGGCGGTTAGATGCCAGACATGGAGTTGTCAGGTGTGCAGTGGTCGAAGGTACAAGACCTGTGTCAAGTCCTTCAGTGTTTTGAGGAATGCACACGGCTTGTTAGTGCAGACAACGCCATAATAAGCATGAGCATCCCCCTAATGCGTCTGCTGATGCAAAGTTTGACGCACATAAAGGAGCAGGCGTCTGCAGCCGAGGAAGGGGATAGCCTTGATGACAGTAAGCCATTGTCTGGTCAGGGCAATCTACAGGACGAGGCAGCGGGTGAAGAGGAGGAGGACGAGGAGGATGATGGGGATGAGTATTTTTTGAATGAGGAAGCTTCTCCGGGGCCAATAGAAACTGGTGGCATTGCAAGGCCGGGTTCAGGTTTTTTGAGGGAGACAAGTGATGTAGATTTGCCTGAAACTGCACCTCAACCCAGCACAACCGCAGATTTGACAACTGGAACTTTGGCCCACATGGCGGATTATGCCTTACGTATCCTCAAAAGGGACCCACGCATTATTAAAATGATGACCGATGACGATTACTGGTTGGCCTGCCTCCTTGATCCTCGCTATAAAGGCAAATTGCAAAATATCATGCCACATGAGAACCTCGAACAAATATTAGCAACCAAACAAGCTACTCTGGTAGACCGTTTGATTCAGGCATTCCCAGCACACAGCGCCGGTGATGGTTCTCACACGAGCTGCAGGGGGCAACAGGGCAGAGGTGTTAGAGTTGCACAAATCAGAAGTGGCGTTGGACAGAGGGGTTTTCTGACCAGGTTGTGGAGTGATTGCGCAATGACCGCAGACAGGACAGGTACTGCAGCATCAATTCAAAGTGACAGGAGACAACATTTGTCCAGTATGGTTACTAACTATTTTTCATCCCTTATCGATGTTCTCCCTCAACCGTCATTCCCATTTGATTACTGGGCATCCAAAATAGACACCTGGCCTGAATTGGCAGAATATGCATTGCAGGAGCTTGCTTGCCCAGCAGCTAGTGTGCTATCAGAAAGAGTATTCAGTGCTGCTGGTTCAATATTGACCGAAAAAAGGACTCGTCTGGCTACCCAAAATGTTGATGATCTAACCTTCATTAAAATGAACCACTCATGGATTTCGAATTATTTTGCCCCATCTTTCCCGGCTGACACCTAGCTTTCCTATAAAACCGTCTAAATTGTGGACTGGTCTTACTGACTGTTCCAATCTCTTAATTTGCAGCAGCTGTTTGTTCAGCATACGACATGTTTACACCTCCCTAAATGGGCTAACTCACCCCACGGGGCAGTGGTCTCGCCACTTGGTGCAAGCACCCGTTTGTCTGAAGAGGTGGGTGTGCCTGTCTTTGGTCGACGGCACTGCCACAGGGTCCCTCATAGTACAATAAAGTGTCTCTGGCGGTGGTGGCGCGCAACCAACGTCAGACACACCGTTGCATCATGAGGGGCCCTGGGCCTGTACCGCCGGCCACAAGAGAGTTTCCCCCCAGCTCAAACACTGTTCTACCACTTGCAAAACTATCTCTCACAGCTCCGCCAATGTTTAGTCTATGCGCTGACATCCTTCAATGCCTGGCACTGACAATACCAATTTGTTGACATGTATGATGCTAGTTAAAATAGTCAGGGTCAGTGTCCTATATTGACACCAGTAAATACTTAGCGCCAAATTACTATGTCTGAAACTCAGCAGAGGAGCCCACCCCTCTACCTAAGTATGCCACCCTTTTGTTTTTTGTTTTTGTTGTTTTGCGAGACATTAACATATATTTATTTTTTGGGAGTACTAACTGTGTCAGACACTCCTTCCAATCGTCCTCCGCTGACCACACCAATGCTGCCTGTGTACCCCTGCAAGATAATTCAAACTGCATTGAGCCTAATTTTTTTTATTTTAGGCCTACTAAGTCTGTCTGCGGTCCCTCCTTCCAATTGTCCTCCGCTGACCACACCAATGCTGTCTGTGTACCCCTGCAAGATAATTCAAACTGCTTTGAGCCTATTTTTTAAAATTTTAGGCCTACTAAGTCTGTCTGCGGTCCCTCCTTTCATTTGTCCTCCGCTGAGCACACCTATGCTGACCGTGTACGCATGTAACTATTTTTCATCCTGCAGTGAGCCTACTTTGTGGTGTAAGGCCTATTAGCAGTGTCTGTCTGTGCCACTTAATACAGCTGTCCTCCTCTAAAAAAAAAAAAGGCTGATTTTCAGCTTGTCAGAATTATAAAACTGCATTGGGGCCACAAGTTTCGTTGTGGTCTACAAACTGAGTCTTCCGCTCCAAGGTGTTCTCTCTGTTGCCTCTCCGTCACTTCTATCTTGAAGCTCTTGTTAAGTAGTTGTTGAAACAATACTGCATTAGGCCTATAAGTTGGGTCTGGGTTGTAGAGATGGTGTCTGCCGCTCCAAGGTGTTCTCCTGGTTGCCTTTCCTGAGCTTCAATCTTCAGGCTCTTGTTAAATAGTTTTTTAATCGAACAACAGCAGTGCGGCTACTAGTTTGGTTGGGGCGTACTAACGGTGTATGCCGCTCCAAGGTGTTCTCTTAGTTGCGTTTCCTGAGCTTCAATCTTCAGGCTCTTGTTAAATAGTTTTTTAATCGAACAACTGCAGTGGGGCTACTAGTTTGGTTGGGGCGTACTAACGGTGTATGGCGCTCCGTGCTGTTCTCCAGGTTTCCTGTCCTGAAATTCCATTTTCAGGCTCTCGTTAAGTAGTTGTTGAAACAACACTGCATTAGGCCTACAAGTTGGGTCTGGGTTGTATAGACGGTGTCTGCCGCTCCAAGGTGTTCTCCAGGGTGCCTCTCCCTAGCTTCTATCTTCAAGCTCTTGTTAAGTAGTTGTTGAAACAACACTGCATTTGGCCTACAAGTTGGGTCTGGGTTGTAGGGACGGTGTCTGCCGCTCCAAGGTGTTCTCCAGGTTGCCTCTCCCTAGCTTCTATCTTCAAGCTCTTGTTAAGTAGTTGCTGAAACAACACTGCATTTGGCCTACAAGTTGGGTCTGGGTTGTAGGGACGGTGTCTGCCGCTCCAAGGTGTTCTCCAGGTTGCCTCTCCCTAGCTTCTATCTTTGAAGCTCTCGTTAAGTAGTTGTTGAAACAACACTGCATTAGGCCTACAAGTTGGGTCTGAGTTCTACAAACGGTGTCTTCCGCTCCAAGGTGTTCTCCAGGTTGCCTTTCCCTAGCTTCTACCTTCAGGCTCTCATTAAATTGTTTTTAATATAACACTGCATTTGGCCTACTTGTTTTGTTGGCCCTAATAATGGTGTCTGCCGCTCCTTGATGTTCTCCTCCACTGAACAAACCAGTGCTGCCTGTTTACTTCTGTTACCAATTTTGAACTGCATTTAGCCTACTTACTGATTTGGGCCTAATCACTGTGTCAGCCTCTCATTACAGTTGTACTCCACTGAACAAAGCAATGCCCCCTGGTTAGTCCTGTTACCAATTTTGAACTGCATTTAGCCCACTTTATTCTTTGGGCCTATATCTGTGTTTCCTCCTCATCCTGCCCATTGCCCAGCCAGTGATAGATGAGTCTGCTGGTACATTGACCCATAACGCAACATTCCCCGTGCATGCTACACAGCAAGATTGTGACCCTGCTGAAAGTCAGGTTCCCCTTCCCGCATACCATACCACCTTACACGGGGACAAAGAGGAAGGTGCAGATGAAAGTGCAGGTTCCTTCATCAGGTGGGGGAGGAGTACTCGTTGGCGACGTCACTGGCACAGGGCCCCTCATAGTACGCAAAAGTGTCGCTGCCGGTGGGAGGCGCCCCCGCCATGCAAACACACCGCCGTACTTTGAGGGGCCCTGTGCCAGTGCCAATGCCAACGACTGGGCTCCCCCTGCTTGCTCAGGATCACAGCACTTGCAAAGTTGAAATACTTACCTCTCCCTGCTCCACTGCCGTGACGTGGTCCAGATTTCCTGGGCCCACTAAATACTTGAACCAGCCCTACCCCCCACAACTTTAGCCAAATGACCCCCAATTTCCAATGCCTTACTATTATTATAAGGTAAATTAAGATTGACAAGCTTCAGTAACAAGAATGAATGTTTTTGCCATTAAAATGGGCACTGTAGGTGTTTTCCTGGCCTCCACTCACTGCCGACTATGCTCCCCCATTGACTTGCATTGGGTTTCGTGTTTCGGTCGATCCCCGACTTTTCGCGATAATTGGCCGATTCCACTCGACTCGACTTTTGAGATTGTCGGGTTTCGCGAAACCCGACTCGACCCTAAAAAACTAAAAGTCGCTCAACCCTAAAGGGCACATTTAAAATATTATTTCAGCGCAGCAACAATTGTTTAAGTCATCTAGTTGTGGAGCTTACTTTTATTCCAAGGTCTGTTGATTAAAATGTACTTTATTAGTGAGAAAGCCCTTTTAAGGGGAATCAATTGATTATCATTTGGAGCAATTATACTTTACGCTTGTGTAAATTAGAAATCTAGGTTATACATCTGGTTCAGTTTTCTTTTTCATACATAAGAGATGCTGAACATATTCTCAAACTTGAATAGAGATATCAGCTAGTTATTAAAACAATACGTTTAGACTATATTAACCTTTTTACACATATTTTTTTTCTATTTTTTGCATTACACAAGTTTACTCAAACACAAAACATTTCACCTTGAATACCTCAATGAGATATCAATAAAAAGTCAGAAAGTCAGTGGGATTTCAGCAATTCAAGCCGAAAAGAGGCTTTGACTGGATTTATTGATTTTCAGATGGATTTAGTAAATCTGCTGTGAAGTACTTCAAGCTCTGAATAAGATTTCACTGGTATTTAAATTGAAATGAATTTCCTTTTTTACCATGAAAATGGATTTGCATCAGATTGAGGAGAAACCTGGCATTGCAGATTTTTACTGTTCCATTGTAACCCAAATATCAGATGAAAATGTATTCATCAAATTATATAACTTGTGTAATTTCAACCACTTAAAACTTAATTGTAGTGCAAACAGTTCATGAGACTCCTACAACAATTGATAAAGCAGAGGACATTGACATCCAACTATCATGCCAGGACTAGGGTTGAGCGAAACGGGTCGTTCATTTTCAAAAGTCGCCGACTTTTGGCAAAGTCGGGTTTCATGAAACCCGATCCGACCCCTGTGTGGGGTCGGCCATGCGGTACGCGACTTTCGCGCCAAAGTCGCGTTTCAATGACGCGAAAAGCGCCATTTCTCAGCCAATGAAGGTAAACGCAGAGTGTGGGCAGCGTGATGACATAGGTCCTGGTCCCCACCATCTTAGAGAAGGGCATTGCAGTGATTGGCTTGCTGTCTGCGGCGTCACAGGGGCTATAAAGGGGAGTTCCCGCCGACCGCCATGTTACTGCTGCTGATCTGAGCTTAGGGAGAGGTTGCTGCCGCTTCGTCAGAAGCAGGGATAGCGTTAGGCAGGGTCCATTAACCACCAAACCGCTTGTGCTGTAGCGATTTCCACTGCCCAACACCACCTTCGGTGTGCAGGGACAGTGGAAGCTACATTTTTTTTTTTTCCCCCTCAGCGCTGTAGCTCATTGGGCTGCCCTAGAAGGCTCCCTGATAGCTGCATTGCTGTGTGTACGCCGCTGTGCAAACCAACTGCTTTTTTCAAAGCACAAATCCTCTTGTTCCTTCCTTTCTGCACAGCTATCTTTTTGGTTTGTACACACTTTTTATTTAATTTGTGCATCAGTCCACTCCTTATTGCTGCCTGCCATACCTGGCTGAGATTACTGCAGGGAGATAGTAATTGAAGGACACTCCCTGTTTTTTTTTTTTGTGGGAGATTAAGATTGACATTTCTGCTAGCGTGCCATCCCTGTCTGTGTCATCTCTCACTCAGTGGGCCATAGAAAGCCTATTTATTTTTTTGCTTGATTTGGGTTATAAAATCTACCTGAAAAAATCACTACATCAATCAGTGGGAGAAAAATATTGGCCTCAGGGCTTGTGTGCCACTCTTGACTCCTGTGTGCATCATCACTCACTCAGTGGGCCATAGAAAGCCTATTTATTTTTTTGCTTGATTTTGGTTCTAAAATCTACCTGAAAAAATCACTACATCAATCAGTGGGAGAAAAATATTGGCCTCAGGGCTTGTGTGCCACTCTTGACTCCTGTGTGCATCATCACTCACTCAGTGGGCCATAGAAAGCCCATTTTTTTTTTTTTTTGCTTTATTTGGGTTCTAAATTCTACCTGAAAAAATCAATAAATCAATCAGTGGGAGATTAATATTGGCCTTTGGGCTTGTGTGCCAGTCCTAAGCGTGCCATCTCTCTCTCTCAGATAGTGGGCCATAGAAAGCCTATTTATTTTTATTTTTTTTTATTGGGTTTATAAATTTTCCCTGGAAAAAAAAAAAAAAGTGGGAGATTAATATTGGCCTCTGGGCTTGTGTGCCAGTCCTGAGCGTGCCATCTCTCTCACAAATAGTGGGCCATAGAAAGCCTATTTATTTATTTTTTTTTGGTTTTATAAATTCTCCCTTAAAAAAAAAAGGGAGATTAATATTGGCCTTTGGGCTTGTGTGCCAGTCCTAAGCGTGCCATCTCTCTCTGTCTCTCAGATAGTGGGCCATAGAAAGCCTATTTATTATTTTTTTTATTGGGTTTATAAATTTTCCCTGGAACAAAAAAAAAAAAGTGGGAGATAAATATTGGCCTCTGGGCTTGTGTGCCACTCCTGACTCCTGTGTGCGTCATCTCTTACTCAGTGGGCCATAGAAAGCCTTTTTTTGTTTTATTTGTTTTCTAAATTCTCCCTGAAAATTCATTTTATTTTCTTTGGTTTCTAAATTCTTCCTGAAAAAATCATTTTATTCTATTTTTTTTTTTTCCTAAAGTCTCCCTGAAAAAAAACAAAAACAAAAACAAATCAGTGGGAAATTAATATTGCCCTTTCTGCTTGTGTGCCAGTCTTGACTCCTGGGTGTGCCATCTCTCTCTCTCTCTCCAATTGTGGGCCATAGAAAGCCTATTATTTTTTTAGCTTGATTTGGGTTCCAAAATCTACCTGAAAAAATCACTACATCAATCAGTGGGAGATAAATATTGGCCTCTGGGCTTGTGTGCCACTCCTGACTCCTGTGTGCGTCATCTCTCACTCAGTGGGCCATAGAAAGCCTTTTTTTGTTTTATTTGTTTTCTAAATTCTTCCTGAAAAAATCATTTTATTCTATTTTTTTTTCCTAAAGTCTCCCTTAAAAAAAGAAAAAAATCAAATCAGTGGGAGATTAATATTTACATTTGTGCTTCAGTGACAGTCCTGCGTGTGTGGCATCTCTCTCATTTGTTGCCACCAACAACAGAGTGTGTAACATTGTGCCTGATTTTCGTTGTGGTCTCACTCACCTGTAAAGGGGTAGCTAAATCATACTGAAGTTATAGCTCACCGTGTAATTTGTGTGACAGCAACAAATACCGTTAGTTTGTTTACGTTTTTAAAACAATGAGGAAGTATGGTGGAAGAGGTCGTGGCCAGGGGCGTTCATTGTCAGCTGGTAATGAGGGTAGTGGTAGTGGTGGAGCATCAGCTGGTCGTGGGAAAAAAAATATTGCACCTAAGTCTGGAGCTGTGGAGCCAGGTTCGTCGTCTGGCTACACAAGGCCTCGAACCAGGGCCGGCTCCAGGTTTTTGAGGGCCCCGGGCGAAAGAGTCTCAGTGGGCCCCCCCTTTAACACATACCCCGATTCATGATCGCATATAAACACAGCCATGTAGTATATAACACTGCCCACGTAGTATATAGCAGCCCATGTAGTATATAGCAGCCCACGTAGCATATAGCAGCCCACGTAGTATATAGCAGCGCAGCCCACATAGTATATAGCAGCCCACGTAGTATATAGCAGCGCAGCCCACGTAGTATATAGCAGCGCAGCCCACGTAGTATATAGCAGCGCAGCCCACGTAGTATATAGCAGCGCAGCCCACGTAGTATATAGCAGCGCCACTCACTCAGGCACTGGTAGGACTAGGAGCTCCTCCTGAATCTGCCTCATAACTTCAGCAGCAGGGCAGCCAGCCAGGGGCGGAGATCAGAGCAGAGAACGTGCTCTCTCCGCCCACAAACAATGTCACACTGGCTGCCTTCTCTTAACCCCTATGTGTGCCTGCCTGGCTGCACTGACTGAGTGAGAAGATGCTTTTGTCAGAGCTGTCACATAGGGGTTAAGAGAACGCAGCCAGCAGTGACTTTGTGGGCAGAGAGAGCACTTTATCTCCCGCTCTGCTCTCCCAGCTGTATTTATGACAGCGTGAGTGGGCCCCCCTCTCTCCCCAGGGCCCCGGCATTTGCCCAGGTGCGCCGGGTGCTGACGCCGGCCCTGCCTCGAACGCTCCCTTTTCTGGGAGTAGGAAAACCGCTTTTAAAGCCGGAGCAGCAAGAGCAAGTTTTGGCTTATCTTGCTGACTCAGCCTCTAGCTCTTTTGCCTCCTCTCGTGAAACTGGTAAATGTCAAAGCAGCGCGTCGTTAGTGGATGTTCACGGTCAGGGACAAGTCGCTTCCTTGTCCTCTTCAGCAAAAACAACAACAGAGAAGAATGCAGCAGGCGACACAACGGGTTACTCCATGGAGCTCTTTACACATACCGTCCCTGGCTTAGAAAGTGAAGCAGTTAACAGTCCATGCCCATTACAAGTTGAATCTGACATGGAGTGCACTGATGCACAGCCACAGCCAGACTACTATGCTGGTCCTTTGACTCAGACCACAACATTGCCCTCGCAGAGTGCTGATCAAGAATCAGACCCTGATGAGACTATGTTGCCCCATCACGAACGCTATACCACCGACCGACACGGTGACACAGACGAAGTTGCACACGAGCTACAAGAAGAGGTAATAGATGACCCAGTTCTTGACCCCGATTGGCAGCCATTGAGGGAACAGGGTGCAGGCGGCAGCAGTTCTGAAGCGGAGGAGGAGGGGCCGCAGCAGGCATCAACATCGCAACAGGTTCCATCTGCCGGGCCCGTATCTTGCCCAAAACGCGTGGCAAAGCCAAAACCTGTTGGAGGACAGCGTGGCCATCCGGTTAAAGCTCAGTCTGCAATGCCTGAAAAGGTATCCGATGCTAGAAAGAGTGCAGTCTGGCATTTTTTTAAACAACATCCAATTGATCAGCGCAAAGTCATCTGTCAAAAATGTTCAACTACCTTAAGCAGAGGACAGAATCTGAAAAGTCTCAATACAAGTTGCATCCATAGACATTTAACCACCATGCATTTGCAAGCCTGGACTAACTACCAAACGTCCCTTAAGGTTGTAGCACCCTCGGCCAATGAAGCTAGTCAGCAACGCAACATCCCTTCCGGCAGTGTAGGGCCACCATTTTCCGCACCACCTGCAGTATCTGTGCAGGTTTCTTTGCCAGGCCAAAGCAGTCAGGGTCAGGGAATCACCAGTTTCGTAGTAGGAAACACTGCATCTAGGGCACCGGTGGCAACAATACCATCTCCCACCGTCTCTCAGTCTGCCATGTCCACCGGCACCCCCGCTAGTTCCACGATCTCCAGCTCTCCAGTCCAGCTCACCTTACATGAGACTATGGTTAGAAAAAGGAAGTACTTAGCCTCGCATCCGCGTACACAGGGTTTGAACGCACACATAGCTAGACTAATCTCGTTAGAGATGATGCCCTACCGGTTAGTTGAAAGCAAAGCTTTCAAAGCCCTGATGGACTACGCTGTACCACGCTACGAGCTACCCAGTCGACACTTTTTTTCCAGAAAAGCCATCCCAGCCCTCCACCAGCATGTTAAAGAGCGCATCGTCCATGCACTCAGGCAATCTGTGAGCACAAAGGTGCACCTGACAACAGATGCATGGACCAGTAGGCATGGCCAGGGACGTTACGTGTCCATCACGGCACACTGGGTAAATGTGGTGGATGCAGGGTCCACAGGGGACAGCAAGTTTGGGACAGTTCTGCCTAGCCCACGGTCTAGGAAACAATTGGCTGTAGCCGTTCGCACCCCCTCCTCCTCCTCTTCGTCCTCCTGCAGAAGCGAGAGCTCGTCCACAGACCGCAGTCGCACAACCACTCCATCCGCAGCTGCCACTGTTGCACACCAGGTCTCCCATTATGGGGCAGCTACTGGCAAACGTCAGCAGGCTGTATTGGCTATGAAGTGTTTGGGCGACAACAGACACACCGCGGAAGTTCTGTCCGAGTTCTTGCAGAAAGAAACGCAGTCGTGGCTGGGAACTGTAGATCTTGAGGCAGGCAAGGTAGTGAGTGATAACGGAAGGAATTTTATGGCTGCCATCTCCCTTTCCCAACTGAAACACATTCCTTGCCTGGCTCACACCTTAAACCTGGTGGTGCAGTGCTTCCTGAAAAGTTATCCGGGGTTATCCGACCTGCTCCTCAAAGTGTGTGGACTTTGCTCACATATCCGCCGTTCGCCCGTACACTCCAGTCGTATGCAGACCTATCAGCGTTCTTTGAAACTTCCCCAGCATCGCCTAATCATAGACGTTGCAACAAGGTGGAACTCAACACTGCACATGCTTCAGAGACTGTGTGAACAGAGGCGGGCTGTTATGTTTGTGTGGGAGGATACACATACACGGGCAGGCAGTAGGATGGCAGACATGGAGTTGTCAGGTGTGCAGTGGTCGAAGATTCAAGACATGTGTCAAGTCCTTCAGTGTTTTGAGGAATGCACACGGCTGGTTAGTGCAGACAACGCCATAATAAGCATGAGCATCCCCCTAATGCATCTGCTGATGCAAAGTTTGACGCACATAAAGGATCAGGCGTCTGCAGCTGAGGAAGAGGAAAGCCTTGATGACAGTCAGCCATTGTCTGGCCAGGGCAGTGTACAGGACGAGGTAGCGGGCGAAGAGGAGGAGGAGGACGAGGAGGATGATGGGGATGATTATATTTTTAATGAGGAAGCTTTTCCGGGGCCACTGGAAATTGGTGGCGCGGCAAGGCCGGGTTCTGGTTTTTTGAGGGACACAAGTGACGTGGATTTGCCTGAAACTGCCCCTCAACCAAGCACAACCGCAGATTTGAGAACTGGAACTTTGGCCCACTTGGCGGATTATGCCTTACGTATCCTCAAAAGGGACACACGCATAACTAAAATGATGAATGATGACGATTACTGGTTGGCCTGCCTCCTTGATCCTCGCTATAAAGGCAAATTGCAAAATATAATGCCACATGAGAACTTGGAACTAATATTAGCAACCAAACAATCAACTCTTGTTGACCGTTTGCTTCTGGCATTCCCTGCACACAGCGCCCGTGATCGTTCTCACACGAGCTGCAGGGGCCAGCAGACCAGAGGAGTTAGAGGGGCAGAAATCAGAAGTGGCGTTGGCCAGAGGGGTTTTCTGACCAGGTTGTGGAGTGATTTTGCTATGACCGCAGACAGGACAGGTACTGCAGCATCAATTCAAAGTGACAGGAGACAACATTTGTCCAGTATGGTTACAAACTATTTTTCATCCCTTATCGATGTTCTCCCTCAACCGTCATTCCCATTTGATTACTGGGCATCAAAATTAGACACCTGGCCAGAATTGGCAGAATATGCATTGCAGGAGCTTGCTTGCCCGGCAGCTAGTGTCCTATCAGAAAGAGTATTCAGTGCTGCAGGTTCAATACTAACAGAAAAAAGGACTCGTCTGGCTACCCAAAATGTAGATGATCTAACCTTCATTAAAATGAACCACAACTGGATTTCAAAATCTTTTGGCCCACCTTGCCCGGCTGACACCTAGCTTTCCTATGAAAAGGTCTTGCCTGTGGACTATTCTGAATGCCTTTTCCAATCTCGTAATTTTCTGCACCTGATTGTCCAGCATACGACATGTTTACACCTCACTAAATGGCCAAACTCCCCACACGGGGCCGTGGTATCGACACTTGGCGACAGCACCCGTGAGAGTGCAGTTTGTCTGTAGAGGTGGGTGAGCCCGCTTTTGGTCGACGGCACTGCCACTGGGTCCCTCCTAGTACAATAAAGTGTCTCTGGCGGTGGTGGTGCGCACCCAACGTCAGACACACCGTTGTAATATGAGGGGCCCTGGGCCTGTACCGCCGGCCACAAGACAGTTTCCCCCCACCCCAGCTCAAACAGTGCTCTACCACTTGCAAAATTATCTCACAGCTCCACCAATGTTTAGTCTATGCGCTGACATCCTTCAATGCCTGCCACTGACAATACCATTGTATTGACATTTTTGTTATGTTAGGCCTTCGATGCCTGTCTGTGGTCACTCCTTCCACTAGGCCTCCACTGACCACACCACTGCTGCCCGTGTACCCCTGTAACCAATTTAAAATTGCCTACAGCCATGTGTTATTATTTTAGGCCTTCGATGCCTGTCTGCGGTGACTCCTTCCACTAGGCCTCCACTGACCACACCACTGCTGCCCGTGTACCCCTGGAACCAATTTAAAATTGCCTACAGCCATGTGTTATTATTTTAGGCCTTCGATGCCTGTCTGCGGTGACTCCTTCCACTAGGCCTCCACTGACCACACCACTGCTGCCCGTGTACCCCTGGAACCAATTTAAAATTGCCTACAGCCATGTGTTATTATTTTAGGCCTTCGATGCCTGTCTGCGGTGACTCCTTCCACTAGGCCTCCACTGACCACACCACTGCTGCCCGTGTACCCCTGGAACCAATTTAAAATTGCCTACAGCCATATGTTATTATTTTAGGCCTTCGATGCCTGTCTGCGGTCACTCCTTCCACTAGGCCTCCACTGACCACACCACTGCTGCCCGTGTACCCCTGGAACCAATTTAAAATTGCCTACAGCCATGTGTTATTATTTTAGGCCTTCGATGCCTGTCTGCGGTCACTCCTTCCACTAGGCCTCCACTGACCACACCACTGCTGCCCGTGTACCCCCTGGAACCAATTTAAAATTGCCTACAGCCATGTGTTATTATTTTAGGCCTTCGATGCCTGTCTGCGGTGACTCCTTCCACTAGGCCTCCACTGACCACACCACTGCTGCCCGTGTACCCCTGGAACCAATTTAAAATTGCCTACAGCCATGTGTTATTATTTTAGGCCTTCGATGCCTGTCTGCGGTCACTCCTTCCACTAGGCCTCCACTGACCACACCACTGCTGCCCATCTACCCCTGGAACCAATTTAAAATTGCCTACAGCCATGTGTTATTATTTTAGGCCTTCGATGCCTGTCTGCGGTCACTCCTTCCACTAGGCCTCCACTGACCACACCACTGCTGCCCGTGTACCCCTGGAACCAATTTAAAATTGCCTACAGCCATGTGTTATTATTTTAGGCCTTCGATGCCTGTCTGCGGTGACTCCTTCCACTAGGCCTCCACTGACCACACCACTGCTGCCCGTGTACCCCTGGAACCAATTTAAAATTGCCTACAGCCATGTGTTATTATTTTAGGCCTTCGATGCCTGTCTGCGGTCACTCCTTCCACTAGGCCTCCACTGACCACACCACTGCTGCCCGTGTACCCCTGGAACCAATTTAAAATTGCCTACAGCCATGTGTTATTATTTTAGGCCTTCGATGCCTGTCTGCGGTCACTCCTTCCACTAGGCCTCCACTGACCACACCACTGCTGCCCGTGTACCCCTGGAACCAACATCAGAAAATATAAAAATAAGTATTTTGCTTATAAAAAAGAAAATACTGGAGAGATATCAAATGCAGACATGTTAACATTAAAAACAAACACATACAACAAAAAACTGGTACAGTACTAAAAATGGCCACCAGCTACATTAACTTTCTCCTGCAAGTAGTTAACTGAAAGGTTTTTTCAATTTTAAACACAGATATGGCATCCACCGAGTGTTGTCCTGTCGCGTCTTCTTTATATTATTGCCAAGAAGATGCAAAACAATGAAAATAATAAAATCATTATTTACCAAAAAAATAGAGTAAGTCAAAACCACATTGCAAATAAACATTCATTACAAATAAAGAAGCAGGGCGCGTCCGAGGGTGAGTATATACCTAATAAGAATATAATCACCCTCGGACGCGCCCTGCTTTTTTCCGACAGCCTTCCTTCCTAAGAATCAGCCCTTCCGTGGTGTAGAGAGAGGGTTTGTTACACTCCAAGGTGTTCCCCAGGTTGCCTTTCCTGAGCTTCGATCTTCCGGCTCTCATTTAGTAGTTGTTGGAAACTACGCTGCATTGGGCCTACAAATTGGGTATGGGGTGTAGAGAGATGGTGTGTTCCACTCCAAGGTGTTCCCCGGGTTGCCTTTCCTGAGCTTCGATCTTCCGGCTCTCGTTTAGTAGTTGTTGGAAACTACGCTGCATTAGGCCTACAAATTGGGTATGGGGTGTAGAGAGATGGTGTGTTCCACTGTAGAGAGATGGTGTGTTCCACTCCAAGGTGTTCCCCAGGTTTCCTCGCCAATGCTTCGATCATCATGCTCTCGTTTAGTAGTTGTTGGAAACTACGTTGCATTAGGCCTACAAATTGGGTATGGGGTGTAGAGAGATGGTGTGTTCCACTCCAAGGTGTTCCCCAGGTTTCCTCTCCATTGCTTCGATCTTCATGCTCTCGTTTAGTAGTTGTTGGAAACTACGCTGCATTAGGCCTACAAATTGGGTATGGGGTGTAGAGAGATGGTGTGTTACACTCCAAGGTGTTCCCCAGGTTTCCTCTCCATTGCTTCGATCTTCCGGCTCTCGTTTAGTAGTTGTTGGAAACTACGCTGCATTAGGCCTACAAATTGGGTATGGGGTGTAGAGAGATGGTGTGTTACACTCCAAGGTGTTCCCCAGGTTTCCTCTCCATTGCTTCGATCTTCCGGCTCTCGTTTAGTAGTTGTTGGAAACTACGCTGCATTAGGCCTACAAATTGGGTATGGGGTGTAGAGAGATGGTGTGTTACACTCCAAGGTGTTCCCCAGGTTTCCTCTCCATTGCTTCGATCTTCCGGCTCTCGTTTAGTAGTTGTTGGAAACTACGCTGCATTAGGCCTACAAATTGGGTATGGGGTGTAGAGAGATGGTGTGTTACACTCCAAGGTGTTCCCCAGGTTTCCTCTCCATTGCTTCGATCTTCCGGCTCTCGTTTAGTAGTTGTTGGAAACTACGCTGCATTAGGCCTACAAATTGGGTATGGGGTGTAGAGAGATGGTGTGTTCCACTCCAAGGTGTTCCCCAGGTTGCCTTTCCTGAGCTTCGATCTTCCGGCTCTCGTTTAGTAGTTGTTGGAAACTACGCTGCATTAGGCCTACAAATTGGGTATGGGGTGTAGAGAGATGGTGTGTTCCACTGTAGAGAGATGGTGTGTTCCACTCCAAGGTGTTCCCCAGGTTTCCTCGCCAATGCTTCGACCATCATGCTCTCGTTTAGTAGTTGTTGGAAACTACGCTGCATTAGGCCTACAAATTGGGTATGGGGTGTAGAGAGATGGTGTGTTCCACTCCAAGGTGTTCCCCAGGTTTCCTCTCCATTGCTTCGATCTTCATGCTCTCGTTTAGTAGTTGTTGGAAACTACGCTGCATTAGGCCTACAAATTGGGTATGGGGTGTAGAGAGATGGTGTGTTACACTCCAAGGTGTTCCCCAGGTTTCCTCTCCATTGCTTCGATCTTCCGGCTCTCGTTTAGTAGTTGTTGGAAACTACGCTGCATTAGGCCTACAAATTGGGTATGGGGTGTAGAGAGATGGTGTGTTACACTCCAAGGTGTTCCCCAGGTTTCCTCTCCATTGCTTCGATCTTCCGGCTCTCGTTTAGTAGTTGTTGGAAACTACGCTGCATTAGGCCTACAAATTGGGTATGGGGTGTAGAGAGATGGTGTGTTACACTCCAAGGTGTTCCTCAGGTTTCCTCTCCATTGCTTCGATCTTCCGGCTCTCGTTTAGTAGTTGTTGGAAACTACGCTGCATTGGGCCTACAAATTGGGTATGGGGTGTAGAGAGATGGTGTGTTCCACTCCAAGGTGTTCTCCAGGTTGCCTTTCCTGAGCTTCGATCTTCCGGCTCTCGTTTAGTAGTTGTTGGAAACTACGCTGCATTAGGCCTACAAATTGGGTATGGGGTGTAGAGAGATGGTGTGTTCCACTGTAGAGAGATGGTGTGTTCCACTCCAAGGTGTTCCCCAGGTTTCCTCGCCAATGCTTCGATCATCATGCTCTCGTTTAGTAGTTGTTGGAAACTACGCTGCATTAGGCCTACAAATTGGGTATGGGGTGTAGAGAGATGGTGTGTTCCACTCCAAGGTGTTCCTCAGGTTTCCTCGCCAATGCTTCGATCATCATGCTCTCGTTTAGTAGTTGTTGGAAACTACGCTGCATTAGACCTACAAATTGGGTATGGGGTGTAGAGAGATGGTGTGTTCCACTCCAAGGTGTTCTCCAGGTTGCCTTTCCTGAACTTCTATCTTCAGGCTCTCATTAAATTGTGGTTAAACGGAACAACTGCATTTGGCGTACTAGTTGGTTTGGGGCCTACTATCGGTGTCTGCCGCTCCTTGCTGTTCTCCTGGTTTCCTGTCCTGAAATTCCGTTTTCAGGCGCTCCTTAAGTAGTTGTTAATGTTAGACTGCATTTGGCCTACTAGTTGGGTTGGGGCCTACTATCGGTGTCTGCCACTCCTTGCTGTTCTCCTCCACTGAACAAAGCTGTGCCGCCTGTTTACTACTGTGCCAATTTTGAACTGCATTTCGACTACTTACTGATTTGGGCCTACTCTCTGTGTCAGCCTCTCATTCCAGTTGTCCTCCACTGCAATGCCCCCTGATTAGTCCTGTGTTACCAATTTTGAACTGCATTTAGCCCACTTTATTCTTTGGGCCTATATCTGTGTTTCCTCCTCATCCTGCCCATTGCCCAGCCAGTGATAGATGAGTCTGCTGGTACATTGACCCATAACGCAACATTTCCCGTGCACGCTACACTGCAAGATTGTGACCCTGCTGAAAGTCAGGTCCCCCTTCCCGCATACCATACCACCTTACACGGGGACAAACAGGAAGGTGCAGATGAAAGTGCAGGTTCCTTCATCAGGTGGGGGGAGGAATACTAGTTGGCGACGTCACTGGCACAGGGCCTCTCATGGTACGCAAAAGTGTTGCTGCCGGTGGGAGGCGCCCCCGCCGTGCAAACACACCGCTGTACTTTGAGGGGCCCTGTGCCAGTGCCAATGCCAACGAGTGGGCCCCCCCTGCTTGCTCAGGTTCACAGCACTTGCAAAGTTGAAATACTTACCTCTCCCTGCTCCACTGCCGTGACGTGGTCCAGATTTCCTGGGCCCACTAATTACTTGAACCAGCCCTACCCACCACAACTTTAGCCAAATGACCCCCAATTTCAAATGCCTTCCAATTATTATAAGGTAAATTACGCTTGACAAGCTTCATTAAGAAGAATGGATGGTTTTGACATTAAAATGGGCACTCTAGGTGTTTTCCTGGCCCCCACTCACTGCCGACTATGCTGCCCCATTGACTTGCATTGGGTTTCGTGTTTCGGTCGATCCCGACTTTACGTCATAATCGGCCGATTTCACTCGACCCGACTTTTGAGATAGTCGGGTTTCGCGAAACCCGGCTCGACTCTAAAAAGGTCAAGGTCGCTCAACTCTAGCCAGGACCATTCATAGAAGGTAAATTGTGCACCTTTATCCTGGTAATACAGATACCTGAAAAGTTTTTGTTGCATCACATATTCTTCAACAAGGAATGATGACATAATTTGGGAACTTATTTTAATATTTTTGGCAGAAACTGAACTGTTTCTCCTGCTTCCTGGCAGACGCGGTACTGAATAAGGTGCGCGTCTCTGACTGGGGAGCACATAGAGAGCTGCACGTAAAGGTGGTCTGTGCCAGTTCCCCCCTAGCATCACTCCCCCCCCCCCTTTAGTGATGCACTAATTGGAAGACCCCCAGCCGGCCAGTGGGCACTAGAGGGGAGGGGTCCTACGGCCACTCCTACAGGGGTTAAATCCAGGTGTCCGGCCGAGAACTTTCTCTTTCACTCTCGGCAGGACACCTGGAAGCGTTTGTGCCTGCATCCCTGCAGTAATGTCGGACCCCCTGGTCGAGGCCCTGCGGAAAGGATTGGAACAGAGAGGTGAGCACTGGCTTCAGGCCATCCTTACCGGCCTCAGGGCTCACCTCCCTGGGCCTTCTCCTGACCCCGCTCTGTCTTTCTTCACCCCTTCGTCCCCTGGCCCCATAGGTCCATCCTCCATTACCCCTTTGTCCCCTGGTCCCGTATGTCCGTCCTATATTACCCCATCGCCCGCTGGTCCCCTGGGTCCGTCCCCCAGTATCCCTTCTCCAGGGCTGTTCTCCCTCACCCCTCCGCCATCGGGCCCCCTCGGGCCTAGCTCACCTCCAAGATCTTCGGGAGCACCAGCGCCCTGCGGTCCGTCGTTAGGCCCGGCCCCGATCGGTGGACAGAGGCCCCTCTCTGCGCCGCTGTCGGTGCCGGACCCCTCGGCTGTAGGGGGTCTGGGGGCCTCTCGAAGGCGGCGGGGTAGAGCCGGGCGTCGCACCCGTCGGAGGGTGGCCGGCATCTCCTCGCCGGTTCTTGTCCGGACTCCGGTGGGGGCGGAGGGCAGCGATGGGCAGCCGGCGCCGGTTACTCCGTCCCGGCTGTGCGGGGCTACATCCGGCGGCGCCCGGCGGCGGACGGTGTCGCCCCCTTCCCCGGCCGCTCTGGAGAGGCCGGTGGTGGCGCTGGGTGGCAGGCGATCCGCCCGCTTGCCCCGCGCCCCGGAGCGGCTCCAGGTCGGGGAGGGGAGGGCCTCGCCGCCTCGCAGCTGCAGGCGTCTTCCGGAGGCCTCGGACACCGCTCGGAGTGCTGGGGAGGCTCCGCCCAGCCACTTCCGGTCCCCGCCCACCCACTTCCGGTCGCGGCAGATGAGCGCTGAACACAGCGCTGGCCAGTCCTCGGTTGCCTTCCCTGCGGGCACATATACGCCGCCCGCAGGGGGTAACCTGGGGGCTGGTTTTAACCCCTCACTTTCCCCACAGTGCGCTGATCGGTCGAAATCGACCGATCAGCGTGCTGATTTATCACCTGGCCTGACCACCAGCCTACCCCCGGCAGACGCAGCCCTGATGCCTGTACGGGGGTATCAGGGGTCAGGCCGGAGAAGTCACAGGGCGGCTGAAGAGCGCGTTGTTCGGTCCCATGGGACCGAGCAAGGCGCTCAACAGCCGCGCAGCGGGAATCATGGCGACACCTCAGTAAACGCACCAAACACAAACACATTATCACCTCCCCCCACTGCCCAAAACCTAAATAAAAATTATCCGTTAACCGCTGCCCCGTCAAATCCCAGCAATGGGGATGAATATGGTTACCTCCTGACGCCCCCCCTTCCGATTAGCGTTACAGGACCATCTACGGCCAATTATCCCCCTCTGTCTACTGATAGAATCCCCCCCATTGCACCGCATAATAACGGCGGACGAAGGCGTAGGCGCCGCACGTCCTCCCAATCTTCCTTCGATAACTCCCGTCGCCGTTCCCACTACTCCTCTAAACGCCCCTCCCGTCACCGTCGCAGACGCAGCTCCCATAGGAGCCGCCGCAGATCCCGGGCCTCAGGATGGCTTTCATCAGCAACATCCGAGGGGTCCGAGGTATCGCTAAGTCCGGATAAGATTCATCGTGAACGTGGCAAGTCCTCTAAATCGCGGGCACCCTCTAGGGCTTTCAGCCGGGGAGAACAATCCCCCGCGGCTTCCAGCCACAACAACCATCACGCAGTCGCTGAAGACGGAGCCATCAATCCGCCACTATGTGGTAGTAATCGGGCTCCCCCCGCGGCTTCCAGCCACAACTATCACCGCGCAGTCGCTGAAGACGGAGCCATCAATCCGCCACTATGTGGTAGTAATCGGGCTCCAACGCACGATACTCAGCACATCGGCCAGTCCCACGCTGTAGCGGGAGCCAGAGTTTCCCCGTCCTGCGACATCCCCCCGTCAACATCGGCGGGGGTTCCTCCAGGATCGGTGTCCACTCGTCCAGAATCACACAGCGGTGAGTGTTCCAAGGGTAGCGAGGAAACGTTACGCTACGGGGTTAATGTGAAGGAAATGGAGCTAACTTCAGAGTTAAAGGAGATAATCCTGCAATTGTCTCAGGCAAGGGGAAATGTGGTGAACCATTCAATACCACAGTCCGCTAATCTACACAAAGACGCCTTCTTTTGCGGGATCAGTCCACTAGGCGCTCATATAGACCAGGAAACGAGACTGAAGATATGGAGCAACGATTACATAGATATATGGTCGCTGTTATCAGCCGACCAACAAACGGTGGATAAAGCGAACGATAGGGGTTTTGATAGGGGGAGATCGAAAATTGCTCTAACCATGAATAATTGGATCCAGGCCTTCGCAGTATTGGGCTGTATTATGGGCCAGAAACATCCGGAACGCTGCTCCGAATTGTTTATATATCAGGACATGATATATAGTTCGTACAAGTCGCACGGCGGTTCAGCCTGGCGAAGGTACGACGAGGAGTTCCGCAGGCGTCTGGCCCTACAGCCCGATCTAGGCTGGGGGGTAAAAGCGACAGACGTGTGGTTGCGTATGATGTTGTCTCAAAAGCAGCCCCCCTTTTCAGCCACGACCACTAATTACTCCGGAGCCGCAGGTCAGAACTCAGTGGTCGTGCGAAAACCCGGGGCCTGCTGGCTATATAACGAGGGAAACTGCCGTTTCCACGCGCTATGCAAGTTCAGACACGAATGCTCCGCTTGCGGGGGGGGACACCAAGCATCAAGGTGCACTCGTCAGCCGCACAAAGGGCCTACAAGGCAGAACCCCAGTGAGCGTAACCGCGATGGCCCCCTGGCTAAAGCTCTACCCCAATAAGAAAGCGGCTCAGCAGCTGCAGGCGGGATTCTCCGACGGGTTCTTTATTCCCTTTAGGCTAACAAGAACGCCAACCCTATCCGATAACCTTAAATCGGCTCGCGAATTCCCCAAAATTCTTTGGCAAAAAATTGGAAAGGAGGTAGAATTGGGTAGGGTAGCAGGCCCCTTTACGTCGCTCCCCTTCAAAAACATTAAAATATCACCGTTAGGCATCATACCAAAAAAGGAACCCGGGAAATACCGCCTAATCCATCATTTATCTCACCCAAAGGGCGATTCGGTTAACGACGCAATTACTCCAGAAGAAGCTTCTGTCTCATACGCGTCTTTTGATAGGGCGGTAGAATTAGTGCGGGCAGCCGGGACCGGCGCCCTGCTCGCCAAATCGGACATTGAATCGGCATTCCGTTTACTACCCGTGCACCCCGAATGTTTCCACCTGCTGGGCTGCAAAGTGGACCAACACTATTACTTCGACATGTGCCTCCCAATGGGATGTTCCATCTCATGTCACTATTTCGAGCTATTCAGCACCTTCCTAGATTGGGTAGTTCAGTACGAAACGGGCAGTAAATCCCTAATTCACTACCTCGACGATTTCCTGTTCGTCGGCCCCAGAAATTCTAAACTCTGCTCCGATCTACTAGAAAAATTCAAATCTATCTCACTCAAATTCGGCGTGCCATTGTCACCGGAGAAAACGGAGGGTCCATGTAATGTATTGCCCTTTCTGGGCATTGAAATAGACACCAACTTGATGGTGTTCCGCTTACCAGAGGATAAAATACAAAAAACCCTGCAAATGTTGAAAGGCTTCCGCGAAGTTAAAAAGGTAACCCTACAGCAAATGCAGGCGTTATTGGGTCTACTGACGTTTGCCTGCCGCGTAATGCCGGTCGGCAGAGCATTCTCGCGCAGACTATCTCTGGCAACAAAAGGCGCTTCGCAGCCCGGCCATAGAATTAGGCTCATTCGTTCGCTAAAAGCTGATCTGCTGGTATGGCAGACGTTCCTACAATCGTACAACGGTCACACGTGTGTCATGGCTAGAGAGATCACAAGCAAGGAATTAGGGCTGACAATAGGGTGGAACAAAAAGGAGGGTTTCGCAGCAATCTATAAAAACCAATGGTGCAAATCTGGTTGGCCAGAAAGATGGACGACAACAAAGTGGGGGCAAGACCCAGCCCTATGGGAATTGTTTGCGGTAGTAGCAGCGTTGGAGATATGGGCCGATCTGTTGAGGAACATGAACATTCGTTTCCAAACTAAAAATGTGAAAACAGCGAGGAGTCTAAATCACATGTCGTCTTCATCCTTGCCCATACTCGCTCTCTTGCGACGGCTCGCACTGATATGCCTAGAAAACAATATTTGGTGTAGAGCCACCGTGGTGGCGGAGGTTGACGAGAATATCATTAACCCATTGTTATTTTCCAATTGGCAGGCTTTCAGAATCCAGCAGCCCAACGCGCAACCCCTGGGTATCCTGTGTCCACTATCCCTGTGGGATACAGTGGCCAATCATTGATGCCCTTAATCCGGGCCTCCGTTTCGCCAGCTACCTGGCAGGTGTATGGTAAGGCTTGGGAGGAGTGGTGCTCACTAATTCGGGGTAGGCCAGTCGATAAATGCGATCAAGCACGAAGCGCGGTGACGACTGATTTTCTAATGCGGATGAGAGGAGATGGGGCGTCGGGCACCTCGGCACAACGGAAATTATCGGGGCTAGCATTTTTCTTTCAATTATTGGGATGGGTAGACGTAACTAAGTCCTTTTGCATAAGACAAGCCATAAAAGGTTGGAAAAGGCTTCAGCCAAGCCAAGAATGTCGCCGCCCCATTTCACTGAGACTATTGCAGGACCTGATTGCGTTATCCCCGTCAGTCTGCTCATCGCAATACGAGGCAGCCCTCTTATCGGCAGCTTTTGCGACCGTCTTTTTCGGAGCACTGCGTATCAGTGAATTGCTACCGCGGTCAAAAAACGCGTCGGAAGGCGGCCTAATTTATGAGGACATAGTAATATGCAGCGACGCCCTGCGCATCAGGGTTAGAAAATCCAAATGCGATCCCACCGGTAGGGGAACATGGGTCCTGGTTAACTCCACTGATGGCCCAGCTTGCCCGCTAAAAATGGTTAGAAGATTCGCCGAGATAAGACACGCTGGTAGATTTTTCTTCACTCATACAGACGGGTCCCCCCTGACCAAGTACCAATTCCAGGCGATGTTCAAGCTATGCTTGGAAAAAAACGGCGCAAACCCAAAGGAGTACGGAACACATTCGTTCCGCATTGGGGCAGCCACGGAAGCGGCTAGGGCAGGAGTGCCAGAGGCCGAGGTGCAGAGAAGGGGTCGTTGGAAGTCCGCATGCTTCGCCAGATACATTAGACCCGACTTGCTTAATTAACATGTGTTGTCTCTTCCAGGGTTTGAAGTTTGGGTGGTAGGAGATTCCTACGTTTACTGGGCCGAAAAGAGGGCCGAACGGCGGCCAGGAGGGATAAATCTTTACCTCCCGGGCATAAAAGTTAAATGGAGGGGTGTCAGAGGCCTCCAGTGGAAACAGGTGTTCAAAGAGATGGTTGGAATAGCAGGGATGGCGGAACACCCAGTGATAATGGTGGTACACGCGTGTGGCAATGACCTTGGCAAACAAAAGGTGGCCGAATTGTACAAATGGGTGACAACTGATATGGAAAGGTTCAGCTGTCTATTCAGGAACATGATACTGGTGTGGTCGGATATAACACCACGGGCCGTCTGGCACGGAGCAAGAGATAAAAAAGCCATAGAGCGGACAAGGAGCAAATTCAATGCTCGGATTGGAAAATATGTGAGAGGAAGAGGCGGTATCGTGATTCGTCACCACCAGCTACAAGGGGATAACACGCCACAATTAAGACCGGACGGAGTTCACCTAACGGACATTGGCCTCGATATTTTTCTGTCTGGTTTACAGGATGGGGTTGAACAGGCCTTAACATTGAGGGGTGGGGTCGGAGTCCCGCGTAGGTAGTACACGGGATCCTCCGTGGCGGAAGAAGCGGGGGAGGGCAAAGGTCGTAACCGCTCGTTGGGCCAATTCCCCTGTCGATCACGGACAGGAGCTCGGCGCGAGCCGCTCGTTACGATATGTAATTGCCCTTTCTCTGCTTATTTAATTAATAAACTGTGACCGACCTGTTCAACCCACCTAGGACTGTGTGTGTTTGATTACGGGACTGATGGGAGGGGGGAAGGCACTGGTTACGACACCCAGGTCTCCACAGTCTGGCAGACGCGGTACTGAATAAGGTGCGCGTCTCTGACTGGGGAGCACATAGAGAGCTGCACGTAAAGGTGGTCTGTGCCAGTTCCCCCCTAGCATCACTCCCCCCCCCCTTTAGTGATGCACTAATTGGAAGACCCCCAGCCGGCCAGTGGGCACTAGAGGGGAGGGGTCCTACGGCCACTCCTACAGGGGTTAAATCCAGGTGTCCGGCCGAGAACTTTCTCTTTCACTCTCGGCAGGACACCTGGAAGCGTTTGTCCCACCCACCCTCCCTTTTAAAGGCTAATTATGATACTAACCCGCAGGAGAATGTAAATGTGTAAATTATGTTGTAATATTTAAAAAAAAAAAAAAAAAAAAAAGTGTTTTTTTTGCATACGTATGTGATATAACTAACCCTGGTAACCTTTATTAAGTCACAGCGGAAGAAGCGGGGGAGGGCAAAGGTCGTAACCGCTCGTTGGGCCAATTCCCCTGTCGATCACGGACAGGAGCTCGGCGCGAGCCGCTCGTTACGATATGTAATTGCCCTTTCTCTGCTTATTTAATTAATAAACTGTGACCGACCTGTTCAACCCACCTAGGACTGTGTGTGTTTGATTACGGGACTGATGGGAGGGGGGAAGGCACTGGTTACGACACCCAGGTCTCCACAGTCTGATCCAGTTGTAGCATTCTCTGCAGTTCCTGCTAGGGGTGAGATTTTTACAGCTTACATTCTGTACTATCAGTAAAGTACAATATCGACTGAGCTTTGTACTTATAAAAGTTTTCTGGTATGAACGCATTGAAAAAAAATGTTTCACATCAATGTATTTAAAAAGATAATCCACTACTACAAAATAAAAAAGGTTAAAGCTACAATTTTATATGATCCATGGTAAAATTAAGTCATCATAATGTGCGTCTGGGTCACAGTAAAATTTTGCTTCCTAGTGAATACAGGGCAGGACAGTTCCAGGTTGAGTTGCTATGCCTTGAAAATTTGGTACTTTATGCATTTGTTACATTGAAAAAACAGCTGAGGCCAAATGTTTGAAGCCTCTGTGCAACTTTTTCTGAATTTTTTCAACTGTATCAGAAAATGTTAGCTGGGTTTCAGACTCGCATAGTGTTAACAAACTTAGAATTCAATTATATAAAATGCAAATTTAAGTAGTTAATGCAATGTAAAGTACATATGCCAAAATATTTCACAATACAAACTGCGTACATTATTGACTAGATCTCTGACTTGATGAGGATGATGTATTTACTATGAAAACGCAATGTCAGAATAGATGTATATTTTTTTTCTGAAAGTTTACCTGACTTATATATATATATACATAAATATATGTATATATACAGTATATGTATAGTACAGACCAAAAGTTTGGACACACCTCGTTTAAATATTTTTCTGTATTTTCATAACTATGAAAATTGTACATGCACACTGAAGGCATCACAACTATGAATTAACACATGTGGAATTGGAATTATATACTTAACAAAAAAGTGTGAAACAACTGAAAATATGTCTTATATTCTAGGTTCTTCAAAGTAGCCACCTTTTGCTTTGATGACTACTTTGCACATTATTGGCATTCTCTGGATGAGCTTCAAGAGGTAGTCACCGGGAATGGTTTTCACTTCACAGATGTGCCCTGCCAATTTTAATAAGTGGGATTTCTTGCCTTTTAAATGGGGTTGGGATCATGAGTTGTGTTGTGCAGAATTCTGGTGGATACACAGCTGATAGTCCTACTGAATAGAGTGTTAGAATTTGTATTATGGCAAGAAAAAAGCAGCTAAGTAAAGAAAAATGAGTGGCCATCATTACTTTAAGAAATGAAGGTCAGTCAGTCTGAAAATTGGGAAAACTTTGAAAGTGTCCCCAAGTGCAGTGGCAAAAACCATCAAGCGCTACAATGAAATGGGCTCACATGAGGACCGCCCCAGGAAAGGAAGACCAAGATTCACCTCTGCTTCTGAGGATGAGTTTATCTGTGATCACACAACCGTGTGTGATGCGAGAAGCATCACACACGGTTATGTGATCCCGGCCTAAAGTGCATTGTTTAACAATTTCATTTTTTTCCCCTTCACAGTGACCAAAGTCAGAACCTATTGGCGTCCGATGAAGGATTGCTTCAATAAGGACCTGAGACAGGAGAACCAAGTTCACAGTGTTGCTTCTGCACGGATCAGGAAATACAAGTATCATAAGAGGTTGTCTCTCCTGAGACCTGTCCTTGCTCAGTGAACGTAAGTATTTTTGTGTTGTATTCCATTGTGTTGCATTCCCTAATCTGAATTTTTTTATTCCACAGTATATGTTGGAGATTTTACGATTGAATTTTTTTTCTATTAATGTTTTTCATTTCTTTTCCACACAGATCCTGGAGCAGCACTGCTGAACCTGGATCATCCTCTGGAGTGGCCCTTCATCGAACAGCCACGGAACAGTCCCAGCCATCCACCAGCGATAAAGCAAGTGGGCAGGCTTCACAGGCTGGGGAACAGGCAGCTGGTTCTTCAGGTGTTCCCCTGTCCCAGTCCTCTGCCACTGTTTTTGGGGGGTCTTCCCACCAGCGGCAGAAGGCCTTGGACAGGTCACTCATTCCTGAATTTGCTTACTTGAGCTCGGTCTTCCAGAATAGCCTGAAGGCGCTCGGAGATAGACTGGAAAATGGTTTTGCCAATGTCAACCGATGCCTTGACCACCTGGAAGCCGACCTTCAGAGACCGGCACAACATTTTTTTAATGCCATAGAGCGGGGCATGTCGGAACACCTTACGCCTGAACTCCAGCTTAATGTGATGCAGACCTGCAATGCTGCTTACATTCAGGCTATGCAGCAGACTCGGTACTTCCAGAAGCCACATGTGGCATTTCCACCTGTGCCACCACTAACCCGCTTTGGTTCTTTACTGAATTCTGCTGCATACCACTGTACAGCCACCACTATGCCCAGTCCTGTTGAACACCACTATACTGCCACACTATGCCGGGTGCTGCTAAACGCCAGTCCACCGTCACCACCATGCCGAGTCCTGCTCCTGCATGGCTGTCCACCTCCACCACCATGCCTGGTCCAGATCCTGCATGGCCTTCCACCTCCACCACCATGCCAGGTCAAGATCCTGCATGGCTGTCCACCACCACCACTAGGCCGGGTCCAGATTCTGCATGGCTGTCCACCACCACAAGGCCTGGTCCAGATCCTGAATGCCCTGCTGAACCCACCACTACCACCCTCCCAATGAGATGCAAAAAAAGAAGCAGCTGCCTAAGACTGGACAGAAATCAAAAAAGAGTCATTGCACCAGAACTGTCCAACTACCTCCACCCTCACCTCCCAATGTGTCTCTGTTGTCCAGTTTTCCTCTCCCTTCCAATGTGTCTCTCCCGTCCCATGCTTCCACTCCTAATGTGTCTACTTCCATCCCTGACATCCCAGACCCCACACATTTAGTTTGCCCTTCCCCTAGAACCTCTTCATCAGCCTCGCCTAGCCTATCATCCCAGCACCACACACCCCAGGTCCACAACATTTTGCCCTCATTGTCTCGTAAAAGTTAATAAATTTGTGTTTTTCCCCCATCACTGCTTGTTCTTTGTCTCTTTCGCTGCCATCGCTATCAACACACACTGTGCCATTGCCGTCAACACACACCTTGCGCCGTGAACACACACGTCGCTGTCGACACACACTGCGCCATTGCCGCTATAGAAGTATTCACTCAAGAAGCAAAGCTGCAGTGTAAAGCTTTGTGTTTTTGCCAACTCATAGGTCCATGACAGACACAATCTGCTCCTCCTTTTCTTTCTTTGCTTTACACTGCAGCTTTGCTTCTTGTTTCTGTCATGGAGCTATGAAGTGGCAAAAACACAAAGAGGACTGAAAATCCTCCAAATAAACAAAATTATTCCAGCACAGAGGATCAGGGGTCAGCAATGCTTACCTGCCCAGGTGTCAGAACTAGTGCAGTCAGGATGCAGCAAACCCATGAAGTAAACATGGTTGAAAAACACTGATGAGACCACTGCTCAGAACGACACTGGGCAATCACACCTCCATGAATTGGCAGACTATGAGCGATCGTGTAATCAGTCTTTTGCACCTGTGTTAACGCCAAGTTTACTACATGCGTTTTCTGCATCCTGAGTGCACAAGTTCAGACACACGAGCAGGTGAGTAAAGATATGAGATGGATTAGCTCCATCGTCTCTTCAATCTACATTAATCTATTATACTATAGATTAATGCAGACTGAAAAGATGATGGAGCTAATGCAACGTCACCTTCCATAGCACTGACAGAGAGAAGAGGTGTAGTGTAAAGCATGGGTGACATAACCCAATCTGCATGAGACAGGGAGTGGAATATGCAGTTATGACCCATTGATCACCTTATAGAACTAAGTATTGTAATGTAGAGGGCACTTGGAACAGGTGTTTCACTAGAGGTGTTTTATTGACAGCAAACATTAAAGGTACATTTTAACATTCCAGGTACATAACATTACAGTAACATTTTACTAAGCTACTTCATCTTGCCATGCCACACGTCCGATATCAGAAATAAAGTAGGCAGCAAATGTATCCCTCATTTCGGCAACTTCCCTTGTTGTCCTCAGAGGGTGATGGTAATCTGTCAATGGGTTAGAAACAGGTTCATCAAGTTCTACGTTGGGTCTCTCTTTAGCCATGATGTAGTTGTGCAGAACCACACAAGCTTTCACAACCTCATTGATTGTATTAATTTTGAGATTAATGGCTGTGCCCAAAATGCGCCATTTCAATACCAGCAAACCAAAGGCACACTCAACCGTTCTGCATGCTCTTGACAGTCGGTAGTTAAAATTTTTTTTTTGAAGTTCAAGTCCCGAGTGGAGTATGGTTTAAGGAGGTTTGCACACATCTGAAAGGCCTCATCCCCAACCACAGCAAATGGCATTAGCGGGCCTTCACTGTTGGGAAGATGTCATGGCAGTGGGAAATTAAAATTGTTGCCATACAAGCGTTTGCCCATGTCCGAGTTTTTAAATGTCTGCGAGTCATTACCTCGTCCAAAAGATCCAATGTCCACAGCGACAAATGTACAGTCTGCAGCTGCAATCATCATGAGCACTATAGAAAAATATTTTTTATGATTAAAGTATTCTGATCCAGGTCCAGCTGGTTTGGTAATTCTAATGTTTTCTGTCCACAGCTCCCAAACAGTTTGTGAAATTACAAATTTGCAAGTATTTTTCGGCATTTTCCTGCCAGATTTCAGGGGTGGGTAGGGGGAAAAATTCCTCACGAAGAAATTTCCACAAAGCTCGGCCGGTGTCTGCAACAATCCCAGAAAGTGTTGAAATTCCAATACGGAATTGGAAATGGAGCGATGATAAGCTCTCTCCGGTAGCCAGGAATCTGCCAAAAAGAGAAAGGAAAAAACATTAAGTACATGCAGAACAATAATATTTATGACAGGCGTTTCTTTTGAAATATTATGTACCTTAGTGTCACCAGCAGACGTTTCTCAGCAGGAATCGCTCTACGTAGCTGTGTGTCCTGCTTGCTGATGGCTCCTTGTACACGAAGCAGCAAATCCCTGGAGCTCTCTTGAGACATCCTTTTGTACTCAAAATATTTTTCTGGGTTTTCACAGAGCTTACTGAATAAGGAGTGGTAGGCTCCACGGCTCTCTCTAACTTCAACAATGGGGTGTTGCCAAAATCGACGAGAAAGTCTTCTCTGTCTTTTTCTTTTCCTTTCTTGTTCACAAGCTAATGCAAAGGCAAGAGACAAGTTGACATCTAAATCCAGATTCCGATAGAAGCTCTCCATGCAAAGATCCATCTTGATGCTGGATACAGCAGCAAAAGATGAGGATTTCATCTGTACAAGGGTCTATATACAGAATTTCCATGAGACACGTCCATTGGGCGTGGCTTCTGTCAAGGAAATTCTCCTGGAGAAGCATTTTCCTATCGAACGCATGCGCATAAAAAGCGCAAACACATGCAAAAACGCATGCAATCGCATGCAAAAGCTGCCGCTGCATTTTTTTCTGTCTTGCGTAAGCTGATGCAGATATAACACGCTGCGTTAGCATGCATTTGCATGCTTTTTATCATGCGTTTGCTTTTGGGAATGATACGCTGCGCACTTAGATGCAAATGTGAAACTAGCCTTATTGTGTGGGGCACAAAAGGAGAGTACCATTAAAGAAGGGCCAATATTACTGTCTAGGGCACTGGTTATAGTTCTATGTTGTTTGTGTAGTAGTGGTGGAATGTAAGGAGGGGGCTGGAAAAGCAGGGAGCCACAGATGTCTCTGAATTACATTTAGAAGGTTCAAGTTATGGATGGAAGAAGTCATGGAGGTCTGAGCCAAATGAAAAAGAAAAGGGAAAATGAATGATCAGGAAGAATATCACAGGTGATATACACAGTACACACATATATAGCCTGTAGAGTACTGGTATAGAGCTGATATTACCATTATATGGTCATTGTTTTGTGGTAATACCAGTCCTAGTATAAATGTTTTAGTTCAAGAAGCACTCTCATCTGTATTTTTTAATTAAATGTGTATGGTGTGTAGTGTAAATGTATTAATATACTCACCTACCCCCACTTTCTCTGGGATCAACCGCCACTCTGCTCCACTTCTCTGTGGCATTACCTCACGTCCGACTAGCCGGCTCTCCAGTAATGGCTTTTACAATGTAAGACAATGGAGCCTCGTTCTCACGCTCCATAGACTTAAATTGTAATTGCCACTTCCGGGTCACCTGTAGGATAAGCTGGTTAGTCGAAATCACGGAGAAGGCAGCTGAAGATGAGTATGCTAATACACACACAATACTACATGAATATACACACATTTAATAAAAATATATAGTACAGACCAAAAGTTAGGACACACCTTCTCATTTAAAATTTTTTATGTATTTTCATGACTATGAAAATTGTACATTCACACTGAAGGCATCAAAACTATGAATTAACACATGTGGAATTATATACTTAACAAAAAAGTGTGAAACAACTGAAAATATGTCTTATATTCTAGGTTCTTCAAAGTAGCCACCTTTTGGTTTGATGGCTGATTTGCACACTCTTGGCATTCTTTTGATGAGCTTCAAGAGGTAGTCTGTTGTGAGTTCTGTTTTTGGGCTCCCTCTGGTGGTTACTGATGGTACTGGGTGACTTGTGTTCTCTGCGGTCTCAGGTGTCCACCTGTTCCATCAGGTTATGGGAGTTTCCTATTTAACCTGGCTTTTTTGTCATTTCCTCGCCGGCTATCAATGTAATTAGCGTGTCTTTTTACCTCTGCTCCCTGCGTCTGTTATCTTCAGGACAAGCTAAGTTTTGATTTTCCTGTTCCACGTTTTGCTTTATTTTTGTCTTAGTCCAGCTTGCAGATATGTGATTCCTTGCTGCTGGTTGCTCTAGTGGGCTGAAATTACTCCTCATGTTCCATGAGTTGGCACATGAGTTCAAGTAATTTCAGGATGGTTTTTTGAAGGGTTTTTCGCTGACCGCGCAGTTCACTTTTGTATCCTCTGCTATCTAGCTTTAGCGGGCCTCATTTTTGCTGATTCTATTTTCATAACTACGTATGTGCTTTCCTCTCATTTCACCGTTATTACATGTGGGGGGCTGCTATTTCTGTGGGGTGTTTCTCTGGAGGCAAGTGAGGTCTGTGTTTCTTCTAATAGGGGAAGTTAATCCTTCGGCTGGCGCGAGACGTCTAGGAATCATCGTAGGCACGTTCCCCGGCTACTGCTAGTTGTGTGTTTAGGTTCAGGATCGCGGTCAGCTCAGGTTCCATCACCCTAGAGCTTGTTTGGTTTTTGTGCTTGTCCTTTTGTGATCCCCTGCCATTGGGATCATGACAGTAGTCACGGGGAATGGTCTTCCACCAATCGTGAAGGAGTTCCCAGAGATGCTTAGCACTTGTTGGCCCTTTTGCCTTCACTCTGCGGTCCAGCTCACCCCAAACCATCTCGATTGGGTTCAGGTTCGGTGACTGTGGAGGCCAGGTCATCTGGTGTAGCACCCCATCACTCTCCTTCTTGGTCAAATAGCTCTTAAACAGCCTGTAGGTGTGTTTGGGGTCATTGTCCTGTTGAAAAATAAATGATGGTCCAACTAAACGCAAATCGGATGGAATAGCATGCCGCTGCAAGATGCTGTGGTAGCCATGCTGGTTCAGTATGCCTTCAATTTTGAATAAATCCCCAACAGTGTCACCAGCAAAGCACCCCCACATCATCACACCTCCTCCTCCATGCTTCACGGTGGCAACCAGGCATGTAGTGTCCATCAGTTCACCTTTTCTGTGTTGCACAAAGACACGGTGGTTGGAAACAAAGATCTCAAATGTGGACTCATCAGACCAAAGCACAGATTTACACTGGTGAAATGTCCATTCCTTGTGTTCTTTAGCCCAAACAAGTCTCTTCTGCTTGTTGCCTGTCCTTAGCAGTGGTTTCCTAGCAGCTATTTTACCATGAAGGCCTGCTGCACAAAGTCTCCTCTTAACAGTTGTTGTAGAGATGTGTCTGCTGCTAGAACTCTGTGTGGCATTGACCTGGTCTCTAATCTGAGCTGCTGTTAACCTGCGATTTCTGAGGCTGGTGACTCGGATAAACTTATCCTCAGAAGCAGAGGTGACTCTTGGTCTTCCTTTCCTGGGGCGGTCCTCATGTGAGCCAGTTTCTTTGTAGTGCTTGATGGTTTTTGCCACTGCACTTGGGGACACTTTCAAAGCTTGCCCAATTTTTCAGCTGACTGACCTGCATTTCTTAAAGTAATGATGGACACTCGTTTTCCTTTACTTAGCTGCTTTTTTCTTGCCATAAAACAATCTCTAACAGTCTGTTCAGTAGGACTATCAGCTGTGTATCCATCAGACTTCTGCACAACACAACTGATGGTCCCAACCCCATTTATAAGGCAAGAAATTCCACTTAAACCTGACAGGGCACACCTGTGAAGTGAAAACCATTTCCGGTGACTATCTCCTGAAGCTCATCAAGAGAATGCCAAGAGTGTGCAAAGCAGTCATCATAGCAAAAGGTGGCTACTTTGAAGAACCTATAATATAAGACATAATTTCAGTTGTTTCACACTTTTTTGTTAAGTATATAACTCCACGTGTTAATTCATAGTTTTGATGCCTTCAGTGTGAGTGTACAATTTTCATAGTCATGAAACTACAGAAAAATCTTTAAATGAGAAGGTGTGTCCAAACTTTTGGTCTGTACTGTAGATGGGAGTGCTTCTTTAAAAACTAACATGGCGGTATTATCAGTACTGTATATGCTGGTGTTATTTGTTTGTTATATTGCAATATTATTATTATTACTGCATACACTTGAATATAAGCCGAGTTTTTCAGCACATGATTTGTGCTGAAAAAGCCCCTCTCGGCTAACTTTCGTGTGAGGCTCCCAAAAGACAGAGGTGGAGCTGCAGCGGTGGAGCAGTGGGTCACAGGAGGCAGGAGCCCACTGCTAAAGAGAAATGAATATTCACTACGCTGGCAGTGAATATTCATTTCTCTTTAAGAGCGAGTACTGTAGTCACAGCTACCGGCTTCCTGCAGAGACCGTGCAGTCAAGTGTGCCCCCTACTTAAAGGAATGAATATTCACTATCCTTCACGCCATAGGCACACGTGATCATCCACCCGCTGCAGTGGCTGGCACTGCAACAAGACTCTGCAAGGGAGCGCAGGAACGGTAAATAGGATGGGTTTCTTTTTTATGTTTTTCTGATGGGGGAACATGCATACAGGATAGGGATGATTAGCCATGGATACCAGGATAGGGATGAGGTAGCCATACATACCAGGATAGGGATGAAGAGGCATGCATACCAGGATAGGGATGAAGAGGTGTGCATACAAGGATAGGCATGAGGAGGCCATGCATTCCAGGATAGAGATGAGGAGGACATGCATACCAGGATAGGGATGAGGAGGACATGCATACCAGGATAGGGATGAGGAGTCATGCACACAACAATAGGGATGAGGAGCCAAGCATACAAGGATAGAGATGAGGAGCCATGCATACAAGAATAGGGATGAGGAGCCATGCATACCAGCCTAGAGATAAAGAGACATTGATACAGGGATAGGGATGAGGAGCCATGCATACAAGGACAGGGATGAGGTGGCCATGCATACCAGGATCAGGATGAGGAGCCATGCATTCCAGGATAAGGATGAGGAGCGATGCATACCAGAATAGGGATGAAGAGCCATGCATACAAGAATAAGGATGAAGAACCATGCATACCAGGAAAGGAATGAGGAGCCATGCATACCAGTCTCGGCTTATACTCGTGTTGGCTTATACTCGAGTATATACGGTAAATCTTATATAGCTGTGTTTTTGGAAATATAGATAACATTAATTGTTTATTTCCTGCATTCAGGAAAATTTAAGTAATACAGACCGAAATCTGGGAAAGGGCATGAAGCCGGCATGGACCTGTGCACTTTCAAATGCCAGGGCTGCATTTTAGTCCCAGTCCATCCCAGTCCAACACCTTGAATGGAGCTGCAAAGTGCAGCTGCTCTTAATGTATAACAGCCATTGTCAGATACTACAGTTCAAATTCAAGAGAATAACAGTTGTACTACAGAAACCGTTCACAGCCACCACACATTGAATAGAGCTTTATTCAAACCGTTTAAATCCAGTAGCGACCCTAGCAAATAAGTGCTCATCAGTGTGGGTGCCGGACCCAAACCAATGAGGGCATGTTGGTCTACACCAATCTTTTATTGATGGCCTATTATTTAGATACGGTATCAATATATATTGACTGATGAACCTCATTAATTAAAACAGTTTTCATTTTGAAATCTTGTGACAGATCCGCTTCTGTGTATAATATCTTGTAGCAAACCTCCACCAATCATTGACCCAATTTTCAGGAATATGAAACATTTACTGAAGGTAATTTTTTATTATAGTGACATGTCCACACACAGATAATTGTGTACATGTATAATATGCAATGGGTTGCGTGTTATTTAAAGAGGAATTATAATTAGCATCTGATTCTGCTTTCAGAATAAAGAACACAGAAAATATAGATGATATGTACCAACTTACATGGTTTCTCTATGAAAATAAATGTGTTGCTTTGGAACCTATTTAGTAGATTAATTTGTTATGTATAGTGTTGAGCGATACCTTCCGATATCTGAAAGTATCGGTATCGGATTGGATCGGCCAATATTCAAAAAATATCGGATATCGCCGATACCGATACCCGATCCCAATGCAAGTCAATGGGACCAAAATATCGGAATTAAAATAAACCCTTTCTTGCCTTGTAGGTTCATTCTACATGAAGGAAAACAACTAAGAATAATGCCGGATGTATTTGGGGAGGTGGCGGAGACATTAAAGTCATAGAGGTTTATCCAAATCAAATAGAATAGCATGTTTTTTGTTTTTTTTTAAGACGTTCGGAGTGACAAAGATATTGACTATGTAAATTTTTTTTTTTATTTTGTCAGATATTGATGTTTCACTATTCCACGCCCTTCCCCTTCTTTTTTTTCTTTTTTTTTTTTCTTTTCCCACACTTTCATCTTCATCATCATCAGCATCTTTGACATCAACTTCTTCTTCACCTTATTCATCTTCTTCTTCATCCTTTACCTTTTTTTTTTTTTTTTGATTACATTCTTCATATTCATTTTATTCAACTATTATTATTCTTCCTATTCTACATATTCTTTTTATTCCACTGTTATTATTCTTCCTATTCTACTTCTTCATCATATTCTCATTTGTGACAGGCATTCCCGTAGTTGTTATCTATAAAAGTTGGAAGATTACACCTTCCATTCTGCCAGTCACAAAAGTTACATTTGTCCGCGTTCAGTTTGGCCTGCAGCATCAGGCTTTATCCAGGGGCACCACGAGGAGGAACGGACTCACCCCCATACACTGCTTAGTCTTCTTCTGCATATAATTTAGATAATATCTTTTGCTCTGATATTAAGTCTTATGCTTAATGTTCTTCTGCTCTTTGTTCTGCAGCCTCTTGTTCTTCTGCTTCTCGGTCTTCCATGTCGTCGTCTCCAGGGTCGTCGTCTCCAGTGTCGTCATCTCCGCCGTCGTCGTCTCAGCCGTCGTCGTCTCCACCGTCGTCGTCTCCGCCGTCGTCGTCTCCGCCGTCGTCGTCGTCGTCATCGGGGTGGCCTTCCGGGTCGTCGTCGTCATCGGGGTGGTCTTCCGGGTCGTCGACTTTAGGGTCTTCAACTTGGAAATGTAGCAGAAGGTACAAGAAGGCTGAGAAAATGCCAAGAACCAGCTGATGGAACTGGAACTCGGATGGCTACCCGAAGGTTCAAGAGCCTATGGAACTACCGAGGACCAGCTGACGTTACTGGAACCCGGTTACTAAGCAGGAGGTACCCGTGCTAAAAAGCACTACCAAGGACCGCCTGACGTTGGCGGAACTCGGATACCCAGAAGGAGGCACCTAAGCCAAAGGCTCTGCCCGGAACCAGCTGACGGTACTGGAACCAGGATGGGGAGCAGAAGGTACAAGAGCAAAAGACACTGCCGAGAACCAGCTGACGGTACTGGAACCCGGATCGGTAGCCGAAGGTCCAAGAGCCAATGGAACTACCGAGGACCAGCTGACGTTACTGGAACCCGGTTACTAAGCAGGAGGTACCCGTGCCTGAAAGCACTACCAAGGACCACCTGACGTTGGTGGAACTTGGATACCCAGAAGGAGGCACCTAAGCCAAAGGCTCTGCCCGGAACCAGCTGACGGTACTGGAACCAGGATGGGGAGCAGAAGGTACAAGAGCAAAAGACACTGCCGAGAACCAGCTGACGGTGCTGGAACCAGGTGGTGGACCCGAAGGCCCACAGGAGAGGAGAGAACAGCTAGGCCGCGAGGCAGCCGCAGTTACCGAACCCCAACAGTCCTACAGGGGGAGCTGGGCCTACTGGCACTACAGAACCAGCCTTGACTACCAGTTCACGCAGCCCACATAGGAAGCTCCTAAACTGGAGGCACCCTGGAGTTGGCTAACCCGACCGCACCACGACGGGGCAAGCATAGGCGTCTCAGTGAGCTTGACACAACCCGGAAACAGCTGACGGTGCTGAAACCAGGCTTGGCACGAGGGAGTACCTGTGTCAAAAACACTGCCGAGAACCAGCTGGCGTTGCTGGAACCCAGATGCGTTGCCCCAGCTGGCGGTGCTGGAACCTGGTTACTAAGCTGTAGGTGCCCGCGCGTGAAAGCACTACCAAGGACCGCCTGACGTTGGCGGAACTCGGATACCCAGGAGGAGGCACCTAAGCCAAAGGCTCGGCCTGGAACCAGCTGACGGTGCTGGAACCAGGTGGTGGACCCGAAGGCCCACAGGAGAGGAGAGAACAGCTAGGCCGCGAGGCAGCCGCAGTTACCGAACCCCAACAGTCCTACAGGGGGAGCTGGGCCTACTGGCACTACAGAACCAGCCTTGACTACCAGTTCACGCAGCCCACATAGGAAGCTCCTAAACTGGAGGCACCCTGGAGTTGGCTAACCCGACCGCACCACGACGGGGCAAGCATAGGCGTCTCAGAGAGTTTGACACAACCCGGAAACAGCTGACGGTGCTGAAACCAGGTTTGGCACGAGGGAGTACCTGTGACAAAAACACTGCCGAGAACCAGCTGGCGGTGCTGGAACCCAGATGCGTTGCCTATTAAAGATTGTCTTCCTAGAGCCCCAACTAGCGGTGCTGGAGCAAAGGGTAAGCAGGGGGAGCAGAGTGTAGGCCGAAGCCTGCACTGGAGGCAGCTTTGTGTCAGCGTTGCGTTTGCAGGACACTTTGCCGGCTACACAGTGTGGGAACAGCTGGCGTTGCTGAACCCCACTAACACAATGGCGGGTGTTTTTCTCTGTGCAGCTAGCACTTGCGGGCAAAAACTAGCGATGTTAGAGCCCGTGGTGAAGCAGGAGGAGAGGAGCAGAGTGTAGGCCGAAGCCTAGTTGAACCAATTTCAAAGGAAACCTTTAACCCCCCCTCAGGTGTTACAAAGTACAAGAGACACACCTTGTGCAGTATTAATGCTGCACAAGTGAAAGGTTGCTCTATTAATTTGTCTACTTGTACACGCTGAATGAAAGACGTACACAATTTTGCCCATTCTACAGTCATACTGTAGTGGATGCGTGACTTGGCTTTTTAAGGAGACGCAGCATAGGTGTCCCAAATAACGCCTTGGTGCTTGGCGCAGCTTCCTGAGCGTTGTTATTTGCTGTACAGTTGTCAGCACTCTTGTGTTATCCCTTGGCAATGCCCTGTTAGAGCTGCCCGTCTTATGACCTCATTTCATGTTGGCCGGTGCGGTTAACGATGGCCATAAATCCCAGACCCACAGTGCCTTTTCCTAAAGTCACACTGCGGTGCTGGGATTCGTGGCCTTGTGCAGTAAATATGTTCGCCGCTCACACATGTCCTTACACCTGCTTCAGACTGGGCGGCCTCAGCTGATCCCTTATCGCATGCCGCGGCCATGAGGCCGCACAGTCAGAAGAAGGCGGAAGGAGGGGAGTGAAGACAGGGGAACAACGAGGGGCGTTGTGTCGGGCAGGGCGGACGCACAGGCACAGCCAGCCAACCAATGATGTCACAAGATGGGCAGCGCTAACAATGGGGGTGCTGCGTGTCATTAGAAAGGAAAGTCACACCTCAGGGACAGTGGAATGGTCTCTAATGAGACACATTTTGTACGTGTTGAGTTCCACGTGGGCAAGGAGAAAAAAGTCAGCCACCTTGTACAAATGCAGCAGTACTGCTGTACAAGGTGGCTGTTATACATAGAAACACCTGGGGGTGGGGGGCAGGCTCCCTTCAATTTCAGTTCATGTGCCTGCGTGGCGTTTGCAGGACACGTTGCCGGCTACACAGCAGGGGAACAGCTGGCGGTGCTGAACCCCACTAACACATTGGCTGGTGTTTTTCTCTGTGCAGCTAGCACTTCCGGGCAGAAACTGGAGGTGTTTGAGCCCAGGGTCAGCAGGAGGAGGAGAGGAGCAGAGTGTAGGCCAAAGCCTGCACTGGTGGCAGCTTTTGGTCAGTTGTGCCAGCGTGGCTTGTGCTGGACACGATGCCGACTACACAGCAGGGGAACAGCTGGCGGTGCTGAACCCCACTAACACATTGACTGGTGTTTTTCTCTGTGCAGCTAGCAGTTCCGGGCAAAAACTAGCGGTGTTTGAGCCCAGGGTCAGCAGGAGGAGGAGAGGAGCAGAGTGTAGGCCGAAGCCTGCACTGGTGGCAGCGTTTGGTCAGTTGTGCCAGCGTGGCTTGTGCTGGACACGATGCCGACTACACAGCAGGGGAACAGCTGGCGGTGCTGAACCCCACTAACACATTGACTGGTGTTTTTCTCTGTGCAGCTAGCAGTTCCGGGCAAAAACTAGCGGTGTTTGAGCCCAGGGTCAGCAGGAGGAGGAGAGGAGCAGAGTGTAGGCCGAAGCCTGCACTGGTGGCAGCTTTTGGTCGGTTGTGCCAGCGTGGCTTGTGCTGGACACGATGCCGGCTACACAGCAGGGGAACAGCTGGCGGTGCTGAACCCCACTAACACATTGGCTGGTGTTTTTCTCTGTGCAGCTAGCACTTCCAGGCTACAACTGGCGGTGTTATAGCCCAGGGTCAGCAGGAGGAGGAGAGGAGCAGAGTGTAGGCCGAAGCCTAGTTGAACCAATTTCAAAGGTAACCTTTAACCCCCCCTCAGGTGTTGCAAGGTACAAGAGCCACACCTTGAACTGCATTAATGATGCACAAGTCAAAGGTTGCTCTCTTAATTTTGCTCCTTGCACAAGCTGAATAAAACACGTACACTATTTAGCCCATTATACTGTCAAACAGTAGTGGAGGCGTGACTTGTCTTTTTAAGGAGACGCAGCACAGGTGTACAAATTTACACCTAGGTGCTGGGCGCAGATTCCTTACCGTTGTTATTTGCAGTACAGGAAACTGCGCTCTTGTGTTATCCCTTGGCAATACCCTGTTAGTGCAGGCCGTCTCATGACCTCATTTCATGTTGGCCGGTGCGGTTAACGATGGCCATAAATCCCAGACCCACAGTGCCTTTTCCTAAAGTCACACTGCGGTGCTGGGATTCGTGGCCTTGTGCAGTAAATATGTTCGCCGCTCACACATGTCCTTACACCTGCTTCAGACTGGGCGGCCTCAGCTGATCCCTTATTGCATGCCGCGGCCATGAGGCCGCACAGTCAGAAGAAGGCGGAAGGAGGGGAGTGAAGACAGGGGAACATATGCACTGCTCGTGCCCATCAATCACACCCTCGCAGTCAAAATATATGAGACAACGAGGGGCGTTGTGTCGGGCAGGGCGGACGCACAGGCACAGCCAGCCAACCAATGATGTCAGAAGACGGGCAGCGCTAACAATGGGGGTGCTGCGTGTCATTAGAAAGGAAAGTCACACCTCAGGGACAGTGGAATGGTCTCTAATGAGACACATTTTGTACGTGTTGAGTTCCACGTGGGCAAGGAGAAAAAAGTCAGCCACCTTGTACAAATGCAGCAGTACTGCTGTACAAGGTGGCTGTTATACATAGAAACACCTGGGGGTGGGGGGCAGGCTCCCTTCAATTTCAGTTCATGTGCCTGCGTGGCGTTTGCAGGTCACGTTGCAAGCTACACAGCAGGGGAACAGCTGGCGTTTCTGAACCCCACTGACACATTGACTGGTGTTTTTCTCTGTGCAGCTCGCATGTCCGGGCAAAAACTGGCGGTGTTAGAGCCCAGGGTCAGCAGGAGGAGGAGAGGAGCAATGTGTAGGCCGAAGCCTGCACTGGTGGCAGCTTTTGGTCGGTTGTGCCAGCGTGGCTTGTGCTGGACACGATGCAAGCTACACAGCAGGGGAACAGCTGGCGGTGCTGAACCCCACTAACACATTGGCTGGTGTTTTTCTCTGTGCAGCTAGCACTTCCGGGCAGAAACTGGAGGTGTTTGAGCCCAGGGTCAGCAGGAGGAGGAGAGGAGCAGAGTGTAGGCCGAAGCCTGCACTGGTGGCAGCTTTTGGTCAGTTGTGCCAGCGTGGCTTGTGCTGGACACGATGCCGGCTACACAGTGGGGGAACAGCTGGCGGTGCTGAACCCCACTGACACAATGGTGGGTGTTTTTCTCTGTGCAGCTAGCATGTCCGGGCAGAAACTGGTGGTGTTTGAGCCCAGGGTCAGCAGGAGGAGGAGAGGAGCAGAGTGTAGGCCGAAGCCTGCACTGGTGGCAGCTTTTGGTCAGTTGTGCCAGCGTGGCTTGTGCTGGACACGATGCCGACTACACAGCAGGGGAACAGCTGGCGGTGCTGAACCCCACTAACACATTGACTGGTGTTTTTCTCTGTGCAGCTAGCAGTTCCGGGCAAAAACTAGCGGTGTTTGAGCCCAGGGTCAGCAGGAGAGGAGCAGAGTGTAGAACCAATTTCAAAGGTTACCTTTAACCCCCCCTCAGGTGTTGCAAGGTACAAGAGCCACACCTTGTGCAGCATTAATGCTGCACAAGTAAAAGGTTGCTCTATTTAATTTGCTCCTTGCACACGCTGAATAAAACACGTACACTATTTAGCCCACTATACTGTCAAACAGTAGTGGAGGCGTGACTTGTCTTTTTAAGGAGATGCAGCACAGGTGTCAAAATTTACACCTAGCTGCTGGGCGCAGATTCCTGAGCGTTGTTATTTGCTGTACAGGAGTCTGCGCTATTGTGATCCCTTGGCCATGCGCTGTGAGCGCTTCCTGTCTTCTGACCTCATTTCATGTCGGCCGTTGCGGTTAGCGATGGACATGAATCCCAGACCCACAGTGTGTTTTCAAAAAATCACACTGCGTGGCTGGGATTCGTGGCCTTGTGCAGTAAATAGGTTTGCCGCTCACACATGTCCTTACACCTGCTTCAGACTGGGCGGCCTCAGCTGATCCCTTATCGCCTACCACGGCCAGGAGGCCGCACAGTCTGAAAAAGGCGGAAGGAGATGAGTTAAGACAGGCGAACATATGCACTGCTCGTGCCCATAAACCACACCCTCGCTGACAAAATAAATATGACAAGGAGGGGCGTTGTTTCTAGCAGGGCGGATGCACAGGCGCAGCCAGCTAACCATGATGACAAAAGACGGGAAACGCTACCAGGGGGGGTGCTGCGTATCATTAGAAAGGAAAGTCACACCTCAGGGACAGTGGAATGGTCTCAATGAGACACATTTTGTACGTGTTGAGTTCAACGTGGGCAAGGAGAAAAAGTCAGCCACCTTGTACAAATGCAGCAGTACTGCTGTACTAGGTGGCTGTTATACATAGAAACACCTGGGGGTGGGGTGGGGCCAGGTTCCCTTTAATTTCAGTTCATGTGCCTGCGTGGCGTTTGCAGGTCACGTTGCCGGCTACACAGCAGGGGAACAGCTGGCGTTGCTGAACCCCACTAACACATTGGCTGGTGTTTTTCTCTGTGCAGCTAGCACTTCCGGGCAAAAACTAGCGGTGTTTGAGCCCAGGGTCAGCAGGAGGAGGAGAGGAGCAGAGTGTAGGCCGAAGCCTGCACTGGTGGCAGCTTTTGTTCTGTTGTGCCAGCGTGGCTTGTGCTGGACACGTTGCCGACTACACAGCAGGGGAACAGCTGGCGGTGCTGAACCCAACTGACACATCACCTAGTGTTTTTTCTGTGTAGACAACACTTCCAGGTGGCAACTGACAGTGTTGAAACCCAGGGAATCAAAGAGGAGCAGAGTGTAGGTCAAAGCCTGCAGTGGAGCAAGTTGAAAGGGAACCTTTAACCCCCCCCCCAGGCATTTGTTGCTGAAAGAGCCATCTTGTACAGCAGTAATACTGCACATGGAAAATGGTGGCTCCGAAAATTATGCTCCTTGCAAACGCTGAAGTACACACTCATATAATGTGTCCCCTCACACCTTCAAACCATCCCGGAAGTGGGACTTTCCTTTGTAATGTGACACAGCACAGCCGTCATTCCAACCCCCTTGGTGCCGGGCGCCACCTCCTCAACGTTGTTTGGTTCTGTCACGTAGCCCGCGCTGTAATGTTATCCCTTGGCCATGCACAGTTAGCGGTGGCCGTCTTCTGACATCATGTAGGTGTCAGGCTGGCAGTGCCTGTGCATCCAAGCTGCCCGAGATCCAACCTTGCAGTGTCTTCTAATGTAGTCCCACTGCGGGCCAGGGATCCATGGGCATGCGCAGTGCATATCATCGCCTCTCACTCACCTCCTTCCTGCTTCTTCAGACTGTGCGGCGTCACGGCCGTGGCATGCTATTAGGGATCAGCTGACGCCGCCTAGTCTGAAGAAGCGTGAAGAAGGGGAGTGAGAGGCTAGTAGATGCACTGCGCATGGCCATGGATACCAGGCCCACTGTGGGATCACATTAGACGACACTGCGAGGTGTGATTTCGGGCAGCGTGGACGCACAGGCGCAGCCAGGACGACAACAAATGATGTCAGAGGACGGGCAGCGCAAACTGTGCATGGCCAAGGGATAACATAACAGCGCAGGGTCCATGACGGAATCAAACAACGCTAAGGAGGCAGCGCACGGTGCCAAGGGGGTAGCAATGACGGCTGTGCTGCGTCACATTACAAAGGAAAGTCCCACCTCCGGGACGGTTGGACGGTGTGAGGGGACACATTACATGAGTGTGTAGTTCAGCGTTTGCAAGGAGCATAATTTCAAGAGCGACCTTTCCCTTGTGCAGTATTAGTGCTGCACATGGTGGCTCTTTCAGTAACAAACGCCTAGGGGGGGGGGGGGGACAGGTCACCTTACATTTTAGTTGTGCCAGCGTGGCGGTCGCATGACACGTTGCCGGATACACAGCTGGGGATCAGCTGACGTTACTGAACCCCAATAACAGAGGAGCGACTGTTGACTGTGCACACAGCACTTCCAGGCACCAACTGGCGGTGTTAGAGCCCAGGGACAGCAGGAGAAGCAGAGGAACAGAGTGTAGGCCGAAGCCTGATTGTAGCAAGTTGAAAGGGAACCTTTAACCCCCCCCCAAGACGTTTGTAGCTGAAAGAGCCATCTTGTGCATCACTAACGATGCAAAAGGAAAAGGTGGTTCTTTTAATTATGCTCCTTGCAAACACCGAAGTAAACACTAAAAATGTGTCCCCTTATACCGTTAAACCGTCCCGGAGGTGCGAATTTCCTTCGTAATGGGACACAGCACAGCTGACATTCCTATCCCCTTGGTGCCGTGCGCTGCCTCCTCAGCGTTGTTTTAAGCTGTCACGGAGCCTGCGCTGTTCTGTTAGCCCTTGGCCATGCCCAATTAGCGCTGCCTGTCTTCTGACATAATTTGGTGTCAGGCTGTTACTGCCTGTGCGTCCACGCTGCTCCAGATCCCACCTCGCAGTCTCGTCCAACGTAATCCCACTGCGGGCCTTGGAACCATGGACATGCACAGTGCATATCCTCGACTCTCACTCCCCTTCTTCCCTCTTCTTCAGACTGTGCGGTGTCACGGCCGTGGCATGCTATTAGGGATCAGCTGACGGCGCACAGTCTAAAGAAGGCGGAGGGAAATGAGCGAGAGCCCGAGGGAAAGATATGCACTTCGCATGCCCATGGATCCCAGGCCCGCAGTGTGACTCAATCAGAAGACACAGCGAGGCGGGATCTCGGGCAGCGCGGCCGCACAGGCGCAGCCAGCCTGACACCAAATTATGTCAGAAGACAGGCAGCGCAAATAGGGCATGCCCAAGGGATAACAGAACAGCGCAGGCTCCGTGACAGCTTAAAACAACGCTGAGGAGGCAGCGCATGGCACCAAGGGGGTAGGAATGACTGCTGTGCTGCGTCACATTGCGAAGGAAAGTCCCAGCTCCGGGACAGTATAACGGTATCAGTGAACACATTTTATAAGTGTTAAGTTCTGCGTGTGCAAGGAGCTAAAAAAAAAGAGCTACCTTTTCCTTGTGCAGCATTACTGCTGCACAAGATGGCTCTTTCAGTAACAAACGACGGGGGGGGGGGGGACAGGTTCCCTTACATTTAGGTTGTTGTGCCAGCGTGGCGGTCGCAGGACACATTGCCGGCTACACAGCTGGGGATCAGCTGACGTTACTGAAACCCAATAACACTGGGTCGTATGTTTTTACTGTGCAGCCTGCACTTCTGAGCCGCAACTGGCGGTGATGGAGCCCAGGAATAGCAGTTCAGGTGGTAGAAAGATGAACACAGCAGGAGACCTGGATGACACCCAATTACTTAATCAGGCAGAGGAGTGGCAAATTCCTGCGAGATCCAGGCCTGGTTCATTTTCAGGAAAGTAAGCCGGTCAACGTTATCAGAGTATAGTCGCATGCGACGGTCTGTTAGTACACCACCTGCGGCACTAAAGACACGTTCCGATAAGACACTAGCTGCAGGGCAAGCCAGCACCTCCAATGCATACTGGCTTAGCTCTGGCCATGTATCCAGCTTAGAGACCCAAAACTTGAACGGGGAAGAGCCGTCTGGGAGTACAGTAAGAGGGCAAGCCATGTAGTCTGTCACCATCTGATGGAACCGTTGCCTCCTGCTGACTGGAGCCGCCGGTGATGGTGTAGACATTTGGGGCGGGCACACAAAAGTGTGCCAGAGTTGTGCCATACTGGGCTTGCCTTGGGCAGAGGCACTGCTTCTGCTCCCTCTTTGGGCAGAGCCTCCCCCACTGCCTCGACGCACTGAGCTGCTTTGTAAAGCACTAGCAGCACTCCTCTCAGTTGGACAGGAGAAGATGATGGAATTCACCAGTGTGTCGTGGTACTCCCGCAATTTACGCTCCCGGGTCAACGCAGGGATGAGGTTTTGGACGTTGTCCCGGTAGCGAGGATCGAGGAGGGTGAACACCCAATAATCAGGTATGTTGAGAATGTGGTCGATGCGGCGGTCGTTTCTCAGGCACTGCAGCATGAAATCCACCATGTGCTGCAGAGTGCCAACTGGCCCAGAAACGCTGTCCCCTGCTTGAGACATGATCTCTGCCCGCTCGTCATCACCCCACCCTCGCTGTACACACTGACCACTGGACAATTGTGTCGCTCCCTCCTCTGGACGGAGCTCTTCCTCCTCCATTGACTCCTCCTCATCCTCCTCACAAATTGGCCCCTGCGTACCCCTTTGTGAGGAACCACGTGGCGCTGACTCTCCAGAAGCTGATGGAAAAGGTGACTCCTCATCCTCCACCTCTTCCACAACATCATCCCTTAACCCTTGCAAAGTTTGCTGAAGCAGGCAGATAAGGGGGACAGTCATGCTGACTAGTGCATCATCTGCACTTGCCATCCGCGTGGAATAATCAAAAGGACGCAAAACCTGGCAGACGTCCTTCATAGTGGCCCACTCTGTGGTTGTGAAGTCTGATCGGCGCTGACTGCGACTTCTTTGCGCCTGATGCAGTTGGTACTCCATAACTGCTTGCTGCTGCTCACACAACCGCTCCAACATATGTAACGTGGAATTCCACCGGGTAGGTAGGTCACATATGATGCGGTGTTCCAGAAGGCGGAATCGGCGCTGCAGAGCAGCAATGCGGGATCTGGCCAAGCTGGAACGCCGCAAGTGAGCACACTCTAGGCGGACCTTGTGCAGCAGGGCATCAAGATCCGGATAGTCCCTCAGAAAACTCTGCACAACCAAATTGAGCACATGTGCCAGACATGGGATGTGAGTGAGGTTGCCAAGGGCCAAAGCTGCCACCAGATTTCGGCCATTGTCACACACTACCATGCCTGGCTGGAGATTCGCTGGCAGTAACCACACATCGCTCTCCTGCTTGATGGCATTCCAGAGCTCCTGCGCTGTGTGGCTTCGATGCCCCAATGAAACTAGTTTCAAGACGGCCTGCTGACGTTTGGCCACGGCTGTGCTCATGTCGGTCATAGGTAAACGTTCACGGGTCCATGTGGAGGTGGACTGTGACGGATCCTGCAGAGAGGAATCTGAGGAACTGGTGTAAGAGGAGGAGTCGATGCGTACAGACTGGATTCCTGCAATCCTTGGAGTGGGCAGGACACGTCCTGCGCCACTCGCACGATCTGTACCTGGCTCAACAACATTAACCCAATGGGCAGTGAGGGAAACATATCGCCCCTGTCCATGCTGACTGGTCCACGCATCGGTGGTGAGGTGGACCTTGCTACTGATGGCGTTCAGTAGCGCATGTTTTATGTTTGCCTCAACATGCCTGTGCAGGGCAGGGACAGCCTGCCTGCTGAAGTAAAAGCGGCTGGGCACCTTGTACTGTGGGACTGCCAATGCCATCAAGTCACGGAAGCTGTCAGTCTCCACCAGCCTGAACGAGAGCATTTCCAGGGACAACAGTTTGGCAATGCCTGCATTCAGAGCCTGTGCTCGGGGGTGGTTGGCCGAGAATGCCCGCCTTTTCTCCCATGCCTGTACTACCGATGGCTGTAGAGTAGACTGGGAGTGTGAGGATGACTGGGAAGGTGGTGCTGTGGGTGGAATTACACTAGGTCTCTGGACAACAGTGGAGGAAGAGGCAACACGAGATGAAGAGGTGGTAGCTGCCGCTGTTGGTTGGCCTACGTCTTCACTGTGTTTCTGTAACTCCACCGCGTGCCTGGTCCGCACATGTTTCCACATATTTGTGGTATTGAGGTTGCTGACACTTTTACCTCTTTTTACTTTCTGATGACACAGCTTGCATTTGACAAAACAAATGTCATCTGCAACTGTGTCAAAAAAGGACCAGGCACTGCAAGTCTTGGGAGCGCCCTTTTTGGCTTTGGAAAGAGACAGGCTCCTAACGGGTGCCAAAGTGGAGGCTACAGGCTCCGCAGTCTTCCCCCTCCCTCTCCCTCTTTGGCCCGTAAGGGGAAGCTCTTCCTCAGAGCTGCTCCCACCACCTTCCTGTTCCTCACGCCACGATGGGTCAAGGACCTCATCATCTCCACTACCCTCTGCCACCAACTGCTCCTCCTGGGTAGTCTCGGCAGCACAGTACGCATCAGAAAGCGGCACCTGAGTTTCATCATCAGATGCGTACTGCGCTGTGGTCACCGGAGGCACTGGCCCACCTGCCTCTTCAGAGTCAGAGAGAAAAAGCTGTTGGGCATCACTGCACACTGCCTCTTCTTCCATTTCTCCAATGCTGCTTGGCTGGCCCCCTGTTTCCAAGCCAAGAGATTCAGAGAACAGAAGTAGAGACGGCTCCTGTCCTGGGCTCTCTGACTGCCTGGCCAATTTGGCAGGTGGTGAAGAGACAGATGGCTGCTCTCCAGTGCTCTGTGCCTGAGAGGATGTGGCACTAACTGAAGTCGATGCCGAGGCGTTAGCTGCCATCCACCCGACAACGGCTTCAATTTGGTCTTCACGCAGCAGCGGTGCACGGCGCTCTCCGACAAAGCTGCGCATGAAGGACTGTTCCCTGCTGAAACTGAGTGACGACGAGTCACCGGCGCCCGCAGCAGGCACAGAATCACCACGTCCTCTCCCTGCTCCTCTCCCTGCTCCGCGCCCACGCCCACGTGCCTTACTCCCTGCCCTCTTCATCTTGGTTGACAGATAAAGATAAGCAGAAAAGTACTAAGGCCTTAGCGTGCTTATTCCTGAAATGCTCCTCCTAACAGGTGTAAGAAACACTAATGTTGTAAAGTGTGGACTAAACTTTATTATTTTTCAAATGTGGCCTACACAAGTGTTAAGTTGTGTTTGGTGAACTTTACTTTTTTTTTTGTGCAGATCGGGCTACAGAGCTAGTTTAAATCACACGGAGACCGTGCAGACAGCCGTAAACGGCGCTGCAAGGCCAAAAAACCCTCCTCTAGGTTATCCTATGTAGTGTTTTTCCACTATTTAGCTGGAGACGGGTGGAAAGACACTAATAGGAATTTTTTTTTAAAATTATAAACAGGCTGCACTATTTGAAAAAAAGGAAATTGTTTTTCAAGGTATGAGGCAGTAACGCACCCTGAGCTGAATCCAACCGGCTATAGCTGCACACAGACTACAGGGCGAGCTGCGCTCACACAGAGACCGTGCAGACAGCCGTAAACGGCGCTGCAAGGCCAAAAAAACCTCCTCTAAGTTATCCTATGTAGTATTTTTCCACTATTTAGCTGGAGACGGGTGGAAAGACACTAATAGGATTTTTTTTTTTTAAATTTTAAACAGGCTGCACTATTTGAAAAAAAAGGAAATTGTTTTTCAAGGTATGAGGCAGTAACGCACCCTGAGCTGAATCCAACTGGCTAGAGCTGCACACAGACTACAGGGCGAGCTGCGCTCACACAGAGACCGTGCAGACAGCCGTAAACGGCGCTGCAAGGCCCAATAAACCCCCTCTAGGTTATCCTATGTAGTGTTTTTCCACTATTTAGCTGGAGACGGGTGGAAAAACACTAATAGGGAATTTTTTTTTTAATTTTTAAACAGGCTGCACTATTTGAAAAAAAGGAAAATTTTTCTCAAGGTATGAGCCAGTAACGAACCCTGAGCTGAATCCAACCGGCTATGGCTGCACACAGACTACAGGGCGAGCTGGGCTCACACGGAGACCGTGCAGACAGCCGTAAACGGCGCTGCAAGGCCCAAAAACCCCCCTCTAGGTTATCCTATGTAGTGTTTTTCCACAATTTAGCTGGAGACGGGTGGAAAAACACTAATAGGGAATTTTTTTAAAAATTTTTAAACAGACTGCACTATTTGAAAGAAAGGAAAATTTTTCTCAAGGTATGAGCCAGTAACGAACCCTGAGCTGAATCCAACCAGCTATGGCTGCACACAGACTACAGGGCGAGCTGGGCTCACACGGAGACCGTGCAGACAGCCGTAAACGGCGCTGCAAGGCCCAAAAAACCCCCTCTAGGTTATCCTATGTAGTGTTTTTCCACAATTTAGCTGGAGACGGGTGGAAAAACACTAATAGGAAATTTGAGAAAAAATGTGCAGCAGGCTGCACTATGAGCAAAAAAGGACAACTGTGTGAGGCAGTGTGAACCCCCCCTGAGCTGAATACAACCGGGTATATGGCTGCACACAGACTACAGAGTGAGCTGCACACACACAGAGACCTTGCAGAACACTGTTAAAACAGCGCTGCAAGGCAAGAGCAAGGTGAACAGTGAAGAACACACAGCGTTTTGCTAAATTAGCCTTTGGAAAGGAAAATAAAGCAATTATCTAGCTCAACTGGCCCTCAGTTAGAACACAGCGTCCTGTCCCTAACTGAAATCACAGCAGAGTGAGCGCAAAATGGCGGCAGCATTTTTTATAGTGCAGAGTGACATCATTTCAGCAGCCAATCACAGCCTTGCCAGTACTTACATGCCCACCATGCTAAACAGGATGTGCCCACACTTCCAATCATTCCTCATTGGCTGCTGCGTGCAGTTTGAATTCTGGGAACTTCCGATTCCGGTATACGATACACGGGAAGTATCGGAATTCGGTATCGGAATTCCGATACCGCAAATATCGGCTGATACCCGATACTTGCGGTATCGGAATACTCAACACTAGTTATGTATAATAAGCTCATAATTTTCACCAGTGGTGTAACCACAATGAAAACCTAATAGTGTATGTCCTGCTTTCATAAGTCATTTTGGGTCTGCTGTGGCCTAGATCTTTCCAAGAAATATGAACAAGTCCCTTGTGGCTACAAAGTAACCAGTAGTCAGTCCTTTGCAATATGCACCATTAGCTAAGCGACATTTGTCATGTCTCACTAAATCCTTGTAATTACTAATGTAGGTAAAGTACAATAGGCCAACTGAAATCCAGATGTGTTTATTATAATATATTGACAAATTAAAACTCTATTCCTTTTTATGCATTAAATTAGGTTACGGAACCTTTTTGGCCTTGATAATACCTAGTCTATTGGAATCTTAGATGACATCTCATATAAACATTTAGCTTCAAATAATGACGTTATTAAGCCTACTCATCATTGTCAAAATCATTGTCAAAATCATGTACATATGTATACCATTGTACTATATAAATCATGCATCTAACTGCAATTTAATATTTCAACGTTGATATTTATACATTAATATATGAAATGTGAGTACTGAGCTTCGATTTTATCATACTTGATATTTAGGGATGAGCGAACGTGCTTGATGATACTCGGATATCACTCAACTATCTGAGTGCTCGACACTTGACGAGCATTAGCTGGTGCTCAGATTCGAAACACAAATTGCCACCCTGAATGTTTGACGCCTGTTGCACAGCCAATAAACATGCTGGGATTGCCTTCCAGTCACTGTAATCCCATACATATTTTAGTGGTGGCATTACTGTGATTGACTGGCTGCATTGCCTCATCAGAGATTAATAAAGGACAGCCATACTTGGCTCACTGATGGCATTGCACAGATCAGGGACAGCTGTGATTGGAGGGAAAGAGCAGTTATCCAGGCCTGCATGTGCACAGTTTAATTAATCAGAGTCCTGTAGTGTTGATACTGGAGCTGATGCTGAACCTCATATTAATAGTCTTTCTAAGGGCTAATCTTGTTCTTTGATGTTTGGATCAGATACATTCTGCATTTAGTCTAGGGACAGATGCAGGAGCAGGGAGAGTGGCAGAATACAACCTCTAGGCAGAGCTTAGGGCTTTGCAGTCCGTAGCTAAATACAGTATATAGCTCCTGCACGTGACCACATTTTTTTTATTTTGGGTGAAAAAGTTGACTATATTGTCATCCATAGAGTATTACGTCCTTTGTGTTACATTTTGGTGGTAAATAACTAGATTGGGTGGACACCTGGATGTTCGGGTCCTGCGAGCTCAGCTGAACAGTCACAAAAAGTTTGATTCGGGTTCCAGAACAGTACCTGGACCAGAGCTTGAACACAAACTCCATTCACTTGAATGTGGGGCCAAAGATCCAGTGTTTGCCACTCTGTCATGTACATGACAGCACTGCAAACACTGCTTCTGATCAGTGGTAAAATCATCACCGCTGGTAAGACAGCCGCAGTTCTGACAGTGTGAGCCTGCAGTTGTGAATGGAGATATAAAGTTTACTTCCGGTCACTGGTGTCAGCTGATGAGACTACTGCTCCCATCTGCCAATGACTGCTGCCGCATATAACAGTAAGAGCAGGAGCGGCTGATGGGAGTTTTCATCAGCTGGCACCTGCTCTGTAAAGAAATATATTTTTTTAAATGGCTTGGGTTCCCCTGTACCTTTGATATCCAGCCAGGCAAAACTCACAGCTGCGGACTGCAACCCTCAGCTGTCAACTTCAGCAAGGCTGGTTATCAAAAAAGAGGGGTGCCCACTCTGATTTTTTAATTATTTAAATAAATAATTTTAAAAAATCGGCATGTAGTCCCCCATTTATGACAACCAGCCAAGCTAAAGCAGACAGCTGTGGGCTGGTATTCTCAGGCTGTTAAGGGGTCATAGATATTGACCCCCTGCCTAAAAATAGCAGCCCGCACCTGCCCAGAAAGTTGCATCTATTAGATGCATCAATTCTGGAACTTTGCCCAGCTCTTCCCTCTTGACCTGTAGCGGTGGCAAGAGGGGTTCATATTTGTGGGGTTGATGTCATCTTTGTATTGTCAGGTGACTTCAAGCCCACAGCTTAGTAATGGAGATGCATCTATAAGACACCTATCCATTAGTAATCCTATAGTTGTATTATCAATAAAGACACTGCCAGAATAAAGTCTTTTATTTCAAATAAAAGAGAACACACTGTTACATTTTTATTTAAAAATATCAAACAAAGTTATACTCACCTAGGGCCCATTCCATTGATTTCCTTGGCTACTGTAATACAATAAAAATAAAAATCAACAATATACCTTACCTGTCTGACGTTCTGCCCCATGCTGTAATCCATGTCTGAAGGATAAAAAGAAAGTTTTTTAAATAGACGGGGCCAAGAGGCAACCGCTAAGGCTGAGAACCACTGGGGAATGAGCTGCTATAAGCGCAGCATCAGTGACTATATCAGTGACTATCAGGTTACTGCCGGTCACTGAGGCTGCGTTCCCAGCCAGACTGACCAGCAGTGACCTCGGTAGTATCCCTGCTAGCACAGTGAGAGAGTCTCACGGTGCAGCGGTGAACTCAGAGAGTTCACTGCAGTTCATTGTGAGAAATTTCTCACAGTGAACTGCGGTGAACTCTCTAAGCTCAGAGCTGTATCATGTGACTTTAAATAAATAAATAATTTTAAAAAGTGACCCGGGTTCCCCTATTTTTTATAACAAGCCAGGCAAAACTCACAGTTAGGGGCGGCAGCCCTCAGCTGTCATGTCATGTGTTGTCCCCCTCATGCTTAACAACCAGCCAAGCTAAAGCCAACAGCTGGGGGCTGGTATTCTCAGGCTGGTAAGGGGCCATGGATATTGATCCCCTAGCCTAAAAATAGCAGCCCGCAGCCACCCAGAAAAGGCATATCTATTAGATGGAGCAATTTTGGCGCTTTACCTTGCTCTTCCCACTTGCTCTGTAGTGGTGGCAAGTGGGAAAATATTTGTGGGGTTGATGTCACCTTTTTGTTGTCAGGTAACATCAAGCCCTTGAATTAGTAATGAAGAAGAGTCTATAAGATGTCTATCCATTACTAGTTCTGTAGTTATATTGTGAATAAATGCACAGCCAGAAAAAATTGTCTTTTAATTGAAAGAATGACACAGACTCCTTTAATGATTCTAAATTAAACCATACTCACATCAATGCTCATTCCATTGAATCCCTTGTCTCCTGTGATAAAACAAAAATAAAAAACAACAATATCCCTCACATGTCCAACATTCTGTCCCACTCCGTAATCCATGTCTGGGGGATAAACAGTTTTCAACCTGTGGTGCAAGACCATTCAAACTTAGAATCACTGATGAATGAGCTGCTGCAAGCGCAGCATCAATGACTAGCGGTGACGTCATCGAGGTTACTACCGCTCCCTGAGGCTGTGTTCCAAGCCAGGCAAATTAACTGCAATCACGTCAGTGAGTTCAATGCTCACACAGTGAGAAAGTCTAATGAGCAGAGGCGAGTTCACCGCAGTTTACCTGGAAAATTTCACTGCGGTGAATTGGAACTGCGATGAACTCGCCTCTGCACCATGAGACTTTTTCACTGTGCTTGCAGTGATCTCATCGCAGGGAGGTAACCAAAGTTCATTTGCCCGGCTGGGAGCGCAGCCTCAGGGACCTGCAGTAACCTTGATGACATCACCACTGGTCACTGATGCTGTGCTTGCAGCAGTTCATTCATTAGTGGCTCTCAGCCTGGACAGTTGCATTTTGGCACCATCCAGGTTGATAACTGCTTATCCCCCAGACATAGATTACAGCATGGGACAGATCGTCGGACACATGAATATTGTTGCTTTTTTATTTTTGTTTTATTGGAGGAGATGAGGGATTCAATGGAATGGGTGTTAGGTGAGTATAACTGTGTTTGTTATTTTTCAATAAAAATTAATAAGTGTGTTTTGTTTTATTTCCAATAAAATACTTTATTCTGGTTGTGCCTTTAATTACCATACAACTATAGGATTAGCAATGGATAGGTGTATTACAAACACCAAAGGCAAAGACCAGAGGTAAATTTTATACCTCCGATCATAGCTGCGGGATCACGCTGTCATTTGACAATGGGCGAACCGCGGATCTCAGACAGGCAGTAAAATCTTCAGCGGTGCACATGCACATGACAGTTTTGAAGTCTGTGTTCAGTGTCTGTGTGGGATGCCGAACTTTACTTTTCGGGTTCTCAAATCTCTATTTATAAAAATTCAAAAAAGCATAGAAAAAAATGTACATATAAGAAAAATGTGGATTTCTCTGGAATAAAACACCAAATTGCAAATATGAAAGTATGATTTTAATCAGATTCCTATGACCTACATGTCCATATAAATGGCTTGGGAAGGTTGATCCTACTGACACATTCTCTTTAATTGGTCCTAAGATGTTAGTAGTAGATCATCTAAATCCTGCAAGTTATGCCCTTCAGGGATCTGAATGAGATATGAGGAATTTGAATGCCATCAAGTTAAAACTAGGGATGAGCAAACCTGAACTGTAAACTTTGGGGTCTGTACTTGACACCTATGTTGTGTACAGAAACCTGAACATTAACTTTTAACAGGATGTCGAGTTTACTGCTCAATTTTGGATGCCTAGAAATGTTTTGCTGAAAGGCTGCAGAGTAGCCAATCAACAAACTTTTAGACTGTGGCTGATTCCGTAGCTATCACAGCCATACCAAATATTGGCATGGTTGTGATTTGCAGGACGTTATGTGTTCTTTCTTAGGGCAGAGTACCACTACATGAACAGTGAGGCCACAAGATGTTGAAAAGGAATTAAATTGGATGGATGAGAATGTCTGTATTCCTCTGCATTATCTTCCACCAGGTTCATTGAAGAAAGTGCAGAGTTGGCACCTGAGGACCATGGTCATCAGTTTTCCACCTCACCCACTTGCAAATCAGCAAAACAGTCTGAGCCACGGCACGCAGCTGACTCTTCTGCTTTTTGTTGAGTCTACTGGCTTGAGTTTCATGGCCTGTTCACCTGGCATTGCTCCCGAAGAGGAAGAGACAAGAGTTGAGCGACTTTAACTTTGTTAGGATTGAGTCGGGTTTCGCGAAACCCGACTTTCTCAAAAGTCGGGTCGGGTAAAATCGGCCGATTATTGCAAAAAGTCAGGGTTCGGCCGAAACACGAAACCCAATGCAAGTCAATGGGGAATCAAAGTCAGCAGTGAGAGGAGGACGGGAAAACACCTACAGTGTCCATTTTAATGCCAAAAACATCAATTCGTATTACTGAAGCTTGTCAATCTTAATTTACTTTATAATATTAGTTAGGCATTGAAAACAGGGGCTCTTTTGGCTAAAGTTGTGGGGGCGTAGGGCTGGCTCAAAATTTTCGTGGGCCCGGGAAACGCAGAATACATCACGGCGGTGGAGCGGGGAGAGGTAAGTATTTCAACTTTGCAAGTGCTGTTATCCTGAGCAAGCAGGGGGGGCCCACTAGTTGGCACTGGCACAGGGCCCCTCATAGTATGGCGGTGTGTTTGATGGCGGGCGGCGCCTCCCACTGCCAGAGACACTTTTGCTTACTATGAGGGGCCCTGTGCCAGTGCCAATGAGTATGCCCCCCCACCTGATGAAGGAACCTGTACTTTCATCTGCACCTTCCTCTTTGTCCCTGTGTAAGGTGGTATAGTATGCGGGAAGGGGAACCTGACTTTCAGCAGGGTCAGATTCTGGCTGTGTAGAGTGCAAGGGGAATGTAGTGGTCTGGGTCAATGTACCAGCAGACTCATCTAGCAGTGGCTGGGCAATGGGCAGGATGAGGAGGAAACACAGATATAGGCCCAAAATAAAAAAGTAGGCTAAAAGCAGTTCAAAATTGGTAACAGGAGTACACAGGCGGCATTGCTTTGTTCAGTGGAGGACAACTGTAAGCAGTGGCTGACACAGTTACTAGGCCCAAATAAGTAAGAAGGCTAAATGCAGTTCAAAATTGGTAACAGGAGTAGACAGGCGGCATTGCTTTGTTAAGTGGAGGAGAAAAGCAAGGAGCAGCAGACACCGTTAGTAGGCCCAACCAAACAAGTAGGCCAAATGCAGTTTAATATCTGAAATGGTGAAAATTGAGGCTCAGCTTTGTTCAGTGGAGGACAACTGTAATGGGAGGCAGACACAGTTAGTAGGCCTAAACAAGTAGGCTAAATGCAGTTCAAAATTGGTAAGAGGAGTACACAGGCGGCATAGCTTTTTTCAGCGGAGGAGGACAACTGTTATGAGAGGCTCACACAGACTTAGTAGGCCTAAAATAAAGAAGTAGGCTAAATGCAGTTCAAAATTGGTAAGAGGAGTACACAGGCAGCATAGCTTTTTTCAGCGGAGGAGGACAACTGTTATGAGAGGCTCACACACAGACTTAGTAGGCCTAAAATAAAAAAAGTAGGCAAAATGCTGTTCAAAATTGGTAAGAGGAGTACACAGGCGGCATAGCATTTTTCAGCGGAGGAGGACAACTGTTATGAGAGGCTCACATAGATTTAGTAGGCCTAAAATAAAAAAATAAGATAAATGCAGTTCAAAATTGGTAAGAGGAGTACACAGGCGGCATAGCTTTTTTCAGCAGAGGAGGACAACTGTTATGAGAGGCTCACACAGACTTAGTAGGCCTAAAATAAAACAGTAGGTAAAATGCTGTTCAAAATTGGTAAGAGGAGTACACAGGCGGCATTGCTTTGTTCAGTGGAGGACAACTGTAATAAGTGGCTGACACAGTTAGTAGGCCAAAATAAAAAAGTGGGCTAAATGTCAGCCCAAAAAATGTTCATAAATAAACTGGTGGCATAGCTAGGTACAGGAGTGGGCTCCTCTGCTGAGTAGTAGACAGTGGAAGTTGGCGCAAAGTATTAACTGGTCTAAATGGAGGCCAGGGCCCCTGTATATTTTTACTATCATCTATCATTCCAACAAATTTGTATTGGCAGTGCCATTGAAGGATTTAACAGCACAGACTACACAGTGGTGGAGCAAGGAGAGGTAAGTTTTGCAAGTGGTAGAGCACTGTTTGAGCTGGGGGGAACAATCTCTCGTGGGCGGCGGTACTGGCACAGGGCCCCTCATATTACGACGGTGTGTCTGACGTTGGGTGTGCACCACCACCGTCAGAGGCACTTCATTGTACTATGAGGGACCCTCTGCCAGTGCCATCGCCCAAAGGTGGGCACACCCACCTGTCCAGGCAAACGGCACTCGCACGGGTGCTTGCGCCAAGTGGTGACCACGGCCCAGTGGGGGGAGTCAGACCATTTAGAGAGGTAGAAAAATGGCCTATGGTGGACATTCAGGAGCTGCAAATGGAGGAATTGGAGCAGTCAGTAAGAGGTGGCCAAAAGCAAGACACTTTTCAGGCAAGCTTCGTGTCAGCAGGGGAAGGTGGGTGGGGGAAAATAATTAGAAATCCATGATTGGTTCATTTTAATGAAGGTTAGACCATCAACATTTCGGGTAGCCAGACGAGTCCTTTTTTCGGTCAGTATTGAACCAGCAGTACTGAAGACTCTTTCTGATAGCACACTAGCAGCTGGGCAAGCGAGCTCCTGTAATGCATATTCTGCCAATTCAGGCCAGGTGTCTATTTTTGATGCGCAGTAATCAAAGGGGAATGACCTGTGAGGGAGAACATCGATAAGGGAGGAAAAATAGTTGGTAACCATACTGGACAAATGCTGTCTCCTGTCACTTTGAATCGATGTAGCAGTACTTGTCGTGTCTGCGGTCATTGCGAAATCACTCCACAACCTGGTCATAAAACCCCTCTGTCCAATGCCACTTCTGATTTGTGCACCTCTAACACCTCTGCTATGTTGCCCCTACAGCTCGTGTTAGAACCATCACCGCCGCTGTGTGCTGGAAATGCCTGAACCAAACGGTCTACAAGAGTTGCTTGTTTGGTAGCCAATATTTGCTCAAGGTTCTCATGTGGCATGATATTTTGTAATTTCCCTTTATATCGTGGATCCAGGAGGCAGGCCAACCAGTAATCATCATCGGTCATCATTTTTATAATACGGGGGTCCCTTTTTAGGATACGCAAGGCATAATCAGCCATGTGGGCCAATGTTCCAGGTGTCAATTCACTGCTTGTGTTGGGTTGAGGAGCACTTTCTTGCAAATAAACATCATTTGTCTCCCGCAAAAACCCTGTACCTGACCTTGCAATGCCACCAGTTTCTATTGCCCCCTGAGAAGCATCCTCCTCCCATAAATATTCATCCCCATCATCCTCCTCCTCCTCATCCTCCTCTGCATCCGTCACCTCATCCAGGAGAGTTCCCTGAGCAGACAATGGCTGACTGTCATCAAGGCTTCCCTCCTCCTCGGCCGCAGACGCCTGCTCCTTAATGTGCATCAAACTTTGCATCAGCAGACGCATTAGTGGGATGCTCATGCTTATGATGGCGTCGTCTGCACTTACCAGCCATGTGCATTCCTCAAAACACTGAAGGACTTGACAGAGGTCTTGGAGCTTCGATCACTGCACACCAGACAACTCCATGTCTACCATCCAACTGCCTGCCCGTGTATGTGTATCCTCCCACAAATATATTACAGCACGCCTCTGTTCGCACAGTCTCTGAAGCATGTGCAGTGTGGAGTTCCACCTTGTTGCAACGTCGATTATTAGGCGGTGCTGGGGAAGCTTCAGCGATCGCTGATGGTTCAGCATATGGCTGGAGTGTACGGGCGACCGGTGGATGTGCGAGCAAAGTCTTCGCACCTTCAGGAGCAGGGCTGGTAACCTCGGATAATTCTTCAGGAAACACTGCACCACCAGGTTCAAGGTGTGAGCCAGGCATGGAATGTGTTTCAGTCCTGAAAGGGCTATGGCAGCGATAAAATTCCTTCCGTTATCACTGACTACCTTGCCTGCCTCAAGATGTACAGTGCCCAGCCATGACTGAGTTTCTTGCTGAAAGTATTCGGCCAGTACTTCCGCGGTGTGTCTGTTGTCGCCCAAACACATTTCCAACACAGCCTGCTGATGCTTACCACTAGCTGCTCCATAATGTGACACCTCGTGTGCAACACTGGCAGCTGCGGATGGAGTGGTCGAGCGACTGCGCTCTGTGGATGAGCTTTTGCTTCTGGAGGAGGAGGGGTAGGAGGAGGGGTGTCAAACGCCTACTGCCAACTGTTTCCTAGACCGTGGGCTAGGCAGAACTGTCCCACTATGGCTGTCCCCTGTGGACCCTGCAATCACCACATTAACCCAGTGCACCGCGATAGACACGTAACGTCCATGGCCATGCCTACTGGTCCATGCATCAGTTGTGAGTGCACCTTTCTACTGGCTGATTGCCTGAGTGCATGGACAATGCGGTCTTTGACATGCTGGTGGAGGGCTGGGATGCCTTTTCTCGCAAAGAAGTGTTGACTGGATAGGTCATAGCGTGGTACTGCGTAGCCCATCAGGGCTTTGAAAGCTTGGCTTTCAACCAACCGGTAGGGCATCATCTCTAACGAGATTAGTCTAGCAATGTGGGCGTTCAAACCCTGTGTACGCGGATGAGAGGATGAGTACTTCCTTTTCCTAACGAGAGTCTCTTGTAGGGTGAGCTGGACTGGAGAGCTGCATATGGTGGAACTAGTGGGGGTGGTGGTGGACATGGCAGATTGAGAGAGGGTTGGTGATGGTATTCTTGATGTTGGCCTACCTACAGTGTTTCCTACCAAGAACCTTGTGATTCCCTGACTGCTTTGGCCTTGCGACGATACCTCCAAATTTACTGCTGGTGGTGTCCTAACTGGTGGGCTTACAGTGAGGGAAGCAATGTAGCGTTGCTGACTACCTTCATTCTGAGCGGGTGCACCAGCGGTACGGGACGTTTGGTAGTTAGTCCAGGCTTGCAAGTGCATGCTGGTTAAATGTCTACGCATGCACATTGTATTTAAATTTTGGACATTCTTCCCTCTGCTAAAGGTCTTTCAGCATTTCTTACAGATAACTTTACGCGGATTATTCGGATCTTGGTTAAAAAATTCCCACACTGCAGTCTTCCTACTATCGAATACCTTTTCAGGCATTGCACGCTGTTCTCCTTTCACCGGATGGCCACGCTGTCCTAAAAGTGTTTTTGGTTTTGTCAAACGTTTTTGGCCAGATATGGGCCTGCCAGATTAAAGCTGTTGCGATGTAGATGCCTGCTGTGGATCATCCTCCTCCGCTTCAGAGCTACTGCCAGTGGCACCCTGTTCTCCCAATGGCTGCCAATCTGGGTCAACAACTGGGTTGTGCACCTTCCTCTGTGTCACCGTTTAGGGTGCTATAGCATTCAGGATGGGGCATCATAGTCTCATCAGGGTCAGATTCTGGCTCAGTACACTGTGAGGGCAATGTAGTGATCTGAGTCAATGGAACAGCATAATAATCTAGCTGTGGCTGTGTATCTGTGCACTCCATGTCCGAGTCATCTTGTAACGGGCTGTTAACTATTTCCCTTTCTAACCCTGGCACGGTATGTGTAAAGAGCTCCATGGAGTAAACTGTAGTGTCGCCTGCCGCATCCTTCCCTTTTGCTTTGGGTGAAGGACACAAGGAAGCGACTTTGTTCTGACGGGAGCATCCATTGACGACTCGCTGCTTTTATATTTTGAACTTTCGGAAGAGGAGGCGTAAGAGCTAGAGGCTGAGTCAGCAAGTAAAGCCAAAACTTGTTCCTGCTGCTCCGGCTTTAAAAGCTGTTTTCCTACTCCCAGATGAGGGAGCCTTCGAGGCCTTGTGTAGCCAGACGATGACGCTGGCTCAACACCTCCAGCCTTAGGTGCTATTTTGCTTTTCCCACTACCACCAGATGCTCCACCACCACCACCATCAATACCAGCTGGCAACGACCGCCCACGGCCACTTCCACCAGACTTCCTCATTTTTTGTTAAAATCTAACCAAAATAACAACCATTATATGTTACTATAAAACAAGGTAGAAGGTGTATATAAATTTGTTGGCAATTTAAATCTCCCTTTTTTGGGGGGGAGACTGCGGCAAAAAACAGGCCCTGTGTATTACAATACACAATGTCAGTGGCACAACATGGCTGGCAGATATACGACCAACAGAACTGACGTATAGAAACTTGTTGGCAATTTAAAGCTCACTTTTTTGAGGGTGAGACTGCAGCGACTGCAGCAAAAAACAGGCCCTGTGTATTACACTACACAATGTAAGTGGCACAATGTGGCTGGCAGATATATGACCAACAGAACTGACGTATAGAAATTTGTTGTCAATTTAAATCATACTTTTTTTTTGGGGGGGGGAGACTGCAGCAAAAAACAGGCCCTGTGTATTACACAATACAATGTAAGTGGCACAACGTGGCTGGCAGATATACGACCAATAGAACTGACGTATAGAAACTTGTTGTTAATTTAAATGTCACTTTTTTGGGGGGGAGACTGCAGCAAAAAACAGGCCCTGTGTATTACACTACACAATGTAAGTGGCACAACGTGGCTGGCAGATATACGACAAACAGAAATGACATATAGAAACTTGTTGGCAATTTAAATTTCACTTTTTGGGGGGGAGACTGCAGCTCAAAACAGGCCCTGTGTATTACACTACACAATGTAAGTGGCAAAACGTGGCTGGCAGATATATGACCAACAAAACTGACGTATAGAAGCTTGTTGTCAATTTAAATCTCACTTTTTTGAGGGCGAGACTGCAGCAAAAAACAGGCCCTGTGTATTAGACTACACAATGTAAGTGGCAGAACGTGGCTGGCAGATATACGACCAACAAAACTGACGTATAGAAGCTTGTTGTCAATTTAAATCTCACTTTTTTGAGGGCGAGACTGCAGCAAAAAACAGGCCCTGTGTATTACACTACACAATGAAAGTGGCAGAACGTGGCTGGCAGATATATTAAAAAATACAAGGGCTGTAGTACAATTTCAATCTCCCTACAATGATCAAAGGACAAGTACAGCAATAAAAAGGACTGCTGCACACAAAAGTGTGGACAAAGAAATAAGAGAACTGTGCAGAAAGGAGCAACAGGATTTTTGCTTTTAAAAAAGCAGTTGGTTTGCCAGCGGCATACAAACAGCAATGCAGCTATCAGGGAGCCTTATAAGGCAGCCTAATAAGCTACAGAGCTGATGCACAAAAAAAAAAATCCACTGTCCCTGCAAACAAATGGTGGTGTTGGACAGTGGAAATCGCTGCAGCACAAGCAGTTTCGGGGTTAATCTTCCCTCCCTAACTATATCCCTTCTTCTGATGAAGCTGCAGCAACCTCTCCCTATGCTAAGATCGGCAGAAGTAAGATGGCGGTCGGCGTGCACGCCCCTTTATAGCCCCTGTGACGCCGCAGAAAGCAAGCCAATCACTGTTATGCCCTTCTCTAAGATGGTGGGGACCGAAACCTATGTCATCACGCTGCTCACACTTTGCGTCCTCCTTCATTGGATGAGAAATGGCGCTGAAAGCGTCATACAAAACGCAACTTTGGCGCAAAGATCGCCGACCTCATGGCCGATCCCACACTAGGATCGGGTCGGGTCTCGCGAAACCCGACTTTGCCAAAAGTCAACGATTTTTGAAATTGTCTGATCCATTAAACTCAACCCTAGAAGAGGCTGATTGCACTGATGTCCCACCACTTGTTAGGTTGAAAGATGAGTACATGGGAGGGCAAGTGCACATAGTCGTGTGCCACCGCATCACATGTCAGAAGATGATGAAACAGTTGCAAACTGCAGCATCTTTCTGAATTGTGCAGACCAGTAAGAAGGGCAGGCGTGAGAAGAGGGTGAAAGATGATGCAGGGGATGATGAGCTGATAGACTTCACATGGAGGGGAGGCTATCCTAGTGATGTGCAGAGTTCAGAGGAAGAGAGAAGAGAAGGTGGCCTTGCTGCCCCAGCAACACAGCAAAAGAGGGAGCAGGGTGCAAAGGCAAAGCGGGTGGAACATAGCAAGTACGTCTGCTGCTACTGCATACTGCACCTCTGAAATCAGCACACCAATGTCAGTTATATAGAGCTCCCTGGCATGGAATTTCTTCAGGGAAAGTGCTGACAATAAGCGATGGGTTGTTTGCACGCTATGCCATCAGAGACTGTAGCGAGGCATAAATCTTCTGAAAATCAGCATCACCTGCATGATGAGGCACCTGTATACCACTCACAAGGGGCAGTGGAGTACACACTTTAAAAAGCATGACAAATCTGAGCCTCGTCCTGTTTCCCCTTATGCTGCTGTGTCTGCCTCTTCCTCCCACTCACGATCAACAGGACCACCTGTCTGCTCACAAAGAGAGAATGTGACAGCACCACCACCACTAGTGTCATCGAGCATCTCCACACAGTCCCATGGAAGTGTTCAGTTTTATATTCCCGAAATCCTCGATAGAAAGAGGAGATACCCCCCTAGTCACCTGCAAGCCATAGTCCTAAATGAGAGCATTTCCAAATTACTGACCGTTGAAATGCTAACTTTCCAGCTGGTAGATAGATGGATAGACTGATAGTTTAAAAAAACTGACGGCCGTGACTGTGCGTTCTTCCCAGCCAAAACTACTTTTTAAGATGTGTCATCCCTGCCCTGCACACACATGGTGTGGACAGAATAAGGTGTACACTGCGTAATGCCATCAGTTTCAAGGTCCATATAACTACCGATGCGTGGACCGTAAGCGCTGGGATAGAGGTGGAAGTCATTCTATCCCATTTCCTACAAACACTGAGGAGATTGCTGGACATTTCTTTATCAAAGTTTCCTCCTCCTGCTACTCTGCTTCCTCCACTGCCTCCTGGTCTGGTCAGCTCCTGGGCACTTGGGTGTCACTAGAGTGTGGCTGGGGGGATGCAGAGTTCCCAAAAGAAGACAGCTTGTCATTGACTCTACAACTACTGGGTTGTCCGTATTGTTAAGACTGCAGATTACTGGGTGGCCACCTTGCTAGATACCTGCTGCAAAAACAATGTATCATCATTAATTCCAACACTGGAGTGAGATCGCAAAATGTGTGAATATAAGCACACGCTGGTAGAGAAACTGCTGATGGCTTTCCCACCTGACAGCAGAAGCTCAGTGGAAGAGCAAGGCAGAGGCAAATGAGGAAGTTGCCATCGCAGCCAGGGTTAGCATGGCGAAAATGTGGCAAAACTTTATGAGCACGCCACAACCACCATCTGATACAGTCAATATGAGCAGGAGGCAGCATCATAACAACATGGTGTAAGGGTATACTCTGGCAAAAATTAAGAGACCACCACATAAAAACCCTGTCATGGGCAGCCCAATCTCCAGACCTGAACCCCATTGAAAACCTCTGGAATGTAAACAAGAGAATGGTGGGTAGTTACAAGCCATCAAACAAAGAAGAACTGCTTACATTTTTGCGCCAGAAGCAGTGTGAAAGAGTGGTAGAAATCATGTCAAGACGCATGAAAGGTGTGATTAAAAATCATGGGTATTCCACAAAAAATAGATTTCTGGGCTCTTCCTGAGTTAAAACATTAGTATTGTTGTTTCTATATGATTATGAACTTGTTTTCTTTGCATTATTTGAGGTCTGAAAGCACTGTTTTTCTTAATTTTGACCACTTCTCCTATTCAGAAAAAAATACAAAATGTATTGCTTGGAAATTCGGAGACATGCTGTCAGAAGTTTATAGAATAAAAGAACAATTTACATTTTTCTCAAAAATATACCTATAAAGAGAAAAATCAGACAAACTGAAAATTTAGCAGTGGTCTCTTAATTTTTGCCAGAGCTGTATATCCACATGTCGCCACGTATAAACTAGTGTGTCTGCTCCATTTAAATTCTGGGTCTCCAAATTGGACACATGGCCTTAGCTTGCCCTTTATGCCTTGGAGATGCTGGCCTGCTCTGCGGAAAGCGTACTGTCAGAACTTGTGTTTAGCATAGCAGGAGGTGTGATAACACACAGGTGCCTCCGTCTGTCTATATCGAATGATGAGAAGCTAACATTCTTTAAAAATTTTTAGGCATTAATTCCTGAGAACTTGACCTTTGGATTACTAGACAACTATACCAGCAGCACACAGCCAGTTTTTAACTCTATTTGCCATTTTTTGTCCTCAAATAATAAAAAAAAAACTGTGTTGGCTACCTCCTCCTCCGCCTCTTCCACCACATGGACCTTCACCACTTGTTGTAGCTAGTTAGTTTTTGTCGGTTCATTCTTTTAAGTCAGTTCCTTAAAAAAAAGAAAGAAAAAAAACACAAGCAGTGTTGGATTATTACTCCCTTGCCTCTTTCCACCTACACCGCCATGTCACCTCTTCCTCAACATGGACCTACACCTCCTGGTTCTATATTGCTAGTTTTAGTTTTGTTAATTCTAGGTTGTTTTAAGTCAGTTCTATAAAAAAAAAATATATTAAAAATAAAACAAAAACATTGTTGCATCTCTCCTCCCTTGCTCTTCTGCCTATACTACCACATCATTCTCTTCCTCCACTTGGAGGTATGCCTCCTAGTTCTAGATTGTTAGCTTTTGTTTTGTTATTTCTAGATTGTTTTAAGTCAGTTCCATGAAAAAACTTAAAAAAATAAAAATATAAAAACCATGAATAAAAGAAAAAAAAACAGTTCCATAAAAAATGTAAAAAAAAATAAAAACAAACAATACAAATAAAAACAGTATTAGTTTACTCCTCCTTTGCCTCTTACATCTATGCCACCACATCAGTCTCTTCATTCACTTGAACCTATGCCTTATCTTTGTAGATTGCTAGTTTTGTTTCTACTTTACTAAAAAAACATCTTTTTATACTGTACCAAAAAACATCTATTTTGTACTGTACCAAAAAGCTTATGGGAGTACTGTGCCAAAAAACCTCCATGTGTACTATGCTGAAAAGCCTCTGCTTCTTCTTCACCAAAAAGCCTCTTGAAGTACTGTGCCAAAAAGCCTCTCTGTGTACTGTGACATAAAACATATTTTTTGTACTGTATCAAAATAGGGATTGTATCCGTTGGTGGTTATGGTAAGGTTTTCCATATTTCTGACATGTTAGCCATCCCTTCCGAGGTGTTTCCAGTGCCATAGCTATGTTGGTAACTTCATTCTCCTCTGCCTTGTGCTTCCACTGAGCCCCCACTGTGAGGTGAAATGTGTATATCAGCTTTAGTGATGGAAGTAAGGATGGCACATTGTGCTTGCAGCAGGGATCCAGAAGGGTGGCCAGCCAATAATCAGCACTTGTAACAATCCGAGCAATTTGACGGTCTTTGGGCAGGCACAGCTGCTTGTATTGTCTCATGTGTGCCAGGCTCCCCAGAGGCAATGGCAAGCTGTACTCGGTGGGAGATGTGTTATCTGGGTCCTCGGTGTCCTCTTCCTCTCTACAGTCATGCTCCAGTGATGCCCATGAGCGGCTTTGAATGCCACCCTGCTATGATCATGGTTGTTCCCAATCCTCCTCATCCTCCGAAACATTCCCCTTGCTGGACATTTGTGTAACTGGCCTCTGTTGGTACAGGAGCACATCCTCCAAGACATGTGTGGACGACTGACCTGATAATGGTGTGAATGTTCACTGTTCCTCCTACTCTTCCTCATGTTCCACCACCTCATCTATCATCGCCTGAAGCTTTTTTTTTAGGAGGCATACAAGTGGTATAGTAACGCTGGTGATGGTGTCATCAGCACTGGCCATGTTCGTGCAGTACTCAAAACAAAACAGGACAAACTTCCCACATGGAAGCCCAAACTTTGGTCAGTGTTGTTCTGCAGAGCGACTCATCAGTGCGTGCAGCAGCACAAATTCCAGTATTACCTTATAGTATTGTTAGAGAAAATCCTAGTGGCAGTATTTCTTAATTTTACATCAATTTAAAAAAAAAAAATTTAAAACATTTTTTTAAATTGTTTTTTTTTTTAGAATTATTAAGCTTATTTATGAATTCATCATTCATCATTTTTTATTAGGCATTTTCTAAATACATTTTTTATACATTTTTCGATGTATTTACATATATTTTTAAAGGCTAATTAATAAAGTAATATCCATTTTTAATCAGTTCTTTTTAGGTTTGTATACTTGGAAATAGGTATGCTTCTTTAATGAATTATTGGCATCCATATGAAAGATCAATATTAGCGCAATATAATAAGTAACACAAAACAATATTTTTTTCTATTTATAGTATGCAGTGCAGTATTAACAGTTGAATATGGCAGGAAATCCACTTAGTCTAATAGAGTTGTTTTACCATGTTGGATTCTGGGTGTTCCCAGCATGTTGGGCGGTCCAATGACAAGTAGGGATTAGGGTGAACGTGGTTATATTTTAGGCAGCGACAGCAGGGCAGCCATACCTTGAGAAAGAGGTACGGGTCCCTCAAAACGTGTCAGGTTGGCCCCTGTGAGTGTCCATCAATACGGACAGGTGACGTCACCTCTAAACCACGCCCCCTGCTCGTTACGCTACTACACAGAAGTACCATCAGCTGAGGCTGTCCGCCGACCACCACAGCTACAAGCGTGCATGGGATTTTCATCTATGGGAGGACGCTCCCTTTCTTTTTGGACTGTAAAACTGTAAAAACACTTCACTTGCAGACTCATTTGTTGAATATCCAAAGATCAGAAAGTTTGCATAAACTCTTGTGGTAGAGCGGCTCACTCAGCTGCACAGGATGGTAGACACAGGTACAATACGGTTTAAGAACTTCTTTGGGTTTATTTGTAGACAGCATAAACCATGGTGTAGTAAAGAAAATACAGCCCTCTGGGCAAAACAGGAAAACAAAACAAAATGGTGGTTGAAAAAATACAGTCCTTCTGTGATAGGGGTCCCTCCCACTCATGGCTGACAGAACACACATGGTTCATGTTCAATAGTCCATGCAGCACTTTCCTGGCGTGCTCCCTCTCCAGGCAAATCCACTGAACCCTGAGAGTTTTTCCCTTCAGCCATTTAAGCTCAGACAACGTGACTGATCACATGACTGCGACCACATCAATGTCCTGTCAGCACATAGTGGTGCTAGCTCTTTAGGGGCCGATATGAGGGGACACTCTCCCGCCCGCTCTATGAATGTCCCCCTAAAAAACAGCCCATAATATAAGTTATTATAGTTATTAATATAAGTTAACTTAACCTTTGCAACACTTACTGTGCTGGAGGAAATAACACTCTGGATTTTATATCACTGACGCCATATCTCTCCTCTATTACATTATCATTGACTCTGTTAAACTCTCAGTAAAATGGGTTATAGAATTGTCCATACTTTCAATTGTAACCCCTGTTATATATTTTCTTATAGACTATTAAACTACAGAACCCAATCTAGAAAAAACATAAATCAATCACATGCTGTTATACATTTATGACACTTTAGGATAAATGATACAAAGTATTTCCAGACTAAAGTTCGTGAAGTAAATTATACATGTGTCATAACAAGGGGCCGGCTCCAGGTTTTTGAGGGCCCAGGGATCCCCCCCTTTAACACATACCATGGTTCATAAAGAGATCGATTTTGGTTTCATCTGACCAGAGCCCCTTCTTCCACATGTTTGGTGTGTCTCCCAGGTGTCTTGTTGCAAACTTTAAATTACTCTTTTTATGGATATCTTTGAGAAATGGCTTCCATAAAGGTCAGATTTGTGCAGTGTACGACTAATTGTTGTCTAATGGACATACTGTCCCACCTCAGCTGTAGATCTCTGCAGTTCATCCAGAGTGATCATGAGCTTCTTTTCTGCATCTCTGATCAGTCTTCTCCTTGTTTGAGATGAAAGTTTATAGTTACGGCCGGGTCTTGGTAGAGTTGCAGTGGTATGATACTCCTTCCATTTCAATATGATCGCTTGCGTAGTGCTCCTTGGGATGTTTAAAGTTTTGGAAATCATTTTGTATTCAAATCCGGCTTTAAACTTCTCCACAACAGTATCATGGACCTGCCTGTTGTGTTCCTTGGTCTTCATGATGCTCTCTGTGCTTCCAACAGAATGCTGAGACTATCACAGAGCAGGTGCATTTAGACGGAGACTTGATTACACACAGGTGGATTATATTTATCATCATTAGGCATTTATGACAACATTGGATCAGTCAGAAATCCACAATGAACTTCTGGAGTGAGTTTGATGCAGTAAAGGGGCCGAATAATATTGCACGCCCCACTTTTCAGTTTTTGAATTTCCACGAAAATTTTAAATAACCAATACATTTCGTTCAACTTCACAATTGTGATCCACTTGTTGATTCTTCACCAAAAATTTACATTTGGTATCTTTATGTTTGAAGCATGATATGTGGGAAAAAGTTGAAAAGTTCAAGGGGGCCGAATACTTTCGCAAGGCACTGTATAAATCCTGATGAGCCCCCCAGAGAACAGAGAAGGATGAGGCTTATGTGCCCCATCTGCCCCCTGACAGGACACCACAGCTCCTTTCTGAAGTCTGAAGTCTGTAAATGCAGAAGTAAATGCAGGGAATCTTGAGGGAGGGTTGCTGTGTCCTGTCAGGGGGCAGGTTGGGCTCAGCAGTCTTATGCTTCTCTGCAGGAGGTGAAGGGGCCCTCAGCTCTGCTCTTTTCATAATACAGACAGGGGTCAGACTCAGGACATAGCAGCTGCTGTGCTGATTGACGGGGGCTGGGAGCTGCGCTGCTCTGTGACTCACTCGTGACTAAGCCCGTGCTCAGCCGGGATTGGATGCTGGAAAGTCCCACCCTCCTGTTGCTCAGCACTGACTGCCTCTCCCAGCTGTCTGTCACAATGACTCCTGCTCCCTCCTCACACACATCGCTCTGGTTTATGAAAATTCTGACAGCAGGCCCCTCCAGCTCCCAGGCGCATTACACCAGTGTGTGTGTGTGCTGTATCCAAGACAGCGTGAGTGGGCCCCCCTTCTCGCCAGGGCCCCGGCACTTGCCTGGGTGTGCCGGGTGCTGACACCGGCCCTGGTCATAACTCTGATCAATAAGGAAATTGCTTTGGCTATCTACCATATTTTCCAGACTATGAGATGTACAAGATTATAAGACATACCGATGTTTTACAGATGAGGAAAATAGGAAAAAAAATTGCAGCAAAAGACGTGGTCATGATGCACTGTTATTGGGGGGTCTGCTGATGACACGGTTATAGGGGTAATGTCCCTTAACTCTGCACTAATATCCCCATTCTAGTATACAGTGGGGGAAATAAGTACTGTATTTAATCCCTTGCTGATTTTGTAAGTTTGCCCACTGACAAAGACATGAACAGTTTATAATTTTATGGGTAGGTTAATTTTAACATTGAAAGATACAATATCAAAAATAAAGTCCAGAAAATCACATTGTATAAATTATATAAATTTGTTTGCATTTTGTAGTGAGAAATAAGTATTTGATCCCCTACCAACGATTAATTGTTCTGGCTCCTACAGACCAGTTAGACACTCCTAATCAAATCAACTCGTTACCTGCATTAAAGACAGCTGTCACCTTTATAAAAGTCTCTTGTCAACAAACTCAATCAATCAGTCAAACTTTAACCTCTACAACATGGGCAAGACCAAAGAACTTTATAAGGATGTCAGGGACAAGATCATAGACCTGCACAAAGCTGGAATGGGCTACAAAACAATGAGTAAGACACTGGGTGAAAAGGAGACAACTGTTGGTGCAATAGTAAGAAAATGGAAAAAATACAAAATGACTGTCAATGGGCATAGATCTGGGGCACCATGCAAAATCTCACCTCGTGAGGTAACCTTGATCATGAGGAAGGGGAGAGATAAGCCTAAACGTACATAGCGGGAACTTGATAATGATCTCAAGGCAGCTGGGACCACAGTCACCAAGAAAACCATTGGTAACACATTATGCCGTAAAGTTTAAAATCCTGCAGTGACCACAAGGTCAAGAAGGCACATGTATTATTATATTATATTATTATTTATTTATATAGCACCATTAATTCCATAGTGCTGTACATGAGAAGGGGGTTACAAACAGGGTTATAGATATCATTTACAGTACACAAATTTATGATTACAGACTGGTACAGAGGGGAGAGGACCCTGTCCTTGCGGACTTACATTCTACGGGATACTGGGGAAGAGACAGAAGGTCGGGGATGCGGCAGCTCTGGTGGTGATGAGGCGTCAGCTCGGTCGGTTGGTGAGGCAGCAGCTCGGTTGGCTGGTGAGGTGGCAGCTTGGGTGGTTGTTGAGGCGGCAGCTCGGGCGGTTGGTGAGGCGGCAGCTCGGGCGGTAGGTGAGGCCGCAGCTCGGGTGGTTGGTGAGGCCGCAGCTCGGGTGGTTGGTGAGGTGGCAGAATGGTTATTGCAGGCTGTAGGCTTTCCTGAAGAGATGGGTTTTCAGGTTCCGTCTGAAGCACCCACGTGGCACAAAGAGGAGCAGCCGCCGCCGCCGCTCCCCAGCACGGAGACCCCACACTGCAGCTACAATGAGGTAATGGGGAATACTCCACTCACACTTTCCTGTGAGACGCCCCCTCTTTGTCATCGGGACCACTCCCCCCAAAAAGGCACATTAGTCACCGGCCCTATAAGACGACACATGGCATATCAGAAAACCCCCGACTTTTAAGAAGATTTTATATTTTAACTGGAAAAGTTGGAGGGTCATCTTATACGGCCAGTCATCTTATATGCCAGAAAATGCAATATATATAAGATAGTACCCCAGACATCCCAGCATGTACTCTGCTACATTAAAATTCTGAGTTTTGTGCACATTGACCAGATTAACAGGACATATTGCAACTTTATTCCAAAGGATTAAGAAACCATTTATACATTCTATTAAACAGTTTGTACTGTTATTTCTACAGCAATATCATCACCATAAGAAGCATTTTTTAGTTTGTTAGGTAATCTCTGTAGCTCATAAGTGAATTCACAGTGCTGTAAATGTAAAAACTGTCACAGGGAAAAATAACCTTGTTCATTATGCATAGTTTAGCATGATTTTGCATGCATTACAGTGTATTAAGCTGAATTTTAGGTTCTGTTTCACTGTGATGAGTAAGAATTTTTAACTGTGAGAATTATAGGACTGTCAAAAGTCTCTAAGAGGGCTATGATCTTATGTTCTATGAAAGGACAGAACATTATATCATAAAATTCAAATATAATTGTAATGCAGAATTAAGTCGATTAAACTTTAACTTTAAATATAATCTAGACTTTCTTTGTTCCCTTCAAAAACTCATTGACCACAAGAAAATATACTGTATACATAGAGAATTACGCATCACTAGTGATTGTATGCAAATTTGTTACGGTGTACACAACATTGATGACTGGTATTAGAGGTAGACAACCAGAGGGATCACGCAAATGCAACATGGTCTGATGGAAAAGCTTATTCTATTACTTTGCGTTTGTAGTTTAACCAATTTGTGACATCAGGCATAATAGCACGCCGATGTCGGACTCTCCCTGTTTGGTGCAGGCTCCAGCGCTGAGCCAGCACCTTTCCGGGTACATGTCAGCTGATATAAACAGCTGGCATGTGCCCGCAATAACCGCGGGTGGAATTGCGCTCCACCTGCAGCTGTTACCAAGATAAATGCTGCTGTCAATCTCTGACAGCGGCATTTAACTCATGCTTACCGGAAGCCCGTCACTAGTTCCGCCCATCGGTGACCTCGTCACATGATTGCGGGTCATCGATGGGTCGGCATGACAACCAGAGTTCTCCAGTAGACCTCTACAGTTGTCATAGCCAGATTGCTATGAACGCCGCTCGGTGGTCTGCATCATAGCAAGGAAGCATTTCTGCTACACACACAGGTGATTTGATCATTGCCTGTGTGTAGCAGACGAGATCAAAGTAGTGCAGTTTCTAGTCTCCCATGGAGACTATTGAACATGCAAAAACTAAACAAAAGGTTTTTAAAAATATAAAACAAATGAAAAAAATATAAAAGTTTAAATGACCCCCATTTGACCCATTCAAAATAAAACAGTAAAAAAATCAAATATACACATATTTGGTATTGCCGCATTCAGAATCGCCCGATCTATCAATATAAAAAAGGAATCAGCCTGATCACGTGACCATGCCAATTTTTTCAATTCTGACCAGTAGGGTTGAGCGAAACGGGTCGAAAATTTTCAAAAGTCGACGACTTTTGGCAAGGTCGGGTTTCATGAAACCCGACCCGACCCCTGTGTGGGGTCGGCCATGAAGTCGGCGATCTTTTGAATCTAGAATCGGAATTCCGATACCGATTCCCGATATGTTTAAGATATCGGGAATTGGTATCGGAATTCAGATTTAAGTGTAAAATAAAGAATTAAAATAAAAAATATTGCAATACTTATCCTCTGACGCGCCCTGGTACTAACCGGGAACCTTCCTTCCTTAGAATCAGCCTTCCAGGACCTTGCGGTGACGTCGCGGTGACGTCGCGGCTTGTGATTGGCCGCGCGGCCGCCCATGTGACCGCTCGCGCGACCAATCACAAGCCGCGACGTCACCGCGATGTCACCGAAGGTCCTGGAAGGGCTGATTCTTAGGAAGGAAGGCTGCCGGAAAGAAGCAGGGCGCGTCCGAGGGTGAGTACATACCTAATAGGAATTCTTTATTTTACACTAAAATATGGATCGCAGGGCCTGAAGGAGAGTTTCCGCTCCTTCAGACCCTGGGAACCATGGAAACCCAATGCACTGCATTGGGTTTCGAGTTTCGGCCGACCCCGACCCCGACTTTTTTATAGGATCGGCCGATTTCACTCGACCCGACTTTTGAAAAAGTCGGGTTTCGTGAAACCCGACCCGATCCTATAAAAGTAAAGGTCGCTCAACCCTACTGACCAGTGTAAGTTTATGAGGCAACAACTCTGTAATGCTTCAATGCAGTTCCATGGTTTCGTGTGCAGTGGACTCCAGGACAATGGCCGCCGGTTGGCGGCACATGTGCAGATGTGCAAGATCTCAGGACATCACACCTGCAGCAGCCCCACCGGACACCCATAGCAGCACCACACATCAGAACACCCCCTCACACTAGCCTGTGGACTGCAAAATCACCCTACTCCTGCCTCCTCCTGCAGCGACCCTGGGACCCTGCTTCACCGCAGTCACCACCCACGCTAAGCAATAAGACGCATGGATTATAAAAAGCACCACCATTTTATTTGAAAAAAAAATCCTAATTTACTCCTCAATATTTGTGGTACATCTTATTATCTGAAAAACCCGGTAAGTCACATAAAGTAGTTAATAAATAACATTTACCACATGCCCACTTTATGTCAGCACAAGTTTAAAAAATAATTTTTTTGTTATGAAGTTAGAAGGGTTACATTTTGACCAGCAATTTCTCATTTTTCCATTAGATGAACAAAACCAATTTATTACGGACCCAATCACATTTGAAGTGACTTTAAGGGGACTATATGACAGAAAATATCCAAAAATGACAGCATTCTAAGAACTGCACCCCTCAAGGTGCTCAAAACCACATTCAAGAAGTTAATTAACCCTTCAGGTGCTTCACATGAATTGATGGAAAAAATGAACATTTAACTTTTTACCACAACAATGTAGCCTTAGCCCCAAATTTAAAATTTTTATAAGGGTAACAGGAGAAAATGCACCATAGAATTTGTTGTGTGATTTCTTTTGAGTACACCAATACCCCATATGTGTAGGAAACTACTGTTTAGGTGCAAGACAGGGCTCAGAAGGAAAGAGTACAAGTTGAGTTTTGGAATGTGAAATTGACTGGAATCTAGAGAGGACGCAATGTCATGTTTGTAGAGCCCCTAATGTGCCTAAACAGTTGAAATGCCCACAAGTGACCCAATTTTGGAAATTGCACCCCTCAAGGAATTTATCTAGAGTTGTGATGAGCACCTTGAACTCTCAGGGGCTTTACATAATTTTATAATGTTGAGCCGTGAAAATTAAAATACACATTTTTCCCACAAAAATGTTATTTTAAATTTGTTTATTTTCACAATGGTAACAGGAGAAAATGGATGCCAAAATTTGGTGATCAATTTTTTCCTGAGTACACCAAAAGCCCATATTTGTTGGAAAATGGATGCTTGGGCACACGGTAGGGCTGGAAAGGGAAGGGGCACTATTTTAACTGGAATAGGTTGCGGATACCATGTCACATTTGAAGAGCTCCTGCCATGCTAAAACAGCAGAAACCCCCACAAGTGATCCCATTTTGGAAACTACACCTCGCTAGGGGAGAAGTATTTTTAACCCTCAGGTGATTCACAAACTTGTATAACATTCGGCTGAGTAAATGAAATATTACTATTTTTTCCACCAGAATGTTGATTTGACCCTAAGTTTGCAATTTTCAAAATGAGTAATAGGAAAAAATGAATAGTACAATTTGTTACGCCATTTCTCCTGAGTACATCGACACCCCATATGTGGTCAAAAACTACTTTTGAGGCACAGTGCAAAGCTCAGAAGGAAAGAAGTGCCATACACATATAACATATAACAGTGCAGATTTTGTGGCACTGGTTTGATGGTGCCATGTCACATTGGCAGAGCCTCTTGGGTACCAGAAGAGAAGAAACCCCCATATATTACTACATTTTACAGACTAGGGGTGCAGTGTCCACAGGTGTGTCACAGAATTGTATACCATTGTTCAATGAAGAAACAATAATTAAATTTTTACCACAAAAAAATTGTTTTACCCCATATTTTACATTTTCACATGGGGATACGGGTAAAAATGGCAACAAAATGTGTCACACAATTTCTGCTGAACGTGGCAATACCCCATATGTGGCTGCATAGTACTGCTTAGCCACACAGCAAGACTCAGAAGGGAAGGTGCGCTATTTGACTCTTGAGAGAACAAATTATTGTATATTGGACTCAATATACAAGGCCCCTAAGTGCTAGAAGAGCAGATTCCCCCCTCAAGTGACCCCATTTTTAAATTACACCCTTTTCGGAATTTATCTACCTGTGCAGTGACAATTTTGACTCCATAAGTTTTTTCCAGAAACAAACTGCAGTCGATGTTGCTGAGTAACATAGTAACATAGTTAGTAAGGCCGAAAAAAGACATTTGTCCATCCAGTTCAGCCTATATTCCATCATAATAAATACCCAGATCTACGTCCTTCTACAGAACCTAATAATTGTATGATACAATATTGTTCTGCTCCAGGAAGACATCCAGGCCTCTCTTGAACCCCTCGACTGAGTTCGCCATCACCACCTCCTCAGGCAAGCAATTCCAGATTCTCACTGCCCTAACAGTAAAGAATCCTCTTCTATGTTGGTGGAAAAACCTTCTCTCCTCCAGACGCAAAGAATGCCCCCTTGTGCCCGTCACCTTCCTTGGTATAAACAGATCCTCAGCGAGATATTTGTATTGTCCCCTTATATACTTATACATGGTTATTAGATCGCCCCTCAGTCGTCTTTTTTCTAGACTAAATAATCCTAATTTCGCTAATCTATCTGGGTATTGTAGTTCTCCCATCCCCTTTATTAATTTTGTTGCCCTCCTTTGTACTCTCTCTAGTTCCATTATATCCTTCCTGAGCACCGGTGCCCAAAACTGGACACAGTACTCCATGTGCGGTCTAACTAGGGATTTGTACAGAGGCAGTATAATGCTCTCATCATGTGTATCCAGACCTCTTTTAATGCACCCCATGATCCTGTTTGCCTTGGCAGCTGCTGCCTGGCACTGGCTGCTCCAGGTAAGTTTATCATTAACTAGGATCCCCAAGTCCTTCTCCCTGTCAGATTTACCCAGTGGTTTCCCGTTCAGTGTGTAATGGTGATATTGATTCCCTCTTCCCATGTGTATAACTTTACATTTATCATTGTTAAACCTCATCTGCCACCTTTCAGCCCAAGTTTCCAACTTATCCAGATCCATCTGTAGCAGAATACTATCTTCTCTTGTATTAACTGCTTTACATAGTTTTGTATCATCTGCAAATATCGATATTTTACTGTGTAAACCTTCTACCAGATCATTAATGAATATGTTGAAGAGAACAGGTCCCAATACTGACCCCTGCGGTACCCCACTGGTCACAGCGACCCAGTTAGAGACTATACCATTTATAACCACCCTCTGCTTTCTATCACTAAGCCAGTTACTAACCCATTTACACACATTTTCCCCCAGACCAAGCATTCTCATTTTGTGTAGCAACCTCTTGTGCGGCACGGTATCAAACGCTTTGGAAAAATCGAGATATACCACGTCCAATGACTCACCGTGGTCCAGTCTATAGCTTACCTCTTCATAAAAACTGATTAGATTGGTTTGACAGGAGCGATTTCTCATAAACCCATGCTGATATGGAGTTAAACAGTTATTCTCATTGAGATAATCCAGAATAACATCCCTCAGAAACCCTTCAAATATTTTACCAACAATAGAGGTTAGACTTACTGGCCTATAATTTCCAGGTTCACTTTTAGAGCCCTTTTTGAATATTGGCACCACATTTGCTATGCGCCAGTCCTGCGGAACAGACCCTGTCGCTATAGAGTCACTAAAAATAAGAAATAATGGTTTATCTATTACATTACTTAGTTCTCTTAGTACTCGTGGGTGTATGCCATCCGGACCCGGAGATTTATCTATTTTAATCTTATTTAGCCGGTTTCGCACCTCTTCTTGGGTTAGATTGGTGACCCTTAATATAGGGTTTTCATTGTTTCTTGGGATTTCACCTAGCATTTCATTTTCCACCGTGAATACCGTGGAGAAGAAGGTGTTTAATATGTTAGCTTTTTCCTCGTCATCTACAACCATTCTTTCCTCACTATTTTTTAAGGGGCCTACATTTTCAGTTTTTATTCTTTTACTATTGATATAGTTGAAGAACAGTTTGGGATTAGTTTTACTCTCCTTAGCAATGTGCTTCTCTGTTTCCTTTTTGGCAGCTTTAATTAGTTTTTTAGATAAAGTATTTTTCTCCCTATAGTTTTTTAGAGCTTCAATGGTGCCATCCTGCTTTAGTAGTGCAAATGCTTTCTTTTTACTGTTAATTGCCTGTCTTACTTCTTTGTTTAGCCACATTGGGTTTTTCCTATTTCTAGTCCTTTTATTCCCACAAGGTATAAACCGCTTACACTGCCTATTTAGGATGTTCTTAAACATTTCCCATTTATTATCTGTATTCTCATTTCTGAGGATATTGTCCCAGTCTACCAGATTAAGGGCATCTCTAAGCTGTTCAAACTTTGCCTTCCTAAAGTTCAATGTTTTTGTGACTCCCTGACAAGTCCCCCTAGTGAAAGACAGGTGAAACTGCACAATATTGTGGTCGCTATTTCCTAAATGCCCAACCACCTGCAGATTTGTTATTCTGTCAGGTCTATTAGATAGTATTAGGTCTAAAAGTGCTGCTCCTCTGGTTGGATTCTGCACCAATTGTGAAAGATAATTTTTCTTGGTTATTAGCAGAAACCTGTTGCCTTTATGGGTTTCACAGGTTTCTGTTTCCCAGTTAATATCTGTTTCCCAGTGAAAATTGCAAACTGACGTTGCAGTGATCAATACTTTGAGTGACCAGTACATTATAACCAGCTAATGCTTCTGGAGACATGCACCTGTAAATTAGGTGGGCTCTCATCATTACAGAAATGCCAAACATGTGGGCACTAAATGTGGTTTAGGCACACTGGGGGGCTCAGAAGGGAGGGGGTACTTGAATTTAGGAACACAGAATTTGTTGGATTCCTTTTTGGGGGTCAGGAGCAATAGTGCTTTTACTGAGCCTTTGTACTATCAGTAAAATGGAAGCTCTCTATATTTCTATTGACAGGTGATGGACCTGAGACTGGTACACTGTGCTGAGCACTTACTTTGGGGTTTCCATCAAAATCTCTAAGTGACGTGATTAACATGAAACCCCCAAAGGATCCATTCACTATAATGAGGCAGCAGAGTTATCTTTGACTCCGTTTGGCCTCTGTTCAGTGTTGTCCTTCTTTTCACAGATGTGTAAAACTGTGGCTGACCATGCTTTTATGCATGCCTGAAAAGACAGATATCGCCAATATCCTCCATCTGCCTCATTAAAGGGACTATTCCACCAGAGGTACCGTCTCAATCACATATTCCAGAGATTTACATGGAAACCCAGGTATAAGCGCTCAGTGCAAACCGCAGCATAAATGTAAGGCAATCCTTACTGCAATCTTTGGGAGGCAGAATGGATACATCAACGGCAGGTGAAGTATCTGTTTTATTTATTTCTTACGCCGTTCCTTGTGCGGTAAAAGTGATTAGGCGACTTTATTCTCCAGGTCAGTGCGATTACAGCAATACCAGATTCATATGGGGTTTTTATGTTTGGCAGCTTTCAAAAACTAAAAGATGTTTTTTTAGAAAAACACATTTTTACATTGCCATATTTTGAGAGCTATAATTTTTCCATATTTTGGCTGACAGAGTCATGTTGGTGGATACGCTCACATTTTTTTGCCTAATTTTGTGCTAAGAATCTCATCTGTTTTTTCATAGATTTCACAAGCCATTATGCTATTCACATTTCATGTATCGCACATTTCCTTGCTTTAGTACAGTTGAGTGGAGCCATTTATCTTTTTGCTATGTAAGTTGTTTTTGATTATGCACCAGTTCAGACTAGTTCTCTGTTCAGTCAGTTTAACATTACTTGTTATGTACCATTTTTTCAGACTTGGACACCCTGCCCTTCACCATGTTTTGATTTTAATTACATCCAAGCACAGTTGGTTCCGACCTTCCTATAAATACAGGCTTTACCAAGACATTAGCCAGAGGTAAGTGTTCACACTAGGCAGTTAGGTCAGGGACCCATCCGATCCATGAGATTACCTTGACGTTGGTGGATGGGCTCACATTTTTTGACCAAATTTTGTGCTAAGCATCTCATGTGTTTTTTCATAGATTTCAAAAGCCATTATGCTATTCACATTTCATGTACCACACATTCATTTGCTTTAGTACAATTGAGTGCAACCATTTCTCTATTTGCTATGTTGTTTTTTGGTACGCACTAGTTCAGACTAGTTCTCTGTTCAGTCAGTTTACCATTAGGAGTCACGTGAGAGCTTGTTTTTTGCTGGACGAGTTGATGTTTTTATTGAAATCATTTTCAGTCACAAGACATTTTCGCTTTCTATTCAGATTTTTGGAAGGCAGAATGAACAAAAAGTAGCAATTTAGAAATAATTTTTTCATTAGTTTTTTTTTTTCTGTTCCGTGTGTGGTAAAATTTTTAAGGCAATTTTATTCTTCAGGTTAGTGCGATTACAGTGATAGTTCAATTATATCTTTTTTATGTTTTGCAGCTTTTACACAATGAAAACAATTTTATAGAAAAAAAATATTTTTGTATCGCTTTATTCTGAGAGGTATAACTTTTTTATTTTTCCACTGATTGAGCTGTGTGGTGGTTTGTGTTTTGCAGGACAAGATGATGTTTTCATTGGTACCTTTTTTATTTCAATATGACTTCTTGATATCATATTATTCCAATTATTGTTCGGCGGTATGATTAAAAAGCTTTTTTTTTGCTCCATTTTTCTTTTTTTACGGTGTGCACTGAAGGAGTTAACTAGTGTGGCAATTTTATAGGTCAGTTTGTTCTGTACACAGTGACACAAAATATGTGTACTTTTTTGTTTTTGCATAAATATTAGTGATGAGCGAGTATACTCGTTGCTCGGGTGGTCTCAGAGTATTTGTGACTGCTCGTAGATTTAGTTTTCGTCACCACAGCTGCAAGATTTACAGCTGCTAGCCAGGCTGAGAACATATGGGGTTGCCTGGTTGCTAGGGAATCCCAAAATGTAATCAAGCTGTCTAGTAGCCGCAAATAATGCAGCTGTGGCGTCGAAAACTAAATCTCCGAGCACTCACAAATACTCGGAAACCACCCGAGCAACGAGTATACTCGCTTACCACTAATAAATATATGTATTTTTTGGTTTAATAATTTTTCTTATTTTTTAATTTATTTTGCAATTTTTTAGTTTTAGTTTGAAAACACTTTAACTTTTTTCTTTTAGTTTTTTACTTGGTCCCTGTATGGGACTTCAACCACAGCTGGCAGACCCAGTGTTAAGGACTGGCGGAACACACCATAGTAACATAGTAACATAGTAACATAGTTAGTAAGGCCGAAAAAAGACATTTGTCCATCCAGTTTAGCCTATATTCCATCATAATAAATAAATACCCAGATCTACGTCCTTCTACAGAACCTAATAATTGTATGATACAATATTGTTCTGCTCCAGGAAGACATCCAGGCCTCTCTTGAACCCCTCGACTGAGTTCGCCATCACCACCTCCTCAGGCAAGCAATTCCAGATTCTCACTGCCCTAACAGTAAAGAATCCTCTTCTATGTTGGTGGAAAAACCTTCTCTCCTCCAGACGCAAAGAATGCCCCCTTGTGCCCGTCACCTTCCTTGGTATAAACAGATCCTCAGCGAGATATTTGTATTGTCCCCTTATATACTTATACATGGTTATTAGATCGCCCCTCAGTCGTCTTTTTTCTAGACTAAATAATCCTAATTTCGCTAATCTATCTGGGTATTGTAGTTCTCCCATCCCCTTTATTAATTTTGTTGCCCTCCTTTGTACTCTCTCTAGTTCCATTATATCCTTCCTGAGCACCGGTGCCCAAAACTGGACACAGTACTCCATGTGCGGTCTAACTAGGGATTTGTACAGAGGCAGTATAATGCTCTCATCATGTGTATCCAGACCTCTTTTAATGCACCCCATGATCCTGTTTGCCTTGGCAGCTGCTGCCTGGCACTGGCTGCTCCAGGTAAGTTTATCATTAACTAGGATCCCCAAGTCCTTCTCCCTGTCAGATTTACCCAGTGGTTTCCCGTTCAGTGTGTAATGGTGATATTGATTCCCTCTTCCCATGTGTATAACCTTACATTTATCATTGTTAAACCTCATCTGCCACCTTTCAGCCCAAGTTTCCAACTTATCCAGATCCATCTGTAGCAGAATACTATCTTCTCTTGTATTAACTGCTTTACATAGTTTTGTATCATCTGCAAATATCGATATTTTACTGTGTAAACCTTCTACCAGATCATTAATGAATATGTTGAAGAGAACAGGTCCCAATACTGACCCCTGCGGTACCCCACTGGTCACAGCGACCCAGTTAGAGACTATACCATTTATAACCACCCTCTGCTTTCTATCACTAAGCCAGTTACTAACCCATTTACACACATTTTCCCCCAGACCAAGCATTCTCATTTTGTGTACCAACCTCTTGTGCGGCACGGTATCAAACGCTTTGGAAAAATCGAGATATACCACGTCCAATGACTCACCGTGGTCCAGCCTATAGCTTACCTCTTCATAAAAACTGATTAGATTGGTTTGACAGGAGCGATTTCTCATAAACCCATGCTGATATGGAGTTAAACAGTTATTCTCATTGAGATAATCCAGAATAACATCCCTCAGAAACCCTTCAAATATTTTACCAACAATAGAGGTTAGACTTACTGGCCTATAATTTCCAGGTTCACTTTTAGAGCCCTTTTTGAATATTGGCACCACATTTGCTATGCGCCAGTCCTGCGGAACAGACCCTGTCGCTATAGAGTCACTAAAAATAAGAAATAATGGTTTATCTATTACATTACTTAGTTCTCTTAGTACTCGTGGGTGTATGCCATCCGGACCCGGAGATTTATCTATTTTAATCTTATTTAGCCGGTTTTGCACCTCTTCTTGGGTTAGATTGGTGACCCTTAATATAGGGTTTTCATTGTTTCTTGGGATTTCACCTAGCATTTCATTTTCCACCGTGAATACCGTGGAGAAGAAGGTGTTTAATATGTTAGCTTTTTCCTCGTCATCTACAACCATTCTTTCCTCACTATTTTTTAAGGGGCCTACATTTTCAGTTTTTATTCTTTTACTATTGATATAGTTGAAGAACAGTTTGGGATTAGTTTTACTCTCCTTAGCAATGTGCTTCTCTGTTTCCTTTTTGGCAGCTTTAATTAGTTTTTTAGATAAAGTATTTTTCTCCCTATAGTTTTTTAGAGCTTCAATGGTGCCATCCTGCTTTAGTAGTGCAAATGCTTTCTTTTTACTGTTAATTGCCTGTCTTACTTCTTTGTTTAGCCACATTGGGTTTTTCCTATTTCTAGTCCTTTTATTCCCACAAGGTATAAACCGCTTACACTGCCTATTTAGGATGTTCTTAAACATTTCCCATTTATTATCTGTATTCTCATTTCTGAGGATATTGTCCCAATCTACCAGATTAAGGGCATCTCTAAGCTGTTCAAACTTTGCCTTCCTAAAGTTCAATGTTTTTGTGACTCCCTGACAAGTCCCCCTAGTGAAAGACAGGTGAAACTGCACAATATTGTGGTCGCTATTTCCTAAATGCCCAACCACCTGCAGATTTGTTATTCTGTCAGGTCTATTAGATAGTATTAGGTCTAATATATATCAAGTATAGATGATATGAAACTAGGTGCGTTCGCAGTCCGAGGTCCACCGTGCAGGTAAAAACCCTGCTGCTAGTAAGACGGACTATATGGTGGTACTATAAGTATACACGCACGGGTTAACTTCACCCTGCGTGAAGGAAGCGATCCTGTTGAGTCACAGGACCGCGGTACCGCATATAGAGCGCGAGCAGGAAGTCAGCGAACACAACCCCAACACAGGATTGAAGTCCAATTAGACCACTTGCTGGCACAACACCGCAACTGGGTGTGTAAGGAAACTATTATAATAGTATATAAAGGCACGAGAGTGCATGCAGTGTCGCACTGATGGACGCCACTAACCACCCAGGCTTGGGTAAGGAAAGCGCAGAGGAAGTGCACGGCGCCGTACAGGCAGTCACAGCAACAAGACGCTGTTATGTGTGTAACGTGCTGTTGGATAAGTCGGGCGCTAGATAGCAAACATACACCTTCCGCGAACAGTCATCCAATAGGGAGGGTATTTTAAAGAGCGACTTTCACTCACAACACACACACATATTATCAAGACAATACTAGCGCATGGCCGTGCGGTTATGCGCAGTTTATATAGTTGCAGCACAGGAAGCTGCTACCGAAGTTTTGCCCTTTCAGGACCTTCCTGGAGGACCAATGGAATGTGCTGCAGTACCTGAGCATGTGACCCCTGATCTCCAACGGGAGATCTTGCCCTGGGCATGCTCAGTGTGTGAAAATAAGGACTTAGTCCCAGAGAAGCCTGCTCGCCGCAGATCAGTGCAGGGTACAACAGGAGAGCCAGAAAAGGCAGAAGTAACCCTCTGCACAGAATCAGTCCCAGCAAGACGCTGGGAGCGACGCCTCCGCTGAGCAGACCCCACTCCGGCCGATGCAGAATGGGAGACCGCAGCAGACACGGATCGAGATTCCTCCTGTGCAGCAGAGGAAACTCGACTCCTAACATTACTCCCCCTCCTAGGGCCCCCCCCCCTCCTTGAGCCTCACTACGCTCAAAAGCTGCAATAAGCAGCGGAGCCCGAATGTGCTCAATAGGCTCCCAGGTTCTATCCTCTGGGCCGTGACCCTTCCAGTCCACCAGATAAAATTTCTTGCCACGTACCACCTTGCACCTCACAATAGCATTCACCTCAAACTCATCCGTGGATGAACCCGATGTCCCAGCAGATGACTCAGAAAACCGGGACAAACGAACGGGCTTTAAGAGGGAAACGTGAAAAGTATCGGTGATACCAAAGCGTGGAGGAATAGCCAAACGGTAGACCACAGGGTTGACCTGTTCCAGAACCTTAAACGGGCCAATGTAGCGAGGAGCAAACTTAGTGGACTCAACTCACAGCCTGATGTTACGGGCGGAGAGCCACACTAAGTCGCCAGGAGCAAAGACCGGAGTGGGGCGCCGGTGTGTATCAGCCGAAACCCTCATTCTCTCCTTGGAGGCCCGGATGGCATCCTGTGTGCGGTCCCAGATGTCACGTGCCTCCACCGCCCAGTCTGCCACCCTAGAATCGGTGGATGACATGGGCATGGGCACAGGGACATGCGGATGCTGGCCGTAATTAAGGAGAAAAGGAGTCTGACCAGTGGAATCGGCTACGGCGTTGTTCAAGGCAAATTCCGCCCAAGGTAGCAAAGATGCCCAGTCGTCCTGCCTAGCAGAGACGAAATGACGCAAATATGTCACCAGAGTCTGGTTGGTTCTCTCCACCAACCCAATCGTCTCGGGATGGTATGCAGAGGAGAGGTTTAACTCTATGCTGAGTAAATGACAGAGCTCTCTCCAAAGCCGAGATGCGAACTGGGGACCCCGATCACTGACAATCTTATCAGGCATACCATGCAATCGGAAAACGTGCTTAATGAACAACACCGCCAAGGCCCGTGCTGAAGGTAACCGAGGAAGCGGCACCAAATGCACCATCTTAGAGAAATGGTCGGTGACAACCCAAATAATGGAGCAGCCATGCGACTTGGGTAAGCCCACCACAAAGTCCATCCTGACCATCTCCCAGGGCCTGTCTGCCACCGGTAGAGGGTAAAGCAACCCAGCAGGCCGTTGCCGAGGAGACCGATTCTGGGCGCAGGAAACACACGCCTGAATATAGTCCCTGACATCTCGGGCCATATGCGGCCACCAGTATGTTCTCGCCAAAAGCTCAGATGTCCTCTTGGTCCCAAAATGCCCACCCACTCTGGAGGAGTGAGCCCAAGAGAGAACCTCCGGTCGCAAGTTAGCTGGCACGAAAGTCTTGCCCAGGGGCACAGACTCTAGCGAAACCGGAGCTACAGTTCTCAGGCTCTCAGAAGGGACAATAAGCCGAGGCTCCTCCTCCTCAGATGACACTATGAAGCAGGAGAGAGCATCGGCACGACGTTCGTCTCCCCGGAGAGAAAATGGAGAGTAAAATGGAACCGGGAGAAGAACAGGGACCATCTAGCCTGGCGAGAATTCAGCCGCTGGGCCGTTTGTAGATATACCAAGTTCTTGTGGTCAGTGAAGACTTGGAAGGGAAAGCGAGCTCCCTCCAAGAGATGTCTCCACTCTGAAAAAGCCAACTTCATGGCTAGCAACTCCCTGTCCCCGATGGAATAATTCCTCTCCGCTGGTGTGAAGGTCTTGGAGAAGAAGAAGCAAGGATGCTTCCGACCTTGAGCATCCTTTTGGAAAAGGACTGCTCCAGCACCAACAGATGAGGCATCCACCTCCAAGATAAATGGTTTATCAACATCGGGGCGATGTAGGATGGGAGCACTAGCGAAATGAGACTTGATCGAGATAAAGGCTTTGGAGACCTCCTCTGACCACAACTTGAGATTTGCTCCCTTTTTGGTGAGGGCGACCAAGGGAGCTACCAAAGTTGAGAAGTGTGGAATGAACTGGCGATAGTAATTAATGAACCCCATAAAGCGCTGCACCGCTTTAAGAGAATGGGGTTCCTGCCAGTCCATTACAGCCTGTAGCTTGGCAGGATCCATAGCCAAACCCTGGGCAGAGATGATATAACCAAGGAATGGCAAGGACTCCTGCTCAAACACACACTTCTCCAACTTTGCGTAGAGGGAGCTTGCCCGTAAGAGGTCGAAGACTTTGCGAACATCTCTCCGATGGGAGTCAATATCTGGAGAGAAGATGAGAATATCATCCAGATAGACTACGACCGAGGTGGTGAGCATATCTCGGAAGATGTCGTTCACAAAGTCTTGGAAAACGGCTGGGGCATTACAGAGCCCAAAGGGCATCACCAGATATTCATAGTGCCCATCCCTGGTGTTAAAAGCCGTCTTCCATTCATCCCCCTCACGGATGCGAATCAGGTTGTAAGCACCCCGCAGATCTAGCTTTGTAAATACCCTCGCTCCCCGTAGCCTATCAAACAGCTCAGATATCAGGGGTAATGGGTATTTGTTCTTAACGGTGATGGCGTTAAGACCCCTGTAGTCTATGCATGGACGTAAGTCTCCAGTCTTCTTCTGTACGAAGAAGAACCCAGCCCCTGCCAGTGACACTGACTTCCTAATGAATCCTCTTGCCAGATTCTCTTGGATATACTGAGACATTGCCTCCGTCTCTGGGAGAGATAATGGATAGACTCGACCCCGGGGAGGCTCAGCACCAGGCAAGAGGTCAATAGGACAGTCATAGGGGCGGTGAGGCGGAAGGGTCTCCGCAGCTCTTTTGGAGAACACGTCTGCATAGGGCCAATAGTGCTTGGGGAGAGAGGAAAGATCTGCGGGTACCTGTGTAGTAGCAACCTGAACGCACTCCCTCTGACATCTACCCTCGCAGGATTTACTCCATCCCAAAATTCTCCCAGAGGACCACTCAATATGAGGAGAATGGTAGCGAAGCCATGGTATCCCCAACAGGACCTCAATTCCCTCAGGAATGACTAATAGGGAGATTATCTCCTGATGTGATGGAGACACAGAAAGCGTGAAAGGAATGGTTTGGTGGGTAATCTGTGAGGGTAGTGTTGACCCGTTTACCACTCGAACGGTTACTGGCTTGGCGAGCATCACCAAGGGTATTGCGTGACTCTGGGCAAAAGCGGAAGACATAAAGTTACCCTCTGCCCCAGAATCCACGCATAGCTCGACCATAAGAGTGGATGGGCCTATGGTAATTGTCCCCTTGAAGGACAACTTTGAGGCAAACGTCGCGGTGTCTAGTGTACCTCCTCCAACTGCTACTAGACGCTGACGTTTCCCCGACCGCTGAGGACCCTTGGAGGCAAGATGTCCTGACTGCTGGCAAACATGACGGACCTTATGTGCACGGGCGGACAGAGATTTGGATCCCGCTCGTGTCACCTCTAAGGCCTCATGTGATTTGGATGCCTGGATTGGAGATTCCAAAGGTTTGGCGAAGGTGGAAGCCAGCTGAAACCTCTGCCTACACTGGGCTCGCTCTAACCTCCGCTCATTAAAACGGGTAGAGACAGTTATTAATTACTCCAGTGTGGCAGGAAACTCCCTAGTGGCCAGAGCGTCCTTAACGTGATCAGCCAGGCCCCTCCAAAATATGGGGATAAGGGCCTTATCCGACCACTCCAGCTCGGAAGCTAAAGTACGGAAGCGGACGGAAAAATGACTGACCAAGGACTCACCCTGAGTTAAAGCCAGTAGTTGGAGCGCTGTGTCATGGGTGACTTGAGGTCCTAAAAAGACCTTTTTCAGAGCGCTCAGGAACAACAAAGCACTCTGCACCACATGATCACGACGCTCCCACAGCGGCGTAGCCCACTCCAACTCCCTGTCTGACAAGAGAGAGACAATAAATCCCACCTTAGCCCGCTCTGTAGGAAAACGTGCAGCCAGAAGCTCGAGATGGATAGAGCACTGACTCACGAATCCCCTACAAGTTTTACAATCTCCAGAAAATTTTTCTGGCAACGGGAGGCGGGATAATGTCGGAACTGGGGTGGCAGTGGACAAGGTTGCTGCAGCCACGCTAGCAGCCTGTACAGCAACTGCGGTAACATCCACAGCTGAGGTTGAGCTCTCGAGAACCGTCAACCTACCCTCCAGCTGCTGGATATACCGCAAAGATTGCTGAATGTCCGCCATTTACTAGCCAGACCTTGGCGCTAGTATTATGTTAAGGACTGGCGGAACGCACCAAGTATAGATGATATGAAACTAGGTGCGTTCGAAGTCCGAGGTCCACCGTGCAGGTAAAAACCCTGCTGCTAGTAAGACGGACTAGATGGCGGTACTATAAGTATACACGCACGGGTTAACTTCACCCTGCGTGAAGGAAGCGATCCTGTTGAGTCACAGGACCGCGGTACCGCACATAGAGCGCGAGCAAGAAGTCAGCGAACACAACCCCAACACAGGATTGAAGTCCGATTAGACCACTTGCTGGCACAACACCGCAACTGGGTGTGTAAGGAAACTATTAAAATAGTATATAAAGGCACGAGAGTGAACAGTCATCCAATAGGGAGGGTATTTTAAAGAGCGACTTTCACTCACAACACACACACATATTATCAAGACAATACTAGCGCATGGCCGTGCGATCATGCACAGTTTATATAGTTGCAGCACAGGAAGCTGCTACCGAAGTTTTGCCCTTTCAGGACCTTCCTGGAGGACCAATGGAATGTGCTGCAGTACCTGAGCATGTGACCCCTGATCTCCAACGGGAGATCTTGCCCTGGGCATGCTCAGTGTGTGAAAATAAGGACTTAGTCCCAGAGAAGCCTGCTCGCCGCAGATCAGTGCAGGGTACAACAGGAGAGCCAGAAAAGGCAGTAGTAACCCTCTGCACAGAATCAGTCCCAGCAAGATGCTGGGAGCGACGCCTCCGCTGAGCAGACCCCACTGCTGCCGATGCAGAATGGGAGACCGCAGCAGACACGGATCGAGATTCCTCCTGTGCAGCAGAGGAAACTCGACTCCTAACACCCAGAGGTCATGACATGACCTATGGCTGCCGTGGCAAAGCTCGGATCCCCCGTGATGTAATCACAATTCATCATGGGGGGCGTCAGAGAGTTGAGTAAAGCAGTGGTCTCCCTCAGAGGCGTAGCTAGAGCTTTTGCCGCCCGGGGCTGATCCCGAGTTTGGCGCCCCCCCCCCCCCTCCCCCCCTCCCCCAGCTCAATACAGACAAAGGTTACCAAAAATGGTTTTCCTGTTTTGTAGAACTTAAACTGGGCCTAATGGTGTCACCCCCACATGCCACACCTGTGACTTAATACCACCACACCATGACCAGGCCACATAGTGACCGAATAATACTACATACAAGGGACAAATACCACCGCACCATTTCCAGACCACATATTACCACCACAGTGACTGACTACTACAATACTGATCAGTAATAAAAAAAAACCACAATACTATCACCATAAGTGCCAGTATTCACAGGAGATCTGTACTTAGTATGCAGTGTCTGTGTAGAGGTAATACAGAGATCACTGGTGACATTATACACAGGACCTCTATATAGTATACAGTGTATAGTGTCAGTGTATAGGTAACACTGACTCACCAGTGACGTCTCTAGGTGAAGTCCTTCATCTTTCATCCAGCACAGACCGCCATCATTCCTTCCAGCCAGGACTCGTTTCTGCAGGAAATAACACAGTTATCTCGAGCTCCGCTTGCAGAACACATTACTTAATTTTTCACAACTTCTACATTACACCACATGAAGAAAAAAAGGTGATATAGTGTCACTCTGCACAGTAACAGGACCGCCCCCCCATTTAAAACAGTATACTCAAAAAATAAAATAAATACATCACTGCAGTAATAATATCCCTTAATTATCCCCTATGGTAATAATATTCCCCACCCTGGCCCCGTTTATCTCATTCCTGGCTCCAGCCATATGTTGTCGTATCCTGCCCTCATGAGTATCCATTCTACCCCATATGATCTCCCCATCCTGCCCCACCAGCCTCCATCGTATCCGTCCTGCCCCATGATCCAATCCTGCCCCGTGTCTCCAATCATGCCCCGTATCTACATTCTGCCCATGCCTCAAGTCCTGCCCCCAGTGTGTCCAGCATATTACCCCCATGTTGTCCAGCAATCTGCCCCAGTGTGTCCAGCATATTACCCCCATGTTGTCCAGCAATCTGCCCCAGTGTGTCCAGCATATTACCCCCAGTGTGTCCAGCAATCTGCCCCAGTATGTCCAGCATATTACCCCCAGTGTGTCCAGCAATCTGCCCTCAGTGTGTCCAGCAATCTGCCCCAGTGTCCAGCCTTTCCCCAGTGTGTCCAGCAGTCTGCCCCAGTGTGTCCAGCATATTACCCCCAGTGTCCAGCATTGCCCCAGTGTGTCCAGTATATTACCCCCAGTGTGTCCAGCAATCTGCCCCAGTGTCCAGCATTGCCCCAGTGTGTCCAGAAGTCTGCCCCAGGGTCTCCAGCATTGCCTCAATGTGTCCAGAAATCTGCCCCAGGGTCTCCAGTATTGCCCCAGTGTGTCCAGCAATCTGCCCCAGGGTCTCCAGTATTGCCCCAGTGTCCAGCAATCTGCCCCATGGTCTCCTGTATTGCCCCAGTGTGTCCAGCATTCTGCCCCATGGTCTCCAGTATTGCCCCGGTGTGTCCAGCAATCTGCCCCATGGTCTCCAGTATTGCCCCAGTATGTCCAGAAGTCTGCCCCAGGGTCTCCAGCATTGCCTCAATGTGTCCTGAAATCTGCCCCATGGTCTCCAGTATTCAGTGTGTCCAGCATTCTGCCCCATAGTCTCCTGTACTGCCCCAGTGTGTCCAGCATTCTGCCCCATGGTCTCCAGTATTGCCCCAGTGTGTCCAGCAATCTGCCCCATGGTCTCCTGTATTGCCCCAGTGTGTCCAGCATTCTGCCCCATGGTCTCCAGTATTGCCCCGGTGTGTCCAGCAATCTGCCCCATGGTCTCCAGTATTGCCCCAGTGTGTCCAGCAATCTGCCCCATGGTCTCCAGTATTGCCCCAGTGTGTCCAGCATTCTGCCCCATGGTCTCCAGTATTGCCCCAGTGTGTCCAGCATTCTGCCCCATGGTCTCCAGTATTGCCCCAGTGTGTCCAGCATTCTGCCCCATGGTCTCCAGTATTGCCCCAGTGTGACCAGCAATCTGCCCCATAGTCTCCTGTATTGCCCCAGTGTGTCCAGCAATCTGCCCCATGGTCTCCTGTATTGCCCCAGTGTGTCCAGCAATCTGCCCCATAGTCTCCTGTATTGCCCCAGTGTGTCCAGCAATCTGCCCCATGGTCTCCTGTATTGCCCCAGTGTGTCCAGCATTCTGCCCCATGGTCTCCTGTATTGCCCCAGTGTGTCCAGCAATCTGCCCCATGGTCTCCAGTACTGCCCCAGTGTGTCCAGCAATCTGCCCCATGGTCTCCAGCATTGCCCCAGTGTGTCCAGCATTCTGCCCCATGGTCTCCAGTACTGCCCCAGTGTGTCCAGCAATCTGCCCCATGGTCTCCAGTATTGCCCCAGTGTGTCCAGCATTGCCCCAGCCCCAGACAGTCAGACATAAAGAAAAAAAAAAAAAAAGTAAAATCCTCACCTCTCCCGTTCCCAGCGCAGGTCCGGTGCAGTCAGCGTCTCTCCGGCTCTGCGATGCTCAGGACAGAGAGGCAGAGCGGCGCGCACAGTAGTGACGTCATCGCGCCCTCTGCTCTGAGACGTCGCAGAGTCAGAGGACGCTGCAGCTGCCGGCGCCGCAGGAACCAGGAGAGGTGAGTATAGAGCGGGGGGGCGGGGGCGGGGGCGGGACCCGGGGGTGGGGGGAGCTGGCCCTGGTCGTGGCGGCGGACGGCGCCGCCCGAAGATTTAAAGGGGCGTCTTTTTTTTTTTTTTCCATCTTCTTCTCCTGCAGCGCCGGCCGCCCCCAGCATTGTGCCGCCCGGGGCGGACCGCCCCCCCCGCACCCCCCTTCCTACGCCACTGGTCTCCCTTTGCTATCTTCTAAATGCTGAGATAGCAGCATCTAGAAAATAGCAAAGGATTAACATCATAGAGACCTGATCCAAAGATGTCACCTGTCAGAGCTATCGCTCTGCACCAGAATCACAGCTCTTGCAGGACCCTCGGGGTCCTGAACACTGCGAGGCCACTGACAATAGAGAAACATCAGCGCTGCGCAAAGCCCAGCAAGCACCAACGTTTATCTACAGTGAACCATAGGGAACCAGTTAAGGGACTTGCGCTGTCAATTATCTGATAATTAGAAAAAGCCAAACTGTTTAGTCATAGATATACACATAAATGTCAAGGTATTAAAGAACCTTTATTGAATACATGGTTGGAATCTGTGGCACTGAAGAAGACTGGTGCACACACCTCACATAAAAAAAATAAAATAAATGTACACATAAAAAGAGGTAAACTTAAGTAAAAATAGATGTAACTAGACCAAATAGGTACATACACAAATATACCCAGCTGCATAAGTTTGTATATACAGTTGTGTAAAAAAGTGTTTGCCTCGTTCCTGATTTCCCATTCTTTTGCATATTTGTCACACTTAAATGTTTCAGATCACCAAAAAAAATATTAGACAAAGATAACACAAGTAAACACAAAATGCAGTTTTTTAAACACAAAATGAAGGTCTTTATTATTAAAGGGAAAATAAATCCAAGCATACAGTGCCCTGGGTGAAAAAGTGTTTGCCTTCTAAACTTAATAACTGGTTGTACCACCCTTGCAACAACTGCAATTAAGCATTTGTGTTAACTGGCAATGAGTCTTTTACACAGTGCCTTGCGTATAATATTGCACGCCTCTCTTTTCAGTTTTTGAATTTCCACAAAAATTTTAAATAACCAATAAATTTCTTTTAACTTCACAATTGTGTTCCACTTGTTGTTGATTCTTCCCCCAAAATTTACATTTGGTATCTTTATATTTGAAGCATGATATGTGGGAAAAGGTTGAAAAGTTCCATGGGGCCGAATACATTTGCAAGGCACTGTAACATTTTGGAGGAATATTGACCCACTCATCTTTGCAAAATTGTATTAACTCAGTTTGGGGTTTATGAGCATTAAAGGGAATCTGTCACCTTATTTTTCTGCTATAAACTGCGGCCACCACCATCAGGCGCCATCAGGCGCTTATCTACAGCATTCTGTAATGCTGTAGATAAGCCCCCGATGTAACCTGATAGATAAGAAAAACAAGTTAAATTATACTCACCTGGGGGGGTGCTCCAGTGCGGTCCGGTCCAGTGGGCATCGCAGGTCCAGGTCCGGCACCTCCCATCTTCATGCGATGACGTCCTCTTCCTTGCTTCTGTCGCGCCTCCTGCGCAGGCGTAATTCTCTGCCCGTTTGAGGGCAGAGCAAAGTAATGCAGTACTTTACACTGCCCTCTACAGGGCAAATCAGTACGCCTGAGCAGGAGCCACAACAGAAGATGGGAGGCACTGGACACGGACCGCGACGTCCATCGGACCTGACTGCACCAGACCGCCCCCACAGGTGAGTATAATCAAACTTGTTTTTCTTTAACAGCCTGTTTAAAGTCATGCCACAGCATCTCAATTGGATTAAGGTTAAGACTTTGACTAGATTATTCCAAAGTCTTAAGGTACCGTCACACAGTGAAATTTTGATCGCTACGACGGCACGATTCGTGACGTTCGAGCGATATATCCGTGACGTTCGAGCGATATCGCAATGTCTGACACGCTCCTGCGATCAGGAACCCCGCTGAGAATTGTACGTCGTAGCAGATCGTTTGAAACTTTCTTTCGTCGTCTAGTGTCCCGCTGTGATGGCATGATCGCATGGTGTAACATATATCGTATACGATGTGCGCATAGTAACCAACGGCTTCTACATCGCACATACGTCATGAAATTATCGCTCCAGCGTCGTACATTGCAAAGTGTGACAGCAGTCTACGACGCTGGAGCGATATTGTTACGACGCTGGAGCGTCACGGATCGTACCATTGTAGCGATCAAAATTTCACTGTGTGACGGTACCCTTAATTTAGTTTTTCTTAATTTATTAACATGTGGACTTTCTGGTGTGTTTTTGATCATTGTCCTGCTGCATAATCCAAGTGCGCTTCAACTTGAGGTCACAAACAGATGGCCAGACATTCTCCTGCAAGATTTTTTTGTAGAATTCATGGAAATAAATTATCTGAATGTGGTATCGCTGTAATTGTACTGGCTGGAAGAATAAAGCAGTTTTATCAATTTTACCACACATGGAAGCAAATCCTGAATTGCTGTTTTTTGCTCATTCTGCCTCACAAAAATCTGAATAGAAAATGATTGAAACATATTTTATGACCATAAGCAGTACCGATAAAAACTTCAACTCGTCCTGCAAAAAACAAGCTCTCACATGACTTTGTCAGCTAAAATTTAAAGAGATTATAAGGCACATCACTCGGATGATATCCGAGTGGTGTGCGCTGTCTCACTCGCACCCATAGGCTTATATGGGTGCGAGTGAGCCGAGAGTTCTCCTCGGTCCGAGACAATCGCAGCATGCTGCGATTGTCTCGGACCTAGAAAAACTGCCAACAAAAAGTTGGCTGCTGGGAGCTGCCCCATAGCTTAACTTTGGTCCGAGTGCAATGCGATTTTTTATCGCATTGCACTCGGCCATTTAAGTCGCCAGTGTGACCCCAGCCTAAGGCTTGGTTCACATTTACTCTGCACACGATGTATGGGCCCTACCATGTACTGGTCTGCAATATACTGAGCTCTACAGCTCTACAAATTTTCACTCTGCAACATCCACTGCTGCTTTGTTTTTCTGGAAAACACCCATGGAGTCAAAATTATCACTGTACCTGCAGATAAATTCCTAGAGGGGTGTAATTTCCAAAATGTGGTCACTTGAAGGGGATTCTGCTCCTCTGGCACTTAGGGGCTGCCCAAATGGAGTCCGCAAACTATTCTGCGATAATTTGTTCTCCAAGAATCAAATAGCTCTCTATCACTTCCACGTCTTGCCGTGTGGTTAAGCAGTACTGTACAGCTACATATGGAGTACGTTGCCACGTTCAGTAGAAATTGTGTGACACATTTTGGTGCAATTTTTATCCAATTACCCTTGTGAAAATGTAAAATCTGCGGCTAAAATTTTTTTGTGGTAAAAATGTAATTATTTTTTCTTCCCCGCCCAATTGTATAAAATTGTGTGATACATATGTGGTCTCAATATGATCACTGCACCCATAAATTAACAGTAGTTTGTAAAATAGGGTCACTTATGATTGGTTCTGCTGTTCTAGGACCAGAGGGGCTCTGTCAACGTGTTATAACACCCTCAAATCATTTTAGCAAAATGTGCACTACAATATGGTGAAGATTACCTTCTGAGCTTTGAACTGTGCCTCAAAAGTAGTTTTCAACCATATATGAGGTATTGATGTACTCAGGAGAAATTGCGTGACAAATTGTACTGTTTGTTTTTTCCTATTACCTATTTTGAAAATTGCAAACTTGGGGTCAAAGCAACATTTTAGAGGAGAAAATAGTAATATTTCATTTACTTAGCCCAATGTCATATGTGACGCCCAGGAGACCGGGATACCCAGCACCGGACCAATGGGGTCTGTCTCTTAAGGGGGATGTCACGGGTGGCTTGACCCGGTGCTGTAGCCTCAGGCAATGCACAGTGTAAGGGGTATCGTGAGGGAGCAGGCACTTACTTGATCAGCAGCAGGTTCTCCCAGCGGCGATGATCCCGATCCTGGATATTGGCTATTGTCCAAATGAAAGACTGAGGCACTGAAACGTTTAACCAGTTTACTTTAACATAAAGGGATTTACAACCAGTCCTGTCACCGGAGTCTGTATAGGAACTCTGAGTTACTTTGACCCTGCCGGGGTCTTCGCCTCTTATTGTGCGCAATTTCTGTGTGGCCCTGCTGCTGTATGTGAACTGGCTGCCGGCCCAATCTGTCCCCTCCGGGTCCTGGTTCGACGGGCAACCCGAGTCCTTTTATCGGCTTACCCCCTCCGGGAGTACCACTGAACTCTGTGTCTGTTGCTGCGTCCGGCCCTAGTGAAGCTGATATCACCTCACGTTTTTCCGGTTGCTGTATTATATATAATGAATACAGCCACGGATCCGGTAGCCGTCTTTGCGCCTGTTCTGGGTAGTGATTAATGCTACCCGGTTCTCACAATGTCCTTTTTCTCCGTCCCTTTTCTCCTCAGGCCGGTGATTTGGGCCTGGAAACAGTCATAGGACTGTTAGAAATTCAGCTGTATGACCTCTCACTTTCAGCTCCTTAGCCCAACTGCCATTTCTTCTCTCAGACCAGAATGGATCAAGAGGAGTCTCTGGAGCTCCCCCTTCTGGCCGGAGGTGGTAGTGCAGTCTTGCTATTTTAGTATTTGTATTTACTGTCAGTAACTATTTTTGTGGCAAATACCCCTAGTGGTGCCACATCATACAAGTTTGTGAATCATCTGAGGGATAAAAATACTTCTCTAGATGAAATATTTCTCTAGCTGAATTCCTTAAGACGTGTAGTTTCCAAAATGGCATCACTTGTTGGGTTTCTGCTGTTTTGGCAGGTCAGGGGCTCTTCAAATGTCACATGGTGTCCACAACCTACTCCAGCCAAAATCGTGCTCCTTCCCTTCTGAGCCCTTCAACGTACTCAGGAAAGATTGCACATCTTGAATTTTGGCATCAATTTTCTCCTGTTACCCTTGTGACAAAATATGCGGCTAAAATAACAATTTTGTGTGAAAAATTTGTTTTTCAAGGTGCTCACCGTACATCTACATAAATTCTTTGAGGGATTTAGTTTCCAAAATAGGATCCCTTGTGCACCTCAGGGGCTCTCCAATTGTGACATGGTATCCTCTATCGATTCCAGCCAATTTTGCATTCCAAAAGTCAAATGGAGTTTCTTCCCTTCTGCGCCCAGACAGTAGTTTTCCACTACATATGGGGTATCGGAATACTCAAAAGAAATGGCACAACAAATTTTGTGATCCATTTTTTCTTCCAACCCCTGTGAAAATAGAAATGTGTGGCTAAAATAACATTTTTTTGAAAAATGCATTTTTAAATTTCCAGACTCAACAAAAAATTATGTGCAGCCCTTGTGGGTTCAATGTGCTCACCACCCTTATAAATAAATTCCTTAATTGGTCTAGTTTTCAAAGTGGCATCACTTGTGGGGGATTTCCAGTATTTAGACACATCAGGGGCTCTCTAACATGACATGGCGTCCACTAGAGGTTCCAGCCAATTTTGCATTCCAAATGTCAAATGGAACCATGTGCCCTGCCATTCTCCAAAAAAGTAGGTTTTTACTACGTATGGGGTTTCAGCATTCACAGAAAAAATGTACAACCAATTTTTGGGTACATATTCTCCTGTTACCCTTGAGAAGATATTTTTTTTTCTTTAGACATTGCTTTAGTTCCTGTGAAGCACCTAAAAGTTTCATAAACTTCTTGAATGCGGCTTTGAGCAATTTTAAGGGTGCAGCTTTTAAAATGGTGTCACTTTTTGGTATTTTCTGTCATATACAGGTGCATCTCACAAAATTACAAAATCATTAAAAAGTTAATTTATTTCAGTTCTTCAATACAAAAAGTAAAACTCATATTATATAGAGTCGATACAAGCAGAGTGATCTATTTCAAGTGTTTATTTCTGTTAATGTTGATGATTACAGCTTACAATGAAAACCCGAAAGTCATTTTCTCTGTAAATTAGAATACTTTACAAATAAGGCCTCTCTCATTTTTTTAAGTGGGAGAACTTGCACAATTGGTGGCTAACTAAATACTTTTTACCCACTGGAAAAAGTGGAAACACTTCTGCATTTTTCACCCACTCCTAGTTTTAGCTTATAAATACTGATATAAAATACTGACCATACTGAATGTGTGGCCGTGGACTGACTGAATGTCGTAAGCTCTCAGCATATACAGTATTGCCAATGTCACAGTGTCAACAGGGTGCAGACTGACTGACTCCTTTCCAAGGTATTGTGTTTTTTTACTTTCATTTATGTTTTTTAATGCTACTAGCTTTTTTTAAATCATGGGCAACCTTTTTCAATAAATGCTCCATATAGTACTCACATACAGTGGGGCAAAAAAGTATTTAGTCAGTCAGCAATAGTGCAAGTTCCACCACTTGAAAAGATGAGAGGCGTCTGTAATTTACATCATAGGTAGACCTCAACTATGGGAGACAAACTGAGAAAAAAAAATCCAGAAAATCACATTATCTGTTTTTTTAACATTTTATTTGCATATTATGGTGGAAAATAAGTATTTGGTCAGAAACAAAATTTCATCTCAATACTTTGTAATATATCCTTTGTTGGCAATGACAGAGGTCAAACGTTTTCTGTAAGTCTTCACAAGGTTGCCACACACTGTTGTTGTTATGTTGGCTCATTCCTCCATGCAGATCTCCTCTAGAGCAGTGATGTTTTTGGCTTTTCGCTTGGCAACACGGACTTTCAACTCCCTCCAAAGGTTTTCTATAGGGTTGAGATCTGGAGACTGGCTAGGCCACTCCAGGACCTTGAAATGCTTCTTACGAAGCCACTCCTTCGTTACCCTGGTGGTGTGCTTTGGATCATTGTCATGTTGAAAGACCCAACCACGTTTCATCTTCAATGCCCTTGCTGGTGGAAGGAGGTTTGCACTCAAAATCTCACGATACATGGCCCCATTCATTCTTTCATGTACCCGGATCAGTCGTCCTGGCCCCTTTGCAGAGAAAAAGCCTCAAAGCATGATGTTTCCACCACCATGCTTTACAGTAGGTATGGTGTTTGATGGATGCAACTTAGTATTCTTTTTCCTCCAAACACGACAAGTTGTGTTTCTACCAAACAGTTCCAGTTTGGTTTCATCAGACCATAGGACATTCTCCCAAAACTCCTCTGGATCATCCAAATGCTCTCTAGCAAACTTCAGACGGGCCCAGGCATGTACTGGCTTAAGCAGTGGGACACGTCTGGCACTGCAGGATCTGAGTCCATGGTGGCGTAGTGTGTTACTTATGGTAGGCCTTGTTACATTGGTCCCAGCTCTCTGCAGTTCATTCACTAGGTCCCCCCGCGTGGTTCTGGGATTTTTGCTCACCGTTCTTGTGATCATTCTGACCCCACGGGGTGGGATTTTGCGTGGAGCTCCAGATCGAGGGAGATTATCAGTGGTCTTGTATGTCTTCCATTTTCTAATTATTGCTCCCACTGTTGATTTCTTCACTCCAAGCTGGTTGGCTATTGCAGCTTCAGTCTTCCCAGCCTGGTGCAGGGCTACAATTTTGTTTCTGGTGTCCTTTGACAGCTCTTTGGTCTTCACCATAGTGGAGTTTGGAGTCAGACTGTTTGAGGGTGTGCACAGATGTCTTTTTATACTGATAACAAGTTTAAACAGGTGCCATTACTACAGGTAATGAGTGGAGGACAGAGGAGACTCTTAAAGAAGAAGTTACAGGTCTGTGAGAGCCAGAAATCTTGATTGTTTGTTTCTGACCAAATAATTATTTTCCACCATAATATGCAAAAAAAATGATAAAAAAACAGACAATGTGATTTTCTGGATTTTTTTTTCTCAGTTTGTCTCCCATAGTTGAGGTCTACCTATGATGTAAATTACAGACGCCTCTCATCTTTTTAAGTGGTGGAACTTGCACTATTGCTGACTGACTAAATACTTTTTTGCCCCACTGTAGAAATAAATGTAGAATATATGTTCATTTATAAATAGATTGATTAATGTGGCTATCTATTTTTTTGGATTATAGAGTGAAACATGCACATACATATTATATATACAAAAGCATAGATATGCAGTACAGACCAAAAGTTTGGACACACCTTCTCATTTAAAGATTTTTCTGTATTTTCATGACTATGCAAATTGTATATTTACACTGAAGGCATCAAAACTATAAATTAACACATGTGGAATTATATACTCAGCAAAAATTTGTGAAACAACTGAAATTATCTTATATTCTAGGTTCTTCAAAGAAGCCACCTTTTGCTTTGATGACTGCTTTGCACACTCTTTTGTCATTCTCTTGATGAGCTTCAAGAGGTAGTCACCGGGAATGGTCTTCCAACAATCTTGAAGGAGTTCCCAGAGATGCTTAGCACTTGTTGGCCCTTTTGCCTTCACTCTGTGGTCCAGCTCACCCCAAACCATCTTGATTGGGTTCAGGTCTGGTGACTGTGGAGGCCAGGTCATCTGGCGTAGTACCCCATAGCTCTCCTTCTTGGTCAAATAGCCCTTACACAGCCTGGAGGTGTGTTTGGGGTTATTGTCCTGTTGAAAAATAAATGATGGTCCAACTAAACGCAAACCGGATGGAATAGCATGCCACTGCAAGATGTTGTGGTAGCCATGCTGGTTCAGTATGCCTTCAATTTTAAATAAATCCCCAACAGTGACACCAGCAAAGCACCCCCATATCATCACACCTCCTCCTCCATGCTTCTCGGTGGGAACCAGGCATGTAGAGTCCATCCGTTCACCTTTTCTGCGTCGCACAAAGACACGGTGGTTGGCACCAAATTTGGACTCATCAGACCAAAGCACAGATTTCCACTGGTCTAATGTCCATTCCTTCTGTTCTTTAGCCCAAACAAGTCTCTTCTGCTTGTTGCCTGTCCTTAGCAGTGGTTTCCTAGCAGCTATTTTACCATGAAGGCCTGCTGCACAAAGTCTCCTGTTAACAGTTGTTGTAGAGATGTGTCTGCTGCTATAACTCTGTGTGGCATTGACCTAGTCTCTAATCTGAGCTGCTGTTAAACTGCAATTTCTGAGGCTGGTGACTCGGATAAACTTATCCTCAGCAGCAGAGGTGACTCTTGGTCTTCCTTTCCTGGGGCGGTCCTTATGTGAGCCAGTTCCTTTATAGCGCTTGATGGTTTTTGCCACTGCACTTTGGGACACTCTCAAAGTTTTCAAAGGTCTCAAAGACCTTCATTTCTTAATTAATGATGGCCACTCGTTTTTCTTTACTTATCTGCTTTTTTCTTGCCATAATACAAATTCTAACAATCTACTCAGTAGGACTATCAGCTGTGTATCCACCAGACTTCTGCACAACAAAACTGATGGCCCCAACCCCATTTATAAGGCGAGAAATCCCACTTATTAAACCTGACAGGGCACACCTGTGAATTGAAAACCATTCCTGGTGACTACCTCTTGAAACTCATCAAGAGAATGCCAAGAGTGTGCAAAGCAGTCATCAAAGCAAAAGGTGGCTACTTTGAAGAACCTAGAATATAAGATATAATTTCAGTTGTTTCACACTTTTTTGTTACGTATATAATTCCACATGTGTTAATTCATAGTTTTGATGCCTTCAGTGTGAATGTACAATTTTCATAGTCATGAAAATACAGAAAAATCTTTAAATGACAAGGTGTGTCCAAAACTTGGGTCTGTACTGTACATACATATTTAATCAATAAATAAATATCTATACACGTCTCTGTGTATAAACTGTTCTTAAAGTGCCCGGCTGTTAACTAGTACAGAAAAAAAATGCTTTCACAGAAGAAGTGATAACTATATCATATAGTGTTCTGATCCACTCATTGATCTTTTATCTTGCAGAAGCTGAAGCCTCCCCCTCTTCCATAGGAGTCGTGCTTCTACATAACACAAAACACATACTGCCAAGTACAGCACATTTTCCAACCTGCAGTTGCACAAGATACCTGCCTTTTTCGGGACCTCTGTAGATGAGGGGTGGAGGCAGAAGCACACAGACATTGTGTGGTGCGGCCCTGTACAGTGGTTATCATCTCTTCTGCATCTTCACTTCTGTCCACACCACTAATCAGCTGGATGGTAACTTCTTGCTCCATTATTTACAGCGCAGGACTGGCTGCTGAGATTCAGAGTCTCAATAACATGCTAGGGAGAGATAAGCAGCTCTAAGTGCACATAACTCACTTCTCCTGGTGCTAGGCATCATGGGACAGTGGCGTCAGTAGAGCAGAGTAGCTTGGGAAATCCCCTGGAGGCGACTTCAACCGTAGTCGGCTTATTTGACTGAGAAACTCATGCCATAAAGAGGGATTTTTCTCAGGTTTGGTATATCCTTTGCTTATTAGTTTTTTGTGAAATCATTATTAATACTACATCAACTTTTAAAATAAATTATAACAAATTTAGTGATAGGTTCTCTTTAAGTATGAAATTCTTCACCATTCTTGTCCCCATTAAGTTAATAGCTGGGGCATTGAGATTTTGGCCCACAATGTCATTCCATAGCTACACCGTCAAAAGACTATACTATAAAATTAAGATCGATAATGACCACCTTAAAAAAGAAGATACTTGAGGTGGCCACGTGACTAGATAAAAAGACTTAATTGTTATGCAGTGGACAAATAATGTACAGAAGTGTTTTGTTTTCTTTGCTTATTTGATTGCCTGATTGCTTTTTGGGCTCTTATTTTTTGTTTTTGCTTTTCAAATTACGTTTTTACAATTAGGTAACAAATATGGAACAGAGTAGAAATTAATAAATATATATTACAGTATAAAGAAAAAGAATATATAAATACACATATAAAGATGTACTGTTAGCTTTCAGTCAGTTGCTTTGTCTCTTTGTCTATTCTCTCTGCAAAAAACACAATTACGCCATATGTTATTCATCAAATGAAAGGCGAGACAATACTGACCAAAATTGACAATATAGAAATGTGAAATTTACTGACACAAGTTTCTAATAATTTAAATTGAGATCACCTCTCATTGTTTCGTTTTGCAATGAAACGGTGGATAATTTCCTGTAGGAAATGAGGAGTCACTGGTGATGTGACGGAAACTCCAGATCACTTATGTATGCTATTCAGTATAGGAGAAGTCCTCAGATATTCCACTGATAACAAAATAATGTGCCATGTAAAGAAATAAATAGAGCTCATATAACAGAACTCAAAATGTGTATTTCTGATTACCCTTTGTAAAACAAGAATACCAAAAATTACTTCATAAATTGAAGAGACTGCAAGGAGATAGGCAGGACAATGTTATCTTTACGCTTTATCAAGATATGTTATGGCAAGGGAATGAAATGCCAGGTTGTACATGAAAAAATATTATTTTCCTCAAATGTGTTGGTTATTTTGGACAATGACATTGAACTTGTCATTCAATTTTCAATTTGATGTGATTTATTTAACCCAGTCAGCTAGAAAACAAAAATACACATAAGATGACAACATATAATATAGTGATTTTCCTTTTTTTATTATTTGGATCTTTTATCCTATTGAATTAGATTTTCCTTATTTTAATAAATAAATATTAAGGAATCATAAACCAAATATCAAGAAACCATAGTAGTATATTAAAGGGAACCTGTCACCCCGAAAATCGTGGGTGAGGTAAGCCCACCGGCATCAGGGGCTTATCTACAGCATTCTGTAATGCTGTAGATAAGCCCCTGATGTTACCTGAAAGAGGAGAAAAAGACGTTAGATTATACTCACCCAGGGGCGGTCCCGCTGCTGGTCAGGTCAGATGGGCGTCTCTGGTCCTCTGCGGTCCCATCTTCTTTCCATGACGTCCTCTTCTGATCTTCAGCCATGGCTCCGGCGCAGTCGTACTTTGTCTGCCCTGTTGAGGGCACAACAAAGTACTGCAGTGCGCAGGCGCCGGAAAGGTCAGAGAGGCCCGGCGCCTGCGCACTGCAGTACTTTGCTCTGCCCTCAACAGGACAGACAAAGTACGCCTGCGCCGGAGCCGTGGCTGAAGATCAGAAGAGGACGTCATGGAAAGAAGATGGGAGGCGCCGCAGCGGACCAGAGACACCCATCCGACCGGACCAGCAGCGGGACCGCCCCTGGGTGAGTATAATCTAACGTCTTTTTCTCCTCTTTCAGGTAACATCGGGGGCTTATCTACAGCATTACAGAATGCTGGTGGGCTTACCTCACCCGCGATTTTCGGGGTGACAGGTTCCCTTTAAGGAACTGTGTAAAAAAGAGAAAGAAAGGGTGTTGAGTGTCTTTGTAATAAGTTAGATGTTCGTACAGGCTCCGCTATTTTGTTTGAAGGCAAACTATTTAGGATTTGGGTAGCGTAACATGCACAGTGACAGTTCACTTCAAAGGATGTCCATATTTTAGAGTTTATTATGTGTATCTAGAAAAAGAACGAGTGTTTAGTTGCTGGTTCAAATAATGCTGCACTTCTAACATAATGGCTTTGAATAAAAAAATGTAACCTCATTGTGTGTTTAGTAGAATTATAAGCGTTTACCTTATCTTACATTTAGTAGCGTTTACCTGATCTGAGGCGGGCTGCGGACTTCCACCGTGAAGCCCCGCCCTTCGCCGCTATCTCCGCCTACATCTGCATGCGGCCTGCATGCGGCCTGCGTACCTATCTTTAACATTAGGTATGCAGATCGTGCGGCTGTATGCGGATGCTGCCACATGCATCATTTTGACGATGCGGAAAAAAAATGCTACAGGCTGCGTCTACGCTGGTCGCCGCATCGTCAAAACGACGCATGCAGCAGCATCTGCATACAGCCGCACGACCTGCATACCTAATGTTAAAGATAGGTACGCAGGCCGCATGCGGGCCGTATGCAGTAGTAGGCGGAGCTAGCGGCGGAGGTGCAGCTGATGGCGGGGCTTCACGGAGGAAGTCCGCAGCCCACCGCAGATCAGGGAAATGCTAATGTGAAACCGGCCTTAGAGGTTATGTGATGAAATAGTAATCCAATTACAATTATTTTTAAAGTTTTAGTCAAAAATTCCGGACTTACATCACAATGTAATGGATTACCATTGAAGAAGAAGTTCCAAGAGATACATAACTATTTCATAAACTCAGAGGGCCGAGTCTTTCTCTTGGACATTTCATGGAATGAATCCCTACTCAGGCACCATAACTGTCTCACAGGGTGATGTATAGTACCATATATTTAGTAGAATTGTAGGTGACAAACAAATGCACATGTATAGAGACACAAGTAATGCATAAAATGACATTCTCTTAATGGTAACAACTCCATAAATAACATATTGTTTATTTTGAAAGTACAATTAATTTCAGGGTTATGTATGTGAAAATGGTTACATACAGTGGGGCAAAAAAGTATTTAGTCAGTCAGCAATAGTGCAAGTTCCACCACTTAAAAAGATGAGAGGCGTCTGTAATTTTCATCATAGGTAGACCTCAACTATGGGAGACAAACTGAGAAAAAAAAATCCAGAAAATCACATTGTCTGTTTTTTTAACATTTTTTTTGCATTTTATGGTGGAAAATAAGTATTTGGTCAGAAACAAACAATCAAGATTTCTGGCTCTCACAGACCTGTAACTTCTTCTTTAAGAGTCTCCTCTTTCCTCCACTCATTACCTGTAGTAATGGCACCTGTTTAAACTTGTTATCAGTATAAAAAGACACCTGTGCACACCCTCAAACAGTCTGACTCCAAACTCCACTATGGTGAAGACCAAAGAGCTGTCAAAGGACACCAGAAACAAAATTGTAGCCCTGCACCAGGCTGGGAAGACTGAATCTGCAATAGCCAACCAGCTTGGAGTGAAGAAATCAACAGTGGGAGCAATAATTAGAAAATGGAAGACATACAAGACCACTGATAATCTCCCTCGATCTGGGGTTCCACGCAAAATCCCACCCCGTGGGGTCAGAATGATCACAAGAACGGTGAGCAAAAATCCCAGAACCACGCGGGGGGACCTAGTGAATGAACTGCAGAAAGCTGGGACCAATGTAACAAGGCCTACCGTAAGTAACACACTATGCCACCATGGACTCAGATCCTGCAGTGCCAGACGTGTCCCACTGCTTAAGCCAGTACATGTCCGGGCCCGTCTGAAGTTTGCTAGAGAGCATTTGGATGATCCAGAGGAGTTTTGGGAGAATGTCCTATGGTCTGATGAAACCAAACTGGAACTGTTTGGTAGAAACACAACTTGTCGTGTTTGGAGGAAAAAGAATACTGAGTTGCATCCATCAAACACCATACCTACTGTAAAGCATGGTGGTGGAAACATCATGCTTTGGGGCTGTTTCTCTGCAAAGGGGCCAGGACGACTGATCCGGGTACATGAAAGAATGAATGGGGCCATGTATCGTGAGATTTTGAGTGCAAACCTCCTTCCATCAGCAAGGGCATTGAAGATGAAACGTGGCTGGGTCTTTCAACATGACAATGATCCAAAGCACACCGCCAGGGCAACGAAGGAGTGGCTTCGTAAGAAGCATTTCAAGGTCCTGGAGTGGCCTAGCCAGTCTCCAGATCTCAACCCTATAGAAAACCTTTGGAGGGAGTTGAAAGTCTGTGTTGCCAAGCGAAAAGCCAAAAACATCACTGCTCTAGAGGAGATCTGCATGGAGGAATGGGCCAACATACCAACAACAGTGTGTGGCAACCTTGTGAAGACTTACAGAAAACGTTTGACCTCTGTCATTGCCAACAAAGGATATATTACAAAGTATTGAGATGAAATTTTGTTTCTGACCAAATACTTATTTTCCACCATAATATGCAAATAAAATGTTAAAAAAACAGACAATCTGATTTTCTGGATTTTTTTTTCTCAGTTTGTCTCCCATAGTTGAGGTCTACCTATGATGTAAATTACAGACGCCTCTCATCTTTTTAAGTGGTGGAACTTGCACTATTGCTGACTGACTAAATACTTTTTTGCCCCACTGTACATGAATCATAAGAATAAAATACATTAAAGGGAACATGTCATGTAATAAAAAACACTATTAAGCTATAACCTACAGATATGGCATTAATTTGCAGGTTAGTAGTGCTACCCATTGCCCACACTAAGAGCCCCGCTGCTGGTTGGAAATGATCTGTATTCCCCCTGGCAACCTCCAGCTTTCAGTCATGGAGGTGCGGCTTCAGTCAGTGCTCATGCATAATGTTAGGGCTGGCGGAACGCACCGAATAATTATAAAGAGAGTAATAAGGTGCGTTCGCAGCCCGGAGTCTACCGTGCAGAGATGGAACCTGCTGCTAGGTAATGGCAGCACTATATGGCAGCACTACGCCAGAATAAACATGGGTTCCGTCACCCAGTATGAACTGATGCAAACTCTGTTGCTTCACAGAGGTGCAGAGAAACAAAGGAAATGCTGTGCCCTGTTAGCAGTCACAGGATGCAGCAGATGGACGCTAGTGTGATCCCTGAAATTCACCCCCACTAGGTGATTGATCTTGCTCTGACCCTCAGTGGCTTTTGAGCCCGCGCCTCCTGAGGATGCCCTGAGTCAGATGCATAGATCAAGCGGGAATTCCCACCCTACACTGACCAGTAGTGTTAATGTAGCTGAGAAGCCATTATTAGGCACTAACTGCTTGTTCCACTGACCCTAATATCCAGACAACAACCAAAGGGATGAGGATCATTTAAGAGCATTCACCAGTATCAATCTCTCAGCACGCACATACATAGTCAAGTCTATACTAGCGCATGGCCGAGCAGCCATGCAAACCTTTTATAGTCGCAGCCTTCCAGGACCTTCCTGGTGGTCCAATCAGAGCTGCTACAGGACCTGAGCATGTGACCTCCGACCATCAATGAGAGGTCATCCCACGGGCATGCTCAGTAGACGAAAAGCAGGAATTAGTCCCTGGAACGTCTGCTCGCTGCTGATCAATGCTGGTTACAAAGGCTGAACCTGGGACGGCAGCTGTAACCAAACGCACAGTATCTGCTTGAGCCAGACGCTGAGACCCACGTCTCTGCTGAGCAGACGCCACTGCGGCTGGGGAAGAATGGGAGACCACAGAGGACATGGTGCGAGATTCCCCCTGTGCAGCGGCGGGAACTCGACACCTAACACATAGTGAGCTTTAAACCACACCCTGACACTGACAGTCATCTCTGTATGGATGCACTGCACTACCTGCTGTCAGCCAGTACTGGGGTGTGGTTACAGACTATGGTTATAGACACCACTCCCTATGCGCTGAAGCCATGCTGGAAAACTCCTATGACTGAAAACCTGAGTGTGCCAGGAGGAATAAAGTTAATTTACTCCTGGCAGTGGGGTTCACAGTGTGGTGGCTGCATGGCTGCAGAATGCTATTTACCAGCATAGTAACCACATATCTGCAGGTTTATAGTGTTTTTTACATGATAGGTTCCCTTTAAACAAAATGTAAAAGTCTGGCACAGAAGGAGAAAGAACACGGATTACAATCTGTAGGATATTGGAGAAGGAGGCAGTAGGTTGGGACGTCAGAGTATCAGTGATCTTATATGAGCACTGGTTATGTTACTGTTTATTCTAAAGGGTGACCTTACTCAGCTAAGTGCTCCAGTTTCCTCTATGTGAGAACCACTTTCAGACTTGTCTGGAAATGACTTATCTTCAGAGAAAACCAACAGCTCAGCTGCTAAAATTCTAAATTTTCTTCCCAACATTGTCCATCCAAAAAGAGTCGTAGGCCCCATATACATTAAACTATTGCCTAGTTTGCCCATCTTTAGGCTTATGTATATGAGATCCTTAAAAGAGGAAAATGAATGGAAAAGATTGCTCAGACTCTGAATATACATGTGATGCAGTTTCAGGTAGCACCCATTCACTGCATACAGTATATTCAGCATATAGAGAATATTATTAGTGTAATTAATCTTTTGCCAATTAGGGTAAAAAAGACAAGGTTAAATTGCTGTTGTCACTTTAATAAGCTGTAATACTTAGTGATGTCTAATGTGGTAATAGCATTATCTGGTGACGTTTAATTTTATGACATGTTGTTTTTCTGTAAAGCAGTCAGGTGCGTTGTGGGAGAGCCAAAGGTGTGCTTGGTCAAAAAGTCCTTTTGATACTGAAGCTTTCCAGACACATGTGTGACTTGTTCCCTGCATTATCTTATTTGAACTCTGTTATGCTGGACAAAGTATATCTGGTAAGGGAACAATAACTGTGCTCTGTGGTATTGTGTTACGCAAAATGTTAGAATCTATTTCGTTTTGACCATCCACCATATTGTGGTTTTCAGTCTGCTGGTCTTTTTCCTCTGGTGCTGGGTTTGTCCTATGTCAGATGATTGCATCACCCTTTATTACCCAGCACCTGCCTCACAGTCCTTGCTGGACAACAGTGTTAATCCACTAGTGTTCTGGCTTGGTGCCTTGTTAGCTTTCTCTGTTTGATATTATACAGCTCTGGGATCCCTAGTTCTGCCAGTTTTGTTTTTGGTTTTCCATTCTTTTCTGCAGCTACCTCTATTTTCCTACTAGGAGGTTACCTGTTTTTGTTCCCAGTCCCTAGATCTTTCAGGGATACTCTTCCCCCCTACCTGTAGGTCTTCTTTGAGTTTAGCCTAGGAAACGTCGGTTGGTCTATTCACAAGGAATTGGTCGCCCACTCCATCGTAGGGTTTCAGCCTAGTCCTAGTACAGGGTCAGCTGTTCCCCCTTCTACCCTAGTCCTGAGCTGCTGATCTGTAACAGTTTGTCCAGCCACATAAAAAAAAACTCTTCTGGATTCCGCCAATATGAACAGTGTCCAAGAACTTGCTCAACGCTTGCAAGGGTTAACTTTGGAAGTAGCCAGCATGCAACAGCACGTGAGTAATTGCCCTGGAACACGCTCTGAAGAACTAAAGGTAGGATTACCTGAGTTTTTTTCTGGCAAACGGCAGGAATTTTTTACATGTTTCTCGAAAGGTCACCGGGTTTCCACTTATTGTTAATATGGAACATCAGGAGTGTATAGACTTGTTTGTCCTTGCTAAATTGCCTTTCCCAGTTGTCCTGGGTTTACACTGGTTAAAAATGCACAATCCTTTGCTGGACTGGTCGTCTGGTACTATAAGGTCCTGGGGTCTGGAGTGTTATGGTAAATGTTGTAATCTTCATATTGCTGCTATTGTGAAGAGGGAGCTACCTGAAGCCATTCATGATTTTTGGAGGGTATTTTCAGAGGTTGAGTAGCAAGCTCTACCACCCCATAGAGATTACAATTGCGCTATTGAGCTTGTTCCAGGTGCTACTCTCCCTAAGAGTTGTTTATTTAATGTGACGATTCCCAAGAGGGAGGCCTTAAAGGAATACCTACAGACTAGTTTAGCTGCAGGTCATATAAGACCCTCTAAGTCTCCTGTGGCCGTAGGATTTTTTTTTGTAAAAAAAAAAAAGGATGGGGGTCTTAGGCCGTGTCTAGATTTTAGGGAATTCAATAAGATCACTGTGCGCAATCCTTAGCCATTGCCGCTAATTCCGGATTTGTTTAGCCAACTAGCCGGAGCAAAGTGGTTCTCTAAAATTGACCTTCGTGAGGCATATAATTTGCTGCAGGTGAAGGAGGGCGATGAATGGAAGACAGCTTTTAATACCCCGGATGGTCACTTTGAATGTCTAGTGATGCCTTTTGGCCTTACAAATGCACCTGCATTTTTTCAAAATTTCATTAATGACATTCTGAGGCCTTTGATCGGTAGAAGTGTTACTGTTTATTTGGATGATATTTTGATTTACTCACCTGATCTGGAGTCGCATTGGCAGAAAGTCCACAAAGTTCTACAGATTTTGAGTAAAAACACACTCTTTGCTAAGAAAAGTAGGTGGTACTCAATGATCCATAAAATTTTGTCCTTTGTTCAGTCACGATTAAAAAATCTTCATGGCCCGGGAGTGTGAGGGCAGGAGTGTGCAGGTGCTGACGATGGCCGTTTCGTACTGATGTATCGCTTCTACGGTTTGACCCATAGAAGCGCTTCAGTTTATTCATAACTGAATAAAGGAAAAAAAATTTTAAGGATTAATGAGTGCTACCTACTTTTCTTTCCTTCGATGGACATTATTCACATGTTTTTTCTGAGGAGCACCAGAGATCCTAAGGCACAGCTCTAATCTGTATATTGCAATCCAGGAGTACAGATCCAGTGAAGCTGGCGGGGCTGTCTGCCTTTTGTACTTGACTCTCTTTGCTAAATTGGAGAAGTGCGAGTTTGCGGTCAAGAAAATTATTTTTGGGGGGTACTTTGTCTCCAGTGTTGGGTTTGAGATGGACCCGGTGAAGGTTCAGGCAGTTTTGGATGCTGATGCTGTTAAGGTTTTTGAGCATCTCAAGGAGAGGTTTAGCTCTGCTCTTGTTTTGTTCCAGACAGATGAGACTAAGCCAATTCTGGTAGAGGTGGATGTCTCATCAGTAGGGGTGGAGGCAGTTCTGTCCCAGGAGGGAGAGGATGGGGTGCATCCCTGTGCTTTCTTTTCTAAAAAATTTTCGCAGACTGAGCTCAACTATGATGTTGGGAGCCAAGAGTTGCTGACTATAAAAATCGCGTTTGAGCATTGGTGACATTTTTTGGAGGGGGCTGGAGATCCGATACAGGTTTTTACTGATTATAAGAATCTGATATATTTGGATAATGCTAAACATTTGAATGCCCTTCAAGCTAGGTGGGCACTGTTTTTTGCCGGCTTTCATTTTTCTGTAACTTAAATCCCTGGGACAAAGTATGTCAAAGCGGATGCTTTGTCTCGTAGTTTCTCTCCAGATGTTAATACCGAGAAGGAGGAATGTATTTTGCAGAGAGGGGTGGTGGCAGCATTAGGTTCTGCGTTGGAGAACAGCATCCTAGAAGCTCAGAATGCTGGACCAACAAACTCTCTGTATGGTAAATTATTTGTGCCTAGAGCCTTGAGGAGAGCTTTGTTTGCTGAATGTCATCAGTCTCGCCTTGCGGGATTTCGGAAACTAGAAAGTCTATCGGTCAAAGTTTCTGGTGGCCAGGGTGGCAAAGAGAAATCGTCAAGTGGGCGTGTCAGTGTATGGTGTGCGCTAGGTCAAAGGCCTCACATGACCTGGCTGCAGGGTTACTTTGCCCTTTGGGGATCCTATTTCACCATGGACACATGTTGCTATAGATTTTATCACCGATCTGCCGGTCTCTGAGGGTTTTTCTGTCATCTGGGTTGTTGTGGATCGGTTTAGTAGGATGTGTCATCTGGTTCCGTTCAATAAATTACCCTGCACCAAGACTCTAGCTAATGCATTTGTGAAAGAGATTGTCAGGCTCCATGATGTTACCACGGACATTGTTTCCGATAGGGAACCACAGTTTGTGGCTCGATTTTGGCATGCTTTTTGTGTCAGATTAAAGGTGCATTTGTCATTTTCATCAGGTTATCATCCGGAGTCCAATGGGCAGACCGAAAGGAAGAACCCGGATGTCGAGCAGTTTTTGAGATGTTTTGTAGCAGACAATCAGGAGATGTGGTCAGAATATCTACCACCAGCTGAGTTTGCTCTTAATAATCATACATCTTCCTCAGCTGGGTGTTCTCCTTTTTTTTGCTGTACAGGGAGACATCTATCTTTCGGTCCGTTTTCTAAGATTGGGGCGGCGGTGCCTGAGGAGGGGAGTTTTTCTGGAAATTTGGAAAGGGTTTGGAACAGTGCACACCATAATTTGAAAGAGGAGAATAGGAGGTCAAATAAATATTTTGACAAGAAAAGAAGGGAGACGTTGTTTGCAGTTGGGGACATGGTCTGGTTGTCCTCTAGGAATCTGCTTTTGAAGATCCCTTCTAAAAAACTGGGGCCCAAGTTTGTAGGATCCTTCAAAGTGGTTCAGGTTGTCAACTCGGCAGCGGTGAGATTGGACATCCCCTCGTACTGGAGAATTAATTCAGTTTTTCATGTATCTTTACTGAAGGGAGTTGACACGCCAGATAAGGAGACAATGCCGATTGTTCCTCCAATTGATGAGGACGTCGAGTTTGAGATTTCACGCTTTCTAGATTTAAGTGGCACAGAGGAAGGTTGCAGTATCTTGTGTCCTGGAAGGGGTTCGGTCCCGAGGATAATTCCTGGGTGAAAGCTGCAGACATCTCAGCCTCAAGGCTAATTAAGGCTTTTCACAGGAGATTTCCAAATAAGGTGTAAAAGGGGAGGTACTTTTAGAATTTATTTTGTTTTCACCATCCGCCATCTTGTGGATCTATTCACAAGGAATTGGTCACCCACTCCATCGTAGGGTTTCAGGCTAGTCCTAGTAGGGGGTCAGCTGTTTCCCCTTCTACCCTAGTCCTGAGCTGCAGATCCATAACACAAAACTGTTGTTAAATCAGACGGTGATTGTTACTAGCTCATGTGTTCACATGTACAAACTCCATCTTGCTGTGTGCTTTCACTGTTAGTAATTGTATATGTCATAGTTTTGTGATATTCTAAGCTCAATACGTATACCTGTTATTTGTATTCTTGTACAGTAGTTTTACCACATTCATAAATTTCGGTTCTATACAACCATCTGTTGACAAATAAACAAGTTAGACTACAGAGAACGGTCTGCTTATTTTGGAAGACAGAAGAGAACATGTAAGAAGACAGAACAATTCAGTACCCAAATACATACAGCATTATACATCGCCCAGAGTGCAATACTTCGTGATACTTTGCATCTTTTTGCAAATAGACAACAAGTGAGTTATGCTGCCACTTCCAGTAAATCTTGTAATGTCAAAATCTTATCAACAAATTTTCTGTACATCAGTCTAATAAATGACCAAGGTCCTCCCAGCTGACAAGATCTTTTGTAATTTGTTTTTATTCAGTTGTAAAAATGTAAGGAAATGTATTATTTATTATAAGACTGATTTATTAGATTTAAGACTATGGATACATTTGAGGATACAATTTTCACTACGGTGATATTCTGACAAAGACCTAAACCTAGGCACACACATTGTTGTACAAGTCAGATATGGTATAACAGTGATGAAATATGTCAAAGCAGGTATAATTACAACCTCATGCTTTCATTAATAGATTACCCTAAACTTAAACATGCAGAATGAAAAGTTAGCCAAATAGTGTCTTCTACTTCTCTTAAAGTGATGTGTTTTTCAATTTTTGTTGTATTTTTATACAGAGAAAATATATAAATATTTATATGAGAAGTTAAATAAATGAGAAAAGTGGGAATGTTAATAAATTTGCCAATCTATTATATGATTTGAGGAATAGGGGTATTATAGTTTCCAATGTGATGATATGAAACATAATATTTGTGAAGTATCTGGCTATAAAAATCAAATTTATAAATCATGCATTAAACATAAATCTAAACAGTATGGTATATTTTTCGGAAATGAATCTGTATAAGTAGACATTTTATTCCACTTTAAGAAGCTGCAAGAAGCTATAGAGCATCTTCAAATGCAGGCATCTTGAGAAAGTTATAGTCTGTTAAATGAGCCTAAGAAGATTATTTTTATTGTAATGGTAAGCAAAATCCATTAACGTTCTTGAAGGAGAGGTACATTTGATGAAAGTGCTGAATCTGCACATAATAACCAGTGTTGCTGCTAATTTATAAATAACAATCTAGGCAGGATAATGTGCATTAGTAGTGAATGCATTGCTTAAATGTTCATGGAACCATGTTGCATAATTAAAGATAAATGGAGGTGCTCTGAGATGAGTTCAGGCAAAATAAATTGTAGAATTTGACAAGTTAAAAAACATGTTTAAAATAACAAAAAATTCTAGACTTAAAGGTGCCCATATTATCCCATAACAAGAAATGCCTAAGGAAAAATGATCAGACACGGTGAATTTTAACATGCCTAATTCTTTGTTCATATGGCTGCTACCAAAGTGTTTGGCTACAGCATATCCACATCACCATCCCCTTGGAGAACACGACACTTTGTCATGCAAAATGTGTCACGATGTGATGGTCTTCAGTAAGAAGGAGAGACTTGGAAGGGGGGTCCCTGGAACTGGGACCCTAACTATCCCTGTCCCGGGGGTACTCTTGAAGGTAGAGAGGCCCGAGTCTCCAACTTTACTATGCTTCTGTTAAACCCTGAACTGGCCTCTTCCTGACCCCTTGAGGCAAAGGACAGAAATGTAAGATAAACCAGACACAAAAACAAAACAGCAATAACATAAAACCTCTTTCATACAAAAGCATTAACCAACAATAGGGAGTAGGATAGGGACAGGGAGGAATAAACTAAATGGGAACAGTGACCAGGATATAAATACACACATGCTACACCAAACCACAGAACACTACTACAGCAACTCTACTGCAACCACTTATTTGTAGCACACAGCACAAGAAACCGAATCTTTCTCCGGCTGGGACAAGAAGATCTGAACAGTTTTTATAGGAAGAGGTAATGACCAGATCAGAAGCAGCTGAAATGGAGCTGCATGTTTCTGACCAGTATAGAAAGGGGCATTAACCTCTTCAGCACGAGATGAAACTAAATCCATTTAATATGGGACACAAATCATACCATCTCTAAAGAAGAGGGGGAGCACGGTCAACTGTGACATCACTTATTGAGAATGGTGGATTCTGTGATATCTGAATACAGAGGTGTTATCTTACATTATAATCCTGGCAGTGCTGATAAAGGAGACTGCTTAAAATTCTTCTTGAAAGGACAATAAATATGAGTCTAAAGTCTAAAATACCCCAAGGGACTTTGAAAACTAAACTTTGTCAGTCTCAAAACTTTGGCCACAAGAATTGATGTTGGCCAAATTTTCCTTCATGTTCTATAATACTCGATGTCTCAATAAGCCACAGCTATTTAGTACAGACTAATACATATTTCTGTTTGTATTTATCCTTGTTATAACATGAACACATTTTGCAGTTGTCACATAATGAAAAAAAATGATAATGAAATGACAGATTGACTGAAAATTGCTATTTAAATGCTATAGTTGATGTACTGTACATCTACAGATATTCAGGTACAGCATTGTTAGGGTAAAATTACTGTTATATGCACTTATTTTTTATTAATTTCCAGCAGATTGTTCATATAAGGCAAAAACACAATATTCTAAAATGGGTTCTGCACATTGCACACATGCCCAAATTCAATACCGAAAGCAACTCTTCTTAGCATAACGTCAGGGACTTGAAAAATAAAATACTTCAAAAATACAATAAGATATATTTTGTCTAGAATTATGTATATTATCATGATCTTTTCAGGTTGAACTCTTTTATGTATATTTTTTACATATTAGTCCAATTAATTAACAGAACACATTGAGCACAATGATAAACACACAGGGCCTGCCAGATGATATAACCAGACCACAAACAATGTATAGTTCAAAATATATATTTTATTTATACAAAAAGGAATAAAAACATCCATATAATACCATTTCATAAATGTGGAAAAAATACCTCCGAACCAATGTCTGGTTTAAAGTGCGGTGCATATAAGCTAAACAACAACCCCTCTTGGGTACTGTATGGTAAATATAAATAACTTTATTCCTGGTTGTTGTTGCTTAATGATGGGCGTTTTTAAGATCATCGAACCCTTTGAGTCAGGAAAACATCTTGGCCATTAGGAAAAATAGCAGTATGCCACCATTGATCCGGTGTGTCTGACAATGCGCTGAATATATGGAATAACTTTATTGTTACGGTTGCTTGGTGGGCTGAATCAGTTATATTACTATCGCTCCTGTGCTCATACAGAGCTTTGGGCGATGAGTAACTATGATACGCCGTTTGCTTGCAGTTGCGCATTATACTTATGGGCGTGTTAGGGGAGCGTCATGGTTACTAGGCAACGTAGCGGTGTGTCATCATTGGTCCGGTGATGGGAAACTATGAGAGGCCGGTTGCTTGCAGTTGCGCATTATGTTTATGGGCGTGTTAGGGGAGCGTCATGGTTACTAGGCAATGTAGCGGTGCGTCATCACTGATCCGGCGCTCCGGATGTAACGCTGACATTTGTATTTACACGTGGTATTGCCAGAGAGTGGATGATTGGTTGATGGTGTCTTAAATAGCCCTCCTTCCCCTCCTTACTATACGCCCCCAGAGGAAGAACAAATCGAAACGCGCGTAGGGGTATATGCTGGTCTCGTGTGTGTGCATAGAGGTAATTATGGTCTTCTGTTTTACATCTTAGCTAGCCGGATATATGGTAGCATTGCCTGTATTTCTAGTCATTAGTGGTATATAAAGGCTTTATTATGGTATCAAGTCTTGACGTACTATTGGTTCATACAAGCCTCATTGGCTGGCGTTCAAGTAAATTGTGCTATGCTAACACATTGATAAGTTAATTGACTGAATGTCTTGCTTCAGGCTGACCTAGAGATTTATCATTAAGCAACAACAACCAGGAATAAAGTTATTTATATTTACCATACAGTACCCAAGAGGGGTTGTTGTTTAGCTTATATGCACCGCACTTTAAACCAGACATTGGTTCGGAGGTATTTTTTCCACATTTATGAAATGGTATTATATGGATGTTTTTATTCCTTTTTGTATAAATAAAATATATATTTTGAACTATACATTGTTTGTGGTCTGGTTATATCATCTGGCAGGCCCTGTGTGTTTATCTTTTATGTATATGTTTCTTTTAATGCCTTAGGCTACGTTCACATTAGCGTTGCGCCGCCGTGCGTCGGCGACGCAACGCGCGACGCACGCTAAAACGCACGCAAAAACGCGCAAAAACGCGCGCGTTTTGCGACGCGTGCGTCGTTTTCCGACGAAAATCGGACGCACAGAAAATGCTACATGTAGCGTTTCCTTGCGTCCGACGCTAGCGTCGGAAACGACGCACGTGGCGAAAAACGCCACCAAAACGACGCACGCGTCCCCTATGTTAAACATAGGGGCGCGTCGCCGCTGCGTCGCCGCTGCGTCGCCGGCGCAACAGCGACGCACATTGGCGGAACGCCAATGTGAACGTAGCCTTAGTGACAGAGCCAATTTGTACGTTATGTTAGTGGTAAAATTTCTTCGATATGACTTGCGTTTATTTATGAAAAACACGGAAATATGGCAAAAATGTAGAAAATGTAGCAATTTTCAAACTTTGAATTTTTATGCCCTTAAATCGATGAGTTATGTCACACAAAATACTTAATAAATAACATTTCCCACATGTCTGCTGTTAGGTGTTGAGTTCCCACCGCTGCACAGGGGGAATCCCGAACCATCTCCACTGCGGTCTCCCATTCTCCTCCAGCCGCAGTGGAGCCTGCTCAGCAGAGACATCGGTCCCAGCGTCTGGCTCAGGCTGATACTCTGCGCTTGGTTACTGCTGCTCTTCCAGGCTCAGCCATTGTAGCCAGTACTGGTCTGCGGTGAACAGACATCTCTGGGACTAAGTCCTGCTTTTTCCCTTCTGAGCATGCCCAGGGGAGGACCTCTCATTGGAGGTCGGGGGTCTCATGCTCAGGTCCTATAGCAGCTCCAATTGGTCCTCTAGGAAGGTCCAGAAGTTGCTGCAGCTATAAAAGGTTTGCATGGCCGCACGGCCATGCGCTAGTATCACTTGTATTTTGTTGCTTGTCACCAGTCATACTCTGCCACTCAGGCTACTTGTGGAGAATGTCCGTTAGCCGTGGGAATTCTTATAGGCAGGCAGCTAGCATCAGTGGGGGCAATTAGTCGCTTGGCCTAGCATCTGGTTCCTTCATGTGTGCGGTTAGCACAGAAGAGTTCCAGAGCAGGCACAACCCTAGTTAGGGTCTTTAGTCCCACTTATTATTCCACGACCCTGTGAAGCAACAGGGGTCGTGCTATACTGACCGAGTGATGGAACTCGCATCTAATTTGACATTATACTGCCATATAGGGCCGCCATTCCTCTTGCAGCAGGCTTCTCTCCTGCACTGTGGACCCTGGGCTGCGAACAATCAATTCATATCATTACTCAGTGCGTTCCGCCAGTCGTAACATCTGCTTTACATCAGCACAATTTTGGAAACAATTTTTTTTCCTTAGTAAATTATAAGGGTTAAAAGTTGACCAGCAATGTGAGGGACCACCTCACATTTGAAGTGACTTTGGGGGGGTCAATATAACAGAAACTACACAAAAGTGACACCATTCTAAATACTGCACTGTTCAAGAAGTTTTTTAACCCTTCAGATGCTTCACGAGAACTAAAGCAATGTGGAAGGAAAAAATTAACATTTTTCTTTTTCCACAGAAAATTTATCTTGGAACCAATTTTTTTCAGGAGAAAATAGACCACAAAATTTGTTGTGCTATTTCTTCTGAGTAAACCGATACCCCATATCGCAGGGCTCAGAAGGAAGGGAGCACCATTTGACTTTTTGAATGCAAAGTTGGCTGAAATCAATGGTGGCGCCATGTCACGCTTGGAGACCCCCTAAACAGTGGACACCCCCCAATTCTAAGTCCAACCCTAAACCCAACACACCCCTAGCCATAATTCCAACCTTAACCATAATCCTATCCACAACCCTAACCCCAACACACCCCTAACCCTAATCCCAACCCTAACCATAACTCTAACTACAAACCTAACCCTAACACACCCCAAACCTATTTCCAACCCTAACCGTAATCCCAACCATAACTGCAACCCTAACCATAACCCTAACCATAACCCTAGCCCTAACCCTAACTTTAGTCTACCTCACTATAGCCCAACCCTAACCCTAACTTTATCCCAACTCACTTTAGCCCAATTGTAACCCTAATGGAAAAATGGAAATAAATACATTTTTTTTAATTTTATTATTCTTAGCTAACTAAGGGGTTGATAAAGGGCGGTTTCATGTACTTTTTTTTATCACTGTGATAGGGTCTACCACAGTAATCAAAATGAATCAATAGGAAAAATTTCCTATTGTTGCCGGCCGGCAGATCTCGGCGAGCGCACTGTGTATGTGCCCACCATTTTCTCCTGGAAGAAGATGCCAAAGGCCCGAATGGACTTCACGGGGGGTTGCAGGGACAACAGAAGTACCGGGGGCATCAGGAGACCCTATTTCTCTCTCCTCCGCTGTGGTTTAAGTACCCTTAACTGCCACTTTTAAAAGGCGTATCAGCGGTCGTTAAGGGGTTTACCGTGATGTGTGTTATAAACATCACAAAAATCAGCCAGCACACACGTTTTTCTTTATTTCACGTGACCGGATAGCTGATTCTTATTTTATTTTAATATGTATTCAAAGTTTTATACTAAGAGTCCATGTGTCTGTCAGGAAAAACGTTTGTGAAATACCCCATTACATACATAGAACATGTATTCTCCACTCCCAGAATTTATCATCAATGAGGTCTAATAGTTTGTGAATATATACAGTATTTATGTAATGTCCGAATATATTCTATGTATCCACTCTTCACCAATTCAAGATTTCTTCTTTCTGTCAAGGAATTTAAATAACCATTATTTATATTTACAGACTGAAAAGGCTTGAGGTATGGTTAGTTTCTTGCTGCATATGGACAAAACTTTAAAAGAAAAGAATAGTGTGCCCCAATAAATACAGTATGATGTATCGGCAATTGGTGGGAGATTGATTTTCTACTCAGTGATGATTGTAGGATAGAGGACACATTTGTCAATTGTGGGACTTTACACACAAAGAGGCAAAAGGCGTGATGATAAAAAGTAGGCTATGAGTTTAATGGTTTCACAAGTCTTTGGGATTTCTTATCTGTGTGCTGTCCATTTTTAAAACAGAGAGTTCATAGACTCGTATAATTTGATGAAAAGATTCACACATGTTTTTTCTTACTTACTGTATGAAGCTAATTGCATGCCCTATTATCATTCATTTTGCAGATCAGAATCATTTATTTTGATTTATTAAAAGTAAATGACATACATAAGCCTTTTTTTTTATACATCCAGCTTTTATGGGCAGAAACCAAAATTGACAGGGTCATGCGACTGTTGCCTTACCTTTCGTTATACCAAATATGTATATTTTTTTTAATTGGTGTATTTAAAATGGGGTGAACAGACAGTGATTTAAATATATATATATATATATACATACCAGATGGTGGCCCGATTCTAACGTATCGGGTATTCTAGAATATGTATATATGTATGTATAAAGCAGCCACATAGTATATAGCACAGCCCATGTAACACAGACAGCCACATAGTATATAGCACAGCCACATAGTATATAGGAGCTACGTAGTATAGAACACAGCCCATGTAGTATATAGCACAGCCACGTAGTATATAACACAGCCCACACAGTATATAACACTGACGCAGTATATAACACTGCCCACATAGTATATAGCACAGCCCACATAGTATATAACACAGCCCATGCAGTATATAACACTGCCACGTAGTATATAACACTGCCCACATAATATATAGCAGCCACGCAGTATATAACACTGCCCATGCAGTGTATAACACTGCCCACCTAGTATATAGCACAGCCCACATAGTATATAACACAGCCCATGCAGTATATAACACTGCCACGTAGTATATAACACTGCCCACATAATATATAGCAGCCACGCAGTATATAACACAGCCCAAGTAAAAAATATAGCAGTGTGGGCACCATATCCCGGTTAAAAAAATTAAAATAAAAAATAGTTATATATTCACCCTCCGGCGGCTCCCGGATCCAGGCGAGGCATTTAGCGATGCTCCTTGCGATGCTCCGGTCCCAAGAATTCATTGCGGTCTCACGAGATGATGACATAGCGGTCTCGCGAGAGCGCTACGTTATCATCTTGCGAGACTGCAATGCATGGCCCGGAGCATCGCAAGGAATGGGAAAGGCGCCGGAAGGTGAGAATAGCATGATTTTTTGCATAGGCAGCATCAATAATAAAAGTTCGTCACATCGGGTTAATAGCAGCGTTAACAGACTGTGTTACACCGCGTTATGCCGCGGTGTAACACAGTCGGTTTAACTGACTGCTACAATGCTATGTGGGTGGCGAGCGCTGACTGGGGGGAGTATGGAGGGGGCACTGAGTGCAGGGGAGTAGGGAGCGGCTAATTCACAGCCGGACTGTGCCCAGCTGGCCGCGACCAATCAGCGACTTGGGATTTCCATGACAGACAGACAGAAAGATAGACAGAAAGACAGAAGTGACCCTTAGACAATTATATAGTAGATATATGTGTGTGTGTGTATTTAAAAATGTTTTTTGTTTACTAGTTTCAATAGTCCCCCTGGGAGACAAGAAGCAGCAATCGTCAGATTGTGCTACACATAGCAGGGCTGCAGCAATGTGGAAGAAACAAATGAAAATGTAACCTTTACAATTTGTTGAACAATTCCCACTGACATGGTGGGAAACTACTGTTTGGGTGTACAGCAGAGCTTGGAAGGGAGGGAGCACATTTGAGTTTAGGAACGCAAATTGGAATCAATAGCGGATGCCGTGTCTTATTTCCAAAGCCCCTGATGTGCCTAAACAGTGGAAACCCTCCCATAAGTGACTCCATTTTGGAAAATATACTCCAACAGGCCTGTGATTAAGAACTTTGAAACGCGTCAGACGTTTAGGGGCTGCGTCCCTGCATGATGTTTTATTCTTGACATGTAAATAAAATATTGAAGATTTTAATGAAAAGATGCCTTGTGCTGGAACTTTTTTTCCTTTCTTTTGCTATGTATACACTATAATTTGGCAGCAGATTTACTTTAGTTTTTTTATGCTTAGCTGCTATCAAATGCTAAAAAATGCTTTTCTTTTATATAAAAAAAAGTTTTTGCATTACCAGATTTAGAGCTTTGATTTTTCTATATTTCTGCCGACAGAGTTGTGTGAGAGCTGTGTTCTTGCTGGGTGAGTTGACATTTTTATTAGTACCATTTTGGGGCACATTTTTAATTGCTTTCTATTCTGATTTTTGGGAGGCAGAATGAACAAAAAATAGCAATTTAGGAATTGTTTTAGTTTTTTTTTATGCCTTTCATTGTGTGGTAAAATTGATAGGGAAGCTTTATTCTTCAAGTCAACACCATTACAGCAATCCCACCTTTATATAATTTATTTTGTTTTGCCACTTTTGCACAATAAAAACTATTTATAGAAAAAATAATTGTTTTTGCATTGTATTATTCTGACAGCTTTAGCTTTTTGATTTCTCTTCTGATGAAGCTGTCTTCTGCCTTGCTTTTGCAGGACAAGATGATGGCTTAAGAGATACCATTTTTATTTATATTTGTCTTTTTGATCACGATTCTTTCCACTTTTTGTTTGGCAGTCTGATGAAAAGGTTTAGCTTTTTGCCTCAGGTTTTTTTTTACTAAGGGGTTAACTAACATGAGAGTTTTATAGATCAGGTCATACCAAACGTGTATTTTTTTGCTTATGGTATTTTTGTTTTTACATAAATATATCTATGGCATTTACTGGTATATTTTTAAATTTTTTTTAACATTTTTTTACTTACTCCTGTAATGCACTATAATTCCTTATATTTGTCAGTATTATACTGACAATCGCCTCTTAGACCATGCTCCTGGCTTGGTCTAACAGGCTCACCATAGCTGGCATACCCGAAGGTCATCATGATGACCTTGGGTTGCCATGGCAATGATCGGCAGCTCGTGATTATATAAAGAGGGTGCCGATCGGAAGGGAGAAAGAGCACCCTCTATCTCCCAGGCTCTTAAATGCTGCTATTGCTATTGATTACAGTAATTAGTAGGTTAAACGGCCTGAGGTGGTGCGGCAACTGCCCCTGTTATGACCTGGTGGTTAGGACAATAATGGACCTGATGATTAAGAGCACCCGGAAAGACCTGATAGCTACAAAAACACAGGACAAGCTCTGGGAAGTGGAAACTCTGCTGACCGCAATCCCTAATCCTATCACACACACTAGAAATAGCCGTGGATTGCTCCTAACGCTCCCTATGCAACTCGTCACAGCCTCACAACTAGCTAGCCCTAAGAAAGGAAAATAAAGCCTACCTTGCCTCAGAGAAATTCCCCAAAGGAAAAGGCAGCACCCCACATATATTGACTGTGAGTTAAGATGAAATCACAAACACAGAGATGAAATAGATTTAGCAAAGAGAGCCCGACTTACTGAACAGACAGAGGATAGGAAAGGTAACTTTGCAGTCAGCACAAAAACCTACAAAAAGCCACGCAGAGAGTGCAGGGAAAAAAAAACCTTCCGCACCGACTCACGGTGCGGAGGCGCCCCTCTGCGTCCCAGAGCTTGCAGCAAGCAAGGCAATATTCACAATAGCAAGCTGGACAGAAAAAATAGCAAACAAGAAAATAGCAAGAAGAACTTATCTTCTGCTGGAGAAAACGGGCAACCAGAAAGATCCAGGAGCGAACAGACCAATAGTACAACATTGACAGCTGGCATGGGGCAAAGATCCAAGTGGAGGTAAATAGAGCAGCCCACTAACGAATTAGCCTTGTCACCTGTGGAAGGAAACTCAGAAACACCCACAGCCACCAGAGGAAGTCCATGGACAGAACCAGCCGAAGTACCATTCATGACCACAGGAGGGAGCTCGACAACAGAATTCACAACATGCCCCTGGCTTTAATAGCTGGGTGTCATTTTTAAGTGAAGCTAAAAACTCAGCGGCGATTGTGTGAGCACAGCCTTTTCCCAATCATGATGTATAGGTGTATCAAAGGTGAGGAAGGAGTAAATCCCCATTTATTTCTAACAATGATATTATTCTATACACTGCGATGGAATTGTCTTTGATGCATGTCTATGTATCCTAGTTAGTGATGAGCGAACGTGCTCAGATAACGTCTTATCTGAGCATGCTTGGGTGTTATTCGAACATCTGGGAGTGCTTGTATATTATGCTCGAGTCCCTGCAGCTGCATGATTTGTGGCTGTTAGACAGCCTCAACACTTGTGGGGATTGCCTAACAAACAAGCAAACCCTCCATGTGTTGGAGTTGTCTAACAGCCGCAAATCATGCAGCCGGGACTCGAACATAATATACGAGCATGCCCAGATGCTCGAGTAACACTCGAGCATGATCAGATAAGATGTTATCCAAGCATGTTCGCTCATCACTAATTTTAGTCCATTGTTTTTGCATGTACTGTACATTTATAAATACTGAGAGATATTTACTTATATAGCTGCTCATAAAATATTGCTGAATATGTATACTTTATTAGTAAAAGTTGATATAATGGATCAAATATATTTACCTTTATGCCAACAAGTACATATTATAATTTTACCTGTTGAAGATTACCCAATACATAGCCAGTATGTACAAGCTATAATTGATGGGTATGATAGGTAAATGTTATTTCAAACATAATTCATATGCACGTTGGATTTTATATGTTTTTCCATGTACACACATGGTCACAACTGTTGGTACCCCTAGTTTACTGACAGAAAAACCCACAATGGTCACAGAAATAACTTGAATCTGACAAAAGTAATAATAAATTAAAGATCTATGAAAATGAACAAATGAAAGTCAAACATTGCTTTTCAACCATGCTTCCACAGAATTTTTACAAAATACAAAACTCATGAAATAGGTCTGGACAGACATGATGGTACCCCTGAAAATAATGTGACAAAAGGGACATGTTACATCAAGGTGTGTCCACTAACTAGCATCACGGGTATCTACAATCTTGGAATCAGTGAGTGGGCCTGTATATAGGGCTACAGATACTCATTGTGCTGTTTGGTGACATGGTGTGTATCACACTCAACATGGACCAGAGGAAGCGAAGAAAAGAGTTGTCTCAGGAGATTAGAAAGAAAATTATAGACAAACATGCTAAAAGTAAAAGTTAAAAGACCATCTCCAAGCAGCTTGATGTTCCTGTGACTACAGTTGCACATATTTTTCAGAAATTTAAGATCCATGGGACATAGCCAACCTCCCTGGACGTGGCCGCAGGAGGAAAATTGATGACAAATCAAAGAGATGGATAATACAAATGGTAACAATAGAGCCCAGAAAAACTTCAAAACAGATTAAAGGTAAACTTCAAGCTCAAGGGACATCAGTGACAGATCGCACCATCCGTCGTTGTATGAGCCAAAGTGGACTTCATGGGAGATGACTAAGGAAGACACCATTGTTGAAAAAAATCATAAAAAAGCCAGACTGGAATTTGCCAAACTGCACTTTGACAAGCCATAAAGCTTCTGGGAGAATGCCCTACAGACAGATGAGACAAAAATGGAACTTTTTGGCAAGGCACATCAGCTCTATGTTCACAGATGGAAAAATGAAGCATCTTAAGAAAAGAAAACTGTCCCTACTGTGAAACATAGAGGAGGCTCTGTTATGTTCTGGGGCTGCTTTGCTGTATCTGGTGCAAGGTGTCTAGAATATGTGCAGGGTACAATAAAGTCTCAAGACTGTCAAGGGATTCTAGAGAGAAATATGCTGCCCAGTGTCACAAAGATTGGTCTCGGTCGCAGGTCATTGGTCTTGCAACAGGATAATGACCCAAAACACACTGATAAAAACACCCAAGAATGGCAAAGACTAACACATTGGACTATTCTGAAGTGGCATTCTATGGGCCCTGACCTAAATCCTATTGAGCTTCTTTGGCATGATGTATGGCATGATACAATTAATATTAATAGAATTATCAATAATATAATTACATTATGTTGATATTAATATTGAGCAGAATTAATTTCATCCTATAGGTTCGACCTTCCACAACAGTAGCGATCTCTCATGTGGCCCTTCGGGAAAATTAATTGCCCGCCCCTGATATGTCACATAGATGAAAAATGTTATGACATTCTCAGAGAAATAATATAACTTGGATAACCGGATGGTATTTATCAGTCTCCAAACAATGGTAACCCGCTGCAGTCTTGAATATAACAGCGATTTCCTTGCAATACAAAAACTTTTTTGTAAGAGTGTTTCAGGCCATTTTCTAACGCTCTTACAAAATTATTTTTCAAAATGTTCCTGTGTCAGGAATTTGTAGTTACATGGTTTTTTGTACAATTTAAACACTTCCGCGCTCATGACATAGAATAAATATTGGATGCATGCTACTCTTATGGAGTTGTATATTCCTTTAGTACAATTGGCGAACAGAGGGTTTGGTTGATTTCTATACCGCACCAAGAAAACAGAATAAACCAGGAAACAATCAAATTGATTTAGTCATGTATTTTTTAACAAAAGTAGACTGATCAAATGAAGCCCTTACTTAATTTCTTTGACATGACTGTCAATAACAGAAATGCATTTTTTAGGAGCGAGATTTTATATTAAGTTATAGCCTTCTAGAAAATATGCTTTAATGCATATAGAAGACCAGAGGTTGTAACTTGTAACTGTTCGTTAAACCTCAAATGTATATCACAAATGGAAAATAGGCTAGCCTCATACAAATACATTAAAACTTATACCCTTGAATGAAAGGAACAAATCGCTTATCTTCCTTAGCAGGAGACCGTTTTCCCTATTCTTTTAAGCAAGGAAAGATCTTTATTGTATAAAAAGCACACATTCTATTTATTAACCACGGCAATAAAAGGGTTGTTCTTCCCCTCCCAGGTTTATTGTAAGATGATAAAGCTCGGTGTAAAACAATGAATTAATCGCTATCAATTATTGTCTGCATGCTGTAGTTTCATGCATAATTAAAGATGGACAAAGGCAGCATGAGACAGCAGCGAGTAGCATTAGGAATAGACCAGAAGCCTGGCATTGATAAACAGGATTTCCAAACATCTCATAAACATTTATCGTTCCGTTTTTCAATGAAAGGATTCACTTTGTGTGCTCCTGCCATCCACCAACAATTGCTTAAAATAAATGCCGCTTTAGGACATAAATGAATGAGCATTAAAAGTCAAAATGTTTAGCAAAATTCAGATTAACGAGGTTGAAGGATGTTTACAAAAAAAAAAAATGATTCATAATTATATTTGCTCAAAAAGAGCTCCAATTTATCAATAGAGACTTTATTTATCTACAAATACATTCATTTTTTACTGTTATTTATAATTTAAGGATAAAGAACCGCAGCAAATATAAAGTAAATAGGCATAAGATAATTTATAAAGCAAAACCACATTTATTTCTAATAATAATTGAAATCTTTTGTGTATTATTTTTTGTATTTGTGCACTTCAATGAAAAATAATTCAAGAAGCAAATACATATAGCATATATGCATGTAATAGTGGTCGATGGTGAAATTCTGCAATAATAAAACTTGGTTTTAGGGTCTTTTCTTAATTTGAAACTTTTAGAAGATAAAACATTATTATTCCAAATATATTTGTTAGAATTAAACTGGTTTTACTTAAACTCATACTAAGGCTAGGTTCATATTGCGTTAGTGCAACCTGTTTAGCGCTAGCGCTAGCGGGTTGCGCTAATGCAATGTTTTTAATGGGGCCGCGTCCCGGGGTCGCGGTAACGTCCCCGCTCTCGCAGATCCCCGATCTGCGAGAGCGGGGAACGGACCGCGGGCGCGCCTCGGACGCTGCAAGCAGCGTCCGCGGCGCGCCAGGAAACACCGGCGGTTCGCATAGCGCGTGCCGAACATGGCACGTGCTAGTGCTGCGCGTTCCCATTGCTGTGAATGGGCGCGCTAACGGACGCATTGCACGGCGTTAATTTCGCCGTGCAACGCTGTCCGTTAGCGCTTTCCCATTAACGCAATGTGAACCCAGCCTAAGGCTTTTGATGAGATGATGTTTAAGAATAAGACGAGTGAGGAGCAAGTTGATTCAAAGCAAATTGAACTCACTATCGATTGTTGGCTTTTGGCTGGCCGTCATTTTGCTTGATTTCTTTTAGGGCCAGGGAGGAGTTAAGGAGTTAAAAAATTTTTAAAAATGACACCTCAGTCCTCACTTATTTCACAGTTGCAAGAGTCATAGTCAGTGCTATAGGCACTGAAGAGAATAGAGAACATTTCTATGGCCAGAGGAAGGGAGTCAGATAAGGAGTGGGTAGGGCAGGAGCTTTGGAGGCAGGACAGATCATGCAAGGTGAGTATGATATTTTATATTATTTTTTATTTGTTAATTGTGTTTAACGATTAACATTTAACAAACTTGCTACAATTCAAATTTCAAATTCAATTAAATCTGCTTAATTTAAATTTTGACAGATTTGCTCTTCTCTATAGTATACCTAAGGAATACATTACTATAGTCCTATTTTCTTTGGCTCTTGTCAGGAAGGTTATGATATAGATATTGTTTTTGAAATGATTGGCTATTATACCTCCGTTAGGAACAGAAGGTGTTATCCAATTGACTACTCTTTTTTGTCTGCATTAATTTTGTATTATATTGCTGAAAGGATACCGGAAAGACATCGGCAGCAAGCTTTATCCTCATTTGCTGAAACAAAATTAAATATATCTCTTATTTTAATGTGTCCTTTCTCAGGGACATTAGAAGGCTTCTGCAAATCATTTGTGGGAATTCTCTAAGGCAGCTGTAATAACCTATTCACACTGCCATACTGTAATCACTTAATACCAGGATGATCTCAAAGATGAAATTACAATAGTGGTTTTACGGACTCCATACATATTAGATTAAAGCCAGTCAAACTTGCCGATTTCAGCCAGATCTGTCTATCATCTAATATTGATGAGGACTTTTGAGTTCATGCAGTGTGAATTTTATTTTTTTTTCAGGGGAGATAAGCTGAAGCCAAACATGTCTGGCAGAGGCTTTCTCCACTCTCCCTACTGAAAAGACTTGAACATGCAGTCAACAAAGACTGCATTAAATGCCTTGGTAAGAGGATGATGGCATCCAAAGGCATTTATTCACATATAACAGAAGTTTAGATACTTGCTATGGTGCACATTTTATGTTGGTTGTTTCTGAGATTCTGATTAGCAATGGCTGGATGTTGCAATAGTTGAGGCACCAGCACATAGTTTACCTCCAGTCACTGTTCTTGGCTAGTGGAACTACTGCTTCCATCAGCCTAAGCCTGCTGCCACTGATAACAGGGAAATCAGTTGTGGCAGATGGGAGTATTCATCAGCCGATGCCGTAAATAAATAATTTTAAAAAAAAGGCGTAGGTTCCCCTGTATTCTTGATAACCAGCCAGGCAAAACTGACAGTTGGGAGTTGCAACCCTCAGCTGTCAGCAATGTCAAGGTTGGATATCCAAAATAGAGGGGTCCCCATGCTGTTTTTTTAATTTAAAAAAATAATGGGTTGACCCATTTTTGATAACCAGCCTTGATAAAGCAGACAGCTGGGGCTGGTATTTTCAGGCTGGTAAGGGGCCATTGATATTGGCCCCCCAGTCTAAAAACAGCAGCCTGCAGCCACCCAGAAATGACACCTATCCATTACTGTTCCTATAGTTATATTGTAAATAAAACACACAGCCAAAATAAAGTCATTTAATCGAAAGAATTACTGCTGTTCAGGTTCACGCATCTCTAGTTCTAACTCTTCCTAACTAACACTTTTTAATATACTTTTAATACCTGCCCTGCTCCTGTAAGCTCATCTCTGTAGATCACATATCCTTCTGTTTTGGTTCTGGATCTACTACTTTCGATCTGGGGTCCGGAATCAGAGGAACAGAGCAGGGCAAGTCACTGGTGGGAGCAGGGCTACATCTTGGTGAGTGACAGCTGAAGTGCGGAGTGAGACCATCTTGTCTTTAATTGATGGGCACTCATTAATTGGCCAAATTATGTGCTAAGCGTCTAATTTTGTCCTAGTATCCAGAAGCAGTATTGATATTCATATTTCATATATTTCACATTGACATGCTTCAGCACTATAGAGCGCAACTTTTTTTTTGTTTATTGTATATGGAGGTGGCTGCTCCTAGTTGCCACCTGTTCACATTAGCTTGGTAGTGCCAGTCAGTCTTTTTGTCATTGTATATTACCTTTCTGTCAAAGCACTCCTTCCTTCAGCATGTGGTTGGTTTTAATTGAGGCAGGGTCCTACCTACCCATAAAATCAGACTTGAAAGAGAGGTATTCACATCTAACCAAGAATTCAGACTTCAGTCTTAGAGAGGTATTCACATTAGACATGTTAGGACCTATCAGTTTTGAGACCACCTTGTTGTTGGTTGATGGGCCTGCATGAATTGGCCAAATTATGTGCTAAGTGTTTCAGTTTTCCAAGTATCCAGAAGCAGTATTGCTATTGATATTTCATATTTTTCACATTGACATGCTTTAGCACTACAGAGTGCAACTTTTTTTACTTTAGGAGTACATTTTTCTCTGAAATAGATTGTGGGCGTTGTGCTGCATTTGAAATGCTCCCAGGGTGCTAAAGCATTAAAACACTCAAATGTGGCCCCATTTAAAAAACTATTTTTGAGTAATTTATTTAAAAAAATGTAGTTAGCATTTTAAACCTACATGTGTTAGGTGTCGAGTTCCCACCTCTACACAGGGTGAATCTTGAACCATCTCCGCTACGTTCTCCCATTCTTCGCCTGCCGCAGTGGAGTCTGCTCAGCGGAGACGTCAGTCCCTGCTTCTAGCTCAGGCTGATACTGGACGACTGTTTACTGCTGCCCCCCCAGGCTCTGTCCTTGTAGCAAGCAATGTTCAGCAGCGAGCAGGTCTTTCTGGGACTAAGTCCTGCTTTTCACATACTGAGCATGTCCACAGGACGACCTCCCAATGGAGGTCATGGGTCACATGCTCAGGTCCTGTTGCGGCTCCTTTTGGTCTATCTGGAAGGTCTTGTAGCACTGCCGCTATAAAAGGTTCGCATGGCCGCTCGGCCATGCGCTAGTGTACACTTGTGAACGTGTGTGTGTTGATGAGAGAAAGTTGCTCTTAAATTATCCCCTCCCTTGTGTTTGACTGCTCGCGAAAGGTAGATGATTGCCATCTAGCACCCAACTTGTTATCAGCACTAGAACACACGAAACAGCGTCTATTTGCTGTGACTGCCAGTGCGGTGCCATGCACTATCACAGTGCTTTCCTAACCCAAGTCTGGGTGGTTAGTGGCGTCCGCCAGTGCGGCACCGCACGCACTCTTGTGCATCTTAATTATTCTTTCTGTTGCTCTGAAACCCCTGTTGCGGTGTCGAACACAAGAGGTCTAGTTATACTCTATCCCGAGTCTTGGGGCAGAGTTCTGTGACTCCTTGCTTGCGCTCTTTGTGCGGTACCGCGGCCCTGTGACGCAACAGGGTTCGCTTTCTTCATAATGGGTGAAGTTAACCCGTGTGTGAATCCATATTATACCGCCATATAGTCCGTCATTACTTAGCAGCAGGTTCTATTTCTGCATGGTGGACCCCGGGCTGCGAACGCACCTTACACCTTACCTTGGTGCTTTCCGCTAGCCCTAACATTACACTGGCGCCAGGGTCAGGCTAGTAATGACGGACAAACAGCAATGCTTGCGGTACATCCAGCAGCTGGAGGGTAGGTTGGCGGCTCTCGTGCGCACAACCTCAGCTGTGGATATTACCACAGTAGCTGTTCAGGTTGCTAGCGTGGCTGCAGCAACCTTGCCCACTGCCACCCCTGATCAGACCCTATATTGCCTCCCACTGCCAGAAAATTTTTCTGGTGATAGTAAATCTTGTAGGGGTTTCGTGAGCCAGTGCTCTATACATCTCAAGCTTCTGGCTGCATGTTTCCTCACAGAGCGGGCTAAGGTGGGAATTATTGTGTCTATCCTGTCGGACAGGGCGTTGGAGTGGGCTATGCCGCTGTGGAGGCGTGGCAATCATGTGGTGCATAGTGCTCCGTTGTTCCTGAGCACTCTGAAACAGGTCTTTTTAGGACCTCGTGTCACCCATGATACAGTGCTCCAACTGTTGGCATTGACTCAGGGCTCGTCCTTGGTCAGCAATTTTTCCGTCCACTTTCGCACCTTAGCATCTGAGATGGAGTGGTCGGAAAAAGCCCTTATTCCGATATTTTGGAGGGGGCTGGCTGGCCATGTGAAGGACGCTCTGGTCATGAGGGAGATTCCCGTCACACTGGAGGAGTTAATAGCTGTGTCCACTCGTATTGACCTCCGTTTTCATGAGCGGAGGTTACAGCAAGCCCAGTGAAGGCAGAGGTTTCTACTTGCTCCCACCTTCGCCAAACCTTTGGAATCTCCAGTCCAGGCCCCTGAGTCACATGAGGCCATGGTAGTGCTCGCACTTGACTCTGTGAGGTCTTTGGTTCCTTCATGGCATTACATGTGGTTGTTTATTGAGGGGGCATTCTCGGAGGCAGGCATGCTGCTTTGATATTCCCTTCTCTAGTCCCCAGATCTATTTGGGTGTGTGGTCGATTTACTATGTGTTATCTGTAGTGCAATAAGCAGTCCAGCTTTTCTATTATGCGTTGCATCTTGGTTTTCTATTGGTAGTCCATCATACCACTAGTGGATTTGGTATTATGCTGCACGGTACTATTGATATACCTCTTTAGATATATAGTTATTGTACTTTCAAGCTACCACAACGTCATTGCATATATCGGCTGTTTTTATATATTACATCCACACTTTGGCAATGCTGTCTACATAGGCACCTTATTGCAGGTTATGTTTCCATTGTACCTCTGTGTCATGTGCAGGCTCTAGCCTTATCAGGGGTGGTTTTGTATAGGGCATAAATATGTTCCCTTTTTAAATGTTTTTAATGTGGGTGTTTTGCCTTGTGTTTGTACATTCCTACATAAATAAAGCTGAGTCTAATTTTTGCTATATCCGAATTTGTGGTGATCCCTGTTTCTATGACCTATTCTGTTTCTCTGTGTTCTACTAGAGGCCATGGTAGTGTCACGAGCTGGATCTAAGTCCCGGACCGCTCGTGCACTCCAGGTTTGTCATGTTTGCCAGCAGTCGGGACATCTTGCCACCAGATGACCCCAGCGGTTGAGGAAACGTCAGCGTCTGGTGGTAGTAGGTGGAGGTACACTAGAAATGGCGACGATTGCCTCCCAATTGTCCTTTAAGGGGACAATCACTATAGGCTCATTTACCCACTCGGTAGAGCTCTGCATGGATTCTGGGGTGCAGGGCAATTTTATGTCTTCTGCCTTCGCCCAACGTCACGCAATTCCCCCTGGTAATGTTAGCTCAACCAGTAACCGTACGAGTGGTAAATGGGTCGACACTGCCCTCACAGATAACACACCAGACCATCCCTTTTTCCTGAGGGAATTGATGAGGTCCTGTTAGGGATACCTTGGCTACGGTACCACTCTCCCCATATTGAGTGGTCCACAGGCAGAATTTTCGGATGGGGTGAATCTTGTGGGGGGTAGATGTCAGAGGGAATGTGTACAGGTTGCTACTACTGAGGTTCCCGCAGATCTATCCTCTCTCCCCAAGCAATATTGGCCCTATGCGGACGTGTTCTCCAAAAGAGCTGCAGAGACCCTTCCGCCTCACCGCCCCTATGACTGTCCTATTGACCTCTTGCCTGGTGCTAAACCTCTCCGGGGTTGATTCTATCTGTTATCTCTCCCAGAGATGGAGGCAATGTCACAGTACATCCAGGAAAATCTGGCAAGAGGATTCATTAGGAAGTCACCTGCAGGGGCTGGGTTCTTCTTCATGCAGAAGAAGAACTGGGAACTACATCCATGCATAGATAACAGGGGTCTTAACGCCATCACCGTTAAGAATAAGTATCCTCTGCCCCTGGTATCTGAGCCCTTTGATAGGCTTCAGGGAGCAAGGGTATTTACAAAATTAGATCTGCGGTTGCTTACAACCTGATTCGCATCCGTGAGGGGGACGAATGCAAGATGGCTTTTAACACCTGGGATGGGCACTATGAATATATGTTGATGCCCTTCAGGCTCTGTAATGCCCCAGCCGTTTTCCAAGACTTTGTGAATGACATCTTCCAGGAAATGCTCTCCTCCTCGGTCATGGTCTATCTGGATGATATTCTCATCTACTCTCCAGATAGTGACTCCCACCGGAGAGGTGTTTGCAGAGTCTTTGCCCTCTTACGGGCAAACTCCCTCTGCGCAAAGTTGGAGAAATGTGTGTTTGAGCAGGAGTCCTTACCTTTCCTGGGTTATATCATCTCCGCCCAGGGATTTGCTATGGATCCTGCCAAACTACAGGCTGTGATGGACTGGCAGGAACCCCATTTTCTTAAAGCGGTGCAGCGCTTTATGGGGTTCATTAATTACTATCACCAGTTCATTCCACACTTCTCAACTTTGGTAGCTCCCTTGGTTGCCCTCACCAAGAAAGGAGCAAATCCCAAATTGTGGTCTGAGGAGGTCTCCAAGGCCTTTCACTCCATTAAGTCACACTTCGCTAGTGCTCCCATCCTACATCGCCCCGATGTAGATAAGCCATTTATAATGGAGGTGGATGCCTCATCCGTTGGTGCTGGAGCATTCCTTTTCCAAAAGGATGCTCAAGGTTGGAAGCATCCTTGCTTCTTCTTTTCCAAGACCTTCTCACCAGCGGAGAGGAATTATTCCATCGGAGACAGGGAGTTGCTAGCCATGAAGGTGGCCTTCTCAGAGTGGAGAGATCTCTTGGAGGGGGCTCGATTTCCATCCAAATCTTCACAGACAACAAGAATTTGGTGTACTTGCAGACAGCACAGCAGATAAATTCTTGCCAGGCCAGATGGTCCTTGTTCTTCTCCAGGTTTCATTTCACCCTCCATTTTCTTTCCGGGGAGAAGAACATTCATGCTGATGCTCTCTCTTGCTCCGTAGTTTCATCTGAGGAGGAGGAGGAAGAGGAGCCTCAGCTCATTGTCCCCACCAAGAGCCTGAGAACTGTGGCCCCGTTTTTGCTAGAGTCTGTGCCCCTGGGCAAGACTTTTATACCATCCAGTCTGCATCTGGAGCTGCCCTCTTGGGCTCACTCGTCCAGGGTGGGTGGACATTTTGGGTCCAATAGGACATCTGAGCTACTGGCGAGGACATACTGGTGGCCGCATATGGCTCGTGACGTCGCAGACTATGTTCGGGCATGTGTCTCTTGAGCAAAGAACAAGTCCCCTTGACAACGGCCAGCTGGGTTGCTTTACCCCCTGCCGGTGGCAGGCAGGCCCTGGAAGATGGTCGGGATGGATTTTATGGTGGGCTTACCCAAGTCTCGTAGCTGCACGATTATTTGGGTGATCACTGACCATTTTTCCAAAATGGTGCACTTGGTGCCTCTTCCACGGCTACCTTCTGCACGGGCTCTGGCAGCAATGTTTATTAAACATATCTTTTGCCTACACGATATGCCGGACAAAATTGTCAGTGACCGGGGTCCCCAGTTTGTGTCTCGGTTCTGGAGAGAGCTTTGTCGTCTACTCAGCATTGAGTTGAATCTCTCTTCAGCATATCATCCTGAGATGATGTGAGATGTCACATATCTGTGACATTTTATTTCAGCTAGGCAGGATGACTGGGCATCCTAGCTACCATGGGTGGAATTTGCGCTAAACAATGCCGTAGCCGACTCCACTGGTCAGACCCCATTCCTCCTTAATTACGGCCAGCATCGGCGGGTTCTTGTGCCTATGCCCGTGTCTTCCGCTGACGCCAGGGTGGCAGACTGGGCTGTGGAGGCACAAGACATTTGGGACCGCACTCAGGATGCTATCTGGGCCTCCAAGTAGAGAATGAGGTCCTCCGCTGATGCACATCGGCGCCCCGCTCCGACCTTTGCTCCTGGCGACTTGGTGTGGCTCTCTGCCCGTAACATCAGGCTGTGACTTGAGTCCACTAAGTTTGCACCTCTCTACTTGGGTCACTTCAAGGTCCTGGAACAGGTTAACCCTGTGGTCTACCATCTGGCTCTTCCTCCACGCCTAGGCATCACCGACACCATTCATGTGTCTCTCATGAAGGCCGTATACTTGTCCCAATTTTCCGAGTCATCTGCCGGAACATCAGGTTCGTCTACGGACGATTACAAGGTGAACGCTATCTTGGGGTGTTAGGTGGTACGTGGTAAAAAATTTTATTTGATGGATTGGAAGGGTTATGGCCCAGAGGACAGGTCCTGGGAGCCTGCTGAGCACATTTGGGCTCCACAGCTCATTGCTGCCTTCGAGCGCAGTGAGGTCCAAGGAGGGAGGCCATGTTAGGTGTCGAGTTCCCGCCTCTGCACAGGGGAAATCTCAAACCATCTCCACTGCGGTCTCCCATTCTTCTCCAGCCGCAGTGGAGTCTGCTCAGCGGAGACATCTTTTCCAGCATCTAGCTCAGGCTGATACTGGATGACTAATTACTACTGTCCTTCCAGGCTCTGTCCTTGTAGCCAGCAATGTTCAGCAGCGAGCAGGTCTTTCTGGGACTAAGTCCTACTTTTCAGATACTGAGCATGCCCACTGGATGACCTCCCATTGGAGGTCAGGGGTCACATGCTCAGGTCTTGTTGCGGCTCCTATTGGTCCATCTGGAAGGTCTTTGTAGCACTGCCGCTATAAAAGGTTCGCATGGCCGCTCGGCCATGCGCTAGTGTACACTTGTGAACGTGTGTGTGTTGATGAGATAAAGTTGCTCTTAAATTATCCCCTCCCTTGTGTTTGACTGCTCGCGAAAGGTGGATTTTTGCCATCTAGCACCCGACTTGTTATCAGCACTAGAACACACGAAGCAGCGTCTATTTGCTGTGACCGCCAGTGCGGCGCCGTGCGCTATCACAGTGCTTTCATAACCCAAGTCTGGGTGGTTAGTGGCATCCGCCAGTGCGGCACCGCACGCACTCTTGTGCATCTTAATTATTTTTTCTGTTACTCTGACACCCCTGTTGCGGTGTCGAGCACAAAAGGTCTAGTTGTACTCTATACAGAGCCTTGGGGTAGAGTTCTTTGACTCTTTGCTTGCGCTCTTTGTGCGGTACCGCGGCCCTGTGACGCAACAGGATTCGCTTTCTTCATACTGGGTGAAGTTAGCCCATGTGTGAATCCATATTATACCGCCATATAGTCCGTCATTACTTAGAATAGAACTGCAGGTTCTATTTCTGCATGGTGGACCCCGGGCTGCGAACGTACTTTACACTATCTTTCTAATTATTTGGTGCGTTTCGCTAGCCATAACAACATGTTGTTAGGTCTCGAGTTTCCACCGCTGCACAGGGGGAATCTCAAACCACCTCCGCTGCAGTCTCCCATTCTTCTCCAGCCGCAGTGGAGCCTGCCCAGCGGAGACATTGGACCCAGCATCTAGCTCAGGCAGATACTGTGCTCTTTGTTACTGCTGCCCTTCCAGGCTCAGCCATTGGAGCCAGTACTGGTCAGCAGCGAGCAGATGCTTCTGGGACGAAGTCCTGCTTTTCTCCTTCTGAGCATGCCCAAGGGAAGACCTTTCATTGGAGGTCGGGGGTCACATGCTCAGGTCCTGTTGCAGCTCCTATTGGTTCACTAGGAAGGTCCTGAAGAAGCTACAACTATAAAAGGTTTGCATGGCCGCACGGCCATGTGCTGGTATCAATTGTGTTTGGCTACTTACAGTGGATACTCTACCTCTGTCTGTACACTCAGGCAGGGAGCTAGCATCAGTGGGGGCAATTAGCCTTGGCTGAGCATCTGGTTTCTTCATGTGTGCGGTTAGTGCAGAAGAGATCCAGTGCAAGCACAACCCTAGGTAGGGCAATAGATTTCTGTGTACAGCGCAACTCTGTGAAGCAACAGAGGTCACTTACATTTCACACGGGGTGAGGTTAACCCACGTATGAGCTCAATGTCCATCCGCCATTATTTAGCAGCATGCAACTCTGCACGGTGGACCCTGGGCTGCGAACGCACCTCTTATCTATCTCTCATTACTCGGTACATTCCGCTAGCCCTAACAGTATACTAGCACCAGGGTCTGGCTAGTAATGGCAGATGAACAGCAACCCTTGTGGTACATCCAACAGCTGTAGGGCAGGTTGGTGGCTCTTGAGCGCACAACCTCTGCTGTGGATGTTACCGCAGTAGCTGTTCAGGCAGCTTACATGGCTGCAGCAACTTTGTCCACTGCCACCCCTGTTCTGACATTATCTCGCCTGTTATGTTTGCTAATGACAGGTGTTATGAAGGCAATCCAGAAACACAGTGTGCATAGCGATCATAGCGCACACAGTGATCTGACAAATACCCAAAAATACAAGAACGAGCTCTGAGACGTGGAAACTCTGTAGACTGCACACCTGATCCTATCCTAAACACAACTAAAAGCGGCTGTGGATTGCGCCTAACAACTACCTAGGCAACTCGGCACAGCCTAAGAAACTAGCTAGCCTGAAGATAGAAAAATAGGCCTGACTTGCCCCAGAGAAATTCCCCAAAGGAAAAGGCAGCCCCCCACATATAATGACTGTGAGTAAGATGAAAAGACAAAACGTAGGGATGAAATAGATTCAGCAAAGTGGGGCCCGATATTCTAGGACAGAGCGAGGACAGTAAAGCGAACTTTGCAGTCTACAAAAAACCCTAAAGCAAAACCACGCAAGGGGGGCAAAAAAAACCCACCGTGCCGAACTAACGGCACGGCGGTACACCCTTTGCGTCTCAGAGCTTCCAGCAAAACAAAAGACAAGCTGGACAGAAAAAAAGCAACAAAAAAGCAAAAAGCACTTAGCTATACAGAGCAGCAGGTCACAGGAACAATCAGGAGAAGCTCAGATCCAACACTGAAACATTGACAAGGAGCAAGGATAGCAGCATCAGGTGGAGTTAAGTAATGAAGCAGTTAACGAGCTCACCAGAACACCTGAGGGAGGAAGCTCAGAAGCTGCAGTACCACTTGTGACCACAGGAGTGAATTCAGCCACAGAATTCACAACACTCGCCTCTCGCTGCCAGATAAATTCTGTGGTGATATCAAATCTTGTAGGGGTTTTTTGGGAGCCAGTGCTCTATACACCTTGAGCTCCTGGCTGCATGTTTCCCCACAGAGCGGGCAAAGGTGGGATTCATTATGTTTCTTCTGTCGGACAGGGCATTGGAGTGGGCTATGCCGCTGTGTGAGTGTGGCGATCATTTGGTGTCGAGTCGGGTTTCGCGAAAAGACCTTGACCTTTTTAGAGTCGAGTCGGGTTTCGCGAAATCCGACTATCTCAAAAGTCGAGTCGAGTGGAATCGGCCGATTATCGCGAAAAGTCGGGGATCGACCGAAACACGAAACCCAATGCAAGTCAATGGGGGAGCATAGTCGGCACTGAGTAGAGGCCAGGAAAACATGTACAGAGCCCATTTTAATGGCAAAAACATCAATTCTTGTTACTGAAGCTTGTCAATCTTAATTTAGCTTATAATAATTGTAAGGCATTTGAAATTGGGGGTCATTTGGCTAAAGTTGTGGGGGGTAGGGCTGGTTCAAGTAATTAGTGGGCCCAGCAAATCTGGACCACATCACGGCAGTGGAGCAGGGAAAGGTAAGTATTTCAACTTTGCAAGTGCTGTGATCCTGAGCAAGCAGGGGGGGCCCACTCGTTGGCATTGGCACTGGCACAGGGCCCCTCAAAGTACAGCGGTGTGTTTGCACGGCGGGGGCGCCTCCCACCGGCAGCAACACTTTTGCGTACTATGAGGGGCCCTGTGCCAGTGACGTCGCCAACGAGTATTCCTCCCCCCACCTCATGAAGGAACCTGCACCTTCATCTGCACCTTCCTCTTTGTCCCCGTGTAAGGTGGTATGGTATGCGGGAAGGGGGACCTGACTTTCAGCAGGGTCACAATCTTGCAGTGTAGCGTGCACGGGGAATGTTGCATTATGGGTCAATGTACCAGCAGACTCATCTATCACTGGCTGGGCAATGGGCAGGATGAGGGGGAAACAGATATGGGCCCAAAGAATAAAGTGGGCTAAATGCAGTTCAAAATTGGTAACAGGACTAACCAGGGGGCATTGTTTTGTTCAGTGGAGGACAACTGGAATGAGAGGCTGACACAGAGAGTAGGCCCAAATCAGTAAGTATTCTAAATGCAGTTCAAAATTGGCAACAGTAGTAAACCAGCGGCACAGCTTTGTTCACTGTAGGAGAACAGCAAGGAGCGGCAGACACAGATAGAAGGCCCCAACCCAACTAGTAGGTCTAATGCAGTGTTGTTTTCAACAACTACTAAACGAGGGCCAGAAAATCGCAGCAATGGAGAGGAAACCTGGGGAACACCTTGGAGTGGAAGACACCGTCTCTACACCCCAGACCCAACTTGTAGGCCGAATGCAGTGTTGTTTTCAACAATTACTAAACAAGAGCTTTAAGATTGAAGCAATGGAGAGGCAACCTGGGGAACACCTTGGAGCGGAAGACACCGTCTCTACACCCCAGACCCAACTTGTAGGCCGAATGCAGTGTTGTTTTCAACAACTACTAAACGAGAGCTTTAAGATTGAAGCAATGGAGAGGAAACCTGGAGAACACCTTGGAGCGGAAGACACCTTCTCTACAACCAAGACCCAACTTGTAGGCCGAATGCAGTGTTGTTTTCAACAACTACTAAACAAGAGCTTTAAGATTGAAGCAATGGAGAGGCAACCTGGGGAACACCTTGGAGCGGAAGACACCGTCTCTACACCCCAGACCCAACTAATAGGTCGAATGCAGTGTTGTTTTCAACAACTACTAAACGAGAGCTAGAAGCTCTAAGCTATGGAGAAGAAACCTGGGGAACACCTTGGAGCGGCATACACCTTTAGTAGGCCCTACCGAAGTAGTAGTAGTAGCCCCAATGCAGTTTTCAAATTCCTATAGGCTGAAAACCAGACTATTGACGCTCAGCTTTTTTAAAAGGAGGACAGCTGTATTGAGTGGCGCAGACAGACACAGGTAGTAGGCCTTAAACACAACATTTGGCTCAATGCAGTTTAAAAAAGGTTACAGGGGTACACAGGCAGCATTGGTCTGTTCATTGGAGGACAATTTCAATTATGGACCACAGACAGAGTTTGTATGCCTACTATTAAAAAAAGGATGCTCTATGCTATTTAAAATAGGATCCAGGGGTACACGGGCAGCAGTGGACAGGTCACTGGAGGACTAGTGGAAGGAGGGACTGCAGACAGGCGTATGTTGTGAATTCTGTTGTCAAGCTCCCTCCTGTGGTCATGAATGGTACTTCGGCTGGTTCTGTCCATGTGCTTCCTCTGGTAGTTGTGAGTGGGGCTGCGGCTTCTGAGGTTCCTTCCACAGGTGACGAGGTTAATTCGTTAGCTGGCTGCTCTATTTAACTCCACCTAGATCATTGCTCCATGCCACCTGTCAATGTTCCAGTATTGGTCTAGTTCACTCCTGGATCGTTCTTGTGACCTGTCTTCCCAGCAGAAGCTAAGTTCCTGCTTGTTTTTCTAGTTTGCTATTTTTCTGTCCAGCTTGCTATTTTGATTGTTTTCTTGCTTGCTGGAAGCTCTGGGACGCAGAGGGAGCACCTCCGCACCGTAAGTCGGTGCGGAGGGTCTTTTTGCACCCTCTGCGTGGTCTTTTTGTAGTTTTTTGTGCTGACCGCAAAGCTACCTTTCCTATCCTCTGTCTGTTCAGTAAGTCGGGCCTCACTTTGCTAAATCTATTTCATCTCTGTGTTTGTAATTTTCATCTTTACTCACTTTGGGGAATTTCTCTGAGGCAAGGTAGGCTTTATTTTTCTATCTTTAGGGCTAGCTAGTTCCTTAGGCTGTGTCGAGTTGCATAGGGAGTGTTAGGAGCAATCCACGGCTATTTCTAGTGTGTGTGATAGGATTAGGGATTGCGGTCAGCAGAGTTCCCACGTCTCAGAGCTCGTCCTATATTATCAGTAACTATCAGGTCATAACAGTACAGGTGGCCCAAAGTACTAATGCATCTCAATAGAGGGATAAGAGAAGTTCTGAGACCATTTTTTTTCTTTGCAGTGTGTTTGGTCTCTCTTTTCCCCTTTACCTCTGGGTGGTTCAGGATACAGGTGTAGATATGGACATTCAAGGTCTGTCCTCTTGTATGGATAATCTCACTGCAAGGGTACATTCAAGATTTTGTGGTTCAGAATCCTATGTTAGAGCCTAGGATTCCAATTCCTGATTTGTTTTTTGGGGATAGATCTAAGTTTCTGAATTTCAAAAATAATTGTAAATTGTTTCTTGCTTTGAAGCCTCGCTCCTCAGGTGACCCTGTTCAACAAGTGAAAATCATTATTTCTTTGTTACGTGGCGACCCTCAAGACTGGGCATTTTCCCTTGCGCCAGGAGATCCGGCATTGCGTGATGTTGATGCGTTTTTTCTGGCGCTCGGATTGCTTTATGATGAACCTAATTCAGTGGATTAGGCAGAGAAAATCTTGCTGGCTCTGTGTCAGGGTCAGGATGAGGTAGAGATATATTGTCAGAGGTTTAGGAAGTGGTCTGTACTCACTCAGTGGAATGAATGTGCCCAGGCAGCAATTTTCAGAAAGGGTCTCTCTGAAGCCCTTAAGGATGTCATGGTGGGATTTCCCATGCCTGCTGGTCTGAATGAGTCTATGTCTTTGGCCATTCAGATCGATCGACGCTTACGTGAGCGTAAAGCTGTGCACCATTTGGCGGTATTATCTGAGCATAGACCAGAGCCTATGCAATGTGATAGGACTTTGACCAGAGCTGAACGGCAAGAACACAGACGTCGGAATGGGCTGTGTTTTTACTGTGGTGATTCCACTCATGCTATCTCCGATTGTCCTAAGCGCACTAAGCGTTTCGCTAGGTCTGCCACCATTGGTACGGTAGAGTCGAAATTTCTTTTGTCCGTTACTCTGATCTGCTCTTTGTCATCCTATTCTGTTATGGCATTTGTGGATTCAGGCGCTGCCCTGAATTTGATGGACTTGGAGTTTGCCAGGCGCTGTGGTTTTTTCTTGGAGCCCTTGCAGTATCCTATTCCATTGAGAGGAATTGATGCTATGCCTTTGGCCAAGAATAAGCCTCAATACTGGACCCAATTGACCATGTGCATGGCTCCTGCACATCAAGAGGATATTCGCTTTTTGGTGCTGCATAATCTGCATGATGTGGTCGTTTTGGGGTTGCCATGGCTACAGGTCCATAATCCAGTATTGGATTGGAAATCTATGTCTGTGTCCAGCTGGAGTTGTCAGGGAGTACATGGTGATGTTCCATTTTTGTCTATTTCGTCATCCACCCCTTCTGAAGTCCCGGAGTTTTTGTTGGATTACCGGGATGTATTTGATGAGCCCAAATCCAGTGCCCTACCTCCTCATAGGGAATGCGATTGTGCTATCAATTTGATTCCTGGTAGTAAGTTTCCTAAGGGCCGACTGTTCAATTTATCTGTGCCAGAGCACGCCGCTATGCGGAGTTATGTAAAGGAATCCTTGGAGAAGGGTCATATTCGCCCGTCGTCATCACCATTGGGAGCAGGGTTCTTTTTTGTGGCCAAGAAGGATGGTTCTTTGAGACCTTGTATTGATTACCGCCTTCTTAATAAGATCGCAGTCAAATTTCAGTACCCTTTGCCGCTGCTGTCTGATTTATTTGCTCGGATTAAGGGGGCTAGTTGGTTCACCAAGATAGATCTTCGTGGTGCGTATAATCTTGTGCGTATTAAACAGGGCGATGAATGGAAAACAGCATTTAATACGCCCGAGGGCCATTTTGAGTACCTGGTTATGCCATTCGGGCTTTCCAATGCTCCATCAGTATTTCAGTCCTTTATGCATGACATCTTCCGAGAGTACCTGGATAAATTCCTGATTGTATATTTGGATGATATTTTGGTCTTCTCGGATGATTGGGAGTCTCACGTGAAGCAGGTCAGAATGGTGTTCCAGGTCCTTTGTGCGAATTCTTTGTTTGTGAAGGGGTCAAAGTGTCTCTTTGGAGTTCAGAAGGTTTCATTTTTGGGTTTCATTTTTTCCCCCTTCTACTATCGAGATGGACCCTGTTAAAGTCCAGGCCATTTATGATTGGACTCAGCCGACATCTGTGAAGAGTCTGCAAAAGTTCCTGGGCTTTGCTAATTTTTATCGTCGCTTCATCAGTAATTTTTCTAGTGTTGCTAAACCGTTGACTGATTTGACCAAGAAAGGTGCTGATGTGGTCAATTGGTCTTCTGCGGCTGTGGAAGCTTTTCATGTGTTGAAGCGTCGTTTTTCTTCTGCCCCTGTGTTGTGCCAGCCAGATGTTTTGCTTCCGTTTCAGGTCGAGGTTGATGCTTCTGAGATTGGAGCAGGGGCTGTTTTGTCACAAAGAAGTTCTGATAGCTCGGTGATGAAACCATGTGCCTTCTTTTCTAGAAAGTTTTTGCCTGCTGAGTGCAATTATGATGTTGGCAATCGAGAGTTGTTGGCCATGAAGTGGGCATTCGAGGAGTGGCGTCATTGGCTTGAAGGAGCCAAGCATCGCGTGGTGGTCTTGACGGATCACAAGAATTTGACTTTTCTTGAGTCTGCCAAACGGTTGAATCCTAGACAGGCTCGTTGGTCGCTATTTTTCTCCCGTTTTGATTTTGTGGTTTCGTACCTTCCAGGCTCTAAGAATGTGAAGGCTGATGCACTGTCAAGGAGTTTTGTGCCCGACTCTCCGGGTGTTCCTGAGCCGGCGGGTATTCTCAAAGAGGGGGTAATTTTGTCTGCCATCTCCCCTGATTTGCGGCGGGTGCTGCAAAAATTTCAGGCTGATAGACCTGACCGTTGCCCAGCAGAGAAACTGTTTGTCCCTGATAAATGGACTAGTAGAGTCATCTCTGAGGTTCATTGTTCGGTGTTGGCTGGTCATCCGGGAATCTTTGGTACCAGAGATTTGGTGGCTAGATCCTTTTGGTGGCCGTCTTTGTCGCGGGATGTGCGTTCTTTTGGGCAGTCCTGTGGGACTTGTGCTCGGGCTAAGCCCTGCTGTTCTCATGCCAGTGGGTTGCTTTTGCCCTTGCCGGTCCCAAAGAGGCCCTGGACGCATATCTCTATGGATTTTATTTCGGATCTCCCTGTCTCTCAAAAGATGTCGGTCATTTTGGTGCTTTGTGATCGCTTCTCTAAGATGGTCCATTTGGTACCCTTGTCTAAATTGCCTTCCTCCTCTGATTTGGTGCCATTGTTTTTCCAGCATGTGGTTCGTTTACATGGCATTCCGGAGAACATCGTTTCGGACAGAGGTTCCCAGTTTGTTTCGAGGTTTTGGCGAGCCTTTTGTGCTAGGATGGGCATTGATTTGTCTTTTTCCTCGGCTTTCCATCCTCAGACAAATGGCCAAACCGAACGAACTAATCAGACTTTGGAAACATATCTGGGATGCTTTGTTTCTGCTGATCAGGATGATTGGGTGTCCTTTTTGCCTTTGGCTGAGTTCGCCCTTAATAATCGGGCCAGCTCGGCTACTTTGGTTTCGCCGTTTTTCTGCAATTCTGGTTTCCATCCTCGTTTCTCTTCAGCGCAGGTTGAGTCTTCGGACTGTCCTGGTGTAGATACTGTGGTGGATAGGTTGCAGCAGATTTGGACTCATGTGGTGGACAATTTGACATTGTCCCAGGAGAAGGCTCAATGTTTCGCTAACCGCCGGCGCTGTGTGGGTCCCCGAATTCGTGTTGGGGATTTGGTTTGGTTGTCATCTCATTATGTTCCTATAAAGGTTTCCTGTTATGTTTGCTAATGACAGGTGTTATGAAGGCAATCCAGAAACACAGTGTGCTTAGCGATCAGAGCGCACATAGTGATCTGACAAATACCCAAAAATACAAGAACGAGCTCTGAGACGTGGAAACTCTGTAGACTGCACACCTGATCCTATCCTAAACACAACTAAAAGCGGCTGTGGATTGCACCTAACAACTACCTAGGCAACTCGGCACAGCCTAAGAAACTAGCTAGCCTGAAGATAGAAAAATAGGCCTGACTTGCCCCAGAGAAATTCCCCAAAGGAAAAGGCAGCCCCCCACATATAATGACTGTGAGTAAGATGAAAAGACAAAACGTAGGGATGAAATAGATTCAGCAAAGTGGGGCCCGATATTCTAGTACAGAGCAAGGACAGTAAAGCGAACTTTGCAGTCTACAAAAAACCCTAAAGCAAAACCACGCAAAGGGGGCAAAAAAAAAAACCCACCGTGCCGAACTAACGGCACGGCGGTACACCCTTTGCGTCTCAGAGCTTCCAGCAAAACAAAAGACAAGCTGGACAGAAAAAAAGCAACAAAAAAGCAAAAAGCACTTAGCTATACAGAGCAGCAGGTCACAGGAACAATCAGGAGAAGCTCAGATCCAACACTGAAACATTGACAAGGAGCAAGGATAGCAGCATCAGGCGGAGTTAAGTAATGAAGCAGTTAACGAGCTCACCAGAACACCTGAGGGAGGAAGCTCAGAAGCTGCAGTACCACTTGTGACCACAGGAGTGAATTCAGCCACAGAATTCACAACAGTACCCCCCCCTTGAGGAGGGGTCACCGAACCCTCACCAGAGCCCCCAGGCCGACCAGGATGAGCCGCATGAAAGGCACGAACAAGATCGGAAGCATGAACATCAGAGGCAAAAACCCAGGAATTATCTTCCTGAGCATAACCCTTCCATTTAACCAGATACTGGAGTTTCCGTCTAGAAACACGAGAATCCAAAATCTTCTCCACAATATACTCCAATTCCCCCTCCACCAAAACCGGGGCAGGAGGCTCAACAGATGGAACCATAGGTGCCACGTATCTCCGCAACAACGACCTATGGAATACATTATGTATGGAAAAGGAGTCTGGGAGGGTCAAACGAAAAGACACAGGATTGAGAACCTCAGAAATCCTATACGGACCAATAAAACGAGGTTTAAATTTAGGAGAGGAAACCTTCATAGGAATATGACGAGAAGATAACCAAACCAGATCCCCAACACGAAGTCGGGGACCCACACGGCGTCTGCGATTAGCGAAAAGTTGAGCTTTTTCCTGGGACAAGATCAAATTGTCCACTACCTGAGTCCAGATCTGCTGCAACCTATCCACCACAGAATCCACACCAGGACAGTCCGAAGACTCAACCTGTCCTGAAGAGAAACGAGGATGGAACCCAGAATTGCAAAAAAATGGAGAAACCAAGGTAGCCGAGCTGGCCCGATTATTAAGGGCGAACTCAGCCAACGGCAAAAAGGACACCCAATCATCCTGGTCTGCAGAAACAAAACATCTCAGATATGTTTCCAAGGTCTGATTGGTTCGTTCGGTCTGGCCATTAGTCTGAGGATGGAAAGCCGTGGAAAAGGATAGGTCAATGCCCATCCTACCACAAAAGGCTTGCCAAAACCTTGAAACAAACTGGGAACCTCTGTCAGAAACAATATTCTCAGGAATGCCATGCAACCGAACCACATGCTGAAAGAACAAAGGTACCAAATCAGAGGAGGAAGGCAATTTAGCCAAGGGCACCAGATGGACCATTTTAGAAAAGCGATCACAGACCACCCAAATGACTGACATCTTTTGAGAAACGGGAAGGTCAGAAATGAAATCCATCGAAATATGTGTCCAAGGCCTCTTTGGGACCGGCAAGGGCAAAAGCAATCCACTGGCACGAGAACAGCAGGGCTTAGCCCTAGCACAAATCCCACAGGACTGCACAAAAGTACGTACATCCCGTGACAGAGATGGCCACCAGAAGGATCTAGCCACTAACTCTCTGGTACCAAAGATTCCAGGATGACCAGCCAACACCGAACAATGAAGTTCAGAGATAAGTTTATTAGTCCACCTATCAGGGACGAACAGTTTCTCTGCTGGACAACGATCAGGTTTATTCGCCTGAAATTTTTGCAGCACCCGCCGCAAATCAGGGGAGATGGCAGACACAATGACTCCTTCCTTGAGGATACCCGCTGGCTCAGATAAACCCGGAGAGTCGGGCACAAAACTCCTAGACAGAGCATCCGGCTTCACATTTTTAGAGCCCGGAAGGTACGAAATCACAAAGTCGAAGCGGGCAAAAAATAACGACCAACGGGCCTGTCTAGGATTCAAGCGCATGGCAGACTCGAGATAAGTCAAGTTCTTATGATCAGTCAATACCACCACGCGATGCTTAGCTCCTTCAAGCCAATGACGCCACTCCTCGAATGCCCACTTCATGGCCAGCAACTCTCGATTGCCCACATCATAATTATGCTCAGCGGGCGAAAACTTCCTGGAAAAGAAAGCACATGGTTTCATCACTGAGCAATCAGAACCTCTCTGTGACAAAACCGCCCCTGCTCCAATCTCAGAAGCATCAACCTCGACCTGGAACGGAAGAGAAACATCTGGCTGACACAACACAGGGGCAGAACAAAAACGACGCTTCAACTCCTGAAAAGCTTCCACAGAAGCAGAAGACCAATTAACCAAATCAGCACCCTTCTTGGTCAAATCGGTCAATGGTTTGGCAATGCTAGAAAAATTACAGATGAAGCGACGATAAAAATTAGCAAAGCCCAGGAACTTTTGCAGACTTTTCAGAGATGTCGGCTGAATCCAATCCTGGATGGCTTGGACCTTAACTGGATCCATCTCGATAGTAGAAGGAGTAAAGATGAACCCCAAAAATGAAACTTTCTGCACACCAAAGAGACACTTTGATCCCTTCACAAACAAAGAGTTAGCACGCAGGACCTGAAAAACCATTCTGACCTGCTTCACATGAGACTCCCAATCATCTGAGAAGATCAAAATGTCATCCAAGTAAACAATCAGGAATTTATCCAGATACTCACGGAAGATGTCATGCATAAAAGACTGAAACACAGATGGAGCATTGGCAAGTCCGAACGGCATCACTAGATACTCAAAATGACCCTCGGGCGTATTGAATGCAGTTTTCCATTCATCTCCTTGCCTGATTCTCACCAGATTATACGCACCACGAAGATCTATCTTAGTGAACCAACTAGCCCCCTTAATCCGAGCAAACAAGTCAGATAACAATGGCAAGGGATACTGAAATTTAACAGTGATCTTATTAAGAAGGCGGTAATCAATACACGGTCTCAGCGAACCATCCTTCTTGGCTACAAAGAAGAACCGTGCTCCCAGTGGTGATGACGATGGGCGAATATGTCCCTTCTCCAGGGATTCCTTCACATAACTGCGCATAGCGGCGTGTTCGGGCACGGATAAATTAAATAATCGACCTTTAGGGAATTTACTACCAGGAATCAAATTGATAGCACAATCACAATCCCTATGCGGAGGTAGAGCATCGGACTTGGGCTCTTCAAATACATCCTGATAATCAGACAAGAACTCTGGGACCTCAGAAGGGGTGGATGACGAAATCGACAAAAATGGAACATCACCATGTACCCCCTGACAACCCCAGCTGGATACCGACATGGAATTCCAATCCAATACTGGATTATGGGTTTGTAGCCATGGCAACCCCAACACGACCACATCATGCAGATTATGCAACACCAGAAAGCGAATAACTTCCTGATGTGCAGGAGCCATGCACATGGTCAGCTGGGCCCAGTATTGAGGTTTATTCTTGGCCAAAGGTGTAGCATCAATTCCTCTCAATGGAATAGGACACCGCAAAGGCTCCAAGAAAAACCCACAACGTTTAGCATAATCCAAATCCATCAGATTCAGGGCAGCGCCCGAATCCACAAACGCCATGACAGAAAACGACGACAAAGAGCATATCAAGGTAATGGACAGAAGGAATTTGGACTGTACAGTACCAATGACGGCAGACCTAGCGGACCGCTTAGTGCGCTTAGGACAATCAGAAATAGCATGAGTGGAATCACCACAGTAGAAACACAGACCATTCAGACGTCTGTATTCCTGCCGTTCAACTCTAGTCATAGTCCTATCGCACTGCATAGGCTCAGGTTTAATCTCAGGCAGTACCGCCAAATGGTGCACAGATTTACGCTCGCGCAAGCGTCGACCGATCTGAATGGCCAAAGACAAAGACTCATTCAAACCAGCAGGCATAGGAAATCCCACTATGACATCCTTAAGAGCCTCAGAGAGACCCTTTCTGAACAAAGCTGCCAGCGCAGATTCATTCCACTGAGTGAGTACTGACCATTTCCTAAATTTCTGACAATATACTTCTATATCATCCTGACCCTGGCACAAAGCCAGCAAATTTTTCTCAGCCTGATCCACTGAATTAGGCTCATCGTACAGCAATCCGAGCGCCAGGAAAAACGCATCGACACTACTGAATGCAGGGTCTCCTGGCGCAAGAGAAAATGCCCAGTCTTGAGGGTCGCCGCGCAAAAAAGAAATAATAATCAAAACCTGTTGAATAAGATTACCAGAAGAATGAGGTTTCAAGGCCAGAAATAGCTTACAATTATTTTTGAAACTTAGAAACTTAGTTCTATCTCCAAAAAACAAATCAGGAATAGGAATTCTTGGTTCTAACATAGATTTCTGATCAATAGTATCTTGAATTTTTTGTACATTTATAACGAGATTATCCATTGAAGAGCACAGACCCTGAATATCCATGTCCACACCTGTGTCCAGAATCACCCAAATGTCTAGGGGGAAAAAAAAAAAGTGAACACAGAGCAGAAAAAAAAAAAAAAAAAATGATGTCAGAACTTTTTCTTTCCCTCTATTGAGAATCATTAGTTAGGCTCCTTGTACTGTTATGTTTGCTAATGACAGGTGTTATGAAGGCAATCCAGAAACACAGTGTGCTTAGCGATCAGAGCGCACATAGTGATCTGACAAATACCCAAAAATACAAGAACGAGCTCTGAGACGTGGAAACTCTGTAGACTGCACACCTGATCCTATCCTAAACACAACTAAAAGCGGCTGTGGATTGCGCCTAACAACTACCTAGGCAACTCGGCACAGCCTAAGAAACTAGCTAGCCTGAAGATAGAAAAATAGGCCTGACTTGCCCCAGAGAAATTCCCCAAAGGAAAAGGCAGCCCCCCACATATAATGACTGTGAGTAAGATGAAAAGACAAAACGTAGGGATGAAATAGATTCAGCAAAGTGGGGCCCGATATTCTAGGACAGAGCGAGGACAGTAAAGCGAACTTTGCAGTCTACAAAAAACCCTAAAGCAAAACCACGCAAAGGGGGCAAAAAAAAAAAACCCACCGTGCCGAACTAACGGCACGGCGGTACACCCTTTGCGTCTCAGAGCTTCCAGCAAAACAATGACTATCGTCCTGTAGCCTTAACATCTCACGCTATGAAGGCCTTGGAAAGATTAGTGCTTGCTCACTTAAGACCGAGGGTCAATGCTTTTATTGATCCCCTTCAGTTTGCTTACCGACATAGATTGGGGGTGGATGATGCTATCCTTTCTCTGCTACATAGGGTACATTCATTTCTGGAGAATGACGGAGCCACGGTGCGAGCGATGTTCTTCGATTTCTCGAGTGCATTTAACTCCCTGCAGCCACTTTTACTACACAAAAAGATGACTGATATGAAGGTGGAGGAGGGGATGAGAAATTGGATAACGGACTACCTATCAGATCGGCCACAGTTTGTAAAGATGGGAGCAGTGGTGTCAAGCAGATTATTGAGCAGTGTAGGTGCCCCCCAGGGAACGGTGCTTGCGCCCTTTCTATTCACACTGTATACTTCAGACTTTCAGTATAAATCTGAACTTTGCCATCTTCAAAAATTTTCGGATGACTCTGTGGTTGTGGGATGCATTAGGGGAGATCAGGGGGATGAGGAATATAGAAGGGTGGTGTCGAATTTCGTGGATTGGTGCAATGGTAACTATCTGCAGCTAAATGTTAAGAAAACCAAGGAGTTGGTGGCCAACTATAGCAGGATAAAGTTGGAATGCTTACCGATCACTATTGCTGGTCAGGAGGTAGAGCAGGTGGAGAGTTACAAATATTTGGGGGTCCATTTGGATAGCAAACTGGACTGGAGATGCCACTCAGAGTTTGTCTACAAGAAGGGGATGAGCAGACTGTATTTCCTAAGGAAACTGAGGTCTTTTAATGTGTGTAGCAAAATGTTAGAAATGTTCTACCAATCTGTGGTGGCAAGTGCCATCTTTTTTGCAATCACGTGCTGGGGTAGTAGTGTGCGGGCCTCTGATGCTAATAAGCTGAATAAGATTATTAAGAAGGCAAGTTCTGCTGTGGGCTGCAATCTGGACTCTTTTGGGGAGGTAGTGGAGAAAAGAACTCTGAGAAAGTGTATGGCAATTATGAACAATAATGCACATCCATTATATGAGCTATTCATGAGACAGAAGAGCACCTTCAGCAACCGGCTAATACTTCTGAGGTGTAAGAAGGAAAAATATAGGAAATCGTTTGTGCCAACTGCCTTGGGAATGTACAACAATAACATTAGGGTTAAACCACCAAGGTGAATGTCTACTTATTTCTCTACATTTCAGTTCACTCGTTGTGTATGTCCTATTCTAATGTATAATGTATAATGTTCTTCTGTCAACAAACTGTCATGTCAACTATGGAATTCCTTTATGATTTTTATGATTTAAGTTGTGCTGCTGTGATACCATAATTTCCCACGGGATCAATAAAGTGTATCGTATCGTATCGTATCGTATCGTAAAAGACAAGCTGGACAGAAAAAAAGCAACAAAAAAGCAAAAAGCACTTAGCTATACAGAGCAGCAGGTCACAGGAACAATCAGGAGAAGCTCAGATCCAACACTGAAACATTGACAAGGAGCAAGGATAGCAGCATCAGGCGGAGTTAAGTAATGAAGCAGTTAACGAGCTCACCAGAACACCTGAGGGAGGAAGCTCAGAAGCTGCAGTACCACTTGTGACCACAGGAGTGAATTCAGCCACAGAATTCACAACAGTTTCCTCTCCTAAGTTTAAGCCTCGTTTCATTGGTCCGTATAAGATTTCTGAGGTTCTCAATCCTGTGTCGTTTCGTTTGACCCTTCCAGCTTCTTTTGCCATCCATAATGTATTCCATAGGTCATTGTTGCGGAGATACGTGGCGCCTGTGGTTCCATCCGTTGATCCTCCTGCCCCGGTGTTGGTTGAGGGGGAGTTGGAGTATGTGGTGGAGAAGATTTTGGATTCTCGTATTTCGAGACGGAAACTCCAGTACCTGGTCAAATGGAAGGGTTATGGTCAGGAAGATAATTCCTGGGTCTTTGCCTCCGATGTTCATGCTGCCGATCTGGTTCGTGCCTTTCATTTGGCTCGTCCTGGTCGGCCTGGGGGCTCTGGTGAGGGTTCGGTGACCACTCCTCAAGGGGGGGGTACTGTTGTGAATTCTGTTGTCAAGCTTCCTCCTGTGGTCATGAATGGTACTTCGGCTGGTTCTGTCCATGTGCTTCCTCTGGTAGTTGTGAGTGGGGCTGCGGCTTCTGAGGTTCCTTCCACAGGTGACGAGGTTAATTTGTTAGCTGGCTGCTCTATTTAACTCCACCTAGATCATTGCTCCATGCCACCTGTCAATGTTCCAGTATTGGTCTAGTTTACTCCTGGATCGTTCTTGTGACCTGTCTTCCCAGCAGAAGCTAAGTTCCTGCTTGTTTTTCTTTAGTTTGCTATTTTTCTGTCCAGCTTGCTATTTTGATTGTTTTCTTGGTGTAGTAGGCCTAACATAACAAAATTTGGCTGTAGGCACTTTTAAATTGGTTCCAGGGGTACACGGGCAGCATTAGACAGGACACTGGAGGACTAGTGGAAGGAGGGACCACAGACAGGTGTAGTAGGCCTAACATAACAAAATTTGGCTGTAGGCACTCTTAAATTGGTTCCAGGGGTACACGGGCAGCATTAGACAGGACACTGGAGGACTAGTGGAAGGAGGGACCACAGACAGGTGTAGTAGGCCTAACATAACAAAATTTGGCTGTAGGCACTTTTAAATTGGTTCCAGGGGTACACGGGCAGCAGTGGTCTGGTCAGTAAAGGACTAGTGGATGGAGGGACCGCAGACAGGAGTAGTAGGCCTAACATAACAAAATTTGGCTCTAGGCACTTTAAAATTGGTTCCAGGGGTACACGGGCAGCATTGGTCTGGTCAGTGGAGGACTAGTGGAAGGAGGGACCGCAGACAGGCGTAGTAGGCCTAACATAACAAAATTTGGCTGTATGCACTTGCAATTCTCTTGCAGGGGTACGCAGGCAGCATTGGTGTTGTCAGCGGAGGCCAATTGTAATGAGTGTCTGCCAGTTAGTACTCCAAAAAAATAAATAGATGTTAATGTCTCGCATTACAACAAAACCAAAACACAAAAGGGTGGAATACTTAGGTACAGGGGTGGGCTCCTCTACTGAGTTTTAGACCTAGTAATTTGGCGCTAATTATTTACTGGTGTAAATATAGGACACTGCCCCTGACTATGTTAAGTACCATCATACATGTCAACACAATGGTATTGTCAGTGCCAGGCATTGAATGATGTCAGCGCATAGACTAAACATTGGTGGAACTGTGAGAGATAATTGTGCAAGTGGTAGAGCAATCTTTGAGCTGGGGGGGGAACCCTCTTGTGGCCGGCGGTACAGGCCCAGGGCCCCTCATGTTACAACAGTGTGTCTGACGTTGGGTGCGCACCACCACCGCCAGAGACACTTTATTGTACTATGAGGGACCCAGTGGCAGTGCCGTCGACCAAAAGCGGGCACACCCACCTCTTCAGACAAACGGCACTCTCACGGGTGCTTGCGCCAAGTGGCGAGACCACGGCCCCGTGGGGGGAGTTTGGCCATCTAGGGAGGTGTAAACATGTCGTATGCTGGACAATCAGCTGCTGCAAATTACGCGATTGGAAAAGTCAGTCAGAGTAGTCCACAAGCAAGACCTTTTCATAGGAAAGCTAGGTGTCAGCCGGGCAGGGTGGGGCAAAAGAATTCGAAATCCAGTTGTGGTACATTTTAATGAAGGTTAGATCATCCACATTTTGGGTAGCCAGACGAGTCTTTTTGGTTAATATTGAACCTGCAGCACTGAATACTCTTTCTGATAGGACACTAGCTGCCGTGCAAGCAAGCTCCTGCAATGCATATTCTGCCAATTCTGGCCAGGTGTCTAATTTGGATGCCCAGTAATCAAATGGGAATGACGGTTGAGGGAGAACATCGATAAGGGATGAAAAATAGTTAGTAACCATACTGGACAAATGTTGTCTCCTGTCACTTTGAATTGATGCTGCAGTACGTGTCCTGTCTGTGGTCATAGCAAAATCACTCCACAACCTGGTCAGAAAACCCCTCTGTCCAACGCCACTTCTGATTTCTGCACCTCTAACACCTCTGGTCTGCTGCCCCCTGCAGCTCATGTGAAAATGATCACAGGCGCTGTGTGCTGGGAATGCCTGAAGCAAACGGTCAACAAGAGTTGATTGTTTGGTTGCTTATATTAGTTCCAAGTTCTCATGTGGCATAATATTTTGCAATTTGCTTTTATAGCGAGGATCAAGGAGGCAGGTCAACCAGTAATCGTCATCGTTCATCATTTTAGTAATGCGTGTGTCCCTTTTGAGAATACGTAAGGCATAATCCGCCTTGTGGGCCAAAGTTCCAGTTGTCAAATCTGCGGTTGTGCTGGGTTGAGGGGCTGTTTCAGGCAAATCTACGTCACTTGTGTCCCTCAAAAAACCAGAACCCGGCCTTGCCACGCCACCAATTTCCAGTGGCCCCGGAAAAGCTTCCTCATTAAAAAAATACTCATCCCCATCATCCTCCTCGTCCTCCTCCTCCTGTTCGCCTGCTACCTCGTCCTGTACACTGCCCTGACCATACAATGGCTGACTGTCATCAAGGCTTTCCTCTTCCTCTGCTGCAGATGCCTGCTCCTTTATGTGCGTCAAACTTTGCATCAGCAGACGCATTAGGGGGATGCTCATGCTTATTATGGCGTTGTCTGCACTAACCAGCCATGTGCATTCCTCAAAACACTGAAGGACTTGACACATGTCTTGTATCTTCGACCACTGCACACCTGACAACTCCATGTCTGCCATCCTACTTCCTGCCCGTGTATGTGTATCCTCCCACAAATACATAACAGCACGCCTCTGTTTGCACACCTTGTTGCAACGTCTATGATTAGGTGATGCTGGGGAAGGTTCAAAGACCGCTGATAGGTCTGCATACTGCTGGAGTGTAAGGGCGAACGGCGGATATGCGAGCAAAGTCCGCGCACTTTGAAGAGCAGGTCGGATAACCCCGGACAACTATTCAGGAAGCACTGCACCACCAGGTTTAAGGTGTGAGCCAGGCAAGGAATGTGTTTCAGTTGGGAAAGGGAGATGGCAGCCATGAAATTCCTTCCATTATCACTCACTACCTTGCCTGCCTCAAGATCTACAGTGCCCAGCCACGACTGCGTTTCTTTCTGCAAGAACTCGGACAGAACTTCCGCGGTGTGTCTGTTGTCGCCCAAACACTTCATAGCCAATACAGCCTGCTGACGCTTGCCAGTAGCTGCCCCATAATGGGACAACTGGTGTGCAACAGTGGCAGCTGCGGATGGAGTGGTTGGGCCACTGCGGTCTATGGACGAGCTTTCGCTTCTGCAGGAGGACGAGGAGGAGGAGGAGGGGGTGCGAACGGCTACAGCCAACTATTTCCTAGACCGTGGGCTAGGCAGAACTGTCCCAAAATTGCTGTCCCCTGTGGACCCTGCATCCACCACATTCACCCAGTGTGCCGTGATGGACATGTAAAGTCCCTGGTCATGCCTACTGGTCCATGCATCTGTTGTCAGGTGCACCTTTGTACTCACAGATTGCCTGAGTGCATGGACAATGCGCTCTTTAACATGCTGGTGGAGGGCTGGGATGGCTTTTCTCGAAAAGAAGTGTCGACTGGGTAGCTCGTAGCGTGGTATAGCGTAGTCCATCAGGGCATTGAAAGCTTCGCTTTCAACTAACCGGTAGGGCATCATCTCTAACGAGATTAGTCTAGCTATGTGGGCGTTCAAACCCTGTGTACGCGGATGCGAGGCTAAGTACTTCCTTCTTCTAACCAGAGTCTCATGTAGGGTGAGCTGGACTGGAGAGCTGGAGATCGTGGAACTAGCGGGGGTGCCGGTGGACATGGCAGACTGAGAGATGGTTGGAGACGGTATTGTTGCCGCCAGTGCCCTAGATGCAGTGCTTCCTACTACGAAACTGGTGATTCCCTGACCCTGACTGCTTTGGCCTGGCAAAGAAACCTGCACAGATACTGCAGGTGGTGCGGAAAATGGTGGCCTTACACTGACGGAAGGGATGTAGCGTTGCTGACTAGCTTCATTGGCCGAGGGTGCTACAACCTTAAGGGACGTTTGGTAGTTAGTCCAGGCTTGCAAATGCATGGTGGTTAAATGTCTATGCATACAACTTTATTTAGACTTTTCAGATTCTGACCTCTGCTTAAGGTAGTTGAACATTTTTGACAGATGACTTTGCGCTGATCAATTGGATGTTGTTTAAAAAAATGCCAGACTGCACTCTTTCTAGCATCGGATCCCTTTTCAGGCATTGCAGACTGAGCTTTAACCGGATGGCCACACTGTCCTTCAACAGGTTTTGGCTTTGCCACGCGTTTTGGGCCATCTACGGGCCCGGCAGATGGAACCTGTTGCGATGTTGATGCCTGCTGCGGCCCCTCCTCCTCCGCTTCAGAACTACTGCCGCCTGCACCCTGTTCCCCCAATGGCTGCCAATCGGGGTCAACAACTGGGTCATCTATAATCTCCTCTTCTAGCTCGTGTGCAACTTCGTCTGTGTCACCGTGTAAGTCGGTGGTATAGCGTTCGTGACGGGGCACCATAGTCTCATCAGGGTCTGATTCTGGATCAGTACCCTGCGAGGGCAATGTTGTGGTCTGAGTCAAAGGACCAGCATAGTAGTCTGGCTGTGGCTGTGCATCAGTGCACTCCATGTCAGATTCAACTTGTAATGGGCATGGCCTGTTAACTGTTTCACTTTCTAAGCCAGGGACGGTATGTGTAAAGAGCTCCATGGAGTAACCCGTTGTGTCGCCTGCTGCATCCTTCTCTGTTGCTGTTTTTGCTGAAGAGGACAAGGAAGTGACTTGTCCCTGACAGTGAACATTCACTAACGATGCGCTGCTTTTACATTTACCAGTTTCAGAAGAGGAGGCAAAAGAGCTAGCGGCTGAGTCAACAAGGTAAGCCAAAACTTGCTCTTGCTGCTCCGGCTTTAAAAGCGGTTTTCCTACTCCCAGAAAAGGGAGCGTTCGAGGCCTTGTGTAGCCAGACGACGAACCTGGCTCCACAGCTCGAGACTTAGGTGCTATATTGTTTTTCCCACGACCACCCGATGCTCCACTACCACTACCATCATTACCAGCTGGCAATGAACGCCCACGGCCACGACCTCTTCCACCAGACTTCCTCATTGTTTTAAAAACGTCACCAAACTAACGGTATTTGTTACTGTCAAAGACCTTACAAGGTGAACTCTAACTTCTGTATGATTTAGATATCCCTTTATAGGTGGGTGAGACCGCAAGGAAAATCAGGCACGATGTTACACACCCTGTTTTCTGTGGCACCAAATGAGAGAGATGCCACACACGCAGGACTGTCACTCAAGCACAAAGGCCAATATTAATCTCCCACTGTTTTTTTTTTCCAGGGAGAATTTAGATACCAAATTAAAAAAAAAAACACCAGGCTTTCTATGGCCCACTATTTAAGAGAGATGGCACACTCAGGACTGGCAGACAAGCAGAAAGGCCAATATTAATCTCCCACTGTTTTTTTTTTTCAGGGAGAATTTAGGTACCAAATAAAAAAAAACACTAGGCTTTCTATGGCCTACTATTTAAGAGAGATGGCACACTCAGGACTGGCAGACAAGCAGAAAGGCAAATATTAATCTCCCACTGTTTTTTTTTTTTCAGGGAGAATTTAGATACCAAATTTAAAAAAAAAACACTAGGCTTTCTATGGCCCACTATTTAAGAGAGATGGCACACTCAGGACTGGCAGACAAGCAGAAAGGCCAATATTAATCTCCCACTGTTTTTTTTTTTTTCAGGGAGAATTTAGATACCAAATTAAAAAAAAAACACTAGGCTTTCTATGGCCCACTCTTTAAGAGACATGGCACACTCAGGACTGGCAGACAAGCAGAAAGGCCAATATTAATCTCCCACTGTTTTTTTTTTTTTCAGGGAGAATTTAGATATCAAATTTAAAAAAAAAACACTAGGCTTTCTATGGCCCACTATTTAAGAGAGATGGAACACTCAGGACTGGCACACAAGCAGAAAGGCCAATATTAATCTCCCACGTTTTTTTTTATTTTTTCAGGGAGAATTTAGATACCAAATTAAAAAAAAACACTAGGCTTTCTATGGCCCACTATTTAGGAGAGATGGCACACTCAGGACTGGCACACAAGCAGAAAGGCCAATATTAATCTCCCACGGTTTTTTTATTTTTTCAGGGAGAATTTAGATACCAAATTTAAAAAAAAACACTAGGCTTTCTATGGCCCACTATTTAAGAGAGATGGCACACTCAGGACTGGCACACAAGCAGAAAGGCCAATATTAATCTCCCACGTTTTTTTTTATTTTTTCAGGGAGAATTTAGATACCAAATTAAAAAAAAAACACTAGGCTTTCTATGGCCCACTATTTAAGAGAGATGGCACACTCAGGACTGGCACACAAGCAGAAAGGCCAATATTAATCTCCCATGGTTTTTTTATTTTTTCAGGGAGAATTTAGATACCAAATTAAAAAAAAAAACACTAGGCTTTCTATGGCCCACTATTTAAGAGAGATGGCACACTCAAGACTGGCAGACAAGCAGAAAGGCCAATATTAATCTCCCACTGTTTTTTTTTTCAGGGAGAATTTAGATACCAAATTTAAAAAAAAAAAACTAGGCTTTCTATGGCCCAGTATTTAAGAGAGATGGCACACTCAGGACTGGCACACAAGCAGAAAGGCCAATATTAATCTCCCACGTTTTTTTTTATTTTTTCAGGGAGAATTTTGATACCAAATTAAAAAAAAAACACTAGGCTTTCTATGGCCCACTATTTAAGAGAGATGGCACACTAAGGACTGGCAGACAAGCAGAAAGGCCAATATTAACCCCTTCATGACCAGGGGATTTTTCGTTTTTCTGTGTTCGTTTTTCGCTCCCCTCCTTCCCAGAGCCATAACTTTTTTATTTTTCCGTCAATTTGGCCATGTGAGGGCTTATTTTTTGCGGGACGAGTTGTACTTTTGAAAGACATCATTGGTTTTAGCATGTCGTGTACTAGAAAACGGGAAAAAAATTCCAAGTGCGGTGAAATTGCAAAAAAAGTGCAATCCCACATTGGTTTTTTGTTTGGCTTTTTTGCTAGGTTCACTAAATGCTAAAAATGACCTGCCATTATGATTCTCCAGGTCATTACGAGTTCATAGACACCAAACATGACTAGGTTATTTTTTATCTAAGTGGTGAAAAAAAATTCCAAACTTTGCTAAAAAAAAAAAAAATTGCGCCATTTTCCGATACTCGTAGCGTCTCCATTTTTCGTGATCTGGGGTCGGTTGAGGGCTTATTTTTTGCGTGCCGAGATGACGTTTTTAATGATAGCATTTCGGTGCAGATACGTTCTTTTGATCGCCCGTTATTGCATTTTAATGCAATGTCGCGGCGACCAAAAAAACGTAATTCTGGCGTTTCGAGTTTTTTTCCCGCTACGCTGTTTAGCGATCAGGTTAATACTTTTTTTTATTTGATAGATCGGGCAATTCTGAGCGCGGCGATACCAAATATGCGTAGATTTGATATTTTTTTATTGATTTATTTTGATTGGGGCGAAAGGGGGGTGATTTAAACTTTTATGTTTTTTTTATTTTTTTCACATTTTTTTAAACTTTTTTTTTTAACTTTTGCCATGCTTCAATAGCCTCCATGGGAGGCTAGAAGCAGGGACAGCACGATCGGCTCTGCTACATAGCAGCGATCTGCTGATCGCTGCTATGTAGCAGAATTGCACGTGTGCTGTGAGCGCCGACCACAGGGTGGCGCTCACAGCGACGGGCAATCAGTAACCATAGAGGTCTCAAGGACATGTGACGGGGGTCGGCGATGACGTCATTTCCGGCCGCCCGGCCGGAAGCGGTAGTTAAATGCCGCTGTCTGCGTTTGACAGCGGCATTTAACTAGTTAATAGGTGCGGGCAGATCGCGATTCTGCCCGCGCCTATTACGGGCACATGTCAGCTGTTCAAAACAGCTGACATGTCCCGGCTTTGGTGCGGGCTCACCGCGGAGCCCTGCATCAAAGCAGGGGAGCCGGCATCGGACGGTATAGTACGTCCGATGCCGGTAAGGGGTTAATCTCCTACTGTTTTTTTTTTTTTCAGGGAGAATTTAAATACCAAATTAAAAAAAAAAAACTAGGCTTTCTATGGCCCACTATTTAAGAGAGATGGCACACACAGGACTGGCACTCTAGCAGAAATGCCAATCTTAATCTCCCACAACTTATTTTTTTGGGAGAATTAAAAAAAAAAAAGGGACTGTCCTACAATTACTATCTCCCTGCAGTAATCTCAGCCAGGTATGGCAGGCAGCAATAAGAAGGAGTGGACTGCTGCACAAATTAAATCAAAAGTGTGGACAAACAAAAAAGATAGCTGTGCAGAAAGGAAGGAACAACAGGATTTGTGCTTTGAATAAAGCAGTTGGTTTGCACAGCGGTGTACACACAGCAATGCAGCTATCAGGGAGCCTTCTAGAGCAGCCCAATGAGCTACAGCGCTGAGGAAAAAAAAATGTAGCTTCTACTGTCCCTGCAAACAAAAGGTGGTGTTGGACAGTGGAAATCGCTACAGCACAAGCGGTTTGGTGGTTAATGGACCCTGCCTAACGCTATCCCTGCTTCTGACGAAGCGGCAGCAACCTCTCCCTATGCTCAGATCAGCAGCAGTAAGATGGCGGTCGGCGGGAACGCCTCTTTATAGCCCCTGTGATGCCGCAGACAGCAAGCCAATCACTGCAATGCCCTTCTCTAAGATGGTGGGGACCAGGACCTATGTCATCACGCTGCCCACACTCTGCGTCCACCTTCATTGGCTGAGAAATGGCGCTTTTAGCGTCATTGAAACGCGACTTTGGTGCGAAAGTCGCGTACCGCATGGCCGACCCCACACAGGGGTCGGGTCGGGTTTCGTGAAACCCGACTGTGCCAAAAGTCGGCGACTTTTGAAAATGAACGATCCGTTTCGCTCAACCCTATTCCTGAGCACTTTGAAACATTTCTTTTTAGGGCCTCGAGTGTCTCATGATATGGCGCTCCAACTGTTGGCATTGACTCAGGGCCCATCCTTGGTCAACCATTTTGCCGTTCACTTCCGCACCTTAGCATCTGAGGTGGAATGGTCAGATAAAACCCTCATCCCGGTATTTTGAAGGGGGCTGGCTGACCATCTGAAGGACGCTTTGGCCACTAGGGAGATTCCTGCAACACTGGAGGAGCTAATAGCAGTATTAGCTCGCATAGACCTTTGTTTTAACGAGACAAGGTTGTAGCGAGGCCAGTGTAGGCAGAGGTTTCGGCTGGCTCCCACCTTCACCAAACCTTGGCAATCTCTGGTCCAGGCGCCTGAGTTACATGAGGCCATGGAGGTTTCACGAGTGGGATCTAAGTCCTGGACCGCTCGTGCACTCAAGGTCTGTCATGTCTGCCGGCAGTCAGGACATCATGCCTCCAGATGTTTTCAGAGGTTGGGAAAACGTCAGCATCTAGTGGTTGTAGGAGGAGGTACACTAAGGACGGCGATGTTTTCCTCCAAACTGTCCTTTAAGGGGACAATTACCATAGGTCCATCCACTCAAATGGTAGAGCTGTGTGTGGATTCTGGTGCGGAGGGCAATGCGCCTGCCGTTTTCCAAGACTTTGTGAATGATATCTTCCGGGATATGCTCTCCACATCGGTTGTAGTCTATCTGGATGATATTCTCATCTACTCTCCAAATATAGACTCCCACCGGAGAGATGTTTGCAAAGTCTTTGACCTCCTACGGGCAAAGTCCCTCTACGCAAAGTTGGAGAAGTGTGTGTTTGAGCAGGAGTCCTTGCCTTTCTTCGGCTATTTCATCTCAGCCCAGGGATTGGCCATAGATCCTGCCAAGCTACAGGCTGTGATGGACTGGCAGGAATCTCATTCTCTCAAAGCGGTGCAGCGCTTTTTGGGGTTCATTAATTACTATCACCAGTTCATTCCTCACTTCTCAACTTTGGTAGCTCCCTTAGTTGCCCTCACCAAAAAGGGAGCAAATCCCAAATTGTGGTCGGAGGAGGTCTCCAAGGCCTTCCTCTCTATTAAGTCCCACTTTGCTAGCGCTCCCATTCTACATCGCCCCGCTGTAGATAAACCTTTCCTAATGGAGGTAGATGCCTCATCTGTCGGTGCTGGAGCAGTCCTATTCCAAAAGGATGCTCAAGGTCAGAAGCATCCTTGCTTCTTTTTCTCTAAGACCTTCACACCGGCGGAGAGGAATTATTCCATCGGAGACAGGGAGTTGCTAGCCATGAAGTTGGCTTTCTCAGAGTGGAGACACCTCCTGAAGGAGGCTCATTTTCACTTCCAAGTTTACACTGACCCCAAGGATTTGGTCTATATACAGACTGCCCAGCGGCTAAATTCTCGCCAGGCCTGATGGTCCCTGTTCTTCTCCTGGTTCCATTTCACCCTCCATTTTTTCTCCAGGGAGAAGAACATTCGTGCCGACACTCTCTCCCGTTCTGTAGTGTCATCAGCGGAGGAGGAGGAACCTCAGCTTGTTGTCCCTCTGAGAGTCTGAGGACTATGGCTCTGGTTTTGCTAGAGTCTGTGCCCCGGGCAAGACTTGTGCCATCAAATTTGCGCTGGGAGGTTCTTTCTTGGGCTCACTCATCCAGGGTGGGTGGACCCTTTAGGACCAAAAGGACATCTGAGCTTCTGGCAAGGACGTACTGGTGGCTGCATATGGCCTTGATGTCGGAGACTATATTCAGGCATGTTTCTCCTGCGCCAAGAATAAGTCTCTTTGACAACTGCCAGCTGGATTACTTTATCCCCTGCCGGTGGCAGACAGGCCCTGGGAGATGGTCGGGATGGACTTTGGGGTGGGCTTACCCTAGTCCCGTGGTTGCACCATCATTTGGGTAATCACTGACCATTTTTCTAAAATGGTGCACTTGGTGCCGCTTCCACAGCTACCTTCTGCACTGCCCTTGGCAGTGTTGTTTATAAACACATTTTCCGCCTACACGGTATGCCGGACAAAATTATCAGTGACCAGGTCCCCAGTTTGCGTCTCAGTTCTGGAGAGAGCTTTGTCGTCTACTCAGCATCGAGTTGAATCTTTTTTCAGCATACCATCCCGAGACGAATGGATTGGTAGAGAGGGCCAACCAGACCTTGGTCACATATCTGCAACACTTTTTTTCAGCCAGGCAGGATGACTGGGTATCCTTGCTATCGTGGGCGGAGTTTGCACTGAAAATACACCATATCCAACTCCACTGGGCGGACCCCATTGCTCCTTAACTATGGTCAGCATCCGCGGGTTCCTGTGCCTATGCCTGTGTCTTCCACCGACTCCAGGGTGGCAGACTGGGCTGTGGAGGCAGGTGACATTTGGGACTGCACTCAGGATGCCATCCAGGCCTCCAAAGAGGGAATGAGGTCCTCTGCCAATGCATATCGGCGCCCCGCTCCGACCTTTTCTCCTAGCGATTTAGTGTGGCTCTCCGCCCGTAACATCAGGCTGCGAGTTGAGTCCACTAAGTTTGCACCTCACTACTTGGGTCCCTTCAAGGTCCTGGAACAGGATAACCCTGTGGTCTACGATCTGGCTCTTCCTCCACGCCTAGGTGTCACCGAAACCTTTCATGTGCCCCTCTTAAAGCCTGTACACATGTCCTGGTTTTCTGTGTCATCTGCCGGGACATCGGGTTCGTCTACGGATGATTACGAGGTGACCGCTATCTCGGGGTGTAAGGTGGTACGTGGCAAAAATTTTATTTGGTGGATTGGCAGGGTTATGGCCCAGAGGACAGGTCCTGGGAGCCTGCTGAGCACATTCGAGCTCCACAGCTCATTGCTGCCTTCAAGCATAGCGAGGTCCAAGGAGAAGGGGCCCTAGGAGGGGGTTAATGTTAGGTCTCGAGTTCCTGTCGCTGCACAGGGGGAATCACAAACGACCTCCGCTGCTGTCTCCTATTCTTCTCTAGCCGCAGTGGAGCCTGCTCAGCGGAGACATCGGTCCCAGCGTCTGGCTCAGGCAGATACTGTGCGCTTGGTTACTGCTGCCCTTCCAGGCTCAGCCATTGTAGCCAGTACTGGTCAGCAGCGAGCAGACGCTTCTGGGACTAAGTCCTTCTTTTCTCCTTCTGAGCATGCCCAAGAGAAGACCTTTCATTAGAGGTTGGGGGTCACATGCTCAGGTCCTGTTGCAGCTCCTATTGGTCCACTAGGAAGGTCCTGAAGAAGCTACAACTATGAAAGTTTTGCATGGCCGCACGTCCATGTGCTAGTATCAATTGTGTTTGGCTGTTGCCAGTGGATACTCTACCACTCAGTCATATGTGGAGAGTCTGGTTAGCTCTGGGGCTGTACACTCAGGCAGGCAGCTAGCGTCAGTGGGGGCAATTAGCCTTGGCTTAGCATCTGGTTCCTTCATGTGTGCGGTTAGCACAGAAGAGTTCCAAAGCAAGCACAACCCTAGTGAGGGTAATAGTTTTCTGTGTACAGCGCGACTCTGTGAAGCAATAGAGGTCGCTTACATTTCACACGGGGTGAGGTTAACCCACGTGTGGGCTCAGTGTCCATCTGCCATTACTTAGCAGCAGGTATCTCTGCACGGTGGACCCCAGGCTGCGAAAGCACATCGTATCTATCTCTGTTTACTCGGTGTGTTCCTGTGTTCCGCTAGCCCTAACACACGTAGCTCACAGAAAGTAGACCATGCACATTAAAAAGTTAATATTTTTCCAATAAAATGATGATTTAGCCACCCATTTGTAATTTTCACAATGAATGATAAGAAAAAATCCCCATAATTTGTTGCACAATTTTTCCTGCATACGCCAAAGCCCCTTGTTGTCAGTAACTCCTAATTGGGCATAAAAGAGGTAATCAATGAAGAGGCGATAGTATTTTATTTGTTTGGTATACATCTTAGACATAATCAGCTATAGGGACTCGAATTTTCCCATGAGCAGATTAACGGAACTAGGCTCTACCTGAGTGCCCATTGCTGTGCTGAACCTCTGGAGATATAGCTCAACTTGGAATGAAAAGAGATTATGTCTTAGAATGAACTTTAAGCCATTCAACAGAAATGTTTTTTGTTCTGACTTTATAGCAGGGTGAGTGGAGAGGTAGTGGTTTATTTCCTCCAGACCTAGATTGTACTCTTATAGAAAAAGTTCAATGTAATAGGAAAAAGGGAGCTCGTGAGTGAGCTTATCCCTGAAATTATAGGGTGCCCAGGGGGATTTTTTTGATATTTGTGCACCTTGGTTAAATGATAAAAAATTGTCCGAAATGGAGCTGAATTTCTTTAAAAAATGTTTTTCTTTCTTATTATTTGGAATCTGAATGCATATTCAATTAATTGTTTTATTTCACATTGATCCAAAGGATTTATGGAAATTTTGGTGTAGTATTTTTTGCCTGAAAGAATCATCAATGCCTCTTTCACATAGTGCGCCCTGCCTTGTATCACCAGCCTCTACCATGTCTGCTTGTCTAATTACTATGCTTGCGTTTGTCTGTAGTGTTTTTAACACTCTCCTCTCTCTTTTGTTCAAATTATCAATATTCTCCATATTTGCATCTAACCTCTCTAATTCTTCCATTAACAAGGAATAAAAAGTCTCCATATGGTGACACATATGATGTAAAGGGTAGAAACTGGATTGAGATTGAACCTCTTGATGAGTGAATTTGTCTTGTGTGGAGATATTTGTACCTCAGTTTATATTTTTTTCCATATAAAAATGTCTGTTTATGGTTATTTTCCAATTAATTTGTTCATATCAAGAAATAGACAGTAGTTGCCTGCATTTTGTGTAGGACAGAAGTTTAGCTGTTTTTGTAAAAGTGCTACTTTTTTTCTTGTCAGTGTATATTTTGAGAGGTTACATTTTTTGGTAGCTTTTTCATTTTTCTTGTTGGAATTGGCCTCTTCCGAAAATAACTTTTTCTCATTCCTCCTCATCTACCTCTTGACCTTTCTTTTTTTTTGCGTGTAATGAGATGAGGTCATGGGGCGAAGTCATTTTTTATTGTATTGTGAGGAACAAGTGGTATATGAACTGGATTGTTTACTGTCAGGGGAGGATGATGAGGTTGCAAAGATGGGGGCAGTTTAGTTCCCAGCTTTAAAAAATATGTATTGGAGGCTGTGCTAGATGGGGATGGAGGGGGATGAGTTGGTAGGAGAGAATGGTTTGGCGGATGGAGAATGTAAATCAGAGGGTTGTTGGAGAATAGTAGTCTGCGTGGAAGATTGATATGAAAAATCATATACTGTCAGTTCACTGAGGTCCAAAAGCAAGTTGATGGCGAGGGCTGTGAATTCTGTGTAATGTCTGAAGGAACCATTGTGAAACAAGGTGAAAGACAGTAGATGTGGATTGGGCTAAGAATCAGGAACAGTTTTGGACCTGTGGGGGATGGTGTGGTAACTGATCCAAGCCTGAATGAGACCTCGGAGAGGTCTGTGATTTAGGGAGGACTACCGCGGGGTCAGAGTGGTGTTGTGAGGGGCTGGATAGTGTAACCTCCTGGTGGTTGTCATGGGTATTGGACCTGAATGTAGTGGAGTGACCACTCCACAAGGTGTAACGTGAATAAGATGGAGTGAAGGTTCTGAAATGTTTCACTAAGTTGTATGGTCTGGGGAGTTTTAGTGGCCCCTGCTCTTATTGTTGGATACTGGTTTATTTTTACCACGGCCCATATGAAATCCATTGGGATTCATATCCCATTTTATTTTATTAGCTTTCCTTTCTGTCAAACTCCTTTTCAAAGCGTTCAAGTCTGGTTGTAACCACCACATTTGTCCCTTTATATGAAGGTGAGGATTTCAAGGTCAAGGGTAATGACCAGCACAATTGGGACCTAAAACTTAACTTTTAATAATCATTTTAAAAAGTCTTCAATCGGACCAAATCTATAAAACACATAAAAAACAAACAAAAATAACACCCTCTTCGGGTACTGCCATATACCATATGTAATGAATACGTATATCTTGGTACAAATGTTTAATTAGAAATTTTGTAGAAGATTCCTGGTGTACACGTAGTGTTGATGCACCCTATTAATCTATCCACATTCAGAATAGCTTTTGAAAGACAATATATACAAAAGATGCTGACCACAAGTGTTTTCCCTATTTGGAGGTGGCTAGTTCAGCCAAGATATTCTCACATTGTGTGGTGGCTGCACTGGATAACTCTCTGCATTGGGTGATCAGATGTTTCATTAGTCCTACAGAACAAAGGTTCAAATGCTCAACACACTCCCTGATAAATACTTGATCCCTTTGAAAGATGGCTGGACTATTCAATGTTAAACCTTTTGGTATCTGTTTCTGTAGTCCACAAATTTCCAGGAAGTCAGCAGCCAGTTGATGCTTGATCTCCATTTTCGTTTGTTTTGATTTTGCATCTCCATAATATTAGAGCTATAACTTTTCTATTTTCAGCCAACAAAGACATTGGAGTGCTTGTTTTTTGTGGGATTACTTGAATTTGTAATTAGTACCATTTGAGGTTGTATATCATTTTTTTCTATGCTGATAGCAAATTATAAATTGTTTTTTTTGTATTTATATGCCATTCACCATACATTAAGATTGAACCTACAACTTTATTCTTTGGGTCAGCACTAGAGTTGAACAACTTTTACTTTTTTAGGATCGAGTCGGGTTTCGCGATACCCGACTTTGTCAAAATTCGGGTCGGGTGAAATCGGCCGATTATTGCGAAAAGTCGAGGGACGACCGAAACACGAAACCCAATGCAAGTCAATGGGGAATCAAAGTCGGCAGTGAGTGGAGGACAGGAAAACACCTACAGTGCCCATTTTAATGCCAAAAACATCAATTCGTATTACTGAAGCTTGTCAATCTTAATTTACTTTATAATAATAGTTAGGCATTGAAAACAGGGGGTCATTTGGCTAAAGTTGTGGGGGGGTAGGGCTGGCTCGAGATTTTCGTGGGCCCAGGAAACGCGGAATTCGTCACAGCGGTGGAGCAGGGAGAGGTAACTATTTCAACTTTGCAAGTGCTGTGATCCTGAGCAAGCAAGGGGGCCCACTAATTGGCACTGGCACAGGGCTCCTCATAGTACGGCGGTGTGTTTGATGGCAGGCGGCGCCACCCACTGCCAGAGACACTTTTGCGTACTATGAGGGGCCCTGTGCCAGTGCCAACAAGTATGCCCCCCACCTGATGAAGGAACCTGCACTTTCATCTGCACCTTCCTCTTTGTCCCCGTGTAAGGTGGTATAGTATGCGGGAAGGGGAACCTGTCTTTGAGCAGGGTCAGATTCTGGCTGTGCAGAGTGCAATGGGAATGTAGTGGTCTGGGTCAATGTACCAGCAGACTCATCTAGCAGTGGCTGGGCAATGGGCAGGATGAGGAGGAAACACAGATATAGGCCCAAAATAAAAAAGTAGGCTAAAAGCAATTCAAAATTGGTAACAGGAGTACACAGGCAGCATTGCTTTATTCAGTGGAGGACAACTGTAATAAGTGGCTCAGACAGACTTAGTAGGCCTAAAATAAAAAAGTAAATTTACCCATTCAGATGGAGACGTTTATTCTCAGCGAGGTAAGGCGAGTGTAGGACCTGGTATAAGAGAGATGCCGTAAAGGGGCTACCAGGTACACATAAAATTGGCCATTTTTATGCGCTAAACGCTCTCATTTTTCATATTTCTAGTGCAGTAATGCAGTTCAAATTTCGTTTTTCAAGTTTGTATGTTCTAGCGCTGCAGTGTGCTGCCTTATTTACTTAATTATTTAAAATGAAAAAGTAGGCTAAATGCAGTTCAAAATTGGTAACAGGAGTACACAGGCGGCATAGCTTTGTTCAGCGGAGGACAACTGTAATGAGAGGCTGACACAGTTACTAGGCCCAAATAAGTAAGTAGGCTAAATGCAGTTCAAAATTGGTAACAAGAGTACACAGGCGGCATTGCTTTGTTCAGTGGAGGAGGACAACAGTAATGAGTGACTCAGACAGACTTAGTAGGCCTAATATAAAAAAGTAGGCTAAATGCAGTTCAAAATTGGTAACAGGAGTACACAGGTGGCATTGCTTTGTTCAGTGGAGGACAACTGTAAGGAGTGGCTGACACAGTTACTAGGCCCAAATAAGTAAGTAGGCTAAATGCAGTTCAAAATTGTTAACAGGAGTACACAGGCGGCATTGCTTTGTTCAGTGGAGGAGGACAACTGTAATGAGTGACTCAGACAGACTTAGTAGGCCTAATATAAAAAAGTAGGCTAAATGCAGTTCAAAATTGGTAATAGGAGTACACAGGTGGCATTGCTTTGTTCAGTGGAGGACAACTGTAAGGAGTGGCTGACACAGTTACTAGGCCCAAATAAGTAAGTAGGCTAAATGCAGTCCAAAATTGTTAACAGGAGTACACAGGCGGCATTGCTTTCTTCAGTGGAGGAGGACAACTGTAATAAGTGGCTCAGACAGACTTAGTAGGCCTAAAATAAAAAAGTAGGCTAAATGCAGTTCAAAATTGGTAAAACAGGACTAAACAGGTGGCCTAGCTTTGTTCAGTGTAGGACAACTGTAATGAGAGGCTGACACAGTTAGTAGGCCAAAATAATAAAGTGGGCTAAATGTCTGCCAAAAAATTGTTCATGAATAAACAGGTGGCATAGCTAGGTACAGGGGTGTGCTCCTCTGCTGAGTAGCAGACAGTGGTAGTTGGTGCAAAGTATTAACTGGTCTAAACGGAGGCCAGGGCCCCTGTATATTTTTACTATCATCTATCATTTCAACAAATTTGTATTAGCAGTGCCATTGAAGGCTTTAACAGCACAGACTACACAGTGGTGGAGCAGGGAGAGGTAAGATTTGCAAGTGGTAGAGCACTGTTTGAGCTGGGGGGAACACTCTCTCGTGGGCGACGGTACTGGCACAGGGCCCCTCACATTACGACAGTGTGTCTGACATTGGTTGTGCAACACCACCATCAGAGACACTACATTGTACTATCAGGGACCCTGTGCCAGTGCCATCACCCAAGAGTGGGCACACCCACCTGTCCAGGCAAACGGCACTCGCACGGGTGCTTGCGCCAAGTGGTGACCACGGCCTGTGGTGGGAGTCAGCCCATTTAGGGAGGAATAAAAATGGCCTATAGTGGACATTCAGTAGCTGCAAATGGAGGAATTGGAGCAGTCAGTAAGAGGAGGTCAAAAGCAAGACATTTTTCAGGCAAGCTACGTGTCCGCATGGGAAGGTGGGGCAAAATAATTTGAAATCCATGATTGGTTCATTTTAATGAAAGTTAGATCATCAACATTTCTAGTAGCCAGACATGAGAATACTCTTTCTGATAGCACACTAGCAGCTGGGCAAGCGGGCTCCTGTAATGCATATTCTGCCAATTCAGGCCAGGTGTCTATTTTAGATGCCCAGTAATCAAAGGGGAATGACCTGTGAGGGAGAACATCGATAAGGGAGGAAAAATAGTTCGTAACCATACTGGACAAATGCTGTCTCCTGTCACTTTGAATCGATGCAGCAGTACCTATCGTGTCTGCGGTCATTGCAAAATCACTCCACAACCTGGCTATAAAACCCCTCTGTCCAACGCCACTTCAGATTTGTGCAACTCTAACACCTCTGCCATGTTGCCCCCTACAGCTCATGTGAGAACCATCACCGCCGCTGTGTGCTGGGAATGCCTGAACCAAACGGTCTACAAAAGTTGCTTGTTTGGTAGCCAATATTTGCTCAAGGTTCTCATGTGGCATGATATTTTGTAATTTTCCTTTATATCGTGGATCCAGGAGGCAGGCCAACTAGTAATCGTCATCGGTCATCATTTTGATAATGCGGGGGTCCCTTTTTATGATACTCAAGGCATACTCAGCCATGTGGGCCAATGTTCCAGGTGTCAATTTACTGCTTGTGCTGGGTTGAGGAGCACTTTCTTGCAAATCAACATCACTTGTGGCCCGCAGAAACCCTGTACCTAACCTTGCAACGCCACCAGTTTCTATTGAGAAGCATCCTCCTACCATAAATATTCATCCCCATCATCCTCTTCCTCCTCCTCGTCCAGGAAAGTTCCCTAAGCAGATAATGGCTGAGTGTCATCAAGGCTTCCCTTTTCCTCAGCTGCAGACGCCTGCTCCTTAATGTGCGTCAAACTTTGCATCAGCAGACGCATTAGTGGGATGCTCATGCTTATGATGGCGTCGTCTGCACTTACCAGCTGTGTGCATTCCTCAAAACACTGAAGGACTTGACAGAGGTCTTGTAGCTTCGACCACTGCATACCAGACAACTCCATGTCTGCCATCCAACTGCCTGCCCGTGAATTTGTATCCTCCCACTAATAAATGACAGCACGCCTCTGTTCGCACAGCATCTGAAGCATGTGCAGTGTGGAGTTCCACCTTGTTGCAATGTCGATTATTAGGCAGTGCTGGGGAAGATTCAGGGATCGCTGATGGTTCAGCATACGGCTGGAGAGTACGGGCAACCGGCGGATGTGCGAGCAAAGCCTTCGCACCTTCAGGAGCAGGGCTGGTAACTCCAGATAATTTTCCAGGAAGCACTGCACCACCAGGTTCAAGGTGTGAGCCAGGCAAGGTATGTGTTTCAGTTCTGAAAGGGCTATGGCAGCCATAAAATTCCTTCCGTTATCACTGACTACCTTGCCTGCCTCAAGATGTACCCTACCCAGCCATGACTGAGTTTCTTGCTGCAAGTACTCGGCCAGTACTTCCGCAGTGTGTCTGTTGTCGCCCAAAAACTTCATTTCTAACACAGCCTGCTGACGCTTACCACTAGCTGTTCCATAATGCGACACCTCGTGTGCAACACTGGCAGCTGCGGATGGAGTGGTCGTGCGACTGTGCTCTGTGGACGAGCTTTCGCTTCTGGAGGAGGAGGAGGAGGGGTGGTGAACGCCTACAGCCAACTGTTTCCTAGACCATGGGCTAGGCAGAACTGTCCCACTATGGCTGTCCCCTGTGGACCCTGCATCCACCACATTAACCCAGTTTGCCGTGATGGACACGTAACGTCCCTGGCCATGCCTACTGGTCCATGCATCTCTTTTGAGGTGCACCTTTATACTGACGGATTATCTCAGTGCATGGACAATGCGGTCTTTGACATGCTGGTGGAGGGCTGGGATTGCTTTTCTCGCAAAGAAGTGTCGACTGGGTACATCATAGCGTGGTACTGCGTAGGCCATCAGGGCTTTGAAAGCTTTGCTTTCAACCAACCGGTAGGGCATCATCTCTAACGAGATTAGTCTAGCAATGTGGGCTTTCAAACCCTGTGTACGCGGATGAGAGGATGAGTACTTTCTTTTCCTAACGAGAGTCTCTTGTAGGGTGAGCTGGACTGGAGAGCTGCATATGGTGGAACTAGCGGGGGTGGTGGTGGACTTGGCAGATTGAGAGAGGGTTGGTGATGGTATTTTTGATGTTGACCTACATACAGTGTTTCCTACCAAGAACCATGTGATTCCCTGACTGCTTTGGCCTTGCAACGATACCTCCATATTTCCTGCTGGTGGTGTCCTAACCGGTGGGCTTACAGTGTGGAAAGCAATGTAGCGTTGCTGACTACCTTCATCCTGAGCATGTGCACCAACGATACGGGACGTTTGGTAGTTAGTCCATGCTTGCAAGTGCATGCTGGTTAAATATCTAAGCATGCACGTTGTATTTAAATTTTGGAGATTCTTCCCTCTGCTAAAGGTCTTTGAGCATTTCTTACAGATAACTTTGCACTGATCATTCGGATCTTGGTTAAAAAATTCCCACACTGCACTCTTCCTACTATGGAATACCTTTTCAGGCATTGTACGCTGTGCTACTTTCACCGGATGGCCATGCTGTCCAAAAACTGTTTGTGGTTTTTTACCAAATGTTTTGGGCCAGATACGGGCCTGCCAGATGAAAGCTGTTGCAATGTAGATAGCTGCTGCGGATCATCCTCCTCCGCTTCTGAGCTACTGGCAGCAGCACCCTCTTCCCCCAATGGCTGCCAATCTGGGTCAACAACTGGGTGATCTATCACCTCCTCTTCAATGTCATGTGCACCTTCCTCTGTGTCACCGTGTAAGGTGCTATAGCGTTCGGGATGGGGCACCATAGTCTCATCAGGGTCAGATTCTGGCTCAGTACACTGCGAGGGCAATGTAGTGATCTGAGTCAATGGAACAGCATAATAATCTAGCTGTGGCTGTGCATCTGTGCACTCCATGTTCGATTCATCTTGTAATGGGCTGTTAACAATTTCCCTCTCTAACCCAGGCACGGTATGTGTAAAGAGCTCCATGGAGTAAACTGTTGTGTCGCCTGCCGAATCCTTCACTTTTGGTTTGGGTGAAGGACACAAGGAAGCGACTTGTTCCTGACCGGGAACATCCACTGACGACTCGCTGCTTTTATATTTAGAACTTTCTGAAGAGGAGGCGAAAGAGCTAGAGGCTGAGTCAGCAAGGAAAGCCAAAACGTTTTCTTGCTGCTCCTGCTTTAAAAGCTGTTTTCCTACTCCCAGATAAGGGAGCCTTCGAGGCCTTGTGTAGCCAGACGATGATGCTGGCTCAACACCTCGAGCCTTTGGTGCTATTTTACTTTTCCCACTACCACCAGATGCTCCACCACCACCACCACCATCAGTACCAGCTGGCAACGATTGTCCACGGCCTCTTCCACCAGACTTCCTCATTTTTGGAAAAATCTAACAAAAATAACAACCGTTATATGGTACTGTAAAACAAGGTAGAAGTTGTATATAATCTTGTTGTGAATTTAAATCTCCTTTTTTTGCGGGGAGTCTGCACCAAAACTCAGGCCCAGTGTTTTACACTACACAATGTAAGTGGCAGAACGTGGCTGGAAGATATACGACAAACTAACAGAAATGACGTAGATCCACCTAGTGCCAATTTAAATCTCCCTTTTTTGGGGGGGAGACTGCAACAAAACTCAGGCCCAGTGTATTACTCTACACAATGTAAGTGGCAGAACATGGCTGGAAGATATACGACAAACTAACAGAACTGACGAGGATCCACTTAGTGCCAATTTAAATTTCCCTTTTTTTGGGGGGGAGACTGCAACAAAACTCAGGCCCAGTGTATTACACTACACAATGTAAGTGGCAGAACGTGGCTGGAAGATATATGACAAACTAACAGAAATGACGTAGATCCACTTAGTGCCAATTTAAATCTCCCTTTTTTGGGGGGAAGACTGCAACAAAACTCAGGCCCAGTGTATTCCACTACACAATGTAAGTGGCAGAACGTGGCTGGAAGATATACAACAAACTAACAGAACTGACGTAGATGCACTTAGTGCCAATTTAAATCTCCCTTTTTTGGGGGGGAGACTTCACCAAAACTCAGGCCCAGTGTATTATACTACACAATGTAAGTGGCAGAACTTGGCTGGAAGATATGCGACAAACTAACAGAACTGACGTAGATCCACTTGGTGCCAATTTAAATCTCCCTTTTTTTTGGGGGGGGGAGAATGCACCAAAACTCAGGCACAATGTATAACACTACACAATGTAAGTGGCAGAACGTGGCTGGAAGACATACGACAAACTAACAGAACTGACGTAGATCCACTTAGTGCCAATTTAAATCTCCCTTTTTTTGAGGGGGGAGACTGCACCAAAACTCAAGCCCAGTGTATTACACTACACAATGTAAGTGGCAGAAAGTGGCTGGAAGATATATAAAAAAATACAAAGGCTGTAGTACAATTGCAATCTCCCTACAATGATCTCAGGACAAGTATGGCAGCAATAAAAAGGACTGCTGCACACAAAAGAGTGGACAAATAAACAAGAGAACTGTGCAGAAAGGAGCAACAGGATTTTTGCTTTTAAAAAAGCAGTTGGTTTGCACAGCGGTGTACAAACAGCAATGCAGCTATCAGGGAGCCTTATAGGGCAGCCTAATAAGCTACAGAGCTGATGCACAAAAATATAAACTCCACTGTCCCTGCAAAGAAAAGGTGGTGTTGGACAGTGGAAATTGCTACAGCACAAGCAGTTTCGGGGCTTAATCTTCCCTCCCTAACTATATCCCTTCTTCTGATGAAGCTGCGGCAACCTCTTCCTATGCCACGATCGGCAGAAGTAAGATGGCGGTCGGCGTGCACGCCCCTTTGTAGCCCCTGTGACGCCGCAGAAAGCAAGCCGATCACTGTCATGCCCTTCTCTAAGATGGTGGGGACCGAGACCTATGTCATCACGCTGCCCACACTCTGCGTCCTCCTTCCTTGGCTGAAAAATGGCGCTGTAAACGTCATACGAAATGCAACTTTGGCGCGCTGATCGCCGACCTCATGGCCGATCCCACACTAGGATCGGGTCGGGTTTCACAAAACCCGACTTTGCCGAAAGTCGGCGATTTTTGAATTTGTCTGATCCGTTTGGCTCAACCCTAGTCAGCACAAATATTTTGGTACGAAATTTACATTTTTTTTAATCTTTTGCACAGTAAAACATTGTTTATATATCACCCTATTCTAAGATCCATAACTTTTTACTTTCCTGCTGATATCGCTTGGTGAGTGCTTGTTTTTGTAGGACAGGATTATGTTTTCAGTAATGCCATTTTGTTTTTTATCAATACCTTTTATTCCACTTTTTGCACAGCAGAATGATGAAAGAACAGCTTTTAAGCTATGCTTTTAATTTGCTTATTTTTACAGTTTTCATTGCAGAAGTTAAACAGTGTGACACTTTTGTAGATTGAGTCTTTCTGTGTATGAAATTGATATGTGTCATTTTTAGTTTATTTTAGTTTTTTAAAACATATATTTTTTTTTTAACCAAAAAGTTTTTTGGTGATTTTCATGTTTTTTTGTTTTTTTAAATCTTTTTTTACAATTTTTGTCCTAGCTGCCATATATAATCGTGTATAAGTCGACCTGAATATAAGCTGAGGCACTTAATTTTGCCCCCAAAAAATAGGAAAACTTATTGACTAGAGTATAAGCTGGGTATGTATTGTCCACTCATCCCTATCCTGGAAAGCATGGCTCCCCATCTATGTCCTTGTATGCATGGCTCCTCATTCCTGTCCTTGTATGCAGGTAACCCCTTCTCTGTCCTTGCGTGCATGGCTCCCCATCCCTGTCCTTGTATGCATGTTTCTATAAAAGAAAATCCTACTTACCTTCCCTGCACGCCCTCACTTCATCTCATTCCGGTGCCAGCAGATCTTCTGGCCTAGAGATCACATGTCCGCGCTCATTAAGGTAATGAATATTCACTCCATGCCTATGGGAGTGGAGAGGGGTTAATATTTATTACCTTAATGAGCGGGCGCCCTTGATAGCCCAGCCGCTGCTGAAAGCCAGCGGCTGCGACTGTAACTGTGCGCGCTATAAGAGAAATGAATATTCACTGCCAGTGCAGTGAATATTTATTTCTCTTTAGCAGCGGGCACAGGCTTTAGCCGCAGCCTGCCTCTGTCACCTGCTGCTCCACCACTCCCCCTCCCCCGCTGTCTTCTGGGACAATGACTTATGTATAAGCTGAGGGGGGCAGCTTATCCATGAATATATACAGTATTTAATTATTTTCTTAGTCCCTCTATGGCACTTGACCATTTTTCTAGTCTGATCACTATACTAGACCTGCAGGATATTACAGCTGTCAGCATTACACTGTTTGGAGGCCTGTTAGATCCTATTTATTGCAGACCCACTGTACCTGGCAGACAGGGAAGTAATTATTTGACTTCTGGTTGCTATGACAACCATCAGCACCCCACAATCATGCTGTAGGAGGCAATGGGGCATGGCATCTGCAGGATTAAATAGCCAGGGACAGTGCTGGTAGCTAAGTTAAGCTTCTGCGGTTATCACGCCAGGTGCACCTCCTGTACCCACACAATCATTTACCAGTACATTCATTTGAAGGAACACCTCAGCAAATAGGATAATCCGACATATCCAATGTCAGGAAAGGGTCACAGAAGTTGTCTTTGCATCAATTATGAATCTATATTCATTTTTATTTATGTAATTATTTGCTTGAAATAAAGCATAGAATTAATTAAACGATTTGGAAACATGTGTTAATAGAAAATACTAAGGTTATAATATCAAATTGTTCAGTTTTAAGACCCTATGTTGTATGTTCTGCTGTTCACTTTAAATACAAGTTTTGTATAAAGTCATGGACAACACTGCAATGATTATATTATGGTTTTATTTACCTCTAGATAGATGAACAGAAACATTAAGGGTTTTTGACACTCACCAGAGCAGTGGACGGATGCTGGTTATGTAGTCTGCGAATAAATCAGACCCAGACTTGGTGAGATCATACCTCTAGTTGCAGATGCTTGTAATGTTTAATGCATCCAAATAACTGCTGGTTTTGGCCACTATCTATCCTGTATCTGTATAGTACAGTATATTCAGACATACATACCATATAATAACCTATAGGTATCAATACATTTATTCAATGTCTATAATGTTTATTAAGGTGGATTAGCCTTGCTTTAAAACCATATCACATTTCCCAATAATTAAATAATTATTTTTTTTAAACTTCCAGTTGACGATATTAGCACCATCCCAATATGCACCGTATACAGTATGAACTACACTGCAGGAGTTGTGTTCCTGCAAGCCACCATTCCTATACTTCATGACGATCATGCAGGCTCACCCGAGCACCGCCACAATCAAATGCGGGTGATAGCTCTATTTGAGTGCTGTATCACTGCAGCAATGCCACGATCAGTGCTGGCACTGATCATGGACATTTAACCCCTCTGATGTCGCTGTCAATAGTGATGGCGACATCAATGGGCTTCACAGAGGGAGGGAGCTCCTTCTCTGCTCCCATTAGCACAAAGCTAAAATATGGCCGCAGTATCATCAAGAGATGGTGGCCTGTGAGCTCCTTCTCAGAGCAAGTGCTGACATGCCTGCTCCCTTCATGCGCAACACTGATCTGATGCTAAAGCATTGCAGAGAATTAGATCAGTGATCAAGGCAGGGAAAGTTTATGTCCCATATTTGGGCAAGGTAAAAAAAAGTTAACAAAAAAAGTTTAAAATTTTAACAAAATTTATGACGAAAATCACAAAATAAAAAACAAAAATGTATAAAATTCTGTGAGAAACATGTGGTGTCAATCTGACCCACTGCATCTGAACTTCAATATGACGCTTCTTACTTTCTGATCTTTGCACTGTGCCTCAAAAGTTGTTTTCCCCACATATGCTTATCGGTGTACTCAGGAAAGATTGCACAACAAATTTCTCCTGTTATCCTCGTGAAAATAAAAAAATGGGGCTAAAATAATATTTTTGTTGGGAAAATGTGATTTTTTTATTTTCATGGCTCAATGTTATAACCTTCTGTGAAGCACCTGGGAGTTCAAGGTGTTCAACATACATCTAAATACATTCCTTGAGTGGTCTAGTTTACAAAATGGGGTCTCTTGTGGGGGGTTACACTGTATAGGTACATCATTGGGCTCTCCAACGGCATCTGCTAATGATTCCAGCAAATCTTACATTCAAAAAGTCAAATGACGCTCCTTCCGAGCCCTGCTGTGCACCCAAACAGTAATTTTCTCCCACATATCAGGAATTGGTGTACTCAGGAGAAATTGCAGAACAAATTGTATGGTTCAATTTCTCCCATTACCCTTATGAAAATGCAGAATTTGGGGCTAAAAAACATCTTTGTGGGTAAAATGTGATTTTTTTTATTTTCACGGCTCAACGTTATAAAATGACACTGGTCAGAATCATAAAAATTGTCATGGTCATTAACATGAAAACGACCTTAGGCGATGAAGGGGATAACAAGTTACAGCCGTAAGCCCAATTTTAGATTCCTTAATATCATTACCATCGCAAGCGGTACCATAATTAATAGTTGATAGTCATAGCTCACCTCCTCCCCATTCGAGCTTAGGTCTCAGAGCAGGCGCAGAACTCTCTCCCACAGATGTCAATGAGTTATCTACAGATCACAGGTTCTCTGGTCGGTATGGCTGTTCTAAAGCATAACTCTGAATGTTGTTGTTGCTCTCCTGTGGTTGTGCTTGCCTCATAGATATCAATTTTAATAGTACTTTGCATGTGTTACAAGTAGTGTTGAGCATTCCGATACCGCAAGTATCGGGTATCGGCCGATACTTGCGGTATCGGAATTCCGATACCGAGATCCGATATTTTTGTGATATCGGGTATCGGTATCGGAAGTGTAAAATAAAGAATTAAAATAAAAAATATTGTTATATTCACCTCTCCGGCGGCCCCTGGACATCAGCGGGAGGATCCGGCGTCCGGCACGGCTTCTTTCTTCAAAATGCGCGCCTTTAGGACCTGTGGTATGACGTCCCGGCTTCTGATTGGTCGCGTGCCGCCCATGTGACCGCCACGCGACCAATCAGAAGCCGCGACGTCATTCCTCAGCTAAAGTCCTAGAATGAGCGCCTTTTAGGACCTGAGGAATGACGTCGCGGCTTCTGATTGGTCGCGTGGCGGTCACATGGGCGGCACGCGACCAATCAGAAGCCGGGACGTCATTCCACAGGTCCTAAAGGCGCGCATTTTGAAGAAAGAAGCCGTGCCGGACGCCGGATCCTCCCGCTGATGTCCAGGGGCCGCCGGAGAGGTGAATATAACAATATTTTTTATTTTAATTCTTTATTTTACACTTTAATACGGATCCCAGGGCCTGAAGGAGAGTTTCCTCTCCTTCAGACCCTGGGATCCATGAGGATACATTCCGATACTTGATGTCCCATTGACTTGTATTGGTATCGGATATCGGTATCAGCGATATCCGATATTTTTCGGGTATCGGCCGATACTATCCGATACCGATACTTTCAAGTATCGGACGGTATCGCTCAACACTAGTTACAAGTAATTATTGCTAATAGATCACTATCCAGAAGGAAGAAAGAAAAGCGGGTAATCCAGATCCAATTCAAATTAAGTGTTTTATTTAATTAAGTATTCAAATTAAGATTTTATTATCAAATGGATCTCAATAGCCTTTTTCTACAAGCTAAAGAGCTGTGTGGGGCATGTCTGGTGTTTCATCTATAGAGCTAATAGTTAAACATCAGTCCAAACACCTTTGCAAATCACTGGTTTGTGGGAAAAAATTGTAGCCCTGAAAAGATCTAAGTGGTTCAGAATTAATTTTTTTTAGCCCAGGCATATAAGTTTTTCATTAACTGTACAATGAGATGTCAACAAGGCATTGTTGCTTTTTCTGGTGTCAGTTTTTGATATGTTAATAGGTCTAAGACTAGAGTCACAGGAACTTGTATTCTCTCATCCAAGAGTATAAGGTCAATCATGCATCTCACACTCTTATCAAACTCTGATCAAATTTTATATGAGTGTCAGCATAGAGAGATTTGATTCTCCCATATGAGAAAATGGAAAGAAAATGTCTCCATTGTCTCCATTCTGTCAGTCTACGAAAACTGACTGCACCCAGATGTCATCTCAATGCAGTCTGATGTTTTCCTACAGACTTATTGACTTACATGGCTCAGTGTGATTTGAATATTGGATCAAACTTAAGCATGCTGTGATTTTTTTTTCCTTGGGCTGGCTCTGTCCGAGGAAAAAATCTGAAATGTGCACAGTCCCATAACTAACACTAGTCTGAGTGTGATCCTATGTTTTGTCAGCTCATACCTGGAGCGATAATACAATCGTCTGCACATGTCCTAAACCAAATTTATGGGAAAAAAATGTCGCTATTCTCCCTCTAGTAGGATTGTGGAGTAGAAAATGGAAAAATAGCTCTAAACATAAGTGTTCTACTTAAAAACATGACAAATTTATCCCATATATATTGACACTTTAACACGTCGGTGCATGCAAAGTCAACGTAACCTCCAGCAAAACTGATTTAAAAATGCCTCTATGGATAACTACTCCTTCTGTTTACCTTTTACTGTTCTTATTACCACTTTTAAAAGCCCCCTAAAGAATAAAATGCTGTTTAGTGACGTCATAGTGATGTCACCCCTGCCGCCAGTGTTTTCTATCTGCACATTACAGTAGCATCTACTGACAAGCAGAAGAGAACCTAATACAAAAATATTTAAATCCTTAAAAATATATATTTAATTAATAATAATAATCTGCTCCTTATTTGTCATGTGACATTTGAATGACATAAATTACAACTGGCCATATGTTTTACATTCCCCTCCCCCACTATGTGCCATTGGGCAGGTCCATACAATACTGCTCAAACAAAGCTGCAATTGTGGTATCATCATTAGTTTTTTTTTTACAGGTCTGTGCATCAATGTAAAAGGAGGGAATGACTGGGCTTTTCTATAAGGAAGTATTGGAATATAAAATATATTTTCATACTAGACAATTTTGCAGTTTCTTTTGTAATTTATTGGAAGCCATTACAAATAGGGTTGGACTGCAAATCTCCAAATAGACGTGTAAGACTTAGGCTCGCCAAGATAAAAATGTGTTTCCCTATCTCTCCACATGTTTAGAATGGCTTGAATGAACAGTGGGATATCCTTAATTTGGAGGAAAACGAAGGGACAGATTTATCAATTGTGGCACTAATTACTATTTTAGCCACTGCTCTCATAAATATGTTAATCGCAACGGCTGTTCTGTGCAGTGTGACTAAGCCAAGAAATGGCGGCCTGCAAGCAATGGAAATAATTATGCTTTTTTGGCTTTTTCCAGTACTTTCTATTGGTAGGCATCCACGTTACATAGCATTGTTTCTTTAATATTCATTAATTCATAGGCCTGTGTATATATATCTATAAATCTACATGCAGATAGATAGATAAATAGATAGATAGAGAAAGATATATATACAAACATATATATATATATACATATACACACACACGTATATATATATATATATATATATATATATATACAGTATATTTCAGTAAATGTATTTGATGAAATTTTAACTAGATAATCATTTATGCTGAAATTGACAATAGGGTTTTCTTTTTAATAGTTTTCTGTGAATTACCGAATTTTAAAAGATCTATTGCCCTCAAAATACTGGAAAATTAAAATGGATAAATCATGCTGAAATGGCTATTCCCTGGTGAAAAACATTCTTACATTGGCTTTTTATTCCGTTTAATATTACACATGTATATCACACTGTTTTCAACTAATATGCATTAGCAATCTACTAAAGTGTTACTCCAAATAACAGAGAATAAAACAATGATTCCTAAAATATAGCACGGAAAATAAGAAAACAATTTAGTAGTAATATAAACATGCATGTACCATAATTTTTATTAAAGTATCCACAGATACATATGCTAATTTAAGACCAAACTTAAAATCTAATATTTAGTTGAAGTAGTAATGTTTAATTTACAAAAAAGCATATAACAAGAAAGTATATATTAATAGAGTATTCTTATCCTAGACACTTTTGGCTTATCTACAGGACATACTACACCATAATTGTCTGATATATACAGTTCCCACCGTATAGGATGATCTCTAGAAACATTTCTTCCTCTAACATGGGTGTTCTAGAATCTACACTACGGTTCCAAAGTTTAGGGTCACCCAGACAATTTTGTGTTTTCTGTGAAAACTCATAGTTTTATTAATCAAACAAGTTGCCAAATGAATTGAAAATCTAGTCCAGTCATTGACAAGGTTAGAAAAAAAGATTTTTATTGAGATAATAATTTTCTCCTTTAAACCTTGCTTTCGTCAAAGAATGCCCCTTTGCAGCAATTACAGCATTGCAGACCTTTGGCATTCTAGCAGTTAATTTGCTGAGGTAATCTGGAGAAATTTCACCCCATGCTTCCAGAAGCCCCTCCCACAAGTTGGTTTGGCTTGATGGGTACTTTTTGCATACCATACGGTCAAGCTGCTCCCACAACAGCTCAATGGGGTTGCGATCTGGTGACTGTGCTGGCCACTCCATGACAGATAGAATACCAGCTGCCTGCTTCTTCCCTAAATATTTCTTGCATAATTTGGAGGTGTGCTTTGTGTTGTTGTCCCGTTGTAGGATGAAATTGGCTCCAATCAAGCACAGTTCACTGGGTATGGGATGGTGTTGCAAAACGGAGTGATAGCCTTCCTTATTCAATATCCCTTTTACCTTGTACAAATCTCCCACTTTACCAGCACCAAAGCAACCCCAGACCACCACATTACCTCCATCATGCTTGACAGATGGGGCCAGGCACTCTTCCAACATCTTTTCAGTTGTTCTGCGTCTCACAAATGTTCTTCTGTGCGATCCAAACACCTCAAACTTGGATTTGTCTGCCCATAACACTTTTTTCCAATCTTCCTCTGTCCAATGTCTGTGTTCTTTTACCCATATTAATCTTTTCCTTTTATTAGCCAATCTCAGATATGGCTTTTTCTTTGCCACTTTGCCCTGAAGGCCAGCATGCCGGAGTCACCTTTTCACTGTAGACGTTGACACTGGCGTTTTGCGTGTACTATTTAATGAAGCTGCCAGTTGAGGACCTGTGAGGCGTCGATTTCTCAAACTACAGACTCTAATGTACTTGTCTTGTTGCTCAGCTGTGCAGCGGGGCCTCCCACTTCTTTTTCTACTCTGGTTAAAGCCTTTTTGTGCTTTCCTCTGAAGGGAGTAGTATACACTGTTGTAGGAAATCTTCAGTTTCTTGGAAATTTCTCGCAAGGAATAGCCTTCATTTCTAAGAACAAGAATAGACTGTTGAGTTTCACATGAAAGTTCTTTTTTCAGTCCATTTTGAGAGTTTAATGGAACCAACAAATGTAATGCTCCAGATTCTCAACTAGCTCAAAGGAAGGTCAGGTTTACAGGTTCTCTAATCAGCCAAACTGTTTTCAGTTGTGCTAAAATACTTGCACAAGGGTTTTCAAGGGTATTCTAGCCATCCATTAGCCTTCTTACACAGTTAGCAAACACAAATTACCATAAGAACAAAGGAGTGATGGTTATTGGAAGTGGGCCTCTATACACCTATGAAGATATTGTATTACAAACCAGACGATTGCAGCTAGAATAGTCATTTGCCACATTAACAATGTAAAGAGTGTATTTCTGAATCATTTAATGTTAGCTTTATTGGAAAAGACTGTGCTTTTCTTTCAAAAATAAGGACATTTCTAAGTGACCCTAAACTTTGGAATGGTAGTGTTCATACTGTACTGTTACTTTAAAAAGGAACATTATCTAATTTAAGCATGTTAAACTGGCAACCATAGAAAAGTTGATGAATCTCATCTGTATTGTGGAAATATTCGCTTGCAAAGTTTAGATGTTAATTTCCTCTTGAGCCAATGTGGATTAATAGAAATTCTTCACTCGGGTCATTTCCTTTTTTCCCAGTATGACATTTCCCCATCTTAATGCCCCAATACCAGGCATAGATCAGGACAGTGTACGTGTCATGCTTCTCACATCTTCCTGTACAGTCAGGTAATTACATTATGAACGGCATGACAGAGGAGAGCTGCAGTGTAATAGCAGCGTGTCATACAAAGTTCTGCAGCTATGCCAGATATCAAGGCATTAATCCACAATGGCTGGGATAGATCAAGAGTGATGTATATAATGCCACACAGTGCAACGCTTTTCCTCTCTCTGCACTCGTAATATCACCAAGTGAATGAGATTGCAGCATGAACTGGTTAGACATGTGTATAACTCATGTCACATTTCAATGAAAAAGCTGGTCGTATGCCTATAAGGGGGTTTTTTCTACTTTTTCCCCTATATGACACTGCCTGCTTATGATTGGGCAACAACGTATATGAGTAAAAGTAAAGGTTCCCAGTGTAGAATCTCTGTTAATGTCACCCAAGTTGAAGGAGGAAATTAACATCTGAGGCCGGTTTCACATTTGCGGTTGTGTCCGCAGCGTTTCTTCCGCAATAATCTGCATGCATTTTGTATTCCTATATTTAACATTAGGGATGCATGTGTCTGCTTTTGATTGCGTTTTGCCGCGTTTGGCGATGCAAGCTTCGTTTCGTCGTCTGCGTTTTGGCGTGGTAAACACTACATGTAGTAATTTAGAGGTGTCAATTTGCCGCCTAGACATGTATGCGGTTGTTAGCGGAAGAAATGCGGCAAAAAAAAACGCATTGCTGTCTATGTGAACGCATGCGACCGCAAGCACATACGTTTCCTTGCGTTCATGAACGCATGCGTTGCCACAGAGAAAAACATGTCTAGACACTGGTAAGCCACACCCCACATACAAGGTGATAAAGGGAGGGAGTGGACAGTTGCAGGTCACTACGCAGCAGACAGAGAAGCAGAGCAGACAGACCAAAGCACCTTGGAGAAAACAAGCCTCTGACCAATGTGAGTATATCCTAGCCAATGCCTTTATTTTCTATTTTCTGTCTCTACATGTCCTAATTTCTTCCATTTCTTTCTTTCTGCATGCATCAGAATCTTCTTCTGATGAGGAGCAACATCGTGGGCCTTCTCAAGCCAAACATGTCAGTGAAGTGAGTACTCACCTCCTCAGTTTGATTAGTATTCAGTGCCACATCTACACATATGACAATTTTTTTCTTATTTTTAGAGCACTTCTTCCACTGCAGCAGAGGGTGAGCAGGAGCAGCGGGGTCACGGTCGGGTGTCAAGGCGGCAGTGTGTAAGTATACCTGGCTGACTGTTTACTGTATCCTCACTTTAGTACTCTTGAATCTTCCTTTCTTTATTTTCTTCTTTCTTTACACTTTTCTTCTGGACTCCTTTTTATCTTGACTTTCATTATTCATGCCATTTCTCAGCCTCTGTTTTCTTTCTTTTCCTTATGTTAATGTATACAACATTTAATGTCTTCATTTATGTTTTAGGTTCCAGAACGGGATGAGGACCTCATTGACAACGATATCCTCATCTCCCTGGTCCATGAGCGAGTCCCGTTGTGGGACACCCGGGTTCCACAGCACTCGGACAACGTGAGGAGCCTTTGGAATGAGGTGGCCAAAGCAATGTGGGATTGCTGGGACAACGCCCCGACTTGGGTCAAAACTGCATTTTGTAAGTATTGCAATGCAGTGTGAAGTGGCAGAGATCTTGGCCGTGCTCACTACAACTGTGTGTGATGACAGAAACTCTCAGGAATTTCTCTCATCACACACAGTTGTGTGAGCACGGCCAAAAATCCATTGTCTAACCCTTATTTTTTGTTTTTTTCAACAGTGCTCAAAGTCAAAACACGGTGGCGTTCGATGAAGGACCGCTTCAACAAGGACCTGTGTCAAGAGAGCCATGTTCCCAGTGGTTCTGGAGCAAGGATCCGAAAGTATAAATACCATCGCATTCTGGCATTTTTAAGACCGGTCCTTGCACAGAGAACGTAAGTATTTCTCCTGTGCATTAGGTTGTGTTGTATTGCCATAATCTGTATGTTTCTATTCAACAGGAGTTGGCGTTTATTCAGTTTTTGGTATTATTTTTTTTTCCTTTGTTCACAGAATATGGAGCAGCACTGTTGACTCAGGTTCTGGAGCGGTCCTTCATCAGACAGCCAATGACCCGTCCCAGCCATCCTGCAGCGCTGCAGCAAGTGGGCCTGCCACACTACCTGGAGACCAGGAAGCTGGTCCATCAGGTGTTCCCCTTTCCCAGTCCTCTGCCCCTCTTTTTTTGGGCTCCTCCCGGCAGCAGCAGAGGGCATCAGACAGGTCACTCATGCCCGAGTTTTTGCACTTGAGCTCGGTTTTTCACGATGGACTCAAGGCTTTGGGTGACCGACTGGATACTGCCATTAGCCATATGAATACACGTATCCAGGACACCAAAATCCTTGACCAAGTAAAAGCCGACCTCCAGAGGCCAGCACATCATTTTTTTAACCAAATTGAACAGGGCATGTCGGAACACCTTACTCCTGATCTCCAGCTGAGTGTCATGCAGGCCTGCAATGCTGCTTACGTGCAGGCTATGCAGCAGAGTCGGTATTTTCAGCAGACAGTGGCGGCATATCCACCTGTGCCAACACAACACAATTATGTGTGGTTAATTGTGTATTTCGCTGCCGGCAACACACACCATGCGCCAAATAAAACACTGCGCCGCACACTTCATTTTTTGGCCACATCATAGCTCTAGTAGTTAGCAAGTACAACACTTTGTGTGTCTTTAGTATAGAGATATGAGGTGGACCAAAAAGTTATACTTGTATTTTCTCCATAATCTCTTCATTCTGCTTAGTCTGTGACTAGTGTTGCAGACTAAAGAGAAAATGGTGGCAATACAATGCAGAACTATACTCAACAGGTCAGGTTTCCAAAAACTCATTAGTTAGGACACCTGACCTGGTGAGTAGAGAAGTGCATTGTATAACCTCCTTTTTCTCTTCTGTGTACGTAATCTATTTCACACAACGTGAAGGGACGATGGCGGTCATACAAGGAATATCTATGCTCACCTGGACATGTGTCAGAAATAGTAGATTCATGAGGCTGTTATTTGTGTATCATGAATTCATTATTTCTGACACCTGACTTGATGAGTAAAGATCTGTTTTGCATTAAACAACCATTGTCTCTTCAGTCTGCGTCCAATGGATACTGCAGAACAGAATCAAGACGCAATGACGTCAATAACCTTACCACTAACAACCTGGCTGCCGTCACACTAGCAGTATGTGGTCAGTATATTACATCAGTATTTGTCAGCCAAAACCAGGAGTGGAACAATTAGAGGAAAAGTGTAATATTAACATATTTAGCACTTCTGCATTTATCACCCACTCCTGGTTTTGGCCTACAAATACTGATATAAAGACTTTGTTTGTAGAGGAAATACATAGGAGACACGGTCAAGATACCAAAAAATAAAGTTTATTAACAACAAATATTAGTAACATTTAAGAAAATAACTGGTACAGACAAAATCCCAACAGGACCTTTACACAACATTGTCCTGCCATGACACACGTCCAATATTTGATTATTTAAAGGCAGCAAATTGGTCCCACATGTGGCCAACTTCAGCAGTTGACCGCAGCGGGTGATGCTGTTAATCGGGCAATGGGTTTGCAACTGGTTCATCCAGTTCAATGTTGGGTCGCTCCTTAGCCATTATGTAATTGTGCAGAACCACACAGGCTTTGACCACCTCATTGACTGTCTCCATTTTTAGATTAATGGCTGTTGCAAGAATGCACCATTTGGAGACTAGAATCCCAAAGGTACACTCTACTGTTCTTCGGGCCCTGGTCAGTCTGTAGTTAAAAATCCTTTTAGTGTGGTTCAAGTCCCGACTGGAATATGGCTTCAGTAGTTTTTCACACATCTGAAAGGCCTCAACCCCAACCATAACAAATGGCATTGGTGGACCTTGAGTGTTGGGGAGAGGTCGTGGCCGTGGAAAATTAAAATTTTTGCCATGCACACGGTGGCCCATATCTGAGTTCTTAAAAGTTTGAGAATCGTTGCCACGGCCAAAAGCTCCAATGTCCATGGCGATGAAGCGACAGTCTGCATCGGCTATTGCCATGAGCACAACAGAAAAATATTTTTTATAATTGAAGAACTCCGATCCTGTTCTGGCTGGTTTGATAATGCGGATGTGCTTTCCATCCACCGCTCCCAAACAGTTGGGGAAATCACACACACTCCAGAATTTTTCTGCAATTCCAATCCACATGTCCAAGGTGGGTAGGGGTATAAACTCATCCCGGAGAACATTCCACAAAGCCCAGCAGGTGTCCGCAACTATTCCGGACAGGGTGGAAATTCCAAGCCAGTATTGGAAGTGGAGGGATGATAAACTCTCTCCAGTTGCCAGAAATCTGGAAGAAAATAATGAAAAAAAAATAAAAAAATCAATTCTATTTATGGTGTTGTTCTGCTAAAGACATAAAGGAAAATACAAAGAATACATGTCAGAACAACCAAAATTAGGATTGGCATTTGTTTAGAATTGTTACGTACCTTAATGTAACCAGCAGACATTCCTCTGGTGGAATCGCTCTACGGAGCTGGGTGTCCTGTCTCTGTATGGCTCCTTGGACACGAGCAAGTAAATCCCGGAACGAGTCTTGTGACATCCTTGTATATTCTGGGAATTTGTCCGGGTTTGCATTAAGCTCACCATAGAGCGCGTGATAGGCTCCACGTCTCTCACGTAGATCAATAATGGGGTGTCTCCAAAAACGCCTACGTCGTCTCCTTCTCCATCTTCCGCGATGTCTGTCTTGCTCCCAAGCAAACGCACAGGCAAGAAAAAGCTTGATGCTTAAATCCAGGTTGAAATAAAAGCTCTCCATGCAAAGATCCATCATGACACAGGATACAGTAGCACACTGTTAAGATTTCAGCAGTCATAGGGTCTATATATAGAGATCCCATAATACACACCCTCTGTAGTCACATTGGTGGTGTCTGGTTATCTAGATTTTTCTCCTGTAAAAGTTGTCACCATGCGCACCAAAAACGCAAACGCTGGAAAAAACGCATGGAAAAGCGTACAAACGCAGCATTTTTTAACCGCATGCGTTCCCGCATGCGTCTAAAAATCGCTGCGTTTGTACGTGTTTCTATGCATTTTTTCCTGCACTTGCGGATGCGGATAAAACGCTGCGGATTCTAACGCAAATGTGAATCTAACCTAAAATGGAAATGTTAGTATTTCACCTGTAAAGATAAGAAATAAAAAATAAAAATTATGTTTTACTCTCTCTTTCAATCACTTTTCCACAAGGTGGGCAGTTTAATATGCTCAAATTGGTAAAAATCCTATTTAGCCCACAAAAGATAATTAACATTCTTGAAAACTGCTTAAATAGTGATGCAGCGCCCCAGAGACCTGGTCGTTGCAGTATGACACTCTGCCGCTAAGGGGAGTGATGGTACGTCTGATGGCACTGAAGGAATTCTACTGACCAGGTATCACCAGCACACATTACACTTCACACTCCGGCCACTAGGGGGAGAAAAAGGCTTTATTTATTGGGCCACTCCTCACACTGGTAAAACTAGGGGTTGGATAGGAAGTTAGTCAGAAGCTGACTGGGTTGGATTCAGGCAACATCCCGTGGCAGGGGGTGTTGCAGGGAGAAGATTCAGGGGGGTGCCTGTCAGGCGTGGGAACCTGGCAGGTACCTAGCGAACAGAACAGAACGTTACGGAACCGCGCCTGCACTACCTTGCGGTGGTATCCTAAGAAAGAGACACGAAGCGAAGGATATTGTGGAACAGTGAGAAACGAGATCAAGCACAAAGGAGAGCCAGTAGGAGTCATGCCCTGAGAACGGCAACATCCTACTGAGGCGCGTAGCCGGTGGCCGGAACACCGAGGAAGTAACTGACTCCATGCCTTACTTCAAACTTCGCAGGACAGTTAATTATAGGTTGGCTGTCTACCTTAAATTTCCTACGACGATATAGGGGGCAACGCGTGGAGAGGGGCGTCTCTAGGGTCCCGGAAGAGCTCCAAGCCTTCCCGTCAGACGGGTGCGTCCTAGCCATAACATACCTGGGGGCGAGAAACTAGTAACATCTGGAACGAAACAGAAAGGAAGAGAAAGAACTAGAAAGAACGAACGAACTAGAACAGAAGTTGTGAGGAGTATACCGAATGCTCAACAGGGTAGCACTACAACACACAGGCACTATTGGTAGGCAACGATTTCCACCTGCAAAGGGAACTCTGGATGTGCCATTGGACCGGCCGGTCTCAGACAGCCCTGTTAACTGTGCTCTGGATTGCGGATTCTGAAGTCTTCAGTAAAGAGGTAAAGAGACTGCAACCTTGTGTCCTCGTTATTGTCTGCACCTCACACAATCGCCATCTACATCACTGGGAAGCCCTGGGGGCATACTTCACCTGTGGGAAGGTATACCATCTAGCTGCCATTCCATCACCCCAGCGGACCCCACAGCAGCATCGGTCACCCTGACCGAACACCACAGGTGGCGTCACGAAACCTTGACAGACTCCTATCACCTTTTATTGGACGCCCCTTAGCAGGGTCACGGACCGGGTCTAGCCACCGTGACAACCCCAGAACTGAGACAGAAAGGACCGGTACTGAGTAACCTGTGGCCCTGTGTCTGGTGGCGCTCCAGTGACATGATAGAATTTTTTATTGGCGGGAATCCAAATCTAGGGGATAGAAATACTATGCTGCATGCTCTGCTTCACGTTGATGTGACTAAGAGTGGCAATAATCTATAGAAAGTATATGAGTTTTATCACTAGTTAGGGTCCACCCTGATTGGGTATACCTTGTTGAGGATAAGTAACCTGTACTACTCAGTATTGAGTACACTATTAACCCCTTAACAACTAGGAATATTTCAGTTATTGAATTTCTGTTTTTTTGCTCCCCTTCTTCCCAGAGCCATAACTTTTATATTTTTCTGTCAATATAGCCGTGTGAGGGCTTGTTTTTTGCGGGACGAGTTGCATATTTGAACGACACCATTGGCTTTAACATATCATGTACTGAAAAATGGGAAAAAACTACAAGTGCGGTGAAATTGCAAAAAAGTGCAATTCCATAGTTTTTTTTTCAGCTTTTTTTACCATGTTCACTAAATGCTAAGGCTATGTGCACACTTAAGAAAAGAGGTGCAGAATTTTCTGCACAAAATCCGCATCTCCTGGCAGAATCCGCAGCCGTGGATTTGCCACGGTTTTTATGTGGATTTTGTGCCTTTTTTATGGGGAATTGCTGCAGATTTTGTGCGGATTTTCTGCGGTTTTTGCCACTGCGGATTTTTAACATGGAGGGGTGCAGAAACGCTGCAGATCCACACAAAAGAAGTGACATGCACTTCTTTGAAATCCGCAGCATTTCTGCACTGATTTTTCTGCACCATCTGCACAGCTTTTTTTTCCATAGAATAACATTATACTGTACATCACAGTGCGGATCTGCAGCGTTTCTGCGTGGAAAAATCCGCTGCGTACCCACAGCAAATCTGCATCGTGTGCTCATACCCTAAAACTGACCTGCCATTATCTCTAGGTCATTACGAGTTCACAGACACTAAACACGTCTAGTTTCTTTTTTATTTAATTGGTGAAAACAAAATACAAAAGTACCATTCTGGTGTTTTGAATAATTTTATTGTTTTATTTTGAATGGTGCAAAAGGGGGTGATTTGCACTATTATTATTTTTTTATTTTCATAATATTTTTCAAAACATATTTCATTTTTTTAGTTTTTGCATGCTTCAATAGTCCCTATGGACTAATTTCTATTGTTCTTTCTGTTGTATTGTCCATACCTTTTCCCTTCCTTCTAGTTTTTCCCCCTTTTTGCTTAGGTTTATATTTTCTGAAACCAAAAAAGAACAAATATGTGCCAGCCCAGGACGAAAATGAATAATTATTTCTAAAAAAAGTATTTAACTGAACATGGAAAGACATATATACAAATCCAGCAGGACAGACACAAAAGACAAATTGGCGAGTGAGCCAATGAAAGGACCCCCAATAGTAAGAAGGCACCAATTATGTACCTACAGAAGTATGTGATAGTACTCGTGAATAATACATCGATAGTCTCATATATATATATATATATATATATATATATATATATTATGTGAATACATATAGTATAAAGTTAATTTACCAAATATAATAATTCCCAAACATTGAGTCATATGAAGTGCAAAAAGTGCAGTACAGAGAGGCTCACCCACCAAAAACCTGACATATTTCACAAATGATTAGGCCGGGATCACACATACGCGAGATACGGCCGAGTCTTGTGGGTGAAAACCCAGCTCTAGCGCCGGCATTCCGGAGCGGAGCATGCAGCTCCATGTATTGCTGTGCGGCTGCACACTCCGCCCCGGAGTGCCGGCGCCAGAGCTTGGTTTTCACCTGCGAGAATCGGCCATATCTCGGGTATGTGTGATCCCGGCCTTAGTCAGATTTCAGGGATTATAATTCCTGTAGCACCATCTCCCTCCCCCTCCTTTTTTTTCAAGCCAGTATGGCAATGGCATCAATTGCTGTAATCGTTCCGACCTGAAGAATAAAACTGCTTTATCTATTTTACCAATAGTGGAACGATATAAGCCCCCCAAAAGAAATTCATGAATAGCTGGCTTTTGTTCATTCTACCTCTAAAAAATCGGAATAAAAAGCAATCAAAAAATGTCACGTGCTCGAAAATGGTACCAATAAAAACGTCAACTCATCCCATAAAAAACAAGACTTAACATGACTCTGTGGACCAAAATATGGAAAAATTATAGCTTTCAAAATGTGGAGACGCAAAAACTATTTTTTGCATCTTTTAGTGTGTGACGGCTGCCAATCATAAAAATCCGCTAAAAAAACCCCGCTATAAAAGTAAATCAAACCCCTCCTTAGTTAAGGAAAAATAATAAAATTAAAAAAATGTATTTATTTCTATTTTCCCATTAAGGTTAGGATTGGGGCTAAAGTTAGGGTTAGGGTTAGGATTGGGGCTAAAGTTAGGGTTAGGGTTGGGGCTAAAGTTAGGGTTAGGGTTGGAGCTAAAGTTAGGGCTACAGTTAGGGTTGGGGTTAGGGTTGGGATAGGGGTGGGGCTAAAGTCAGGATTAGGGTTGGGGCTAAAGTTAGGGTTAGGGTTGGGGCTAAAGTTAAGGTTAGGGTTGGGGCTAAAGTTAGGGTTTGGATTACAATTACGTTTGGGATTAGGGTTGGGATCAGGGTTAGGGGAGTGGTTAGGGTCATGGTTGGGATTAGGGTTAGGGGTGTGTTTGGGTTAGGGTTTCAGTTACAAATGGGGGTTTCCACTGTTTAGGCACATCAGGGGCTCTCCAAACGCGACATGGTATCTGATCTCAATTCCAGGACAGCTGCAGGACAGCATAGAGGGTGGCAGGACTTTCTGTCCCTCCTTTACCAGCACTTATCAATATCCCCTTATACAAGCAGGTCCCCTGATGACTTGAGCTTGGAAGAAACGCGTCGGGACAACAAGAAAGGGAGAGTGTAGGGCATGTGCATACAGGTGTAGCTGTGGACTGCCCTTGTAAGGGCAGGAGCTTTGGGGATAGCTTATTGTTAGCCTCATAGGGATTGACATAGGGATTGTCATCTCTGCTTTACCCGGGTGTTCATCGGACGTGGGAACATCTGGTGCTCCTATGCCTGCCTGATGGAATTGATGAGACCGTTCCTTTTGTTTATTTAAAAGTTACAATAAGCATCTCTTACAGTGCATGCTAAGATAATCATTTATTGTCTATATATGCGCCTGAGGATATAGGGACTGCTGCTGTCTCTTATTTATCTGGGTACATCTGCTTGTGAACCCTGTCTCAGTATTGGTAGTTCCGCATTTACTGTCGGAATTTTATTAATCCTATTTTTGGGGCTCATCTGCATCTTGAATCCATTATATATGGTTGAGATTTGGCCCTTCTGTGTTTTCTATATTCACTTGGGTGACGTGGTTTTAATGACTTTAATGTATTAAAAGTTATGTTTTATTATTTTTTCCACTTTTTTGCTTTGTTACGATTATTACTAGTGGGATTATCTGTATGACTCGTATTCCACATACAGATTTTTTTGCTTTGTTATTGATCTCAATTCCAGCCAATTCTGCGTTGAAAAAGTAAAACAGTGCTCCTTCCCTTCCGTGTTCTCCCGTGCACCCAAACAGGGGTTTTACCCCAACATATGGGGTATCAGCGTACTCAGGACAAATTGGACAACAACTTTTGGGGTCCAATTTCTTCTGTTACCCTTGGGAAAATACAAAACCGGGGGCTAAAAAATAATTCTTGTGGAAAAAAAAGATTTTTTATTTTCACGGCTCTGTGTTATAAACTGTAGTGAAACACTTGGGGGTTCAAAGTTCTCACAGCACATCTAGATAAGTTCCTTGGGGGGTCTAGTTTCCAATATGGGGTCACTTGTGGGGGGTTTCTACTGTTTAGGTACATCGTGGGCTCTGCAAATGCAATGTGATGCCTGCAGACCATTCCATCTAAGTCTGCATTCCAAACTGACCTCCTTCCCTTCATAGCTCTGCCATGTGCCCAAACGGTTGTCCCCCCCACATATGGAGTATCAGTGTACTCAGGACAAATTGGACAACAACTTTTGGGGTCCAATTTCTCCTGTTACCCTTGGGAAAATACAAAACTGGGAGCTAAAAAAAAATTTTGTGGAAAAAAGTTTTCACAACACATCTAGATAAGTTCCTTATGGGGTTTAATTTCCAAAATGGTGTCACTTGTGGGGGGTTTCAATGTTTAGGCACATCAGGGGCTCTCCAATCGCGACATGGCGTCCCATCTCAATTCCAGTCAATTTTGCATTGAATAGTCAAATGGCGCTCCTTCCCTTCTGAGCTATGCCATGCGCCCAAACAGTGGTTTACCCCTACATATGGGGTATCAACGTACTGAGAACAAACTGCACAACGACTTTTGGGGTTCAGTTTCTTCTGTTACCGTTAAGAAAATAAAAAATTGAGGGCGAAAAGATCATTTTGGTGAAAAAAATATGATTTTTATCTTTACGGCTCTACATTATAAACTTCTGTGAAGCACTTGGTGGGTCAAAGTGCTCACCACACATCTAGATAAGTTCCTTAGGGGGTCTACTTTCCAAAATGGTGTCACTTGTTGGGGGTTTCAATGTTTAGGCACATCAGGGGCTCGCCAAACCCGACATGGCATCCCATCTCAATTCCAGTCAATTTTGCATTGAAAAGTCAAACGGCGCTCCTTCCCTTCCGAGCTCTGCCATGCACCCAAACAGTGGTTTATCCCCACATATGGGGCATCAGCGTACTCAGGACAAATTTTACAACAACTTTTGTGGTCCAATTTCTCCTGTTTTACCTCTTGGTAAAATAAAACAAATTGGAGCTGAAGTAAAAAAAAAAGTTCATTATTTTTTTTTTTAAATATTCCAAACATTCCAAAAATTCCTGTGAAACACCTGAAGGGTTAATAAACTTCTTGAATGTGGTTTTGAGCACCTTGAGATGTGCAGTTTTTAGAATGGTGTCACACTTGGGTATTTTCTATCATATAGACCCCTCAAAGTGACTTCAAATGTGATGTGGTCCCTAAAAAAAATGGTGTTGTAAAAATGAGAAATTGCTGGTCAACTTTTAACCCCTTTAAGTAGACATGTGGGAAATTTTAAGTATTTTGTGTGACATATCTCTGTGATTTAATGGCATAAAAATTCAAAGTTGGAAAATTGCAAAATTTCCGTTTTTTTCACAAATAAATGCAGGTAATATCAAAGAAATTTCATGACTATCATAAAGTACAATATGTCACGAGAAAACAATGTCAGGATCCGTTGAATTGTTCCAGAGTTACACTTAGGTCCATATATATTTGGACAGAGACAACATTATTCTAATTTTGGTTATAGACATTACCACAATGAATTTTAAACAAAACAATTCAGATGCAGTTGAAGTTCAGACTTTCAGCTTTCATTTGAGGGTATCCACATTAAAATTGGATGAAGGGCTTAGGAGTTTCAGCTCCTTAACATGTGCCACCCTGTTTTTAAAGGGACCAAAAGTAATTGGACAGATTCAATAATTTTAAATAAAATGTTCATTTTTAGTACTTGGGTTGAAAACCCTTTGTTGGCAATGACTGCCTGAAGTCTTGAACTCATGGACATCACCAGACGCTGTGTTTCCTCCCTTTTGAAGCTCTGCCAGGCCTTCACTGCGGTGGTTTTCAGTTGCTGGTTGTTTGTGGGCCTTTCTGTCTGAAGTTTATTCTTTAACAAGTGAAATGCATGCTCAATTGGGTTGAGATCAGGTGACTGACTTGGCCATTCAAGAATATTCCACTTCTTCGCTTTAATAAACTCCTGGGTTGCTTTGGCTTTATGTTTTGGGCCATTGTCCATCTGTAGTATGAAACGATGACCAATCAGTTTGGCTGCATTTGGCTGGATCTGAGCACACAGCATGGCTCTGAATACCTCAGAATTCATTCGGCTGCTTCTGTCCTGTGTCACATCATCAATAAACACTAGTGACCCAGAGCCACTGGCAGCCATGCATGCCCACGCCATCACACTGCCTCAGCCGTGTTTTACAGATGATGTGGTATGCTTTGGATCATGAGCTGTACCATGCCTTCGCCATACTTTTCTCTTACCATCATTCTGGTAAAGGTTGATCTTGGTTTCATCTCTCCAAAGAATGTTCTTCCAGAACTCTGCTGGCTTTTATAGATGTTTTTTAGCAAAGTCCAGTCTAGCCTTTTTATTCTTGATGCTTTTGAGTGGCTTGCACCGGGCAGTGAACCCTCTGTATTTACTTACATGCAGTCTTCTCTTTATGGTAGATTTGGATATTGATACGCCGACCTCCTGGAGAGTGTTGGTCACTTGGTTGGCTGTTGTGAAGGGGTTTCTCTTCACCATGGAGATTATTCTGCGATCATCCACCACTGTTGTCTTCTGTGGGCGCACAGGTCTTTTTGCATTGATGAGTTCACCAGTGCTTGCTTTCTTTCTCAGGATGTACCAAGCTGTAGATTTTGCCACTCCTAATATTGTAACAACTTCTCAGATGGGTTTTTTCTGTTTTCGCAGCTTAAGGATGGCTTGTTTCACCTGCATGGAGAGCTCCTTTAACCGCATGTTTACTTCACAGCAAAACCTTCCAAATGCAAGCACCACACCTCAAATCAACTCCAGGCCTTTTATCTGCTTAATTGAGAATGACATAACGAAGGGATTGCCCACACCTGTCCATGAAATAGCCTTGGAGTCAATTGTCCAATTACTTTTGGCCCCTTTAAAAACAGGGTGGCACATGTTAAGGAGCTAAAACTCCTAAACCCTTCATCCAATTTTAATGTGGATACCCTCAAATGAACGCTGATAGTCTAAACTTCAACTGCATCTGAATTGTTTTGTTTAAAATTCGTTGTGGTAATGTCTATAACCAAAATTAGAAAAATGTTGTCTCTGTCCAAATATATATGGACCTAACTGTATAACCTCATAAAGGGACAGTGGTCAGAATTGTAAACATTGGCCCGTCATTAACATGCAAACCACCCTTGGGAGTTAAGGGGTTAAAGGTAGGCCATGTTCATGTCTTTAGGGACCTCTGTATATTATTATTTGGCTGTAACAGTATTGGGACATAATCTACATTCTCTCTTTTTTCTATAATTTATATGGTCCTGCGTGACCAATAAATGTTAGTTTTTGTTTTTAAATAATAAAATAAAAACTGATTTTACATAAAAAGCATACCTTTTAGTTAACAAGATTGGCAAGATTTATGTCTCTACTTCTGCCGGTCAGAAAAAAATTATTGGCATGGTAGTTTTTAACATGCTTAATATTTTGGTGCCTAATAGAAGACCATTTAAATTTCAAATTTCTGATCCATCACAAACATTCTAGTTCTGCTGTATATATTACAGAGTTTGAAAAGCAAAACTTATTCCATAAAATCAACCTATGAACTAATCTTTTTAACGGGAATTATGAGTAGAAAGTGCTACAAAATTGTATTAAGTTGTTGCATCATTATCTAATGATCAGTAAACAATATTATATTCTGTACTCAAAAAACAAAGCACATCTTTGATTTTATAGTATACAACAAGAAATGACAGATTACACATCACAGATGTCTTCTTAGTTGGATCTGCAGTCCATAAACGGAAAATTAGGTTGAATGCTAATAAAATACAGGAGAGCAGAATTTTGCAAGCATAGTCAATGATTTAGCCTTTTAATTTTGAAAGATTAAAAAAAAAACTGCGTCTGAAGTTAGATATTAGAAATTTTTCGGAATTGTATCTCCTTTCCTTATACTGTATGGCTTAATATGAAATTACACTCATTTTGTCTTTTGGTCCAAAAATCTTTATAATTAGAGCTGTGAATTTTTGACACACAACTATAAGTAACTATATACAGTAAAGTTATTATTATAGCTATCATAGAGATCAGTGTGAAAATGGTATGCAACAAAATGTCCAGTAGAGGTTTCAGGAAGTCAGAATTTTATGTTTAAATTTGCCATATTTGAAGATTTTAATCAGAAACATAAGGTTCCCACCCCTTCTCAGACACAAGACTTTTAAATCCTCGTCTTCAAATTTGGGTCCAAGCTGCTGTGTAAGAGTGTGAAAGAAGCTGTCAAGCTCATATTATAGTATGATCCCTCTCTTAAATATCATCATTAGGGTTGAGCGACCTTGACTTTTTTAGAGTCGAGTTGGGTTTCGCAAAACCCGACTATCTCAATAGTCGGGTCGAGTGAAATCGGCCGATTATGACGTAAAGTCGGGATCGACCGAAACACGAAACCCAATGCAAGTCAATGGGGCAGCATAGTCGGCAGTGAGTGGGGGCCAGGAAAACACCTAGAGTGCCCATTTTAATGCCAAAACCATGCATTCTTCTTAATGAAGCTTGTCAATCTTAATTTCCCTTATAATAATAGTTAAGGTAAGGTAAGTATTTAAACTTTGCAAGTGCTGTGATCCTGAGCAAGCAGGGGGGGCCCACTCGTTGGCATTGGCACTGGCACAGGGCCCCTCAAAGTACGGCGGTGTGTTTGCACGGCGGGGGCGCCTCCCACCGGCAGCGACACTTTTGCGTACTATGAGGGGCCCTGTGCCAGTGACGTCGCCAACGAGTATTCCTCCCCCCACCTGATGAAGGAACCTGCACTTTCATCTGCACCTTCCTCTTTGTCCCCGTGTAAGGTGGTATGGTATGCGGGAAGAGGAACCTGACTTTCAGCAGGGTCACAATCTTGCTGTGTAGCGTGCACGGGGAATGTTGCGTTATGGGTCAATGTACCAGCAGACTCATCTATCACTGGCTGGGCAATGGGCAGGATGAGGAGGAAACACAGATATAGGCCCAAAGAATAAAGTGGTTTAAATGCAGTTCAAAATTGGTAAGAGGACTAACCAGGGGGCATTGCTTTGTTCAGTGGAGGACAACTGTAATGAGAGGCTGACACAGAGAGTAGGCCCAAATCAGTAATTAGTCTAAATGCAGTTCGAAATTGGCAGCAGTAGCAAACAGGCGGCACAGCTTTGTTCAGTGGAGGAGAACAGCAAGGAGCGGCAGACACCAATAGTAGGCCCCAACCCAACTAGTAGGCCAAATGCAGTCTAACATTAACAACTACTTAATGAGAGCCTGAAAATGGAATTTCAGGACAGGAAACCAGGAGAACAGCAAGGAGCGGCAGACACTGTTAGTAGGCCCCAACCCAACTAGTAGGCCAAATGCAGTTGTTCCATTTAACAACTATTTAGCAAGAGCCTCAAGATTGAAGCAATGGAGAGGCAACCTGGTGAACACCTTGGAGTGGAACACACCGTCTCTACACCCCTGACCCAACTTGTAGGCCGCATGCAGTGTTGTTTTCAACAACTACTAAATGAGAGCCAGAAGATTGAAGCAATGGAGAGGCAACCTGGAGAACACCTTGGAACGGCAGACACTGGTAGTAGGCCCCAACCCAAGTACTAGCCCCACTGCAGTTAGATTTAAAAAAAATACTAAACGAGAGCCTGAAGATCAAAGCTCAGAAAAGGCAACCCGGAGAACATCTTGGAGCGGCAGACACTAGTAGTAGGCTTTAAACCCAACATTTTGGTCAATGGAGTTTATAAAATGTTCCAGGGGTACACAGGCAGCATTGGTGTGGTAAGCGGAGGACAATTTCTATTTGGGACTGCAGACAGACTTAGTAGGCTGTCCCCTGTGGACCATGCATCCACAACATTAACCCAGTGCGGCGTAATGGACATGTAACCTTTCGTGGACATGCCTACTGGTCCATGCATCTGTTGTCAGGTGCACCTTTCTACTATTAGATAGCCTGAGAGCATGGACAATGCGGATTTTTACATGATGGTGGAGGGCTGGGATGGCTTTTCTCGCAAAAGAAGTGACGACTGGGTAGCTCTTACCGTGGTACAGCGTAGTCCATCTGGGCTTTATAATTATAAATAAAAGAAAAAAAGTAGGCTGTATGCACTTTGAAATAGGTTCCAGGGGTACACGGGCGGCAGTGGACTGGTCACTGGAGGACTAGTGGAAGGAGGGACCGCAGACAGGCTTCGAAGGCCTAACATAAAAAATTGGGCTGTAGGCATTTTATAATTGGTTCCAGGGGTACACGGGCAGCATTGGTCTGGTCAGTGGAGTAGTAGTAGAAAGAAGGGACCGCAGACAGGCTTCGAAGGCCTAACATAATAAAATTGGGCTGTAGGCACTTTCTAATTGGTTCCAGGGGTACACGGGCAGCAGTAGACAGGTCAGTGGAGGCCTAGTGGAAGGAGGGACCGCAGATAGGCTTCGAAGGCCTAACATAAAAAAAATTGGGCTGTAGGCACTTTCTAATTGGTTCCAGGGGTACACGGGCAGCAGTAGACAGGTCAGTGGAGGCCTAGTGGAAGGAGGGACCGCAGACAGGCTTCGAAGGCCTAACATAAAAAAAATTGGGCTGTAGGCACTTTCTAATTGGTTCCAGGGGTACACGGGCAGCAGTAGACAGGTCAGTGGAGTAGTAGTAGAAAGAAGGGACCGCAGACAGGCTTCGAAGGCCTAACATAATAAAATTGGGCTGTAGGCAATTTATAATTGGTTCCAGGGGTACACGGGCAGCATTGGTGTTGTCAGCGGAGGCCGATTGTAATGAGTGTCTGCCAGTTAGTAGTCCCAAACAATAAATACATGTTAATCTCTCGCATGACAACAAAACGAAACCACCAAAGGGTGCAATCATTCGGTACTGGGGTGGGCTCCTCTGCCTAGTTTCAGACCTAGTAATTTGGCACAAAGTATTTACTTGGGTGAATATAGGACACTGCCCCTGACTATGTTAAGTACCATCATACATGTCAACACAATGGTATTGTCAGTGGCAGGAATTTACGGATGTCAGCGCATAGACTAAACATTGGTGGAACTGTGAGAGATAATTGTGCAAGTGGTTTAGCAATGTTTGAGCTGGGGGTGGGGGAACTCTCTTGTGGCCGACGGTACAGACCCAGGGCCCCTCATGTTACAACAGTGTGTCTGACGTTGGGTGCGCACCACCATCACCAGAGACACTTTATTGTACTATGAGGGACCCAGTGGCAGTGCCGTCGACCAAAAGCGGGCACACCCACCTCTTCAGACAAACAGCACTCTCACGGGTGCTGGCGCCAAGTGGCGATACCACGGCCCCGTGTGGGGAGTTTGGCCATTTAGGGAGGTGTAAACATGTCATATGCTGGAAAATCAGGTGCTGCAAATTACGAGATTGGAAAAGTCATTCAGAATAGCCCACAGGCAAGACCTTTTCATAGGAAAGCTAGGTGTCGGCCGGGCAAGGTGGGGCAAAAGATTTCGAAATCCAGTTGTGGTTCATTTTAATGAAGGTTAGATCATCTACATTTTGGGTAGCCAGACGAGTCCTTTTTTCGGTTAATATTGAACCTGCAGCACTGAATACTCTTTCAGATAGGACACTAGCTGCCGGGCAAGCAAGCTCCTGCAATGCATATTCTGCCAATTCTGGCCAGGTGTCTAATTTGGATGCCCAGTAATCAAATGGGAGGTTGAGGGAGAACGTCGATAAGGGATGAAAAATAGTTAGTAACCATACTGGACAAATGTTGTCTCCTGTCACTTTGAATTGATGCTGCAGTACCTGTCCTGTCTGCGGTCATAGCAAAATCACTCCACAACCTGGTCAGAAAACCCCTCTGTCCAACGCCACTTCTGATTTCTGCCCCTCTAACACCTCTGGTCTGCTGGCCCCTGCAGCTCGTGTGAGAACGATCACGGGCGCTGTGTGCTGGGAATGCCTTAAGCAAACGGTCAACAAGAGTTGATTGTTTGGTTGCTAATATTAGTTCCAAGTTCTCATGTGGCATTATATTTTGCAATTTGCCTTTATAGCGAGGATCAAGGAAGCAGGCCAACCAGTAATCGTCATCGTTCATCATTTTAGTAATGCGTGTGTTCCTTTTGAGGGTACGTAAGGCATAATCCGCCATGTGGGCCAAAGTTCCAGTTGTCAAATCTGCGGTTGTGCTTGGTTGAGGGGCAGTTTCAGGCAAATCTATGTCACTTGTGTCCCTCTAAAAACCCGAACCCGGCCTTGCCACGCCACCAATTTCCAGTGGCCCCGGAAAAGCTTCCTCATTAAAAATATATTCATCCCCATTATCCTCCTCATCCTCCTCCTCCTCTTCGCCCGCTACCTCGTCCTGTACACTGCCCTGGCCAGACAATGGCTGACTGTCATCAAGGCTTTCCTCTTCCTCTGCTGCAGACGCCTGATTCTTTATGCGCGTCAAACTTTGCATCAGCAGACGCATTAGGGGGATGCTCATGCTTATTATGGCGTTGTCTGCACTAACCAGCCGTGTGCATTCCTCAAAACACTGAAGGACTTGACACATGTCTTGTATCTTCGACCACTGCACACCTGACAACTCCATGTCTGCCATCCTACTGCCTGCCCGTGTATGTGTATCCTCCCACAAAAACATAACAGCCCGCCTCTGTTCGCATAGTCTCTGAAGCATGTGCAGTGTTGAGTTCCACCTTGTTGCAACGTCTATGATTAGGCAATGCTGGGGAAGGTTCAAAGACCGCTGATAGGTCTGCATACGGCTGGAGTGTACGGGCGAACGGCGGATATGTGAGCAAAGTCCACGCACTTTGAGGAGCAGGTCGGATAACCCTGGATAACTTTTCAGGAAGCACTGCACCACCAGGTTTAAGGTGTGAGCCAGGCAAGGAATGTGTTTCAGTTGGGAAAGGGAGATGGCAGCCATGAAATTCCTTCCGTTATCACTCACTACCTTGCCTGCCTCAAGATCTACAGTGCCCAGCCACGACTGCTTTTCTTTCTGCAAGAACTCGGACAGAACTTCCGCGGTGTGTCTGTTGTCGCCCAAACATTTCATAGCCAATACAGCCTGCTGACGCTTGCCAGTAGCTGCCCCATAATGGGAGACCTGGTGTGCAACAGTGGCAGCTGTGGATGGAGTGGTTGTGCGACTGCGGTCTGTGGACGAGCTCTCGCTTCTGCAGGAGGACGAGGAGGAGGAGGAGGGGGTGCGAACGGCTACAGCCAACTGTTTCCTAGACCGTGGGCTAGGCAGAACTGTCCCAAAATTGCTGTCCCCTGTGGACCCTGCATCCACAACATTCACCCAGTGTGCCGTGATGGACACGTAACGTCCCTGGCCATGCCTACTGGTCCATGCATCTGTTGTCAGGTGCACCTTTGTGCTCACAGATTGCCTGAGTGCATGGACGATGCGCTCTTTAACATGCTGGTGGAGGGCTGGGATGGCTTTTCTGGAAAAGAAGTGTCGACTGGGTAGCTCGTAGCGTGGTACAGCTTAGTCCATCAGGGCTTTGAAAGCTTCGATTTCAACTAACCGGTAGGGCATCATCTCTAACGAGATTAGTCTAGCTATGTGGGCGTTCAAACCCTGTGTACGCGGATGCGAGGCTAAGTACTTCCTTTTTCTAACCATAGTCTCATGTAGGGTGAGCTGGACTGGAGAGCTGGAGATCGTGGAACTAGCGGGGGTGCCGGTGGACATGGCAGACTGAGAGACGGTGGGAGATGGTATTGTTGCCGCCGGTGCCCTAGATGCAGTGTTTCCTACTACGAAACTGGTGATTCCCTGACCCTGACTGCTTTGGCCTGGCAAAGAAACCTGCACAGATACTGCAGGTGGTGTGGAAAATGGTGGCCCTACACTACCGGAAGGGATGTTGCGTTGCTGACTAGCTTCATTGGCCGAGGGTGCTACAACCTTAAGGGACGTTTGGTAGTTAGTCCAGGCTTGCAAATGCATGGTGGTTAAATGTCTATGCATGCAACTTGTATTTAGACTTTTCAGATTCTGACCTCTGCTTAAGGTAGTTGAACATTTTTGACAGATGACTTTGCGCTGATCAATTGGATGTTGTTTAAAAAAATGCCAGACTGCATTCTTTCTAGCATCGGATACCTTTTCAGGCATTGCAGACTGAGCTTTAACCGGATGGCCACGCTGTCCTCCAACAGGTTTTGACTTTGCCATGCGTTTTGGGCCAGATACGGGCCCGGCAGATGGAACCTGTTGCGATGTTGATGCCTGCTGCGGCCCCTCCTCCTCCGCTTCAGAACTACTGCCGCCTGCACCCTGTTCCCCCAATGGCTGCCAATCGGGGTCAACAACTGGGTCATCTATAACCTCCTCTTCTAACTCGTGCGCAACTCCGTCTGTGTCACCGTGTAAGTCGGTGGTAGAGCGTTCGTGACAGGGCAACATAGTCTCATCAGGGTCTGATTCTGGATCAGTACCCTGTGAGGGCAATGTTGTGGTCTGAGTCAAAGGACCAGCATAGTAGTCTGGCTGTGGCTGTGCATCAGTGCACTCCATGTCAGATTCAACTTGTAATGGGCATGGCCTGTTAACTGCTTCACTTTCTAAGCCAGGGACGGTATGTGTAAAGAGCTCCATGGAGTAACCCGTTTTGTCGCCTGCTGCTTCCTTCTCTGTTGTTGTTTTTGCTGAATAGGACAAGGAAGCGACTTGTCCCTGACCGTGAACATCCACTAACGACGCACTGCTAAAACATTTACCAGTTTCAAAAGAGGAGGCAAAAGAGCTAGAGGCTGAGTCAGCAAGGTAAGCCAAAACTTGCTCTTGCTGCTCCGGCTTTAAAAGCGGTTTTCCTACTCCCAGAAAAGGGAGCGTTCGAGGCCTTGTGTAGCCAGACGACGAACCTGGCTCCACAGCTCCAGACTTAGGTGCAATATTTTTTTTCCCAAGACCATCTGATGCTCCACCACTACCACTACCCTCATTACCAGCTGACAATGAACGCCCCCGGCCACGACCTCTTCCACCAGACTTCCTCATTGTTTTAAAAACGTAACCAAACTAACGGTATTTGTTGCTGTCAAACAACTTACACGGTGAGCTATAACTTCAGTATGATTTAGATACCCCTTTACAGGTGGGTGACACCGCAAGGAAAATCAGGTACAATGTTACACACTCTGTTTTTGGTGGCACCAAATGAGAAAGATGCCACACACGCAGGACTGTCACTCAAGCACAAATGTCAATATTAATCTCCCACTGTTTGTTTTTATTTTTTCAGGGAGAATTTAGAAACCCCCCCCAAAAAATGATTTTTTCAGGAAGAATTTAGAAAACAAATAAAAAAAGTTGATTTTTTCAGAGAGAATTTAGAAACCAAATAAAAAAACAAAACAAAAAGGCTTTCTATGGCCCACTATCTGAGAGAGAGAGATGGCACACCCAGGAGTCAGGACTGGCACACAAGCAGAAAGGCCAATATTAATCTCCCACTGTTTTTTTTTATTTTTTCAGGGAGAATTTAGAAACCCCCCCCAAAAAATGATTTTTTTATGGAAGAATTTAGAAAACAAATTAAAAAAAGTGATTTTTTCAGAGAGAATTTAGAAACCAAACAAAAAAAAAACAAATAGGCTTTCTATGGCCCACTATCTGGGAGAGAGAGATGGTACACCCAGGAGTCAGGACTGGCACACAAGCAGAAAGGCCAATATTAATCTCCCACTGTTTTTTTTTATTTTTTCAGGGAGAATTTAGAAACCCCCCCAAAAAAAAGATTTTTTAAGGAAGAATTTAGAAAACAAATAAAAAAAAGTGATTTTTTCAGAGAGAATTTAGAAACCAAACAAAAAAAAAATAGGCTTTCTATGGCCCACTATCTGGGAGAGAGAGATGGCACACCCAGGAGTCAGGACTGGCACACAAGCAGAAAGGCCAATATTAATCTCCCACTGTTTTTTTTATTTTTTCAGGGAGAATTTAGAAACACACAAAAAAATGATTTTTTAAGGAAGAATTTAGAAAACAAAATAAAAAAAGTCATTTTTTCAGAGAGAATTTAGAAACCAAACAAAAAAAAAAACAAATAGGCTTTCTATGGCCCACTATCTGAGAGAGAGAGATGGCACACCCAGGAGGCAGGACTGGCACACAAGCAGAAAGGCCAATATTAATCTCCCACAGTTATTTTTTATTTTTTCAGGGAGAATTTAGAAACACAAAAAAAAATGATTTTTTAAGGAAGAATTTAGAAAACAAATTAAAAAAAGTGATTTTTTCAGAGAGAATTTAGAAACCAAATAAAAAAAAAAAAAAAAAAGGCTTTCTATGGCACACTATCTGAGAGAGAGAGATGGCACGCTCAGGACTGGCACACAAGCCCAAAGGGCAATATTAATCTCCCACTGTTTTTATTTTTTTCAGGGAGAATTTATACAACCAATGAATAAAAAATAAATAGGCTTTCTATGGCCCACTATTTCACAGAGAGATGGCACGCTCAGGACTGGCACACAAGCCCAAAGGGCAATATTAATCTCCCACTGTTTTTATTTTTTTCAGGGAGAATTTATGCAACCAATGAAAAAAAAAATAAATAGGCTTTCTATGGCCCACTATTTGACAGAGAGATGGCACGCTCAGGACTGGCACACAAGCCCAAAGGGCAATATTAATCTCCCACTGTTTTTATTTTTTTCAGGGAGAATTTATACAACCAATGAAAAAAAAAAATAGGCTTTCTATGGCCCACTATTTGACAGAGAGATGGCACGCTCAGGACTGGCACACAAGCCCAAAGGGCAATATTAATCTCCCACTGTTTTTTTTTTTTCAGGGAGAATTTATAAAACCAATAAAAAAATTAAATAGGCTTTCTATGGTCCACTATTTGAGAGAGAGATGGCACGCTCAGGACTGGCACACAAGCCCAAAGGCCAATATTAATCTCCCACTGTTTTTTTTTTCAGGGAGAATTTAGAAACCCCACAAAAAAAAACAGAAAAAAAAATTAGGCTTTCTATGGCCCACTATGTGAGATGGCACACACAGGGATGGCACTCGAGCAGAAATGCCAATCTTAATCTCCCACAGCTTTTTTTTTTTAGGGAGAATTAAAAAAAAAAAACAAAAAAAAAAAAACACAGGGACTGTCCTACAATTACTATCTCCCTGCAGTAATCTCAGCCAGGTATGGCAGGCAGCAATAAGGAGTGGACTGCTGCACAAATGAAATAAAAAGTGTGGACAAACAAACAAGATAGCTGTGCAGAAAGGAAGGAACAACAGGATTTGTGCTTTGAAAAAAGCAGTTGGTTTGCACAGCGGTGTACAAACAGCAATGCAGCTATCAGGGAGCCTTCTAGGGCAGCCCAATGAGCTACAGCGCTGAGGAAAAAAAAATGTAGCTTCCACTGTCCCTGCAAACAAAGATGGTGTTGGACAGTGGAAATCGCTACAGCACAAGCGGTTTGGTGGTTAATGGACCCTGCCTAACACTATCCCTGCTTCTGAAGAAGCGGCAGCAACCTCTCTCTGCGCTCAGATCAGCAGCAGTAAGATGGCGGTCGGCGGGAACGCCCCTTTATAGCCCCTTTATAGCCCCTGTGACGCCGCAGACAGCAAGCCAATCACTGCAATGCCCTTCTCTAAGATGGTGGGGACCAGGACCTATGTCATCACGCTGCCCACACTCTGCGTCCACCTTCATTGGCTGAGAAATGGCGCTTTTCGCGTCATTGAAACACGACTTTGGCGCGAAAGTCGCGTACCGCATGGCCGACCCCGCACAGGGGTCGGGTTTCATGAAACCCGACTTTGCCAAAAGTCGGCGACTTTTGAAAATGAACGATCCGTTTCGCTCAACCCTAATCATCATTAGTCAGGGCCGGACTGGGACTAAAATTCAGCCCTGGTATTTGAAGTCACACAGGCCCAATTGTCACATGGTGACTGTATAATATCTTTGTACACTTGTAGGCTACAAGAAGTGAGGGGAGTGTAACACGACTATATAACATATAATTACAGCTGTATCCAGCATTACAGCTCAACCCCCATAGAATGTAATGCAGCCAGTTCCCATAGAATGTAATGCAGCACAGCCCCATAGAATGTAATGCAGCACAGCCCCCATAGAATGTACATAGTTATTAAGGTTGAAGGAAGACTATAAGTTCATCTAGTTCAACCCATAGCCTTACCTAACATGCCCTAACATGTTGATCCAGAGGAAGGCAAAAAAATGTAATGCAGCACAGCCCCATAGAATGTAATGTAGCCAGTCCCCATAGAATGTAATGCAGCCAGCCCCCATAGAATGTAATGCAGCCAGCCCCCATAGAATGTAATGCAGCCAGTCCCCATAGAATGTAATGCAGCCAGCCCCCATATAATGTAATGCAGCCAGCCCCCATATAATGTAATGCAGCACAGACCCCATAGAATGTAATGCAGCACAGCCCCATAGAACGTAACACAGCACAGCCCCCATAGAATTTAATGCAGCACGGCCCATAGAATGTAATGCAGCACAGCCCCATAGAATGTAATGCAGCCAGTCCCCATAGAATGTAATGCAGCACAGACTCCATAGAATGTAATGCAGCCAGCCCCATAGAATGTAATGCAGCCAGTCCCCATAGAATGTAATGCAGCCAGCCCCCATAGAATGTAATGCAGCCAGCCCCCATAGAATGTAATGCAGCCAGTCCCCATAGAATGTAATGCAGCCAGCCCCCATAGAATGTAATGCAGCCAGCCCCCATAGAATGTAATGCAGCACAGACCCCATAGAATGTAATGCAGCACAGCCCCATAGAATGTAACACAGCACAGCCCCCATAGAATGTAATGCAGCACAGCCCCATAGAATGTAATGCAGCCAGCCCCCATAGAATGTAATGCAGCACAGACCCCATAGAATGTAATGCAGCCAGTCCCCATAGAATGTCATGCAGCACAGCCACCATACAATATAATGCAACGCTGCCCAACCCTATAGAATGTAATGCAGCACAGCCACCATACAATATAATGCAGCGCTGTCCAGCCCCATAGAATGTAATGCAGCCAGCCCCCATAGAATGTAATGCAGCCAGCCCCCATAGAATGTAATGCAGCCAGTCCCCATAGAATGTAATGCAGCCAGTCCCCATAGAATGTAATGCAGCAAGCCCTCATAGAATGTAATGCAGCACAGTCCCCATAGAATGTAATGCAGCACAGCCACCATACAATATAATGCAGCGCTGCCCAGCCCCATAGAATGTAATGCAGCCATGCCATGTAATAATAATAAAAAAAAAACACTGACTCTACTCACCTTTCCTCTTGCCCCGCACTGCTCCTGGCTCCGGTCTCAGCAGCTGCAGTCTGCCCGCCCAGTCACACATCAGGTGCGCGATGATATGACGTCATCGCACACCCGCAGTGTAAGCGGCAGACAGAGCGGGGAATGATAAGAGAGGGAGCAACAGCAGACGCTCTCTCCCCATCATTGCATTCAACTCTACCGGCGTCTATGACGCCGGTAGAGTTGAATGCGGGGCTGGGAGTGTGCCAACAGCGGGGGGAGTGTGCCGACAGCGGCACACTCGAGCCGCCCACTACTGCCATCAGCCCTTCTGGCATTTGCCAGAACTGCCTTGATATCCAGTCCGGCCCTGTCATTAGTCATGAATAGTGATGAGTGAGTGTACTCGTTGCTCGAGTTTTCCCTAGCACTCTTGAGTGATCTCCGAGTATATGTTTGTGTTCGGAGATTACGTTTTCATCAACACAGCTGAATGATTTACAGCTGCTAGACAGCTTAATTACATGTGAGGATTCCCTAGCAACCAGGCAACCCCCACATGTACTCAGGCTGGGTAGTAGCTGTAAATCATTCAGCTGCATTGATGAAAACTTAATCTCCGAACACCAACAAATATTTGGAGATCACCCGAGCGTGCTCGAGAAAACCAGAGCAACGAGTACACTCGCCCATCACTAGTCATGAACCATGCAGTGTTTGTCTGTGGCATAATTTTAGTGGTGTTCTGTAGCTTTATGTCTTTACAAACTTTTTTGCATTTTTTTTTAAATAATTACTTTTCTGCCATGTGGACAAACTAAATATTTGTTAAAAGCTTCCATGGCGTAACAAAAGAGGTATATCATATTATCAAATCTGTACTGTATTCAAGCATAGCTCTACAGATGTCTCACATTTGTTGGGCTTAGGCCTAACTATGCTAGAATGTGTTTTAAATTTTTAAATCACTGATGTAATATTTTACAAAAGTTTGGCACTGAAAGCGTGTCTGACATTGGTAAATGTTAACATTTTTAACCCCTTAAGCCCCGAGGGTGGTTTGCACGTTAATGACCGGGCCAATTTTTACAATTCTGACCACTGTCCCTTTATGAGGTTATAACTCTTGAACGCTTCAACGGATCTTGGCGATTCTGACAAAATATTCTCGTAACATATTGTACTTGATGATAGTGGTAAAATTTATTCGATATAACTTGCGTTTATTTGGGAAAAAAATGGAAATTTGGCGAAAATTTTGAAAATTTTGCAATTTTCCAACTTTGAATTTTTATACCCTTAAATAACAGAGATATGTCATGCAAAATACTTAATAGGTAACATTTCCCACATGTCTACTTTACATCAGCACAATTTTGGAACCAAAATTTTTTTTCGTTAGGGAGTTATAAGGGTTAAAAGTTGACCAGCAATTTCTCATTTTTGCAACACCATTTTTTTTTTAGGGACCACATCTCATTTGAAGTCATTTTGAGGGGTCTATATGATAGAAAATAGCCAAGTATGACACCGTTCTAAAAACTGCACCCCTCAAGGTGCTCAAAACCACATTCAAGAAGTTTATTAACCCTTCAGGTGTTTTACAGGAATTTTTGGAATGTTTAAATAAAAATGAACACAACTTTTTTTCACACAAAATTTATTTCAGCTCCAATTTGTTTTATTTTACCAAGGGTAACAGGAGAAAATGGACCCCAAAAGTTGTTGTACAATATGTCCTGAGTACGTTGATACCCCATATGTGGGGATACACCACTGTTTGGGCGCATGGCAGAGCTCGGAAGGAAAGGAGCGCCATTTGACTTTTCAATGCAAAATTGACTGGAATTGAGATGGGACGCCATGTTGCGTTTGGAGAGCCCCTGATGTGCCTAAACATTGAAACCCCCCACAAGTGACACCATTTTGGAAAGTAGACCCCTTAAGGAACTTATCTAGATGTGTGGTGAGCACCTTTACCCACCAAGTGCTTCATAGAAGTTTATAATGCAGAGCCGTAAAAATAAAAAATCATATTTTTTCACAAAAATGATCTTTTTGCCCCCAATTTTTTTATTTTCCCAAGGGTAAGAGAAGAAATTAGACCACAAAAGTTGTTGTGCAATTGGTCCTGAGTACGCTGATACCCCATATGTGGGTGTAAACCATTGTTTGGGCGCATGGCAGAGCTCGGAAGGGAAGGAGCGCCATTTGACTTTTCAAAGCAAAATTGACTGGAATTGAGATGGGACGCCATGTTGCGTTTGGAGAGCCCCTGATGTGCCTAAACATTGAAACCCCCCACAAGTGACACCATTTTGGAAAGTAGACCCCTTAAGGAACTTATCTAGATGTGTGGCTAGCACTTTGACCCACCAAGTGCTTTATAGAAGTTTATAATGCAGAGCCGTAAAAATAAAAAATCATATTTTTTCACAAAAATGATATTTTTGCCCCCAATTTTTTATTTTCCCAAGGGTAAGAGAAGAAATTAGACCACAAAAGTTGTTGTGCAATTGGTCCTGAGTACGCTGATACCCCATATGTGGGTGTAAACCATTGTTTGGGCGCATGGCAGAGCTCGGAAGGGAAGGAGCGCCATTTGACTTTTCAATGCAAAATTGACTGGAATTGAGATGGGACGCCATGTTGCGTTTGGAGAGCCCCTGATGTGCCTAAACATTGAAACCCCCCACAAGTGACACCATTTTGGAAAGTAGACCCCCTAAGGAACTTATCTAGATGTGTTTTGAGAGCTTTGAGCCCCCAAGTGTTTCACTACAGTTTATAACGCAGAGCCGTGAAAATAAAAATTCTTTTTTTTTTCACAAAAATGATTTTTCAGTCCCCAGTTTTGTATTTTCACAAGGGTAACAGGATAAATTGGACCCCAAAGGTTGTTGTCCAATTTGTCCTGTGTACGCTGATACCCCATATGTGGGGGGGAAGCACTGTTTGGGCGCATGGCAGAGCTCGGAAGGGAAGGAGCGCCATTTGGAATACAGACTTAGATGGATTGGTCTGCAGGCGTCACATTGCATTTGCAGAGCCCCTGATGTACCGAAACAGTAGAAACCCCCACAAGTTACCCCATATTGGAAACTAGACCCCCCAAGGAACTTATCTAGATGTGTTGTGAGAACTTTGAACCCCCAAGTGTATCACTACAGTTTATAACGCAGAGCCATGAAAATAAAATTCTTTTTTTTTCACAAAATTGATTTTTTAGTCCCCAGTTTTGTATTTTCACAAGGGTAACAGGATGAATTGGACCCCAAAGGTTGTTGTACAATTTGTCCTGTGTACGCTGATACCCCATATGTGGGGGGGAAGCACTGTTTGGGCGCATGGCAGAGCTCGGAAGGGAAGGAGCGCCATTTGGAATACAGACTTAGATGGATTGGTCTGCAGGCGTCACATTGCATTTGCAGAGCCCCTGATGTACCCAAACAGTAGAAACCCCCCACAAGTGACCCCATATTGGAAACTAGACCCCCCAAGGAACTTATCTAGATGTGTTGTGAGAACTTTGAACCCCCAAGTGTTTCACTACAGTTTATAACGCAGAGCCGTGAAAATAAAAATTCTTTTTTTTTCACAAAAATGATTTTTTAGCCCCCAGTTATGTATTTTCACAAGGGTAACAGGATAAATTGGACCCCAAAAGTTGTTGTCCAATTTGTCCTGAGTACGCTGATACCCCATATGTGGGGGGGAAGCACTGTTTGGGCGCATGGCAGAGCTCGGAAGGGGAGGAGCGCCATTTGGAATACAGACTTAGATGCATTGGTCTGCAGGCGTCACGATGCATTTGCAGAGCCCCTGATGTACCCAAACAGTACAAACCCCCCACAAGTGACCCCATATTGGAAACTAGACCTCCCAAGGAACCTATCTAGATGTGTTGTGAGAACTTTGAACCCCCAAGTGTTTCACTGCAGTTTACAACGCAGAGCTGCAAAAGTAAAAAAAATCTTATTTTTCCCACAAAAATGATTTTTAGGCCCCCAAACTTTTATTTTCCCAAGGATAACAAGAGAACTTGGACCCCAAAAGTTGTTGTCCAATTTGTCCTGAGTACGCTGATACACCATATGTTGGGGAAAACCCCTGTTTGGGCGCACCGGAGAGCTCGGAAGGGAAGGAGCACTGTTTTACTTTTTCAACGCAGAGTTGGCTGGAATTGAGATCGGACGCCATGTCGCGTTTGGAGAGCCCCTGATGTGCCTGAACAGTGGAAACTCCCCAATTCTACCTGAAACCCTAACCCTAACACACCCCTAAACCTAATCCCAACTGTAACCCTAACCACACCCCTAACCCTGACACACCCCTAATTCTAATCCCAACCCTAATCCCAACCGTAAATATAATCCAAACCCTAAATTTAGCCCCAACCCTAACCCTAACTTTAGCCCCAACCCTAACCTTAACTTTCGCCCCAACCCTAACCCTAACTTTAGCTCCAACCCTAACCCCAACCCTAACCCTAGCCCCAACCCTAACCCTAGCCCTAACCCTAGCCCCAACCCTAGCCCCAACCCTAACCCTAACTTTAGCCCCAACCCTAACCCTAACTTTAGCCCCAACCCTAACCCTAACTTTAGCTCCAACCCTAACCCCAACCCTAACCCTAACCCTAGCCCTAACCCTAGCCCCAACCCTAACCCTAGCCCTAACCCTAGCCCTAACCCTAACCCTAGCCCTGATGGGAAAATGGAAATAAATAAATTTTTTTAATTTTATTATTTTTCCCTAACTAAGGGGGTGATGAAGGGGGGTTTGATTTACTTTTATAGCATTTTTTATATTGGATTTTTATGATTGGCAGCCGTCACACACTAAAATACGCTTTTTTTTATAGCAAAAAAGTTTTTGCGTCTCCACATTTTGAGACCTATAATTTTTCCATATTTTGGTCCACAGAGTCATGTGAGGTCTTGTTTTTTGCGGGACAAGTTGACGTTTTTATTGGTAACATTTTTGGACATGTGACAGTTTTTGATCACTTTTTATTCTGATTTTTGTGAGGCAGAATGACCAAAAACCAGCTATTCATCAATTTCTTTTGGGGGAGGCGTTTATACCCTTCCGCGTTTGGTAAAGTGGATGAAGCAGTTTTATTCGTCGGGTCAGTACGATTACAGCGATACCTCATTTATATTATTTTTTTATGTTTTGGCGCTTTTATACGATAAAAGCTATTTTATAGAAAAAATAATTATTTTGGCATCGCTTTATTCTCAGGACTATAACTTTTTTATTTTTTTGCTTGTTATGCTTTGTGGCAGCTCGTTTTTTGCGGGACAAGATCGCGTTTTCAGCGGTATCATGGTTATTTATATCTGTCTTTTTGATCGCGTGTTATTCCACTTTTTGTTCGGCGGTATGATAATAAAGCGTTGTTTTTTTGGCTCGTTTTTTTTTTTTTTTTTTTTCTTACGGTGTTCACTGAAGGGGTTAACTAGTGGGCCAGTTTTATAGGTCGGGTCGTTACGGATGCGGCGATACTAAATATGTGCACTTTTATTGTTTTTTTGGGGTTTTTTTAGAGAAAGAAATGTATTTATGGGAATAATATTTTTTTATTTATTTATTTATTTAGTAACTTTTTATTTATTTTTTTTTTACACATGTGGACATTTTTTTTTTACTTTTTTACTTTGTCCCAGGGAGGGACATCACAGATCGCCGATCTTACAGTTTGCACAGCACTCTGTAAGATCGGCGATCTCACTGACATCGCTGCAGGCTTACAGAGCTGCAGGCGACCCGGAAGTGCTCCCTGCAGGACCCGGATGCAGCCCCGCGGCCATTTTGGAGCTGGGGACTGCAGGGAGAAGACGTTCGGTACAAGGTGAGCACATCACCGTGTACCGATCGTCTCAGGGAAGCACGCAGGGAGCCCCCTCCCTGCGCGATGCTTCCCTGTACCGCCGGCACATCACGATCATGTTTGATCCCGGTGTGCCAGGGGTTAATGTGCCAGGAGCAGTCCGTGACCGCTCCTGGCACATAGTGCCGGATGTCAGCTGCGATAGTCAGCTGACACCCGGCCGCGATCGGCCGCGCTCCCCCCGTGAGCGCGGCCGATTGCATATGACGTACTATCCCGTCTCTGGGAATTAAGTCCCAGGTCACCTGGACGGGATAGTACGTCATATGGGATTAAGGGGTTAATGGAGAAATTTTTAACAAGTAAGGATCATCATGTGCTGCCTGATATGATAAATCCGCCATACACACATTATTCAAATATAGTAGCCCCTTGGAGTGTATGTGTTTCAAATTTTGGGCTGGCCACAACAATGTTGGTTGTCTGACTGCTAAATCCAATGTTTAGACTTCATTATTAACACCACACAAGATTTCTCACACAAGGCAAAGCCTTACATATCGCTGCTGGGCATTGTTAATTGTGGGAATGTTTGTGTTTTACACAGCCAAAGTCATGCAGGCTATGTTGCTAGAATGGGTTTTGAAAACTTGTCATGGTGTCAAGATATGAAATTGTTGTCTCACACCATGGCTTAATGTGGTCACACACTTCTTAGTCTTAATGGCAAGCACAAAAAAGGTTGATTCTTACATTTGTTGCGACCAGGCATCATGATCCTTACAAAATAAGTATTGAAATGTAACATAGCTTAAACTATTGTGTTGTTCTTTAAATAAGTGTTAAAATGTTTGCTTTATGTGACTATTTTTGTGTTTTCACACTTTCTCTACAGTGGATTTGGTTAAACGGTGATGGTGCTCAGCGGGGACCAGTATCAGTGGGAATTTAATCCACTCCCCTCCACGTCAGGTGCTTCCAAAAAGCGGCCATAGTTGTACAACCGCAACTTGGCCTTTCTACGCCCAATCATGGAGCTCAATCCATAAGTGACTCAGTATGTTTTACATAACATATTAATATTACAACACTATATTTTTAGAAAAGTACATTTAGATAATAATAAAGAAAAGGACATACATTCGTTGAACAATACTTATGCAATCAAAATATTTAAATTTTGTTTAAGGCATACACATGTGGATATGTAAATGTTGAAAAAAGAACCATGGTCTATACATAACTTCATATGTCGTCACAAAGTAAAATTTTACTAGTTTGGTGGTGTAAGCTTTTCTGAAAAATAAAAATTAATGGTGCAATGTGTTTTCTCCTAGGACTGATGACAACCTGGAAGACTCTGATGATTAGCCAACACGAGCCAGATCAGCACCATGTACCTCTGCATCTGAGACTGGTCCTCCAGCCGACCCAACGCCATCAACACAGGCTGAACAGGTGTGTGATGTTGATGAACCCTCCACTGATGCTGGTCAGGGAAGTACCAAACAAACGGGACCAACAACATTCCAAGCAGCATCCCCAGCACCACAGTCATCAGCAACATCAAATATACCTCGCCATCTTGCACACTCTGTCCGAGACGAACCAGGTGACATGACGACCCACGTATGTTGCTTGAGCTCATTGATGTGCAAGTTTTAGCCATCGTGAATTCTCTGACACCTGAAAATTCTGTTGAAAGGTTTTGTCGGTCCCTCTCTCCCTGCCCTGCAAAAGTTCCTGGAGAACGGAAGGAACAGGTATGGACTGCAATATTAACCCTCCTTGATGCAAGCTGGGGAGAGCAGGAACCAAACCAGGTTCTATTGCCCATTGAACAATGGTGATCAGGCAACCATCAAATACCGTTGCCATCAGATACCAACATCACACATGGTCAAAATGTTGGTACCCTGTCTTCAGGGTCCAAACCTGTACCACCAACACAACAATATCAGCATATGCCTGCACCCTCTTCTGTGCCTCCACCCCTACCTCAACATATCCGTATCAACAAATGTCTAGTTCTTTTTATGGACCTCCAGCTACTGACTCCATACAGCCTTATGCCCAAATGTCTAGTGCTTTTTTAGTTCCTCCTGCCCCTGGCTCAAGTCATCATTATGGGCATAGGTCTGCGCCTTCGTCTATTCCTCCAGCCCCTGCCTACAGTCATCATTATGGCCAAAGTCTGATCCAAGCAGCACCTACAGCCAACAATATGGTAACATCTCTTCCATCATGTCTGTGGAGGATAATAGTGGTGGTCCTCTCCGTCATCCACAACCCTACACTCTTTAAGGCAGCAGCCACCTGTGTTTAGCCACTTTCCTCACACCTAACTGCCAAGAGGTGATCATATTACACAATTATACCTCAGCCAGCTAGGTGAATTTGAAAGTAGTTTACATCATCAACAAACTGTTCCACAAACATTTTTGGTGACTCTTTTCAAACCTAAGCTTATCCACCATCTCCCTCTGTTACCACTTGTTGACATCCACACTTGGTCAAACACCCATACTCCAGCCCCCAATGCATACAGGGCAAATGGCCACACACTCATCCAGCACAGAATGTGGTAGTGGCAAAAATACCACCGATAAATCTTTCTCTAGTAATGTTGATTTGGCAGATTTGTAACAAAGCGAGAAATATATTATATATGCAGAATACATGTTTTGTAATCAAAATAATAATCCTTTGTTAATTTTTACTTTGTGTTGTTTATTGAAAAATAATAATTATATTATCTAAATATGTTGGATATATGGCCTCAATAACATACTGTAATGAAAATTCAACTATATACCATACCTACCTGCCATTATGTTCCATGCAGTAATCCAGAGGTGTCACACTCTCATTCAAAAACACAATGATTCAGGGTCTTAGTTATTTTCTGATAGCCAAACATTGACATAACAAAAACATAGTTTAACACATGTAATCTTTTTGCTTTAACAAAATCCAAACATTATAATGAGGTATTAGTTATTTGCTATGGGGAACAATAAGCCTTTGAGAAGGACATGTATCAGTTACCCACATCAAATGTAAGCTTGAAACCCCCATCAAGGGTCCTCATTGTCTTGCGAATCCCTAACCAAATTATAGAAAAAAATAACCAAACTTAGAACTGCAAATATACCATAACCTTGATTAATGAATACGTCTGTCATGGTAACATTACTTGGGCACTTCCATTTGCCATGGCACACTACCCTCTTGTGTTTAAAAATGATCAGCAAAAATATTCCTGACTACAAGGCCAGACTGAGCAACTCGGGGAGCATGCTGCGGGTTCTCTGGTAATGGCACATTACAAAACTTTCACATCCTCAACATCCTCCAAGTACACTTCTTGTTTTTTGCAAAGATTGTGCAAAATGACAGCAGCCCCTTTAGGACTGCTTGGACATTGTTTGGATTCATCTGGATTTGTGTCTCAAAGATACACCATTTAGAAGTCAAGATACCAAAAGCACACTCAACCAATCAACGGGCTTTCATCAGCCAAAGATTAAAAATGTGTCCAAACCTCGACGTTGAAATGTTTGCAGAACATGACTTGATAGCGCAAAATCCTCATCAGCAACCATCATAAATGGTGCAGGTGGGCTCAAGGCTCCTGGAAGCACACATGGATGGAGAATATGTAAATTTGTCTCAGCAAGATGCCTAGCCAATCTTGAAGATCTAAAGATGCGAGCATCAGAGGCACTCCCATATTCCCCAATGTCAGCAATTACAAAACAGCAGTTGCTGTCAGCTACAGCCAGCAGCACAACTGAAAAATATTTTTTGTAATTAAAGCACCGCGAGCCAGAGTTTGGGAGCTTCTTTACACGAATGTGTTAACCATCCAGGGCACCAATGCAATTTGGGAGGTCTGTGGCTTCCATGAACCCCTAGGCAATCCTCACCCAGTCTTGTGTGGTTGGCTGAGGCATGAAGCGTCTCTTCAGCTTGTCCCAAATAAGATCACAGGTTGAGCGTACAATCCCAGATATGGTTGACATGCCAAGGAGGAACTCGAAATGGAGTGAAGAATATGAATTGCCAGTAGCCAGGAATCTGCTAACCAAACCATAGTTTAGGTGTAAGCTCATGAACACAAAGTACATAATATGATGGCAAATGAACAAATTCAGCACCTATAAAACTAATATATATATGTTACCTCAAATATCAACCACACCGATGAATTAAGCACACAGGTGTAAGTTATAATATACATCTCACAAATTGTGCAGGTTAGGAGTTTGTATGAGGGGCCTCTATTTTGGGGTATGTATTTCAAAACATAAAGTGTATGGAGACCTTTTTTTAGAGGACTATGGTAACCAAAGACATATATAGCAGTAAAAATTATGTTCACAGCTTATCATAGTGAAATCAAACCTTACACTCTAAAATTTCTTAATAAACAAATAAGGATTTTTTTTGTAAATTTACCTCAAGGTTACTAACAAACGCTCCGCAGGAGAAATGCATAGTCGCATACAGGAGTCTTCTCTGAGAAGATAAGGATGTAAATACTGAAGTATGTGGTCAAATCTGCTAATGGAGAGACGACAAAAAGCTATAAACTTCAATGGTATTTGTGAAGTTCATGATACAATTTGTCAAAATGGCCATAACCCCCACGTAGCAAGAGTATAGGGTGAAATCATAGCCTTTTTTTCCTCCGTCGGTCCTCAACAAGTATGTGTTGCTGAACCCCAAAGCGACGTGACACAAGCCATGCCAACCACCTCAACGCCTCATTGGAAATAGACATATTTGTTATGCCAAAGGAGTCCTAACACACAACCCTAAGATTATATGACATTGAATTATCCTTTTTTGAGCCAGCTATAATCCCTAATCAGTAATGGCTCACACATTTGACATTTCTAACCATTTAATTAGCACATTAACCCTTCCTTAAGCCATAGAAATCTTTGAGTGTGATACGTTTTCACACGGACAGCACACAGATGCAAATTACGGACACAAGGAAATCACATGGATCCCACACGGATGTACCATGTGAGCAGATGGACACGGATAATTCCGGTACCGTGTTCTCCGGCACCGGAATTATCTGGACGTGTGAAACCGCCCTGAAGGTGAGTGGGTCAAAGTTCCTCTAGAGCATTATAAATTTCCAGCTATCACTAATGCTTGATTGCAGTTGCTGCTGCTTTGGGTGGCCCAACAAGTTATTAGATTTAGGGGGCAATCACTTTTTCACAAAGGGCCCTGTAGGTTTGGATTTCTTTTTTCCCTTAATAATAATAAAGACCTTTATTGAAAAACTTAATATTGTGTTTTCTTATGTTTTTACCATGTTAAGCAGTGAAAATACAAAATCAAATTTTTCCCACAAAAATTTTATTTTAGCACCTTTTTTTATATTTTCACAAGGGTAACAGAAGAAAATGTGTAGTGCAATTTTTTCCGAGTACATCGATGCCCCATATTTGTTGGAAAACGACTGGTTGGGTGCATGGTAGGGCTGCAAAGGGAATGAACACTATTTTGGCTGGAATAGGTTGCATATACCATATCACATTTGAAGACCCCCTGACATGCCAAAACAGCAGAAACCCCCACAAGGGATCCCATTTTTTAAGTTACACCTCTCAAGGAATTCATCTAGGGGAGTAGCAAGTATTACTAATCCTCAGGCAATTCACAAACTTGGATAACAATGGGCTGAGTAAATTAAATATTACTATTTTTTTTGCAATTTTCAAAAGGAGTAATAGGAGAAAATGAACACTGCAATTTGTTATGCAATTTCTCCTGAGGCATAGTGCAAAGCTCAGAATGCAATGAGCTCCACATTACAGTTCAAATTTTGCTGTGTAACACCCCAGGTTACCGGATGTTACAGTGGTATTGCCTCCCTTTTGGGGAGGGTGATGCCATGCTTGGAAGCAAGGAAAAGATCCCTTTAACAGGTAACACATCCATGCAACATGTTCTGACTCCAAGCCAGAAAGGGGAGCTCTGATCCAATTTGTGGGTGGCTTTCCTATATATATTCTGGCTGGAGGAAGAGTTACAGGGTAGTTTGTGAGAGCAGAGGGAAGAGAGAGAAAGCAGACAGAGAGAGATCAGGAAAAGGGCTGGGGCCGTGCAGACAAGCAGATCTGCAGCTCCTGGAAAGGAATGAGAGGAACAGAACAGTTTGTAGAGAGTGTGAAGGAGGAAGGAGTAAAGGCGAAATAAAGAGCTGGAGGGAAGCTGCGACTGAGCTTCCTCCACGCTAAAGCGCAGAATACCGGTAGCCGGAAGACCGAGGTTGTGGGGTTAATTATATGCCCCATGGCAGAAACTGGCGGACAGTAGATTGCAGTTCATCTGTCAACCATTAACACCTGAAGGCTCAGTGACAGATAGAGCCTGGAGTCATCCTGAGAGACCCTGAAAAAAGGCTCGAGTTACCTGCCATGTGGGTAGTGTCTTACCAACAATGGGGACAGATAGAACCTGAGGACCTTGTGTGAGGCCTAAGGCAGCAAGGAACTACAACGCAGTGCTAAAAGGAAGGCTTCCAACCCCACCTGGCTAGGGGGATCTCAGAATCGCTTCCAAGCCAGCCGCACCATATTACCTGTGATCCAGTTCCCTGGACTGTGGTTGCCTTACACTAGTAAATAGGTAAAGAGACTGCAACCTTGTGTCCTCTGTTTTCTTACTACACCATCTTTATCTACTACACCAGGAGCCCTGGAGACCCAGCTTCACCTGTGGGAAGCCATACCACCCCTGCTGCCATAACATCACCCCAGTGGACACCACAAGTGGCGTCACAAACATTCTTATCCCTAAAAACCCCTTTAAAAACCTTCCCTTTAATTTGGTCGCTGCCACCATGACACATCTTTAATGATGACAAGACCTGGTACTGAGTACCCCTAGGCCTTGGCTGGGGCGCTTCATATCTTGGCATCTCAAACAGGATGAACCGACCCTGCAAACTTGGTCCTGTGCGCCTAAAGGTACCATCACATTAAGTGACACTGCAGCAATATAGACAACGAGCCTATCGCTGCAGCGTCGCTGTTTAGGTCACTATAGAGACGTCAAACACGGCAACACCAGAACGATGCAGGAGCGATCCAGTGACGTACTTATCGTTCTCGCTGGTTGTTAGCCCCATGTAAAAACATTGCTGGCATCATTGCTTTTGCTGTCAAACATGACGAATCACGCCGACCTGACGACCAAATAAAGTTCCGGACTTCTAGCTACGACCAGCGATGTCACAGCGGGATCCTGTTCGCTGCTGCGTGTCAAACATAACGAGATCGCTATCCAGGACGCTGCAATGTCATGGATCGCTATCCTTCTCGTTCTAAAGTTGCTCAGTGTAAAGGTACCTTAAGAGATTGTGCTGTATTGAGAGACTATTGAATTGCTAATTGCCACCAAAACTGCTGGCCATTAAAGCGCCATGAGGAGTGCAGGAAAAAGAAGGGCATGCCATTGTGGGCGAAGACTAGCTGCGTGGTGAACTCCCCTTTCAAGTAGTATACCACAAGGACATGTCCATCAGCAAGAGAGGTCCGCCTCCTGATCTGCTATGGCCGGAACCAGAAGAAGCCCCGCCCCCAGAGAACCCCTAGGCCCTGGCTTGGGCGCTCCAGCTGCACTAGTTTAAGGGTGCCTTGTCGCATTGGTAGAGCTCCTGGGGTTCCAGAACAGCAGAAACCCCAATAAGTGACTCCATTTTACAAACTACACCTCTCAATTAATTCATCTAGGGGTGTCACAGAATTTTATTCCATTGGGCAGAGAAGAAAAAATAATTGCATTTTTACCACAGAAAATTATTTTAGCCCCAGATTTTACATTTTCACACTGGGAAATGGGGAAAATGGTGATGAAATGTGTCACACAATTTCTGCTGAAAGTGGCAATACCCCATATGTGGATGTACAGTCCTACTTAGCTACGCAGTGAGACTCGGGAGGGAATACACACTATTTGACTTTTCGAGAACAAATTATTGTAGAATAGTTTGTGGACTCCATACACAGAGCCCATGAGTGCCAGAAGAACATAATCCCCCCTCAAGTAACCCCATTTTTTAAATCACACTCCTCTGGGAATTTATTTACAGGTGTAGTGACCATTTTGACTCCATAAGTGTTTTACAGAAACAAGCAGCAGTGGATGTAGCTAAATGAAAATTGCAAGCTGCCAATGTAGTGACCAGTTTTTTGCAGTGAGCAATACATGATGCCCAGCTTATGTTTCTGGAGATATTCACCCATAAGTTAGCAGATTCTCCGAAATGCCAAGCATGATTTTTAGGCAAACTGTGGAGCTCAGAAAGGAGGGGGGTATTTGGATTTGGGAGCGTAGAAATCATTGGATTTCTTTTGGGGGTAACGAGCTCTATTGCTTTTACAGAGCCTTTGTACTACCAGTAACGTGGAACCCCCTATATTTTCGTTAACGGATGATGGACCTGAGTGGGGGCTTTTATTGTGCATTGAGTTGAAGCTTTTATTGGGAACATTTTACATCACATTTTGGATTACATTTATCCGTCGCTTTACACTGAGAACTCACTTTGGGGTTTCCTTCTAGATCTCTGAATGAGGCGATTCAGATAACAACCACAAGGGATCTATTCACTATAATGAGACAGCAGAGTTACTCTGGACTTCGCCTGGCCTTTGTGCAGCGGTGTCCTTCTTTTCAGTGGTGCACAAAACTGTGGCAGATTGAGCTGTTTTTGCACGCCTATAAAAACAGATATCGCTGGATCACCGGTCAGACAGCGCCCACAGTGCCTTCATCTAGCTTATTACAGGTAATCTTCCACTGGGGGTTCCGCCTCAATCACGTATTTTAGAGATTTACATGGAAAGCCCGGTGTAAGCACTCAGTGTAGAGCACAGGATAAAATTGCGCTAAGCCTTACTGTGAACTTTGGGAGACAGAATGAAAAAATCAACAGCAGGTGAAGAATTTTTTTTTTTCATTTTTTATGGCGCTCTTCGTGTGGTGTTTTAGAGGTCGAGTTCCCACCACTGCACAAGGAGAATATCAAGCCATGTCTGCTGCAGTCTCCCATTCTGCATCAGCCGCAGTGGAGCCTGCTTAGCGGTTTTAGACGTCGGTCCCAGCGTCTTGCTCACCCTGATACTGTGCAAAGGGTTACTGCTGCCTTTCCAGGCTCTGCTTTTGTAGCCAGCACTGGTCAGCGGCGAGCAGGCTTTTCTGGGACTAAGTCCTGCTTTGCACACACTGAGCATGCCCTTGGGAGGACCTCTCATTGGTGGTCAGGGGTCACACGCTCAGGTCCTGTAGCAGTTCCAATTGGACCACTCGGAAGGTCCTTGTCTGCTGCAGCTATTTAAGGCTCGCATGGCTGTACGGCCATGCGCTAGTATCAACCTATGTTATGAGCTTTGCTACTTGGTGGTCATGTCTGCATGTGGTCAGGGTTGGCTGAAATAAGCCCCTAGAATACCGGCACCTCTGGTGAGGAGTTTTGTATGCTTGGATTCAGGGCCTGGCTGAAATAAGCCCCTAGAATACCGGCACCTCCAGTGAGGAGTTGTTTGTGTGCTATGCTGTCTGCATGACAACTCTTTGCTTTGCTCAGTTAGGTGGCTTTGATCATCTGTGAGGTTAACAGGGCACAGCGTTTTCATATCTTTGCGATTCTGTGAAGTTAACAGAGTTCGCTTATACCACCATATAGTGCCGCCAATTACTTTGCAGCAGATCTCTCTGCACGGTGGACCCCAGGCTGCAAACGCACATTGTTGTTTCCTTCCTATACTCGGTGCGTTCCGCTAGCCCTAACAGGGTGTATATGATTAGATGACTTTATTCTTCAGGTCGGTGCGATTACAGTGATACCAGATTTATATTGGGTTTTAAAGTTTGGCTGCTGTCACACACTAAAAATGCTTTATTTCACAAAAACAAGTTTTTGCATTGCCATATTTAGAGAGCTATAATTTTTCCATATTTCTGCTCACAGAATCACTTTCTATTTAGATTTTTGAGAGGCAGAATAAACAAAAAAAAGCAATTCAGGAATTGTTTTTTGTTTTTGTTTTTTATTGCCGTTCCGTGTGTGGTAAAACTGATAAGGCAACTTTATTCTTTGGGTCAATGCAATTACAGAAATACTATATTTATGTATGCAAATTGCCTCTTCTGAGAAAAAGAGGACTTAAACTCTATAGCGCCACCTGTTGGAAGTAGCGATCCTACAAGTCACAATCAACCCTTTAACGAGTCGTGCAATATGACTTAGGATAAATGCTAAATCAGTATCTCAATTCGCAGACACGGTGTTTCAGGCTGTTGGCCCTCGTCAGTGCGAAGCATGAGAACTGATGTGGCTAGGTGAGAGGCTCTGGACTGGGGTCTAAGGGGTAATGTTTCTCCTTATGGAGAGTGACATACGATCTCTGGCTTGTCAAGGTAAGGAGGCTTATTCGCCGTGCAATGCTCCTCTGGGAAATTAAATATGCAAATTGCCTCTTCTGTTTTTTATGTTTTGCCGCTTTTACACAGTAATATTTTTTTATAGAAAAAATAATTGTTTTTGCATCGCTTTATTTTGAGAGCTATAACTTTTTATTCTCCATTGATTGAGCTGTATGGCAGCTTTTTTCTTCCGAACAAGATGATGTTTTCATCAGTTCTACTTATATTTCCATTTGACCTTTTGATTGCATTTAATTCCACTTTTTGTTCAGTGGTATGATAAAATCGTAAAGATTTTTGCTGAGATATACTTTTTTTTTACGATATGCACAAATGTAGTTAACTAGTATGACAGTTTTATAAATCAGGTCTTTCCGTACGCGGCAATACCAAATATGTGTTCTTTTTTAGTTTTTGCATAAATATACATATGGTATTTATTGCTTTAATGTTTTTCTTCTTTTTTGTGATTTTTTTAGCAGTTTTAACACTTTTTTTTAACTATTTTTGTAACTTTTTTACTTATTCCCTGTATGGGACTTTAATTTTTATTTTTCTGATCACTGGTCTCATGCATTGCAATACACAGTTATTGCATTGCATGAGACCTGTAAGTTTTACACTGGCAGATCGACTGCTAGATTCGGCTGCAGACTGAGTCTAAGGGCAGAGACAGACTGCCATATTTCTCATGTGAGAATCACATCATAAACCTCATACTGGCTGTCGGCTCTCCTGACCTGAGCTTGACAGCTGCATAAAAATACATCATACAGTCTTGCTCAGGTCAGGAGAGGTGCCAGGCCAGTCCGTGTAGTGTGATGCGATTTTCGCATGAGAAATACAGCAGTCTGTCTCTGCCCTTACAGGCCACCATAGCTGGCAGACCCGGAGGTCATCATGTGAGCTCCGGCTGCAATGACACCACTCAGCTCCCCCGTGATGTGATCATATTTCATCACAGTGGGAGTTGGAGTGGTGAGTGAAGCAGTGCTCTCCCTTTCACTATCTTCTAAATGCCGCAATCGTGGCATCTAGACAATAGCAAAGGGTTAACATCATTGGGACCTGATCCAACAAGTGAATCAGAAAATAACAGATGATTTTTCATCTATATGATGACCTATATTTCATCTGGTTTCATGCATATGTCTATTTTTGACATTCATTCGACATCTGTTTTATACATCAAGAATTACAAAAACATTACAAAGACAAATACAGCTCACTATTGTCTTAATTGCAATACTTTTTCAAATAGATGCCAAACAAGTGGGGGTCCTTATGGCATGTTTTTTTAATTACCGATTGAGTTTAATGGACGAAGCAATCTTTCATATGTGCATTGGCAGTTCATTTAAATTACCCTACTGACTTGCATCGTGTGGCTCGTCTTGTGGACAAACAGCTTGCAGACCAAAAATATGTTCCAGTACACTACAAAGTCCTTATACAGCTTTCAAGATGGAAAATAGTAAAGATGTGGATTTAAGAAGAAGGGGAGGTGAAAAAAGCGCAAAAATGTAAAATTGCTCAGTCGCGAATTGGTTAAGTATAATCTGATAATCTACTGTTGCCATTTGGATGCCATTTAAGTTTTAAATAAAAATTAAAATAAAATTCAAATAACTTTAACCGCTTAGTGACAGAGCCAATTTGGTACTTACCGTATTTTTCGGACTATAAGACGCACCGGACCATAAGACGCACCCCAAATTTGGGGTGAAAATTGCAGAAAAAAAGATTTTTTATAACATGGGGGTCCGTCTTATTGTCCGAATTTACAGTATCTTATGGCGGTGGCAGAGCAGGGTCACAGGAGGCAAGGTGGGGTGATGCTGGGATGAGGAGGTGCTGGGATGAGAAGGTGCTGGGATGAGAAGGTGCTGGGATGAGAAGGTGCTGGGATCAGGAGGTGCTGGGATCAGGAGGTGCTGGGATCAGGAGGTGCTGGGATCAGGAGGTGCTGGGATGAGAAGGTGCTGGGATCAGGAGGTGCTGGGATCAGGAGGTGCTGGGATCAGGAGGTGCAGTGAGAGGTATGGCGTGAGAGGGGTCCCTGGCGTACCATGCATGCTTACCTAGGTGGCAGAGGTGCGGTGGCAGAGGTCCGGTGGCAGAGGTGCGGTGGCGGGGGTGTGGCAGCAGAGGAGGCGCAGGAAGCGGGGTCCCTTTCCCCGGTATGGTGATGCAGCAGGCCCGGTATGCAGCAGAGCCGGGTGAATCCTCTTGTTATCGGTGGGCGCGGCCATCTTCCTGAGGCCACGCGTGTGCAGATGAAGCGCTCTGCTCCCGGGGCTTCAGGAAAATGGCCGCGGGAGGCCGCGTGTGCGCAGATGGAGATCGCGGCGGCCATTTTCCTGAAGCCCCGGGAAGCAGAGCGCTCCATCTGCGCACGCGCAGCCTCCGGAAAATGGCCGCCACCACCGATAACAAGAGGATTCACCCGGCTCTGCTGCATACCGGGCCTGCTGCATCACCATACCGGGGAAAGGGACCCCGCTTACTGCGCCTCCTCTGCCGCCACACCCCCGCAACCGCACCTCTGCCACCGGACCTCTGCCACCGCACCTCTGCCACCTAGGTAAGCCTGCATTGCGACTATTAGACGCACCCCCCATTTTCCCCCCTTTTTTGGGGGGGAAAAAGTGCGTCTTTTAGTCCGAAAAATACGGTAATGACCGAGCCAATTTTTGCAATTCTGACCACTGTCACTTTATGAGGTTATAACTCTGGAACGCTTCAACGGATCCCGCTGATTCTGAGATTGTTTTTTCGTGACATATTGTACTTCATGTTAGTGGTAACATTTCTTCGATATTACTTGCGATTATTTATGAAAAAAACGGAAATATGGCGAAAATTTTTAAAATTTTGCCATTTTCAAACTTTGTATTTTTATGCCCTTAAATCAGAGAGATATGTCATGAAAAATAGTTAATAAATAACATTTCCCACATGTCTACTTTACATCAGCACAATTTTGGAAACAACATTTTTTTTTGTTAGGGAGTTATAAGGGTTAAAATTTTACCAGCAATTTCTCATTTTTACAACACCATTTTTTTTTAGGGACCACATCACATTTGAAGTCATTTTGAGGGGTCTATATGATAGAAAATAATGAAGTGTGACACCATTCTAAAAACTACACCCCTCAAAGTTCTCAAAACCACATTCAAGAAGTTTATTAACCCTTTACGTGCTTCACAGGAACTGAAACAATGTGGAAGGAAAAAATGTACATTTAACTTTTTTTTGCAAACATCTTAATTCAGAACCATTTTTTTTATTTTCACAAGTGTAAAAACAGAAATGTAACCATAAATTTTGTTATGCAATTTCTCCTGAATACGCCAATACCCCATATGTGGGGGTAAACCACTTTTTGGGCGCACCGCAGAACTTAGAAGTGAAGGAGCGCCGTTTGACTTTTTCAATGCAGAATTGGCTGGAATTGAGATCGGACGCCATGTCACGTTTAGAGAGCCCCTGATGTGCCTAAACAGTGGAAACTCCCCACAAGTGACACCATTTTGGAAACTAGACCCCTTAAGGAACTTATCTAGATGTGTGGTGAGCACTTTGAACCCCCAAGTGCTTCACAGAAGTTTATAATGCAGAGTCATAAAAAAAATATATATATATATTTTTCCACAAAAAGGATTTTGTAGCCCCCAAGTTTTTATTTTCACAAGGGTAACAAGAGAAATTGGACCACAGAAGTTGTTGTCCAATTTATCCTGAGTATGCTGATGCCCCATATGTGGGGGTAACCCACTGTTTGGGCGCACGGCAGAGCTCAGAAGGGAGGGAGCACCATTTGACTTTTTGAGCGCAAAATTGGCTATCGTGTTTGGAGACCCCCTGATGTACCTAAACAGTGGAAACCCCCCAATTCTAGCTCCAACCCTAACCCCAACACACCCCTAACCCTAATCCCAACCTGATCCATAATCCTAATCACTAACCCTAACCATAATCACAACCCTTACCCCAAAACAACCCTAATGTCAACCCTAACCATAACCCTAATCAAAACCCTAAATCCAACACACCCCTAATCCTAATCTCAACCCTAACCTCAAACCTAACCCTAATCCCAATACACCCCTAATCACAACCCTAACCTTAACCCTAATCCCAAACCTAACCCTAATCCCAAGCGTAACCCTAATGCCAACCCTAACCCTAATACCAACCCTAATCCAAACCCTAACCCTAATCCAAACTCTAACCCTAACTTTAGCCCCAACCCTAGCCCTAACTTTAGCCCCAACCCTAACCCTAGCCCTAAGGCTACTTTCACACTTGCGTTGTTTGGCATCCGTCGCAATCCGTCGTTTTGGACAAGAAACGGATCCTGCAAATGTGCCCGCAGGATGCGTTTTTTGCCCATATACTTGTATTGCCGACGGATTGTGACGGATGGCCACACGTCGCGTCTGTCGTGCACTGGATCAGTGTTTTGGCGGACCGTCAGCACAAAAAAAGTTCAATGTAACGTTTTTTTGTACGTCGCATCCGCCATTTCTGACCGCGCATGCATGGCCGTAACTCCGTCCCCTCCTCCCCAGGACATAGATTGGGCAGCGGATGCATTGAAAAACTACATCCGCTGCCCACGTTGTGCACAATTTTCACAACGTGTGTCGGTATGTCACGCCGATGCATTGCAACGGCCCCGTACCGACGTAAGTGTGAAAGAAGCCTAACCCTAAATTTAGCCCCAACCCTAACTCTAAATTTAGCCCCAACCCTAACCCTAAATTTAGCCCCAACCCTAACCCTAAATTTAGCCCTAACCCTACCCCTAACCCTACCCCTAGCCCTAACCCTAGCCCTAACCCTAGCCCTAACCCTACCCCTAGCCCTAACCCTACCCCTAACCCTAGCCCTAACCCTACCCCTAAACCTAGCCCTAACCCTACCCCTAACCCTACCCTTAACCCTACCCCTGACCCTACCCCTAACCCTAACCCTACCCCAACCCCTAACCCTACCCCTAACCCTACCCCTAACCCTACCCCTAACCCTAGCAATAACCCTAACCCTACCCCTAACCCTAACCCTACCCCTAACCCTACCCCTAACCCTACCCCTAACTCTACCCCTAACCCTACCCCTAACCCTACCCCTAACCCTACCCCTAACCCTAACCCTACCCCTAACCCTACCCCTACCCCTAACCCTAATTTTAGCCCCAACTGCTCTTCTCCTGCCGGCCGGCAGATGGAGACAGATGGCGGGCGCACTGCGTATGCGCCCGCCATTTTCTTTTGCCGGCGGCCAGGAGGAGCAGCAGGAGGACCCAGGGACACAGGTGAGTATGGCAGGGTCCCCGAATCCCCCTATTTCTCTGTCCTCTGATGTGCGATCACATCAGAGGACAGAGAATTACACTTTGACTTTTTTTTTTTTTTTTGCGGTCGCCGGTAAACAGTTAATTACCGGCGATCGCAAAACAGGGGTCGGTAAAACCGACCCCGATCATGCTCTTTGGGGTCTCGGCTACCCCCGGCAGCCGAGACCCCAAAGATTGTCGCGGGGCCGGCCGGCGGGCGCACTGCGCATGCGCCCACCATTTTGAAGATGGCGGCGCCTACCGGGAGCCACAAGGAGCATCGGGGGAGATAGGTGAGTATTGGGGGGCTACCTGGGACCCCTTTTCTCTGTCCTCTGATGTGCGATCACATCGGAGGACAGAGAAATTAAAAAGAGATCGCGTTTTGGTTTTTTTTGCGATCACCGGTAAACGGTTAATTACCGGCGATCGCAAATGCGGGGTGGGTTAAAACCCCCCTGAATCATGTTCTCTGGGGTCTCGGCTACCCCCGGCAGCCGAGACCCCGGAGAAAATCCGACTCTGGGGGGCGCTATTTACTTTTTCCACAGCGTCGTTAATTAACGGCGCTGTGGTTTAAGTACCCTTAGCGGCCGCCGTTAAAAGGCGTATCGGCGGTCGCTAAGGGGTTAATTTAAGAATATATCCAAAACATTATAAAAAAATCCCATAGTTTTATGCCTTAAATTAAGGTCTCAAATTATTATATTGCAACAAAAATTAAATAAATAGAGAGCTAAAGGAATGGTGTCAGGTAAAATCTAAAACCTGGACTCAAAAACCAGGCACATTAAAAAACCTTCTCCGGGTTCTACATCACCGGGCTAGCCAACTCCGATGACACATACCTCCCATCTAGGATTTGTCTACCACTTTATATAACCTGGCCAAAATCGGTAGTTGGCCACATAATGACAACAGAGAAAGTACCCTTGAGAGGGCATCTGCGTTTTTTCATGTTGTTTCTGCAGCCTATGCTTGAACTGCAAACTAAAGTTTTAACAGATCAGGGTACCATTGTGTAACCCCAACATTGTTTCCCTTCTTTTCATTTATCCACCGCACCGGGGCATGGTCAGATACTAGGCTAAAATTCCAGCCCAAAAATAGTATTTAAGAGTGTCCAAAGCCCACTTAATGGCCAGACATTCATTCTTCATTATGGAGTAGTTCCTCTTGTAGGTGGACAGCTTTCGACTTAGATATATCACAGAGGGAGTTGACCTCCTGTGAGGATATCCCGACATCCAACTAATCAATCTGGGCAATAAACTACATTCAGGAGGTCAGTTATAGGGGCTGCTTTCAGGTTGAAATTGGGGCCAAAAATCTGGTAATAGCCCACAGTTGCTAGGAAAGATTTGACCTGCTTCTTTGAGAGGGGTTGTGGCCAGCTCTGCCTTGACTCTATCGTATTTATATGAGGTTTTTTAATGCCCATGTCAAACATATAGCCTAAATATTTGGTTTCTTCCATCCCCATGGTACATTTCTTTGTGTTGACAATAAAGCCAGCCTTCCTCAGGGCATTGAGTATTGCTTGGACTTTGAATGCTTCACAGGGGGATTTCAGGCCCCTTCTTTTTGGTGTCTGCCCTTCTTTGAGAATCATAACACAGCTCCAGAACCTCCACCCAACATAAATAATAATAAATAATAATAATTTTTTTTATATAGCACCAAAATATTCCGCAGCGCTTTACAAATTATAGAGGGGATCTACATACCAGAGGCATCTTCTCCCCATCCTCACCTTCTCAAACACAGTCAGGAATGCCTCAACTTCATCATTGGGAGTCATCTTCTGCAATGCCCCTCACCCCATTTTCCTCACCTGGGTCTCACCACTTCAGTTTGGGGAGGTGTGGTGTCCCTGGTCCGGATCATCTCTGCCAAGAGCACCATCTGCTGCTACTGCTGCAGTTGTTACTGCTGCTGATGCTGTATCTGTTGCTGCTGCAGCTGTAACTGTTGTATCAACAGCTTATCGGTTTGTATCAAAAACTGTATCAATGATTAGCTGCCGCTGTATCGGCTATATCAACAGCTTGCTGCTTCTTTTGCCATTGCTGCTGCTACATATTGGCCTGTACAAGCTGCTTAATCAGCTCTTCCATAGTTTCAGACTGGGCTTGCACTGAAAGAACTATCTTTACCTAGGGCATACAGTCCTTCAGTAAGCACCTGTGCTCCTTGGTATTTACCACTCGCTTTTGAGGCACCAAATGCAGGGATTCACTCACTGTGGCAGCACTTGAGGTAGGCACAGGCAGGAAGTCAAATAGGAAGGTTATTTATTTTCATAAATCTTCAAAGAAAAACAAATGGCTTTCTCCGGCAAAGCTATGCAACAAGAAATAACAGGTAAAGTTTTTGGTATCACTGGCGCGATTTCACCTGTGTAAAGTACTGTCAGACAGTCTCAAGTCTCACAACAAGCTGCTTCAGTATCTCTTAGGTCTTTTCCTCCTTCCATACACAGACAGCTAATGAGTAGTGTTGAGCTTTCCGATACTGCAAATATCGGGTATCGCTGTATCGGATTTCCGATACTGAGTTCTGATATTTTTAAGATATTGGATACAGGAATCGGAAGTTCCTATAGTGTAATAATGCACTATAATGGAGTGTGGGTGGTGCGTGGGCAGAATCTGCATCTGTGCGGGCCTGCCGGGGCTCTGTGCGAGCCTGCTGGGGGTCTGTGTGGGCCTGCCGGGGGTCTATGCTGGCCTCTTTGGGGTCTGTGTGGCCTCTCGGGGGTCTGGGCGGCTGGCCAGGGGTCTGTGCGGCCTGCCGGGGGTCTGTACGGGCCTCTCGCGGGTCTGTGCGGCCTGCCGGGGGTCTGTACGGGCCTCTCGGGGGGTCTGTGTGGCCTGCTGGGCGTCTGTGCGGCCTGCCGGGGGTCTGTATGAGCCTCTCTGGGGTCTGTGTGGCCTGCCGGGGGTCTGTGCGGCCTGCCGGGGATCTGTACAGGCCTCTCGGGGGGTCTGTACGGCCTGCCGGGGGTCTGTGTGGCCTGCCGGGGTCTGTGCGGGTGTGCTGGCAGTGTCCGATGGGACTACAAGTCCCATCGAGCTATGCCTGTTACAATGGCAGTGATTGACACATTAGCCAATGATGGGACAATAGTAGTCCCTTCATCTGGCTAATGTGTTGAATGTAAAAAAAAAACTACATGCTACATACAACATACTACATACTGTACATTCAACATACATACTACATATATACAACATACAGCATACTACATACATACTACATACATACTACATACAAACTACATGCATACTACATACATGCAACATGCTACATACATACAACATACTACATACATACTACATACATACATACATACATACTACTTGCATACTACTTACATACTACATACATACATACTATATACATACAACATACATACATACTACATACATACAACATACATACTAAATACATACTACATACATACAAAATACATACAACATACATACTACATACAATATATTCATACATTACATACAATACATACATACAGACATACAGTACATATAACATAGAGTACATACTCACCATCACTTGTCATTTTGATCCCCGAAGCCAGTGTCATCTGTAAAAATATTAAAATAACAAACAACCAATATACTCCCTGATCCGCAGAAATCCACGAGTGTCCCATGACGATCTCCCGTGGAGAACGGCAGCATCAGCTGATGCGACCGCTCTCTAGGGGCTCCAGGAATACAATGACGGAAGGAAGGTATCCTTCTGCACTGTATTCCTCCGCCGCTGTAAAAAAATAGTCCCTAGTCTCACTTTTGGCATTGCTGTGTGAGAAATTTTCCCATGCAGTAATTGCCATAAAGTGAGACTCTAAGAGGTTACTATAGTTCAGTGATGCACTGCAGGGAGCCGTTGTCTCCTGTCAGTGTGTCACTGAAGGTCCTATAGAGTCACTTTTCTATAGGTGAGATCATCGTGGGACACTCGTTATTAATTGGACTACGGCGGACAGGTAGTATACGGTTTATTATTTTACGTTTTTTGCAGGCGCTGAAGTATGGTAAGTATGGTTAAACGAAGAATATTTTTTTACAGCGGCGGAGGAATACAGTGCGGAAGGATACCTTCCTCCCGTCATTGTATTCCTGGAGCCCCTAGAGAGCGGTCGCATCAGCTGATGCTGCCGTTCTCCATGGGAGATCGTCGTGGGACACTCGTGGATTTCTGCGGATGAGAGAGTATATTGGTTTTTTGTTATTTTAATCACTGGCTTCGGGGATCAAAATGACAAGTGATGGCGAGTATGTACTCTATGTTATATGTACGGTATGTCTGTATGTATGTATTGTATGTAATGTATGACTGTATTGTATGTAGTATGTATGTATGTAGTATGTATGTTGTATGTATGTAGTATGTACAGTCATGGCCAAAAGTATTCACACCCCTGCAATTCTGTCAGATAATACTCAGTTTCTTCCTGAAAATGATTGCAAACACAAATTAGTTGGTATTATTATCTTCATTTAATTTGTCTTAAATGAAAAAACACTAAAAAGAATTGTCCTAAAGCCAAATTGGATATAATTTCACACCAAACATAAAAAAGGGGGTGGACAAAAGTATTGGCACCCTTCGAAAAATCATGTGATGCTTCTCTAATTTGTGTAATTAACAGCACCTGTAACTTACCTGTGGCACCTAACAGGTGTTGGCAATAACTAAATCACACTTGCAGCCGGTTGACTTGGATTAAAGTTGACTCAACCTCTGTCCTGTGAGCATGGAGAAAAGAAAGAAGCCAAAGAACTGTCTGAGGACTTGAGAAACCAAATTGCGAGGAAGCATGAGCAACCTCAAGGCTACAGGTCCATCTCCAAAGACCTGAATGTTCCTGTGTCTACCGTGCGCAGTGTCATCAAGAAGTTTACAGCCCATGGCACTGTGGCTAACCTCCCTAGATGTGGACGGAAAAGAAAAATTGACAAGAGATTTCAATGCAAGATTGTGCGGATGTTGGATAAAGAACCTCGACTAACATCCAAACAAGTTCAAGCTGCCCTGCAGTCCGTGGGTACAACAGTATCAACCCGTACTATCTGTCGGTCGTCTGAATGAAAAGGGACTGTATGGTAGGAGACCCAGGAAGACTCCACTTCTTACCCCGAGACATAAAAAAGCCAGGCTGGAGTTTGCCAAAACTTACCTGAAAAAGCCTAAAACGTTTTCGAAGAATGTTCTCTGGTCAGATGAGACAAAAGTAGAGCTTTTTGGGCAAAGGCATCAACATAGAGTTTACAGGAGAAAAAAAGAGGCATTTAAAGAAAAGAACACGGTCCCTGCAGTCAAACATGGCGGAGGTTCCCTGATGTTTTGGGGTTGCTTTGCTGCGTCTGGCACTGGACTGCTTGACCGTGTGCATATCATTATGAAGTCTGAAGACTACCAACAAATGTTTCAGCATAATGCAGGGCCCAGTGTGAGAAAGCAGGGTCTCCCTCAAAGGTCATGGGTCTTCCAGCAGGACAATGACCCAAAACACACTTCAAAAAGCACTAGAAAATGGTTTGAGAGAAAGCACTGGAGACTTCTAAGGTGGCCAGCAATGAGTCCAGACCTGAATCCCATAGAACACCTGTGGAGAGATCTAAAAATGGCAGTTTGGAGAAGGCACCCTTCAAATATCAGGGACCTGGAGCAGTTTGCCAAAGAAGAATGGTCTTAAATTCCAGAAGAGCATTGTAAGAAACTCATTGATGGTTACTGGAAGCGGTTGGTCGCAATTATTTTGACTAAAAGTTGGGCAACCAAGTATTAGGCTGAGGGTGCCAATACTTTTGTCTGGCCCATTTCTGGAGTTTTGTGTGAAATGATCAATGTTTTGCCTTTTGCTTCATTCTCTTTTGTGCTTTTTCATTACGACAAATTAAATGAAGATAATAATAATACCAAAAAATTTGTGTTTGCAATCATTTTCAGGAAGAAAATGAGTATTAACTGACAGAATTGCAGGGGTGTCAATACATTTGGCCATGACTGTATGTATGTTATATGTATTTAGTATGTATATATGTTGTATGTATGTGGTATGTAGTATGTATGTAGTATGTATGCATGTAGTATGTATGTAGTATGTTGCATGTATGTATGTAGTATATATGTAGTATGTATGTAGTATGCTGTATGTATGTATGTAGTATGTATGTAGTATGTATGTTTTTTTTTTTGTTTTCTTTACATTCAACACATTAGCCGGATGATGGGACTACTACTGTCCCATCATTGGCTAATGTCTCAATCACTGCCATTGTAGCAGGCATAGCCCGATGGGACTTGTAGTCCCATCGGACGATGCCTGCACACCCGCACAGACCCCTGGCAGGCCGCACAGACCCCAGAGAGGCCCGTACAGACCCCTGGCAGGCCGCACAGACCCCCGGCAGGCCGCACAGACCCCCAAGAGGCCCGTACAGACCCCCAGCAGGCCGCACAGACTCCCGGACGGCCGCACAGACCCCCGACAGGCCCGTACAGACCCCTGGCAGGCCCGCACAGACCCCCAGCAGCCCACACAGACCCCCGAGAGGCCCATACAGACCCCAGGCAGGCCCACACAGACCCTCACGGTCCCACACAGTCACGCAGTCTCCGCCCACGCACCGCCCACACTCTTCCCCCCTCCAGAACAGGATGTACAAGGACAAAAAGGGCTAATTTTAATTCCGATATTTGTGTCCCATTGACTTGCATTGGTATCGGATATCGGTATCGGCAATATCCGATATTTTTTGGATATCGGCCCATCCAATCCGATACTGATATTTCCAAATAGAAGGTATCGCTCAACACTACTAATAAGGCAACTCAGCTGCCTTTTAAACAGAGAGCAAAGCCTAGATAGGAGGGTTGGGAATGACAAGACCTTTCCAGCTAATTCGGTCGTTCCTAAAACCTGGACCCATAAAACAGGTCCATTTAAAAAAAAAAAAAAAAACTCTGTCAGCACTATCTGTACTGAAGCCTGCTTCTTTGGCTCCTACATCACCAAAGCTACTATGTCTGTGACAAACACTGTACCTTCCATCCAGGACTTGTCTGGCTGCGAATTTACACTGCTAACTCTGTTAGTAATAAAAAGGATACCCTATTTTGGTGATATGTACTCTTTAAGAGGGTTTTCCAAAAATAGAAAGAAAAGTATTAATTATATGTTATAAATACATTCCTAAACACTTTTAATTAGCAAATCACACAGTTTACTTTCTTTTCTAGGGAGGAAATCACTATAGTACATAAAAATGGCTGCTGTCTTGCTGCACTGACAAGAATCTGACAATTTTAATGGGACAGGTTACTGTGAGCATGTGCACCAGATATCTCTGCTGCTTTGTCACCTACTGTCAAGCTATATCTTAGTCAGACCAGCAGCACATTATTCAGAAGAACAGGTTGTACAGTAATATTAGCAGCCTTTTCTTACCTCCAACTGTTACTTAAGATCAAATTAATCACATCATTAAGGGATTTCTATGCATAAAAATTATCTAATTATAGATTAGCTATACTTGCATAAAGTATAAAACTATCATCAATTAAAATCACAGTGACAATGAAGTCTCATTTTTGGGATATTTTCTCTATTTTAACCCCTTTACCCCAAGGGTGGTTTGCATGTTAATGACCGGGCCAATTTTTACAATTCTGACCATTGTCTCTTTATGAGGTAATAACTCTGGAATGCTTAAATGGGTCCCGGTGATTCTGACACTGTTTTCCTGTGACATATTGTACTGCATGATAATGGTAAAATTTCTTTGATATGATTTGTGTTTATTTAAGAAAAAAACAGACATTTGGCGAAAATGTTGACAATTTTGCAATTTTCCAACTTTGAATACCCTTGAATACCCTTAAATCATAGAGATATGTCACAGAAAATACTAAATAAGTAACATTTCCCACATGTCTACTTTACATCAGCACAATTTTAAAACCAACATTTTTTTTGTTAGGAAGTTATAAGGTTTAAAAGTTGACCAACGATTTCTCATTTTTACAACACCATTTTTTTTAGGGACCACATCACATTTGAAGTCACTCTTAGAGGGCTCTAAATGATAGAAAATACCCAAAAGTTACACCATTCTAAAAACTGCACCCCTGATGGTGTTCAAAACCACATTCAAGAGGTTTATTAACCCTCCAGGTGCTTCACAGGAATTTTTGGAATGTTTTAAAAAACATTTTATTTTTTTCACAAAAAATTTACTTCAGATCCAATTTGTTTTACTTTACCAAGTGTAACAGGAGAAATTGGACCCCAAACGTTGTTGTCCAATTTGTCATGGGTACAACGATACCCCATATGTGGGTGTAAACCACTGTTTGGGTGCATGACAGATCTCGGAAGGGAAGCAGCGCTGTTTAACTTTTCAATGCAAAATTGGCTGGAATTGAGATCGGACGCCATGTCGAGTTTGGAGAGCCCCTGATATGCCTAAACAGTGGAAACCCCCACAAGTGAACACTAGACCACCCAAGGAACTTATCTAGATGTGTGGTGAGCACTTTGAACCCCAAATTGTTTCACTAACGTTTATAATGTAGAGCCATGAAAATAAAAAAAATCATTTTTTTTCCACAAAAATTATATTTTAGCCTGCAATTATTTATTTTCCCAAGGGTATCCGGAGAAATTGGACCCCAAAAGTTTTTGTGCAATTTGTCCTGAGTACGTTGAAACCCCATATGTGGGGGGAACTACTGTTTGGGCGCATCGTAGATCTCAGAATGGAAGGAGCACCGTTTGACTTTTTCAATGCAGAATTGGCCACAATTAAGATCGGATGCCATGTCATTTTTGGAGAAACCCTGATGTGCCTAAACAGTGGAACCCCCCCAATTCTAACTCCAACCCTAACCCCAACACACCCCTAACCATAATACCAACCCTAACCATAACCCTATCCACACCCCTAACCCGAACACACCCCTAACCCTAATCCCAACCTTAACCATAGCCCTAAACATAATACACCCTTAACCCCACCATACCCTTAACCCTGACACACCACAACCATAATCCCAACCCTAACCCTAATGCCAACCGTAAACAAAATCCCAATCCTAACCCTAATCCAAACCCTAACTTTAGCCCCAACCTTAACCCTAAATTTATCCCCAACTCTAACCCTAACTTTAGCCCAAACCATAATCCTAACTTTAGCCCCAACCCTAACCCTAACTTTAGCCCCAACCCCAATCCTAATTTTAGCCCCAACCCTAACCCTAACTCTAACTTTAGCCCCAACCCTAATCCTAACTTTAGCCCTAACCCTAATGGGAAAATAAATACTTTTTTGTATTTTATTATTTTTCCAGAACTAAGGGGGTGATAAAGGGGGGTTTGATTTACTATTAATAGTGGGTTTTTATGTTTGGCGGCTGTCATACGCTAACAGATGCTTTTTATTGCAAAAAAGTTTTTTGCGCCTCCACATTTTGAGAGCTATAATTTTTTCCATATTTTGGCCCACAGAGTCATGTGAGGTCTTTTTTATTACAGAGGCAGAATGAACAAAAACCAGCAATTCTTTAATTTCTTTTGGGGGGCGTTTATACCGTTCCACATGTGATAAAATTGGTAAAGCAGTTTTTTCTTCGAGTTAGTATGACTACAGCAATACCTCATCGTTTATACAATAAAAACTATTTTATATAAAAAATAATTATTTTTGCATCACTTTATTCTGAGAGCTACAACTTTTTTATTTTTTCACTGATGATGCTGTATTGTGGCTCATTTTTTGCAGGACAAGATGATGTTTTCAGCAGTACCATGTTTATTTATAGCCGTCTTTTTGATCGCATGTTATTCCACTTGTTGTTCAGCAGTATGATGCTAAAGCATTGCATTTTTGCCTTTTTTTATGGGTTTCACTAAAGGGATTAACTAATGGGACAGTTTTATAGGTCGGGTCGTTACGGACGCGGCGATACTAAATATGCGAACTTTTATTGTTTTTCTTTTTTATTTACATAAAGAAATATACTTATTGGAAAAATTTTAGTTTTTTCTTTATTTAGGATTTTTTTAAAAAAAAATACATTTTTACACATGCTAATACTTTTTTTTTTACTTTTTTACATTGTCCCAGGATGGGACATCACTATATAAAGTCAGATTACTGATCTGACACTTTGCACTGCACTGTATCAGATCAGCCATCTGACAGGCAGTGAAGTAGGCTTGCTGGTGCCTGATCTCAGCAAGCACTGAGAAGCCACCTCCCTGCAGGACCTGGAAGGACCCCTCAGCCATCTTGGAGCTGGGGTCTGAAAGGAGAACCTCAGGACAATGCGATCACATTGCGCTGTTCTGAGGGAAGCACGCAGGGAGCCCCCTCCCTGCGCGATGCTTCTCTATGCCTCTGCTGGCACCAGAACACTGCGATCATGTTTGATCGCAGTGCTCTGGGGGGTTAAAGTGAGGGGAGTGGTCAGTGACCGCTCTTGGCACTTAGTGCCAGGTGTCAGCTGTGACAATCAGCTGACATCTGGCCCCGATCGGCCACACGGGTGGTGCGCGGCCGATCGGCTATGACGTACTATCTCGTCCATGGTCAGACGGGCCCAGCCCACATGGACGGGATAGTACATCAGATGGCAGAAAGGGGTTAATGAGTCTGAAGGGTCAATAGAATTACTTAATTCTTCCTGCTTTAAATATCCAAGGGTGTTTCCCGCTTTAAATATTCCAGGGTGTTTCCCTAAAACTTGAGGTTAGAAACAGCACCAAATAAAATGAAAATAAATAATATGAAAATATTATTTACTGCTACAAAAATATACATAAACAAAATGTTCTCTATGAATCTATCAATATAAAATATACAATTTCCTCGGTTGGGAATAGATTACTTTTCTTTAATATTTCATTTTCCAAGAATTATTAATAAATCCTAATTGCTAGCCCAGATTCTGAACTGCTAAAGACAAATGCAGGCTTGAGCATTATTACAATCTCTGGCGACCAAAATATGAACCATGGTTTTAATTGGTTTGAACCTACAGCGAAAACAATACAATGCCAGAAAAAACAGGCCATAGAGATAATCATGTGTCTTACTCCCGGGTTATCAATAACTATAATATGTTCCAAAGGGAGAAAATTGCATCTTTTGATTTTTCTTTTTATTACCCTTTCCCAGAAAGAAAGAGATGCTGAGAGTTTAGTTATGTTAAAGCACAGGAACATGCTTCCTGATATTGTCTGTGCACTAATGATAACCGTCTGATTTATGGGCACTTTCCTACAAGACTGCACTTTAAAAGGAAGTCATTAGGAGGAAACAATTACTTACATAGTACTTTACATTTATTATGCATAATGCTGTCTGATTACAGAAAACAAGGAAACGAGCAATAAGAACCGAGCAGTATAAGAAATGCAATTGCACAATTTAAGTTGTTATCATATTTATCTATTTATCAATCTGCAAACAAAAGAATGTAGTACACTGTAAACGCTAAGATCAGTTACGTAACTAGAGTCTGACGCAAGATTGAGATGGGCCCTCTCCCACCATGATTATAGATTAATATGCCCTCCATCCTGGTATTTATGTCCCTCATCATGGTATATAAGTCCCTCATCCTGGCTCGATACTGGTATACAGTTAGGTCCATATATATTTGGACAGAGACAACATTTTTTCTAATTTTGGTTATGGACATTACCACAATGAATTCCCACAAAACAATTCAGATGCAGATGAAGTTCAGACTTTCAGCTTTCATTTGAGGGTATTCACATTAAAATTGGATGAAGGGTTTAGGAGTTTCAGCTCCTTAACATGTGCCACCTTGTTTTTAAAGGGACCAAAAGTAATTGGACAGATTCAATAATTTTAAATAAAATGTTCATTTTTAGTACTTGGTTGAAAACCCTTTGCTGGCAATGACTGCCTGAAGTCTTGAACTCATGGACATCACCAGATGCTGTGTTTCCTCCTTTTTGATGCTCTGCCAGGCTTTCACTGAGGTGGTTTTCAGTTGCTGTTTGTTTATGGGCCTTTCTGTCTTAAGTTTAGTCTTTAACAAGTGAAGTGCTGCTCAATTGGGTTGAGATCAGGTTACTGACTTGGCCATTCAAGAATATTACACTTCTTTGCTTTAAAGGGAACCTGTCACCTGAATTTGGCGGGACCGGTTTTGGATCATATGGACGGAGTTTTTGGGTGTTTGATTCACCCTTTCCTTACCTGCTGGCTGCATGCTGGCCGCAATATTAGACTGAAGTTCATTCTATGTCCTCCGTAGTACACGCCTGCGTAAGGCAAGATCTTGGTTTCATCTGTCCAAAGAATGTTATTCCAGAACTGTGCTGGCTTTTTTAGATATTTTTTAGCAAAGTCCAGTCTAACCTTTTTATTCTTGATGCTTATGAGTGGCTTGCACCGTGCAGTGAACCCTCTGTATTTACCTTCATGCAGTCTTTTCTTTATGGTAGATTTAGATATTGATATGCCTACCTCCTGGAGAGTGTTGTTCACTTGGTTATCTGTTGTGAAGGGGTTTCTCTTCACCATGGAGATTATTCTGCGATCATCCATCACTGTTGTCTTCCGTGGGTGCCCAGGTCTTTTTTCATTGATGAGTTCACCAGTGCTTTCTTTCTTTCTCATGATTTACCAAACTGTAGATTTTGCCACTCGTAATATTGTAGCAATTTCTCGGATGGATTTTTTCTGTTTTCGCAGCTTAAGGATGGCTTGTTTCACCTGCATGGAGAGCTCCTTTGACCGCATGTTTACTTCACAGCAAAACCTTCCAAATGCAAGCACCACAACTCAAATCAACTCCAGGCCTTTTATCTGCTTAATTGAGAACGACATAACGAAGGGATTGCCCACAACTGTCCATGAAATAGCCTTGGAGTCAATTGTTCAATTACTTTTGGACCCTTTAAAAACAGGGTGGCACATGTTAAGAAGCCGAAACTCCTAAACCCTTCATCCAATTGTAATGTGGATACCCTCAAATGAAAACTGAAAGTCTGAACTTCAACTGCATCTGAATTGTTTTGTTTAAAATTCATTGTGGTAATGTCTATAACCAAAATTAGAAAAATGCTGTCTCTGTCCAAATATATATGGACCTAACTGTATATCCCCCATCTTGGTATATGTCCGTTATCTTCAGCCCAATCCTGGTATACTGTATGTCCTTTATCCTGGGCCCCATCCTTTTATATATGAATAGGTGCCTGAACGTCACCGCTGGGCAAGACTCATATACGGTACAGTAGAAGAGGAGGCAGAAACAAAACACCGATTTTATTGAAAGATGGGATTTTATGGCAGAAAATAAGACTAATGGTTCTTGTAAAGATAACAACAATATTAGATAAAAAGAGAAATAGCTGGAACATGTCACACAAGCGATGCTGTAGCTATGACAATACAAAGTGCAATACAAACAGTACAAACAATTTGCACAGACTTCTCTCTTCTAATTTCATACCTGGCTTCTGATAATCGGCCACAGCGCCCTAACTAGAGAAACCTGCTCTAAACCCTAACACAGTTGAACGCCGGTGTCACACTTGCAGTTCTGTGGTGATGAGGAGATAGTCTGTTAGCTTCGGCTTGGTCCCGATGCAGTGGAGCTGAGTTAGCTGTGTTGCGCTCTTCCATCAGGTTACACGGGCTTGGGGAAAACTGATTTGGCTGTGCTATGCATCACTTACCTTCTGACATTGTCCTGCTAGCCAATCCTGATCTAACTGGGCACTATCTTCTCTCTTAAAGCTGATAATTCTTTTAACAGTCTCTCAGTGTTCAGACACCCTTAATCTCCTCTCATCCTAATACCGACATGAGTCTCTCATTTCCAGATCAGACATTTTCTGCTTCTTGCTCAAACTAACCAACCAAACCAACACACAGCAAGCTGCAGGAGGGAAAAGTACTGGTCCAACTGCACACAAATCAGAGGAGAGCATTGTCTCTTAAATTCACATTGCAATTCAGTTCTTAGCAGGGGCTGTCCCCCTACATATATATCCCTCATCCTGGTATATGTCTCCCGTTCTGCTGTCTGCCGCTGTTCTTTAATGTGTAGAAAAAATAAACCATTATACTCACCAGGGGCATACATAGAAGTCATGGGACCCTATAGCAAAAGCATAATGCACTCCCCATAATCTTCCTCATAGTAAAATGCAAAGCCCATAGTCCTCCTTATAGTATAATGCACCTCCCATATTCTTTCATATATTATAAAGCACCCCTCATAGTCCTCCATATAGAATAATGCGCTCCCTGTTGTGAACTCTGCTTTTGGGCTCCCTGCGGTGGCTGTAGGTGGTAATGCAGTTGTCCCTGGCCTGCAGTTCTGGACAGGTGTATCTGCTGATTGCCAGTTGTCAATGTTTCTTGTGAAGTGTTGGATCACATTCTGGCTCTCCTGCTTAGCTGCCAATTCAGCAAAAGATAAGTGTCTGTTCCTTTTTCTGTGGCACACATGCGGTGTGCTAGTATTCTGTGCTATTCATTTGTTTATCTCTTGTCCAGCTTAGACTATGTCAGTGTTTTCTCAGTCTTGTTGGATTCTCTGGAGTTGCAGTTATACACTCCACATCTTTAGTTAGATAGTGGAGTTTTTGTATTTTCTGCTGTGGATTTTTTGGAAGGATTTTTAATACTGACCGCTTAGTATCCTGTCCTATTCTTTCCTATTTAGCTAGTGTGGCCACATTTGCTAAATCCTGTTTCCTGCCTGCGTGTGTCTTTTCCTCTACTACTCACAGTCATTATTTGTGGGGGGCTGCCTATTCTTTGGGGTTCTGCTCTGAGGCAAGATAGTATTCCGATTTCCATCTATAGGGGTATTTAGTCCTCCGGCTGTGTCGAGGTGTCTAGGTTTTGTTAGGCACACCCCACGGCTACTTCTAGTTGCGGTGTTAAGATCAGGGTTTGCGGTCTGTATAGTTACCACCTACTCCAGGGAAAGTTTTCATGCTGCTCCAAGGTCACCTGATCATAACAGTACAACTGGCCTATAATGAGTTAAATGCATCTCAGAAGAAGGGAAGAAAGGTCATGAGCCATTTTTTTTTCTTCAGTCTACTTTGTCTTCTCCTCCCTCTTTATCCCTGGGTGGCTGAAGAGCCTTGTGCTAGCATGAATGTTCAGGAATTAGCTTCTCGTGTAGACCAGCTTGCTGCTAGGGTACAGGGTATTTCTGATTATATTGTTCAAACTCCTGTTTTAGAACCGAAGATTCCTACTCCTGATTTGTTTTTTGGTCACAGGTCCTAATTTTTGAGTTTTAAAAACAACTGTAAACTGTTTTTTGCTTTGAGACCTCGATCCTCCGGTGATTCCATTCAGCAGGTTAAAATCATCATCTCCCTGCTGCGTGGCGACCCGCATGATTGGGCATTTTCCCTGGAATCTGGAAATCCGGCTATGCTTGATGTAGACTCCTTTTTTCAGGCTTTGGGATTGTTATATGATGAACCTAATTCTGTGTATCAAGCTGAGAAGACCTTGTTGGCCCTGTCTCAGGGTCAAGAGGCGGCAGAATTGCATTGTCAGAAATTCAGAAAATGGTCGGTGTTGACCAAATGGAATAATGATGCTTTGGCGGCAATTTTCAGAAAGGGTCTTTCTGAATCCGTTAAAGATGTTATGGTGGGGTTTCCCACGCCTTCCGGTCTGAGTGATTCTATATCTCTGGCCATTCAGATTGACCGACACTTGCGGGAGCGCAGAACTGTGCGCGCTGTGGCGTTATCCTCAGAGCAAATTCCTGAGCCAATGCAGTGTGATAGGATTCTGTCTAGAACAGAACGACAAGGTTTCAGACGTCAGAATAGGTTGTGTTATTATTGTGGCGACGCTTCTCTTGTCATTTCTGTCTGCCCTAAGCGGACAAAGTAGATCGCCAGTTCAATTACTATCAGTACTGTACAACCTAAATTTTTGTTATCTGTGTCCCTGATCTGCTCATTGTCATCATTTTCTGTCATGGCGTTTGTGGATTCAGGCGCCGCCTTGAACTTAATGGACTTTGAGTTTGCCAAGCGTTGTGGTTTTCCCTTGCAGCCTTTGCAAAACCCTATTCCTTTAAGGGGCATTGATGCTACACAATTGGCTAAAAATAAGCCCCAGTTTTGGACACAGGTGACCATGCGCATGGTGCCAGCCCATCAGGAAGATTGTCGATTTCTGGTGTTGCATAATTTGCATGATGCTATCGTGCTGGGTTTTCCGTGGTTGCAGGTACATAATCCTGTGTTGGATTGGAAGTCCATGTCTGTGACTAGTTGGGGTTGTCAGGGGGTTCATAATGATGTTCCTTTGATGTCAATCTCCTCTTCTTCCTCTTCTGAAATTCCAGAGTTTTTGTCTGATTTTCAGGATGTATTCGATGAGCCCAAGTCCAGTTTCCTTCCACCGCACAGGGACTGCGATTGTGCTATTGACTTAATTCCACGCTGTAAGTTTCCTAAGGGTCGACTTTTCAACCTGTCTGTGCCTGAACATACCGCCATGCGGAGCTATATTAAGGATTCTTTGGAGAAAGGGCATATTCGACCATCTTCTTCACCGTTGGGAGCGGGGTTCTTTTTTGTTGCTAAAAAAGATGGTTCCTTGAGACCCTGTATTGATTATCGCCTCTTGAATAAGATCACGGTCAAGTTTCAATACCCTTTACCTTTGCTTTCCGATTTGTTTGCTAGGATTAAGGGAGCTAGTTGGTTTACGAAGATTGACCTTCGGGGGGCATATAATCTTGTTCGTATTAAGCAGGGTGATGAATGGAAAACTGCGTTTAACACGCCCGAAGGCCATTTTGAATACCTTGTGATGCCATTCGGACTCTCTAATGCTCCATCTGTTTTTAAGTCCTTCATGCATGATATCTTCGGGACTTATCTTGATAAATTCTTGATTGTATATTTGGACGATATTTTGATTTTTTTCCGATGATTGGGAGTCTCATGTGCAACAGGTCAGGATGGTATTTCAGATCCTTCGTGACAATGCTTTGTTTGTGAAAGGGTCTAAGTGTCTCTTTGGGGTGCAGAAGGTTTCTTTTTGGGGCTTCATTTTTTCTCCCTCATCTATAGAGATGGATCCAGTTAAGGTTCAGGCCATTCATGATTGGATTCAGCCCACATCCGTGAAGAGTCTTCAGAAATTTTTGGGTTTTGCAAATTTTTATTGCCGTTTCATTGCTAATTTTTCCAGCGTGGTTAAACCCTTGACCGATTTGACGAAGAAAGGCTCTGATGTGGCGAATTGGTCCTCTGCGGCTGTCTCTGCCTTTCAGGAGCTTAAATGTCGATTTACTTCTGCTCCGGTGTTGCGTCAATCGGATGTTTCTCTTCCGTTTCAGGTTGAGGTTGACGCTTCTGAGATTGGGGCAGGGGCCGTTTTGTCTCAAAGGGATCCTGTTGGTTCCTTAATGAAACCGTGTGCCTTCTTTTCCCGTAAGTTTTCGCCTGCTGAACGCAATTATGATGTCAGCAATCGGGAGTTGTTGGCTATGAAGTGGGCATTTGAGGAGTGGCGACATTGGCTTGAGGGAGCTAAGCACCGTATTGTGGTCTTGACCGATCATAAAAATCTGATTTACCTCGAGTCTGCCAAATGGCTGAATCCTAGACAGGGTCGATTAGCCTTGTTTTTTTCCCGTTTTGATTTTGTGGTCTCGTACCTTCCGGGTTCTAAGAATATTAAGGCTGATGCCCTCTCTAGGAGTTTTTTGCCTGATTCTCCTGAGGTCTTAGAACCGGTCGGTATTCTGAAAGAAGGGTGGTCCTTTCTGCCATTTCCCCTGATTTACGACGGGTTCTTCAGGAGTTTCAGGCTGACAAACCTGACGCTGTCCTGTGGGGAAACTGTTTGTTCCTGACAGATGGACTAGTAGAATGATTTCTGAGGTTCACTGTTCCGTGTTGGCTGGTCATCCTGGCATTTTTGGTACCAGAGACTTGGTTGGTAGGTCCTTTTGGTGGCCTTCTTTTGTGCATTTTTTTGTGCAGTCCTGTGGGACTTGTGCGCGGGCCAAGCCTTGTTGTTCCCGTGCTAGTGGGTTGCTTTTGCCATTGCCAGTCCATGAAAGGCCCTGGACGCATACTTCGATGGATTTTATTTCCGATCTTCCGGTCTCCCAGAAGATGTCTGTTATCTGGGTTGTTTGTGACCGCTTCTCTAAGATGGTTCATTTGGTGCCTTTGCCTAAATTGCCTTCCTCTTCTGATTTGGTTCCGTTGTTTTTTCAGCATGTGGTTCGTTTGCATGGTATTCCGGAAAATATTGTGTCCGACAGAGGTTCCAAGTTTGTTTCTAGGTTTTGGCGGGCCTTTTGTGCTAAGCTGGGCATTGATTTGTCTTTTTCTTCTGCATTTCATCCTCAGACAAATGGCCAGACCGAGCGAACTAATCAGACTTTGGAGACTTATTTGAGATGCTTTGTGTCTGCTGATCAGGATGATTGGGTGGCCTTCTTGCCATTGGCCGATTTTGCCCTTAAAACTCGGGCTAGTTCGGCTACTTTGGTTTCGCCTTTCTTTTGTAATTTTGGTTTTCATCCTCGTTTTTCTTCTGGGCAGGTTGAGCCTTCTGACTGTCCTGGTGTGGATTCTGTGGTTGACAGGTTGCAGCAGATTTGGGCTCATGTGGTGGACAATTTGGTGTTGTCTCAGGAGGAGGCTCAACGTTTTGCTAACCGTCGTCGGTGTGTTGGTTCCCGGCTTCGGGTTGGGGATCTGGTCTGGTTGTCTTCCCGTCATGTTCCTATGAAGGTTTCTTCCCCTAAGTTTAAACCTCGGTTTATTGGTCCTTATAAGATTTCTGAGATTATTAATCCGGTGTCTTTACGATTGGCGCTTTCGGCCTCTTTTGCTATCCATAATGTCTTCCATAGATCTTTATTGCGGAAATATGTGGAGCCCGTTGTTCCCTCTGTTGATCCTCCGGCCCCTGTGTTGGTTGATGGGGAGTTGGAATATGTTGATGAGAAGATTTTGGATTCCCGTTTTTCGAGGCGGAAGCTTCAGTACCTTGTCAAATGGAAGGGTTATGGCCAGGAGGATAATTCTTGGGTTTTTGCCTCTGATGTCCATGCCGCTGATTTGGTTCGTGCCTTTCATCTGGCTCATCCTGATCGGCCTGGGGGCTCTGGTGAGGGTTCGGTGACCCCTCCTCAAGGGGGGGGTACTGTTGTGAACTCTGCTTTTGGGCTCCCTCCGGTGGCTGTAGGTGGTAATGCAGTTGTCCCTGGCCTGCAGTTCTGGACAGGTGTATCTGCTGATTGCAAATCTGACTGAGGTATTTAGGTTTGCAGGACTCATTAGTCCTTGCCAGTTGTCAATGTTTCTTGTGAAGTGTTGGATCACTTTCTGGCTCTCCTGCTTAGCTGCCAATTCAGCAAAAGATAAGTGTCTGTTCCTTTTTCTGTGGCACACATGTGGTGTGCTAGTATTCTGTGCTATTCATTTGTTTATCTCTTGTCCAGCTTAGACTGTGTCAGTGTTTTCTCAGTCTTGTTGGATTCTCTGGAGTTGCAGATATACACTCCACATCTTTAGTTAGATAGTGGAGTTTTTGTATTTTCTGCTGTGGATTTTTTGGAAGGATTTTTAATACTGACCGCTTAGTATCCTGTCCTATTCTTTCCTATTTAGCTAGTGTGGCCTCATTTGCTAAATCCTGTTTCCTGCCTGCGTGTGTCTTTTCCTCTACTACTCACAGTCATTATTTGTGGGGGGCTGCCTATTCTTTGGGGTTCTGCTCTGAGGCAAGATAGTATTCCTATTTCCATCTATAGGGGTATTTAGTCCTCCGGCTGTGTCGAGGTGTCTAGGTTTTGTTAGACACACCTCACAGCTACTTCTAGTTGCAGTGTTAAGATCAGGGTTTGCGGTCTGTATAGTTACCACCTACTCCAAGGAAAGTTTTCATGCTGCTCCAAGGTCACCTGATCATAACAGCCCCCATAGTCCTCCATATAGGATAATGCACCCTCCACAGTTCTCCATATAATATAATGCACGCCCCACAGTCCTCCATCTATATATATAATTGCCTAAGGGTTTTTCCGTCTGTCTGTCTGTCTGTCTGTCCTGGAAATCCCGGCTCTCTGATTGGTCGAGGCCGCCAGGCCTCGACCAATCAGAGACCGGCACAGCATCGACGTAGAAATCCCGCGTCTCTGATTGGTCGAGGCCGCCAGGCCTCGACCAATCAGCAACGGGCACAGCGACGATGATGTCATAAAGGACGTAGACATCCCGCGTCTCTGATTGGTCGAGGCCGCCAGGCCTCGAGCAATCAGCAACGGGCACAGCGACGATGATTTCATAAAGGACGTAGACATCCCGCGTCTCTGATCTCAATCAGCAACGAGCACAATATCGACGTAGATGTCATAATGGTTGCCATGGCGACGATGATGTCATAAAGGTTGCCTCGACCAATCAGCGACGGGCACAGTGTGCCGCGAGTTCTGGAATCATCATTGTCCATATACTACGGGGACATGCATATTCTAGAATACCCGATGCGTTAGAATCGGGCCACAATCTAGTATAGTATAATGCACCACATAGTCCTCAATATAGTATAGGATAGTATAGCAGCCTCGAGACCTGTTTGTTAAGCAATCCGTGCATGTGTTTCGGCTGTCTAACAGTCTTGTGATATGGAGCAAAGGGGACTCAAATTTGTTTTTCAAACACTTCGAAGACACTCATTTAGCACACAATCATGCTCTAATAATACCTTATCCAAGCACATTCGTTCATCACTATCCAGCACTAATTAAAAGCTACCTTAGGCTGATGGAAGGAGTGCTCAGTCAGACAAGGAGGCAGTAAACACTTCCAATAATATGCTGCAAAAAAATCATAGAATCCTAGAATGATAGAGTTGGAAGGGACCTCCTGGGTCATCTGGTCCAAACCCCTGCTCAAAGCAGGGTTCACTAAATCAACCCAGACAGATGTCTGTCCAGACTCTGTTTGAAGACTTCCATGGAAGAACACACCACCTCTTGTGGCAGCCTGTTCCACTCATTGACCACATATAAACAGAATAAAGCAAGTGTAAACACGTACAAGCTGCTATTACTGCACAATATACAAACAAAAGAATACAGCAGCCTCTGTAAGCACTAAGATGTATGCAAATTTTGAATACATGAAATTTGAACTGCATTGCTGCTACATGAAATATACTTATAAAATTGAAGGTACTAAGTGCATAAATTGGCCAATTCATCTGAGCCCTTTCTTTTATAGGACCCTAAATCAATCTATCTATCTATCTATCTATCTATCTATCTATCTATCTATCTATCTATCTATCTATCTATCTATCTCTATCTTTCTCCCATCTATCTATCTATAGATCTATCTATCTCTAAATCTGTTGAAATAAAGGGTTATTTAATTTAAAGTGAACCTGTCACCAGAAAAAGCCTGCACACAACACCTTTAGGTGAGTGCTACCATCGAGTATACCTATCCCTTACCAGACAGTATCGTTGCTTTTTTCCATGCCAGAGCTTCTCAAAAAAACATTAAAATTTGATTTGTAATGCAATATAAGCGTAGTGGATCGCTCACTATGCATGAGGCTAACTTTGCAGCGTTCTTTTGTTGATGATGTGATGTCATTGTCCATTGACATCACTTCCTGTCTTGATTTCACCCATGATCATGCACAGTGTGGTTGAGTGCATGCCACACCATGGACATCACTTCCAGTTTCTCTTATTTTTTAAGGCATGCCTGGTGTGGTGGAATACGTGCTACCTCACAGACTTCATACCTTACAGAGTGGATCGTTCTTTTGCAGCTCTGGATGGTCCCAGAAGGTATCAATGATCAACTCAGCTTTACTACCTATATATAAAAATTGTTCAGTTATTCATCCATAATACAGTTTAATAAGCCTTGGCATACTACATAGTAACATAGTAACATAGTTAGTAAGGCCGAAAAAAGACATTTGTCCATCCAGTTCAGCCTATATTCCATCATAATAAATCCCCAGATCTACGTCCTTCTACAGAACCTAATTGTATGATACAATATTGTTCTGCTCCAGGAAGACATCCAGGCCTCTCTTGAACCCCTCGACTGAGTTCGCCATCACCACCTCCTCAGGCAAGCAATTCCAGATTCTCACTGCCCTAACAGTAAAGAATCCTCTTCTATGTTGGTGGAAAAACCTTCTCTCCTCCAGACGCAAAGAATGCCCTCTTGTGCCCGTCACCTTCCTTGGTATAAACAGATCCTCAGCGAGATATTTACTGGTTTCTAAGAGATCATGCTATATTTGGTTTATCTGACTTGGGTCCTAACATGGATCGATAACATTTGTTCTCTTTCTTGCATGCATCTCCCCTGTGTATCTTTTGTTTACTTATCTTTTTATTTTAATTTTGGGCTCCTTCTTTGTATTTTCCCCTGACCCTACTGTGGCCAGTTTAGAACACCCAGCTTCTGCGCCATCATCTGACATTTAACGTTTTTAACGGCTGCCATCTTTGCCGTTTCAGCGGTTTCTCCATTTTCTGTATGCGAGGAATCTTGATCCTGCTGACTATGCCAAGTTGTAATGGGGGCCAGAGTGGTAGTCATCGCGAAGGGCTTCTGTACTTCCATTGCACCCCGGAGCCCCGCTGCATTAATAAAGTGTCCATTTTGTGCTGTGCTGTGTGTGCCAAGCGCTTCACCCACCTGTGCGTCAGGAATCTCTTCAGCAAACAGAGCTATAGTCCTTTTCAGACACACACAAATATAATAGAGCCCTTGTTCTTTTCCAATGAAGCTTTACTGAACTCAGGCTTCTTCATGACAGTTACAGTCCATCCATTTTCACAATACATGAGAACTCCATAAACTCCATAAATTCAAAGCCATGAGTCTGACCAGACGTGTCTGACCATCTTTGAAATTCCATCTTTTAAATTACAGATTTTTAATTACTTTGAATTAGACTAGAATTCCATGAAGCATTTACCCATTCATCACTGCTGTACTTTCATCATCCTCATCACCACCTGTATCCTTAAATCGAGTTGTTTTGTCTACCCACAGGTATGCTGCTAATCTACTCAGCTTTTCCTGCAATGTCTGTTTATGTGAAGTGCATGTAATTGCCACCTGGTATGCTGCTCATCTACTCAGCTTTCCTGCAATGTCTGTTTATGTGAAGTGCTTGTAATTGCCACCTGGTATGCTGCTCATCTACTCAGCTTTTCCTGCAATGTCTGTTTATGTGAAGTGCATGTAATTGCCGCCTGGCATGCTTTGCTTACCTATTATTTTCTATCCATATGTACACTCCTCTTGTGTCTTCCTCGCATACTTGAATTGCCAATCTACCCTACCCCCTCTTTATGAACTTGCTTAACTGTGAACATGTGCTCTGGACACACACGCCCACATCCCCCATCTCAGCTGTGAACCCTTAGGTGCACATAAATTCAAAGCCATGAGTCTGACCAGACGTGTCTGACCATCTTTGAAATTCCATCTTTTAAATTACAGATTTTTAATTACTATGAATTAGACTAGAATTTGACTGGAATTGACTGGAAGGTAAAAGAATAGAAAACTACTATAATGTTTCAGTTTCTTGTAACATTCACCCCCCATACTAATTTATTTCTTCCTATCTCCTGTAATCCCTCCGTAAGGAACCCAGTTCCCCCAGTAAGGAACATTTCTTCCTCTATCCTCCCCAGCCACCTCACCTCCTCCACAGAACTATTCCCCACATACAATCCTTTCTCTCCAGACACACACGGCCACATCATGACCTATCCAGCTCACACCTTCTAACGCTCTGTCTGCTGCTCCTCATTGCTGGCGACATATCCCCAAATCCGGGCCCTCCTCATCACATCCCTACACTCATTTCTAGTCCCCTGCCACGATCCTCTACACGTCTTTGCAACCACGGTAACCTCATACCCATTCATCCAGCCCCCACTCCCCTGGTCCCCCTACCTGGATCACTATGGAACGCACGCTCTGTCTGCAATAAACTGGCATTTATCCATGAAACCTTTATCAATAACAAACTCTCCTTCCTCGGCATCACTGAAACCTGGCTTACCTCCTCTGACTCAGCCTCTCCAGTCACTCTTTCCTATGGTGGATTCCACCTCTCTCACAACCATCGCCCCAGCAACAAACGTGGTGGAGGGGTTGGCTTGCTCCTATCCGATACCTGCTCCTTTACCCCAATTCCACTACCACCCTCTGCTACTCTTCCCTCGTTTGAGGTGCACTCCGTCCACATCTACTCCCCCTCCAATCTACAGCTGGCTGTCATCTACCGCCCCTCAGAACTAGCCATCTCCACCTTTCTTGACCATTTTACCACCTGGCTACTTAATTTCCTCTCAGCCGACATTCCCACTATCATCATGGGTGACTTCAATATCCCCATTGACACTTCCACCTCAGCCTCCTCTAAACTTTTGTCGCTCACTGTCTCCTTTGGTCTCACTCAATGGTCATCTGCAGCCACCCATAAAGATGGCCACACGCTGGACCTCATCTTCACATGCCTCTGTTCCCTTACTAATCTCACTAACTCACCCCTCCCCCTGTCTGACCACAACCTACTGACATTTTCTTCTCTCTACCCTCACAGAAATCTCAAACACCTCAATTTACAATCACTCTCTGAGTCCCTTCTCCCTCTTACAGACATAGCTTCCTTCCATGACACAGATGCTGCTGCCTCTTTTTATAACACCACAATAACAGCAACACTCGATTCGACCGCCCCACTCATGCATAGCAAAACTCGTAGAATCAACAGGCAGCCCTGGCTAACCAGCCTGGCCAAAGAACTGAGACGGGATTCCAGGATCGCTGAACGGCGATGGAAGAGATCTCGTTCTGCTGAGCACTTCACTGCATACAAGCAGTCCCTCGCCAGCTTCAAGTCCGTGCTTACTGCCACAAAACAAACTTACTTCTCATCTCTCATATCCTCCCTGTCTCACAACCCCGAACAGCTCTTCAACACTTTCAATTCTCTACTTCCCCCAACATCTCCTCCCTCCCCTCTCATTTCAGCTGAAGAATTTGCCTCTTTCTTTAAGCAGAAGATAGATAACATCAGACAAAGCTTTGGCCCGCAGCCCCCAATGCCCCTCCTCTTGACTTCTCAGCCCTGTTCCAAAGCCAGCTTCTCCACCATGACAGATGATCAGCTCTACATCCTTCTATCAAGATCACATCTCACCACTTGCACTCTTGACCCGCTCCCATCCCACCTCATCCCTAACCTCGCAAAAGTCTTCATCCCAACCCTAACAACTATTCAACCTCTCACTTACAAACTGTGTCTTCCCCTCATCCTTCAAACATGCATCAATCACACCTATCCTCAAAAAACCCTCCCTCGACCCATCCTCTGTGTCCAGCTATCGTCCGATATCCCTTCTCCCTTATGCCTCAAAACTACTGGAACAGCATGTCCATCTTGAACTGTCCTCCCACCTCTCCTCCTGCTCCCTCTTTGACCGGTTACAATCTGGCTTCCGAACACATCACTCAACTTAAACTGTCCTAACTAAAGTGACCAATGACCTACTAACCACCAAGAGCAAGCAACACTACTCTGTCCTCCTCCTCCTGGACCTGTCTTCTGCCTTCGACACTGTGGACCACTCCCTCCTGTTACAGATCCTCTGATCTCTTGGCATCACAGACTTGGCTCTATCCTGGATCTCATATCTAACAGACCGGACATTCAGTGTCTCCCTCTCCCACACCACCTCCTCATCTCGCCCCGTCTGTCGGTGTTCCCCAAGGCTCAGTTCTAGGACCCCTACTATTCTCCATCTACACCTTCGGCCTGGGACAGCTCATAGAATCCCATGGCTTACAATATCATCTCTACGCTGATGATACCTATCTGGACCCGACCTCACTTCCTTACTGACCAAAATCCCACAATGTCTGTCTGCTATTTCATCCTTCTTTTCTGCTCGTTTTCTAAAACTGAACATGGACAAAACAGAATTCATCACCTTTCCCCCATCTCACTCTACCCATCCACCCGACCTATCCATCAATGTCAATGGCTGCTCACTTTCCCCAGTTCCGCACGCTTGGTGCCTCGGGGTGATCCTTGACTCTACCCTCTCTTTCAAGCCACATATCCAAGCCCTTGTTTCCTCTTGCCGATTCCAACTCAAAAACATTTCCCGGATCTGTACATTCCTTGACCATGAAACCACAAAAACACTAGTACATGCCCTTATCATCTCCCGCCTCGACTACTGCAACCTCCTACTCTCTGGCCTCCCCTCTAGCACTCTGGCACCACTCCAATCCATCCTAAACTCTGCTGCCCGACTAATCCACCTGTCTCCCCATTACTCCCCAGCCTCTCCTCTCTGCCAGGCCCTTCTCTGGCTTCCTATTGCCCAGAGGCTACAGTTCAAAACACTAACAATGACATACAAAGCCATTCACAATCTGACTCCTCCATACATCTGTGACATGGTCTCCCGTTACCTACCTACACGCAACCTTTGATCATCTCATGATCTCCTACTCTACTCCTCTCTCATCTCTTCCTCCCACAACCGCATCCAAGACTTCTCCCGTGCTTCCCCTATACTCTGGAACTCTCTACCCCAACACATCAGGCTCTCACATACTACAGAAACCTTCAAAAGGAACATGAAGACCCACCTCTTCCGACAAGCCTACAACCTGCAGTGATCCCCAGTCTACTGAACCACAACATGACCAGCTCTACCCTCACCTAGTGTATCCTCACCCATCCCCTGTAGACTGTGAGCCCTCGCGGGCAGGGTCCTCTCTCCTCCTGTACTTGTGTGTGCCTTGTTTTACTCATGTTTATTGTACTTGTCTATATTTGCCCCATTCACATGTAAAGCGCCATGGAATAAATGGCGCTATAAAGATGAATAATAATAATAACTTCATCTCCTGCACTTTTCCTGGTCTGCTGCTTCAGCTTATCTTCCCACACCATGGTTTCCAGGCCGGAAGCTCCCTGAACCGTCCAGCTAGCTGATACTGAGTGGTCCCTGTTCACTTTCCCCATCCTTGGTGACAAATAAGGTTGCCTCTGCAATTCCTGTGTGGACTGTAAATCCCGGACATCAAGGGAGGTAACCCACAAACTAGCCACTGATTCTTCCTGGCTGCCTCGCTTCCACGTGATCCACGATCTAGCATCTCCAGACCTTCTTCCTTCAGTGCTTCTTCTGTGTTTCTCAACTGCAACTCCCACTGGACGACCACAACACCTTTTAGAATAATTCTCCTCACACTGCCTTAGCTCTTCCCACTAGTTCTCCTATTGGCTAAACTATTTAACTGTTAAGGTACCATCACACTCAGCGACGCTGCAGCGATATAGACAACGAGCCGATCGCTGTAGCGTCGCTGTTTAGGTCACTGTAGAGACGTCAAACACAGCAACACCAGAACGATGCAGGAGCGATCCAGTGACGTAACGGCGACTCACTTATCGTTCTCGCTGGTTGTTAGCTCCATGTAAAAACATTGCTGGCATCGTTGCTTTTGCTGTCAAACATGGCGATACACGCCGACCTGACGACGAAATAAAGTTCTGGACTTCTAGATCCGACCAGCGATGGCACAGCGGGATCCAGATCGCTGCTGCGTGTCAAACACAACGAGATCGCTATCCAGGACGCTGCAACGTCACGGATCGTTGCCGTTCTCGTTGCAAAGTTGCTGAGTGTGACGGTACCTTTACTGAACCATTTCTTATCCCATCTTAATCTAAATCTGAATCAAGCATACAGCTCTATAGTGCCCCCCTTAACACTAACCCGCAACTACACTGCCATAACCCTTACCAATGCTGACCTACCACTGCCACAGACTGTCCCTATTCTTGTCCCTAACATATACAGACATAAACACAGGCACATCAATTCACATCAAGACATTGTCAGCTATAATAAACACATAACATGTACCCAGTTTCATTAGGTAGGTACAAGCAGGAATACAGGGCCCAAACCAGCTGCCTGCACACCCCCCTACAATAGCAATCGTGTGACAGGCATTTGATCACTTCAGATTTGACTGGCAACACCATTGAAAGAGGCAGTATGACACATAGGAGCCCACACGCATGCAAGACTCAATTTGCACATGCGTTCTGAGTGGTAGGAGCTGCTTGAAGCCACTCACTCCTGAATCCCCTAATGAATCCCTTACTTCTTTTTCGAGGGGGGAAATGCGTTGGAATGCGGTGTTCTTTTTAAAAGATAAGTGACACTATCAGACTGCACTATGACTTCATGAGGGGTTTATCACAATTCCAAATGTGAATATGTTTATTTGTTGCAATTGATATCTTCAACTTGCTTTTCAAGTGCTCACTTAACATTATCCTCTATGTAAGTTGTTATGCTCTGCTGTGGTGATACTACATTTATGGTTGACATGGCACTATTTGTTACGAGACCTGTGCTATTATTGTGATATCATATTGTTGGGCCCTTTTTCCTGTTATAACTCCACTGTCCTAATGCAGGATATATCATATTGCTGGTATATATTGACCTGTTTGATCATTTAAATCTGTATGTCACACAGTTAGGTGATTACTAGTGATGAGCGAGCACTAAAATGCTCGGGTGCTCATTGCTCGGGTCGAGCAGATTGGAATACATGGGTACTCAGCCAGAACAACGAGCCCAATGTAAGTCTATGGGAGACCCGAGTATTTTTACCGCGATCCGTGGTCCTTTTAAGGTCTAAAAACATCTGAAAATGATAGAAACACTGCTCAAACATCACGGGGACATCATGGGGATCGCCCCTGGAAGCATTCCTGACGCCTAGTTCACAGCTGTAAACAATTTTTTCCGAGATTCATGCCATTTTTCCCGGTGCCACAAAAAACACACTAAAACGAAACCCAAATGGATTTTGCTGGGAAATATGGTAAGGTACAATGTTAAGGTTAATCACTTGCCTGTAAGGCCAAATAATTAACCCCAGACCGAAAATTCCCTCCACCACTTGGGATTAGTTCAGACGCAGCGTTTTTGAAGCGTTTTTCAACTTTAACATTGCTCTCAACCACTACAAATGCATTCACTGGGAAATGTCATTGTAACATTTAACGACCTTAGCTGGCCATGTGGTATGTGACACATAAGCAGACCCATCTTGTTTCATTTATAAAGGAGGGTCTCTTAAAGTCACAGAGCCTATTTTTACTGGTGCATCAGGCAGCATTAATCTTCTTAAAGGGCCATTATTAAGCTGTGCATCACTTAAACTGCTGTAGCCTATGCTGTGAGTGGATGGGCTGCCAAGAATTATGACGCATCACAATACCCTTTGATAAGATGTACAGGGGGCCTACTGAAAAAATGTTGCATTGAATGCAAGGCCTGTCCTGCTACCAATTCATATGCACCCAATAACCATTTCAACACACATACTGGATGGGCCCATGAATATCCACTTCACAATATGCATTTTGTACTCCATACTCCTTTGTTTTACACATTAGCAGCAAGGCCAGCCCAGCTGCATAGTCAGTCATATGCATCCCATTACACCTTGGAGCCCACATACTGGATGTGCCCATGAAAATCCACTTCACAATATGCATTTTGTACGCCTGTACTCCTTGGTTTTACACATTGGCGGCAATGCCAGCCCTGCTGCATAGTCATATGCACTCCATTATGCCTTGGAACCCACACACTGGATGGGCCCATCAAAATCCACCTCACAATATTAATTTTGTACTCCCGTACTCCTTTGTTTTACACAGTGACAGCAATGTCTGCCCTGCTGCACAGTCATATGCACCCCATTACGCCTTGGAACCCACATACTGGATGGGCCCATCAAAATCCACTTCGCAATATTCATTTTGTACTCCTGTACTCCTTTGTTTTACACATTGGCAGCAAGGCCTGCCCTGCTGCATAGTCAGTCATATGCACCCCATTACACCTTGGAACCCACATACTGGATGGTACCATGAAAATCCACTTCACAATATGCATTTTGTACATCCATAAGTTGCCAATGATAGACATAAAAGGTCTAACTTAATCTACCCAAGTGATTATTAATGGGGCTTCAGTGAAAGGTTTCCAACATATGAAAGTACCGTATATACTCGAGTATAAGCCGAGATTTTCAGCCCATTTTTTTGGGCTGAAAGTCCCCCTCTCGGCTTATACTCGAGTCATATACCCGGGTGTCAGCAGAGGAGGGGGAGCGGGGGCTGTGTAATCATACTTACCTGCTCCCAGCGCGGTCCCTGCAGTCCCTGGCTTCTCCGGCGCTGCAGATTCTTCCTGTACTGAGCGGTCACATGGCACCGCTCATTACAGAAATGAATAGGCAGCTCCACCCCCATAGGGGAGGAGCCGCATAGTCATTTCTGTACTGATCGGTGCCATGTGACCGCTCAATTACAGGAAGAAGCTGCAGCGGCGGAGAAGCCAGGGACTGCAGGGACCGCGCCGCAGCAGGTAAGGGGAGCGCAGCGCTATAATTACCTGCTCCTCGCTCCGGCTCCGTCTGCAGCGTCCTCTAGCAGTGACGCTCAGGTTAGAGGGCGCTGTGACGTAGTCAGTGCGCGCCCTCTGCTGAGCGTCAGTGCTGGAGACGGAGCCGCACGAGGAGCAGGTAATTATTGAAAGCGCCGGCGTCCTGAGAAGAGAGGTGAGTATGTGATTTTTTTTTTTTATGGCAGCACCAGCAGCATTCTAAGGAGCACCTATGGGGCCATAAAGGTGCAGAGCATATAAGGGGCACAGCATTATAAGGAGCACCTATGGGGCCATAAAGGTGCAGAGCATATATGGGGCACAGCATTATAGGGAGCATCTATGGGGCCATAAAGGTGCAGAGCATATAAGGGGCACAGCATTATAAGGAGCACCTATGGGGCCATAAAGGTGCAGAGCATATAAGGGGCACAGCATTATAAGGAGCACCTATGGGGCCATAAAGGTGCAGAGCATATATGGGGCACAGCATTATAAGGAGCACCTATGGGGCCATAAAGGTGCAGAGCATATATGGGGCACAGCATTATAAGGAGCACCTATGGGGCCATAAAGGTGCAGAGCATATAAGGGGCACAGCATTATAAGGAGCACCTATGGGGCCATAAAGGTGCAGAGCATATATGGGGCACAGCATTATAAGGAGCACCTATGGGGCCATAAAGGTGCAGAGCATATATGGGGCACAGCATTATAAGGAGCACCTATGGGGCCATAAAGGTGCAGAGCATATATGGGGCACAGCATTATAAGGAGCATCTATGGGGCCATAAAGGTGCAGAGCATATATGGGGCACAGCATTATAAGGAGCACCTATGGGGCCATAAAGGTGCAGAGCATATAAGGGGCACAGCATTATAAGGAGCACCTATGGGGCCATAAAGGTGCAGAGCATATATGGGGCACAGCATTATAAGGAGCATCTATGGGGCCATAAAGGTGCAGAGCATATAAAGGGCACAGCATTATAAGGAGCACCTATGGGGCCATAAAGGTGCAGAGCATATATGGGGCACAGCATTATAAGGAGCACCTATGGGGCCATAAAGGTGCAGAGCATATATGGGGCACAGCATTATAAGGAGCACCTATGGGGCCATAAAGGTGCAGAGCATATATGGGGCACAGCATTATAAGGAGCATCTATGGGGCCATAAAGGTGCAGAGCATATATGGGGCACAGCATTATAAGGAGCACCTATGGGGCCATAAAGGTGCAGAGCATATATGGGGCACAGCATTATAAGGAGCATCTATGGGGCCATAAAGGTGCAGAGCATATATGGGGCACAGCATTATAAGGAGCACCTATGGGGCCATAAAGGTGCAGAGCATATAAGGGGCACAGCATTATAAGGAGCACCTATGGGGCCATAAAGGTGCAGAGCATATATGGGGCACAGCATTATAAGGAGCATCTATGGGGCCATAAAGGTGCAGAGCATATAAAGGGCACAGCATTATAAGGAGCACCTATGGGGCCATAAAGGTGCAGAGCATATATGGGGCACAGCATTATAAGGAGCACCTATGGGGCCATAAAGGTGCAGAGCATATATGGGGCACAGCATTATAAGGAGCACCTATGGGGCCATAAAGGTGCAGAGCATATATGGGGCACAGCATTATAAGGAGCATCTATGGGGCCATAAAGGTGCAGAGCATATATGGGGCACAGCATTCTAAGGAGCACCTATGGGGCCATAAAGGTGCAGAGCATATATGGGGCACAGCATTATAAGGAGCATCTATGGGGCCATAAAGGTGCAGAGCATATAAAGGGCACAGCATTATAAGGAGCACCTATGGGGCCATAAAGGTGCAGAGCATATATGGGGCACAGCATTATAAGGAGCACCTATGGGGCCATAAAGGTGCAGAGCATATATGGGGCACAGCATTATAAGGAGCACCTATGGGGCCATAAAGGTGCAGAGCATATATGGGGCACAGCATTATAAGGAGCACCTATGGGGCCATAAAGGTGCAGAGCATATATGGGGCACAGCATTATAAGGAGCACCTATGGGGCCATAAAGGTGCAGAGCATATATGGGGCACAGCATTCTAAGGAGCACCTATGGGGCCATAAAGGTGCAGAGCATATATGGGGCACAGCATTATAAGGAGCACCTATGGGGCCATAAAGGTGCAGAGCATATATGGGGCACAGCATTATAAGGAGCACCTATGGGGCCATAAAGGTGCAGAGCATATAAGGGGCACAGCATTATAAGGAGCACCTATGGGGCCATAAAGGTGCAGAGCATATAAGGGGCACAGCATTATAAGGAGCACCTATGGGGCCATAAAGGTGCAGAGCATATATGGGGCACAGCATTATAAGGAGCATCTATGGGGCCATAAAGGTGCAGAGCATATAAGGGGCACAGCATTATAAGGAGCACCTATGGGGCCATAAAGGTGCAGAGCATATATGGGGCACAGCATTATAAGGAGCATCTATGGGGCCATAAAGGTGCAGAGCATATAAAGGGCACAGCATTATAAGGAGCACCTATGGGGCCATAAAGGTGCAGAGCATATATGGGGCACAGCATTATAAGGAGCACCTATGGGGCCATAAAGGTGAAGAGCATATATGGGGCACAGCATTATAAGGAGCATCTATGGGGCCATAAAGGTGCAGAGCATATATGGGGCACAGCATTATAAGGAGCACCTATGGGGCCATAAAGGTGCAGAGCATATATGGGGCACAGCATTATAAGGAGCATCTATGGGGCCATAATCAAAGGTGCAGAGCATTCTATATAGCACAGTTGTATATGGAGCATCTATGGGGCAATAATGAACGGTATGGAGCATCTATTTTTATTTTTGAAAATCACCGGTAGCTGCTGCATTTTCTACCCTAGGATTATACTCGAGTCAATAAGTTTTCCCAGTTTTTTGTGGCAAAATTAGGGGGGTCGGCTTATACTCGAGTATATACGGTAAATGGCATTTCCACGCCAAAAAAATTAATTACACCTCCATGCAAAGTGTGTGTTTTCTCCACAGAAACACTTGAAGATCATAATATTTTTTGACTGTTATTGTATCAGATAAAGAAAATAATGTTGCTTCCCTGAAATCGTCTTCTGATGGAAAAGAAAAGCATTCAGTGAACTGTTAAACTGTAGGTAAAGATCGTACATTGCAAGATGGTGGACGTTAAACAAGGCATGGTTCCAAAAGTTTTTTCAAATGTGAGAAAAGTGCATTCTTCCCCTTACAAATCCATTTCTCAATGTTCAAGTAAAAAATCTACTATATAAAGCTGAATGTGTGTGTGTATGTGTGTGTGTGTGTATGTCCGGGATTGGCATCTGCACCGTCGCAGCTACAGCCACAAAATTTTGCACAGTCACACGTCTGGACCCCGAGAGCGTCATAGGCTATGTTGTGATGCGAAATTTTAACCCCGCGCGTTCCAATTCACCAAACAATTTTGCCCCTATCTACATAATGGGGAAAAAAGTGAAAGGAAAAGTGTTGGAGGCGTCGCAGCTACAGAAAAAACATTTTGCACAGTCACACGTCTGGACCCTGAGAGCGTCATAGGCTTCGTTGTGAGGTGAAATTTTAACCCCGCGCTTTCCAATTCACCAAACAATTTTGCCCCTATCTACATAATGGGGAAAAAAGTGAAAGGAAAAGTGTTGGAGGCGTCGCAGCTACAGAAACAAAATTTTGCACAGTCACACGTCTGGACCCTGAGAGCGTCATAGGTTACGTTGTGAGGTGAAATTTTAACCCCGCGCTTTCCAATTCACCAAACTATTTTTCCCCTATCTACATAATGGGGAAAAGTGAAAGGAAAAGTGTTGGAGGCAAATTGACAGCTGCCAGATGTGAACAAGGGGGACTTAAAGAATGAGAGCGATGGCGCAAAAGAGTATATACCGTACAGTTGCTAAGGTGGGGCCCCGACATGGGATACTCACCACACACGGGGATATGAACACACACACAAAATGCGCCACACACTACCATGTGCTTGAACACATATACCACCCTCAGCACACATTTCACCACACATACACCAACTTCGCCACATAAAAGTCGAAACACAAAAGTCGCCGCTCAAAACTCGCCACGCGCAAAACTCGCCACATGCAAAAACTAGGCTCACGCAAAACTCGCCACAAGTGCAAAACTCACCTCATGGAAAACTCACCACACGCAAAACTTGCACACGCGGAAAAATTGCCACATGCACAAAATTTGCAACACATGCAAAAGTTGCCTCAAACAAAACTTGCACATACTCAAAAGGCACCAGATATAAAACTCACCACGCGCAAAACTCGCCATGCGCAAAACTTGCTGCACACAACTTGCTACACTAACCTGTCACATGCAACTCGACACAAAAAAAGTTGCTACACGCATGTTGCCACACAAAACTCAGCTCACAAAAGTCGCCTACATGCATGTCGCCACACACAACTCAACACACACAACTTGACAAACGAAACTCGCCCTAAAACACACACAAGTCTGGTATTAGCCTTCAAAAATAAAAATCTGATTAATACGCAGACAAACTACAAGAGCAACAAATGTACCATATAGGAAATACGGCAGCTGTCAGTCACATGACCTGTCTATTATGTGTATGTGTGAGCTAATATATACTGCCAGGGGGAGGGCTTCCTGTTGGCTGGGGATTTATCAGGCTGCCAATTTATCTTACAAATACTGAGGTAAAAATACTGAGCAAATAACGTGTTAACGAGGTCTAATACAGGAGATCACACAGGTATATACTATATACAGGGGAGATGACACACAGATATATACTACAGTTAGGGCCAGAAATATTTGGACAGTGACACAAGTTTTGTTATTTTAGCTGTTTACAAAAACATGTTCAGAAATACAATTATATATATAATATGGGCTGAAAGTGCACACTCCCAGCTGCAATATGATAGTTTCCACATCCAAATCGGAGAAAGGGTTTAGGAATCATAGCTCTGTAATGCATAGCGTCCTCTTTTTCAAGGGACCAAAAGTAATTGGACAATGGACTCTAAGGGCTGCAATTAACTCTGAAGGCGTCTCCCTCGTTAACCTGTAATCAATGAAGTAGTTAAAAGGTCAGGGGTGGATTCCAGGTGTGTGGTTTTGCATTTGGAAGCTGTTGCTGTGAGCAGACAACATGCGGTCAAAGGAACTCTCAATTGAGGTGAAACAGAACATCCTGAGGCTGAAAAAAAAGAAAAAATCCATCAGAGAGATAGCAGACATGCTTGGAGTAGCAAAATCAACAGTTGGGTACATTCTGAGAAAAAAGGAATTGACTGGTGAGCTTGGGAACTCAAAAAGGCCTGGGCGTCCACGGATGACAACAGTGGTGGATGATCGCCGCATACTTAATTTGGTGAAGAAGAACCCGTTCACAACATCAACTGAAGTCCAGAACACTCTCAGTGAAGTAGGTGTATCTGTCTCTAAGTCAACAGTAAAGAGAAGACTCCATGACAGTAAATACAAAGGGTTCACATCTAGATGCAAACCATTCATCAATACCAAAAATAGACAGGCCAGAGTTAAATTTGCAGAAAAACACCTCAAGAAGCCAGCTCAGTTCTGGAAAAGTATTCTATGGACAGATGAGACAAAGATCAACCTGTACCAGAATGATGGGAAGAAAAAAGTTTGGAGAAGAAAGGGAACGGTGTTGTGAATTTGCTTTTTGGCTCCCTCTAGTGGTTACTAGTTTTTTGACTCTGGTTTTTCTGTCTTTCCTTTTATCCGCACCTGGGTCGTTAGTTAGGGGCGTTGCTTTATAAGCTCCCTGGACACTCAGTTCTATGCCTGGCAACGTAGTTATCAGAGCTAATCTGCTGTGCTCTTGTCTACTGATCCTGGTCCGGTTATTCAGCTAAGTCATTTACTTTGCTTTTTGCTATTTGTTTTTGGTTTTGTATTTTTGTCCAGCTTGTTCCTAATCTGTATCCTGACTTTTGCTGGAAGCTCTAGGGCGCTGGTGTTCTCCCCCCGGACCGTTAGACGGTTCGGGGGTTCTTGAATTTCCAGTGTGGATTTTTGATAGGGTTTTTTGTTGACCATATAAGTTACCTTTCTATATTCTGCTATTAGTTAGCGGGCCTCTCTGTGCTAAACCTGGTTCATTTCTGTGTTTGTCATTTCCTCTTACCTCACCGTTATTATTTGTGGGGGGCTTCTATCCTGCTTTGGGGTCCCTTTCTCTGGAGGCAAGAGAGGTCTTTGTTTTCCTCTACTAGGGGTATTTAGATTCTCCGGCTGGCGCGAGTCATCTAGGATCAACGTAGGTATGACCCCCGGCTACTTCTAGTGTTGGCGTTAGGAGTAGATATATGGTCAACCCAGTTACCACTGCCCTATGAGCTGGATTTTTGTATCTTGCAGACTTCCACGTTCCTCTGAGACCCTCGCCATTGGGGTCATAACAGTTTGCCAGGCCTATATTAAATGTTTAATGCATTGCAAAAGAGGGATTATAAGAAAGAAGATTCTGAGTTTTTTTTTTTCTCCTCTCTCATTTTTTTTTTTTTTTTTTTTTTTCTTCATCCCCTTTACCTCAGAGTGGCTTATGCTTGCTGCAGACATGAATGTCCAGACCTTGATTACAAGTGTGGACCAGCTGGCTACTCGTGTGCAGGGCTTACAAGATTATGTTATCAGAAGTCCTGGGTCAGAACCTAAGATACCGATTCCTGAACTGTTTTCCGGAGACAGGTTTAAGTTTAGGAATTTCAAGAATAATTGTAAATTGTTTTTGTCCCTGAGACCCTGTTCATCTGGAGACTCCGCTCAGCAAGTAAAAATTGTTATTTCGTTCTTACGGGGTGACCCTCAAGATTGGGCTTTTTCGCTGGCGCCAGGAGATCCGGCATTGGCTGATATTGATGCGTTTTTTCTGGCGCTCGGTTTACTTTATGAGGAACCCAATCTTGAGATTCAGGCAGAAAAGGCCCTGCTGGCTATGTCTCAGGGGCAGGACGAGGCTGAAGTGTATTGCCAAAAATTTCGGAAATGGTCCGTGCTGACACATTGGAACGACTGTGCACTGGCCGCTAATTTTAGAAATGGTCTTTCTGATGCCATTAAAGATGTTATGGTGGGTTTTCCCATTCCCACAGGTCTGAATGATGCTATGGCACTGGCTATTCAAATTGACCGGCGATTGCGGGAGCGCAAGACCGCAAATTCCCTCATGGTGTTGTCTGAACAGACACCTAATTCGGTGCAATGTGATAGAAAAACCGCAAATTCCCTCATGGTGTTGTCTGAACAGACACCTGATTTAATGCAATGTGATAGAATCCTGACCAGAAATGAGCGGAAAATTCATAGACGCCGGAATGGCTTGTGCTACTACTGTGGTGATTCTACACATGTTATCTCAGCATGCTCTAAACGTATAGCTAAGGTTGTTGGTCCGGTCACCGCTGGAAATTTGCAACCTAAATTTATTCTGTCTGTAACTTTGATTTGCTCACTGTCGTCTTATCCTGTCATGGCGTTTGTAGATTCAGGTGCTGCCCTGAGTCTTATGGATCTGTCATTTGCTAAGCGCTGTGGTTTTACTCTTGAACCATTAGAAAATCCTATTCCTCTTAGGGGTATTGATGCTACGCCATTGGCAGCAAATAAACCGCAGTATTGGACACAGGTTACCATGTGCATGACTCCTGAACACCGCGAGGTGATACGTTTTCTTGTTTTACATAAAATGCATGATTTGGTTGTTTTAGGGCTGCCATGGTTACAGACCCATAATCCCGTCCTGGACTGGAAGGCTATGTCAGTTTCTAGTTGGGGCTGTCGTGGTATTCATGGGGATATCCTGCCTGTGTCTATTGCTTCTTCTACGCCTTCGGAAGTTCCGGAGTATTTGTCTGATTATCAGGATGTCTTTAGCGAGTCCAGGTCCAGTGCATTGCCTCCTCATAGGGACTGTGACTGTGCTATAGATTTGATTCCAGGCAGTAAATTTCCTAAGGGAAGACTCTTTAATCTGTCGGTACCTGAACATACCGCTATGCGTTCGTATATCAAGGAGTCTTTGGAGAAAGGACATATTCGTCCGTCTTCTTCCCCTCTTGGTGCAGGATTCTTTTTTGTGGCTAAAAAGGACGGATCTTTGAGGCCTTGTATTGATTATCGGCTTTTAAATAAGATCACTGTCAAATTTCAGTATCCTCTGCCGCTGTTGTCTGACTTGTTTGCCCGAATTAAAGGTGCCAAGTGGTTCACCAAGATAGACCTTCGTGGTGCGTACAACCTTGTGCGCATTAAGCAAGGTGATGAATGGAAAACCGCATTCAATACGCCCGAAGGTCATTTTGAGTACTTGGTGATGCCTTTTGGGCTCTCCAATGCGCCTTCAGTTTTTCAGTCCTTTATGCATGACATTTTCCGGAAGTATCTGGATAAATTTTTGATCGTTTATCTGGATGATATTTTGGTTTTTTCTGATGATTGGGACTCGCATGTGGAGCAGGTCAGGTTGGTCTTTAAAATTTTGCGTGAAAATTCTTTGTTTGTCAAAGGCTCAAAGTGTCTCTTTGGTGTACAGAAGGTTCCCTTTTTGGGGTTTATTTTTTCCCCTTCTGCTGTGGAGATGGACCCGGTCAAGGTCCGAGCTATTCTTGATTGGACTCAGCCCTCGTCAGTTAAGAGTCTTCAGAAGTTCTTGGGTTTCGCTAACTTCTACCGTCGTTTTATCGCTAATTTTTCTAGCGTTGTGAAACCTTTGACGGATATGACCAAGAAGGGCTCCGATGTAGCTAACTGGGCTCCTGCTGCCGTGGAGGCTTTCCAGGAGTTGAAACGCCGGTTTACTTCGGCGCCTGTTTTGTGCCAGCCCGATGTCTCACTTCCCTTTCAGGTTGAGGTGGATGCTTCGGAGATTGGAGCAGGGGCCGTTTTGTCGCAGAGAGGCCCTGGTTGCTCTGTTATGAAACCTTGTGCCTTTTTCTCTAGGAAGTTTTCGCCTGCCGAGCGAAATTATGATGTGGGCAATCGGGAGTTGTTGGCCATGAAGTGGGCATTTGAGGAGTGGCGTCATTGGCTCGAGGGTGCTAAGCATCGTGTGGTGGTCTTGACTGATCACAAAAATCTGATGTATCTCGAGTCTGCTAAACGCCTTAATCCGAGACAGGCCCGCTGGTCATTGTTTTTCTCCCGCTTTGATTTTGTTGTCTCGTATTTACCAGGTTCAAAGAATGTGAAGGCCGATGCTCTTTCTAGGAGCTTTGTGCCTGATGCTCCTGGAGTCGCTGATCCTGTTGGTATTCTTAAGGATGGAGTTATCTTATCAGCTATTTCTCCGGATCTGCGACGTGTGTTGCAGAGATTTCAAGCTGATAGGCCTGAGTCTTGTCCACCTGACAGACTGTTTGTTCCGGATAAGTGGACCAGCAGAGTCATTTCCGAGGTTCATTCCTCGGTGTTGGCAGGTCACCCGGGAATTTTTGGCACCAGAGATCTGGTGGCCAGGTCCTTTTGGTGGCCTTCTTTGTCAAGGGATGTGCGGTCATTTGTGCAGTCCTGTGGGACTTGTGCTAGAGCTAAGCCTTGCTGTTCTCGTGCCAGCGGGTTACTCTTGCCCTTGCCTGTCCCGAAGAGACCTTGGACACATATCTCCATGGATTTCATTTCTGATCTTCCGCTATCTCAGGGCATGTCTGTTATCTGGGTGATATGTGATCGCTTCTCCAAGATGGTCCATTTGGTTCCTTTGCCTAAGCTGCCTTCCTCTTCCGATCTGGTTCCTGTGTTTTTCCAGAACGTGGTTCGTTTGCACGGCATCCCTGAGAATATTGTGTCAGATAGAGGATCCCAGTTCGTTTCCAGGTTCTGGCGATCCTTTTGTAGTAGGATGGGCATTGATTTGTCGTTTTCCTCTGCTTTCCATCCTCAGACTAATGGACAGACGGAGCGAACCAATCAGACTTTGGAGGCTTATTTGAGGTGTTTTGTCTCTGCTGATCAGGACGATTGGGTGACATTCTTGCCGTTGGCTGAGTTTGCCCTTAATAATCGGGCTAGTTCCGCCACCTTGGTTTCGCCTTTTTTCTGCAACACTGGTTTCCATCCTCGCTTTTCTTCAGGTCATGTGGAGTCTTCTGACTGTCCTGGGGTGGATTCTGTGGTGGATAGGTTGCAGCGGATCTGGAATCATGTGGTGGACAACTTGAAGTTGTCACAGGAGAGGGCTCAGCGCTTTGCCAACCGCCGCCGCGGTGTGGGTCCCCGACTACGCGTTGGGGATTTGGTATGGCTTTCTTCCCGCTTTGTTCCTATGAAGGTCTCCTCTCCCAAATTTAAACCTCGTTTTATTGGTCCTTACAAGATATTGGAAATCCTTAATCCTGTATCTTTTCGTCTGGATCTTCCTGTGTCGTTTGCTATTCACAATGTATTTCATAGGTCCTTGTTGCGGCGGTACGTTGTGCCTGTAGTTCCTTCTGCTGAGCCTCCTGCTCCGGTGTTGGTTGAGGGCGAGTTGGAGTACGTGGTGGAGAAGATCTTGGATTCTCGCCTCTCCAGGCGAAGACTTCAGTACCTGGTCAAGTGGAAGGGCTATGGTCAGGAGGATAATTCCTGGGTGGTCGCCTCTGATGTTCATGCGGCCGATTTAGTTCGTGCCTTTCATGCCGCTCATCCTGATCGCCCTGGTGGTCGTGGTGAGGGTTCGGTGACCCCTCACTAAGGGGGGGGTACTGTTGTGAATTTGCTTTTTGGCTCCCTCTAGTGGTTACTAGTTTTTTGACTCTGGTTTTTCTGTCTTTCCTTTTATCCGCACCTGGGTCGTTAGTTAGGGGCGTTGCTTTATAAGCTCCCTGGACACTCAGTTCTATGCCTGGCAACGTAGTTATCAGAGCTAATCTGCTGTGCTCTTGTCTACTGATCCTGGTCCGGTTATTCAGCTAAGTCATTTACTTTGCTTTTTGCTATTTGTTTTTGGTTTTGTATTTTTGTCCAGCTTGTTCCTAATCTGTATCCTGACTTTTGCTGGAAGCTCTAGGGCGCTGGTGTTCTCCCCCCGGACCGTTAGACGGTTCGGGGGTTCTTGAATTTCCAGTGTGGATTTTTGATAGGGTTTTTTGTTGACCATATAAGTTACCTTTCTATATTCTGCTATTAGTTAGCGGGCCTCTCTGTGCTAAACCTGGTTCATTTCTGTGTTTGTCATTTCCTCTTACCTCACCGTTATTATTTGTGGGGGGCTTCTATCCTGCTTTGGGGTCCCTTTCTCTGGAGGCAAGAGAGGTCTTTGTTTTCCTCTACTAGGGGTATTTAGATTCTCCGGCTGGCGCGAGTCATCTAGGATCAACGTAGGTATGACCCCCGGCTACTTCTAGTGTTGGCGTTAGGAGTAGATATATGGTCAACCCAGTTACCACTGCCCTATGAGCTGGATTTTTGTATCTTGCAGACTTCCACGTTCCTCTGAGACCCTCGCCATTGGGGTCATAACAGAACGGCACATGATCCAAGGCACACCACATCCTCTGTAAAACATGGTGGAGGCAACGTGATGGCATGGGCATGCATGGCTTTCAATGGCACTGGGTCACTTGTGTTTATTGATGACATAAGAGCAGACAAGAGTAGCCGGATGAATTCTGAAGTGTACCGGGATATACTTTCAGCCCAGATTCAGCCAAATGCTGCAAAGTTGATTGGACGGCGCTTCATAGTACAGATGGACAATGACCCCAAGCATACATCCAAAGCTACCCAGGAGTTCATGAGTGCCAAAAAGTGGAACATTCTGCAATGGCCAAGTCAATCTCCAGATCTAAACCCAATTGAGCATGCATTTCACTTGCTCAAATCCAGACTTAAGACGGAAAGACCCACAAACAAGCAAGACCTGAAGGCTGCGGCTGTAAAGGCCTGGCAAAGCATTAAGAAGGAGGAAACCCAGCGTTTGGTGATGTCCATGGGTTCCAGACTTAAGGCAGGGATTGCCTCCAAAGGATTTGCAACAAAATATTGAAAATAAAAATATTTTGTTTGGGTTATGTTTATTTGTCCAATTACTTTTGACCTCCTAAAATGTGGAGTGTTTGTAAAGAAATGTGTACAATTCCTACATTTTCTATCAGATATTTTTGTTCAACCCTTCAAATTAAACGTTACAATCTGCACTTGAATTCTGTTGTAGAGGTTTCATTTCAAATCCAATGTGGTGGCATGCAGAGCCCAACTCGCGAAAATTGTGTCACTGTCCAAATATTTCTGGCCCTAACTGTATATACAGGAGAGATGACACACAGGTATATACTATATAGAGGAGGAGATGACATACAGGTACATACTATATTCAGGAGGAGATGACATACAGGTATATAATATATACAGGAGGAGATGACACACAGGTATATACTATATACAGGAGCAGATTACCTACAGGTATATACTATATACAGGAGGAGATGACATACAGGTATATGATATATATAGAAGATGACATACAGGTATATACTATATACAGGAGGAGATGACACACAGATATATATTCAAATCCAATGTGGTGGCATGCAGAGCCCAACTCGCGAAAATTGTGTCACTGTCCAAATATTTCTGGCCCTAACTGTATATACAGGAGAGATGACACACAGGTATATACTATATAGAGGAGGAGATGACATACAGGTACATACTATATTCAGGAGGAGATGATATACAGGTATATACTATATACAGGAGGAGATGACACACAGGTATATACTATATACAGGAGCAGATTATCTACAGGTATATACTATATACAGGAGGAGATGACATACAGGTATATGATATATATAGAAGATGACATACAGGTATATACTATATACAGGAGGAGATGACACACAGATATATACTATATACAGGGGAGATGACACACAGGTATATACTATATACAGGAGGAGATGACATACAGGTATATACTATATATAGAAGGAGATGACATACAGGTATATACTGTTAGGACTGGCGGAACGCACCAAGAAAGATGTAATAGATGCGTTCGCAGTCCGGGGTCCGCCGTGCAGGTAAAAACCTGCTACTAGTAACATAGTAACATAGTAACATAGTTAGTAAGGCCGAAAAAAGACATTTGTCCATCCAGTTCAGCCTATATTCCATCATAATAAATCCCCAGATCTACGTCCTTCTACAGAACCTAATAATTGTATGATACAATATTGTTCTGCTCCAGGAAGACATCCAGGCCTCTCTTGAACCCCCCGACTGAGTTCGCCATCACCACCTCCTCAGGCAAGCAATTCCAGATTCTCACTGCCCTAACAGTAAAGAATCCTCTTCTATGTTGGTGGAAAAACCTTCTCTCCTCCAGACGCAAAGAATGCCCCCTTGTGCCCGTCACCTTCCTTGGTATAAACAGATCCTCAGCGAGATATTTGTATTGTCCCCTTATATACTTATACATGGTTATTAGATCGCCCCTCAGTCGTCTTTTTTCTAGACTAAATAATCCTAATTTCGCTAATCTATCTGGGTATTGTAGTTCTCCCATCCCCTTTATTAATTTTGTTGCCCTCCTTTGTACTCTCTCTAGTTCCATTATATCCTTCCTGAGCACCGGTGCCCAAAACTGGACACAGTACTCCATGTGCGGTCTAACTAGGGATTTGTACAGAGGCAGTATAATGCTCTCATCATGTGTATCCAGACCTCTTTTAATGCACCCCATGATCCTGTTTGCCTTGGCAGCTGCTGCCTGGCACTGGCTGCTCCAGGTAAGTTTATCATTAACTAGGATCCCCAAGTCCTTCTCCCTGTCAGATTTACCCAGTGGTTTCCCATTCAGTGTGTAATGGTGACATTGATTCCTTCTTCCCATGTGTATAACCTTACATTTATCATTGTTAAACCTCATCTGCCACCTTTCAGCCCAAGTTTCCAACTTATCCAGATCCATCTGTAGCAGAATACTATCTTCTCTTGTATTAACTGCTTTACATAGTTTTGTATCATCTGCAAATATCGATATTTTACTGTGTAAACCTTCTACCAGATCATTAATGAATATGTTGAAGAGAACAGGTCCCAATACCGACCCCTGCGGTACCCCACTGGTCACAGCGACCCAGTTAGAGACTATACCATTTATAACCACCCTCTGCTTTCTATCACTAAGCCAGTTACTAACCCATTTACACACATTTTCCCCCAGACCAAGCATTCTCATTTTGTGTACCAACCTCTTGTGCGGCACGGTATCAAACGCTTTGGAAAAATCGAGATATACCACGTCCAATGACTCACCGTGGTCCAGCCTATAGCTTACCTCTTCATAAAAACTGATTAGATTGGTTTGACAGGAGCGATTTCTCATAAACCCATGCTGATATGGAGTTAAACAGTTATTCTCATTGAGATAATCCAGAACAACATCCCTCAGAAACCCTTCAAATATTTTACCAACAATAGAGGTTAGACTTACTGGCCTATAATTTCCAGGTTCACTTTTGGAGCCCTTTTTGAATATTGGCACCACATTTGCTATGCGCCAATCCTGCGGAACAGACCCTGTCGCTATAGAGTCCCTAAAAATAAGAAATAATGGTTTATCTATTACATTACTTAGTTCCCTTAGTACTCGTGGGTGTATGCCATCTGGACCCAGAGATTTATCTATTTTAATCTTATTTAGCCGGTTTCGCACCTCTTCTTGGGTTAGATTGGTGACCCTTAATATAGGGTTTTCATTGTTTCTTGGGATTTCACCTAGCATTTCATTTTCCACCGTGAATACCGTGGAGAAGAAGGTGTTTAATATGTTAGCTTTTTCCTCGTCATCTACAACCATTCTTTCCTCACTATTTTTTAAGGGGCCTACATTTTCAGTTTTTATTCTTTTACTATTGATATAGTTGAAGAACAGTTTGGGATTAGTTTTACTCTCCTTAGCAATGGCAGCGTAATATGGCGGTGGAAGCGAACCCGGTAAAACCACAGGTCCGCAATACCGCACTAAAGAGTGCAAGCAAGGAGTCAGCGAACACAACCCCAAGACACAGGATTGAAGTCCGATTAGACCACTTGCTGACACAACACCGCAACAGGGTGTGTTAGGCAACTCTTATAATTAGAGCACCGAAGTGCGAACTGTGCTGTGCTGGCAGGCACCACTAAGCACCCAGACGTGGGTCAGGAAGCGCACTACTGGCGCGTGGTGCCGTACTGGCGGTCACAGCAATAGACGCTGATACGTGTGTGACACGTTGCGTGATTAGTCGGGCGCTAGATAGCAGCCATACTCCATACGCGAACAGTCATACAATAGGGTAGGGGTATTTAATGAACGACTTGCACTCACAACAAACACACGTATTCAATTGTAAGACAATACTAGCGCATGGCCGTGCGGTCATGCGCAGTTTATATAGCAGCAGCACAGGAAGTGGCTACAGTACCTTTGCCCTTCCAAGACCTGCCAAAAGGACCAATTGAATGTGCTGCAGAGCCTGAGCACATGACCCTCGATCTCCAACGGGAGATCTTACCCTGGGCATGCTCAGTACGTGCAGACAAGGACTTAGTCCCAGAGAAGTCCGCTCGCTGCTGACCAGCACTGACTTTAATGGCAGAGGCTGGAGAAGCAGCAGTAACTCTCAGAACAGAGTGAGAATGAGCAAGACGCTGGGACCGACGTCTTTCCTGAGCAGACTCCACTGCGGCTGGACAAGAATGGGAGACTGCAGCGGAGGTGGCTCGAGATTCCCCCTGTGCAGAAGCGGGAACTCGACCCCTAACATTACCCCCCCTCCTAGGGCCCCCCCTCCTTGGGCCTCGCTACGTTCGAAGGCAGCAATGAGCTGCGGAGCCTGAATGTGCTCAGCAGGCTCCCAGGATCTATCCTCAGGACCGTAACCCCTCCAATCCACCAAATAAAATTTTTTGCCACGAACCACCTTGTACCCCAAGATAGCGTTCACCTCGTAATCGTCCGTAGACGAACCCGACGTCCCAGTAGATGACTCAGAAAACCGGGACATGTAGACGGGCTTAAGGAGGGACACATGAAAGGTGTCGGTGATACCTAGGCGTGGAGGAAGGGCCAGACGGTAAACCACAGGATTAACCTGTTCGAGGACCTTAAAAGGACCTAAGTAGCGAGGTGCAAACTTGGTAGACTCAACTCGCAGCCTGATGTTACGGGCGGAGAGCCACACTAAGTCGCCAGGAGCAAAGGTTGGAGCGGGGCGCCGATGTGCGTTGGCGGAGGACCTCATTCTCTCCTTGGAAGCCTGAATGGCATCCTGAGTGCGATCCCAAATGTACCGTGCCTCCACAGCCCAGTCTGCCACCCTGGAATCGGCGGAAGACACGGGCATGGGCACAGGTACCCGCGGATGCTGACCATAGTTAAGGAGGAATGGAGTCTGTCCAGTGGAATCAGCGACGGCATTGTTAAGAGCAAACTCCGCCCATGGTAGCAAAGATGCCCAGTCATCCTGCTTAGCCGAAACAAAATGTCGCAGATATGTGACCAAGGTCTGGTTGGCTCTCTCTACCAACCCATTCGTCTCGGGATGATAAGCCGAAGAGAGATTCAACTCGATACTGAGAAGACGACAAAGCTCTCTCCAGAACCGAGACGCAAACTGGGAACCTCGGTCACTGACAATTTTGTCTGGCATACCGTGAAGACGAAAGATGTGTTTGACAAACAACGCTGCCAAGGCCCGTGCAGAAGGTAACCGGGGAAGCGGCACCAAATGCACCATTTTAGAAAAATGGTCGGTGATTACCCAAATAATGGTACAGCCACGAGACTTGGGCAGACCCACAACAAAATCCATCCCGACCATCTCCCAGGGCCTGTCTGCCACCGGCAGAGGGTATACCAAACCAGCTGGCCGTTGTCGGGAAGACTTATTCTTGGCACAAGAGACACATGCCTGAACGTAGTCTCCGACGTCACGAACCATATGTGGCCACCAGTACGTCCTCGCCAGTAGCTCAGATGTCCTTTTTGCCCCAAAGTGTCCACCCACTCTGGATGAATGAGCCCAAGCGAGAACCTCCGGACGCAAATTGATGGGAACAAAAGTCTTGCCCGGGGGCACAGACTCCAGCGAAACCGGAGCTACAGTTCTCAGACTCTCCGAAGGGACAATGAGCCGAGGCTCGTCCTCCTCAGCTGACACGAAGGAGCGAGAGAGAGCGTCAGCACGAATGTTCTTCTCCCCGGCGAGATAATGTAGGGTAAAGTGGAACCGGGAGAAAAACAAGGACCATCTGGCCTGACGAGAATTCAGCCGCTGGGCTGTTTGTAAATAGACCAAATTCTTGTGATCCGTGAAAACTTGGAATGGGAACCGAGCACCCTCCAATAGATGTCTCCACTCCGAAAAGGCCAACTTCATTGCCAGCAACTCTCTATCCCCGATGGAGTAATTTCTCTCCGCTGGTGTGAAGGTCTTTGAGAAAAAGAAGCATGGGTGCTTCCGACCCTGAGCATCCTTTTGATAGAGGACTGCTCCAGCACCAACGGATGAGGCATCCACTTCCAAAAGGAATGGCTTACCCACATCGGGACGATGTAAGATAGGAGCACTGGCAAAATGGGACTTTATAGAAGAGAAGGCCTTGGAGACCCCTTCGGACCACGATTTGGGATTCACTCCCTTCTTGGTGAGGGATACCAAGGGAGCTACCAAAGTTGAGAAGTGGGGAATGAACTGGCGATAGTAATTTATGAACCCCATAAAGCGCTGCACCGCTTTAAGAGAATGGGGTTCCTGCCAGTCCATCACTGCTTGTAGTTTGGCAGGATCCATAGCCAATCCCTGGGCCGAGATGATATAGCCCAGGAAAGGCAAGGACTCCTGTTCAAACACACACTTCTCCAACTTTGCATATAAGGAATTCGCCCGTAAGAGTTCGAAGACTCTGCCAACATCTCTCCGGTGGGAGTCAATATCTGGAGAGAAGATGAGAATATCATCCAGATAGACTACAACCGAGGTGGAAAGCATATCCCGCAAGATATCGTTGACAAAGTCCTGAAAAACGGCCGGGGCATTACAGAGCCCGAAGGGCATCACCAGGTACTCATAGTGCCCATCCCTGGTATTGAAAGCCGTTTTCCATTCGTCCCCCTCACGGATGCGAATTAAGTTGTAGGCACCCCGCAGATCTAGTTTGGTGAATATCTTAGCTCCCCTTAGCCTGTCAAAGAGCTCCGATATCAGGGGCAACGGGTATTTATTTTTAATGGTGATAGCATTGAGACCCCTGTAATCAATGCAAGGACGTAATTCCCCGTTCTTCTTCTGTACGAAGAAGAATCCCGCCCCTGCAGGAGACACTAACTTCCTAATGAATCCTCTTGCCAAATTCTCCTGGATGTATTGAGACATAGCCTCCATCTCAGGGAGAGAGAGGGGATATACCCTTCCCCGAGGAGGTTCAGCTCCAGGCAAGAGGTCAATAGGACAGTCATAGGGGCGATGAGGCGGTAGAGTCTCTGCTGCCTTTTTAGAGAATACATCTGCATAGCACCAATAGTACCTTGGAAGAGATGAAAGGTCTGCGGGTACCTCGGTAGTAGAGACCTGTACACACTCACTCACACACCTGCCCATACAAGACTTACTCCAACCCAATATTCTCCCAGAGGACCACTCAATATGTGGGGAGTGGTAACGGAGCCAGGGTATTCCCAGTAAAATCTCATCCATTCCCTCGGGTAGGACTAGAAGGGAAATAATCTCCTGGTGGGAAGGGGACATGGACAACGAGAATGGAACAGTCTGGTGTGTGATTTGTTGTGGAAGTGTCGACCCATTCACAACTCTAACAGTTACAGGTTTGGCGAGCATAACAAGTGGAACAGCGTGGCGCAGAGCAAAAGCAGAGGACATGAAATTTCCCTCTGCTCCTGAATCCACACAAAGCTCGACTGGTAGAGTGGATGAGTCAAACAGGATTGTCCCTTTAAAGGACAGTTTGGAGGAAAAAGCCGCTGTGTCTAGTGAACCTCCCCCTAAGGTTACTAGACGCGATCGTCTTCCCGACCGCCGTGGACATTTATTAGTGTAATGTCCTCGTTGGTGACAATTTTTACAAACCATGGGTACTCGAGCGGCCTGAGACTTAGGTCCCGCTCGAGAAACCTCCATGGGCTCATGGGAGTCGGACGCCAAAACGGAAGATTCAAGAGGTCTGGCGAAGGTGGGAGCCAGTTTAAACCTCTGCCTACACTGGGTCTGCTCTAACCTTCGCTCGTGAAAACGGAGGTCGATGCGGGTAGATCGAGAAATAAGCTCCTCCAGTGTGGCGGGTATCTCCCTGGTGGCTAAGGCGTCCTTCACGTGGTCTGCCAGTCCCCTCCAGAACACTGGAATTAGAACTTTATCCGACCACTCTAACTCCGAGGCTAGGGTCCGGAACTGGATGGCAAACTGACTGACCACGGACGAACCCTGAGTGATTGTCAATAACTGGAGCGCAGTATCGTGTGTAATACGGGGTCCCAAAAAGACCTGCTTCAGAGCGTCCAGAAAGAGCGGAGCACTCTGTACCACACGGTCATCACGCTCCAAAAGTGGCATTGCCCACTCCAACGCCCTGCCCGACAAGAGAGATAAAATAAATCCCACTTTCGCCCGTTCCGTAGGGAAACGCGCCGCCAGGAGCTCAAGGTGTATGGAGCACTGGCTTACGAATCCGCGACATTGTTTACTGTCACCAGCAAACTTGTCAGGAAGCGGGAGACGGGATAAAGTCGGGGCAGAGGTGGCAGCGGACAAACTGGCTGCGGCTACACTTGCAGCCTGAACAGCGACAGCAGTGACATCCACAGCTGAGGTTGAACGCTCTAGAGCCGCCAACCTTCCCTCCAGCTGCTGGATGTACCGCTGTAAACGCTGATCGTCTGCCATTTACTAGCCAGACCCTGGCGCTAGTATTCTGTTAGGACTGGCGGAACGCACCAAGAAAGATGTAATAGATGCGTTCGCAGTCCGGGGTCCACCGTGCAGGTAAAAACCTGCTGCTAGTAAATGGCAGCGTAATATGGCGGTGGAAGCGAACCCGGTAAAACCACAGGTCCGCAATACCGCACTAAAGAGTGCTAGCAAGGAGTCAGCGAACACAACCCTAAGACACAGGATTGAAGTCCGATTAGACCACTTGCTGACACAACACCGCAACAGGGTGTGTTAGGCAACTCTTATAATTAGAGCACCGAAGTACGAACTGTGCCGTGCTGGCAGGCACCACTAAGCACCCAGATGTGGGTCAGGAAGTGCACTACTGGCGCGTGGCACCGCACTGGCGGTCACAGCATTAGACGCTGATACGTGTGTGACACGTTGAGTGATTAGTCGGGCGCTAGATAGCAGCCATACTCCATACGCGAACAGTCATACAATAGGGTAGGGGTATTTAATGAACGACTTGCACTCACAACAAACACACGTATTCAATTGTAAGACAATACTAGCGCATGGCCGTGCGGTCATGCGCAGTTTATATAGCAGCAGCACAGGAAGTGGCTACAGTACCTTTGCCCTTCCAAGACCTGCCAAAAGGACCAATGGAATGTGCTGCAGAGCCTGAGCACATGACCCTCGATCTCCAACGGGAGATCTTACCCTGGGCATGCTCAGTACGTGCAGACAAGGACTTAGTCCCAGAGAAGTCCGCTCGCTGCTGACCAGCACTGACTTTAATGGCAGAGGCTGGAGAAGCAGCAGTAACTCTCAGAACAGAGTGAGAATGAGCAAGACGCTGGGACCGACGTCTTTGCTGAGCAGACTCCACTGCGACTGGACAAGAATGGGAGACCGCAGCGGAGGTGGCTCGAGATTCCCCCTGTGCAGAAGCGGGAACTCGACCCCTAACATATACTATATATAGGAGGAGATGACATACAGGTATATACTATATATAGGAGGAGATGACATACAGGTATATACTATATATAGGAGGAGATGACATACAGGTATATACTATATATAGGAGGAGATGACACACAGCAGGTATATACTATATACAGGGGAGATGACATACAGGTATATACTATATACAGGAGATGACATACAGGTGTATACTATATATAAGGGAGATGACAAACATGTATATACTGAGGTGAAAATGAGAGGTGTGAGGTGAAAATGAAAAGGAGTGAGGGAAAATAGTGTAGTGATCGGAAAATGACAGATGTGAGGTCGAAATGACAAGTGTTAGGGGGGAATGAGAGGAGTGAGGGAGAAAATGAGAGGTGTGAGGGAGAAAATGAGAGGCGTGATGGGAAAATAAGAGAAGTGACGTGCTATAACTAACCACAGATATTTACTATGCCCAGGCAACGCCGGGCTCTTCAGCTAGTCACATATAAAATCACACAGAGTTAAGGAGAACTGACTGCTAGGGTTGAGCGACCTTCACTTTTATAGGATCGGGTCGGGTTTCACGAAACCCGACTTTTGGAAAAGTCGGGTCGAGTGAAATCGGCCGATCCTATAAAAAAGTCGGGGTCGGCCGAAACTCGAAATCCAATGCAGTGCATTGGGTTTCCATGGTTCCCAGGGTCTGAAGGAGCGGAAACTCTCCTTCAGGCCCTGGGATCCATATTTAAGTGTAAAATTTAGAATTAAAATAAAAAATATCCTTATACTTACCCTCTGACGCGCCCTGGTACTAACCGGGAACCTTCCTTCCTTAGAATCAGCCTTCCAGGACCTTCGGTGACGTCGCGGGTGACGTCGCGGCTTGTGATTGGCCGCGCGGCCGCCCATGTGACCGCTCGCGCGGCCAATCACAAGCCGCGACGTCACCCGCGACGTCACCGAAGGTCCTGGAAGGGCTGATTCTTAGGAAGGAAGGCTGTCGGAAGGAAGCAGGGCGCTTCCGAGGGTGAGTATATTCCTATTAGGTATATACTCACCCTCGGAAGCGCCCTGCTTCCTTCCGACAGCCTTCCTTCCTAAGAATCAGCCCTTCCAGGACCTTCGGTGACGTCGCGGGTGACGTCGCGGCTTGTGATTGGCCGCGCGAGCGGTCACATGGGCGGCCGCGCGGCCAATCACAAGCCGCGACGTCACCGCGACGTCACGGCAAGGTCCTAGAAGCGCGGATTCGAAGGAGGAAGGCTGCCGGTTAGTACCAGGGCGCGTCAGAGGGTAAGTATTGCAATATTTTTTATTTTAATTCTATATTTTACACTTTAATCTGAATTCCGATACCAATTCCCGATATCTTAAACATATCGGGAATCGGGATCGGAATTCCGATTCCAGATTCAAAAGATCGCCGACTTCATGGCCGACCCCCCACTGGGGTCGGGTCGGGTTTCATGAAACCCGACCTTGCCAAAAGTCGGCGACTTTTGAACAATTTCGACCCGTTTCGCTCAACCCTCCTGACTGCAATGAAAAAAAAAAGGAAAGGATTTTTTTATCTCTTCCACCAAAACTTGCTAACACTTCAGAGTTGTGGCTGATAAAAATATCACCAATCAATCCAAAAGCGAGTGAAACAAATTACTTTAAATCCTTGCAAGACTATAAAGTTTACTAATGTGACACAAAATGATGTCTGTTTCCAGTTAAGCTTTTCAGAATACCCAATAATGCAGTCTGAATGACGTGATTGGAGACAGGAGACTGTTACTTTGAAAAAAAAAATTTGTGTACCATGAAACCTCAAGCTGTCAAACCCTTTCTTGGTTTTCAAATGGTAATGGAATCCCGACAATATGTTGAGAGCAGGATGCACTACATTGAAGAACGATCAACCTTTTGTCTTTTTTAATGGTATGATGGTTCCCTCTTTGCAGAATGATTCAGAATTTGGCAATTTTATTTGCAAAGTTTTTAACACTAAAGTTCAGATATGGCTTTAAAGAAGGCTAATACTTGCAATAAAATGCAATTTTATTTAAAAGTACAAAATTCAAGGAATAGATTGATTGAATAGTATTAGTGCGTACACTTTTGTATATGTTAACATACAAAGGTTAAGTACATATTTGGATTAAATACATATAATGATTAAGTATATATAAAGATTAACTACATACAGTATACTTACATCATCACCAAGAGGCTTTTAAACATCATCCGTCAGGAATATCAGAGAAGCAACCCCAAGACAGAGAACCCCTGAGAGGTTATCTACACTGCATTGGCGTCCTGTTGTGAATTCTGCTCTTAAGCTCCCTCCGGTGGTTACGAGTGGTAGTGCTGCGGTAGTTGGATCGCAGCATTTATCAGGTGTATCTATTTTTTGCAATTTGGGCTGGGCTATATAGCCTTGCTTGATCGTTTAATCAGTGCCAGTTGTCCATTGTTTTTGGATGATTCACATCCCTTCTGGTCTCTCCTGTTTGCTGTGCTTTTCTTCAAAGATAAATCCTGGCTTTGTTTTTGCTGTCCACCTGCTGTGGACCTTATAGTTCTGTGCATTTTCATGTTTTTGTCTTGTCCAGCTTAGTCTGTGAAGGATTTTTTGCAGCCTAGCTATTTCTCTGGAGATGCAGATATACCCTCCATGTCTTTAGTCAGATGTGGTGTTTTGTATTTTCTGTGGTGGATATTTTCTAGTGTTTTAATACTGACCGCATAGTACTCTGTTCTATTCTTTCTTTTTAGCTAGTATGGCCCCCTATGCTAAATCCTGATTTCATTTCTGCGTATGTTATTTCCCTCTCCTCTCACAGTCAATATTTGTGGAGGGCTGTCTGTCCTTTGGGGATTTTCTCTGAGGCAAGATAGGTTTCCTGTTTCTGTCTTTAGGGGTAGTTAGTTCTTAGGCTGTGTCGAGGGGTCTAGGGAGTGTTAGGTACTCCCCACGGCTTCTTCTAGTTGCGCTGTTAAGTTCAGGGTTTGCGGTCAGTACAGGTTCCACCTTCTCCAGAGTACGTCTCATGCTGCTCCAAGGCCACCAGATCATAACAGTACAACTGGCCTACAATGAGTTAATTGCATCTCAGAAGAAGGGAGGAAAGATTTTGAGCCATTTTTTTTTCCTTAGCCTGTTTGGTCTGTTCCTCCCTCTTAATCTCTGGGTGGCTGCGGAACCTAGTAATAACATGAGTGTTCAGGAGTTAGTTTCTTGTGTGGATCAGCTTGCTGCTAGGGTACAGGGTATTTCAGATTATATTGTTCAGACTCCTGCCTTAGAACCTAGGATTCCCACTCCTGATTTATTCTTTGGTGACAGATCCAAATTTTTGAGTTTCAAAAATAACTGTAAACTGTTTTTTGCATTGAGACCCCGGTCTTCTGGTGATCCCATTCAGCAGGTTAAAATTATCATATCCCTGCTGCATGGTGACCCACAGGATTGGGCATTTTCCCTGGATATTGGCAATCCTGCTTTGCTTAATGTTGATTCTTTCTTTCAAGCATTGGGGTTATTGTATGATGAGCCTAATTCTGTGGATCAAGCTGAGAAAATCTTGCTGGACCTGTGTCAAGGTCAAGAAGCGGCAGAATCGTATTGCCAGAAATTTAGAAAATGGTATGTACTGACTAAATGGAATGAGGATGCCTTGGCGGCAATTTTCAGAAAGGGTCTTTCTGAATCCGTTAAAGATGTTATGGTGGGGTCCCTACGCCTACTGGTCTAAGTGATTCTATGTCTCTGGCCATTCAGGTTGATCGGCGCTTGTGCGAGCGCAGAGTTGTGCACACTGTGGCGTTGTCCTCTGAGCGGAGCCCTGAGCCTATGCAGTGTGATACGATTTTGTCTAAAGCTGAACGTCAAAGATTCAGGCACCAGAATAGGTTGTGTTTTTACTGCGGCGATTCTGCTCATATTATTTCTGATTGCCCTAAGCGTACAAAGAGAATCGCTAGTTCTGTTACCATCAGGACTGTACAACCTAAATTTCTGTTATCTGTGACCTTGATCTGCTCATTATCATCATTTTCTGTTATGGCATTTGTGGATTCAGGCGCCGCTCTGAACTTAATGGACTTAGAATTTGCCAGACGTTGTGGTTTCCCCTTGCAGCCTTTGCAGAACCCTATTCCTTTAAGGGGCATTGATGCTACACCGTTGGCTAAATATAAACCTCAGTTTTGGACACAGCTGACCATGCGCATGGCGCCAGCCCATCAGGAAGATTGTCATTTTCTGGTGTTGCATAATTTGCATGATGATATTGTGCTGGGTTTTCCATGGTTACAGCTACATAATCCGGTGTTAGATTGGAAATCTATGTCTGTGACTAGTTGGGGTTGTCAGGGGGTTCATGGTCACGTTCCTTTGATGTCAATTTCCTCTTCCCCCTCTTCTGAAATTCATGAGTTTTTGTCAGATTTCCAGGATGTATTTGATGAGCCCAAATCCAGTTCCCTACCACCACATAGGGACTGTGATTGTGCTATTGACTTGATTCCAGGATGTAAGTTCCCTAAGGGCTGACTTTTCAACCTGTCTGTGCCAGAACATGACGCCATGCGGAGCTATATTAAGGAGTCTTTGGAGAAGGGGCATATTCAGCCATCTTCTTCACCATTGGGAGCAGGTTTTTTTTTTGTTGGCAAGAAGGATGGCTCCTTGAGACCCTGTATTGATTATCGCCTCTTGAATAAGATCACGGTCAAATTTCAATACCCGTTGCCTTTGCTTACTGATTTGTTTGCTAGGATTAAGGGGGCTAGCTGGTTTACTAAGATTGACCTTCGAGGGGCATATAATCTTATTCGTATTAAGCAGGGTGACAAATGGAAAACTGCATTTAATACGTCCGAAGGCCATTTTGAATACCTTGTGATGCCATTCGGACTCTCTCATGCTCCATCTGTGTTCCAATCCTTCATGCATGATATCTTTCGGAGTTATCTTGATAAATTCATGGTTGTATATTTGGATGATATTTTGATTTTTTCCAATGATTGGGAGTCTCATGTGAAACAGGTCAGGATGGTATTTCAGATCCTCCGTAATAATGCTTTATTTGTGAAGGGGTCAAAGTGCCTCTTTGGAGTGCAGAAGGTTTCATTTTTGGGCTTCACTTTTTCTCCCGCATCTATAGAAATGGATCCGGTTAAGGTTCAGGCCATTCATGATTGGATTCAGCCCACATCTGTGAAAAGCCTTCAGAAATTCTTGGGCTTTGCTAATTTTTATCGTCGTTTCATTGCCAACTTCTCCAGTGTGGTTAAACCTCTGACCGATTTGACGAAGAAAGGCGCTGATGTGACGAATTGGTCCTCTGCGGCTGTTTCTGCCTTTCAGGAGCTTAAACGCCGATTTACTTCTGCCCCTGTGTTGCGTCAGACGGATGTTTCTCTTCCATTTCAGGTTGAGGTTGACGCGTCTGAGATTGGGGCAGGGGCCGTTTTGTCTCAGAGGAATTCTGATGGTTCCTTGATGAAACCATGTGCCTTCTTTTCTCGGAAGTTTTCGCCTGCGGAACGCAATTATAATGTCGGTAATCGGGAGTTGTTGGCTATGAAGTGGGCATTTGAGGAGTGGCAACATTGGCTTGAGGGGGCCAAACACCGTATTGTGGTCCTGACCGATCATAAGAATCTGATTTACCTCGAGTCTGCCAAACGGCTGAATCCTAGACAGGCTCGATGGTCCCTATTTTTCTCCCGTTTTGATTTTGTGGTCTCGTACATTCCTGGTACTAAGAATGTTAAGGCGGATGCCCTCTCTAGGAGTTTTTTTCCTGATTCCCCTGGGGTTCTTGAGCCAGTCGGCATTCTGAAGGAAGGGGTTATTCTTTCTGCCATCTCCCCTGATTTACGATGGGTTCTTCAGGAGTTTCAAGCTGATAAACCTGACCGCTGTCCAGTGGGGAAACTGTTTGTTCCTGATAGATGGACTAGTAAAGTGATTTCTGAGGTTCATTGTTCTGTGTTGGCTGGCCATCCTGGGATTTTTGGTACCAGAGATTTGGTTGGTAGGTCCTTTTGGTGGCCTTCTTTGTCGCGGGATGTGTGTTCTTTTGTGCAGTCCTGTGGGATTTGTGCGCGGGCTAAGCCTTGCTGTTCCCGCGCTAGTGGGTTGCTTTTGCCTTTGCCGGTCCCTGAGAGACCTTGGACGCATATTTCTATGAATTTTATTTCAGATCTTCCGGTTTCCCAGAGGATGTCGGTTATCTGGGTGGTTTGTGACCGGTTTTCTAAGATGGTTCATTTGGTACCTTTGCCTAAATTGCCTTCCTCTTCTGATTTGGTTCTGTTGTTTTTTCAGCATGTGGTTCGTTTGCAGGGCATTCCGTAGAATATTGTGTCCGATAGAGGTTCCCAGTTTGTTTCCAGGTTTTGGCGGGCCTTTTGTGCTAGGCTGGGCATTGATTTGTCTTTTTCTTCCGCATTTCATCCTCAGACAAATGGCCAGACCGAGCGAACTAATCAGACTTTGGAAACTTATTTGAGATGCTTTGTGTCTGCTGATCAGGATGATTAGGTGGCTTTCTTGCCATTGGCCGAGTTTGCCCTTAATAATCGGGCTAGTTCTGCTACCTTGGTTTCGCCTTTTTTTTGTAATTTTGGTTTTCATCCTCGTTTTTCTTCAGGGCAGGTTGAGCCTTCTGATTGTCCTGGTGTGGATTCTGTGGTTGACAGGCTGCAGCAGATTTGGGCTCATGTAGTGGACAATTTGGTGTTGTCTCAGGAGGAGACTCAATGTTTTGCTAACCGTCGTCGGTGTGTTGGTTCCCGACTTTGGGTTGGGGATTTGGTCTGGTTGTCTTCCCGTCATGTTCCTATGAAGGTTTCTTCCCCTAAATTCAAGCCTCGGTTTATTGGTCCTTATAGGATTTCTGAGATTATTAATCCAGTGTCTTTTCGTTTGGCCCTTCCAGCCTCTTTTTCCATCCATAATGTGTTCCATAGATCCTTGTTGCTGAAGTATGTAGTGCCCGTTGTTCCCTCTGTTGATCCTCCGGCCCCGGTGTTGATTGATGGGGAGTTGGAGTATGTGGTTAAAAGATTTTGGATTCTCGTTTTTCGAGGCGGAGGCTTCAGTATCTGGTCAAATGGAAGGGTTATGGCCAGGAGGATAATTCTTCTGTTGTTGCCTCCGATGTTCATGCTGACGATTTGGTTCGTGCCTTTCATTTGGCTCATCCTGATCGGCCTGGGGGCTCTGGTGAGGGTTCGGTGACCCCTCCTCAAGGGGGGGTACTGTTGTGAATTCTGCTCTTGGGCTCCCTCCGGTGGTTATGAGTGGTAGTGCTGCGGTAGTTGGATCACAGCATTTATCAGGTGTATCTATTTTTTCTTGATCCTTTAGTCAGTGCCAGTTGTCCATTGTTTTTGGAGGATTCACATCCCTTCTGGTCTCTCCTGTTTGCTGTGCTTTTCATCAAAGATAAGTCCTGGCTTTGTTTTTGCTGTCCACCTGCTGTTATAGTTCTGTGCATTTTCATGTTTTTGTCTTGTCCAGCTTAGTCTGTGAAGGATTTTTTGCAGCCTAGCTATTTCTCTGGAGATGCAGATATACCCTCCATGTCTTTAGTCAGATGTGGTGTTTTGTATTTTCTGTGGTGGATATTTTCAAGTGTTTTAATACTGACCGCATAGTACTCTGTTCTATTCTTTCTTTTTAGCTAGTATGGCCTCCTATGCTAAATCCTGATTTCATTTCTGCGTATGTTATTTCCCTCTCCTCTCACAGTCAATATTTGTGGGGGGCTGTCTTTCCTTTGGGGATTTTCTCTGAGGCAAGATAGGTTTCCTGTTTCTGTCTTTAGGGGTAGTTAGTTCTTAGGCTGTGTCGAGGGGTCTAGGGAGTGTTAGGTACCCCCCATGGCTACTTCTAGTTGCGCTGTTAAGTTCAGGGTTTGCGGTCAGTACAGGTTCCACCTTCTCCAGAGTACGTCTCATGCTGCTCCAAGGCCACCAGATCATAACAGCGTCCCCAATTATGCAGGTATGAGCACACTGTACATGAACAGGTACCCCAGTTTTGGCATCTGTCTTAGTCATGTTTCTCTGGTCTTATATAGTGATTTACACTATGTAGTAACTCTAGTTTCACCCAGCCCTTCAAGTGGCCAGCTTTCAAGGTCGGATGAAACTGAAATATTATGGAGTCATCAGAAGAGGGGCCATAAACCCGTAGAATTTAAAAGCCACAAGGATTTAGATAAAACCACCACAGGCAGAGGTTCAGTAAACCTTAATGTTTTACAATGCCAAAGAACAGACACATAGAAGTTTAGAACTGTTTCTGAAGTGAATAAACAAACATTTCTCAAGATTGTGTCACTATGAGCATTGTCTGTCACATCTGTAAATGTTTTGCAAGAGATGCAGCTACTGTATGTAACTGTCTGAATGCATTCGGTATATTTCAATCTGGATTAAAAATTGTCATTTATATATTCGCTCTACACTATTAACAAGAATCATATCTGTTTTCAACCTTTCTAGAAAAAACTTAAGCTTAACCCATTGAGTACTCTGGATAATCATGACAATCTTTTTGACCAGTATCTATAGGTAAGTACTGTTTGAAATAGATGCTACTATGTATTCCAGAAATAAAAATGAGAACTGCAAGAATGTGAAGATGTTCTAAAAAATAACTGTGACCATGCTCAATTTTCCAAAACTGTTCCATTCGGCTGTGGAGACACAATAGATGATCTGACATCCTTTCAAATAATTACTTTACAGATAAAAAGAGCATTTATTATTATTCCTGTTTATTATCATAGAAAGAAAGAAGGAACATGCAGTCTCCCTCATACAAGTTATCTCAGCCAAAATTGATTAAGTCCTCTTCATTTACAAGCATTCACTCATCACTTTTTTGTAATGAACTCTTACCTTTTGATGCCGCCAAAGTTACGGCTCTCACGGAAAGAAACTGATATAGTGGACAAAGAAATATTTTTAATGAACTACTGAGCCAAACTAACAGTATTGCTTTATCAAATTTATATGAAGTGTATTGTGTCCAATGTGAGCAACCAGGCAACACAAAAAGGAGCTTTTCAAGTGAGCTCTTTAAAGTACACAAATATTATGAAGTCTTTGCCAACAAGGATATGGTTTCACCAATGTGGGGTCCCTTTTTTAAAAATATACTATTGCCATCACAGCCCCTCTTGCCCATCATTCACCGGCCTATAACAGTACAGAACACGTTCACCCAGGTCATGTAGTCGGAGATAAGGAAGAGACATTGCAGGAAACCGAGTTAAGAAGTAGGCCTAATGTAGGGGTGTGGGTCTCTGAGACTTGTAATGGAGTGCATGAGCTGACAAACAATTCTCTAATGGGGGTACCTTTTTTAATAAACTAGTGCCATCACAGCCCCCTTGCTGAAAATTCATTGGCCTATAACAATACAGAACACGTTCACCCAGGTCATGTAGTCAGAGATAAGGAAGAGACATTGCAGAAAACTGAGTTAAGAAGTAGGCCCAATGTAGGGGTGTAAGTCTTTGAGACTTGTAATAGAGTGCATGAGCTGACAAACAATTCCCCAATGGGGGGGTACCTTTTTTAAAAATATACTATTGCTATCATAGCCCCTTTTGCTCATCATTCACTGGCCTATAACAGTACAGAACACGTTAACCCTGGTCATCTAATGGCAGGTAAGGAAGAGACATTGCAGGAAACCGGGTTAAGAAGTGGGCCCAATTTAGGGGTGTGGGTCTCTGAGACTGGTAATGGAGTGCATGGCCTGACAAGCATTTTCCCATTGGGGGAAAATTTGTTAAAAATATTTCATGGGGATCATAGACACCCTTGCCCAAAAATTGGGCTACCTGTAGACAGCACAGAAGATGTTAAGCCTGGTGATCTAGTGGTGGAGAATGAGGAGACATAATAAATAAATCATAATTAAATTAAAAAAATACATAGAAAATGTGAATCCACCGATGAAAGTAAATAATAAAAGGGAGGGGCGAACACAGGTTAATAGATTTGAAGCCAGAATGTGTACAACAAGATACGTTTGTCCCTAGCAACAGCTCAGAGACAGGGCTATAAATTAAAATATAATAAAAAAGTCTTTGAATTATTTTCTACTGTAGAGGTATACACTACCTCATTAGAGGGCTGTCCAGAGATAGGGGAAATGGAAAATATAAGAATAAATGGGAATAATAGACATACATCTCTTTTTATGACATTTCCCCCTGTGGGTGTAACAACTGTTTTGGTTTCCAATTAGTAATGGGCATCATAAAAACACCCTTGTCCCCCAAAAATTGTGATTCTGGCATCACAGAATCCATTCACCCTGGTGTTCTACTGGTTGTGGATGATGAGGATGAGGATAAGGAGGAGGATAACAACAAACCGACCAAATCTGGAAGCATATACCCATGTGAGGTTGCGAAGAGGTGCATGAGAATATACAGTATCTCCCCAAAAAAGAGAATGTATTAGAGGTTATGTTTTCCTGTTTTAACTTGGTGGTGTGCAGAAATCTTTCCCTATCCAGCCCTTGTTCATTTTTGTAAGAGTCAGCCTGTCAGCATTTTCAGTTAACAGGCAGATGCGCCTGATTATCTGTGATAATTCCACCAGTGGCACTAAAAACCCGCTTGGGCAGAACGCTAGCAGCAGGGCTGGCCAGGACCTCCAAGGCATAGAGAGCCAGTTCCTGCCACGTGTCCAGCTTGGATACCCAATTATTAAAATGTACAGAGGAATCCCTGAGGACATTTGTACGATCTGCAAAATACTCCCTCAGCATCTTCCCAAACATTGCACTTCTTGTGACAGCACCCCTTGCCTCTGTCCCACCACGATGGGAGGGTCTGGGAAAACTGTTCCAGAACTTTGCCATTGTTCCCCTGCCTGAGCTGGATTGTAGTTCTGTCTCTCTCGCTTGGACTCCTTGGTTGTATAACAAACTCTGACGTCTGCTGCCAGAGTTCTCACATGGGAATTTTCTAAGTAATTCCGCTATAAGGGCCTTCTGGTACTGCAACATTTTAGTACACCTCTCTGCCTCTGGCAGAAGAGATTGAAAGTTCTCCTTCTAGCGTGGGTCTAGAAGTGTCACCAATCAGTAATGAGTGTCACCAAACATTTTTATAACGCGCAGGTCACGTGAAACACAGTGTAACATAAAGTCAGCCATGCATGCCAGACTGCTAACAGGCAAGACTTCCGTGTCCTCACCAACAGGATGATTGACCAAGCTGTCCTCCTCATCCTGATCCTCCTCCTCCCTGTCCTCAGGCCATCCCCGCTGAACAGATGGTATGACAGATGTGCTTGTAGTACCATCTATAGAGTATGAAAGTAGCTCATGTTCTTCCTCTTCCTCCTCATTGCCTACCAATCCACGTTGGAAAGATATGAGGCTGGGCTGAGTGTAATCCCCCTGCATGGTTCCTTGATCCATGTCCTCGTGCTCTGCCTGCAATGCATCCTCTTTAATTGTGAGCAGAGAGGTTTTCAGAATGCCACGCAAGAGAGGCAACAGGAGATTAGGGAGGTTAATAAGTGGCTCAAGAATTAGTGTAGGAAAGAGGGGTTTGGGTTCCTGCAGAACTGGGCCGACTTCTCAGTTGGCTACAGGCTCTACGCTAGGGACAGACTGCACCTCAATGTGGAGGGTGCAGCTGTGTTGGTGGAGAAATGGCTAGAAGGTTGGAGGAGTGTTTAAACTAGGGATTGGGGGAGGGTATTCATTTTATAGGAGGGGAAGGTAGTGCAGATAGAGACCTGGGCACAAATAAGGAAGTTGGGGGTGGTGGTGGCATGGGGGGTGGGGTTAGAAAAATTTATAATTTAAGAAAGAATAGAGGTGCAGAGAGATACATAAAATGTATGTATACTAATGCCAGAAGCCTCACCAGCAAAATGGATGAATTAGAACTAATGTTGTTGGAGCATAATTATGACATGGTGGGGATATCTGAAACATGGCTGGATGAGAGCCATGACTGGGCTGTTAATTTGCAGGGTTATAGTCTGCTCAGAAATGACCGAATGGATAGGCGAGGGGGAGGGGTGTGTCTATATGTAAAATCATCCTTAAAACCCATCCGGCGTGATAATGTAGGTGAATCTAATGAAAATGTAGAGTCCCTGTGGGTGGAGATAAGGGGAGGGGGGAAAAATAATTTACTGATAGGGGTTTGTTATAAATCTCCAAAAATAATGGAAGCAACGGAGAATATCCTCATAAAACAAATAGATGAAGCTGCGACTCAAGGAGAAGTAATTATTATGGGGGACTTCAACTACCCTGAAATCGATTGGGGAACAGAAACCTGCAGTTCCAGCAAAGGTAATCGGTTTTTGACAACTATGAGAGACAATTACCTTTCACAACTGGTTCAGGACTCAACAAGAAGGGGGACACTGCTAGACTTAATATTAACCAACAGGCCAGACCGCATATCAAATATAAGGGCTGGGGGGTCACTTGGGGAATAGTGATCACAAAATAATGAGTTTTCATGTATCCTTTAATAAGGTTTGTAGTAGAGGGGTTACAAGGACACTAAACTTCAGGAGGGCAAATTTCCAACGGATGAGAGTGGATCTTGGTGCAATTAACTGGGACGATATCCTGAGACATAAAAATACACAAAGAGATTGGGAGACGTTTATTAGCATCCTGGGTAGGACCTGTGCACAGTATATACCGTATGGGAATAAACATACCAGAAATAGGAGGAAACCAATATGGCTAAATAGAGCTGTAAGTGGCGCAAAGAGTGACAAAAAGAAAGCATTTAGAGAATTAAAGGAAGTAGGTACTGATGAGGCATTAAATAAATACAGAAAATTAAATAAATTCTGTAAAAAGCAAATCAAGGCAGCAAATATTGAGACAGAGAGACTCATTGCCAGAGAGGGTAAAAATAATCCCAAAATATTCTTCAACTACGTAAATAATAAGAAACTAAAAAATGATAGTGTTGGCACCTTAAAAATAGTCTAGGTGAAATGGTGGATGAGGATGAGGAAAAAGCCAATATGCTAAATGACTTTTTTTCATCAGTATTTACACAAGAAAATCCCATGGCGGACAAAATGACTAGTGATAAAAATTCCCCATTAAATGTCACCTGCTTAACCCAGCAGGAAGTACGGCAGCGTCTAAAAATCACTAAAATTGACAAATCTCCGTGCCCGGATGGGATACACCCCCGAGTACTGCAGGAACTAAGTACAGTCATTGATAGACCATTATTTTTAATCTTTAAAGAGTCCATAATAACAGGGTCTGTACCACAGGACTGGCGTATAGCAAATGTGGTGCCAATATTCAAAAAGGGGACAAAAACTGAACTCGGTAATTATAGGCCAGTAAGCTTAACCTCTACTGTGGGTAAAATCCTGGAGGGCATTCTAAGGGACGCTATACTGGAGTATCTGAAGAGGAATAACCTCATGACCTAGTATCAGCACAGGTTTACTAGGGACCGTTCATGTCAGACTAATCTGATCAGCTTCTATGAAGAGGTAAGTTCCGGACTGGACCAAGGGAACCCAGTGGACGTAGTGTATATGGATTTTTCAAAAGTTTTTGATACGGTGCCACACAAAAGGTTGATACATAAAATGAGAATAATGGGGATAGGGGAAAATATGTGTAAGAGAGTTAAGAGCTGGCTCAGGGATAGGAAACAAAGGGTGGTTATTAATTGAGCACACTCGGACTGGGTCGCGGTTAGTAGTGGGGTACCACAGAGGTCAGTATTGGGCCCTCTTCTTTTTAACATATTTATTAATGACCTTGTGGGGGGCATTCAGAGCAGAATTTCAATATTTGCAGATGACACTAAACTCTGCAGGGTAATCAATACAGAGGAGGACAATTTTATATTACAGGATGATTTATATAAACTAGAAGCTTGGGCTGATAAATGGCAAATGAGCTTTAATGGGGATAAATGTAAAGTCATGCACTTGGGTAGAAGTAATAATATGTATAACTATGTGCTTAATTCTAAAACTCTGGGCAAAACCGTCAATGAAAAAGACCTGTGTGTATGGGTGGATGACAAACTCATATTCAGTGGCCAGTGTCAGGCAGCTGCTACAAAGGCAAATAAAATAATGGGATGCAATAAAAGAGGCATAGATGCACATGAGGAGAACATAATTTTACCTCTATACAAGTCACTAGTTCGACCACACTTAGAATACTGTGCACAGTTCTGGTCTCCGGTGTATAAGAAAGACATAGCTGAACTAGAGCGGGTGCAGAGAAGAGAGACCAAGGTTATTAGATGACTGGGGGGTCTGCAATACCAAGATAGGTTATTACACTTGGGGCTATTTAGTTTGGAAAAACGAAGGCTAAGGGGTGATCTTATTTTGATGTATAAATATATGAGGGGACAGTACAAAGACCATTCCGATGACCTTTTTAATCATAGACCTGAGACAGGGACAACGTTTGGAGGAAAGAAGGTTTAAGCATAATAACAGACGCGGATTCTTTACTGTAAGAGCAGTGAGACTATGGAACTCTCTGCCGTATGATGTTGTATTGAGTGATTCATTAATTAAATTTAAGAGGGGACTGGATACCTTTCTGGAAAAGTATAATGTTACAGGGTATATATACTAGATTCCTTGATAGGGCGTTGATCCAGGGAACTAGTCTGATTGCCGTATGTGGAGTCAGGAAGGAATTTTTTTCCCCAATGTGGAGCTTACTGTTTGCCACATGGGTTTTGTTTGCCTTCCTCTGGATCAACATGTTAGGGCATGTTAGGTTAGGCTATGGGTTGAACTAGATGGACTCAAAGTCTTCCTTCAACCTTAATAACTATGTTACTATGTTAGAATGCTGAAAAGCGGGATGGTGACGCTAATTATGGCATCAATGCTGCTCACCATCTTGGTGCAGTCCTCAAAGTTTTGTATAATGGCACATATGTCTGACATCCATGTCCACTCCTGAAGTCTTATGTGTGGCGTCTGCCCTGAAATTCGTCGGCCTTGTTGATGTTGGTAATCAACAACTGCCCTCTTCTGCTCACAAATCCTTTCCAATATATGCAGCATAGAGTTCCAGCGCGTGGGGATATCACACAACAGTCGGTGAGACAGAAGTTGCAAACGCTTCTGTAGTATGGCAAGGGCGGCTGAAGCTGTAGCTGACTTTCTAAAATGGGCAGACAGACGGCATACTTTCCTTAGCAGATCCGGCAGCTCCAGGTAGCTTTTCAGAAAACGTTCAACCATGAGGTTAAGCACATGGGCCAAGCAAGGTACGTGTGTGAGCTCACCTTGCCTCAGAGCCGCCACCAGCTTCCGGCCATTGTCACACATGACCATGCCTGGTTGTAGGTTAAGCGGTGTCATCCAAACATCTAACTGCTATTTCAGCGCTGTCCACAACTCTTCAGCATTGTGTGGTTTGTCACCTATGCAGATCAGCTTCAGCACAGCCTGTTGCCGCTTGGCTGAGGCAGTGCTGCATTGCTTCCAGCTTCTGACTGATGTGTTGATTTCAGAGATGGAGGCTGAAGAGGAGGAGGAGGTGCAGGAGCTGTAGACTGTGGGGAAAACCCTGATTGATGTGGGGCCTGCAATCCTCGGTGTGGGGAGTATGTGTTCCATCCCAAGGACCGACTGGGTCCTGGCTTCCACTATTTTAACCCAGTGTGCCGTTAGTGAGATGTACCATCCCTGCCCACAAGAACTTGTCCACGTGTCTGTGGTTAGGTGGACTTTCCCAGTACCAGCATTGTTGAGGGCACGGGTAATGTTGTGGGACACATACTGGTGTAATGCCGGTATGGCACACCGGGAGAAATAGTGGTGACTGTTGACCGAGTACCTTGGGACGGCCATCACCATCAGGTTGTGGAAAGCTTCCATCTCAATGAGCCTAAAAGGCAACAATTCAAGCGCAAGCAGATGAGAAATGTTAGAATTTAAGATTGTGGCCTGTGGGGCATTGGCTGGGTATTTCCGCTTGTGTTCCAATGACTGAGGTATAGACAACTGAAGGCTGTGCTGGGACAAGGATGTGGATGGCCTTGATGATGGTGCTGCTTGACTGTGGGCAGCAACAGATGCAGGGCTAGAGGCATCTTCACATGCACGGTGGACTGGGGATTGGCTTCTATGCAAAACAGTGGAAGAAGCATTGGTGTCACCTGCAGTCAGTGGTCCTGGAACCTGGGGGTTGGCCCACAAAGTCAGGTGCTTTGCTGCCATGTGCCTGATCATGCTGGTGGTGGTCAGGCTGGTAGTTTTTCTACCCCTGCTGATGTGGGCATGGCAGGTGCTGCATATGGCCTGTTTGGTGTTATCGGCAGAGTCTTTAAAAAATAACGGGAAGATCTAACAGTTGGAATGGCAACTTCCCTCTTGGTGTTACAGGGAACGGATGCACGCCTTCTGTCTTTGGCCACCACACTGCTTCTTCCTGCCTGTTGGGGTGATATGCCTCCTTCCCCATGTGTGCTGCTTTCCTCGCTCTGCATGTCCTCCTGTCAGGTTAGGTGAGTCACTATGTCATCCACCACCTCGACTTCCACATCCGCACCCTACTCCTCCTCCTGACTTTCTGGCAATTGTGTCTCATCATTGTCCACCTCTTGTGACACTTTCCCATCATCGCCTTCGTGTGACCATGGTTGGTCAAATCTTTGGGCATCGCTACATGCAATCTCATATGGCTCCACTTCAAGTTGACCGGCTGAGAGTCCGGAATCTTGAAAGGGAAAAATGAACAGCTCTTCAGAGAGTCCAAGTGTGGGATCAGTTGTCTCAGGGCACTCGGCATGGTGGAAGGAAGGAAGAAGGATCAGGGTAAGGAATATCCAGCCCACACTCACTGCTACTCAGACTTGACCGTGTGGAAGACATGGTGGTGGTGGTGGCTAAGTGACTGGAAGCATTATCCGCTATCCAACCAACAACTGTTTCACACTGCTCTGGCTTCAATAGTGGTGTGCTGCGATCCCCTAGAAAGTGGGACAGGAAGGTCGAGCTAGAAGATGTGGGTCTTTGTTGTGGCACACATTCAGCTTGGCGACGCCCTCGTCCTCTGCAGCTTCATGTCCACTTCCCCGTCCCTTGCCCCTTGACTTGCCCATTTTAAATGGAGTACTGAACTATTTGAAAAGCTCAACACAAATGTATTTGTTTGGAGTTAAATTGTATCTGATCAGTATGCCTTCAAAGCTACAATTTTTCCACCACAGACACAACAGGCCCAAGACACAGATAACAGACTGTATATTTTTTTTTCTCTCGTATGTGAAATTTCGTGAAAAATTAAAAATGAGTACAACAAGGCTAGCAGACAGAACTATGAAACTTATGACTGCGAAGCTACGATTTTTCCACCACAGATACAACAGGCCTCAGCCTGACATAACAGGCTGTATTAAATTTTGGGGGGTTTTGGAGAATTTATAAAATAAACAAAAAGAGTGGAACAAGGCTAGCAGATAGAACTATGAAACTTATGCCTGCGAAGCTTTGATTTTTCCACCACAGATATAACAGGCCTCAGCCTGACATAACAGACTGTCTTACATTTTTGGGGGGTTTTAGAGAATTTTTAAAATAAACAAAAAGAGTGGAACAAGGTTGGCAGACAGAAATATGAAACGTATGCCTGCGGAAATGCGATTTTTCAAAAACAGATACACCAGGACTCAGCCTGACATAACAGACTGTATTAATGTGTTTTGCTTTTTGGTGAATTTAACAAAAAAAATTGACCAAGCCTAGCACACAGAACTATGCTACGTATGCCAGATACACCAGGACTCTGCCTGACATAACAGACTGTATTAATGTGTTTTTTGCTTTTTGGTGAATTTAACAAAAAAAAATTGAACATGGAAAGCACACAGAACCATAGTTCTGTATGCCTGCGGAAATACGATTTTTAAAACATAGAAACTAGAAACACCAGCCCTCAGCCTGACATAACAGACTGTATTAAAAAATGTTTTGGGCTTTTAGGTGAATTAAAAAAAAAAAAAAAGAGTGGCACAAGGCTAGCACACATAACTATGCTACGTATGCCTGCAAAACTAAGATTTTTAAACAGATACACCAGGCCTCAGTCTGACATAACAGACTGTATACATTTTTTTTTGTGAATTTAAAAAAAAAAAAAAAAAAGATAAAAGCTGCAGCTAGGTATATAGTAAATAAGTAGCAGCAGACCATTATGGAGCTTTAGTGGGATGCAGTGGGAGCTATGTACCCATATACAGTGCCTGCAGGCCTTGCACTGATGTGGATATGCTGTGCCCTGCCTACCTAGTGCTGCAATCTCGGGACCCACAAATTAGCCCTAAAAAGGACTGTTGGTTTCTCAGGAGTCGTGGATTTAACAGTTGCAGACCTACACTAACTATAAAAACCATGATTCTGACCCTATCTCAGCAGCAGCTCTCTCTACTCTTGCTGAATCCGGAGCAGAATGCGGCGAGCAGGGCGGCACCAGGTCTCTTATACTCATGATGATATTGTGCGGCCAAGCCAATCACTGCACGACCATAACAAAGATGGCTGCGGCATTTTATGGCCTTGCAGATAATCCCTGCAGTGTCATTGAGTCTCTAAAGTCCGCCAAAAATGCTGGGTGGAGACACCAGTTCTCGCCGAGTAATCCTGGAAATGCTCGGTGCTCGCCGAGTATTATGAGTACCGTGATACTCGGGTGAGTAACGAGTAGTGGTGAGCACGTTCACTCATCACTAGTGATTACACCTGATCTTTCATAGGACCTTATTCAGTCTGTAGCATTATATTTAGCGGAGATATTTTTCAGTGAAATATCACTGCCAGCCTCAATGTAGAATAATGGCATGGTATATCTTTACATGCTTTATCTCATAATCTGCCCCTGAGTATTATAATACATGACCTAGGTTTGACCTTTTCTCAATCTATCTCTCCTACTGGCTGGGACTGGCCTCTATTATACATGGCCATTCCTCTAATCTGTCAAATTATTTTTCAAATATATAGTGAGCACTATATTTGGAAACGTGTTATTTTGGCACCCACTGATCATACTAAAGATTCAATGTAGGGTTCAAAGTCGTGACACACTTAATCACTTTATGGGTGTTGGTGATGGCTTGGTGAGGGATTCCCTTTTAGACTCATACAGGGTTAGTCCACGTGGAGTGGGGGCGCCATTACATTCCCCATAGGGTGCCAATCTCCGCTGCCAGGTTAGGAAACAGAGGACCAATTTTCTGCTTCCATAGAATTTTCCTTGAATAATATAATTGTTGCCCTGATATGAAACTATAAGTGACCCTTGTCTGACTTACTCACCTGTCTGTTTCTACATTTGTTTGAGCTTTTTTAGATAATATACAATTAAAAGCAAAATTTTATAGGTTCTGTTTAGGTAGGTTTTCATCGTCCATGTTTCCCCTGATGAACCTTGTCTACTAGGAGAGAAATCGGAAATAGGAAAAGTGGATTAGTGATCTCTGTCCTGCTAACATGAATCGGTTTTTTGCCCATGGGCCCACTGGTGATTAGTATTTTTAGAATGTTATAGAGACCTTACTTATTTATATTATCATATTAGAGGAGTGATGTATATTTGTAATACCCTATAAGAGAAGTGAGATGTGTTTGTTGATATTTGTATTTTTGTGAGTATACAGTATATGGACATTATTATTATAGGGACATAGTGACAGGCTTTGTTGAATGGGGGGGGGGCGATTACTTTTGCAATTAGGGTACCAGCCTTCCTGGTCAGGCAGGAACATATGGGACAAGACTAAGGGGCATAGTTAGCCTAGCTTACGTTATATATAGTTTTCTTGTGGCTTGTATAGGTGACCGCTATCGGTCATTTGTCATACCTATAGCCCTTATTACAGTTGTTTAAATATACTCTTTTACAGGGTTTTTTCTAATTGTTAGTTTCACTGGCTGTTAGTAGGAATGCCCTACTTTATCTTCTTGTCTTTCCACGTTCTTTCTTTCTTTTTAATATTCTTAGTAGACTGAAGTTAGACAGAAGACTTCTAGTTGCAGAAATTTCAAAGCAAATAATTTGCAGATTATCTGTTTATCACATTATCAATTAACCCTTTAGGCCGGCATCACACTGGCATTTTAAACAGCCGAGTGCAATGCGATAAAAAATCGCATTGCACTCGGACCAATGTTAAGCTATGGGGCAGCTCCCAGCAGCCGACTTTTTGTTGGCTGTTTTCATCGGTCCGAGACAATCGCAGCATGCTGCGATTGTCTCAGACCGAGGAAAACTCTTGGCTCACTCACACCCATATAAGCCTATGGGTGCGAGTGAGACAGCGCACACCACTCGGATATCATCCAAGTGATGTACATTATACGCTCACCCTGGCAATGGAGGAGATGGAGAAATTAGTTTCTCCGCCTCCTCCGCAGCTGTGCTCCTATCCTCCCTGTGCGAGAGAATCGGAGCACAGACACATGACACTCGGCTCCTGCTCTGCTGCGAGCAGGAGCCGAGTGTCATAAGCATATCGCATCCGATGATCTCGCATCAGATGCAATACACCAGTGTGACCCCAGCCTTATTGACAGAGCCAATTTGCTGCTTAATGACCATGCCAATTTTTACAATTTTGACCAAGTCACTTTATGAGGTTATAGCTCTGGAACGCTTCAATGGATGCCACTGATTCTGAGAATGTTTTTTCATGACATATTGTACTACATGACAGTGGTAAAATTTCTTCGATATGACTTGTGTTTATGAAAAAAATGAAAATTTTGAAATTCTCAAACTTTTCATTGTTGTGCCCTTAAATCAGAGAGTCATATCACACAAAGTAGTTAATTAATAACATTTTCCACATGCCTACTTTACATCAGCACAATTGTGGAAGCATACTTTTTTTCATTAAGACGTTATAAGGGTTAAATGTTGACCAGCAATTTCCCATTTATCCAACAAAATTTAAAAAACCATTTCTCTCTTGTCTGGTATGCTAGATCATATCAGAGGAGAGAGAAATAATTGGGAAATCTGTCTTTTTTTTTCTTTGCGGTCGCCGTTATTCACCAAATCACAACACTACTGGGGACGGTAAAAACTGACCCGAATCACGTTCTCCAGGGTCTCAGCTATCCCCGGTAGCCAAGGCCATGGAGATTTTCATATGCTGGGAGGCGATATAACCTCATTTCTCAGTGAAGTTAAAAAGCAGCCCTGAGGAATAAGTACCCTTAGCTGCTGCTGTTAAACATTTAAAGATGTACCTATGACATAGAGACAGCCCAAGTGGCTTAATTCTACAGAAGAAATGCATTGCTACAGCATAAGGAAATTAGAAAATGGTCCAAAGTGTCATGAAAAACACAGAGAGAAAAGCAAACATAAAAAGGGGTTGCTAACAACTAAGACAACTCCTGCTTTATTTAAATGTTTGGCCCAGATAAAATAAAAAAGCTTATACTCACCCCTGTGACGACACCATTCCAGCATGGTCTTCACTCACTGTCCTAGGGTTATTGTGACTAGAGATGGGCGAACACCTGGATGTTCTGGTATGGTTGGTTCAGCCGAACAGTTACAAAAAGTTCGGGTTCGGGTACCAGAACAGTATGCGGACCCGAACACCAACCTGGACCCCATTCAACCCTCAGCAGTCAGCTTCAACAAAGCTGGTTATCTAGAGTAGAGGAGTCCCCATGCTGTATTTTTTAATTATTTAGTAGTGGACAACTTAATCCCATATGACGTACTATCCCGTCGAGGTGGGGTGGGCTTTAATTCCCACTGACGGGATAGTACGTCATAGGCGATCGGCCGCGCTCACGGGGGGAGCGCGGCCGATCGCGGCCGGGTGTCAGCTGCCTATAGCAGCTGACATCCGGCACTATGTGCCAGGAGCAGTCACGGACCACCCCCGGCACATTAACCCCCGGCACACCGCGAACAAACATGATCGCGATGTGCCGGCGGTATAGGGAAGCATCGCGCAGGGAGGGGGCTCCCTGCGGGCTTCCCTGAGCCCCCCGCAGCAACACGATGTGATCGCGTTGCTGCAAGGGTCTCCTACCTCCTTCCTCCTTGCTGGACCCGGATCCAAGATGGTCGCGGCATCCGGATCCTGCAGGGAGGGAGGTGGCTTACCAAGTGACTGCTCAGAGCAGGCACTTGGTAACGCTGCATTGCTCTCAGACAGATCGGTGATCTGTCAGAGTGCTGTGCAAACTGGCAGATCCCGGATCTGTACTGTCCCCCCCTGGGACAAAGTAAAAAAGTTTTTAAAAAAAATTCCAAATGTGTAAAAAAAATTTAAAAAAATATTCCTAAATAATGAAAAAAATATATATATATTATTCCCATAAATACATTTCTTTATCTAAATAATAAAAAAACCAATAAAAGTACACATATTTAGTATCGCCGCGTCCGTAACGACCCGACTTATAAAACTGGCCCACTAGTTAACCCCTTCAGTAAACACCGTAAGAAGAAAAAAAACCAGGCAAAAAACAACGCTTTATTATCATACCGCCAAACAAAAAGTGGAATAACACGCGATCAAAAAGACAGATATAAATAACCATGATACTACTGAAAGCGTCATCTTGTCCTGCAAAAAACGAGCCACCATACAGCATCATCAGCGAAAAAATAAAAAAGTTATAGTCCTGAGAATAAAGCGATGCAAAAATAATTATTTTTTCTATAAAATAGTTTTTATCGTATAAAAGCGCCAAAACATAAAAAAATGATTTAAATGAGGTATCGCTGTAATCGTACTGACCCGAAGAATAAAACTGCTTTATCAATTTTACCAAACGCGGAACGGTATAAACGCCTCCCCCCAAAAGAAATTCATGAATAGCTGGTTTTTGGTCATTCTGCCTCACAAAAATCGTAATAAAAAGCGATCTAAAAATGTCACGTGCCCGAAAATGTTACCAATAAAAACATCAACTCGTCCTGCAAAAAACAAGACCTCACATGACTCTGTGACCAAAATATGGAAAAATGATAGCTCTCAAAATGTGGTAACGCAAAAAATATTTTTTGCAATAAAAAGCGTCTTTCAGTGTGTGACGGCTGCCAATCATAAAACTCCGCTAAAAACCCCGCTATAAAAGTAAATCAAACCCCCCTTCATCACCCCCCTTGTTAGGGAAAAATTAAAAAAATGTATTTATTTCCATTTTCCCATTAGGGTTAGGGCTAGGGTTAGGGCTAGGGTTAGGGCTAGGGTTAGGGTTAGGGCTAGGGTTAGGGTTAGGGCTAGGGTTAGGGTTAGGGCTAGGGTTAGGGTTAGGGCTAGGGTTAGGGTTAGGGTTAGGGCTAGGGTTAGGGCTAGGGTTAGGGTTAGGGCTAGGGTTAGGGTTAGGGTTAGGGCTAGGGTTAGGGCTAGGGTTAGGGCTAGGGTGAGGGCTAGGGTTAGGGTTAGGGCTAGGGTTAGGGTTAGGGCTAGGGTTAGGGTTAGGGCTAGGGTTAGGGCCACAGTTAGGGTTGGGGCTAAAGTTAGGGTTAGGGTTGGGGCTAAAGTTACGGTTAGGGTTTAGATTACATTTACAGTTGGGAATAGTGTTGGGATTAGGGTTAGGGGTGTGTCAGGGTTAGAGGTGTGGTTAGGGTTACTGTTGGGATTAGGGTTAGGGGTGTGTTTGGATTAGGGTTTCAGTTATAATTGAGGGGTTTCCACTGTTTAAGCACATCAGGGGCTCTCCAAATGCGACATGGCGTCCGATCTCAATTCCAGCCAATTCTGCGTTGAAAAAGTAAAACAGTGCTTCTTCCCTTCCGAGCTCTCCCGTGTGCCCTAACAGGGGTTTACCCCAACATATGGGTTATCAGCGTACTCAGGACAAATAGGACAACAACTTTTGGGGTCCAATTTCTCCTGTTACCCTTGGGAAAATACAAAACTGGGGGCTAAAAAATATTTTTTGTGGGAAAAAAAGATTTTTTATTTTCAAGGCTCTGCGTTATAAACTGTAGTGAAACACTTGGGGGTTCAAAGTTCTCACAACACATCTAGATGAGTTCCCTGGAGGTCTAGTTTCCAATATGGGGTCACTTGTGGGGGGTTTCTACTGTTTAGGTACATTAGGGGCTCTGCAAACGCAATGTGACACCTGCAGACCATTCCATCTAAGTCTGCATTCCAAATGGCGCTCCTTCCCTTCCGAGCCCTCCCATGCGGCCAAACAGTGGTTCCCCCCCATATATGGGGTATCAGCGCACTCAGGACAAATTGGAAAACAACTTTTGGGGTCGAATTTCTCCTCTTACCCTCGGGAAAATACTAAACTGGGGGCTAAAAAATAATTTTGGGGGGAAATTTTTTTTTTTTTATTTTCACGGCTCTGCGTTACAAACTGTAGTGAAACACTTGGGGGTTCAAAGCTCTCACAACACATCTAGATGAGTTCCTTAGGGGGTCTACTTTCCAAAATGGTGTCACTTGTGGGGGGTTTCTACTGTTTAGGTACATTAGGGGCTCTGCAAACGCAATGTGACACCTGCAGACCATTCCATCTAAGTCTGCATTCCAAATGGCGCTCCTTCCCTTCCGAGCCCTCCCATGCGGCCAAACGGTGGTTCCCCCCCACATATGGGGTATCAGTGCACTCAGGACAAATTGGACAACTTTTGGGGTCGAATTTCTCTTCTCACCCTCAGGAAAATACAAAACTGGGGGCTAAAAAATAATTTTTGTGGGAAAAAATTTTTGTTTTATTTTTACGGCTCTGCATTATAAACTTCTGTGAAGCCCTTGGTGGGTCAAAGCGCTCAAAACACATCTAGATAAATTCCTTAGGGGTCTACTTTCCAAAATGGTGTCATTTGTGGGGCGTTTCAATGTTTAGGCACATCAGTGGCTCTCCAAAAGCAACATGGCGTCTCATCTCAATTCCTGTCAATTTTGCATTGAAAAGTCAAACGGCGCTCCTTCCCTTCTGAGCTCTCCCATGCGCCCAAACAGTGGTTTACCCCCACATATGTGGTATCAGCGTACTCAGGACAAATTGTACAACAACTTTTGGGGTCCAATTTCTTCTCTTACACTTGGGAAAATAAAAAATTGGGGGCGAAAAATAATTTTTTAGAAAAAATATGATTTTTTATTTTTACGGTTCTGCATTATAAACTTCTGTGAAGCACTTGGTGGGTCAAAGTGCTCACCACACCTCTAGATAAGTTCCTTAGGGGGTCTACTTTCTAAAATGGTGTCCTTGTGGGGGGTTTCAATGTTTAGGCACATCAGGGGCTCTCCAAACACAACATGGTGTCCCATCTCGATTCCAGTCAATTTTGCATTGAAAAGTCAAATGGCGCTCCTTCGCTTCCGAGCTCTGTCATGCGCCCAAACAGTGGTTTACCCCCATATATGGGGTATCAGTGTACTCAGGACAAATTGTACAACAACTTTTTGGGTCCATTTCTCCTGTTACCCTTGGTAAAATAAAACAAATTGGAGCTGAATAAATTTTTTGTGAAAAAAAGTTAAATGTTCATTTTTATTTAAACATTCCAAAAATTCCTGTGAAGCACCAGAAGGGTTAATAAACTTCTTGAATATGGTTTTGAGCACCTTGAGGGGTGCAGTTTTTAGAATGGTGTCACACTTGGGTATTTTCTATCATATAGACCCCTCAAAATGAATTCAAATGAGATGTGGTCTCTAAAAAAAAATGGTGTTGTAAAAATGAGAAATTGCTGGTCAACTTTTAACCCTTATAACTCCCTAACAAAAAAAAATTTTTGTTCCAAAATTGTGCTGATGTAAAGTAAACATGTGGGAAATGTTACTTATTAAGTATTGTGTGTGACATATCTCTGTGATTTAATTGCATAAAAATTCAAAGTTGGAAAATTGCAAAATTTTCATAATTTTCGCCAAATTTCCATTTTTTTCACAAACAAACGCAGGTACTATCAAAGAATTTTTACCACTATCATGAAGTACAATATGTCCCGAGAAAACAGTGTCAGAATCACTGGGATCTATTGAAGCGTTCCAGAGTTATAACCTCATAAAGGGACAGTGGTCAGAATTGTAAAAATTGGTCCGGTCATTAACGTGCAAACCTCCCTCGGGGCTTAAGTCATCGATTGTCCAAACCATAATGGAGAGAGTAGTGGAGTATGACTGCAGTGCAAACTCTATGCAGGCTTTCATATGTCTTGAACTGAGGAGAGGCTTCCGTCGGGCCACTCTGCCATAAAGGCCCGACTGGTGGAGGGCTGCAGTGACAGTTGACTTTGTGGAACTTTCTTCCATCTCCCTAATGCATCTCTGGAGCTCAGCCACAGTAATCCTGGGGTTTTTCTTTACCTCACTCACCAAGGCTCTTCTCCCACGATTGCTCAGTTTGGATGGACTGTCAGGTCTAGGAAGACTTCTGGTGGTCCCAAACTTCTTCCATTTAAGGATTATAGAGGCACTGTGCTATTAGGAACCTTGAGTACTGCAGAAATTCTGTTGTAACCTTGGCCAGATCTGTGCCTTGCCACAATTCTGTCTCTGAGCTCATTGGCCAGTTCCTTTGACCTCATGGTTCTCATTTGGTCTGACATGCACTGTGAGCTGTGAGGTCTTATATAGACAGGTTTGTGCCTTTCCAAATAAAGTCCTATCAGTTTAATTAAACACAGCTGTACTCCAATGAAACAGTAGAACCATCTCAAGGAGGATCATAAGGAAATGGACAGCATGTGACTTAAATATGAGTGTCTGAGCAAAGGGTCTGAAATTACTTATGACTAGTGTTGAGCATTCCGATACCGCAAGTATCGGGTATCGGCCGATATTTGCGGTATCGGAATTCCGATACCGAATTCCGATACTTCCCGCGTATCGGATACCGGAATCGGAAGTTCCCAGAATTCAAACAGAACGCAGCAGCCAATGAGGAATGATTGGAAGTGTGGGCACATCCTGTTTAGCATGGTGGGCATGTAAGTACTGGCAAGGCTGTGATTGGCTGCTGAAATGATGTCACTCTGCACTATAAAAAACGCTGCCGCCATTTTGCGCTCACTCTGCTGTGATTTCAGTTAGGGACAGGACGCTATGTTCTAACTGAGGGCCAGTTGAGCTAGCTAATTGCTTTATTTTCCTTTCCAAAGGCTAATTTAGCAAAACGCTGTGTGTTCTTCACTGTTCACCTTGCTCTTGCCTTGCAGCGCTGTTTTAACAGCGTTCTGCAAGGTCTCTGTGTGTGTGTGTGTGTGTGCAGCTCACTCTGTAGTCTGTGTGCAGCCATATACCAGGTTGTATTCAGCTCAGGGGGAGTTCACACTGCCTCACACAGTTGTCCTTTTTTGCTCATAGTGCAGCCTGCTGCACATTTTTTCTCAAATTTCCTATTAGTGTTTTTCCACCCGTCTCCAGCTAAATTGTGGAAAAACACTACATAGGATAACCTAGAGGGGGGTTTTGGGGCCTTGCAGCGCCGTTTACGGCTGTCTGCACGGTCTCCGTGTGAGCCCAGCTCGCCCTGTAGTCTGTGTGCAGCCATAGCCGTTTGGATTCAGCTCAGGGTTCGTTACTGGCTCATACCTTGAGAAAAATTTTCCTTTTTTTCAAATAGTGCAGCCTGTTTAAAAAATTTTAAAAAAATTCCCTATTAGTGTTTTTCCACCCGTCTCCAGCTAAATAGTGGAAAAACACTACATAGGATAACCTAGAGGGGGTTTATTGGGCCTTGCAGCGCCGTTTACGGCTGTCTGCACGGTCTCTGTGTGAGCGCAGCTCGCCCTGTAGTCTGTGTGCAGCTATAGCCGGTTGGATTCAGCTCAGGGTGCTTTACTGCCTCATACCTTGAAAAACAATTTCCTTTTTTTCAAATAGTGCAGCCTGTTTAAAATTTAAGAAAAAAAATTCCTATTAGTGTCTTTCCACCCGTCTCCAGCTAAATAGTGGAAAAACACTACATAGGATAACCTAGAGGAGGGTTTTTTGGCCTTGCAGCGCCGTTTACGGCTGTCTGCACGGTCTCTGTGTGAGCGCAGCTCGCCCTGTAGTCTGTGTGCAGCCATAGCTGGTTGGATTCAGCTCAGGGTGCGTTACTGCCTCATACCTTGAAAAACAATTTCCTTTTTTCAAATAGTGCAGCCTGTTTAAAATTAAAAAAAAAAAATTCCTATTAGTGTCTTTCCACCCGTCTCCAGCTAAATAGTGGAAAAACACTACATAGGATAACCTAGAGGAGGGTTTTTTTGCCTTGCAGCGCCGTTTACGGCTGTCTGCACGGTCTCCGTGTGATTTAAACTAGCTCTGTAGCCCGATCTGCACAAAAAAAAAAGTAAAGTTCACCAAACACAACTTAACACTTGTGTAGGCCACATTTGAAAAATAATAAAGTTTAGTCCACACTTTACAACATTAGTGTTTCTTACACCTGTTAGAAGGAGCATTTCAGGAATAAGCACGCTAAGGCCTTAGTACTTTTCTGCTTATCTTTATCTGTCAACCAAGATGAAGAGGGCAGGGAGTAAGGCACGTGGGCGTGGGCGCGGAGCAGGGAGAGGAGCAGGGAGAGGACGTGGTGATTCTGTGCCTGCTGCGGGTGCCGGTGACTCGTCGTCACTCAGTTTCAGCAGGGAACAGTCCTTCATGCGCAGCTTTGTCGGAGAGCGCCGTGCACCGCTGCTGCGTGAAGACCAAATTGAAGCCGTTGTCGGGTGGATGGCAGCTAACGCCTCGGCATCGACTTCAGTTAGTGCCACATCCTCTCAGGCACAGAGCACTGGAGAGCAGCCATCTGTCTCTTCACCACCTGCCAAATTGGCCAGGCAGTCAGAGAGCCCAGGACAGGAGCCGTCTCTACTTCTGTTCTCTGAATCTCTTGGCTTGGAAACAGGGGGCCAGCCAAGCAGCATTGGAGAAATGGAAGAAGAGGCAGTGTGCAGTGATGCCCAACAGCTTTTTCTCTCTGACTCTGAAGAGGCAGGTGGGCCAGTGCCTCCGGTGACCACAGCGCAGTACGCATCTGATGATGAAACTCAGGTGCCGCTTTCTGATGCGTACTGTGCTGCCGAGACTACCCAGGAGGAGCAGTTGGTGGCAGAGGGTAGTGGAGATGATGAGGTCCTTGACCCATCGTGGCGTGAGGAACAGGAAGGTGGTGGGAGCAGCTCTGAGGAAGAGCTTCCCCTTACGGGCCAAAGAGGGAGAGGGAGGGGGAAGACTGCGGAGCCTGTAGCCTCCACTTTGGCACCCGTTAGGAGCCTGTCTCTTTCCAAAGCCAAAAAGGGCGCTCCCAAGACTTGCAGTGCCTGGTCCTTTTTTGACACAGTTGCAGATGACATTTGTTTGTCAAATGCAAGCTGTGTCATCAGAAAGTTAAAAGAGGTAAAAGTGTCAGCAACCTCAATACCACAAATATGTGGAAACATGTGCGGACCAGGCACGCGGTGGAGTTACAGAAACACAGTGAAGACGTAGGCCAACCAACAGCGGCAGCTACCACCTCTTCATCTCGTGTTGCCTCTTCCTCCACTGTTGTCCAGAGACCTAGTGTAATTCCACCCACAGCACCACCTTCCCAGTCATCCTCACACTCCCAGTCTACTCTACAGCCATCGGTAGTACAGGCATGGGAGAAAAGGCGGGCATTCTCGGCCAACCACCCCCGAGCACAGGCTCTGACTGCAGGCATTGCCAAACTGTTGTCCCTGGAAATGCTTTCGTTCAGGCTGGTGGAGACTGACAGCTTCCGTGACTTGATGGCATTGGCAGTCCCACAGTACAAGGTGCCCAGCCGCTTTTACTTCAGCAGGCAGGCTGTCCCTGCCCTGCACAGGCATGTTGAGGCAAACATAAAACATGCGCTACTGAACGCCGTCAGTAGCAAGGTCCACCTCACCACCGATGCGTGGACCAGTCAGCATGGACAGGGGCGATATGTTTCCCTCACTGCCCATTGGGTTAATGTTGTTGAGCCAGGTACAGATCGTGCGAGTGGCGCAGGACGTGTCCTGCCCACTCCAAGGATTGCAGGAATCCAGTCTGTACGCATCGACTCCTCCTCTTACACCAGTTCCTCAGATTCCTCTCTGCAGGATCCGTCACAGTCCACCTCCACATGGACCCGTGAACGTTTACCTATGACCGACATGAGCACAGCCGTGGCCAAATGTCAGCAGGCCGTCTTGAAACTAGTTTCATTGGGGCATCGAAGCCACACAGCGCAGGAGCTCTGGAATGCCATCAAGCAGGAGAGCGATGTGTGGTTACTGCCAGCGAATCTCCAGCCAGGCATGGTAGTGTGTGACAATGGCCGAAATCTGGTGGCAGCTTTGGCCCTTGGCAACCTCACTCACATCCCATGTCTGGCACATGTGCTCAATTTGGTTGTGCAGAGTTTTCTAAGGGACTATCCGGATCTTGATGCCCTGCTGCACAAGGTCCGCCTAGAGTGTGCTCACTTGCGGCGTTCCAGCTTGGCCAGATCCCGCATTGCTGCTCTGCAGCGCCGATTCCGCCTTCCGGAACACGGCATCATATGTGACCTACCTACCCGGTGGAATTCCACGTTACATATGTTGGAGCGGTTGTGTGAGCAGCAGCAAGCAGTTATGGAGTACCAGCTGCATCAGGCGCAAAGAAGTCGCAGTCAGCGCCGATCAGACTTCACAACCACAGAGTGGGCCACTATGAAGGACGTCTGCCAGGTTTTGCGTCCTTTTGATTATTCCACGCGGATGGCAAGTGCAGATGATGCACTAGTCAGCATGACTGTCCCCCTTATCTGCCTGCTTCAGCAAACTTTGCAAGGGTTAAGGGATGATGTTGTGGAAGAGGTGGAGGATGAGGAGTCACCTTTTCCATCAGCTTCTGGAGAGTCAGCGCCACGTGGTTCCTCACAAAGGGGTACGCAGGGGCCAATTTGTGAGGAGGATGAGGAGGAGTCAATGGAGGAGGAAGAGCTCCGTCCAGAGGAGGGAGCGACACAATTGTCCAGTGGTCAGTGTGTACAGCGAGGGTGGGGTGATGACGAGCGGGCAGAGATCATGTCTCAAGCAGGGGACAGCGTTTCTGGGCCAGTTGGCACTCTGCAGCACATGGTGGATTTCATGCTGCAGTGCCTGAGAAACGACCGCCGCATCGACCACATTCTCAACATGCCTGATTATTGGGTGTTCACCCTCCTCGATCCTCGCTACCGGGACAACGTCCAAAACCTCATCCCTGCGTTGACCCGGGAGCGTAAATTGCGGGAGTACCACGACACACTGGTGAATTCCATCATCTTCTCCTGTCCAACTGAGAGGAGTGCTGCTAGTGCTTTACAAAGCAGCTCAGTGCGTCGAGGCAGTGGGGGAGGCTCTGCCCAAAGAGGGAGCAGAAGCAGTGCCTCTGCCCAAGGCAAGCCCAGTATGGCACAACTCTGGCACACTTTTGTGTGCCCGCCCCAAATGTCTACACCATCACCGGCGGCTCCAGTCAGCAGGAGGCAACGGTTCCGTCAGATGGTGACAGACTACATGGCTTGCCCTCTTACTGTACTCCCAGACGGCTCTTCCCCATTCAAGTTTTGGGTCTCTAAGCTGGATACATGGCCAGAGCTAAGCCAGTATGCATTGGAGGTGCTGGCTTGCCCTGCGGCTAGTGTCTTATCGGAACGTGTCTTTAGTGCCGCAGGTGGTGTACTAACAGACCGTCGCATGCGACTATCCTCCGATAACGTTGACCGGCTTACTTTCCTGAAAATGAACCAGGCCTGGATCTCGCAGGAATTTGCCACTCCTCTGCCTGATTAAGTAATTGGGTGTCATCCAGGTCTCCTGCTGTGTTCATCTTTCTACCACCTGAACTGCTATTCCTGGGCTCCAACACCGCCAGTTGCGGCTCAGAAGTGCAGGCTGCACAGTAAAAACATACGACCCAGTGTTATTGGGTTTCAGTAACGTCAGCTGATCCCCAGCTGTGTAGCCGGCAATGTGTCCTGCGACCGCCACGCTGGCACAACAACCTAAATGTAAGGGAACCTGTCCCCCCCCCCCCCGTCGTTTGTTACTGAAAGAGCCATCTTGTGCAGCAGTAATGCTGCACAAGGAAAAGGTAGCTCTTTTTTTTTAGCTCCTTGCACACGCAGAACTTAACACTTATAAAATGTGTTCACTGATACCGTTATACTGTCCCGGAGCTGGGACTTTCCTTCGCAATGTGACGCAGCACAGCCGTCATTCCTACCCCCTTGGTGCCATGCGCTGCCTCCTCAGCGTTGTTTTAAGCTGTTTCCCCGAGCATGCGCTGTTCTGTTATCCCTTGGGCATGCCCTATTTGCGCTGCCTGTCTTCTGACATAATTTGGTGTCAGGCTGGCTGCGCCTGTGCGGCCGCGCTGCCCGAGATCCCGCCTCGCTGTGTCTTCTGATTGAGTCACACTGCGGGCCTGGGATCCATGGCCATGCGCAGTGCATATCTTCCCCTCGGGCTCTCGCTCATTTCCCTCCGCCTTCTTTAGACTGTGCGCCGTCAGCTGATCCCTAATAGCATGCCACGGCCGTGACACCGCACAGTCTGAAGAAGAGGGAAGGAGGGGAGTGAGAGTCGAGGATATGCACTGTGCATGTCCATGGTTCCAAGACCCGCAGTGGGATTACGTTGGACGAGACTGCGAGGTGGGATCTGGAGCAGCGTGGACGCACAGGCAGTAACAGCCTGACACCAAATTATGTCAGAAGACAGGCAGCGCTAATTGGGCATGGCCAAGGGCTAACAGAACAGCGCAGGCTCCGTGACAGCTTAAAACAACGCTGAGGAGGCAGCGCACGGCACCAAGGGGATAGGAATGTCAGCTGTGCTGTGTCCCATTATGAAGGAAATTCGCACCTCCGGGACGGTTTAACGGTATAAGGGGACACATTTTTAGTGTTTACTTCGGTGTTTGCAAGGAGCATAATTAAAAGAACCACCTTTTCCTTTTGCATCGTTAGTGCTGCACAAGATGGCTCTTTCAGCTACAAACGTCTTGGGGGGGGGTTAAAGGTTCCCTTTGAACTTGCTCCAATCAGGCTTCGGCCTACACTCTGTTCCTCTGCTCCTCCTGCTGTCCCTGGGCTCTAACACCGCCAGTTGGTGCCTGGAAGTGCTGTGTGCACAGTCAACAGTCGCTCCTCTGTTATTGGGGTTCAGTAACGTCAGCTGATCCCCAGCTGTGTGTGCGGCAATACCTCCAATCTACTCCTCCTGCTGTCCCTGGGCTCTAACACCGCCAGTTGGTGCCTGGAAGTGCTGTGTGCACAGTCAACAGTCGCTCCTCTGTTATTGGGGTTCAGTAACGTCAGCTGATCCCCAGCTGTGTGTGCGGCAATACCTCCAATCTGCTCCTCCTGCTGTCCCTGGGCTCTAACACCGCCAGTTGGTGCCTGGAAGTGCTGTGTGCACAGTCAACAGTCGCTCCTCTGTTATTGGGGTTCAGTAACGTCAGCTGATCCCCAGCTGTGTATCCGGCAACGTGTCATGCGACCGCCACGCTGGCACAACTAAAATGTAAGGGGACCTGTCCCCCCCCCCCCTAGGCATTTGTTACTGAAAGAGCCACCATGTGCAGCACTAATACTGCACAAGGGAAAGGTCGCTCTTGAAATTATGCTCCTTGCAAACGCTGAACTACACACTCATGTAATGTGTCCCCTCACACCGTCCAACCGTCCCGGAGGTGGGACTTTCCTTTGTAATGTGACGCAGCACAGCCGTCATTGCTACCCCCTTGGCACCGTGCGCTGCCTCCTTAGCGTTGTTTGATTCCGTCATGGACCCTGTGCTGTTATGTTATCCCTTGGCCATGCACAGTTTGCGCTGCCCGTCCTCTGACATCATTTGTTGTCGTCCTGGCTGCGCCTGTGCGTCCACGCTGCCCGAAATCACACCTCGCAGTGTCGTCTAATGTGATCCCACAGTGGGCCTGGTTTCCATGGCCATGCGCAGTGCATATACTAGCCTCTCACTCCCCTTCTTCACGCTTCTTCAGACTAGGCGGCGTCAGCTGATCCCTAATAGCATGCCACGGCCGTGACGCCGCACAGTCTGAAGAAGCAGGAAGGAGGTGAGTGAGAGGCGATGATATGCACTGCGCATGCCCATGGATCCCTGGCCCGCAGTGGGACTACATTAGATGACACTGCAAGGTTGGATCTAGGGCAGCTTGGATGCACAGGCACTGCCAGCCTGACACCTACATGATGTCAGAAGACGGGCACCGCTAACTGTGCATGGCCAAGGGATAACATTACAGCGCGGGCTCCGTGACAGAACCAAACAACGTTGAGGAGGTGGCGCCCGGCACCAAGGGGGTTGGAATGACGGCTGTGCTGTGTCACATTACAAAGGAAAGTCCCACTTCCGGGATGGTTTGACGGTGTGAGGGGACACATTATATGAGTGTGTACTTCAGCGTTTGCAAGGAGCATAATTTTCGGAGCCACCATTTTCCATGTGCAGTATTACTGCTGTACAAGATGGCTCTTTCAGCAACAAATGCCTGGGGGGGGGGTAAAGGTTCCCTTTCAACTTGCTCCACTGCAGGCTTCGGCCTACACTCTACTCCTCTTTGATTCCCTGGGTTTCAACACTGTCAGTTGCCACCTGGAAGTGTTGTCTACACAGAAAAAACACTAGGTGATGTGTCAGTGGGGTTCAGCACCGCCAGCTGTTCCCCTGCTGTGTAGTCGGCAACGTGTCCAGCACAAGCCACGCTGGCACAACAGAACAAAAGCTGCCACCAGTGCAGGCTTCGGCCTACACTCTGCTCCTCTCCTCCTCCTGCTGACCCTGGGCTCAAACACCGCTAGTTTTTGCCCGGAAGTGCTAGCTGCACAGAGAAAAACACCAGCCAATGTGTTAGTGGGGTTCAGCACCGCCAGCTGTTCCCCTGCTGTGTAGCCGGCAACGTGACCTGCAAACGCCACGCAGGCACATGAACTGAAATTAAAGGGAACCTGGCCCCACCCCCCCAGGTGTTTCTATGTATAACAGCCACCTAGTACAGCAGTACTGCTGCATTTGTACAAGGTGGCTGACTTTTTCTCCTTGCCCACGTGGAACTCAACACGTACAAAATGTGTCTCATTGAGACCATTCCACTGTCCCTGAGGTGTGACTTTCCTTTCTAATGATACGCAGCACCCCCCTTGGTAGCGTTTCCCGTCTTTTGTCATCATGGTTAGCTGGCTGCGCCTGTGCATCCGCCCTGCTAGAAACAACGCCCCTGGTTGTCATATTTATTTTGTCAGCGAGGGTGTGGTTTATGGGCACGAGCAGTGCATATGTTCGCCTGTCTTAACTCATCTCCTTCCGCCTTCTTCAGACTGTGCGGCCTCCTGGCCGTGGTAGGCGATAAGGGATCAGCTGAGGCCGCCCAGTCTGAAGCAGGTGTAAGGACATGTGTGAGCGGCAAACCTATTTACTGCACAAGGCCACAAATCCCAGCCACGCAGTGTGATTTTTTGAAAACACACTGTGGGTCTGGGATTCATGTCCATCGCTAACCGCAACGGCCGACATGAAATGAGGTCAGAAGACAGGAAGCGATCACAGCGCATGGCCAAGGGATCACAATAGCGCAGACTCCTGTACAGCAAATAACAACGCTCAGGAATCTGCGCCCAGTACCTAGGTGCAAATTTTGACACCTGTGCTGCGTCTCCTTAAAAAGACAAGTCACGCCTCCACAACTGTTTGACAGTATAATGGGCTAAATAGTGTACGTGTTTTATTCAGCGTGTGCAAGGAGCAAACTAAATAGAGCAACCTTTTACTTGTGCAGCATTAATGCTGCACAAGGTGTGGCTCTTGTACCTTGCAACACCTGAGGGGGGGTTAAAGGTAACCTTTGAAATTGGTTCAACTAGGCTTCGGCCTACACTCTGCTCCTCTCCTCCTCCTGCTGACCCTGGGCTCTAACACCGCCAGTTTTTGCCCGGACATGCGATCTGCACAGAGAAAAACACCAGTCAATGTGTCAGTGGGGTTCAGCAACGCCAGCTGTTCCCCTGCTGTGTAGCTTGCATCGTGTCCAGCACAAGCCACGCTGGCACAACCGACCAAAAGCTGCCAACAGTGCAGGCTTCGGCCTACACATTGCTCCTCTCCTCCTCCTGCTGACCCTGGGCTCTAACACCGCCAGTTTTTGCCCGGACATGCGAGCTGCACAGAGAAAAACACCAGTCAATGTGTCAGTGGGGTTCAGCAACGCCAGCTGTTCCCCTGCTGTGTAGCTTGCATCGTGTCCAGCACAAGCCACGCTGGCACAACCGACCAAAAGCTGCCACCAGTGCAGGCTTCGGCCTACACATTGCTCCTCTCCTCCTCCTGCTGACCCTGGGCTCTAACACCGCCAGTTTTTGCCCGGACATGCGAGCTGCACAGAGAAAAACACCAGTCAATGTGTCAGTGGGGTTCAGCAACGCCAGCTGTTCCCCTGCTGTGTAGCTTGCAACGTGACCTGCAAACGCCACGCAGGCACATGAACTGAAATTGAAGGGAGCCTGCCCCCCACCCCCAGGTGTTTCTATGTATAACAGCCACCTTGTACAGCAGTACTGCTGCATTTGTACAAGGTGGCTGACTTTTTCTCCTTGCCCACGTGGAACTCAACACGTACAAAATCTGTCTCATTGAGACCATTCCACTGTCCCTGAGGTGTGACTTTCCTTTCTAATGATACGCAGCACCACCCTTGTTAGCGCTGCCCGTCTTTTGACATCATTGGTTAGCTGGCTGCGCCTGTGCGTCTGCCCTGCTCGAAACAATGCCCCTCGGTGTCTTATTTTTTTGGACAGCGAGGGTGTGATTGATGGGCATGTGCAGTGCATATGTCTGCCTGTGTTCACTCATCTCCTTCCACCTTCTTCAGACTGGGTGTCCTCATGGCCGCGGCAGGCGATAAGGGATCAGATGAGGTCGCCCAGTCTGAAGCTGGTGTAAGGACATGTGTGAGTGTCAAACATATTTACTGCACAAGGCCACGAATCCCAGCCACGCAGTGTGATTTTTTGAAAACACACTGTGGGTCTGGGATTCATGTCCATCGCTAACCGCAACGGCCGACATGAAATGAGGTCAGAAGACAGGAAGCGCTCACAGCGCATGACCAAGGGATCACAATAGCGCAGACTCCTGTACAGCAAATAACAACGCTCAGGAATCTGCGCCCAGCAGCTAGGTGTAAATTTTGACACCTGTGTTGCATCTCCTTAAAAAGACAAGTCACGCCTCCACTACTGTTTGACAGTATAGTGGGCTAAATAGTGTACGTGTTTTATTCAGCGTGTGCAAGGAGCAAATTAAATAGAGCAACCTTTTACTTGTGCAGCATTAATGCTGCACAAGGTGTGGCTCTTGTACCTTGCAACACCTGAGGGGGGGTTAAAGGTAACCTTTGAAATTGGTTCAACTAGGCTTCGGCCTACACTCTGCTCCTCTCCTGCTGACCCTGGGCTCAAACACCGCTAGTTTTTGCCCGGAACTGCTAGCTGCACAGAGAAAAACACCAGCCAATGTGTTAGTGGGGTTCAGCACCGCCAGCTGTTCCCCTGCTGTGTAGCCGACATCGTGTCCAGCACAAGCCACGCTGGCACAACCGACCAAATGCTGCCACCAGTGCAGGCTTCGGCCTACACTCTGCTCCTCTCCTCCTCCTGCTGACCCTGGGCTCAAACACCGCCAGTTTCTGCCCGGACATGCTAGCTGCACAGAGAAAAACACCCACCATTGTGTCAGTGGGGTTCAGCACCGCCAGCTGTTCCCCCGCTGTGTAGCCGGCATCGTGTCCAGCACAAGCCACGCTGGCACAACAGACCAAAAGCTGCCACCAGTGCAGGCTTCGGCCTACACTCTGCTCCTCTCCTCCTCCTGCTGACCCTGGGCTCAAACACCTCCAGTTTCTGCCCGGAAGTGCTAGCTGCACAGAGAAAAACACCAGCCAATGTGTCAGTGGGGTTCAGCACCGCCAGCTGTTCCCCTGCTGTGTAGCCGACATCGTATCCAGCACAAGCCACGCTGGCACAACCGACCAAAAGCTGCCACCAGTGCAGGCTTCGGCCTACACTCTGCTCCTCTCCTCCTCCTGCTGACCCTGGGCTCAAACACCGCCAGTTTCTGCCCGGACATGCTAGCTGCACAGAGAAAAACACCCACCATTGTGTCAGTGGGGTTCAGCACCGCCAGCTGTTCCCCCGCTGTGTAGCCGGCATCGTGTCCAGCACAAGCCACGCTTGCACAACTGACCAAAAGCTGCCACCAGTGCAGGCTTCGGCCTACACTCTGCTCCTCTCCTCCTCCTGCTGACCCTGGGCTCAAACACCTCCAGTTTCTGCCCGGAAGTGCTAGCTGCACAGAGAAAAACACCAGCCAATGTGTCAGTGGGGTTCAGCACCGCCAGCTGTTCCCCTGCTGTGTAGCCGGCAACGTGACCTGCAAACGCCACGCAGGCACATGAACTGAAATTAAAGGGAACCTGGCCCCACCCCCCCAGGTGTTTCTATGTATAACAGCCACCTTGTACAGCAGTACTGCTGCATTTGTACAAGGTGGCTGACTTTTTCTCCTTGCCCACGTGGAACTCAACACGTACAAAATGTGTCTCATTAGAGACCATTCCACTGTCCCTGAGGTGTGACTTTCCTTTCTAATGACACGCAGCACCCCCATTGTTAGCGCTGCCCGTCTTCTGACATCATTGGTTGGCTGGCTGTGCCTGTGCGTCCGCCCTGCCCGACACAACGCCCCTCGTTGTCTCATATACTTTGACTGCGAGGGTGTGATTGATGGGCACGAGCAGTGCATATGTTCCCCTGTCTTCACTCCCCTCCTTCCGCCTTCTTCTGACTGTGCGGCCTCATGGCCGCGGCATGCGATAAGGGATCAGCTGAGGCCGCCCAGTCTGAAGCAGGTGTAAGGACATGTGTGAGCGGCGGACATATTTACTGCAGAAGGCCACGAATCCCAGCACCGCAGTGTGACTTTAGGAAAAGGCACTGTGGGTCTGGGATTTATGGCCATCGTTAACCGCACCGGCCAACATGAAATGAGGTCATGAGACGTCCTGCACTAACAGGGTATTGCCAAGGGATAACACAAGAGCGCAGTTTCCTGTACTGCAAATAACAACGGTAAGGAATCTGCGCCCAGCACCTAGGTGTAAATTTGTACACCTGTGCTGCGTCTCCTTAAAAAGACAAGTCACGCCTCCACTACTGTTTGACAGTATAATGGGCTAAATAGTGTACGTGTTTTATTCAGCGTGTGCAAGGAGCAAAATTAAGAGAGCAACCTTTGACTTGTGCATCATTAATGCAGTTCAAGGTGTGGCTCTTGTACCTGGCAACGCCAGAGGGGGGGTTAAAGGTTACCTTTGAAATTGGTTCAACTAGGCTTCGGCCTACACTCTGCTCCTCTCCTCCTCCTGCTGACCCTGGGCTATAACACCGCCAGTTGTAGCCTGGAAGTGCTAGCTGCACAGAGAAAAACACCAGCCAATGTGTTAGTGGGGTTCAGCACCGCCAGCTGTTCCCCTGCTGTGTAGCCAACATCGTGTCCAGCACAAGCCACGCTGGCACAACCGACCAAAAGCTGCCACCAGTGCAGGCTTCGGCATACACTCTGCTCCTCTCCTCCTCCTGCTGACCCTGGGCTCAAACACCGCCAGTTTCTGCCCGGACATGCTAGCTGCACAGAGAAAAACACCCACCATTGTGTCAGTGGGGTTCAGCACCGCCAGCTGTTCCCCCGCTGTGTAGCCGGCATCGTGTCCAGCACAAGCCACGCTGGCACAACTGACCAAAAGCTGCCACCAGTGCAGGCTTCGGCCTACACTCTGCTCCTCTCCTCCTCCTGCTGACCCTGGGCTCAAACACCTCCAGTTTCTGCCCGGAAGTGCTAGCTGCACAGAGAAAAACACCAGCCAATGTGTCAGTGGGGTTCAGCACCGCCAGCTGTTCCCCTGCTGTGTAGCCGGCAACGTGACCTGCAAACGCCACGCATGCACATGAACTGAAATTAAAGGGAACCTGGCCCCACCCCCCCAGGTGTTTCTATGTATAACAGCCACCTTGTACAGCAGTACTGCTGCATTTGTACAAGGTGGCTGACTTTTTCTCCTTGCCCACGTGGAACTCAACACGTACAAAATGTGTCTCATTAGAGACCATTCCACTGTCCCTGAGGTGTGACTTTCCTTTCTAATGACACGCAGCACCCCCATTGTTAGCGCTGCCCGTCTTCTGACATCATTGGTTGGCTGGCTGTGCCTGTGCGTCCGCCCTGCCCGACACAACGCCCCTCGTTGTCTCATATATTTTGACTGCGAGGGTGTGATTGATGGGCACGAGCAGTGCATATGTTCCCCTGTCTTCACTCCCCTCCTTCCGCCTTCTTTTGACTGTGCGGCCTCATGGCCGCGGCATGCGATAAGGGATCAGCTGAGGCCGCCCAGTCTGAAGCAGGTGTAAGGACATGTGTGAGCGGCGGACATATTTACTGCACAAGGCCACGAATCCCAGCACCGCAGTGTGACTTTATGAAAAGGCACTGTGGGTCTGGGATTTATGGCCATCGTTAACCGCACCGGCCAACATGAAATGAGGTCATAAGACGGGCAGCTCTAACAGGGCATTGCCAAGGGATAACACAAGAGCGCAGACTCCTGTACAGCAAATAACAACGCTCAGGAAGCTGCGCCAAGCACCAAGGCGTTATTTGGGACACCTGTGCTGCGTCTCCTTAAAAAGCCAAGTCACGCATCCACTACAGTTTGACTGTAGAATGGGCTAAATTGTGTACGTCTTTCATTCAGCGTGTGCAAGTAGACAAATTAATAGAGCAACCTTTCACTTGTGCAGCATTAATACTGCACAAGGTGTGTCTCTTGTAGTTTGTAACACCTGAGGGGGGGTTAAAGGTTTCCTTTGAAATTGGTTCAACTAGGCTTCGGCCTACACTCTGCTCCTCTCCTCCTCTTCCTGCTTCACCACGGGCTCTAACATCGCAAGTTTTTGCCCGCAAGTGCTAGCTGCACAGAGAAAAACACCCGCCATTGTGTTAGTGGGGTTCAGCAACGCCAGCTGTTCCCACACTGTGTAGCCGGCAAAGTGTCCTGCAAACGCAAAGCTGCCTCCAGTGCAGGCTTCGGCCTACACTCTGCTCCCCCTGCTTACCCTTTGCTCCAGCACCGCTAGTTGGGGCTCTAGGAAGACAATCTTTAATAGGCAACGCATCTGGGTTCCAGCACCGCCAGCTGGTTCTCGGCAGTGTTTTTGTCACTGGTACTCCCTCGTGCCAAACCTGGTTCCAGCACCGTCAGCTGTTTCCGGGTAGTGTCATGCTCACTGAGACGCCTATGCTTGCCCCGTCGTGGTGCGGTCGGGTTAGCAAACTCCAGGGTGCCTCCAGTTTAGGAGCTTCCTATGTGGGCTGCGTGAACTGGTAGTCAAGGCTGGTTCTGTAGTGCCAGTAGGCCCAGCTCCCCCTGTAGGACTGTTGGGGTTCGGTAACTGCGGCTGCCTCGCGGCCTAGCTGTTCTCTCCTCTCCTGTGGGCCTTGGGGTCCACCACCTGGTTCCAGCACCGTCAGCTGGTTCCGGGCCGAGCCTTTGGCTTAGGTGCCTCCTCCTGGGTATCCGAGTTCCGCCAACGTCAGGCGGTCCTTGGTAGTGCTTTTAAGCGCGGGCACCTACAGCTTAGTAACCGGGTTCCAGCACCGCCAGCTGGTCCTCGGTCGTGCTATTGGCTCTTGCACACTGGGGCAACGCATCTGGGTTCCAGCCCCGCCAGCTGGTTCTCGGCAGTGTTCTTGACACAGGTACTCCCTCGTGCCAAGCCTGGTTTCAGCACCGTCAGCTGTTTCTGGGTTGTGTCAAGCTCACTGAGACGCCTATGCTTGCCCCGTCGTGGTGCGGTCGGGTTAGCCAACTCCAGGGTGCCTCCAGTTTAGGAGCTTCCTATGTGGGCTGCGTGAACTGGTAGTCAAGGCTGGTTCTGTAGTGCCAGTAGGCCCAGCTCCCCCTGTAGGACTGTTGGCGTTCGGTAACTGCGGCTGCCTCGCGGCCTAGCTGTTCTCTCCTCTCCTGTGCGCCTTGGGGTCCACCACCTGGTTCCAGCACCGTCAGCTGGTTCCGGGCCGAGCCTTTGGCTTAGGTGCCTCCTCCTGGGTATCCGAGTTCCGCCAACGTCAGGCGGTCCTTGGTAGTGCTTTTAAGCACGGGCACCTACAGCTTAGTAACCGGGTTCCAGCACCGCCAGCTGGTCCTCGGTCGTGCCATTGGCTCTTGCACACTGGGGCAATGCATCTGGGTTCCAGCACCGCCAGCTGGTTCTCGGCAGTGTTCTTGACACAGGTACTCCCTCGTGCCAAGCCTGGTTTCAGCACCGTCAGCTATTTCCGGGTTGTGTCAAACTCGCTGAGACGCCTATGCTTGCCCCGTCGTGGTGCGGTCGGGTTAGCCAACTCCAGGGTGCCTCCAGTTTAGGAGCTTCCTATGTGGGCTGCGTGAATTGGTAGTCAAGGCTGGTTCTGTAGTGCCAGTAGGCCCAGCTCCCCCTGTAGGACTGTTGGGGTTCGGTAACTGCGGCTGCCTCGCGGCCTAGCTGTTCTCTCCTCTCCTGTGGGCCTTCGGGTCCACCACCTGGTTCCAGCACCATCAGCTGGTTCCAGGCCGAGCCTTTGGCTTAGGTGCCTCCTCCTGGGTATCCGAGTTCCGCCAACGTCAGGCGGTCCTTGGTAGTGCTTTTAAGCGCGGGCACCTACAGCTTAGTAACCGGGTTCCAGCACCGTCAGCTGGTCCTCGGTCGTGCCATTGGCTCTTGCACACTGGGGCAACGCATCTGGGTTCCAGCACCGCCAGCTGGTTCTCGGCAGTGTTTTTGTCACAGGTACTCCCTCGTGCCAAACCTGGTTTCAGCACCGTCAGCTGTTTCCGGGTTGTGTCAAACTCGCTGAGACGCCTATGCTTGCCCCGTCGTGGTGCGGTCGGGTTAGCCAACTCCAGGGTGCCTCCAGTTTAGGAGCTTCCTATGTGGGCTGCGTGAACTGGTAGTCAAGGCTGGTTCTGTAGTGCCAGTAGGCCCAGCTCCCCCTGTAGGACTGTTGGGGTTCGGTAACTGCGGCTGCCTCGCGGCCTAGCTGTTCTCTCCTCTCCTGTGGGCCTTGGGGTCCACCACCTGGTTCCAGCACCGTCAGCTGGTTCCAGGCCGAGCCTTTGGCTTAGGTGCCTCCTCCTGGGTATCCGAGTTCCGCCAACGTCAGGCGGTACTTGGTAGTGCTTTTAAGCACGGGCACCTACAGCTTAGTAACCGGGTTCCAGCACCGCCAGCTGGTCCTCGGTCGTGCCATTGGCTCTTGCACACTGGGGCAATGCATCTGGGTTCCAGCACCGCCAGCTGGTTCTCGGCAGTGTTCTTGACACAGGTACTCCCTCGTGCCAAGCCTGGTTTCAGCACCGTCAGCTGTTTCTGGGTTGTGTCAAGCTCACTGAGATGCCTATGCTTGCCCCGTCGTGGTGCGGTCGGGTTAGCCAACTCCAGGGTGCCTCCAGTTTAGGAGCTTCCTATGTGGGCTGCGTGAACTGGTAGTCAAGGCTGGTTCTGTAGTGCCAGTAGGCCCAGCTCCCCCTGTAGGACTGTTGGCGTTCGGTAACTGCGGCTGCCTCGCGGCCTAGCTGTTCTCTCCTCTCCTGTGCGCCTTGGGGTCCACCACCTGGTTCCAGCACCGTCAGCTGGTTCCGGGCCGAGCCTTTGGCTTAGGTGCCTCCTCCTGGGTATCCGAGTTCCGCCAACGTCAGGCGGTCCTTGGTAGTGCTTTTAAGCACGGGCACCTACAGCTTAGTAACCGGGTTCCAGCACCGCCAGCTGGTCCTCGGTCGTGCCATTGGCTCTTGCACACTGGGGCAATGCATCTGGGTTCCAGCACCGCCAGCTGGTTCTCGGCAGTGTTCTTGACACAGGTACTCCCTCGTGCCAAGCCTGGTTTCAGCACCGTCAGCTATTTCCGGGTTGTGTCAAACTCGCTGAGACGCCTATGCTTGCCCCGTCGTGGTGCGGTCGGGTTAGCCAACTCCAGGGTGCCTCCAGTTTAGGAGCTTCCTATGTGGGCTGCGTGAATTGGTAGTCAAGGCTGGTTCTGTAGTGCCAGTAGGCCCAGCTCCCCCTGTAGGACTGTTGGGGTTCGGTAACTGCGGCTGCCTCGCGGCCTAGCTGTTCTCTCCTCTCCTGTGGGCCTTCGGGTCCACCACCTGGTTCCAGCACCATCAGCTGGTTCCAGGCCGAGCCTTTGGCTTAGGTGCCTCCTCCTGGGTATCCGAGTTCCGCCAACGTCAGGCGGTCCTTGGTAGTGCTTTTAAGCGCGGGCACCTACAGCTTAGTAACCGGGTTCCAGCACCGTCAGCTGGTCCTCGGTCGTGCCATTGGCTCTTGCACACTGGGGCAACGCATCTGGGTTCCAGCACCGCCAGCTGGTTCTCGTCAGTGTTTTTGTCACAGGTACTCCCTCGTGCGAAACCTGGTTTCAGCACCGTCAGCTCTTTCCGGGTTGTGTCAAACTCGCTGAGACGCCTATGCTTGCCCCGTCGTGGTGCGGTCGGGTTAGCCAACTCCAGGGTGCCTCCAGTTTAGTAGCTTCCTATATGGGCTGCGTGAACTGGTAGTCAAGGCTGGTTCTGTAGTGCCAGTAGGCCCTGCTCCCCCTGTAGGACTGTTGGGGTTCGGTAACTGCGGCTGCCTCGCGGCCTAGCTGTTCTCTCCTCTCCTGTGGGCCTTGGGGTCCACCACCTGGTTCCAGCACCGTCAGCTGGTTCCAGGCCGAGCCTTTGGCTTAGGTGCCTCCTCCTGGGTATCCGAGTTCCGCCAACGTCAGGCGGTCCTTGGTAGTGCTTTTAAGCGCGGGCACCTACAGCTTAGTAACCGGGTTCCAGCACCGTCAGCTGGTCCTCGGTCGTGCCATTGGCTCTTGCACACTGGGGCAACGCATCTGGGTTCCAGCACCGCCAGCTGGTTCTCGGCAGTGTTTTTGTCACAGGTACTCCCTCGTGCCAAACCTGGTTTCAGCACCGTCAGCTGTTTCCGGGTTGTGTCAAACTCGCTGAGACGCCTATGCTTGCCCCGTCGTGGTGCGGTCGGGTTAGCCAACTCCAGGGTGCCTCCAGTTTAGGAGCTTCCTATGTGGGCTGCGTGAACTGGTAGTCAAGGCTGGTTCTGTAGTGCCAGTAGGCCCAGCTCCCCCTGTAGGACTGTTGGGGTTCGGTAACTGCGGCTGCCTCGCGGCCTAGCTGTTCTCTCCTCTCCTGTGGGCCTTGGGGTCCACCACCTGGTTCCAGCACCGTCAGCTGGTTCCAGGCCGAGCCTTTGGCTTAGGTGCCTCCTCCTGGGTATCCGAGTTCCGCCAACGTCAGGCGGTCCTTGGTAGTGCTTTTAAGCGCGGGCACCTACAGCTTAGTAACCGGGTTTCAGCACCGTCAGCTGGTCCTCGGTCGTGCCATTGGCTCTTGCACACTGGGGCAACGCATCTGGGTTCCAGCACCGCCAGCTGGTTCTCGGCAGTGTTTTTGTCACAGGTACTCCCTCGTGCCAAACCTGGTTTCAGCACCGTCAGCTGTTTCCGGGTTGTGTCAAACTCGCTGAGACGCCTATGCTTGCCCCGTCGTGGTGCGGTCGGGTTAGCCAACTCCAGGGTGCCTCCAGTTTAGGAGCTTCCTATGTGGGCTGCGTGAACTGGTAGTCAAGGCTGGTTCTGTAGTGCCAGTAGGCCCAGCTCCCCCTGTAGGACTGTTGGGGTTCGGTAACTGCGGCTGCCTCGCGGACTAGCTGTTCTCTCCTCTCCTGTGGGCCTTGGGGTCCACCACCTGGTTCCAGCACCGTCAGCTGGTTCCAGGCCGAGCCTTTGGCTTAGGTGCCTCCTCCTGGGTATCCGAGTTCCGCCAACGTCAGGCGGTCCTTGGTAGTGCTTTTAAGCGCGGGCACCTACAGCTTAGTAACCAGGTTCCAGCACCGTCAGCTGGTCCTCGGTCGTGCCATTGGCTCTTGCACACTGGGGCAACGCATCTGGGTTCCAGCACCGCCAGCTGGTTCTTGGCAGTGTTTTTGTCACAGGTACTCCCTCGTGCCAAACCTGGTTTCAGCACCGTCAGCTGTTTCCGGGTTGTGTCAAACTCGCTGAGACGCCTATGCTTGCCCCGTCGTGGTGCGGTCGGGTTAGCCAACTCCAGGGTGCCTCCAGTTTAGGAGCTTCCTATGTGGGCTGCGTGAACTGGTAGTCAAGGCTGGTTCTGTAGTGCCAGTAGGCCCAGCTCCCCCTGTAGGACTGTTGGGGTTCGGTAACTGCGGCTGCCTCGCGGCCTAGCTGTTCTCTCCTCTCCTGTGGGCCTTGGGGTCCACCACCTGGTTCCAGCACCGTCAGCTGGTTCCAGGCCGAGCCTTTGGCTTAGGTGCCTCCTCCTGGGTATCCGAGTTCCGCCAACGTCAGGCGGTACTTGGTAGTGCTTTTAAGCGCGGGTACCTACAGCTTAGTTACCGGGTTCCAGCACCGTCAGCTGGTCCTCGGTCGTGCCATTGGCTCTTGCACACTGGGGCAACGCATCTGGGTTCCAGCACCGCCAGCTGGTTCTCGCAGTGTTTTTGTCCCAGGTACTCCCTCGTGCCAAACCTGGTTTCAGCACCGTCAGCTGTTTCCGGGTTGTGTCAAACTCGCTGAGACGCCTATGCTTGCCCCGTCGTGTTGCGGTCGGGTTAGCCAACTCCAGGGTGCCTCCAGTTTAGGAGCTTCCTATGTGGGCTGCGTGAACTGGTAGTCAAGGCTGGTTCTGTAGCGCCAGTAGGCCCAGCTCCCCCTGTAAGACTGTTGGGGTTCGGTAACTGCGGCTGCCTCGCGGCCTAGCTTTTCTCTCCTCTCCTGTGGACCTTCAGGTCCACCACCTGGTTCCAGCACCGTCAGCTGGTTCTCGGCAGTGTCTTTTGCTCTTGTACCTTCTGCTCCCCATCCTGGTTCCAGTACCATCAGCTGGTTCCGGGCAGAGCCTTTGGCTTAGGTGCCTCCTTCTGGGTATCCAAGTTCCACCAACGTCAGGTGGTCCTTGGTAGTGCTTTCGGGCACGGGTACCTCCTGCTTAGTAACCGGGTTCCAGTAACGTCAGCTGGTCCTTGGTAGTTCCATTGGCTCTTGGACCTTCGGCTACCCATCCGGGTTCCAGTACCGTCAGCTGGTTCTCGGCAGTGTCTTTTGCTCTTGTACCTTCTGCTCCCCATCCTGGTTCCTGTACCGTCAGCTGGTTCCGGGCAGAGCCTTTGGCTTAGGTGCCTCCTTCTGGGTATCCGAGTTCCGCCAACGTCAGGCGGTCCTTGGTAGTGATTTTTAGCACGGGTACCTCCTGCTTAGTAACCGGGTTCCAGTAACGTCAGCTGGTCCTCGGTAGTTCCATAGGCTCTTGAACCTTCGGGTAGCCATCCGAGTTCCAGTTCCATCATCAGGTTCTTGGCATTTTCTCAGCCTTTTTGTACCTTCTGCTACATTTCCAAGTTGAAGACCCTAAAGTCGACGACCCGGAAGACCACCCCGATGATGACGACGACGACCCGGAAGACCACCCCGATGACGACGACGACGACGACCCGGAAGACCACCCCGATGACGACGGCGGAGATGACGACGGCGGAGATGACGACGGCGGAGACGACGACGGCTGAGACGACGACGGCGGAGATGACGACACTGGAGACGACGACCCTGGAGACGACGACCCTGGAGACGATGACATGGAAGACCGAGAAGCAGAAGAACAAGAGGCTGCAAAACAAAGAGCAGAAGAACATTAAGCATAAGACTTAATATCAGAGCAAAAGATATTATCTAAATTATATGCAGAAGAAGACTAAGCAGTGTATGGGGGTGAGTCCGTTCCTCCTCGTGGTGCCCCTGGATAAAGCCTGATGCTGCAGGCCAAACTGAACGCGGACAAATGTAACTTTTGTGACTGGCAGAACGGAAGGTGTAATCTTCCAACTTTTATAGATAACAACTACGGGAATGCCTGTCACAAATGAGAATATGATGAAGAAGTAGAATAGGAAGAATAATAACAGTGGAATAAAAAGAATATGTAGAATAGGAAGAATAATAATAGTTGAATAAAATGAATATGAAGAATGTAATAAAAAAAAAAAAAAAAGGTAAAGGATGAAGAAGAAGATGAATAAGGTGAAGAAGAAGTTGATGTCAAAGATGCTGATGATGATGAAGATGAAAGTGTGGGAAAAGAAAAAAAAAAAAGAAAAAAAAGAAGGGGAAGGGCGTGGAATAGTGAAACATCAATATCTGACAAAATAAAAAAAAAAATTTACATAGTCAATATCTTTGTCACTCCGAACGTCTTAAAAAAAAACAAAAAACATGCTATTCTATTTGATTGGGATTATTATTATTATTATTTATTTATATAGCACCATTGATTCCATGGTGCTGTACATGAGAAGGGATAAACCTCATTGCCTTTAATGTCTCCGCCACCTCCCACAATACATCCTACATTATTCTTAGTTGTTTTCCTTCATGTAGAATGAACCTACAAGGCAAGAAAGGGTTTATTTTAATTCCGATATTTTGGTCCCATTGACTTGCATTGGGATCGGGTATCGGTATCGGCGATATCCGATATTTTTTGAATATCGGCCGATCCTATCCGATACCGATACTTTCCGATATCGGAAGGTATCGCTCAACACTACTTATGACCATGTGATATTTCAGTTTTTCTTTTTTAATATATTTGCAAACATTTTTACATTTCTGTTTTTGTTCAGTCAAGATGGGGTGCAGAGTGTACATTAATGAGAAAAAAATGAACTTTTTTGAATTTACCAAATGGCTGCAATGAAACAAAGAGTGAAAAATTTAAAGGGATCTGAATTATTTTCCTACCCACTGTATATAGGTTCTGCTATCAGAAACTGATTCATCAGAGTGGACTACCATCATATTTCTTATATTTCTTATAAAACTGTTCAGTTTCTAATGCCAGGTTACATGTCATGAATGTTTAGCACTGCATTCTACATATGGTCACAGACTTTATATTGGCTTCCATATTAAAATCAGCTTTAAATATACAATACTGGTGAAAATGTCACTGTGGATGAACAACTTGTAGCATTCTGAGGTAGGTGCCCGTTCAAACAATATATACAGAGTTTTTTTAACACACTTTGGATTTTTTTTTCATCACTTAAATGAAAAACAACCTATACATGTTTGGTATCTATAAACATGTAATGACCCGGAGAATCCTAATGACATTTCAGTTTTAGCATTTGGTGAACATGGAAAAATAAACAGTAGTGGAATTGCAATTTTTTGCAATTTCACCGCACTTGGAATTGTTTTCCCATTTTCCAGTACATAACATGGTAAAATCAATGGTGTCGTTCAAAACTACAACTCATCCCGCAAAAAATCAAGCCCTCACATGGCCATATTGACAGAAAAATAAAAAAGTTATGGCTCTGGGAAGCATGGGAGCAAAAAACAGAAACACAAAAACGAAAATGGGCTGCAGCGTGAAGGGCTTAATAGGTTGGGTCATATTGACCTGAACAGTACAGGTGTATAGCCAATATGAACAGAACAGCAACGTTAAGCAAAATTATTACTTACCAAAGGTTCCTAACTTCTTTAAGAAAAAAAAATATTCTTTTTGAAATATTTTCTCTCTCACCTGTTTTCAATACTGGTCAACTAATATTTCATTTCTTTAGTACACATGTTCAATTAAGTATAATATCAATAATTGTAATATTTCCATTTTATCTATAGGAACTGCTATTGAAAAATATGGGTATTAGGTATTGAATTGATATTGCCCGGAAGCTATAAAAATATTGTATATAATTTTCATGCATGAGTAAAGCAGGGAGCAATTTGAGCTTTTCCAAGTAATTAGATATCCAGAGAATTAGCAGAAGTAAAAAATAAGTGTCATTTATCAGTGTCAAAGATGCAGGAACAAACACAGTGAATCCTATTTATCAAGGAAAACAGCAAGCAATTAGATATCTTTAAGTGTGACAAATAGGCAAAAGACATTACAGGAACCATAAATAGGGTCATATGCCCCTGTAACGGGGTCTACCAAGCTGGGGTACCTCTTTCAGTACCACCCCGTGTTTCAGGAGGTCCACTCTGTTTTGGCTGGAGTCTGAATGAAAGACGCTGGCTAGAATTCCTGGGTTAAGTGAGAGCATATAAAAGCTGACTGCTACCCCACGTATTTCCAGTCTAAAAGAACTGTCCATAGAGTCCATACAAGGTCCAAAGCCAGTTGACAGTTACATGGGCGCATATAAAAGATCACTGCATCTCCAAACATATCCATGGTTCAGAGATGGTCACTGGATCAGATCTGTGTCCTTCCAACCGGAGCCGAAAACCCCTAGATTGTTTCCTATAGAATCATAGATCAGTGTCCCTCGTGATGGTGCCATGATGAATTGGGTGCAGTCCGTTCTCTTGTCTGTTGGGGTGGTTTGCAGAATGTCTGGCTGGTAGCTCTGTGTTACTTCAGTCTCCTCCATGTTCACATTGGGGGGCGCTGCACTGTCGTGTTCCATGATGGCTGCTATAAAATCCGCTTTTGTTGTGTTGCTGGCGATTAACCCTCGGGCTTCCACCAGATCTTTTGATGTAGTCCTCTTTAACTTCTGGTAGTTGTCTTCCATTCATTTCCTCCTGTAGAAGGGGTATCAGATCCCGCTGTCTGCCACCAGTGTAACGGGGTCTACCAAGCTGGGGTACATCTTTCATTACCACCCCGTGTTTCAGGAGGTCCACTCTGTTTTGGCTGGAGTCTGAATGAAAGACGCTGGCTGGAATTCCTGGGTTACGTGAGAGCATATAAAAGCTGACTGCTACCCCACGTATTTCCAGTCTAAAAGAACTGTCCATAGAGTCCATACAAGGTCCAAAGCCAGTTGACAGCCCCCATAAAATAATGGCTAGTAGTGGGGATACTGAGACAGGTAGGAATAGTCTGGGATGGAGGTGAATTTGGGTAAAATGAAGTTGGCCACACAACTGGCGGAGCCAGGCAGTCTGGAGGAGGTAAGGAAACAATAAGGTAAGTTGAATACAGAGTTTAGTTTGAAATGGGATATATGGAAAGGTAAGGCCTCTTTCACACTTCCGTTTTTTGCAATCCGTCGTCGCAGGATGCATTTTTTTCCAATAGACTTTTATTGACGAGGGATTGCGACGGATGGCCACACGTCGCATCCGTCGTGCAACGGATGCGTCGTGTTTTGGTGGACCGTCGTGATGAAAAAACGTTCAAAGGAATGTTTTTGCGTCCGTTTAATCTGCCATTTCCGACTGCGCATGTGCGGCCGGAACTCCACCCCCTCCTCCCCGGACTTCATAATGGGCAGCGGATGCATCGGGAAACTGCATCCGCTGCCCACGTTGTGCACAATTTTGCACAACGTCCGTCGGTACGTCGGGCCGACGGAAATGTGAAAGAGGCCTAAGTAAGTAAGTAAGAGACAGCCAACTAAGTTATGTTGTAATGTTCTTGTAAGGCACAGTTACAGCACTATATGCATAAGTTGGCTGTAGTTATATGACATAGCAAGATAACAATGATCTGTGCATCAAGGTTTATTGTCTGTGGGAGATTTGATTCACATGAATAGAGCAAAATAGGGACCAACGCCCACCATTTTGCTGGATTCTTTTAAGTCCAGGGAAAGAGTTAAAAATTATACTAGATTATACTGACCCCCGTATACTGAGATCAAAAGGAGCAAGCGGTGGACTGGGCTGGAACCTACGGCAGCAGGACATATTAGGCGTGGGCTTACTACAGGTGAGTATAATCTTTTATCATGCTATATTTCCCCTCTGTTTAATATGTTTTTAAACCTGAAGAGAAATCAGAGCATAATAAATGTCTTTTTTGAGCATCTTTGATTTGAGCCTAAATTTATTCAAACTGAAACTTGCCATCATATTTTAGTCAATCTGGTTTAGAGGTTTGTACTCACTCAGCTGCTCTTGAGGTAGGTACAGGATGTGGTTTTCATGCAAAGTCCAGGCAAGTTTATTTAACTTCATAAACCGATCCGGGTGACAAAACAGAGTCTTTTCTGGCACCAAGTAAAAACAAACAGAAAACCAATAGACCATATGTTAGTTGCGGGTCATCCCGCTCAGGTCAGTGCCTTTAGCAACACACACTGGAGGTCTCCACACCTCCAGCCACAGAACCTGAATGTGGCTCTTATGGCCCACTCTTAAAACCCAGCCCTGGAATGGCCAAATAACTCTCTCAGCACTATAGGTGCTGGAGCATACTTCCCAGCTCACATCACCGCAGCTAATAGCCATGATGACACATATCTCCTCTCAAGGACTAGTCCGGCGGCCATCTTACACTGGCCTTGATGAATTTCAGGAGATTCACTCATCATTACATGTACTCTAGCTCATGGTCTTTGCAGCTATAGATCGATTACACTTGAAAACAGGCAGTAGACTAAGTTAGACAGAATGAAGACATCTTGCTGAGATGATTCCCAGTTCAGCAGACTTTAACAATCACTAACGGTCACATTGGATCAGTAATTGCTTAGTGGGAGCCATTAATAATTTAACATAACATAGTAACATAGTTAGCAAGGCCGAAAAAAGACATCTGTCCATCCAGCTCAGCCCACACTCCACCACAATAAATACCCAGATCTACGTCCCTCTACAGAACCCAACAATTGTATGATACAATATTGTTCTGCTCCAGGAAGACATCCAGGCCTCTCTTGAACCCCTCGACTGAGTTCGCCATCACCACCTCCTCAGGCAAGCAATTCCAGATTCTCACTGCCCTAACAGTAAAGAATCCTCTTCTATGTTGGTGGAAAAACCTTCTCTCCTCCAGACGCAAAGAATGCCCCCTTGTGCCCGTCACCTTCCTTGGTATAAACAGATCCTCAGCGAGATATTTGTATTGTCCCCTTATATACTTATACATGGTTATTAGATCGCCCCTCATTCGTCTTTTTTCTAGACTAAATAATCCTAATTTCGCTAATCTATCTGGGTATTGTAGTTCTCCCATCCCCTTTATTAATTTTGTTGCCCTCCTTTGTACTCTCTCTAGTTCCATTATATCCTTCCTGAGCACCGGTGCCCAAAACTGGACACAGTACTCCATGTGCGGTCTAACTAGGGATTTGTACAGAGGCAGTATAATGCTCTCATCATGTGTATCCAGACCTCTTTTAATGCACCCCATGATCCTGTTTGCCTTGGCAGCTGCTGCCTGGCACTGGCTGCTCCAGGTAAGTTTATCATTAACTAGGATCCCCAAGTCCTTCTCCCTGTCAGATTTACCCAGTGGTTTCCCGTTCAGTGTGTAATGGTGATATTTATTCCCTCTTCCCATGTGTATAACCTTACATTTATCATTGTTAAACCTCATCTGCCACCTTTCAGCCCAAGTTTCCAACTTATCCAGATCCATCTGTAGCAGAATACTATCTTCTCTTGTATTAACTGCTTTACATAGTTTTGTATCATCTGCAAATATCGATATTTTACTGTGTAAACCTTCTACCAGATCATTAATGAATATGTTGAAGAGAACAGGTCCCAATACTGACCCCTGCGGTACCCCACTGGTCACAGCGACCCAGTTAGAGACTATACCATTTATAACCACTCTCTGCTTTCTATCACTAAGCCAGTTACTAACCCATTTACACACATTTTCCCCCAATGACTCACCGTGGTCCAGCCTATAGCTTACCTCTTCATAAAAACTGATTAGATTGGTTTGACAGGAGCGATTTCTCATAAACCCATGCTGATATGGAGTTAAACAGTTATTCTCAGTGAGATAATCCAGAATAACATCCCTCAGAAACCCTTCAAATATTTTACCAACAATAGAGGTTAGACTTACTGGCCTATAATTTCCAGGTTCACTTTTAGAGCCCTTTTTGAATATTGGCACCACATTTGCTATGCGCCAATCCTGCGGAACAGACCCTGTCGCTATAGAGTCACCAAAAATAAGAAATAATGGTTTATCTATTACATTACTTAGTTCTCTTAGTACTCGTGGGTGTATGCCATCCGGACCCGGAGATTTATCTATTTTAATCTTATTTAGCCGGTTTCGCACCTCTTCTTGGGTTAGATTGGTGACCCTTAATATAGGGTTTTCATTGTTTCTTGGGATTTCACCTAGCATTTCATTTTCCACCGTGAATACCGTGGAGAAGAAGGTGTTTAATATGTTAGCTTTTTCCTCGTCATCTACAACCATTCTTTCCTCACTATTTTTTAAGGGGCCTACATTTTCAGTTTTTATTCTTTTACTATTGATATAGTTGAAGAACAGTTTGGGATTAGTTTTACTCTCCTTAGCAATGTGCTTCTCTGTTTCCTTTTTGGCAGCTTTAATTAGTTTTTTAGATAAAGTATTTTTCTCCCTATAGTTTTTTAGAGCTTCAATGGTGCCATCCTGCTTTAGTAGTGCAAATGCTTTCTTTTTACTGTTAATTGCCTGTCTTACTTCTTTGTTTAGCCACATTGGGTTTTTCCTATTTCTAGTCCTTTTATTCCCACAAGGTATAAACCGCTTACACTGCCTATTTAGGATGTTCTTAAACATTTCCCATTTATTATCTGTATTCTCATTTCTGAGGATATTGTCCCAGTCTACCAGATTAAGGGCATCTCTAAGCTGTTCAAACTTTGCCTTCCTAAAGTTCAATGTTTTTGTGACTCCCTGACAAGTCCCCCTAGTGAAAGACAGGTGAAACTGCACAATATTGTGGTCGCTATTTCCTAAATGCCCAACCACCTGCAGATTTGTTATTCTGTCAGGTCTATTAGATAGTATTAGGTCTAAAAGTGCTGCTCCTCTGGTTGGATTCTGCACCAATTGTGAAAGATAATTTTTCTTGGTTATTAGCAGAAACCTGTTGCCTTTATGGGTTTCACAGGTTTCTGTTTCCCAGTTAATATCCGGGTAGTTAAAGTCCCCCATAACCAGGACCTCATTATGGGTTGCAGCTTCATCTATCTGCTTTAGAAGTAGACTTTCCATGGTTTCTGTTATATTTGGGGGTTTGTAACAGACCCCAATGAGAATTTTGTTACCATTTTTCCCTCCATGAATTTCAACCCATATGGACTCGACATCCTCATTCCCTTCGCTGATATCCTCCCTTAAAGTGGACTTTAGACAAGACTTTACATAGAGACAAACCCCTCCTCCTCTCCGATTTTTACGATCCTTTCTAAACAGACTGTAACCCTGTAAGTTAACTGCCCAGTCATAGCTTTCATCTAACCATGTCTCGGTTATTCCCACTATGTCAAAGTTACCTGTAGATATTTCTGCTTCTAGTTCTTCCATCTTGTTTGTCAGGCTTCTGGCGTTTGCGAGCATGCAGTTTAGAGGATTTTGTTTTGTTCCAATCTCCTCACTGTGGATTGTTTTAGAAATGTTCTAATTTGAGGGCTAGCTTCGCGTTGTAGAGTGGATGGTGCTGACGCCATCTTGTGAGGTTCTACAATTGTTTGAGTTCACTTTCCTGTGCTGTATGGTGTTGTTAGTTCCTTGGAAATGCAGGCATGTTTCATTTATTTGCTTAATTTTTTTTACTCCTTCCAAGAATAACAAAGACCAATTCATTGAAGCTACAAAATATAACCCATAGGACCTTTCACCAAATGTTTCATGTTGAATTGGACACACTATTGAATAGTGGCCACAGCATGGAATAAAATGTTTGCTTTTTTAATTTTGCTTCTTCATTGCGGAGCTATTAACAATAGGGATGAGCGGACCCATGGTTGTTCAGGTTCGTCAGTTTCGGCTGAACTGTATTTCAAAGTTCTGTTTGGCAAGTTTTTTCGCACAGTATTTCCACAGATACAGTTGCCGAGCTGTCCTGGCGTAACCCATGCACATTGATTGAGTTATGCTGACAGAGCGACAGTCAGAAAGTGGTCATGCCAAGAGAGTGTGCTTCAGCTGCGGTAGCATGTAGCCCTTTATTCATGACTGTCCTAAGAGTTCTAAACTTCTAAACCCGTCCCTTGGGGTCAGCTGCTACTGCCGGATGACGCCCTGGAGCGGTACCTGGCAACTATCTGCCACACAAGCCTGACCTCAACATAAGAGGCTTCAGTGAACACCAAAGTAGCTGCCTATTCATGCCCCTCCAGAGTGAGTCCGGTCTGTGGCAGAGTTGTTTTATGAACCACGGGCGTCACCTGCGTGCAAAACACACAGTGGTACAGTATAATTATATTTTATAGGCATGGCCACAACTTGTACAAACACGGAAGTAGAGTAAAATTCGTTTTACGCCCAGCCACAACTTATACAGGCACAGCAGAATATAATTATTTTTTAGACCCAGCCACAATTTGCACAGACCTAGCAGTAGTGTACAATTTACTCCCACAGACAGGTGTGCAGAGTGCACACAAAGGCTTTTCTGGCACAGAACTCCCACAGACAGTGATGCAGAGTACACACTGAGTCTTAAAGGCACAATACTTTCACAGGCAGGGATGCAGAATACACACAAAGGCTTTTTAGCACAGTGCTCCTACAGGCAGGGGTGCAGAGAACACACAGAGGTTTTTTGGCAAAGCACTCCCACATGCTAGGGGTGCAGAGTACACACAGAGACTTAAATGCATAATATATCCACAGACTGGTGTGAACAAAGAGGCTTTTCGGCACAGAAGTCCCATTGAGATGCATGTAAAGTAGACACACAGAGGATTTTTGCTGCGTGCGCGCACTCCAGCTGTATCTTGTCCCTACACTAATCAGAACAGAATGGTGTTGGCATCCGAGATCCAGCATTTACACAGGCGGAGTTATGTGGTGCACCGGCCAATCACAGCCATGTCAGTACTTGGCATGGCTTTAATGGCTACGGAAGTGCCCAGAGCCTAAAATCTTGTTGATTGACTGCGCTGCAGCCTTTCAACAATCGTTGTTTGGCATCTGAACCCAAACAATAAGCCAGTCAATGGGTAAACAATCCATGTTTGGGCTTCAGTAATAGATGCTACGTGTCCGGTACGAACTCCCAAACTTTACAGTTCTAGTTTGCCCATTCCTAATTAGCAATCAAAATATTTGAAACCCCATGAGCTTCTGAGTGGGCCCCCAATCAGGTAACCTTGATTACAACTGGGTGGTGCACCTTAATAGTGGAGGAGAACCTCAGCAGTTGAATGCGCAGTTGCTGAAAATAATCTCTGTACAAAGAGCAACATTGATATTACCGCCATATGGTCAGTGGTAAATACCACATATATCAGATCAAAGTAAAGTTACAGATAGTGACTTACCGCTGACGTTTTTTTCTGATGGAGTTGTTCACTTTTCCAGTCTTTTCCATCTGGCCCCAGACCGACATAACTTCTTCCACCCAGGACTCGTCTGCAGAGAATACAACAAAGACACGTTTCACTTCTCATATTTTCAGCATGTCACCATCTATTCCCAACCTGCACAAACTCATCATCCTACTAGTACTCCAATGCTGCTGCCATGTGTCTCTATTACTGCACCTGCTGCGTGCTTCTCTGTGCCCTCTAAATTCTAAAGCACCCCTCTAGAATATAGTAATGCCAGGTGCAAGTGCCCTAGAAAACAGTGCCCATATTTTGCTCCCTAGAAAGTAATAGTGCCCTTTGTGCCCCTTTGATAGTCACAGTAACCTGAGTTCCCCTACAATAAGTGTCCACCCATTGAATAATGTCCCGAGTCTCCCCAATGTACAGCTTCCCTATACACAGCATGATGCTCTCTTATACATAACATGATATCTCCTCACTGTAATGTACCCCCACACAGTATACTGACCGCTCAGTAGCCCCCAAACTGTTGATATCCCCAACACTGTGTGATGGCCACTTCACTGTTATCCCCACAATGTATGATGGCCCCCTAGATAGCCTCCATATAGTATAATGTGACAAATAGTCCCCAATATAGTATAATACATTCCCCAAATGCCTATATAGTATAATGCACTCCCTATAGGCCTGTATAGTATAATGCACCCCCTTTAGGCAGTCTGTATAGTATATTGCACCCCCATTAGGCAGCCAGTACAATATAATGCACCCCCATTAGGCGGCCTGTATAGTATAATGCACCCCCATTAAGCAGCCTGTATAGTATAATGCACCCCCATTAGGCAGCCAGTACAATATCATGCATCCCCATTAGGCAGCCTGTATAGTATAATGCACCGAATAAAAAAAAACAATATTCACCTTTCTTCCTCCTTGTTCCTGAGGTTCTATGAGTGCCCGCTCATATCCTGACAGCAGGTGCCGGGTACTGACATCATTGCTACCCCCTGTCAGTGTCGGCGTCGGTGACATCAGACGCTGACAGGGGAGATGATGGGAAAAGTAGTGCAACGCTCACTCTCTCATCAAGCTGACTCTTCCATGACAAGCGGGAGGCCTACTGCTGGCACAGGGCCCCCCACCCCCTCCTCAGGGGCCGCAAAGCGGCTGGGCTGCAGAGCAGGGAGTTTGTGTCTCCCTGCTTTGCCACAGAATGTAACTGTATCGGCACACTGTGCAACGCCAATACAGTTACATAGCGTAGCTCCAGGTGGGCTACCTCAGAATGCTATGCTACTGGGTGAGGGATATTGTTGTGTTTTTATTTTTATTTTCTTACAGGAGATGAGGGATTCAGTGGAATAGGTGTTAGGTGAGTATAACTGTGCTATTTTTAAATAAAAAATAAACGTGTGTTTTGCTTTATTTCTAATAAAGGACTTTATTCTGGCTTTATTATTGTTTACTTACCATATAACTGTAGGATTAGTAATAGATAGGCATCTTATAGACACCTTTCCATTACTAAGCTGTGGGCTTGATGTCACAATACAAAGGTCACATCAACCCCACAAATATGAACCCCACTTGCCCCCTATCCAGGGCAAGTGGGAAGAGCCGGGCAAAGCGCCAGAATTGGCACATGTAATAGATGTGCCTTTGCTGCAAGCTGCTATTTTTAGGTGGGGGGGGCAATATCCATGGCTCTTTACCAGCCTGAGAATACCAGTCCCCAGCTGCCTGCTTTAGCACGGCTGGTTGTCAAGAATAGGGGGGACCTCATGCCATTTTTTAAAATTATTTATTTAAATAATTAAAATTTACGGCGTGGGGACCCCTCTAGTCTTCATAACCAGCCTTGCTGAAGCAAACAGCTGAGGGTTGCAGCTCCCAGCTGTGAGTTTTGCCTGGCTGGTTATCAAAAATACAGGGAAACCCAAGTTGTTGTTTTTTAAAATTATTTATTTACAGCGCAGGAGCCAGCTGATGAATACTCCCTTCATCCTCTCCTGCTCTCATTGCTATTAGTGGCAGCAGGAGTCAGCTGATGGGAGTCGTAGACCTATCAGCCCATACCAATGACCAGAGGTAAACTTTATATCTCTGATCACAGCTGCGCGCTCACGCTTTCTTTTGACAGCGTGGAAACTGAGGCTCTCTGAACGCCAGGAATGAACTCACAGCCGATCAGAAGCGGTGTTTGCCACGCTGTCATGCACATTACGGCATGGCAAACACTGGATGCTTGGGTCCCCATTCAAGTGAATGGGGCCGGGTTCAGGTACTGTTCTGGTGACCAAACCTGAACTTTTTGCAACTCCGGCTGAACCAGCAAGACTCGAACATCCAGGTGTCCACCCATCTCTATTTATTAACAGTGGGGGGGGGGGGTTACATATTGGTCATAGAAAACTGAGCAAAATGTAAAACTATATTAAATGGATAAACTAAAGGTAGCAAAATGTGGCAAAAAAACAAAAATATTTAGCATGAGGTAAATACACAAGCATTTTTTGTAAATAATTCCTTGCTTAATTTTTGGTTTATGTGCTGTATTTGAGGCCAAGTGTAACTTTTATTTGTAGATATCACATAAAATGCCTATTCAGACCTTATATGAAGAAGAAATCTCAACAAAGAAATTTAATGGGTGGCTTATAGACTGTGTAATTAATTATGCAGTGACATTTAATATAAGTACTGACATTTAAGAGTATGAATAAGGGAACCAAGTGGAATTGTGCCAGAAGAACGAGTCTCTGTTGATGAAAGCTTACAGTCGACCAATGTAATTAAACTGGACTAATCAGCTTCAAACCTTCCACGTATCTCATAAGTAAAGCCTAAAAATTTCCCTTCAACGTACTGTCACCAAAAAGACTAGCGAACAATTGTAAGACAAGGACACTAGGAAGCTAAACCAAAAGAATCACATATAGACATATTAGTACGAGTAATATAACACATTTACTATTACAGATTGTACTGTATATAATGAGTTTTATTTAAATCTTATGTGAAATGATTGGACTGGTCATATGATGGACACATAAGTGCAGGACTGATTGCAGTTTATGATATTGTGCTATAGCAAGCCATGTGTTACATCTCTACCTGGACCTGCTTCAGTGAAATCTGTTCTATCGCCAGGTGCTGACATATTCATTCTGTGGATGATAATGGTAATGGATGAGACATCATGGTTAATCACTCTAGGGGGAGCAGGTGATGTCCAGCCAGGCATATTGGTGTGGATAGTTCTTGTGGTCCCACAGACAGATTGGGCGCGTGTTCTGTCTAGCAACTCAGAAGGTACAATCGGTTCCCTGCTATGTAAAAGGGATGGAACCACACCCTACTTAAACTCTTAGGCCGGAGTTACACTAGAGAGGAATACGGACGAGTGCTATGCGAGAATAAATCACATAGCACTCGGACCAATGTTAATCTATGGGGCAGCTCCTATCATCCATTTTTTTCTCGGCCGTATTATACATGCGAGCCAATACAAGTCTGTTGGTGGGAGAAAAAAACAGAGAACACACGGACCATCAGTGTGACTTACAAGAAATATGCACCGGTGTCCTTTAGAAAAGCCATCAATTCAGGGTGCTGTAACGTAAAATCACACTGACAGGTTAAAATAGAATAGATAAAATAAATGTACACACAAAGTATAGGTATATGTACATATACAGTACAAACCAAAAGTTTGGACACACTTTCTCATTTAAAGATTTTTCTGTATTTTTATGACTATGAAAATTGTACATTCACACTGAAGGCATCAAAACTATGAATTAACACATGTGGAATAATAAACTTAACAAAAAAGTGTGAAACAACTGAAATTATGTCTTATATTCTAGGTTCTTCAAAGTAGCCACCTTTTGCTTTGATGACTGCTTTGCACACTCTTGGCATTCTCTTGATGAGATTCAAGAGGTAGTCACCGGGAATGGTCTTCCAACAATCTTGAAGGGTTCCCAGAGATGCTTAGCACTTGTTGGCCCTTTTGCCTTCACTCTGTGGTCCAGCTCACCCCAAACCATCTCGATTGGGTTCAGGTCTGGTGACTGTGGAGGCCAGGTCATCTGGCGTAGCACCCCATCACTCTCATTCTTGGTCAAATAGCCCTTACACAGCCTGGAGGTGTGTTTGGGGTCATTGTCCTGTTGAAAAATAAATGATGGTCCAACTAAACGCAAACCGGATGGAATAGCATGCCGCTGTAAGATGCTGTGGTAGCCATGCTGGTTCAGTATGCCTTCAATTTTGAATAAATCCCCAATAGTGTCACCAGCAAAGCACCCCCACACCATCACACCTTCTCCTCCATGCTTTGCGGTGGGAACCAGGCATGTAGAGTCCATCCGTTCACCTTTGCTGCGTTGCACAAAGACACGGTGCTGGGAACCAAAGATCTCACATTTGGACTCATCAGACCAAAGCACAGATTTCCACTGGTCTAATGTCCATTCCTTGTGTTATTTAGCTCAAACAAGTCTCTTCTGCTTGTTGCTTGACCATAGCAGTGGTTTCCTAGCAGGTATTTTACCATGAAGGCCTGCTGCACAAAGTCTCCTCTTAACAGTTGTTGTAGAGATGTGTCTGCTGCTAGAACTCTGTGTGGCATTGACCTGGTCTCTAAACTGAGTTGCTGTTAACCTGCAATTTCTAAGGCTGGTGACTCAGATAAACTTATCCTCAGAAGCATAGGTGACTCTTGGTCTTCCTTTCCCGGGGCGGTCCTCATGTGAGCCAGTGTCTTTGTAGTGCTTGATGAATTTTGCCACTGCATTTGGGGACACTTTCAAAGTTTTCCAATTTTTTGGACTAACTAACCTTCATTTCTTAAAGTAATGATGGCCACTCGTTTTTCTTTACTTAGCTGCTTTTTTCTTGCCATAATACAAATTCTAACAGTCTATTCAGTAGGACTATCAGCTGTGTATCCACCAGACTTCTGCTCAACACAACTGATGGTCCCAACCCCATTTATAAGGCAAGAAATCTCACTTATTAAACCTGACAGGGCACATCTGTAAAGTGAAAACCATTTCAGGTGACTACCTCTTGAAGCTCATCAAGAGAATGCCAAGAGTGTGCAAAGCAGTTATCAAAGCAAAAGGTGGCTACTTTGAAGAACCTAGAATATAAGACATAATTTCAGTTGTTTCACACTTTTTTGTTAAGCATATAATTCCACGTGTTAATTCATAGTTTTGATGCTTTCAGTGTGAATGTACAATTTTCATAGTCATGAAAATACAGAAAAATCTGTAAACGAGAAGGTGTGTCCAAACTTTTGGTCTGTACTGTATATATACTGTATATATGTATATATATATATGTCTTTGACACACACACATATATATATATATATATATATATTTAGATTTAGATTTCATAGAGAGTTACGTAGCAGAATAGCCGATAATTCAATTGTCGGCTTTTGTATTATCATTGCAGAAGCCGACAGGATGTGACACATGGTTTACGTACATACAGTTAACCATTGCATGTAAGTTACATTTATATATGTCCCTGATTAATAATGTTAGTACTATGTGTGTGTTAAATTTTGGAGATGTAGGTGTTAAATTAACAAATTTATTTAGGGAAAAAAATTGTGTGGGCTCCCGTGCAATTTTGTTCGACAGAGATTGAAAGCCAGTGACTAAGGGCAGATATTAATAGACTAGAAAGAGACTATTGTTATTGCCCCCCCTCCCGCTAAAAACATCTGCCCCAGCCACCCCAGAAAAGACGCATCTGTAAGATGCGCCAATTCTGACACTAAGCCTCTCTCTTCCCATTGCCCTGTAGTGGTGGCATATGGGGTAATAAGGAGTTAATGTCACCTTGCTATTGTAAGATGACATTAAGCCCAGTTAATAATGGAGAGGTGTCAATAAGACACCTATCCATTATTAATCCAATAGTATGAAAGAGTTAAAAAATACACACATTAAGAATAAAGTCTTTTAATGAAATCATTAAATACACAGGTTTTCCATCTTTATTACGTTCCCAATCCAAGCAAAGCCCTCGTTCTCCTGTAAAAAACTCCAAAATAAAAAAGCAACTTTTTCCCACGCTGCCGTGTTCACCTCAGGTCAGGCGGGCCGCTGCGCAGCCTCAGTGACTACTGCTGATATCACTGAGCATGTGGAGACTTACAGCCTGACCTGAGGTGAACTCGGCAGCGTGGGAAAAAGGTCTGAAACTTTCCCATGCTACAGAGTTCATGTCTGGTCAGGCAGAAAGGCTGCGCAGGCAGCTTTTCATTCATTACACAGTGGTTTACAGCTGGGACGTTAGCATTACCACCGGTGCCGGGTGTAAACTATTTAACCCCTTGGGATGGATTGCAGCGTGGGACTTGACTGTACGGCCGAAAGGTGTGGGATATTGTTGTTTTTTTACTTTGGATTTTTTACAGGAGAACAAGGGCTTCGCTTGGATTGGGAGTGTAATAAAGATGGAAAACCTGTGTGTTTAATTATTTAATTAAAAAACTTTATTCTTAATGTGTGTTTTTTTTTAACCCTCTCATACTTTTGGATTAATAATGGAAAGGTGTCTTATTGACACTTCTATATTATTAACTGGGCTTAATGTTTACCTTACAATAGCAAGGTGACATCAACCCCTTATTACCGCATATGCTACCACTACTCGGCAGTGAGATGAGAGAGGCTAAGTGCCAGAATTGGCGCATCTTATAGATGTGCCTTTTCTGGGGTGGCTGGGTGCTGGTATTTTTAGCCAGGGGGGTCAATATCCATGGCCTCTTCCTAGTCTATGAATATCAGCCTGCAGCTGTCTGCGTAGCCTTTCCAGTTATAAATTATAGGGGGACCCCATGTCATTTTTGAGGGGGGTCCCCCTATTAGGATAGCCAGTAAAGGCTAAATATACAGCTGCGGGCTGAAATTCATAGTCTGGGAAGATCCATGAGTATTAACCCCTTCCGAGGCTATAAATATCGGCCCCGGTCATCGGCTTTCCCTCTCTGGTGAAGAAAATTGCACAGAAGACCAATTTTTTTTGCTTGTAGGATGGAACTTGTGGGCCAATAAATAGGCTTCCACATTACTTATTCATGATTTTCTGGGCCAGGATCCATTATATGTCGATTTTGCAAGCCGGCGAGAAAATATTGCCATATGGATGTCACATGGATGTCACACGCATGCTTAGATGAGAGAAAATCGCATCCTTGCATTGCACACGGATGACATACGGATCACTGTTCAGGGAACATTGATGCGATTCTCATCCGTGAAAAAGTGACCTCTTTTTTATACTTTATGTGTGACTCCTGCCTAAGTTTACTGCTGGGAGTTGTCAGTGATTGTGCTTGGTTTACTCCCTGTACTCTGGTGCTGTTTTTCTATTTTACTCATCTTGCCTGCTCTTCATCCACCTTGTGACAATGTCTGACTTTGCTGTTACTGACTTCAGATATCTCTCCCAGGCTGTTTCTATGATTGCGGTATTGCCTTTTGATTCTGTCTCTGATTCTGTCCTTTACTGATCTGGCTAGTGTGACAATCCTTGCCTTAGGCTCACTCCTTCCGCCAGAAGCTACTCTGTGAATGCAACCAAGTGGGCGTCATTGTAAGTCCAGATCCCAGTTTAGGCATTATGCAATAAAGTCTGGGATTCTTCTGGGATCTACAAGGTAGAGTGGCTTGCACCAAATCTGTAGCCTTTTTGATCTGATGACCTCGTACAGACTTTACGCAATGAACCTGTGTGATTCATCAAAAGAAAATGAACAGAACAGTAACCATGAGTGACAGCAAGCAGAGATTTTGAAAACCATGAAGAATAGGTACAGAAAGTATATTGGAAATGTGTGTACGTTTTTGTAGCTGAATATGTAACATTTTTTTATTGCAGTTAATGTTAGACACATACTGTATATTGCTAAAACAGTTATACAAATCTGAACAAACACTCAGAAAAAGTTTGATGAAGTCACATCAGAGATAACACTAAGTGTGGGGCACTCCTTCAACAATAATAATAATCTCCAACTCAGTTGTGAACATTAGCTAATTTCCACAACAGCATGTAGACATTGATAAGCCACATACTGCACCCATCACAGCAGCATGGCTTTGTGGAAGAAGAGTACTGTCCGCCTGCAGTCCAGGCCTTTCATCAATAGAAATATTTGGTGCATTATGAAATGAAGAAGACCCAGGACTGCTGAGCAGCTAGAATCCTACATCAGACAAGAAAGGTGAAACATTCCTCTCCCAAAAGTCCAGCAATTGGTCTTCTAACTTCCATTGACATTTTCAGACTGTTGTAAAAAGAAGAGGGGATATTAGATGTTTCACTGCCATTCATTTCTAAATTAGTTAATTTATTCAAATAAAACAGAAAAATGTCTGTCTTTCATCTTCTGATCTGTATTCTATGTTCTGTTGTGAATACAATCACAGTTTTATGTGCTGCAGATCTACCAGTTTTCTGAATGCTGAGCTCTGTATAACGCCACACACATCACTGATTGGCGGCTTTCTGTTCAAAGGCGGAAAATTGCCAATCAGGGGTGGAGGCGGGGCGATTCAAACCTCATGACTATGGAGTGATAAAATACTGCCAATAAAACTGTGATTTTATAAAAACTAAAGCAAGAAGCCCAGTAAGTCCCCTTTCACACATCAGTTTTTTGCCGTCAGTCACAATCCATTGGCTTGATGGATCGATGAATTCGTCGCAGATTGTGAAAAACTGTTGCGACTGTTTTTTGGACAGATCCGACCAGCGAATCTGGCTAATTGGATAGGAGCATGCTTAGTTAATAAAACTAAATCTGTGGCCGGACTCCGTCATTTGACAGATCCGGCGCCATAGGCTTCCATTCTAAAACGACGGATGGCGATGGATCCGTCGCTGTCCATTTTTTCGTCGTACACACAAAAAGGTTAATTTGTCTGTTGTCTCCGGCCACCAGATGAACAATTTTCGACGAATCCAGCGAACGACATATGAAACGTGAGACCATCCATCGCAATCTGTCGCTAATACAAGTCTATGAGAAAAAAATGGATCCGGCAGCATCAGTCGCCATATCCGTTTTTTTCTAAATTCGATGGATGGCGACTGATGGCAAAAAACTGATGTGTGAAAGGGGCCTAAGTGAAACATTGGAATCACGGTCTCTGTCTCTACATTATGCTGCACTATATTTGGTGGCAAAAACCTGGTGACATAATGAGCCCCCATAGTTCTACGGCTATGTCACTATCAGATACCTAGCCTAGACATCTATTCTATTCGGAAACATTCTGCAACATGTTAGGCTACTTTCACACATCAGGTGTTGTGCACCAGGCACAATCCGGCGAATGTTGGAAATACCGGATCCGGTGCAGATTGCGAAAAACAGTTTTTTTGACGGATCCGGCTAGCATATCTAGATTTTTGGATAAAGAAAAAAATTTGGAGCATGCTCAGTTTTAAAAAACAGAATCCGGCACCGGAATCTGTCATTTTCTGGATCCGGCACCTTCTGGTTCCCATAGGCTTCCATTCTAGCAAACAGCTGGAAGCGCCGAATCCGGCGCTTGAGGCTTTTTCGCCAGAGACAAAAAACATTGCTATGAACGTTTCTTTCAGAAACCGGAAACGGCAGATTTGCCGGATCCGGCGAAAACCGGACAAAACACAATGTCATCCGGCACTAATACAAGCCTATGGAAAAATACAGATCAGGTGGCAACATTCGCCCGATCCGTTTTTTTGAAATTTAGCCGGATTGAGCCTGACAGCGAAAACCTGATGTGTGAAAGTAGCCTGAGACTTTTGAAAAAAGCAACAAACCTCACATTATCATGTCTCTCACGCTAGACATTTCAACTGGGAATAAGCTGCAGTTAGATCCACAACACTTCGCAAAGATTTTGCTGAAATGCAAAAGAAAATCCGCTGTGAAAATCTGCAGCAGAAATTGACATACTGTGGATGTCAAAACTTATTCATACTGATACTCTTATTACATAGCAGATTTTCCATCGGCCTTGAAGTCCTGGAAACTCATCAGCACTTACACTTTCTGTAACTAGGCAATGGCCAATATTCTGTTGTTATATTGCTAGCTGTTATATTGTGCAGAATTTCATCATACTTTAATACAAAATGTCATGACATTGGCGAAATGGGAATTAAACATGGTCATCTGCATCATTTCCCTTGTCACATTGTCCCCTAGAACTGCTGTTATTATATTTATATTTTTCATTATATTTTATTATTTATGTCGCTCTAACTATTCTGTAGTGCTACCCAGAGAATGTGATACTTCATGTAGGTGCTGACTACTCGGTAAATTTACAACCTAATTTATCCATGTTAGATACACGCTCTTCACAAGATGCAAACCACACAATACCAGCTGCGGACGACAACCAGAAAATAACATAGGAAATCACGCACTAAAGGCTTGTAGAGGATTAAAAAAACAATGCTGGTTTCTAATAATGATATCACTTCACTTGTCTACTGGCTTAACAGAAATTGATAAGCAGTGTGGATGTTACATTTTTACCATGTTAATTCATTCCGCAGATGTTCACCACAAATCTAGTTTGTTGCTTAGGTTAAAATCAGCAGCAAAGTCCACTTGTAATGCCTGTTCATGGTGCCACAGAATTGCAACAAAATCGCCTAATTTTTTTCCATAACATGGATAAACTCATTATGATGGAGTAATTATACATTGAAATCAGCAACAATGTGCACGTAGATGAGTCCTGCATTTGCCACTAGGCTCTGGCGGTGTAGTGTCCAGGGTGGCGGCAGTGAGGGATGGCAGTAGGTATGGGGGGGAAAACATTTTTTTTCATCCTCCCTATCCCACAGGGGGTAAAATGTGAGGAAAAGGACAATGTTGAGGTGAGGCAGTTCCAAGATAGTGACAGTGTGAAGGGTAACTATGAAGTAAGGGCAGAGTGGAGGCCATAGTTCATAAGGGGTACAGATTGGAGGTTATAATTCAGAAGGGCGGATAGTGTGGAGGTTGTAGCACATAAAGACAGTCAATGTGGAGGCAGTATTTTATATGCGATAACAGTGTGACATGTATAAGTCATAAAGGAAGACAGTGTGATGGGTATAGTTCATACGAAGGAATGTTGCGGAGTCAATATATCATGAGAGGGATAATGCGTGGGTCATATTTTGTGCAGGGACCTCAGTGAGGGGAAATTACTTATTCATTGGGCACAGTATGACAGATATTTTCATTGAGGAGGCATTATGATGGCACTGCTGTTTTTACAAGAACCATGCAGGGATATGCTGCAGAACGCAGGTGAAAAGGGAAGACTGCAGAGATGAGATGTGGGTGTGAAAAGTCATCATTGCATCTGGACCAGATGGGGACAAAAGGATGAGAATAACTAGAGTAAGAAAAGACATCACCTATAAGATACATGGAAGTAAATGTTTATTTGTGACACTGTGTCTAATCAGTACTGTGGTTACTTGACGGACCACAGTCTGATGATGGCTGGTAAGAACACCTCCAAGAATCTACTTTTCATTGTTAAGAACTTATTGGGAAATGTATGTGTCCTGGGCTGACCTGACATTGCAATTGATCTCTGTACTACGCTTGGTGAAGTAGTCATGAACTGATGATGGCTATGCTGCTGTGTTCAAGTACTAATGATAGTTCTGGTGATATAGACCAGCAGAAAATCAACACTGCAGACAATTTATTTAGGGGTCCTGTGCCTTACACCAATGTGAGAAATCATGGAAACAAGGAAGGAAAGGATGGGTGTCCAAACAGCACTAGGACCCATACAAAATATGAGACTTATCAAGTAAATAGAAAAATGATGACCTTTATTAGTATACAAACCACATATGTATCACATGATATCTACTATATAATTGTCTAAGGGTCACTTCCGTCTTTCTGCCTGTCTGTCCTTCTGTCTGTCATGGATATTCATTGGTCGCGGCTTCTGTCTGTCATGGAATCCAAGTCGCTGATTGGTCTCGTCAGCTGCCTGTCATGGCTGCGGCGACCAATCAGCGAAGGCCACAGTCCGATTAGTCCCTCCCCTGCAGTCAGCGCCTGGCGCCTGCTCCATGCTCCCCACAGTCACCGCTCACACAGGGTTAATGCCAGCGGTATGCCGCGGGTAACTCCCTCCATTACCTCCGCTATTAACCCTGTGTGACCAAGTTTTTACTATTGATGCTGCCTATGTAGCATCAATAGTAAAAAGATCTAATGTTAAAAATAATTTTAAAAAAATAATCATTATATACTCACCTTTCACGTTGCTCCGGTGACCGCTCCGTGCAAGCGGCAGGTTCCGGTGCCAACGATGGTATGGGAGAAGGACCTGCCATGACGTCACGATCATGTGACCGCGATGTTATCACAGGCCCTGCGCGAGAAGGACCTGCCATGACGTCACGATCATGTGACCGCGATGTTATCACAGGCCCTGCGCAAGAAGGACCTACCATGACGTCATGGTCATGTGACCGAACTACAAGGGGCCCTCGGAAGGTGAGTATATGTTTATTTTTTATTTTTTAACCTGTGACATACGTGGCTGGGCAATATACTACATGACTGGCCAATATACTATGTGGCTGGGCAATATACTGCGTGGCTCTGTGCTGTATATTACATGGCTCTGTGCGGTATACTACGTCGCTGTGCAATATACTACATGGCTCTGTGCGGTATACTACATTACTGGGCAATATACTACTTCACTGGGCAATATACTATGTGACTGGGCAATATACTACGTGACTGGGCAATATACTACATGACTGGGCAATATACTATGTGACTGGGCAATATACTACGTGACTGGGCAATATACCACGTGACTGGGCAGTATACTACGTGACTGGGCAATATACTACGTGACTGACCAATATACTACGTGGCTGGGCAATATACTACGTGGCTGGGCAATATACTACGTGGCTGGGCAATATACTACGTGGGCTGTGCAATATACTACGAGGCTGGGCAATATACTATGTGGCTGAGCAATATAGTACGTCACTGGGCAATATAGTACGTGACTGGGCAATATACTACGTGACTGGGCAATATACTGCGTGACTGACCAATATACTACGTGGGCTGTACAATATACAACATGGCTGGGCAATATACTACGTGGCTTGGCAATATACTATGTGGGCTGTGCAATATACTACGTGGCTGGGCAATATATTACGTGGCTGGGCAATATACTATGTGGCTGGGCAATATACTACGTGACAGGACAATATAATACGTAGCTGGGCAATATACTACGTGGCTGAGCAATATACTACGTGTGCTGCGCAATATACTACGAGGCTGGGCAATATACTATGTGGCTGGGCAATATAGTACGTGACTGGGCAATATAGTACGTGGCTGGGTAATATACTACGTGGCTGGGCAATATACTACGTGGACATGCATATTCTAGAATACCCGATGCGTTAAAATCAGGCCACCATCTAGTGAATAATAAATGTCTATATGCATGCATTCAGATGGTGATTGTGAGGTAACAGGGGAAATAAACATATAGTACAATATAAAGAGATAAACAAAAACACAACCCACCAGGTCAGTGGCCCAATGTACGCTGTAGGGAGGGATCGGGGAGGGGGGCGGATGGAATGTGAGTAGAATCATTTTTTTCCCTATGCATTAAAGAACAGTGGCAAAATTGGGGATATACAGTGGGGCAAAAAAGTATTTAGTCAGTCAGCAATAGTGCAAGTTCCAACACTTAAAAAGATGAGAGGCGTCTGTAATTTACATCATAGGTAGACCTCAACTATGGGAGACAAACTGAGAAAAAAAAATCCAGAAAATCACATTGTCTGTTTTTTTAACATTTTATTTGCATATTATGGTGGAAAATAAGTATTTGGTCAGATACAAACAATCAAGATTTCTGGCTCTCACAGACCTGTAACTTCTTCTTTAAGAGTCTCCTCTTTCCTCCACTCATTACCTGTAGTAATGACACCTGTTTAAACTTGTTATCAGTATAAAAAGACACCTGTGCACACCCTCAAACAGTCTGACTCCAAACTCCACTATGGTGAAGACCAAAGAGCTGTCAAAGTACACCAGAAACAAAATTGTAGCCCTGCACCAGGCTGGGAAGACTGAATCTGCAATAACCAACCAGCTTGGAGTGAAGAAATCAACAGTGGGAGCAATAATTAGAAAATGGAAGACATACAAGACCACTGATAATCTCCCTCGATCTGGGGCTCCACGCAAAATCCCACCCCGTGGGGTCAGAATGATCACAAGAACGGTGAGCAAAAATCCCAGAACCACGCGGGGGGACCTAGTGAATGAACTGCAGAGAGCTGGGACCAATGTAACAAGGCTTACCATAAATAACACACTACGCCACCATGGACTCAGATCCTGCAGTGCCAGACGTGTCCCACTGCTTAAGCCAGTACATGTCCGGGCCCGTCTGAAGTTTGCTAGAGAGCATTTGGATGATCCAGAGGAGTTTTGGGAGAATGTCCTATGGTCTGATGAAGCCAAACTGGAACTGTTTGGTAGAAACACAACTTGTCGTGTTTGGAGGAAAAAGAATACTGAGTTGCATCCATCAAACACCATACCTACTGTAAAGCATGGTGGTGGAAACATCATGCTTTGGGGCTGTTTCTCTGCAAAGGGGCCAGGACGACTGATCCGGGTACATGAAAGAATGAATGGGGCCATGTATTGTGAGATTTTCAGTGCAAACCTCCTTCCATCAGCAAGGGCATTGAAGATGAAATGAGGCTGGGTCTTTCAACATGACAATGATCCAGAGCACACCGCCAGGGCAACGAAGGAGTGGCTTCGTAAGAAGCATTTCAAGGTCCTGGAGTGGCCTAGCCAGTCTCCAGATCTCAACCCTATAGAAAACCTTTGGAGGGAGTTGAAAGTCCGTGTTGCCAAGCGAAAAGCCAAAAACATCACTGCTCTAGAGGAGATCTGCATGGAGGAATGGGCCAACATACCAACAACAGTGTGTGGCAACCTTGTGAAGACTTACAGAAAACGTTTGACCTCTGTCATTGCCAACAAAGGATATATTACAAAGTATTGAGATGAAATTTTGTTTCTGACCAAATACTTATTTTCCACCATAATATGCAAATAAAATGTTAAAAAAACAGACAATGTGATTTTCTGGATTTTTTTTTCTCAGTTTGTCTCCCATAGTTGAGGTCTACCTATGATGTAAATTACAGACGCCTCTCATCTTTTTAAGTGTTGGAACTTGCACTATTGCTGACTGACTAAATACTTTTTTGCCCCACTGTATATACCAGGATGCGGAGTATATTTATAAAGATTGGGAACATACATACCAGGATGGTGTATACATATACCAGGATGTGGTAACATATATACCAGGATGGAGAAAAAAAAAAATATATATATATATATATATACACACACACACACACACACACACACACACACATCAGGCTGGGTCCAGGATGAAGGATATATACCAGGATGAAGAACATATACTGTATATACTAGGATGGGGCAGTGGCGTAGGAAGGGGGAGTGCGGGGGGGGCGGGCCACCCCGGGCGGCACAATGCGGGGGGCGGGTCACCGGGCCGGGACTGGCGCTGCAGGAGGAGGAAGAAAAAAAAAAGAGAGGCGAGCCCTTTAAATCTGCAGGCGGCGCCGTCCGCCTCCACGACCAGGGCCCCCCACCCCGGTGCCAGCGCTGGCATCGGGCCTCCGGGGCCCCCGTTCTATAATACTCCCCTCTCCTGGTTCATGCGGCAGCTGCAGTGTCTTCAGCGCCCTCTGACTCTGCGACGTCTCAGGACAGAGGGCGCGATGACGTCATCACTGTGCGCGCCGCTCAGCCACTCTGTCCTGAGCGTTGCAGAGCCGGAGAGACGCTGAGTGCACCGGACCTGCGCTGGGAATGGGAGAGGTGAGGATTTTACTTTTTTTTTTTTCTTTATGTCTGACTCTGTCTGTCTGGGGGCAATGCTGGACACTGGGGCAATGCTGGAGACCCTGGGGCAGATTTCTGGACACACTGAGGCAGATTTCTGGACACACTGGGGCAATGCTGGAGACCCTGGGGCAGATTTCTCGACACACTGGGGCAGATTTCTGGACACACTGGGGCAATGCTGGAGACCCTGGGGCAGATTTCTGGACACACTGGGGCAGATTTCTGGACATACTGGGGAAATGCTGGAGACCCTGGGGCAGATTTCTGGACACTGGGGCAATGCTGGAGACTGGGGCAGATTGCTGGACATGCTGGGGCAATGCTGGACACTGGGACAGATTGCTGGACACACTGGGGCAATGCTGGACACACTGGGGCAGATTGCTGGGCACACTAGGGCAGATTGCTGGGCACACTGGGGGTAATGCTGGACAATTGGACATACTGGGGCAGATTTCTGGACATACTGGGGAAATGCTGGAGACCCTGGGGCAGATTTCTGGACACTAGGGCAATGCTGGAGACTGGGGCAGATTGCAGGACGCGCTGGGGCAATGCTGGACACTGGGGCAGATTGCTGGACACACTGGGGGCAATGCTGGACACACTGGGGCAGATTGCTGGGCACACTGGTGCAGATTGCTGGGCACACTGGGGGCAATGCTGGACAATTGGACATACTGGGGCAGAGTGCTGGACACACTGGGAGCAGTGCTGGACATACTGGGGCAGATTGCTGGACACACTGGGGGTAATATGCTGGACACACTGGGGCAGATTGCTGGACACACTGGGGGTAATATGCTGGACACACTGGGGCAATGCTGGGCACACTGGGGGCAGTGCTGGACATACTGAGGCAGATTGCTGGACACACTGGGGGTAATAGGCTGGACACACTGGGGCAGATTGCTGGACACTGGGGCAGATTGCTGGACACACTGTGGGTAATATGCTGGACACACTGGGGCAGATTGCTGGACACACTGGGGGCAATGCTGGACACACTGGGGCAATGCTGGACACTGGGGAAGATTGCTGGACACACTGGGGGCAGTGCTGGACATACTGGGGCAGATTGCTGGACATACTGGGGGTAATATGCTGGACACACTGGGGCAGATTGCTGGACAACCTGGGGGTAATATGCTGGACACACTGGGGCAATGCTGGGCACACTGGGGGCAGTGCTGGACATACTGAGGCAGATTGCTGGTCACACTGGGGGTAATAGGCTGGACACACTGGGGCAGATTGCTGGACACTGGGGCAGATTGCTGGACACACTGTGGGTAATATGCTGGACACACTGGGGCAGATTGCTGGACACACTGGGGGCAATGCTGGACACACTGGGGCAATGCTGGACACTGGGGAAGATTGCTGGACACACTGGGGGCAGTGCTGGACATACTGGGGCAGATTGCTGGACACACTGGGGGTAATATGCTGGACACACTGGGGCAGATTGCTGGACAACCTGGGGGTAATATGCTGGACACACTGGGGGTAATAAGCTGGACACACTGGGGCAGATTGCTGGACACACTGGGGTTAATATGCTGGAAACACAGGGGGTAATATGCTGAACACACTGGGGCAGATTGCTGGACACACTGTCCAGGGGCAATACTGGACACACTGGGGCAATATGCTTGACATACTGGGTCAGATTGCTGGACACACTGTCTGGGGGCAATGCTGGACACACTGGGGCAGATTGCTGGACACTGGGGCAATATGCTGGACATACTGGGGCAGGTTGCTGGACACGCTGGGGGTAATATGCTGGACACACTAGGGGTAATATGCTGGACACACTGGGGCAGATTGCTGGACACACTGGGGGCAGGACTTGAGGCATGGGCAGAATGTAGATATGGGGCATGATTGGAGATACGGGGCAGAATGGAAGACATGGGGCAGGATTGGATCATGGGGCAGGATTGGATCATGGGGCAGGATGGATATGATGGAGACTGATGGGGCAGGATGGGGAGATCATATGGGGTAGAATGGATACTCATAAGGGCAGGATGCGAGAACATATGGCTGGAGCCAGGAATGAGATAAACGGGGGCAGGGTGGGGAATAGTATTACCATAGGGGCTAATTAAGGGATATTATTACTGCAGTGATGTATTTATTTTATTTTTGAGTATACTGTTTTAAATGGGGGGCGGCGGTCCTGTTACTGTGCAGAGTGACACTATATCACCTTTTTTTCTTCATGTGGTGTAATGTAGAAATTGTGAAAAATTAAGTAATGTGTTCTGCAAGCGGAGCTCGAGACTGTGTTATTTCCTGCAGAAACGAGTCCTGGCTGGAAGAAATGATGGCGGTCTGTGCTGGATGAAAGATGAAGGACTTCACCTAGAGACGTCACTGGTGAGTCAGTGTTACCTATACACTGACACTATACACTGTATACTATATACAGCGGTCCTATGTACAATGTCACCAGTGATCACTGTATTACCTATACATTATATACCGAGCTCCTGTGTATAATACCACCAGTGATCTCTGTATTACCTCTACACAGACACTGCATACTAAGTACAGATCTCCTGTGAATACTGGCACTTATGGTGATAGTATTGTTTTTTTTTATTATTACTGATCAGTATTGTAGTATTCAGTCACTATGTGGTGGTAATATGTGGTCTGGAAATCGTGTTGAGGTATTTGTCCCTTGTATGTGCTATTTGGTCACCAAGTGGTGGTAATATGTGGTCTTGACATGGTGCGGTGGTATTTGTCCCTTGTATGTAGTATTATTCGGCCACTATGTGGTCTGGTCATGGTGCGGTGGTATTAAGTCACAGGTTTGGCATGTGGGGGTGACACCATTAGGCCCAGTTTAAGTTCTACAAAACAGGAAAACCATTTTTGGTAACCTTTGTGTGTATTGAGCCGGGGGGGGGGGTGCCAAACTCGGGAACAGCCCCGAGCGGCAAAAGCTCTAGCTACGCCTCTGGGATGGGGCCAGGATGAGGGACATATACCAGGAAGGGGGACATATATATTAGGATTTGCCCAGGAAGAGGGACATATATGCCAGGAGGGAGCCCGGAGTGGGGGACATTACTACATAATAGGAAAGTGGTGCAACGTTCCTTATAGAATTTAGAATGCTTCAAGGGCCCATTCATATGACCAATATCCTGGGGGCCCAGGTCCAAATCTTGCACTTGGGCCCATCAAACTCTATTTACGCCACTGGTTATCTCCGCTATATAATCTGTTGGGTCGATCCTGACAAGTTCTAAAGTGTATAGGCAGGGCTGTGATGAGGGGTAGGCAGGGTAGATGGCTGCTTCGGGCCATATCATAAGGGAAGAGGCACAATTTTCCTTAACAGACTTTTAACTTTTGCCACCCACGGGTCAGTTCTGTTCTGTCCACACACAGTTACTACTGTATTATAAACAACATGGAATTTGCTGGGTCACTGCACAAGATGTAGCCACGGGCAATAAAAACAGGGGTGTGTAATGCCGGAAGAGAGGAATGCTGGCCAAAGAGTGCTTCCCCATCAGACTGATGAGAAAGTTCACTGGCTGCTAATGTCTCTGTCCTCCCTCATGATACCCCTATGGTTAGTGTTTATATACACAGCTACCCCATAAGGGACAAGGGAGTGATAGTTACCCATTGGGGCTACATTGAGCTAAGTGCATCCTTTGTCATCTTCTGACTCTGGGAACTGTTCTCAACATCTACTGGTCAAAGAGTAGAGGGCTGTGGAGGACACACAGTAGAGGACTGTGCACACATCATGGGCAGCACTTCAAGATCAGGAAGCTGTTATCGGTCCTATCTGTGCAATGTGCTCTCTTTCACAGTTTTCTGCAGCTTCTTGTCAGCTGCTCTGTAATGTTTTGCAAGGGGAGAGTAAAGAACATGTAGGATCTGCCAAGTAAGGAGACTGACTGCCTAATATATTCATTATAGAGAGTATGTGTAAATATATGAACAGTATAATCATAATGTAATACCACTTTACAGTTGGTTTCCATGCTTTGATTGTTGGAAATGGAAGGGGGACGCCATTTGACTTATCTGCTTAGGGCACAAAAATACCTTGTCCCGTTCCTGTGAAATGGGACCTTTAGGACCTGCACCTCCGTGTGCAAAATTGGGAAGAAATCTGACCAGAGGAGGAATTTTAGACCAACAAGTAGTAGTAACATCTCATTCACTTGTCACAATGAATTCAGTTTTGTAACTACGGATTATTGTTGTTGAATGTTCATGCCATATAATATTAAATCCAGATTAGTGAAGCTTCTGAAAACTGGAGATCCCCTGACACATACCTTCAGGCTAGAAATTTTATCTTTTTCATGTATCAGACACTTTTCTGTGTATCTGTGTCATGCCTTACATTTGCCCGAACTGCAAAAAAATAATGACAAGAAAATTATGTAAAGTTAGTATTACTGGCAATTTCAATCATAGGTTTTATGCTCACTTTGGCACTTTTCGTATTTTAACAAACATTTTTAAATTACAGATATAGGAAAGCATATATTATCTGAATTATAATTAGACTATTTCCTTAATCATGTTCCATCAGTTCAGATGCATCAAAAATGCCTGCAAATGTTAATGCAATCAAGTGTTGTGGAATAATTTTACCAAGATATTCTCCAATTACCATTACCAAGGCATGTCCTATCTTAAGCGGAAGCCATGATGCAAATGTCTACATTAGCATAGCTTCCCAAAAATGACATAAAAAATGGCACTAAAAAGTAATATACACTATATGGACAAAAGTATTGGGACAAACCTCAAAATTATTGAATTCAGTTATTTTCTTCAGTCCTACTGCCACATGTGTATAAATTCCAGCACATCGCCATGCAGTCTGCCTTTTCAATATTTTGGGAAAGAATAAGTCATTCTAAAGATCTCACTGACTTTGACCATGCACTGTTATAAGATGCCACCATTGTAAACAAGTCAGTTCATTAAATTTCATCCTCCTAAATATTCCACGATCTACTGTGATTTACATTATTGAAAAGTGGAAGCATTAGGACCCGCAATAACTCAGCCATAAAGTGGCAGAATTCCAGACCACTGGCATTAATACCAGCATAAAATCTGTGTGCCAGGAGCTATATGGCATAGGTTTCATGGCTGTGCAGCAGCCTGCAAGCGTTACATCACCAAGAATGATGCCAAGCATTAGAAGGAGTGATGTAAAGCACGCAGCCACTGGACTCTTGAAATGTATTCTGTGGAGTGGCTAATCATGCTTCTTTATAATGACAATCTGATGGACGAGTCTGGGTTTGGTGAATGCCAGGAGATTATTACCTGCCTGACTGCCATACGCCCACTGAAAAGATTTGTGACCTGGCCGTTTTTTGCAATTCTGACCAGTGTCCCTTTATGAGGTAATAACTCAGGAACGCTTCAACGGATCCTAGCGGTTCTGGTTTTTTCGTGACATATTGGGCTTCATGTTAGTGGTAAATTTAGGTCAATAAATTCTGCGTTTATTTGTTATAAAAACGAAAATTTGGCGAAAATGTTGAAAATTTCGCAATTTTCACATTTTGAATTTTTATTCTGTTAAACCAGAGCGTTATGTGACACAAAATAGTTAACAAAATAACATTTCCCACATGTCTACTTTACATCAGCACAATTTTTGAAACAAATTTTTTTTTTGCTAGGAAGTTATAAGGGTTAAAATTTGACCAGCGATTTCTCATTTTTACAACGAAATTTACAAAACCATTTTATTTAGGGACCACCTCACATTTGAAGTCAGTTTGAGGGGTCTATATGGCTGAAAATACCCAAAAGTGACACCATTCTAAACACTGCACCCCTCAAGGTGCTCAAAACCACATTCAAGAAGTTTATTAATCCTTCAGGTGCTTCACAGCAGCAGAAGCAACATGGAAGGAAAAAATGAACATTTAACTTTTTAGTCACAAAAATGATCTTTTAGCAACAATTTTTTTATTTTCCCAATGGTAAAAGGAGAAACTGAACCATGAAAGTTGTTGTCCAATTTGTCCTGAGCACGCTGATACCTCATATGTGGGGGTAAACCACTGTTTGGAAGGGAAGGAGCGCCATTTGACTTTTTAAATGAAAAATTGGCTCCACTCTTTAGCGGACACCATGTCACGTTTGGAGAGCCCGCGTGTGCCTAAAAATTGGAGCTCCCCCACAAGTGACCCCAATTTGGAAACTAGACACCCCAAGGAACTTATCTAGATGCATAGTGAGCACTTTAATCCCCCAGGTGCTTCACAAATTAAAAATGAAAATGTACTTTTTTATCACAAAAAAATTCTTTTCGCCTCAATTTTTTCATTTTCACATGGGCAATAGGATAAAATGGATCCTAAAATTTGTTGAGCAATTTCTCCCGAGTACCAATACCTCACATGTGAGGGTAAACCACTGTTTGGGCACACGGCAGGGCTCGGAAGGGAAGGCACGCCATTTGACTTTTTGAATGGAAAATTAGCTCCAATTGTTAGCGGACACCATGTCGCGTTTGGAGAGCCCCTGTGTGCCTAAACATTGGAGCTCCCCCGCAAGTGACCCCATTTTGGAAACTAGACCCCCCAAGGAACTTATCTAGATGCATATTGAGCACTTTAAACCCCCAGGTGCTTCACAGAAGTTTATAACGCAGAGCCATGAAAATAAAAAATAATTTTTCTTTCTTCAAAAATGATTTTTTAGCCTGGAATTTCCTATTTTGCCAAGGGTAATAGGAGAAATTGGACCCCAAATGTTATTGTTCAGTTTGTCCTGAGTATGCTGATACCCCCTATGTGGGGGTAAACTACTGTTTGGGCGCACGGCAGGGCTCGGAAGGGAAGGCATGCCATTTGGTTTTTTAAATGGAAAATTAGCTCCAATCATTAGCGGACACCATGTCATGTTTGGAGAGCCCCTGTGTGCCTAAACATTGGAGATCCCCCACAAATGACCCCATTTTGGAAACTAGACCCCCAAAGGAACTAATCTAAATGTGTGGTGAGCACTTTGAACCCCCAAGTGCTTCACAGAAGTTTATAAGGCAGAGCCAAGAAAATAAAAAAAAAATTTCTTTTCTCAAAAATGATTTTTTAGCCCGCAATTTTTTATTCTCCCAAGGGACACAGGAGAAATTTGACCCCAAAAGTTGTTTTCCAGTTTCTTCTTAGTATGCTGATACCCCATATGTGGGGGTAAACCACTGTTTGGGCACATGCCGGGGCTCAGAAGTGAAGTAGTGACGTTTTGAAATGCAGACTTTGATGGAATGCTCTGCGGGCGTCACGTTACGTTTGCAGAGCCCCTGATGAGGCTAAACAGTAGAAACCCCCCACAGGGACCCCATTTTGGAAACTAGACCCCAAAAGGAACTTATCTAGATGTGTGGTGAGCACTTTGAACCCCCAAGTGCTTCACAGAAGTTTATAACGCAGAGCCGTGAAAATAATAAATACGTTTTCTTTCCTCAAAAGTAATTATTTAGCCCAAAATTTTTTAATTTTCCCAAGGGTAACAGGAGAAATTTGACCCCAATATTTGTTGTCCAGTTTCTCCTAAGTACGGTGATACCCCATATGTGGGGGTAAACTACTGTTTGGGCACATGCCGGGGCTCGGAAGTGAAGTAGTGACGTTTTGAAATGCAGACTTTGATGGAATGCTCTGCGGGCGTCACGTTGCGTTTGCAGAGACCCTGATGTGGCTAAACAGTAGAAACCCCCCACAAGTGACCCCATTTTGGAAACTAGACCCCGAAAGGAACTTATCTAGATATGTGGTGAGCACTTTGAACCCCCAAGTGCTTCACAGAAGTTTATAGCGCAGAGCCGTGAAAATAATAAATACGTTTTATTTCCTCAAAAATAATATTTTAGCCCAGAATTTTTTATTTTCCCAAGGGTTACAGAATAAATTGGACCTCAAAAGTTGTTGTCCAGTTTCTCCTGAGTACGCTGATACCCCATGTGTGGGGGTAAACCACTCTTTGGGCACACATCGGGGCTCAGAAAGGAAGTAGTGACTTTTGAAATGCAGACTTTGATGGAATGGTCTGCGGGCATCACGTTGCGTTTGCAGAGCCCCTGGTGTGCCTAAACAGTAGAAACCAGGCTCGGACTGGCCCACCGGAGAACCGGAGGATTCTCCGGTGGGCCCAGGCACTGACACCTGCTGTGTGGGCCCCCACTGCTCCAGGGCCCCCCCGCCTCCCTCCCACCCTCCCTCCTTGAAGACGATACTCACCCTGCTCCAGCGATGGCTGGTCTTGGCGTCTGCAGCTCAGCTCCTCCTGAATGAGCGGTCACGTGGTACCGATCATTAAGGTCATGGATATGCGCATATTCATGACCTTAATTAGCAGTAACACATGACCGCTCAAGCAGGAAGAAGGTGCTGCACCGGAAGTTGGGACAGAGCATGGAGCCATGTCGAAGCGCCGCGCGGTGTGTGGGACAGGACAGGTGAGTCTGAGGGACGGGTCAGGTCAGGTGAGTATGAGGGACGGGTGTTGTGAATTCGGTTGTCGGGCTCGCTCCTGTGGTCATGAATGGTACTTCGGCTGGTTCTGTCCATGGACTTCCTCTGGTGGGTGTTTCTGAGTTTCACAGGTGACGAGGTTAATTCGTTAGCTGCTGCTCTATTTAACTCCACTTAGATCTTTGCTCCATGCCACCTGTCAATGTTCCAGTATTGGTCTAGTTCACTCCTGGATCGTTCTTGTGACCTGTCTTCCCATCAGAAGCTAAGTTACAGCTTGTATTTCTTTGGTTTGCTATTTTTCTGTCCAGCTTGCTATTTATTTGTTGTCTTGCTTGCTGGAAGCTCTGGGACGCAGAAGGAGCGCCTCCGCACCGTGAGTCGGTGTGGAGGGTCTTTTTGCGCCCTCTGCGTGGTCTTTTTGTAGGTTTTTGTGCTGACCGCAAAGTAACCTTTCCTATCCTCGGTCTGTTCAGTAAGTCGGGCCTCACTTTGCTAAATCTATTTCATCTCTGTGTTTGTATTTTCATCTTTTCTCACAGTCATTATATGTGGGGGGCTGCCTTTTCCTTTGGGGAATTTCTCTGAGGCAAGGTAGGCTTATTTTTCTATCTTCAGGGCTAGCTAGTTTCTTAGGCTGTGCCGAGTTGCATAGGGAGCGTTAGGCGCAATCCACGGCTATTTCTAGTGTGTATGATAGGTTTAGGGATTGCGGTCAGCAGAGTTCCCACGTCCCAGAGCTCGTCCTTATTATCAGTAACTATCAGGTCATTCCGTGTGCTCTTAACCACCAGGTCCATTATTGTCCTGACCACCAGGTCATAACAGTACAGGTGGCCCAAAGTAGTAATGCATCTCAATAGAGGGATAAGAGAAGTTCTGAGACCAATTTTTTTTCTTTGCAGTGCGTTTTGTCTCTATTTTCCCCTTTACCTCTGGGTGGTTCAGGACACTGGTGTAAACATGGACATTCAAGGTCTGTCCTCTTGGATGGATAATCTCACTACAAGGATACAAAACATTCAAGATTTTGTGGTTCAGAATCCGATGTCAGAGCCTAGGATTCCAATTCCTGATTTGTTTTTTGGTGATAGATCTAAGTTCTTGAATTTCAAAAATAATTGTAAATTGTTTCTTGCCTTGAAACCTCGCTCCTCAGGTGACCCTGTTCAACAAGTAAAGATCATTATTTCTTTGTTACGTGGTGACCCTCAAGACTGGGCATTTTCCCTTGCGCCAGGAGATCCGGCATTGCGTGATGTTGATGCGTTTTTCCTGGCGCTTGGATTGCTTTATGACGAACCTAATTCAGTGGATCAGGCAGAGAAAATCTTGCTGGCTCTGTGTCAGGGTCAGGATGAAGCGGAGATATATTGTCAGAAGTTTAGGAAGTGGTCTGTACTCACTCAGTGGAATGAATGTGCCCTGGCAGCAATCTTCAGAAAGGGTCTCTCTGAAGCCCTTAACCCCTTCTCCCCCGGAGCTTTTTCCGCTTTTTCATTTTCGTTTTTTGCTCCCCTCCTTCCCAGAGCCATAACTTTTTTGTTTTTCCGTCAATATAGCCATGTGAGGGCTTATTTTTTGCGGGACGAGATGTACTTTTGAACGATACCATTGATTTTACCATGCCATGTAACAGAAAACGGGAAAAAAATTCCAAGTGTGATGAAATTGCAAAAAAAGTGCAATCTCACACTTGTTTTTTGTTTGGCTTTTTTGCTAGGTTCACTAAATGCTAAAACTAACCTGCCATTATGATTCTCCAGGTCATTACGAGTTCATAGACACCAAACATGTCTAGGTTATTTTTTATCTAAGTGATGAAAAAAAATTCCAAATTTTGCTTAAAAAAAAAATTAAAAAAAAAAATGCGCGATTTTCCGATACCCGTAGCGTCTCCAATTTTCGTGATCTGGGGTCAGGTGAGGGCTTATTTTTTGCGTGCCGAGCTGGCGTTTTTAAGGATACCATTTTGGTGTAGATACGTTCTTTTGATCGCCCGTTATTGCATTTTAATGCAATGTCGCGGCGACCAAAAAAACGTAATTTTGGAGTTTTGATTTTTTTCTCGCTACGTCATTTAGCGGTCAGGTTAATCCTTTGTTTTTATTGATAGATCGGGTGATTCTGAACACGGCGATACCAAATAGTGCATGTTTGATTTTTTTTTAATTGTTTTATTTTGATTGGGGCGAAAGGGGGGTGATTTGAGCTTTTATATATTTTTTATTTTTTTAATATTTTTAATCCCTTTTTTTTTTTAAATTTTGGCATGCTTCAATAGCCTCCATGGGAGGCTAGAAGCATGCATAACTCAATTGGCTCTGCTACATAGAGGTGAAGTACAGATCACCTCTATGTAGCAGAAATGCAGGGTTGCTTTGAACGCCGACCACAGGGTGGCGCTCAAAGCAATCGGCCATCAACAACCATAGAGGTCTCAAGGAGACCTGTGGTTGTTATGGCGATGCACTGCTGACCCCCGATCATGTGACGGGGGTCCGCAGTGCGAGCAACTCCGGCCGCGCGGCCGGGAGCGCTAGTTAAATGCCGCTGTCAGCGCTTGACTGCGGCATTTAACTAGTTAATGGGCGCGGGCGGATCGCGATTCCGCTCGCGCTCATTGCGCGCACATGTCAGCTGTACAAAACAGCTGACATGTCGCGGCTTTGAAGTGGGCTCACCGCCGGAGCCCACCTCAAAGCAGGGGATCTGCCAGCTGACGTACTATTCCGTCAGCTGGCAGAAAGGGGTTAAGGATGTCATGGTGGGGTTTCCCATGCCTGCTGGTCTGAATGAGTCTATGTCCTTGGCCATTCAGATCGATCGACGCTTGCGTGAGCGTAAAGCTGTGCACCATTTGGCGGTACTATCTGAGCATGGGCCTGAGCCTATGCAATGTGATAGGACTTTGACCAGAGCTGAACGGCAAGAACACAGACATCGGAATGGGCTATGTTTTTACTGTGGTGATTCCACTCATGCTATCTCCGATTGTCCTAAGCGCACTAAGCGGTTCGCTAGGTCTGCCACCATTGGTACGGTACAGTCTAAATTTCTATTGTCTGTTACTCTGATTTGCTCTTTGTCATCCTATTCTGTTATGGCATTTGTGGATTTGGCCCTGAATTTGATGGACTTTGAATTTGATGGACTTGGAGTATGCTAGGCGCTGTGGTTTTTTCTTGGAGCCCTTGCAGTATCCTATTCCATTGAGAGGAATTGATGCTACGCCTTTGGCCAAGAATAAGCCTCAGTATTGGACCCAATTGACAATGTGCATGGCTCCTGCACATCAGGAGGATATCCGCTTTCTGGTGTTGCATAATCTGCATGATGTGGTCGTTTTGGGGTTGCCATGGCTACAGGTTCATAATCCAGTATTGGACTGGAAATCTATGTCTGTGTCCAGCTGGGGTTGCCAGGGGGTACATGGTGATGTTCCATTTTTGTCTATTTCGTCTTCCACTCCTTCTGAAGTTCCAGAGTTTTTGTCGGATTATCGGGATGTATTTGATGAGCCCAAAGCCAGTGCCCTACCTCCTCATAGGGATTGCGATTGTGCAATTAATTTGATTCCTGGTAGTAAGTTTCCTAAGGGCCGATTGTTCAATTTATCTGTGACAGAACACGCCGCTATGCGGAGTTATATAAAGGAATCCTTGGAGAAAGGCCATATTCGCCCGTCGTCATCACCGTTAGGAGCAGGGTTCTTTTTTGTGGCCAAGAAGGATGGTTCTTTGAGACCTTGTATTGATTACCGCCTTCTTAAAAAAATTACTGTCAAATTTCAGTATCCTTTGCCGTTGCTGTCTGATTTGTTTGCTCGGATTAAGGGGGCTAGTTGGTTCACCAAGATAGATCTTCGAGGGGCGTATAATCTTGTGCGTATTAAACAAGGCGATGAATGGAAAACAGCATTTAATACGCCCGAGGGCCATTTTGAGTACCTGGTTATGCCATTCGGGCTTTCCAATGCTCCATCAGTATTTCAGTCCTTTATGCATGACATCTTCCGAGAGTACTTGGATAAATTCCTGATTGTGTATTTGGATGATATTTTGGTCTTTTCGGATGATTGGGAGTCTCATGTGAAGCAGGTCAGAATGGTGTTCCAGGTCCTTCGTGCGAATTCCTTGTTTGTGAAGGGGTCAAAGTGTCTCTTTGGAGTTCAGAAGGTTTCATTTTTGGGGTTCATTTTTTCCCCTTCTACTATCGAGATGGACCCTGTTAAAGTCCAGGCCATTTACGATTGGACTCAGCCGACATCTGTGAAGAGCCTGCAAAAGTTCCTGGGCTTTGCTAATTGTTATCGGCGCTTCATCGCTAATTTTTCTACTGTTGCTAAACCATTGACTGATTTGACCAAGAAGAGAGCTGATGTGGTCAATTGGTCTTCTGCGGCTGTAGAGGCGTTTCAGGAGTTGAAGCGTCGTTTTTCTTCTGCCCCTGTGTTGTGCCAGCCAGATGTTTCGCTTCCGTTTCAGGTTGAGGTTGATGCTTCTGAGATTGGAGCAGGGGCTGTTTTGTCGCAGAGAAGTTCTGATGGCTCGGTGATGAAGCCACGTGCTTTCTTTTCTAGAAAGTTTTCGCCTGCTGAGCGTAACTATGATGTTAGTAATCGTGAATTGTTGGCCATGAAGTGGGCATTCGAGGAGTGGCGTCATTGGCTGGAAGGAGCCAAGCATCGCGTGGTGGTCTTGACAGATCACAAGAATTTGACTTATCTTGAGTCTGCCAAACGGTTGAATCCGAGACAGGCTCGATGGTCGTTATTTTTCTCCCGTTTTGATTTTGTGGTTTCGTACCTTCCGGGCTCTAAGAATGTGAAGGCTGATGCCCTGTCTAGGAGTCTTGTGCCTGACTCTCCGGGTGTTCCTGAGCCGGCGGGTATTCTCAAAGAGGGGGTAATTTTGTCTGCCATCTCCCCTGATTTGCGGCGGGTGCTGCAAAAATTTCAGGCTGATAGACCTGACCGTTGCCCAGCGGAAAAACTGTTTGTCCCTGATAGATGGACTAGTAGAGTTATCTCTGAGATTCATTGTTCAGTGTTGGCTGGGTATCCTGGAATCTTTGGTACCAGAGATTTGGTGGCTAGATCCTTCTGGTGGCCGTCTTTGTCGCGGGATGTGCGTTCTTTTGTGCAGTCCTGTGGGACTTGTGCTCGGGCTAAGCCCTGCTGTTCTCGTGCCAGTGGGTTGCTTTTGCCCTTGCCGGTCCCGAAGAGGCCCTGGACACATATCTCTATGGATTTTATTTCGGATCTCTCAAAAGATGTCGGTCATTTGGGTGGTTTGTGATCGCTTTTCTAAGATGGTCCATTTGGTACCTTTGTCTAAATTGCCTTCCTCCTCTGATTTGGTGCCATTATTTTTCCAGCATGTGGTTCGTTTACATGGTATCCCGGAGAACATCGTTTCTGACAGAGGTTCCCAGTTTGTTTCAAGGTTTTGGCGATCCTTTTGTGCTAGGATGGGCATTTATTTGTCTTTTTCCTTGGCTTTCCATCCTCAGACAAATGGCCAAACCGAACGAACTAATCAAACTTTGGAAACATATCTGAGATGCTTTGTTTCTGCTGATAAGGATGATTGGGTGTCCTTTTTGCCGTTGGCTGAGTTCGCCCTTAATAATCGGGCCAGCTCGGCTACTTTGGTTTCGCCATTTTTCTGCAATTCTGGTTTCCATCCTCGTTTCTCTTCAGGGCAGGTTGAATCTTCAGACTGTCCTGGTGTAGATACTGTGGTGGATAGGTTGCAGCAGATTTGGACTCATGTGGTGGACAATTTGACATTTTCCCAGGAGAAGGCTCAACGTTTCGCTAACCGCCGGCGCTGTGTGGGTCCCCGACTTCGTGTTGGGGATTTGGTTTGGTTGTCGTCTCGTTATGTTCCTATGAAGGTTTCCTCTCCTAAGTTTAAGCCTCGTTTCATTGGTCCGTATAAGATTTCTGAGGTTATCAATCCTGTGTCATTTCGTTTGGCCTTTCCTGCTTCTTTTGCCATCCATAATGTGTTCCATAGGTCGTTATTGCGGAGATACGTGGCGCCTGTGGTTTCATCCGTTGATCCTCCTGCCCCGGTGTTAGTTGAGGGGGAGTGGAGAAGATTTTGGATTCTCGTGTTTCGAGACGGAAACTCCAGTACCTGGTCAAGTGGAAGGGTTATGGTCAGGAAGATAATTCCTGGGTTTTTGCCTCTGATGTTCATGCTGCCGATCTGGTTCGTGCCTTTCATTTGGCTCATCCTGGTCGGCCTGGGGGCTCTGGTGAGGGTTCGGTGACCCCTCCTCAAGGGGGGGGTACTGTTGTGAATTCGGTTGTCGGGCTCCCTCCTGTGGTCATGAATGGTACTTCGGCTGGTTCTGTCCATGGACTTCTCTCTGGTGGGTGTTTCTGAGTTTCACAGGTGACAAGGTTAATTCGTTAGCTGCTGCTCTATTTAACTCCACTTAGATCTTTGCTCCATGCCACCTGTCAATGTTCCAGTATTGGTCTAGTTCACTCCTGGATCGTTCTTGTGACCTGTCTTCCCATCAGAAGCTAAGTTACAGCTTGTATTTCTTTGGTTTGCTATTTTTCTGTCCAGCTTGCTATTTATTTGTTGTCTTGCTTGCTGGAAGCTCTGGGACGCAGAGGGAGCGCCTCCGCACCGTGAGTCGGTGCGGAGGGTCTTTGTGCGCCCTCTGCCTGGTCTTTTTGTAGGTTTTTGTGCTGACCGCAAAGTAACCTTTCCTATCCTCGGTCTGTTCAGTAAGTCGGGCCTCACTTTGCTAAATCTATTTCATCTCTGTGTTTGTATTTTCATCTTTACTCACAGTCATTATATGTGGGGGGCTGCCTTTTCCTTTGGGGAATTTCTCTGAGGCAAGGTAGGCTTATTTTTCTATCTTCAGGGCTAGCTAGTTTCTTAGGCTGTGCCGAGTTGCATAGGGAGCGTTAGGCGCAATCCACGGCTATTTCTAGTGTGTTTGATAGGTTTAGGGATTGCGGTCAGCAGAGTTCCCACGTCCCAGAGCTCGTCCTTATTATCAGTAACTATCAGGTCATTCCGTGTGCTCTTAACCACCAGGTCCATTATTGTCCTGACCACCAGGTCATAACAGACGGGGGCGGGGCGTCCTCCAGTGCAGCGCTGATAGCAGGAGACCTCCTGTGCTGTGGAGAGAGGCTGAGGAGCGGCGCAATGGTGAGGGCTCTGTACACAAGAGTACTCCATGGGGCTGATCTGAGGGTTGTGGGGGCACAGATAAGCGGACGTTCCTACATGGGGGCTGTACAGAGAGCAGGGTGACTTTTGAATGTGGGGGAGGGGGTGCTGTCACATGGGGGTCTGTGGGGAAGGAGGGGGTGCTGTCACGTGGGGGACTTTGGGGAAGGAGGGGGTGCTGTCACGTGGGGGTCTTTGGGGAAGGAGGGGGTGCTGTCACGTGGGGGTCTTTGGGGAAGGAAGGGATGCTGTCACGTGGGGGTCTTTGGGGAAGGAGGGGGTGCTGTCACGTGGAAGTCTTTGGGGAAGGAGGGGGTGCTGTCACGTGGGGGTCTTTGGGGAAGGAGGGGGTGCTGTCACATGGGGGTCTGTGGGGAAGGAGGGGGTTCTGTCATGTTGGGGGTCTTTGGGGAAGGAGGGGGTGCTGTCACATACATGGGGGGTCTGAAGGAGGACATAAGCCGGCGCGCCATGCAAGATGGGAGTGGGGGGGTGGAGAGATAAGCCATGCATACAGGGGGGATAAGATCCATGCATTCAGGGGGGGAAAATACGAGCCATGCATTCAGGGGGGGAATATGAGCCAAGCATAGAGGGGGGAATATGAGCCATGCATTCAGGGGGGGAATATGAGCCATGCATTCGGGGGGGAATATGAGCCATGCATACAGGAGGGGGAACATGAGCCATGCATACAGGAGGGGGAATATGAGCCATGCATACAGGAGGGGGGGTCATTATACAGTATTGAGCATCATGTGGGATCATTATACAGTATTGAGCATCATGTGTGGCCGTTATACAGTATGGAGCATCATGTGTGGCCAATGGACATTATACAGTATGGAGCATCATGTGTGGCCATTATACAGTATGGAGCATCATGTGTGGCCGTTATACAGTATGGAGCATCATGTGAGGCCATTATACAGTATTGAGCATCATGTGTGGCTGTTATACAGTATGAGCATCATGTGTGGCCAATGGACATTATACAGTATGGAGCATCATGTGTGGCCATTATACAGTATGGAGCATCATGTGTGGCCGTTATACTGTATGGAGCATCATGTGGGGCCATTATACAGTATTGAGCATCATGTGTGGCCGTTATACAGTATGGAGCATCATGTGTGGTCAATGGACATTATATAGTATGGAGCATCATGTGTGGCCGTTATACAGTATGGAGCATCATGTGTGGCCGTTATACAGTATGGAGCATCATGTGCAGCTGTTATACAGTATTGAGTATCATGTGGAGCCATTATACAGTTTAGAGCATCATGTGTGGCCGTTATACAGTATGGAGCATCATGCGTGGCCGTTATACAGTATGGAGCATCATGTGTGGCCATTATACAGTATGGAGCATCATGTGTGGCCGTTATACAGTATGGAGCATCATGTGTGGCCTTTATACAGTATGGAGCATCATGTGTGGCCGTTATACAGTATGGAGCATCATGTGTGGCCAATGGACATTATACAGTATGGAGCATCATGTGTGGCCGTTATACAGTATGGAGCATCATGTGTGGCCGTTATACTGTATGGAGCATCATGTGGGGCCATTATACAGTATTGAGCATCATGTGTGGCCGTTATACAGTATGGAGCATCATGTGTGGTCAATGGACATTATACAGTATGGAGCATCATGTGTGGCCGTTGTACAGTATGGAGCATCATGCGTGGCTGTTATACAGTACGGAGCATCATGTGTGGCCATTATACATTATGGAGCATCATGTGTGGCCGTTATACAGTATGGAGCATCATGTGTGGCCGTTATACAGTATGGAGCATCATTTGTGGCCATTATATAGTATTGAGCATCATGTGAGATTATTATACAATATGGAGAACTGTGTGTGGCCGTTATACAGTATGGAGTGCTATGTGTGGCCATTATACAGTATGGAGCACTATGTGTGGCCATTATACAGTATGGAGCGCTATGTGTGGCCATTATACAGTATGGAGCACTGTGTGGCCATATGGAGCATCATGTGTGGCCATTATACAGTATTGAGCATCATGTGTGGCCATTATACAGTATGGAGCATCATGTGTGTGGCCATTATACAGTATTGAGCATCATGTGTGGCTATTATGTGTGGCCATATTTTTTTTTGTTTATAATTATTGTATATAAAGCAGTGTGATCAGCAGTGCTAAATGGGTGTGGTTGGGACGTGGATATGGGTGTGACTAGTTGTGAAATGGGTGTGGTCAGAGGCGTGGTCTAAAATTTGCCATGGCACACTAAGCGCACTGCAAACTTTATACCGCCTTCCCTTCTTCAAAAGTTGGGAGGTATGGTACCGCATTTGCCAGATCACGGCAAGTGCCGCAAATCCCATAGGGAATGAATGAGGCCGAATGCAGTGTTGCTGTAAGTGATCTGGTACGCGGCAGATGCAGAAAAATTGCCTGATCTACTGCAAAAGGCGACTTTCACATCAGCGATTCTTGCCAAAGTCACTGCCGATAGTGTCATACTCACCAAAGGGGGAGGCAGCACTAAAAGTGCCTAGGGCAGCAGAAACTCTAAATACGGCCCTTGGGGGCTACATTATATTCTGTGGGGGGACTGCATTATACTCAGGGTACTACATTATATTATGGGGGGCTACATCATACTATATGAGGGGTTGCAGTATACTCTATGGGGGGCTGCATTATATTCTGTTCTGGGGCTGCATTATTCTCTCGGGACTACATTATATTATGGGGGGCTACATCATACTATATGAGGGGACTACAGTATACTCTATGGGGGGCTGCATTATATTCTGTGGTGGAACTGCATTCTCTCAGGGGACTACATTATATTCTGTGGTGGGTTACATTATACTATATGAGGGGGGCTGCATTATACCTTATGGGGTGCTACATTATATTCTATGGTGGGGACTGTGTCATACCTGAAGGGGTTGCATTATATTTTGTGGGGTGCTGCATTATATTCTATGAGAGGGGACCGCATTATATTTTATGAGGGAGCTACATTATATTCTGTGAGGGGGCTACCCCAACCCTTGCTACATTATTAAGACATGAACTACCTTATATTATACCCTGATATTAGCGCTTTTTACCGCACAATTGGTGGTCTTGTATCTATTTCTATGTAGCTACATAGTGGGCCCCAAGAATGATTTTCTCTGGTGGGCCCAAGGTGCTCCAGTCCAACGCTGGTAGAAACCCCCCACAAGTGACCCCATTTTGGAAACTAGACCCCGAAAGGAACTTATCTAGATATGTCATGAGCACTTTGAACCCCCAAGTGCTTCACAGAAGTTTATAACGCAGAGCCGTGAAAATAATAAATACGTTTTCTTTCCTCAAAAATAATATTTTAGCCCAGAATTTTTTATTTTTCCAAGGGTTACAGGAGAAATTGGACCCCAAAATTTGTTGTCCAGTTTCTCCTGAGTACGCTGATACCCAACGTGTGGGGGTGAACTACTGTTTGGGCACATGCCGGGGCTCGGAAGTGAAGTAGTGATGTTTTGAAGTGCAGACTTTGATGGAATGCTCTGCGGGCGTCACGTTGCGTTTGCAGAGACCCTGATGTGGCTAAACAGTAGAAACCCCCCACAAGTGACCCTATTTTGGAAACTAGACCCCGAAAGAAACTTATCTAGATATGTGGTGAGCACTTTGAACCCCCAAGTGCTTCACAGACGTTTACAACGCAGAGCCATGAAAATAAAAACTCATTTTTCTTTCCTCAAAAATGATGTTTTAGCAAGCAATTTTTTATATTCACAAGGGTAACAGGAGAAATTGGACCCCAGGAATTGTTGCGCAGTTTGTCCTGAGTATGCTGGTACCCCATATGTGGGGGTAAACCACTGTTTGGGCACATTTTTTTTATTTTGATCACTGTGATAGATTTTATCACAGTGATCAAAATGCACATTGGAACGAATCTGCCTTCTGGCAGATTCGGTGGGCGCACTGCGCATGCGCCCGCCATTTTGGAGAAAGGCGGCTCCCATGGAGAAGACGGACAGACCCTGGGAGGCTCGGTAAGTATGATGGGGTTGGAGGGGCACGGGAGGGTGGATCGGAGCATGGGGGGTGGATCAAAGCGTGGGGGGGTGGATCGGAGCACGGGGGGTGGATCGGAGCATGGGGGTGGATTGGAGCACGTGGGGGTGGATCGGAGTGCAGGGGGTTGGATTGGAGCGCTGGGGGTGGGATTGGAGCACGGGGGGAGCGGACAAGAGCACGGGGGGAGCGGACAGGAGGACGGAGGGGAGCGGAGCAGTGTACAGGACTGATCGGAGGACTGGGGGGGATCGGTGGGGGGGGCAAACCCGTGTTTCTAGCCATGGCCGATGATACTGCAGCATCGGCCATGGCTGGATTGTAATATTTCACCAGTTTTAATAGGTGAAATATTACAAATCGCTCTGATTGGCAGTTTCACTTTCAACAGCCAATCAGAGCGATCGTAGCCATGGGGGGGGTGAAGCCACCCCCCTGGGCTGTACTACCACTCCCCCTGTCCCTGCAGATCGGGTGAAATTGGAGTTAACCCTTTCACCCGATCTGCAGGGACGCGATCATTCTGTGACACAGCATATGCGTCACAGGTCGGATTGGCACCGACTTTCATGACGGATACGCTGTGTCACAGGTCGGGAAGGGGTGAAGGGAAAAAGAAATGCAAACCTACAAGGGCCCTGTGTGCAAAAGTGATTGCGCCCCCCTTAAAACATAAATGAACTGTAGCTTATCACATCTTTGGGAAGCTGAGTTCAAATTCCCTAGCTACACCAAGGCCTGATTACTGCCATGCCTATTCTCAATCAGGAAATCACTTAAATAGCACCTGCCTGACAAAGTGAAGTAGACCAAAAGAACCTCAAAAGCTAGACATCATGCCACAATCAAAAGAAATTCTGGAACAAATGAGAAAAAAAAGTAATAGAGGTCTATCAGTCTGAAATAGGTTATAAAGCCATTTCTTAAGCTTTGGGACTCCAGCGAACCACAGTGAGAGCCATTATCCACAAATGGCGAAAATATGGAACAGTGGTGAACCTTCCTAGGATCGGCTGGTCGACCAAAATTACCCCAAGAGCACAGCAACGACGCATTCAAGGGGTCACAAAAGAGCCAACAACAATATCCAAAGAACTGCAGGCCTCACTTTCCTCAGATAAGGTCAGTGTTGATTACTCCATCATAAGAAAGAGACTAGGCAAAAATGGTCTGCATGACAAAGTTTCAAAATGAAAACCACTGATGAGCAAGAAGAACATTTAAGGCGCATATCAGTTTTGCCAGAAAACATCTTGATGATTCCCAAGACTTTTGTGAGGACACTCTGTGGACTGACAAGACAAAAGCTGAACTTTTTGAAAAGTGTATGTTCCATTATGCCTGGCGTAGGATTAACTCAGCATTTCAGAACAGGAACATCATATCAACAGTAAAATGTGGTGGGGGTGTGATGGGTGGGTCTGTTTGATCCTCTGGTTTAGTTTGTTTGCTTAGATTTTCGTAGCATTATTTTTCTTTGTTTTGTTTTTTTTTTTACCTTGGCTTGTGTTTCTGGCTATTCTTACATATTTCGATTTTGTACTTTTCCTGCTCTCTTGGTTCTGACCCAGCTACCTGACCACTTCTGCCGGCCTGCACCAATCAAACAGCAGCATATTCCGTGACCCCAGCCCGGGGGCCTCTGTTTAAGTCCAGATCCCAGTACAGGGGTTAAAGGGTTAAAGGCCAGGGCAACCCCTGGGATCTTGTAAGCAGAGTAGTTTGTGCTAAGCTTATCCATGGTAGCCATATTAGTGCTGCCAGGCCACCACTGACAGAATGTAATTTCAGTGTCATAGAAAACAAAACATTACAGACATGAACTTCTATCTGAGAGGTCCGATACATAAGAAAATAGATCGCTATAAATAACAAATGGCTAGTGATGAAACGGCAGAAATCCAAACTGAGGTACCTGGATAATGGACTCCAAAATACTAACTGACAGCCTGTCCCAGCAGTGCTCGTAGATTATACATATACACATACACAGGCTGAAGTCATTTACAAACTTCATTTTACTATTGATAGAATTATATTACAATAGAAATGTAGCATTATTATTATTATTTTACCACTCCAAGTTTGAAGTTCAGTATAGTAGACAGATTATAGTAGACAGATTGAAGAAAACATACAAAACCATTGCTGACTATTCTTTTAATGTGACTATATCTTCAGAACTAAAGAGAGGAATACCGTATTTTATGTCAGCACATAAAATATTTTGGCCCAAAGCACTATTGTACATTTATGCGCATCCTTCATCAAAGAAGCCGGTGAGATATTTTCTATGACTGCCATCTCGCTACTGTATTTCCCTAGCGCGGGTAATGATCCTCTGCAGAACATATTACATTTATTATTACACAAAGAAGTCTGACTTGTAACATACATGCATTGTACTGCACTCATCTAAATGCTGTCATTTATCATATCAGCGGAAGGCTCAGCCATTTTTACGGAGGTGAGGATGTTTGGTGTCGTGGTATTGTTCATTTCAGTCTACATTAATTAGCTCCAGGCATATTATGTCATACAGCACTTGTATTTTATAGTCATTTCATACAATAATACCAGTGGGTATAAGGAACAGAAAACCATTAAGTGGCTCGAGAAAAAACAGCCTGTCAGCATAATCTATTGGACTGGTAAAACAGAGACTTTTGTGATATTATTATGGTTTTCACTTCCAAAGCCATCCAGCTCTGCACTCCTGTGTCCGTGCCTTACTAGTGATATATATCTGTTTTTCTCCTTTACCAAGCTTATATTTCATACATTGTACCTGCATAGTACTATGTGCTGTACTATACTAGTACCCGTTAGTAGGGGCCACATTAGGGCTCTGTGTAAAATCTGGCTCATACTGTGCACCAGAAGTCTGAGGAGCTCTGTGAACGGGTGTCTGACGGGCCCTATATGAAAAACATACTGATAGCATGTTCCTTTGACATTGCTTACACATTTTGTATTTATTTGTATTTTGCATTTATTGTGATGATTATATATAAAATGTTGTACATTTTTTGTACAGAACATAGTTGCATAAATTTTACAGCATTTGGGCCTTAAGCCCCAATTCATAATTTTTCAACAGAATTGTCACGCCATACAGACGTGTCTATCGGGTGGACCCACTGGACTGCAAATACAGCGGTTACTGATACCAGGAAGGGAGAACCAGACCAGGAAAGCAGGTTCAAACGCTTTATTGTACAGTAATACAAACACTAGGGGAGACACCCCAAAGGAAGGCCACAGGGCCACAACACCAGAAAACCTCTAAGGAGACCAAGGCTTGGAGTGACCCCTATACAGGGATTTCCCCTAGACCACCAATAGAGGGTCCGATGAGGCAGACACCTGTGTTAAACCGACCTAGGAGGTAGGAAGAAATGAATAAACAAAACAGGGTTGAATGTGGAGCTTGGAAGCAGGAAGAAGACTGCAGGGAACCACACAGGATACTGGACTCAGGATGCTGTGAAGACCAGACTCGATCCTAGGGAAAAAAGGAACACAGAATAAGACAGGCAAATTGGACTGATAAGCCTAGCAGGATAAGACCTGGAGCAGCAACTTCAGGATAATAGAAGTTGCCCAGGCGGCGTCCAGGAGTGACTGAGATCCTTATATACCTCCAGCCTCCAGGTGATAGGCCGGGAGGAGGGGCAGTGAGTAGGGAGGGGCTTACCCTTTAAGAAGCCAGAGAGCTCAACTGACCGCCCCCTATGCACTCCCTAGGAGAGGGAGAGAAAGGAGGAAGTGCAGCAGACATGGGAGCAAGGACCCGGGCAGCATGTCTGCAGGGACGGACCCCGGAGCGCCGGCGGATGACCCCCCCTCCAGGCCCCCCCGGGCGGCGACTGGCAAAGAACCGCCGTAGGAGACGAGGAGCATGGACGTTGCCCTCCGGCTCCCAGGACCTCTCCTCAGGACCAAACCCCTTCCAGTCGACCAGGTACCATGTGGCACGCCCTCTCTTCTTCACATCCAGGATGGCACTGACCTCATACTCGTCATTGACCGAAATCGGAGGAGGACGCTCTCCCGGATCCTGGGAGAAGCGGTTGAGGATCACAGGTTTGAGGAGGGAACGGTGGAAAGAATTATGTATTCGCAGAGAAGGAGGCAGTAGTAGCCGATAGCACACATCGTTGAGTCTCCGGGACACCTCGAACGGTCCGATGTACCGAGGTCCGAGCTTGAAGGAGGGCACCTTAAGGCGGACGTACTTGGCTGATAACCATACCTTGTCTCCCGGTTGAAACATCTGGGCATCAAGTCTTCTCTTGTTGGCATGGTCCTTCATGCGCTGGGATGCTTTCACAAGAGCCTCACGAGTCTTGTTCCAGATGTTGGCGAAGTCGCGAGCCACGGCCTCTGCTGCAGGATTGGGAGTCGCGATGTCCAAGGGAGTCGGGATCCTCGGGTGTTGCCCATATACAATAAAAAATGGAGTGTTACGAGAGGACTCACCAACATGATTATTGTAAGAGAACTCCGCCCAAGGCAGCAGGGACGTCCAGTTGTCGTGGTGTGCGTTGACAAAGTGTCGTAGAAAACCTGCCAACACCTGGTTTACCCGTTCCACCTGTCCGTTAGACTGTGGATGATAAGCCGAAGAGAAGTCCAAGGCAATATCGAGTTTCCTGCAGAGAGACCGCCAGAATCGGGACACGAATTGTACTCCCCTATCGGAAACAATGTTGGAGGGTAACCCATGCAACCGGAGGATATGTTGAACAAACAACTCGGCCAGCTTGGGTGCCGAAGGAAGACCAGGCAGAGAAACGAAGTGACTCATCTTGGACAATCTGTCCACCACGACCCAGATGACAGTATTCCCGGAGGATGCAGGGAGATCCGTGATGAAGTCCATCGCAATGTGTTGCCATGGTTTTGATGGTATAGGCAAGGGCAAGAGTTGACCGGTGGGAAGCCGTTTGGGGGTCTTGTTGCGGGCACAGGAAGAACAGGCTGAGATGTAGTCTGACACCTCTTGAAGCATCCCAGGCCACCAGTAGTACCGACCGATCAACTGTAGAGTCCTCGTCAGACCTGCGTGGCCGGCTAGTAAGGAGGAATGTCCCCAGCGAAGGATGCATTCTCAACTCAGTTCGGGCACCAGCGTCTTACCAGGAGGTACCTGCGACAGTCGAAGCGGTGCAACCATGATCACCTTGGATGGATCGATGATGGGACGAGGTTCCTCCTCCTGATCGTTGGTAAGAAAAGACCGGGAGAGGGCATCAGCCTTGATATTCTTATCTGCGGGACGAAAATGAAGACGGTAGTCAAACCGAGCAAAGAATAAAGACCAACGGGCCTGACGAGGATTGAGCCTCTGGGCAGACTGGAAATAGGCCAAGTTCTTGTGGTCGGTGTAGATCACCACCGGGTGCACCGCTCCCTCTAGGAGGTAACGCCACTCCTCCAAGGCCATCTTGATGGCAAGCAACTCACGGTCACCAATGGAGTAATTCTGCTCACAGGGGGTAAAGGCCTTCGAAAAGAAGCCGCAAGAGACCATGTGTCCGGAGGCGGCTTTCTGCGTGAGGACGGCCCCGGCACCTGTGGAGGATGCGTCCACCTCCAGAAAGAACTGCTTCTCAGCGACGGGCCTGTGCAGGGCTGTGCAGGGCTGGTGCGGAGGAGAAGGCCCGTTTGAGTGCCTGGAAGGAACACTCGGCCTCTGGAGTCCATCCATTAGCAGGTATTCCCTTGCGTGTGAGTGCTGTGAGAGGCTTGACCAGATCCGAGAAGTGCTGAATAAACTGCCGGTAGTAGTTGGCGAATCCTATGAACCGCTGGATGGCTTTGATCCCGACCGGCCGAGGCCAGTTCATGATGGCCGACACCTTGTTAGGATCCATCTCCAGCCCAGAGTCAGAGACGATGTATCCAAGGAACGGCAGAGAAGACCGCTCGAAGAGGCATTTCTCATACTTGGCATACAAGCGGTTCTCCTGTAATCGAAGGAGAACTCGTCGGACGTCTCTTCTGTGTGTGGGTAGGTCTGGGGAGAAAACCAAGAGGTCATCCAGGTATACCACTACACATACGTACAGCATGTCACGGAAGACGTCGTTCACGAACTCCTGGAAAACGGCTGGTGCGTTGCACAGTCCGAAGGGCATCACCCGGTACTCGAAGTGACCATCACGGGTGTTGAAGGCGGTTTTCCACTCGTCACCGGCTCGGATGCGGACAAGGTTGTAAGCCCCTCGCACGTCCAGCTTGGTGAAGATCCGGGCTCCCCGGAGCCGATCGAAGACTTCTGGAATAAGAGGCAGTGGGTACTTATTCTTTACCGTGATAGCGTTTAATCCGCGGTAGTCAATGCAAGGACGCAAGGACCCATCCTTCTTTTTCACGAAGAAGAACCCGGCTCCCACAGGGGATGTGGACCTCTGGATGAATCCCCGGGCCAAACTGTCTGTGACGTATTCTGACATCGCCTGAGTCTCAGCAGGGGACAGAGGGTAGATTCGTCCTGTAGGAAAAGAAGCACCTGGAACCAAATCAATGGGACAATCATAAGGCCTGTGCGGGGGCAAGACCTCTGCTTCTCGTTTATCGAAGACATCCGCAAATGCCCAGTAGGCCTCCGGAAGTCCGGGCAAGGACGTAGGTGAGGGAGGCAAACGGATAGGCCGGACGGACAGCAGGCAACGGCTATGGCAGGCCGAACCCCAACGCAGGACCTCCCCACTTCGCCAGTCTATGACTGGCTCATGCGTACGCAGCCATGGCAGACCGAGCATGTAAGGCGGAGAGAGAGTGTGTAGCACGTAAAAAGCAATCCTCTCAGCATGGAGAGCTCCGATCTGAAGCTCCACCTCACTGGTAATGCCCTCAATGGAATCTAGTAGGGGTCTCCCGTCTATGGTGGTGATGATGCGGGGATGCTGCAGGGGGTGTATAGGAATGCCGAGGCGGAGAGCCATGTCTCGCTGAATAAAGTTACCTGCAGATCCCGAGTCCAAATACGCCAACTCTGAGAATCGCCTGTCACCGACTTTCACCTGCATGGAAACAGTTAACGGTAGAGAGGTATCACTCTCACCTAGAATGGCCTCTCTTACCTGTCCTAGGTGGAGGAGTTTTCCGGTCTTCTGGGACATTGCCGGCGGAAATGGTTGGAGCCACCACAATAGAGACACAACCTCCGGGCGACTCTCTCCTCACGCTCCCGGGGACTCAGCCGGAGACGATCCACCTCCATGGGTTCGGGTGCTTCAGCAGAAGAAGCGTTACCTGGTAACAGGGGCCTCTGAAAAGAGGGTGCCAATCGAGGTGGTCTTTTCTCCTGGGTTCTCTCCTTGGTGCGTTCTTGTAGGCGGCGATCTATCCGGACGGCAAGGGAGATGTATTCATCCAGGGTACCGGGAAGAGCTCGTACGGCGAGCTCGTCCTTCAGGCGACTGGATAACCCTCTCTGGAAGACACCAATCAGGGGCTCGTCAGACCAGCGAAGCTCAGAAGCCAAAGTGCGAAACTGTATGGCGTATTGGCCAACCGACAGAGTACCTTGCTGTAAGTTGAACAACTCCTCCGTGGCAGAAGCCACCCGACCTGGCTCATCAAAGATCTTCCGGAAGGTGTCCAAGAAGGCCCGCAAATCGGATACAATGGGGTCCTCTCTCTCCAGTAGTGGGTTGAACCAGGCCAAGGCCTCGCCCTCCAGGCGTGATGCCAGAAAGGCCACTTTCGCCACATCCGTAGGGTATTGATGAGGGAGAAGCCTGAAATGCAGCTGGCATTGGTTGATGAAACCCCTGCACATCTTTGGATCCCCAGAGTACCTGGTAGGTTTGCAGAGGCGAGGGGAAGAGTAGACGCCTCCTACGGCACTGGGATCCAACACGGGTGCAGCAACCGGAGCAGAAGGAGATCGCTGCAGATTTGAAAGCCGCTCGTCCACAGACGTCATGTAACTCAGCATCTGGGTCTGCATCCGTCCTTGTTGATCCAACTCCTGATGGAGATCTGCAAGATGAGAGGAGAAAGATGCATCCACCCCCTGAGGGGAAGCTAGACGGGCCTCAAGGGTATGCATGAACGCAACTACCTGTTCCTGGCTCTGGCGGAGACTAGTGAGCTCCCTCTGAGCATCGAACCTGGCATCAGCGGGGTCCATGTCCTGGGCAAAATCTGTCACGCCCTACAGACGTGTCTATCGGGTGGACCCACTGGACCGCAAATACAGCGGTTACTGATACCAGGAAGGGAGAACCAGACCAGGAAAGCAGGTTCAAACGCTTTATTGTACAGTAATACAAACACTAGGGGAGACACCCCAAAGGAAGGCCACAGGGCCACAACACCAGAAAACCTCTAAGGAGACCAAGGCTTGGAGTGACCCCTATACAGGGATTTCCCCTAGATCACCAATAGAGGGTCCAATGAGGAAGACACCTGTGTTAAACCGACCTAGGAGGTAGGAAGAAATGAATAAACAAAACAGGGTTGAATGTGGAACTTGGAAGCAGGAAGAAGACTGCAGGGAACCACACAGGATACTGGACTCAGGATGCTGTGGAGACCAGACTCGATCCTAGGGAAAAAAGGAACACAGAGTAAGACAGGCAAATTGGACTGATAAGCCTAGCAGGATAAGACCTGGAGCAGCAACTTCAGGATAATAGAAGTTGCCCAGGCGGCGTCCAGGAGTGACTGAGATCCTTATATACCTCCAGCCTCCAGGTGATAGGCCGGGAGGAGGGGCAGTGAGTAGGGAGGGGCTGACCCTTTAAGAAGCCAGAGAGCTCGACTGACCGCCCCCTATGCACTCCCTAGGAGAGGGAGAGAAAGGAGGAAGTGCAGCAGACATGGGAGCAAGGACCCGGGCAGCATGTCTGCAGGGACGGACCCCGGAGCGCCGGCGGACGACCGGAGCGTGACCCTGCTGGCTAAGGACAGGACCAGAAGAGGTAAGAGCAGGCGGGGAAGAGAAAGAAGGCGCCCCGGACTGCGAGGTGGTGACAAGAATTATGTAAAACTGTTTGAAATGTCACTAAAGTTATGTGCAACAATTTGTCATTTTTACACCAGTCGTGGTTAGATCGACTAACGTTTTTAAAAAGTGGGCAGAGCTTGGCTGGGAGAAGTGCTCCTTTAACTACACCTCCCACTTGTGTTTCAAAGATTGTGCCTACCTAGTACTCCACATTTTGGCATTCTTCATTAAACCCGATCAGCACTGACAACTTGTATGAAAAGTGAGCATTATTTGTCCATGATGGGCCATGACCAGGTGCAACATATGCATCATAATTTGTGCCACATAAATGGCAAAGATTACGATAGAAATACACTCAGCACAAATCCTGTGGTGGAACATGCCTTTTATTGAATTTTGCATAACCTAAACTGGTGCACTCTTCATTAAGACAAGTGTACAAAACACCCAATTTGATAAATCTAGGTCTTGGTGCTTTAGAAATTAGAGCAGAAATCTACAACAGCTCATGACTGTATTACATTTCTGACTCTGCGCCTCTTAATAATTTGGGCACGTCTTACAACAGCGGACTTTTGACTAAAAGTGGAATACAAAATGTCAGCCATAATGAATTTCCTTCATATGTTAAATTATATGCAATGATTTTCATTTCTAACTTGCATTTTTACATTGAATTCCCAACTCTTATGCATCATCTATTCCATATAGTTTTTTTTTAACAAGCCTTGTACAGATCACAGCTGGGTGACTGGCTGGTGCAGCATTAGTCCTAATCCTGTTGATATTTACTTATGGATAAAAGCTCATGAACATGGCATAGTCCTGTGTGCAGATGCTCTGAAACAAGCTCTTTAGTGCAAATCTGAACAGGGAAATTCTCTACAATTGCCCAGATCCTATTGTTTATACAGACCAACCAATTCAGTGAGGTAATTTATTGTATTCTCACATTGCATGGCCTCGATTCTTCATTTGCATTTGCATGATTTCATCATGTTCAGGTCCAGCGGGTTCGGCTAAACAGTTAGAAAAAGTTCGGGTTCGGGTACCAGAACAGTACCCAGACCCAAACCCGAACCCGGACCCCATTCACTTGAATGGGGGCGTGAACATCCAGTGTTTGCCACGCTGTCATGTGCATGACAGCACGGCAAACACCGCTTCTGAACGGCGGTGAAAGCATCCCCATAGGTCAGAGAGATGTGGTTCCCACACTGTCAAAAGAAAGTATGAGCACCCAGCTGTGATCGGAAGAATACAGTTTACCTCCGGTCACTGGTGTTAGCTGATGGGAGTACTGCTCTCATAATCCAACGCCTGCTTCCGCTAATAACAGTTAGAGCGGGAGCAGCTGATGGGAGTATTGGTTAGCCGCCTCCTGCGCTGAAAATAAATAAATTAAAAAAAACTGGCGTGGGTTCCCTTGTATTTTTGATAACCAGCCAGGCAAAAATCACAGCTGGGAGCAGCAACCTCCAGCTGTCAGCTTCAGCAAGGCTGGTTATCAAGAAAAGAGGGGTCCCAACACCCTATATTTTAATTACCTGCCTAAATGTAGCAGCCAGCAGCTGCCCAGAAAAGGCACATCTATTAGATGCGCCAATTCTGGTGCTTTGCCCGACTCTTCCCACTTGCCCTGTAGCAGTGGCAAGTTGGGTTAATATTTGTGGGGTTTATGTCACCTTTGTATTGTCCGGTGACAACAAGCCCACAGATAAGTAATGGAGAGGCATCTATAAGACACCTATCCATTACTAATCCAATAGTTGTATGGTAAATAAACACACCCAGAATAATGTATTTTATTTGAAACTAGATGGCAGCCCGATTCTAAAGAATCGGGAGTCTAGAATCCATATATACTTTATTTATTCAAATGTAAGAATAATACAATTAATAAATAATAGTAAGAAAGAACAAAAATAATAGGCAGTATATGGAGAAAACACCAAACAAAAGTTCCAAATTGGTGTGAAAATGTCACTGAACCACTTCACAACTAAATATATATAGTTTTGGTAAATGGTATTATCATTTTTTTGACGAAATTCGGCAGGAGCTTGAAGAGCAACGTCACTGGGCCCGCCTCCACGCAGTAGAAACTTGCTGTGAGGTAAAAATTCAAAAATCACACCAAAATGGCGGGCGGAGTGTGTCACAGTACGGCACGTTTCTGATTGGTCGCTCGCAGCAGGCGGCAACCAATCAGACACTGGACACTGTTGATGTCACTTATCTCCGGACATTAGCTCCGGACATTAGCTCCGGACATTAGCTCCGGACATTAGCTCCGGACAAAGCCACGGAAGTTGGCACAAATTGCAGGAAGTAGTATTCTAGGCAATTAATCACCGGACATTAGCTCCGGACATTATCTCCGCACATTAGCTCCGGACAGGAAGTTGGCACAAATTGCAGGAAGTAGTATTCTAGGCAATTATATATTAGATAAAACAAAACACACTTTTACTTTTTCATTTAAAAATATCAAACACAGTTATACTCACTTAATGCCTATTCCCCCGAAGCCCTCGTCTTCTGTAATAAAACAAAAATAAAAACAACAATATCCTTCACCTATCCATAGTTCTGTCCCATGCCGTTATTCATGTCTGGGGGATAAACAGTTTCCAACCTGGATGGTGCCAAGATGCGACTGTCCAGGCTGAGAACCACTGCATCAAGAGCAGCCTCAGTGACCAGCAGTGACTACATCAAGGTTACCTCTGGTAACTGAGGCTGTATTCCCAGCTGGATTGAACTGCCATGACCTCGGTGAAATCCTTGCTAGCACCATGAGAGTTTTTCACCCCAGATCAGAAGTGGTGTTTGCCGCACTGTTATGGTACCCAAACCTGAACTTTTTGTAAGTGTTCGGCCATTCAAGACCAGTGACCAATACATACCTCAGATCATATACGAGTTCCTGACCTTTGATGTATGGGTATGTCAAGGTGATCGTGCGGGGCACAGGAGTAATAGCTGAGACCCACTGTCACTGCCTCGTGGTCTTTAATGGTGGTACTGTTTCACAAGTGTCTCAGTGCCATGGCCAGGCTCTACTCCTTTCCCCTATGGCCACCACCCTTTGCTGTGCACCACAATGGGTTTCACAAGTTGCCCTGCAAACTACAGTGATATCATCACCCAAAGCCTTTTACGGTCGACTTAAACACTCATGAATGTCTCAGTGCTAAGTAGCTTTGTGTTCATTTATCTTTTGCCTTACACTTTATCTCACCAGATCTTTCAGCTGGCAATCATCACAGCAAATTTCTGTTTGTTTTTCTGAATTTATTTTCTGGCTCTGACCTGCAATTAATCCTAGTGTGAAGCCAACCTAAGACATTGGCTGCCACTTCTAGTGTCTATACCACCAACACAGCTAGGCATTTGAATCATATCCTCCACATCCAAACAGCAACTGTTCATCTCATCTAATTACATCAACTGAAAGAAATTTTTAATACCTTCAGTGAAGTGACTTTGGGGACAAAGAACAGATAAGAACAAGGTGTCATTGAGGGATCTGAACGTCTGTAGTCAAAAAATATTAACTATTACAGCAGAGGATAGGGAGGAATGTGCAGAACGCTGACTCAAACTGATGGTGTCATTGTTAGAGATAACATCATCCTGCTCAGACTGAAATGAGTGATGTGCCATATATTCCATAACAGCTTACATTTCCCCCCTACTAATACATTTGCCAGAGATAAAGGATGACAATTGTGACCTGCATCAGGTAGTACTACTGCCATGAAAGGTGATGCCAGAAACGGCGCATCTAAAATAAATGTGCCTTTTCCGGGCAGCTGGGGCCTATATCAATGGCCCCTTACCAGTCTGAGAATAGCAATCCCCAGCTGTAAGCAATAGCAAGGCTGGTTGTCAAAAAATGGGGGGGACACCACACCGTTTTTTAAAATTATTTATTTAAATAATTTTAAAAACAGCGTGGGAACCCATCTATTCTTGATTACCAACCTTGCAGAAGCTGACAGCTGGGAGTGGCAGCCCCCAGCTGTGAGTTTTATCTGGTTGGTTCAATAAAATAGGGGGGAACCCATGCCAGGTTTTCCATTCATTTATTTCCAAACGATCGCTGCCAGCGGCTGTGGAATACCCCGATCATCCACACCTATTGTCACTGTTATTAGCGACAGCAGGTGTCAGATGATGGGGGTACCAGTCCCAAAAGCCACCACCTGCTGTCTTTCGGACTTTAATATAATGCTCATCATTCTCCTCTGCTTGCTGGCTTCAGCACCTGCTGCCGGGAAACAGTGCTTACAGTAGCGCTTCTTCCCTGACGGCCATCTGTGTCACACGGAGGACATCAATGTGTTTTCTCTGTGTATACGTGTACGGCACATTTTGCCATCCGTGCTGATGGCAAAAAACGGATCAGGGTCCATGGAAACACACTGACATGTAAAAAAACCCATTCATTTCAACACCTGTTTTCGCAGTCAAATTTGACATTTGAACACAATTATACTGTTGCGTGTTTCCATTGCTGTTTTTTGAACATGCATCTAGGATCTCATGTTCAGAACTTTTTGAAAAGGTTGATGATATGATAAAATAAAACTTACAGTATATTTTGGTACTATGCTAACCAGAAAAATTAATGTAAATACTTTTAGTCGCAAAAAAATACAAGCATATTCTAGGAGTGATACCTTTATTGGCTAACCAGAAAAAATTATATTTGCAAGCTTTCAGAGCACAGAGACGCCTTCTATCTGATGAAGGAGCCTCTGTGCTCTGAAGGTTTGCAGATATAATTTTTATGCTATCCAATAAAGGTATGACTCCTAGAATACTTTTGTTTTTTGGGGGCATACAAGTATTTACATTGATTTTGAGAAGGTTGAAATTGTGATAGAAAACAGTAAAAGCAGTTAATTTTAATATGATAAAAATGTATGGTAAAATAAAAAGTGGAACTTGCAATGGCAAAAGACAGCATAATGTAAAGAAAAAAACATACCATGTGATCCGGCAAAAAGAATATGGAAGCCCCAAGTAACAGCATCACCATTGGCACCACCTTTCAGGTGACATCAAGCCCATGGCTTAGTAATGGAGAGGCGTCTATAAGACACCTATCCATTACTAATCCTATAGTTGTATTGTTAAATAAAGACACAGCCAGAATAAAGTCTTTTATTTGAAAAAATTACACAGACACCTTTAATGTTCTAAATTAAACCATACTTACTACCACGCCTAATTCCCCGACGCCCTCAATCTCCTGTAATAAAAGTAAAATAATAAACCAACATTATACCCATACCTGTCCGTTGTTGTGTCCCACGCCGTAATCCATATCTGGGGGATATACAGTTTTCAACCAGGATGGTGCCAAGATGCGACCTTGCTGGCTGAAAACCACTGGTGAATAAACAGCTGCAAGCGTAGCATCATTCACCAGCGGTGACATCATCACCGACTTTTTCCCACAGTCCAGAGATCACCTCAGTTCAGGCCAGCCGTGATGATGTCACCAGTGGCGAATGATGCTGCTCTCTCAGCATCTCATTCACCAGTGATTTTCAGCTGGGTCGCATCTTGGCACTGTCCTTGTTGAAAACTGTATATCCCCCAGATATGGATTACGGCGTGAGACACAACGATGGACAGGTATGGTAAATTGTTGATTTACTATTTTACTTTTATTACAGGAGATCAAGGGCGTCGGAGAATTAGGTGTGGCAGTAAGTATAGTTTAATTTAGTACATTAAAGGTGTCTGTGTAATTTTTTTAAATAAAAGACTTTATTCTGGCCGTGTCTTTATTTAACAATACAACTATAGGATTAGTAATGGAAAGGTGTCTTATAGACGCCACTATATAGACGCCATCTACTCCCCCTACAACCTCCAAATGGCTGTCATATACCGACCTCCGGGCCCAACCACTGCCTTTATTCACCAATTCTCCACCTGGCTTCTTCACTTTCTGTCTGCTGACATTACCACCATCATCATGGGTGACTTCAACATCCCCATTGACACCCACCAGTCAGCAGCCTCCAAACTCCGGTCCCTTACTTCATCTTTTGGACTTACTCAGTGGTCCTCCTCAGCCACCCACACAGACCGACATACATTAGACCGAGTCTTCCCCGTCTCAGATCCCTATCTAACTTCACAACCTCCCCTCTCCCTCTATCTGACCACATCTCCTTACTTTCTCATCCCTGTCCTCCTCACCTGTCACCCATGTCCAGCAACATGCGCACCCATGCAGGAACCTCACACACCTAGACACCCACACACTCTCTGACTCTAACCTACCACTAGCATCCATATCCTCACTCCATGACACAGACTGTGCCACTGCTTTCTACAATGCCACTCTCATATCAGCTATTGATAACATGATGCCCCCCTGGGGCAATGTTATAAAGTAAAACAAAAAATATTTAGTTGTGTAAAAAAAAGAAAAATTCCAAAATAAAGCAAAAAAAAATATTGTTACCATAAATACATTTCTTTATCTAAATAAAAAAACAATAAAAGTATGCATATTTAGTATCGCCGCGTCCGTAACTACCCGACCTATAAAACTGTCCACTAGTTAAACCCTTCAGTGAACACTGTAAAAAAAAACAAAAAAAAACCCAACGCTTTATTATCATACCGCCGAACAAAAAGTGGAATAGCACACAATCAAAAAGACGGATATAAATAACCATGGTACCGCTGAAAACATCATCTTGTCCCGCAAAAATCGAGCTGCTATATAGCATTATCAGCAAAAAACTAAAAAAGTTATAGTCCTCAGAATAAAGCGATGCAAAAATAATGATTTTTTCTATAAAATAGTTTTTATCGTATAAAAGCGCCAAAACACAAATAAAGATATAAATGAGGTATTGCTGTAATCGTACTGACCTGAAGAATAAAACTGCTTTATCCATTTTACCAAACGCAGAACGGTATAAATGCCCCCCCAAAAAAAAAATAAATTCATGAATAGCTGTTTTTTGGTCACACTGCCTCACAAAAAAATCGGTCAAAAGCGATCAAAAAATGTCACATGCCCGAAAATGTTACCAATAAAAACGTCAACTCATCCTGCAAAAAACAAGACCTCACATGACTCTGTGGACCAAAATATGGAAAAATTATAGCTCTCAAAATTTGGTAATGCAAAAAAATATTTTTTGCAATAAAAAGCGTCTTTTAGTGTGTGACGGCTGCCAATCATAAAAATCTGCTAAAAAACCCGCTATAAAAGTAAATCAAAACCCCCTTCATCCCCCCCTTAGTTAGGGAAAAAAATATTTAAAAAATGTTTTTATTTCCATTTTCCTATTAGGGTTAGGGCTAGGGTTAGGGCTAGGGATGGGGTTAGGGCTAGGGTTAGGGCTAGGGCTAGGGTTAGGGTTGGGGTTAGGGCAAGGGTTAGAGTTAGGGCTAGGGTTAGGGCTTGGATTACATTTACGGTTGGGATTAGGGTTAGGGGTGTGTCAGGGTTAGGGGTTTGGTTAGGGTTATGGTTGTGATTAGGGTTAGGGGTGTGTTGTAGTTGGGGTTAGGGGTGTGGTTGGGATTAGGGTTGAGGGTGTGTTTGGGTTAGTGTTTCAGTTAGAATTGGGGGTTTCCATTGTTTAGGCACATCAGGGCTCTCCAAACGCGATATGGCGTCCGATCTCAATTCCAGCCAATTCTGCGTTGAAAAAGTAAAACAGTGCTCCTTCCCTTCCGAGCTCTTCCGTTCGCCCAAACAGGGCTTTACCCCAAAATATGGGGTATCAGCGCACTCAGGACAAATTGGACAACAACTTCTGGGGTCCAATTTCTCTCGATACCCTTGGGAAAATGAAAATTTGCTGGGCTAGAAAACCATTTTTGTAGGAAAACAAATATTTTTTTATTTTCACGGCTTTGCATTATAAACTGTAGTGAGATACTTGGGGGTTCAAAGTTCTCACAACACATCTAGATAAGTTCCTTGGGGGGTCTAGGTTTGAATATGGGGTCACTTGTTGGGGGTTTCAACTGTTTAGGTACATCAGGGGCTCTACAAATGCAACGTGATGCCTGCAGACCAATCCATCTAAGTCTGCATTCCAAATGGCGCTCCTTCCCTTCCGAGCTCTGCCATGCGCCCAAACGGTGGTCCCCCCACATATGGGGTATCAGCGTACTCAGGACAAATTGGACAACGACTTTTGGGGACCAATTTCTCCTGTTACCCTTGGGAAAATACAAAACTGGGTGTTAAAGATAATTTTTGTGGAAAAAAATGATTTTTTATTTTCACAGCTCTGCGTTACTAACTGTAGTGAAACACTTGGGGGTTCAAAGTTCACATAACACATCTAGATAAGTTTCTTAGGGGGTCTACTTTCCAAAATGTTGTCACTTGTGGGGGTTTTAATGTTCAGGCACATCAGGGGCTCCCCAACGCAACATGGCGTCCCATCTTAATTCCAGCCAATTTTGCATTGAAAAGTCAAACGGCGCTCCTTCTCTTCCGAGCTCTGCTATGCACCCAAACAGTGGTTTACCCCCACATATGGAGTATCAGCATACTCAGGACAAATTGCACAACAAGATTTGGGGTACAATTTCTTCTGATAACCTTGGGAAAATAAAAAATTGGGGGCGAAAAGTTAATTTTTGTGAAAAAATATATTTTTTTATTTTTACAACTCTATATTATAAACTTCTGTGAAGCACTTGGTGGGTCAAAGTGCTAACCACACATCTAGATAAGTTCCTTAGGGGGTCTACTTTCCAAAATGGTGTAAATTGTGGGGGGTTTCAATGTTTAGGGACATTAGTGGCTCTCCAAATGCAACATGGCGTCCCATCTCAATTCCAGCCAATTTTGCATTGAAATGTCAAACGGCGCTTCTTGCCTTCTGAGCTCTGCCATGCACCCAAACAGTGGTTTATCCCCACATATGGCATATCGGGGTACTTAGGACAAATTGTAAAACAAATTTTGGAGTCCATTTTCTCCTGTTACCCTTGGTAAAATAAAACAAATTTGAGCTGAATAAAATTTTTTGTTTTTTTTAAACATTCCAAAAATTCCTGTGAAGCACCAGAAGGGTTAATAAACTTCTTGAATGTGGTTTTGAGCACCTTGAGGGGTGCAGTTTTTAGAATGATGTCATACTTGGTTATTTTCTATTATATAGACCCCTCAAAATGACTTCAAATGTGATGTAGTCCCTAAAAAAATGGTATAAAAATGAGAAATTGCTGGTCAAATTCTAACCCTTATAACTCCCTAACCAAAAAAAGTTGTTTCGAAAATTATGCTGATGTAAAGTAGACATGTGGGAAATTTTATTTATTAAGTATTTTGTGTGACATATCTTTGTGATTTAAGGGCATAAAAATTCAAAGTTGAAAATTGTGAAATTTTCAAAATTTTCGCCAAATTTCCATTTTTTTTCACAAACGCAAGTCTTATCGAAGAAATTTTACCACTATCATGAAGTACAATATATCACAAGAAAACAATGTCAGAATCATCAGGATCCGTTGAAGCGTTCCAGAGTTATAACATCATAAAATGACGGTGGTCAGAATTGTAAAAACTGGCCCAGTCATTAACATGCAAACCACCCTCGGGGCTTAAGGGGTTAAATTACTAACACTGACCTACAAAGTCAAAAGGGCAAATGGAAAGAGCAGGACAAAGCACCAGAAAAGGCACATCTAGTAGAAGTGCCTTTTCCAGGGAGCTGCAGGTTGCTGTTTTTAGGCTGGGGGTCTATATCAATAGCCCCTTACCAGCCTGAGAATAGCTGCCACCAGTGTTAGGACTGGCGGAACGCACCAAGACAGATGGTACAGATGCGTTCGCAGTCCGGGGTCCACCGTGCAGGTGAAAACCTGCTGCTAGCAATTAGCAGACTATATGGCGGTACACTAAAGTATACACGCGTGGGTTAACCTCACCCAGCGTGAAAGAAGCAATCCTGTTAAGGCACAGGACCGCGGTACCGTACCTAAAGCGCGAGCAAGTAGTCAGCGAACTCAACCCCAACTAGGATTAAAGTCCGATTAGACCCTTGCTGGCACAACACCGCAACTGGGTGTGTAGGAAACTGAAGAGCAATATTAAGGCACAAGAGTGCATGCAGTGCCGCACTGACGAACGCCACTAACCACCCAGGCTTGGGTAAGTAAAGCACAGAGGAAGTGCACGGCGCCGTACTGGCGGTCACAGCAACTGGACGCTATAATGTGTGACTAGTGCTGTAGGATAAGTCGGGCGCTAGGTAGCAGCCATACACCTTCCGCGAACAGTCATTCAATAGGGTAGGGGTATCCAAGGATGACTTGCACTCACAACATACACACATTAGCGATTGAAAGACAATACTAGCGCATGGCCGTGCGGTCATGCGCAGTTTATATAGCAGCAGCACAGGAAGTGGCCACAGCACCTTTGCCCTTCCAAGACCTGCCAAGAGGACCAATGGAATGTGCTGCAGAGCCTGAGCACATGACCCTCGATCTCCAACGGGAGATCTTACCCTGGGCATGCTCAGTACGTGCAGACAAGGACTTAGTCCCAGAGAAGTCCGCTCGCTGCTGACCAGCACTGACTTTAATGGCAAAGACTGGAGAAGCAGCAGTAACTCTCAGAACAGAGTGAGAATGAGCAAGACGCTGGGACCGACGTCCCTGCTGAGCAGACTCCACTGCGGCTGGACAAGAATGGGAGACCGCAGCGGAGGTGGCCCGAGATTCCCCCTGTGCAGAAGCGGGAACTCGACCCCTAACATTACCCCCCCTCCTAGGGCCCCCCCCCCCCCTCCTTGGGCCTCGCTACGTTCGAAGGCAGCAATGAGCTGCGGAGCCCGAATGTGCTCAGCAGGCTCCCAGGACCTATCCTCAGGGCCGTAACCCTTCCAGTCCACCAAAAACATTTTTTTGCCACGTACCACCTTGCACCCCAAGATAGCGTTCACCTCGAAATCGTCTGTAGACGAACCCGATGTCCCGGCAGATGACTCAGAAAACCGGGACATGTATACGGGCTTAAGGAGGGACACATGAAAGGTGTCGGTGATACCAAGGCGTGGAGGCAGGGCCAGACGGTAGACCACAGGATTAACCTGTTCGAGGACCTTGAAGGGACCCAAGTAGCGAGGAGCAAATTTAGTGGACTCAACTCGCAGCCTGATGTTACGGGCGGAGAGCCACACCAAGTCGCCAGGAGCAAAGGTCGGAGCGGGGCGCCGATGAGCATCGGCGGAGGACCTCATTCTCTCCTTAGAGGCCCGAATGGCATCCTGAGTGCGGTCCCAAATATCCCGTGCCTCCACAGCCCAGTCTGCCACCCTGGAGTCTGCGGAAGACACGGGCATAGGCACAGGTACCCGTGGATGCTGACCATAGTTGAGGAGGAATGGGGTTTGTCCAGTGGAGTCGGCTACGGCGTTGTTCAGCGCAAACTCTGCCCATGATAGCAAGGATGCCCAGTCATCCTGCCTGGCTGAAACAAAATGTCGCAGGTATGTGACCAAGGTCTGGTTGGCCCTCTCTACCAACCCAATCGTCTCGGGATGATAAGCGGAAGAGAGATTCAACTCAATACTGAGAAGACGACATAGCTCTCTCCAGAACCGAGACGCAAACTGGGGACCCCGGTCACTGACAATTTTGTCAGGTATACCATGTAGGCGGAAGATGTGCTTAATGAACAACGCAGCCAAGGCCCGTGCAGAAGGTAACCGTGGTAGCGGCACCAAATGCACCATTTTCGAGAAATGATCGGTGATGACCCAAATGATGGTACAGCCGCGAGACTTGGGCAAACCCACGACAAAGTCCATCCCGACCATCTCCCAGGGCCTATCTGCCACCGGCAAGGGATAGAGCAACCCAGCTGGCCTTTGACGCGGAGATTTATTTTTGGTGCAGGAGACACACGCCAGAATATAATCCCTGACATCCCGGACCATATGCGGCCACCAGTACGTCCTCGCCAGTAGCTCAGATGTCCTCTTTGTCCCAAAGTGTCCACCCACTCTGGACGAATGAGCCCAAGAGAGAACCTCCGGTCGCAAATTAATGGGCACAAAAGTCTTGCCCGGAGGCACAGACTCAAGCGAAACCGGCGCTACGGTTCTCAGGCTCTCAGAAGGAACAATAAGCCGAGGCTCCTCTTCCTCCTCTTCAGTTGACATAAGGGAGCGAGAGAGAGCATCAGCACGAATATTCTTCTCCCCGGCGAGAAAATGAAGAGAAAAGTGGAACCGGGAAAAGAACAAGGACCATCTGGCTTGGCGAGAATTTAGCCGCTGGGCTGTTTGTAAGTAGACCAAATTTTTGTGGTCAGTGTAAACCTGGAAGGGAAACCGCGCACCTTCCAGAAGATGTCTCCACTCTGAAAAGGCCTACTTCATTGCTAGCAGCTCCCTATCCCCGATGGAGTAGTTTCTCTCCGCTGGTGAGAAGGTCTTAGAGAAGAAGAAGCATGGATGCTTCCGACCTTGAGCATCCTTCTGATAGAGGACTGCTCCAGCACCAACGGATGAGGCATCCACCTCCAATAGGAATGGCTTATCCATATCGGGACGATGTAAGATGGGAGTGCTAGCAAAGTGGGACTTAATAGAAGTGAAGGCCTTGGAGACCTCTTCCGACCACAATTTAGGATTCGCTCCCTTCTTGGTGAGGGCTACCAAGGGAGCTACCAGAGTTGAGAAGTGGGGAATGAACTGGCGGTAATAGTTAATGAACCCCATAAAGCGCTGCACCGCTTTAAGAGAATGGGGCTCTTACCAGTCCATCACAGCCTGTAGTTTGGCAGGATCCATAGCCAATCCCTGGGCGGAGATGATATAGCCCAGGAACGGCAAAGACTCCTGCTCAAACATACACGTCTCCAACTTAGCGTAAAGAGAGTTTGCCCGTAGGAGGTTGAAGACTCTGCCAACATCTCTCCGGTGGGAGTCAATATCTAGAGAAAAGATGAGAATATCATCCAGATAGACTACAACTGAGGTGGAAAGCATATCCCGGAAGATGTCGTTGACAAAGTCTTGAAAAACGGCTGGGGCATTACAGAGCCCGAAGGGCATCACCAGATACTCATAGTGCCCATCTCTGGTGTTAAACGCCGTTTTCCATTCGTCCCCCTCACGGATGCGAATCAGGTTGTAAGCACCCCGCAGATCTAATTTAGTAAACACTCTAGCTCCCCGAAGCCTATCGAAGAGCTCAGATATCAAGGGCAAAGGATACTTGTTCTTAACGGTGATAGCGTTAAGACCCCTGTAGTCTATGCATGGACGTAGTTCCCCATTCTTCTTCTGCATGAAGAAGAACCCTGCCCCAGCAGATGACACTGACTTCCTGATAAACCCTCTTGCCAGATTCTCTTGAATGTACTGAGACATGGCCTCCGTCCCCGGGAGAGATAATGGATAAACTCGACCCCGAGGAGGCTCCGCACCAGGCAAGAGATCGATAGGACAGTCATAGGGGCGATGGGGCGGAAGGGTCTCCGCCGCCTTTTTGGAGAACACGTCTGCGTAAGACCAATATTGCTTGGGGAGAGAGGATAGATCTGCGGGTACCTCAGTAGTAGCAACCTGAACGCACTCTCGGTGACACCTACCCCCACATGATTCACCCCTTCCCAGAATTCTGCCTGAGGACCACTCGATGTGAGGAGAGTGGTACCGTAGCCAAGGTATCCCCAACAGGACCTCATCAATACCCTCAGGAATGATGAGCAGAGAAATAATCTCCTGATGGGATGGCAACATGGACAGAGTAACAGGGATGGTCTGATGTGTTATCTGTGCGGGGAGTGTCGACCCATTCACCACTCGTACCATTACTGGTTGAGATAGCATAACCAGGGGTATTGCGTGACGTTGGGCGAAGGCAGAAGACATAAAATTGCCCTCCACCCCAGAATCCACGCAGAGGTTTACCGAGTGGGAGGATGAGCCAAAGGTAATTGTCCCCTTAAAGGACAATTTGGAGGCAAACGTCGCAGTGTCTAGTGCTCCTCCACCTACTACCACTAGACGCTGACATTTCCTCGACCGCTAATGACATCTGGTGGCAAGATGTCCTGACTGTTGGCATACATGGCAACCCTGGAGTGCACGAGCGGTCTGGGACTTAGATCCCGCTCGTGACACCACCCTAGGTTCCTGGAACTCAGGACACTGGACAGGAGATTCCAAAGGTTTGGCGAAGGTGGGAGCCAGCCGAAACCTCTGCCTACACTGGGCTCGCTCTAACCTCCGCTCGTTAAAACGGAGGTCAATTCGAGTGGAGACAGTTATTAACTCCTCCAGTGTGGCAGGAATCTCCCTAGTGGCCAGATCGTCCTTAACGTGGTCAGCCAGGCCCCTCCAAAATATGGAGATAAGAGCTTTATCCGACCAATCCAGCTCAGAAGCTAAAGTGCGGAATTGGACGGCAAACTGACTGACCAAGGACTCACCCTGAGTTAATGCCAGCAGTTGGAGCGCAATATCATGGGTGACTTGAGGTCCTAAAAAGACCTGTTTCAGAGTGCTCAGAAACAGCGGAGCACTCTGCACCACATGATCGCCACGCTCCCACAGCGGCGTCGCCCATTCCAACGCCCTGTCCGACAAGAGAGACACTATAAATCCCACCTTAGCCCGCTCTGTGGGAAAACGTGCAGCCAGGAGCTCGAGGTGAATAGAGCACTGACTCACAAATCCCCTACAAAATTTGCTATTACCAGAAAATTTTTCTGGCAGCGGGAGGCGAGAAAATGTCGGAGCAGGGGTGGCAATGGACAGGGTTGCTGCAGCCACGCTAGCAGCCTGTACAGCAACTGCGGTAACATCCACAGCTGAGGTTGCGCTCTCAAGAGCCGCCAACCTACCCTCCAGCTGCTGGATATACCGCAAGGATTGCTGTTTGTCCGTCATTACTAGCCAGACCCTGGTGCTAGTGTAATGTTAGGGCTAGCGGAACGCACCAAATACAAAGACAGATAGAGTATGGTGCGTTCGCAGCCCGGGGTCCACCGTGCAGAGATGGAACCTGCTGCCAAGTAATGACGGACTATATGGCGGTACTCATAAGTATACACACGTGGGTTAAACTTCACCCAGCGTGAAGGAAGCGATCCTGTTGCGTCACAGGATCGCGGTACCGCACATAGAGCGCGAGCAAGTAGTCAGCGAACTCAACCCCAACTAGGATTGAAGTCCGATTAGACCCTTGCTGGCACAACACCGCAACTGGGTGTGTAAGGAAGCTGAATAACAAAATTAGGGCACAAGAGTGCATGCGGTGCCGCACTGACGAACGCCACTAACCACCCAGGCTTGGGTAAGGAAAGCACAGAGGAAGTGCACGGCGCCGTACTGGCGGTCACAGCAACTGGACGCTGTAATGTGTGATTCGTGCTGTAGGATAAGTCGGGCGTTAGATAGCAACCATACACCTTCCGCGAACAGACATTCAATAGGGAAGGGGTATCCAAGGACGACTTGCACTCACAACAAACACACATATGCAAATGTACACTAGCGCATGGCCGTGCGGTCATGCGCAGTTTATATAGTTGCAGCACAGGAAGTGGCCACAGAAACTTTGCCCTTCCAAGACCTGCCAAGAGGACCAATGGAATGTGCTGCAGGGCCTGAGCACATGACCCTCGATCTCCAACGGGAGATCTTGCCCTGGGCATGGTCAGTGTGTGCAGACAAGGACTTAGGCCCAGAGAAGTCTGCTCGCTGCTGACCAGCACTGGCTTTAATGGCAGAAGCTGAAGAAGCAGCAGTAACTCTGTGTACAGAGTGAGACTGAGCAAGACGCTGGGACCGACGTCCCTGCTGAGCAGACTCCACTGCGGCTGGATAAGAATGGGAGAACGCAGGGGAGATGGCTCTAGATTCCCCCTGTGCAGAAGCGGGAACTTGAGACCTAACAGGCCCACTATTTGAGAGAGAGAGATGGCACACCCAGGAGTCAAAACTGGCACACAAGCAGAAAGGCCAATATTAATCTCCCACTGATTTTTTTTTATTTTTTCAGGGAGACTTTAGAAACCAAATTAAAAAAAATGATTTTTTCAGGGAGAATTTAGAAACCAAATAAAATAAAATAGGCTTTCTATGGCCCACTATTTGAGAGAGAAAGATGGCACACCCAGGAGTCAAGACTGGCACACAAGCAGAAAGGTCAATATTAATCTCCCACTGATTTTTTTTTATTTTTTCGGGGAGAATTTAGAAACAAAATTAAAAAAAAATAGGCTTTCTATGGCCCACTATTTGAGAGAGAGATGGCACACCCAGGAGCCAAGACTGGCACACAAGCAGAAAGGCCAATATTAATCTCCCACTGATTTTTTTTTTATTTTTTCAGGGAGACTTTAGAAACCAAATTAAAAAAAATGATTTTTTTCAGGGAGAATTTAGAAACCAAATAAAATAAAATAGGCTTTCTATGGCCCACTATTTGAGAGAGAGAGATGGCACACCCAGGAGTCAAGACTGGCACACAAGCAGAAAGGTCAATATTAATCTCCCACTGATTTTTTTTTATTTTTTCGGGGAGAATTTAGAAACAAAATTAAAAAAAAATAGGCTTTCTATGGCCCACTATTTGAGAGAGAGATGGCACACCCAGGAGCCAAGACTGGCACACAAGCAGAAAGGCCAATATTAATCTCCCACTGATTTTTTTTTATTTTTTCTGGGAGACTTTAGAAACCAAATAAAAAAAATGATTTTTTCAGGGAGAATTTAGAAACCAAATAAAAAGAAATTATTTTTTTCAGGGAGAATTTAGAAGCCAAATAAAAAAAAATAGGCTTTCTATGGCCCACTATTTGAGAGAGAGAGATGGCACACCCAGGAGTCAAGACTGGCACACAAGCAGAAAGGCCAATATTAATCTCCCACTGATTTTTTTTTATTTTTTCAGGGAGAATTTAGAAACTAAATAAAAAAAAATAGGCTTTCTATGGCCCACTATTTGAGAGAGAGAGATGGCACACCCAGGAGTCAAGACTGGCACACAAGCAGAAAGGCCAATATTAATCTCCCACTGATTTTTTTTAATTTTTTCAGGGAGAATTTAGAAACCAAATTAAAAAAATTGATTTTTTCAGGGAGAATTTAGAAACCAAATAAAAAAAAAAAAAAGGCTTTCTATGGCCCACTATTTGAGAGAGAGAGACGGCACACCCAGGAGTCAAGACTGGCACACAAGCAGAAAGGCCAATATTAATCTCCCACTGAACTGATTTTTTTTAATTTTTTCAGGGAGAGTTTAGAATCCAAATAAAAATTAAAAAAGATAAGCTTTCTATGGCCAACTATTTGAGAGAGAGAGATGGCACACCCAGGAGTCAGGAATGGCACACAAGCAGTAAGGCCAATATTAATTGTTAGGTCTCGAGTTCCCGCTTCTGCACAGGGGGAATCTCGAGACATCTCCGCTGCGGTCTCCCATTCTTATCCAGCCGCAGTGGAGTCTGCTCAGCAGGGACGTCGGTCCCAGCGTCTTGCTCAGTCTCACTCCGTAGAGTTACTGCTGCTTCTTCAGCTTCTGCCATTAAAGCCAGTGCTGGTCAGCAGCGAGCGGACTTCTCTGGGACTAAGTCCTTGTCTGCACACACTGAGCATGCCCAGGGCAAGATCTCCCGTTGGAGATCGAGGGTCATGTGCTCAGGCCCTGCAGCACATTCCATTGGTCCTCTTGGCAGGTCTTGGAAGGGCAAAGTTTCTGTGGCCACTTCCTGTGCTGCAACTATATAAACTGCGCATGACCGCACGGCCATGCGCTAGTGTACATTTGCTTACGTGTGTTTGTTGTGAGTGCAAGTCGTCCTTGGATACCCCTTCCCTATTGAATGACTGTTCGCGGAAGGTGTATGGTTGCTGTCTAGCGCCCGACTTATCCTACAGCACGAATCACACAGTACAGCGTCCAGTTGCTGTGACCGCCAGTACGGCGCCGTGCACTTCCTCTGTGCTTTCCTTACCCAAGCCTGGGTGGTTAGTGGCGTTCGTCAGTGCAGCACCGCATGCACTCATGTGCCCTAATATTTAGCTTCCTTACACACCCAGTTGCGGTGTTGTGCCAGCAAGGGTCTAATCGGACTTCAATCCTAGTTGGGGTTGAGTTCGCTGACTACTTGCTCGCGCTCTATGTGCGGTACCGCGATCCTGTGACGCAACAGGATCGCTTCCTTCACGCTGGGTGAAGTTTAACCCACGTGTGTATACTTATGAGTACCGCCATATAGTCCGTCATTACTTGGCAGCAGGTTCCATCTCTGCACGGTGGACCCCGGGCTGCGAACGCACCATACTCTATCTGTCCTATTATTTGGTGCGTTCCGCTAGCCCTAACATTACACTAGCGCCAGGGTCTGGCTAGTAATGACGGACAAACAGGAAACCTTGCGGTATATCCAGCAGCTGGAGGGTAGGTTGGCGGCTCTTGAGAGCGCAACCTCAGCTGTGGATGTTACCGCAGTTGCTGTACAGGCTGCTAGCGTGGCTGCAGCAACCCTGTCCATTGCCACCCCTGCTCCGACATTTTCTCGCCTTCCGCTGCCAGAAAAATTTTCTGGTGATGGCAAATTTTGTAGGGGATTTGTGAGTCAGTGCTCTATTCACCTCGAGCTCCTGGCTGCACGTTTTCCCACAGAGCGGGCTAAGGTGGGATTTATAGTGTCTCTCTTGTCGGACAGGGCGTTGGAATGGGCGACGCCGCTGTGGGAGCATGGCGATCATGTGGTGCAGAGTGCTCCGCTGTTTCTGAGCACTCTGAAACAGGTCTTTTTAGGACCTCAAGTCACCCATGATACTAAGCTCCAACTGCTGGCATTAACTCAGGGTGAGTCCTTGGTCAGTCATTATGCCGTCCAATTCCGCACTTTAGCTCCTGAGCTGGATTGGTCGGATAAAGCTCTTATCCCCATATTTTGGAGGGGCCTGGCTGACCACGTTAAGGACGCTCTGGCCACTAGGGAGATTCCTGCCACACTGGAGGAGTTAATAACTGTCTCCACTCGAATTGACCTCCATTTTAACGAGCGGAGGTTAGAGCGAGCCCAGTGTAGGCAGAGGTTTCGGCTGGCTCCTACCTTCGCCAAACCTCTGGAATCTCCGGTCCTGGTTCCTGAGTCACATGAGGCCAGGGAAGTGTCACAAGCGGGATCTAAGTCCCGGACCGCTTGTGCACTCAAGGTCTGTCATGTTTGCCAGCAGTCAGGACATCTAGCCACCAGATGTTCTCAGCGGTCGAGGAAACGTCAGCGTCTAGTGGTAGTAGGTGGAGGTACACTAGACACGGCGACGTTTGCCTCTAAATTGTCCTTTAAGGGGACAATTACTATAGGCTCATTCTCCCACTCGGTAGAGCTCTGCGTGGATTCTGGGGCGGAGGGCAATTTTATGTCTTCTGCCGTCGCCCAACGTCACGCAATACCCCTGGTTATGCTAGCTCAAACAGTAATGGTACGAGTGGTGAATGGGTCGACACTGCCCTCACAGATAACACACCAGACCATCCCTTTTACTCTGTCCATGTCGCCATCTCATCAGGAGATTATATCTCTGCTCGTCATTCCTGAGGGAATTGATGAGGTCCTGTTGGGAATACCTTGGCTACGGTACCACTCTCCTCATATCGAGTGGTCCTCTGGCAGAATCCTGGGATGGGGCGAATCTTGTGGGGGTAGGTGTCAGAGGGAGTGCGTTCAGGTTGCTACTACAGAGGTACCCGCAGATCTTTCCTCTCTCCCCAAGCAATATTGGTCTTATGCAGACGTGTTCTCCAAAAAGGCGGCGGAGATCCTTCCGCCCCATCGCCCCTATGACTGTCCTATTGATCTCTTGCCTGGTGCTGAGCCTCCCCGGGGTCGAGTCTATCCGTTATCTCTCCCGGAGACGGAGGCAATGTCACAGTACATCCAGGAAAATCTGGCAAGAGGATTCATTAGGAAGTCAGTGTCACCTGCTGGGGCAGGGTTCTTCTTCGTGCAGAAGAAAAATGGGGAACTACGTCCATGCATAGACTACAGGGGTCTTAACGCCATCACCGTTAAAAATAAGTATCCTTTGCCCTTGATATCTGAGCTCTTCGATAGGCTTCGGGGAGTGAGGGTATTTACTAAACTAGATCTGCGGGGTGCTTACAACCTGATTCGCATCCGTGAGGGGGACGAATGGAAGATGGCTTTTAACACCAGGGATGGGCACTATGAATATCTGGTGATGCCCTTCGGGCTCTGTAATGCCCCAGCCGTTTTCCAAGACTTTGTGAACGATATCTTCCGGGATATGCTTTCCACCTCGGTCGTAGTCTATCTGGATGATATTCTCATCTACTCTCCAGATATTGACTCCCACCGGAGAGATGTTTGCAAAGTCTTCGACCTCCTACGGGCAAACTCCCTCTATGCCAAGTTGGAGAAGTGTATGTTTGAGCAGGAGTCCTTACCTTTCCTAGGCTACATCATCTCTGCCCAGGGATTGGCTATGGATCCTGCCAAACTACAGGCTGTGATGGACTGGCAGGAACCCCATTCTCTTAAAGCGGTGCAGCGCTTTATGGGGTTCATTAATTATTATCGCCAGTTCATTCCGCACTTCTCAACTTTGGTAGCTCCCTTGGTTGCCCTCACCAAGAAGGGGGCGAATCCCAAATTGTGATCTGAGGAGGTCTCCAAGGCCTTTAACTCTATAAATTCACACTTCGCTAGCGCTCCCATCCTACATCACCCCGATGTTGATAAGCCATTTATCATGGAGGTGGATGCCTCTTCTGTTGGTGCTGGAGCAGTCCTCTTCCAAAAGGATGCTCAAGGTCGGAAGCATCCTTGCTTCTTTTTCTCCAAGACCTTCTCACCAGCAGAGAGGAATTATTCCATCGGGGACAGGGAGTTGCTAGCCATGAAGTTGGCTTTCTCGGAGTGGAGACATCTCTTGGAGGGAGCACGTTTTTCCTTCCAAGTCTTCACAGACCATAAAAATTTGGTGTACCTGCAGACAGCCCAGCGGTTGAATTCTCGCCAGGCCAGATGGTCCTTATTCTTCTCCCGGTTTCCTTTTACCCTCCATTTTCTTTCTGGGGAGAAGAACATTCGGGCCGACGCTCTCTCTCGCTCCGTTGTGTCATCTGCGGAGGAGGAGGAGGAGCCTCGGCTTATTGTCCCCACCGAGAGCTTGAGAACTGTGGCCCCGGTTTCGCTAGAGTCTGTGCCTCCAGGCAAGACTTTTGTACCATCCAGTTTGCGACCGGAGGTTCTCTCTTGGGCACACTCGTCCAGGGTGGGTGGACATTTTGGTACCAAAAGGACATCTGAGTTACTGGCGAGGACATACTGGTGGCCGCATATGGCTCGTGATGTCGCAGAGTATGTTCGGGCGTGTGTCTCTTGCGCCAAGAACAAGACTCCTCGGCAACGGCCAGCTGGTTTGCTTTATCCTCTGCCGGTGGCAGACAGGCCCTGGGAGATGGTCGGGATGGACTTTGTGGTGGGCTTACCCAAGTCTCGTAACTGCACCATTATCTGGGTGATCACCGACCATTTTTCCAAAATGGTGCACTTGGTGCCTCTTCCATGGCTACCTTCTGCACGGGCGTTGGCTGTCTTTTTCGTCAAGCATATCTTTCGCCTACACGGTATGCCAGACAAAATTGTTAGTGACCGGGGTCCCCAGTTTGCGTCTCGATTCTGGAGAGAGCTTTGTCGTCTACTCAGTATTGAGTTGAATCTCTCTTCGGCATATCATCCCGAGACTAATGGGTTGGTAGAGAGGGCCAACCAGACCTTGGTCACATATTTACGACATTTTGTTTCTGCCAGGCAGGATGACTGGGCATCCTTGCTACCGTGGGCAGAGTTTGCACTTAACAATGCCGTAGCCGACTCCACCGGTCAGACTCCATTCTCCCTAAATTACGGCCAGCATCCGCGTGTTCTTGTACCCATGCCTGTGTCTTCTGCTGACTCCAGGGTGGCAGACTGGGCTGTGGAGGCACGGGACATTTGGGACCGCACGCAGGATGCCATTCGGGCCTCCAAGGAGAGAATGAGGTCCTCCGCCGATGTTCATCGGCGCCCCGCTCCGACCTTTGCTCCTGGCGACTTGGGGTGGCTCTCCGCCCGTAACATCAGGCTGCGAGTTGAGTCCACTAAGTTTGCTCCTCGCTACTTGGGTCCCTTCAAGGTTCTCGAACAGGTTAATCCTGTGGTCTACCGTTTGGCTCTTCATCCACGCTTGGGTATCACCGACACCTTTCATGTGTCCCTCTTGAAACCCGTATACATGTCCCGGTTTTCCGAGTCATCTGCCGGGACATCAGGTTCGTCTACGGACGATTACGAGGTGAACGCTATTTTGGGGTGCAAGGTGGTACGCGGCAAAAAGTTCTATCTGGTGGATTGGAAAGGTTATGGCCCAGAGGACAGGTCATGGGAGCCTGCTGAAAACATTCGGGCCCCACAGCTCATTGCTGCCTTCGAGCGTAGCGAGGCCCAAGGAGGGGGGGCCCTAGGAGGGGGGGTAATGTTAGGTCTCGAGTTCCCGCTTCTGCACAGGGGGAATCTCGAGCCATCTCCGCTGCGGTCTCCCATTCTTATCCAGCCGCAGTGGAGTCTGCTCAGCAGGGACGTCGGTCCCAGCGTCTTGCTCAGTCTCACTCCGTACAGAGAGTTACTGCTGCTTCTTCAGCTTCTGCCATTAAAGCCAGTGCTGGTCAGCAGCGAGCGGACTTCTCTGGGACTAAGTCCTTGTCTGCACACACTGAGCATGCCCAGGGCAAGATCTCCCGTTGGAGATCGAGGGTCATGTGCTCAGGCCCTGCAGCACATTCCATTGGTCCTCTTGGCAGGTCTTGGAAGGGCAAAGTTTCTGTGGCCACTTCCTGTGCTGCAACTATATAAACTGCGCATGACCGCACGGCCATGCGCTAGTGTACATTTGCTTACGTGTGTTTGTTGTGAGTGCAAGTCGTCCTTGGATACCCCTTCCCTATTGAATGACTGTTCGCGGAAGGTGTATGGTTGCTGTCTAGCGCCCGACTTATCCTACAGCACGAATCACACAGTACAGCGTCCAGTTGCTGTGACCGCCAGTACGGCGCCGTGCACTTCCTCTGTGCTTTCCTTACCCAAGCCTGGGTGGTTAGTGGCGTTCGTAAGTGCAGCACCGCATGCACTCTTGTGCCCTAATATTTAGCTTCCTTACACACCCAGTTGCGGTGTTGTGCCAGCGAGGGTCTAATCGGACTTCAATCCTAGTTGGGGTTGAGTTCGCTGACTACTTGCTCGCGCTCTATGTGCGGTACCGCGATCCTGTGACGCAACAGGATCGCTTCCTTCACGCTGGGTGAAGTTTAACCCACGTGTGTATACTTATGAGTACCGCCATATAGTCCGTCATTACTTGGCAGCAGGTTCCATCTCTGCACGGTGGACCCCGGGCTGCGAACGCACCATACTCTATCTGTCCTATTATTTGGTGCGTTCCGCTAGCCCTAACATTAATCTCCCACTGATTTTTTTTTATTTTTTCAGGGAGAGTTTAGAATCCAAATAAAAAAAAATGATTTTTTCAGGGAGAATTTAGAAACCAAATGAAAAAAAATAGGCTTTCTATGGCCCACTATTTGAGAGAGAAAGATGGCACACCCAGGAGTCAAGACTGGCACACAAGCAGAAAGGCCAATATTAATCTCCCACTGATTTTTTTTTATTTTTTCAGGGAGACTTTAGAAACCAAATAAAAAAAAATGATTTTTTCAGGGAGAATTTAGAAACCAAATAAAAAAAATTGATTTTTTCAGGGAGAGATTAGAAACCAAATAAAAAAAAAAATAGGCATTCTATGGCCCACTATTTGAGAGAGAGAGATGGCACACCCAGGAGTCAAGACTGGCACACAAGCAGAAAGGCCAATATTAATCTCCCACTGATTTTTTTTTATTTTTTCAGGGAGGATTTAGAAACCAAATAAAAAAAATAGGCTTTCTATGGCCCACTATTTGAGAGAGAGAGATGGCACACCCAGGAGTCAGGAGTGGCACACAAGTAGAAAGGCCAATATTAATCTCCCACTGATTTTTTTTTATTTTTTCAGGGAGACTTTAGAAACCAAATAAAAAAAATAAATAAATAGGCTTTCTATGGCCCACTATTTGAGAGAGAGAGATGGCACACCCAGGAGTCAGGAGTGGCACGCAAGCAGAAAGGCAAATATTAATCTCCCACTGATTTTTTTTTATTTTTTCAGGGAGAATTTAGAAACCAAATTAAAAAAATAAATAAATAGGCTTTCTATGGCCCACTATTTGAGAGAGAGATGGCACACTCAGGACTGGCACACAAGCCCAAAGGCCAATATTAATCTCCCACTGTTTTTTTTTTTTTCAGGGAGAATTTATAAACCCCCCCCCCCAAAAAAAAAATAAAAACAAAAAGGCTTTCTATGGCCCACTATGTGAGAGAGATGGCACACACAGGGATGGCACTCTCGCAGAAATGCCAATCTTAATCTCCCACAACTTATTTTTTTAGGGAGAATTAAAAAAAAAAAAAACAGGGACTGTCCTACAATTACTATCTCCCTGCAGTAATCTCAGCCAGGTATGGCAGGCAGCAATAAGGAGTGGACTGATGCACAAATTAAATAAAAAGTGTGGACAAACAAACAAGATAGCTGTGCAGAAAGGAACAACAGGATTTGTGCTTTGAAAAAAGCAGTTAGTTTGCACAGCGGCGTACACACAGCAATGCAGCTATCAGGGAGCCTTCTAGGGCAGCCCAATGAGCTACAGCGCTGAGGAAAAAAATGTAGCTTCCACTGTCCCTGCAAACAAAAGGTGGTGTTGGACAGTGGAAATCGCTACAGCACAAGCGGTTTGGTGGTTAATGGACCCTGCCTAACGCTATCCCTGTTTCTGACGAAGCGGCAGCAACCTCTCCCTAGGCTCAGATCAGCAGCAGTAAGATGGCGGTCGGCGGGAACGCCTCTTTATAGCCCCTGTGGCACCCCTAGGGGTATTTGCCACAAAAATAGTTACTGACACTAAACACAAATATTAAGATAGCAAAACTGCACTACCACCTCCGGCCAGAAGGGGGAGCTCCAGAGACTCCCCTTAATCCATTCTGGTCTGAGAGAAGAAATGGCAGTTGGGCTAAGGAGCTGAAAGTGAGAGGTCATACAGCTGAATTTCTAACAGCCCTATGACGGTTTCCAGGCCCAAATCACCAGCCTGAGGAGAAGAGGGACAGAGAAAAGGGACATTGTGAGAACCGGGTAGCATTAATCACTACCCAGAACAGGCGCAAAGACGGATACCGGATCCGTGGCTGTATTCATTATATATAATACAGCAACCGGAAAAACGTGAGGTGATATCAGCTTCACTAGGGTCGGACGCAGCAACAGACACAGAGTTCAGCGGTACTCCCGGAGGGGGTAAGCCGATAAAAGGACTCGGGTTGCCCGTCGAACCAGGACCCGGAGGGGACAGATTGGGCCGGCAGCCAGTTCACATACAGCAGCAGGGCCACACAGAAATTGCGCGCAATAAGAGGCGAAGACCCCGGCAGGGTCAAAGTAACTCAGAGTTCCCATACAGACGCCGGTGACAGGACTGGTTGTAAATCCTTTTATGTTAAAGTAAACTGGTTAAACGTTTCAGTGCCTCAGTCTTTCATTTGGACAATAGCCATCTATCCAGGATTGGGATCATCACCGCTGGGAGAACCTGCTGCTGATCAAGTAAGTGCCTGTTCCCTCACGATACCCTTTACACTGTGCATTGCCTGAGGCCACAGCACCGGGTCAAGCCACCTGTGACATTCCCCTCAAGAGACAGACCCTATTGGTCCGGTGCTGGGTACCCCGGTCTCTCGGGCGTCACAATTGGCATCACGAACAGGATAGAGCCAGCCCATATACCGGGTATTGTGTGCCGTGATTGGAGCCCAAAACTGTGAAAACTTGGATGAAAAATCTTGAAAATTGACTTTATTAAAGAAAAATCCATTCCCCATTGAAAACTATTGAAAGTGACTTTTCCCCATTGGTTATAATGGAGTAAAGATGGCCGCCATCCCCTGAGGTAATCACCTCATAACCGTTAGGCACGAGACTGTTAATTGAGCTACGCCATCACCTGAGCCCCAGTCTAACTGAAAAACTTCAGAATCCGCCATTACAGAGCGCGCGGCCGGCAGGAGCAGCAGGGGGCGTGTCATTGTGGGCGGCACCAAGCTGAGCGCTCTGACATCAGAGCAAGGGGAAAATCGATCCTGCTGCACAGCGGAACGAATCTACACTATCCCGACGGAAGCGGAGGACCGGAAGGGTCCGGATTAACTAAGGGGGCACAGTATGTCGCAGCACGGAGACCCGCAGCATCCGGCGACGCTAATGCAGCTGAAAGACAGAGTGTCGATAGAGAGTCCGGTAGCGCAGCGGTGCAAGGAGTGGCGCCCATCATGCCGGTGCTGATGCCATATACCCCGGGTGGCCCATGGCTTCCAATGTATGAAGGTGAGCCTAATACCCTTGACGATTTCAGAGAAAAGATGCTGGCTCATTTTGACATGTTCCCCGTGGGTGAAGTTCAGCGTGTTAGTCTCCTGATGATGCAGTTAAGTGGCCATGCTAAGCGAGAAGTCACAGCATGGGCAGCTGATCTAAAAGGCACTGTTGAACGCATATTTGCTGGATTAAAAGCTACATTTGAAACCACTGCCAGCAGCAAAGCTAAAGTACGATTCTTTAATTGCAAACAAAAAGTTAATGAGGGCGTGAGAGACTTTGCCTTAAACCTGCAGGAAGCCCTTAAATCACTTACACTGGCTGAACCCATTTTTAATACCGGAGCGGATAAACTGCTAAGAGATCAATTTATTGAGGGACTCTACACCCCTTCTCACCGGGGGCATGTGAGCATGCTTGTTTTTAAGAACCCTGAATTGACATTTGCTCAATTAAAGGAGAGCGTTATACGTCTCCAGCTGGCAGAGGCACCTCGGGATCAGGAGCCTGCGCAACTCATGGCAGAGGCTCCTCAACAACATGGAGTACCAGTGACATCAGCTATGTCCGGGGCCATTGCTAAGCCCCTGGGGCCCAGTACTAATGAGGCTTTTCAACAAAAGCTTGACTCTTTAACTGATGTTGTTGCTTCAATGGCTAAAACCATGCAGGAGATGAGAGGACCCAAGATGGAGTTGGCAAACCGTAGAGAGGATGTTCCATGGATGAGACCCCGGAAATACCCGACATGGAGAGGACGACCCCGCGACCGCTACCAACCGGATGGACAGCCCATTTGCCGCCGTTGCCAGCAGCCAGGCCACTTTGCACGAGATTGTGATTTAAACGGGAATCCCCTGGGAATGCGGGCCGCTTCCCAGGAATGAACTTTCAAGGCCCAACACCCTGGCACGACAGGTACATCGGAGGACGACCCATTATCCCTATCGTGCTGGACGGAATGCCCCTCTACGCTTTGCTGGACACAGGTTCCCAGATTTCATCTATATCGTATATCCTTTATAAGAGGTACTGGGCTGATGCAGATATTGATAAAGGGTCCTCTGATGTTGAACTAGATATATGGGCCAGTAATGGTAAGTTGGTACCGAAACTAGGATTCAGGGAGATGACCATAAAGATTGGTAAAGTAGAATTGAAGAAACAGGGTATAATTGTTGTTGATGTTGACCGGCGGAACTGTGAACCAACTGTATTGATAGGAATGAATGTGTTAGAGAACTGCTTTTCCGAAGTCATTTCTGTCTTACAGCAAATTGCTGAAACTGCCCAATCCTGCCAGCAGAGAGTTCTCCAAAGGGAAATAAAAGTATTGATGTTAAGGCAACAGGTAGAAGTTGCAGGTGGAGAAATCGGCAGTGTGAGGGTAAGTGATCCAACGTCTATTGTAATCCCACCAAAAACAGAAATGCTGGTATGGTGTAGAGCAGCCATTGGTACTAAGGGACGAGATTATCAAGCCTTAATAGAACCAGTGTACACCGACAGCAGGCCCACTATACTCACAGCACGAGGTATAGTCGAGGTACACCGGGGACGAGTGCCGGTACGACTTTTGAACTGTGGAGAGGAAGAGGTCACTTTGCCAAGGTATGCTACAATGGCAAAGCTATATACTGTTGATAACAATGCCATCACAACCATTGAGCCCTTAGAACCAACCTGTCAGGTGGAAGGCAATGGCTCAGATGGAGAAATGGAGGATTGGTGCCAACAGCTACACGTGGGCATAAATTCAACACCTACCCATCAAAAACAAGGGGTGTATAGGCTAGTGACGGAATATGAACAAGTCTTCAGTAAACACCCATTGGACTTCGGACGGATAGAAGGGGTAGAACACACAATCCCCACAGGTGACCATCCCCCAATAAAAGAAAGATATAGACCCATACCGCCCGCTCACTATCAATGTGCAAAAGATATGCTGAGGGAAATGAAACAGGCCGGGGTAATAAGAGACAGCTGTAGCCCCTGGGCGGCCCCTCTAGTGCTTGTCAAAAAAAAGGACGGAACCATGAGAATGTGCGTAGACTACCGGCGGATTAATAACATCACCAATAAAGACGCCTACCCCTTGCCTAGGATAGAAGAGTCCTTGACTGCTTTGAAATCTGCTAATTATTTTTCCACCTTAGACTTAACAAGCGGGTATTGGCAAGTCCCTGTGGCTGAGAGAGATAAGGAAAAGACAGCATTCACCACACCAATGGGTCTAAGTGAATTTAATCGCATGCCATTCGGACTCTGCAACGCATCCGGTACCTTCCAGCGGCTGATGGAATGCTGCCTCGGACACAAGAACTTCGAGACCGTCCTCCTGTACCTAGATGATGTGATCGTCTACTCAAAGACTTACGAACAACACTTAATAGACCTGGCAGAAGTGTTCGAAGCCTTATCCAGGTATGGCATGAAAATCAAGCCATCCAAATGTCACCTTCTCAAGCCAAAGGTACAGTACCTGGGACACATCGTGAGTTCGGAGGGAGTAGCACCGGATCCCGAGAAAATAAGCGCCATAAGGGATTGGCCAAGACCTACCAACGCAAAAGAAGTGAGGCAATTCCTGGGATTGGTGGGTTACTATCGCAGATTTATAAAAGGATTTACCAAATTGGCAGCACCCTTGCAAGACGCCTTGGTAGGGCAGACGAAGAAACCTTCAAACCGAAACCCTCCTTTTCAGTGGAACGATGAAAGGGAAGACTCCTTTGAACAACTAAAGAAGGCACTAACCGGAGAAGAGGTTCTGGCATACCCAGATTACCATCAACCTTTCATCCTCTACACCGATGCCAGTAATGTGGGACTAGGAGCGGTGCTGTCACAAAAGCAAGAAGGTCGGGAGAAAGTCATCGCCTTTGCAAGTAGAAAGCTCCGGCCTACTGAAAGAAATCCAGAAAATCATAGCTCCTTCAAATTGGAACTACTGGCAGTAGTTTGGGCTGTGACTGAACGTTTCAAACACTATCTGGCTGCTGCAGAATTTATTGTCTATACTGACAACAATCCGTTGACCCACCTGGACACAGCCAAATTAGGTGCGTTAGAACAGCGATGGATAGCACGGTTATCTAATTACAACTTCAAGATCAAGTATCGAGCAGGTCGCAAGAATGGAAATGCCGATGCCCTATCCCGGATGCCACACTTGAGAGATGTAGAAGAAGAAACGGGGGAGCTTGAAGAAATTGAACTACCAGCCTTCCATCATCCCAAGGCAAAACATCATCAGTCAAGTACCTATCAGAAACAACAAGAGGTGAATTTTAATCCGTTAGCACACCATAGATGGGCTGACACTCAAGACAGCAATCCGGCTGTGAAGTTGGTGAAGGAACTGCTGACTGAGCAAAGTGCATATCCCGATGAGGATGCCCCAGAAGAGACGCATCAACTCTGGAAAGAGAGAGGCAAAATGTTCCTGTATCAAGGGAAGCTCTGTAGAAGGTACACCAATCCGAAAACACATGAATTGGTTTGGCAGATTATCGTGCCTAAACAAGATGTCAAGATGGTCCTCGAAGCTTACCATAATGGTGCTGGTCACTTCGGTTGGAAAAAGTTAGAAGTACTTCTAAGAGAAAGATTTTATTGGGTCGGGATGAGAAAATCAATCGAACAGTGGTGCAGAAATTGTGGCCCGTGCAACCTCAGAAGAAACGATCAAAAGAACCAAAGAGCACCACTGCAGCCCATAATCACCAAACAACCACTTGAACTTGTAGCCATGGACCACGTGAAGTTGACACCAAGCCGGTCCGGCTATGTCTATGCCTTGACCATCGTGGACCATTATTCACGCTTCTTGGTAGTAGTACCCGTAAAAGATCTGACAGCAAAAACAGCAGCCAAAGCGTTCCAAACGTACTTTTGTAGACCCCATGGATATCCGGAACAGGTTCTCACCGACCAAGGTACAGCCTTTGAATCAGAGATCTTCAGAGAATTCTGTAATATGTATGGTTGCAAAAAGATCCGGACGACGGCCTATCATCCACAAACAAACGGCTTATGCGAGAAGATGAACCATATTATAATAGACCTACTAAAGACTTTACCTGAGACAGAAAGGAATCAATGGCCAGAGAAATTGCCTGACTTGGTAGATCTATATAATCATGTCCCGGTAAGCTCCACCAACTGCACCCCAGCTTACCTTATGCGTGCAAGACCCGGCCAATTACCAATCGATCTAGAAATGGGAATTCTGAAACCAGACGCAGAAGTTCAAGACTCCAATTGGGATATCATACGGCAAAAGCAGTATCGCCAAGTGCAAGAGAGTGTGGAAAGAAGCCTTCAGCAAACTAGAGAAAGACAAGAGCGAACTTTCAACCAGAATGCTCTAGCGACCCCATTAAGACCGGGTGACCAAGTGCTTAAGAGAAATCGTCGAACCAATAAACTAGACAATCAGTGGGAAGCCGTACCCTACACAGTTTTACCAACAAGAATGGATAATCCTAAAATGTGTCTCATTAGCAAAAACGGAGGCTTAACATCTGTACTAGTGTCAAGAGACAATCTTAAATTGTGTCCGGAAGCATTGAAAGAGCCAGACGTTGTCCAGCCAGAACCAGAAGTTATTCAACCCATACAGGTTCAACCAGTAAAGGAAAAAGAAGAGGAAGTGTATCACACCTGTATAGGAGACTTTCCCAAAACCCTACTAACATACCATGGTGCAGTAGTGGTTCCCATGGTGGCCTTTTACCCAACACCGAACCCAATACCAGAAGTCCCAAGACAGGAAGAGACTGACCCCGTACTACAGGAGGTTCCAGGCCAGGAAGAACAGATTCCTGGTCAGAGTAATCCCATTCACGGTGGACTTGCCAACTCCATAGTCGTGGAATTATCTTTAGCAGAGCGGGCAGATACTACATCCGCAGTAGACAGTAGTACACCACATGAAGAGACACCGCTATTACGTAGATCACAGCGTAGTACCCAGGGTCAATTACCGGCCAGGTATGCAGATTACCAACTATAAAGCTCATAATGTGAATTGTATATATGTTATGCCGTATATAGTTAAACAGAAAATGTAGTATAGTCATTGTTATCAGTCTGCAACGTTTAAGCCCAGTGCCTACAGAGACTTGTCTGTATGAACTTATTGCATATTCTTGAACTTTTTATCAGCCCGGAGGCACTAAATCAAAGCTCCGGAAAGACTGCTTTTTGAACTTTCCTTTTTGCTCTTTTTGAACTTTCTTTAGACTTTCTATTGGTAACTCCGTTGGAAAAATGGAACTAAATTCCTGGACACAAAGTGCAGTGCCTTTCCTAGTACCTTCAAGGGTAGAACTGTATTAATGGACGCTATTTGAAGTGACTTTTTACAGAACTCTATTTTTGTTTCCTTGAGTGGTTTTTGTAACTTTTCATTTTTAAGACTCTGTACATATTAATTGTTATTTCAAAATGTTATCGTCCCACAGTCCCGGAGTACTGTTCTTAACTAAGGGGGAATGTGGCACCCCTAGGGGTATTTGCCACAAAAATAGTTACTGACACTAAACACAAATATTAAGATAGCAAAACTGCACTACCACCTCCGGCCAGAAGGGGGAGCTCCAGAGACTCCCCTTAATCCATTCTGGTCTGAGAGAAGAAATGGCAGTTGGGCTAAGGAGCTGAAAGTGAGAGGTCATACAGCTGAATTTCTAACAGCCCTATGACGGTTTCCAGGCCCAAATCACCAGCCTGAGGAGAAGAGGGACAGAGAAAAGGGACATTGTGAGAACCGGGTAGCATTAATCACTACCCAGAACAGGCGCAAAGACGGATACCGGATCCGTGGCTGTATTCATTATATATAATACAGCAACCGGAAAAACGTGAGGTGATATCAGCTTCACTAGGGTCGGATGCAGCAACAGACACAGAGTTCAGCGGTACTCCCAGAGGGGGTAAACCGATAAAAGGACTCGGGTTGCCCGTCGAACCAGGACCCGGAGGGGACAGATTGGGACGGCAGCCAGTTCACATACAGCAGCAGGGCCACACAGAAATTGCGCGCAATAAGAGGCGAAGACCCCGGCAGGGTCAAAGTAACTCAGAGTTCCCATACAGACGCCGGTGACAGGACTGGTTGTAAATCCTTTTATGTTAAAGTAAACTGGTTAAACGTTTCAGTGCCTCAGTCTTTCATTTGGACAATAGCCATCTATCCAGGATTGGGATCATCACCGCTGGGAGAACCTGCTGCTGATCAAGTAAGTGCCTGTTCCCTCACGATACCCTTTACACTGTGCATTGCCTGAGGCCACAGCACCGGGTCAAGCCACCTGTGACATTCCCCTCAAGAGACAGACCCTATTGGTCCGGTGCTGGGTACCCCGGTCTCTCGGGCGTCACACCCCTGTGACGCCGCAGACAGCAAGCCAATCACTGCAATGCCCTTCTCTAAGATGGTGGGGACCAGGACCTATGTCATACAAAAACAAAGAAAAAAGACTCCACTATAAAATGCACACCACCCAACACAATATAACAAAATACAAATTTTATTGGCACAAAAATTAAAACACAATTAAAAGCACTATAGTGCTTGCAATCCTACATGGTACAAAATAGCTACAAAACATCCATATTACAGCCTGGGGCACAGATACAAACTTAATAATCTGTATACCATATATGATTTAGAAGTGCCCTGCCTAATGGCTCATGGGGAGTCCAAATACATGTAGACAATGATAGTCAGAACCATACAAGACTAAACAAAGCGCCATAAGCAAATACAAACCAGCGTTTTGAAGCGAGCAGGCTGAGGGATGTCCGAGGATAAAACAAGCACTTGGCCCCACGCGTATCGCCTCCCAAATGAGGCTTCGTCAGGGGAAGTACAAAGCACTGCCAATATTATATATACATATGCAATCAGTATTGAATAGCCTACCGGTGTGGAGCCACACATCATCAGGGAAACTGGACTGATGCACCAGCTCACACCAGACTTGGAGAGCGAGGCTATGACTCACCACTGTCCAGGATTCTCTGCGGCAAAATACTAAGCAGCAGTGGCGTAGGAAGGGGGGTGCGGGGGGGGCGGTCCGCCCCGGGCGGCACAATGCTGGGGGCGGTCGGCGCTGCAGGAGAAGAAGATAAAAAATAAAAAAAAATAAAAAAAAAAGACGCCCCTTTAAATCTTCGGGCGGCGCCGTCCTCCGCCACGACCAGGGCCAGCTCCCCCCACCCCCGGGTCCCGCCACCCCGCTCTAATACTCACCTCTCCTGGTTCCTGCGGCTTCAGCGTCCTCTGACTCTGCGACGTCTCAGAGCAGAGGGCGCGATGACGTCACTACTGTGCGCGCCGCTCTGCCTCTCTGTCCTGAGCGTCGCAGAGCCGGAGAGACGCTGACTGCACCGGACCTGCGCTGGGAACGGGAGAGGTGAGGATTTTACTTTTTTTTTTTTTTATTTATTTCTGACTGTCTGGGGCTGGGGCAATGCTGGAGACCATGGGGCAGAATGCTGGACACACTGGGGCAATACAGGAGACCATGGGGCAGATTGCTGGACACACTGGGGCAATACAGGAGACTATGGGGCAGATTGCTGGACACACTGGGGCAATACAGGAGACCATGGGGCAGATTGCTGGACACACTGGGGCAATACAGGAGACCATGGGGCAGATTGCTGGACACACTGGGGCAATACAGGAGACTATGGGGCAGATTGCTGGACACACTGGGGCAATACTGGAGACCATGGGGCAGAATGCTGGACACACTGGGGCAATACTGGAGACCATGGGGCAGAATGCTGGACACACTGGGGCAATACTGGAGACCATGGGGCAGAATGCTGGACACACTGGGGCAATACTGGAGACCATGGGGCAGAATGCTGGACACACTGGGGCAGTACAGGAGACTATGGGGCAGAATGCTGGACACACTGAATACTGGAGACCATGGGGCAGATCTCAGGACACATTGAGGCAATGCTGGAGACCCTGGGGCAGACTTCTGGACATACTGGGGCAATACTGGAGACCATGGGGCAGATTGCTGGACACACCGGGGCAATACTGGAGACCATGGGGCAGAATGCTGGACACACTGGGGCAATACAGGAGACCATGGGGCAGATTGCTGGACACACTGGGGCAATACTGGAGACCATGGGGCAGAATGCTGGACACACTGGGGCAGTACAGGAGACTATGGGGCAGAATGCTGGACACACTGGGGCAATACTGGAGACCCTGGGGCAGATTGCTGGACACACTGGGGCAATACTGGAGACCCTGGGGCAGATTTCTGGACACATTGAGGCAATGCTGGAGACCCTGGGGCAGACTTCTGGACACACTGGGGCAATGCTGGACACTGGGGCAGATTGCTGGACACACTGGGGGTAATATACTGGACACACTGGGGCAATGCTGGACACTGGGGGTAATATGCTGGACACACTGGGGAAAGGCTGGACACTGGGGCAGATTGCTGGACACACTGAGGGCAGATTGCTGGACACACTGGGGGTAATATGCTGGACATACTGGGGCAGATTGCTGGACACACTGGGGGTAATATGCTGGACACACTGGGGCAGATTGCTGGACAACATGGGGGTAATATGCTGGACACACTGGGGCAGATTGCTGGACAACATGGGGGTAATATGCTGGACACACTGGGGGCAGGACTTGAGGCATGGGCAGAATGTAGATACGGGGCATGATTGGAGACACGGGGCAGGATTGGATCATGGGGCAGGACGGATACGATGGAGGCTGGTGGGGCAGGATGGGGAGATCATATGGGGTAGAATGGATACTCATGAGGGCAGGATACGACAACATATGGCTGGAGCCAGGAATGAGATAAACGGGGCCAGGGTGGGGAATATTATTACCATAGGGGATAATTAAGGGATATTGTTACTGCAGTGATGTATTTATTTTATTTTTTGAGTATACTGTTTTAAATGGGGGGGCGGTCCTGTTACTGTGCAGAGTGACACTATATCACCTTTTTTTCTTCATGTGGTGTAATGTAGAAGTTGTGAAAAATTAAGTAATGTGTTCTGCAAGCGGAGCTCGAGATAACTGTGTTATTTCCTGCAGAAACGAGTCCTGGCTGGAAGGAATGATGGCGGTCTGTGCTGGATGAAAGATGAAGGACTTCACCTAGAGACGTCACTGGTGAGTCAGTGTTACCTATACACTGACACTATACACTGTATACTATATAGAGGTCCTGTGTATAATGTCACCAGTGATCTCTGTATTACCTCTACACAGACACTTCATACTAAGTACAGATCTCCTGTGAATACTGGCACTTATGGTGATAGTATTGTGGTTTTTTTTTTATTACTGATCAGTATTGTAGTATTCAGTCACTATGTGGTGGTAATATGTGGTCTGGAAATGGTGCGGTGGTATTTGTCCCTTGTATGTAGTATTATTCGGTCACTATGTGGCCTGGTCATGGTGTGGTGGTATTAAGTCACAGGTGTGGCATGTGGGGGTGACACCATTAGGCCCAGTTTAAGTTCTACAAAACAGGAAAACCATTTTTGGTAACCTTTGTGTGTATTGAGCTGGGGGGGGGGGGGCGCCAAACTCGGGAACAGCCCCGGGCGGCAAAAGCTCTAGCTACGCCTCTGCTAAGCAGCCAATAGGCTGCAGGAGCAGACACTGTAATGTCATGATATCCATATAGGACGATAAGGGAAATACCCAAGGTGAAGATATTACTGCCATAAAGACATGAACCAGCCAACTTAATACAAATAGAATCCCAAAGAGGGAGGGAGGAAAGGAGGAAAGGAGGAAGGAGGGGGGGGGGGGGGGGAAAGGAGGGGGGGAGGGAAGGAGGGGAAGAAAAAAAAAAAAAGGGAGAGGGAGGAAAGAAGCATGCACATAGATGTACAAAAGATGACAAATCGATGGAATAGCAAAAACTCAATAATCAATAGGTAGGAAAATAGGCCATATATGCATGCAGTGAGAAAGTTTAGTCTTGTATGGTTCTGACTATCAGTGTCTACATGTATTTGGACTCCCCATGAGCCATTAGGCAGGGCACTTCTAAATCATATATGGTATACAGATTATTAAGTTTGTATCTGTGCCCCAGGCTGTAATATGGATGTTTTGTAGCTATTTTGTACCATGTAGGATTGCAAGCACTATAGTGCTTTTAATTGTATTTTAATTTTTGCGCCAATAAAATTTGTATTTTGTTATATTGTGTTGGGTGGTGTGCATTTTATAGTGGAGTCTTTTTTCTTTGTTTTTGTATTTAGGTTTTTTCCACTACTTTGCACCCCCTATATATATACCAGCTTTATGGCGGTGCACCAGTTGCTTTTTGTATAACAGGACCTATGTCATCACGCTGCCCACACTCTGCGTCCACCTTCATTGGCTGAGAAATGGCGCTTTTCGCGTCATTGAAACGCGACTTTGGCGCGAAAGTCGCGTACCGCATGGCCGACCCCACACAGGGGTCAGGTCGGGTTTCATGAAACCCGACTTTGCCAAAAGTCGGCGACTTTTGAAAAGGAACGATCCGTTTCGCTCAACCCTAGCCACCGCTGTTAGGACTGGCGGAACGCACCAAGTACAAGATGTAATGGAACTAGGTGCGTTCGCAGTCCGAGGTCCACCGTGCAGGTAAAAACCCTGCTGCTAGTAAGACGGACTATATGGCGGTACTACAAGTATACACGCACGGGTTAACTACACCCTGCGTGAAGGAAGCGATCCTGTTGCGTCACAGGACCGCGGTACCGCACATAGAGCGCGAGCAAGTAATCAGCGAACTCAACCCCAACTAGGATTGAAGTCCGATTAGACACTTGCTGGCACAACACCGCAACTGGGTGTGTAAGGAAACTAAATAAGAATATAAAGGCACAAGAGTGCGTGCGGTGCCACACAGACGGACGCCACTAACCACCCAGGCTTGGGTCAGGAAAGCGCAGAGCAAGCGCACGGCGCCGTACAGGCGGACACAGCAACTGGTAGCTGTAATGTGTGTTACGTGCTGTTGGATAAGTCGGGCGCTAGATAGCAAACATACACCTTCCGCGAACAGACATTCAAAAGGGAGGGTTATTTAAAGAGCGACTTTCACTCACAACACACACACATATTTACAAGACAATACTAGCGCATGGCCGTGCGGTCATGCGCAGTTTATATAGCTGCAGCACAGGAAACAGCTACAGAAGTTTTGCCCTTTCAGGACCTGCCAAAAGGACCAATGGGATGTGCTGCAGTACCTGAGCATGTGACCCTCGATCTCCAACAGGAGATCTTGCCCTGGGCATGCTCAGTGTGTGCAAATAAGGACTTAGATCCAGAAACATCCACTCGCCGCTGCCCAGCACTGGCTTCAATGGCAGAAGCAGGAAAAGCAGCAGTAACTCTTCGCACAGAGTCAGACTGAGCGAGACGCTGGGATCGACGTCCCTGCTGAGCAGACTCCACTGCGGCTGGAGGAGAATGGGAGACCGCAGCGGAGACGGATCGAGATTCCCCCTGTGCAGCAGAGGAAACTCGACTCCTAACATTATCCCCCCTCCTTGGGCCTCGCTACGTTCGAAGGCAGCAATGAGCTGCGGGGCCCGAATGTGCTCAACAGGCTCCCCGGACCTGTCCTCGGGGCCATAACCCTTCCAGTCTACCAAATAAATTTTTTTGCCACGTACCACCTTGCACCCCAAAATAGCGTTCACCTCATAATCGTCCGTAGACGAACCCGATGTCCCAGCAGATGACTCGGAGAACCGGGACATATACACGGGTTTCAAGAGGGACACATGAAAGGTGTCGGTGATACCCAGGCGTGGCGGAAGGGCCAAACGATAGACCACAGGATTAACCTGCTCGAGGACCTTGAATGGGCCCAAGTAGCGAGGAGCAAATTTAGTGGACTCAACTCACAGCCTGATGTTACGGGCGGAGAGCCACACCAAGTCGCCAGGAGCAAAGGTCGGAGCGGGGCGCCGATGAGCATCGGCGGAGGACCTCATTCTCTCCTTAGAGGCCCGAATGGCATCCTGAGTGCGGTCCCAAATATCCCGTGCCTCCACAGCCCAGTCTGCCACCCTGGAGTCGGCGGAAGACACGGGCATAGGCACAGGTATCCGTGGATGCTGACCATAGTTGAGGAGGAATGGGGTTTGTCCAGTGGAGTCGGCTACGGCATTGTTCAGTGCAAACTCTGCCCATGATAGCAAGGATGCCCAGTCATCCTGCCTGGCTGAAACAAAATGTCGCAGGTATGTGACCAAGGTCTGGTTGGCCCTCTCTACAAAACCATTCGTCTTGGGATGATATGCGGAAGAGAGATTTAACTCAATACTGAGTAGACGACAAAGCTCTCTCCAGAACCGAGACGCAAACTGGGGACTCCGGTCACTGACAATTTTGTCTGGCATGCCGTGTAGGCGGAAGATGTGTCTTATGAACAACGCTGCCAAGGCCCGTGCAGAAGGTAACCGTGGGAGCGGCACCAAATGCACCATTTTCGAGAAATGATCGGTAATAACCCAAATGACGGTACAGCCGCGAGACTTGGGCAAACCCACTACAAAGTCCATCCCGACCATCTCCCAGGGCCTGTCTGCCACCGGCAAGGGATAGAGTAACCCAGATGGCCGTTGTCGAGGAGACTTATTTTTGGCGCATGAGACACACGCCAGAACGTAATCTCTGACATCTCGGACCATATGCGGCCACCAGTACGTCCTCGCCAGTAGCTCAGATGTCCACCCACCCTGGACGAATGAGCCCAAGAGAGAACCTCCGGTCGCAAATTAATGGGCACAAAAGTCTTGCCTGGAGGCACAGACTCTAGCGAAACTGGCGCTACGGTTCTCATGCTCTCGGAAGGGACAATAAGCCGAGGCTCCTCTTCCTCCTCCTCAGTTGACATAAGGGAGCGAGAGAGAGAGCGTCAGCACGGATATTCTTCTCCCCGGCGAGATAATGAAGGGAAAAGTGGAACCGGGAGAAGAACAGGGACCATCTGGTCTGGCGAGAATTTAGCCGCTGGGCTGTCTGCAAATAGACCAAATTTTTGAGGTCCGTGTAAACTTGGAAGGGAAACCGCGCACCTTCCAGAAGGTGTCTCCACTCCGAAAAGGCCAACTTCATTGCTAGCAACTCCCTGTCCCCGATGGAGTAGTTTCTCTCCGCTGGCGTGAAGGTCTTAGAGAAGAAGAAGCATGGATGCTTCCGACCTTGAGCATCCTTTTGATAGAGGACTGCTCCAGCACCAACGGACGAGGCATCCACCTCCATTAGGAATGGCTTATCCACATCGGGACAATGTAAGATGGGAGCGCTAGCAAAGTGGGACTTGATAGAAGTGAAGGCCTTGGAGACCTCTTCCGACCACAATTTGGGATTCGCTCCCTTCTTGGTGAGGGCTACCAAGGGAGCTACCAGAGTTGAGAAGTGGGGAATGAACTGGCGGTAATAGTTTATGAACCCCATAAAGCGCTGCACCGCTTTAAGAGAATGGGGCTCTTGCCAGTCCATCACATCCTGTAGTTTGGCAGGATCCATAGCCAATCCCCGGGCGGAGATGATATAGCCCAGGAAAGGTAAAGACTCCTGCTCAAACATACACTTCTCCAACTTTGCATAAAGAGAGTTTGCCCGTAAGAGGTCGAAGACTCTGCCAACATCTCTCCGGTGGGAGTCAATATCTGGGGAAAAGATGAGAATATCATCCAGATAGACTACAACTGAGGTGGAAAGCATATCCCGGAAGATGTCGTTGACAAAGTCTTGGAAAACGACTGGGGCATTACAGAGCCCGAAGGGCATTACCAGATACTCATAGTGCCCATCTCTGGTGTTAAACGCCGTTTTCCATTCGTCCCCCTCACGGATGCGAATCAGGTTGTAAGCACCCCGCAGATCTAGTTTAGTAAACACCCTTGCTCCCCGAAGCCTATCGAAAAGCTCAGATATCAAGGGCAAAGGATACTTGTTCTTAACTGTGATAGCGTTAAGACCCCTGTAGTCTATGCATGGACGTAGTTCCCCATTCTTCTTCTGCATGAAAAAGAACCCTGCCCCAGCAGGTGACACCGACTTCCTGATGAACCCTCTTACCAGATTCTCTTGAATGTACTGAGACATTGCCTCCGTCTCCGGGAGAGATAATGGATAGACTCGACCCCGGGGAGGCTCAGCACCAGGCAAGAGATCAATAGGACAGTCATAGGGGCGATGGGGCGGAAGGGTCTCCGCCGCCTTTTTGGAGAACACGTCTGCATAAGACCAATATTGCTTGGGGAGAGAGGATAGATCTGCGGGTACCTCTGTTTTAGCAACCTGAACGCACTCTCGGTGACACCTACCCCCACAAGATTCACCCCATCCCAGAATTCTGCCTGAGGACCACTCGATGTGAGGAGAGTGGTACCGTAGCCAAGGTATCCCCAACAGGACCTCATCAATTCCCTCAGGAATGATGAGCAGAGATATAATCTCCTGATGGGATGGCGACACAGACAGGGTAAAAGGGATAGTCTGATGTGTTATCTGTGAGGGCAGTGTCGACCCATTCACCACTCATACCGTTACTGGTTGAGGTAGCATAACCAGGGGTATTGCGTGACGTTGGGTGAAGGCAGAAGACATAAAATTGCCCTCCGCCCCAGAATCCACGCAGAGCTCTACCGAGTGGGAGGATGAGCCTAATGTTATTGTCCCCTTAAAGGACAATTTGGAGGCAAACGTCGCCGTGTCTAGTGTACCTCCACCTACTACCACTAGACGCTGACGTTTCCTCGACCGCTGGGGACATCTGGTGGCAAGATGTCCTGACTGCTGGCACACATGACAAACCTGGAGTGCACGAGCGGTCCGGGACTTAGATCCCGCTAGTGACACTAGCATAGGCTCATGGGACTCAGGGGCCTGGACTGGAGATTCCAAAGGTTTGGCGAAGGTGGGAGCCAACCAACACCTCTGCCTACACTGGGCTCGCTCTAACCTCCGCTCGTGAAAACGGAGGTCAATACGAGTGGATACTGTTATTAATTCCTCCAGTGTGGCGGGAATCTCCCTAGTGGCCAGGGCGTCCTTAACGTGGTCAGCCAGCCCCCTCCAAAATATAGGAATGAGGGCTTTATCCGACCACTCCAGCTCAGAAGCTAGGGTGCGGAAGTGTATGGCAAAATGGCTGACCAAGGACGAGCCCTGAGTCAATGCCAACAGTTGGAGCGCCGTATCATGAGTGACACGAGGTCCTAAAAAGACCTGCTTCAGAGTGCTCAGGAATAACGGAGCACTCTGCACCACATGATCGCCACGCTCCCACAGCGGCGTAGCCCACTGCAACGCCCTGTCCGACAGGAGAGACACGATAATCCCCACCTTTGCCCGCTCTGTAGGGAAACGAGAGGCCAGAAGCTCGAGATGTATAGAGCACTGACTCACGAAACCCCTACAAGACTTACTGTCACCAGAAAATTTCTCTGGTAGCGGGAGGCGAGATAGAGTCGGAACAGGGGTGGCAGTGGACAAGGTAGCTGCAGCCACGCTAGCAGCCTGAACAGCGACAGCAGTGACATCCACAGCTGAGGTTGAACGCTCTAGAGCCGCCAACCTTCCCTCCAGCTGCTGGATGTACCGCTGTAAACGCTGATCGTCCGCCATTTACTAGCCAGACCTTGGCACTAGTATTATGTTAGGACTGGCGGAACGCACCAAGTACAAGATGTAATGGAACTAGGTGCGTTCGCAGTCCGAGGTCCACCGTGCAGGTAAAAACCCTGCTGCTAGTAAGACGGACTATATGGCGGTACTACAAGTATACACGCACGGGTTAACTACACCCTGCATGAAGGAAGCGATCCTGTTGCGTCACAGGACTGCGGTACCGCGCATAGAGCACGAGCAAGTAATCAGCGAACTCAATCCCCAACTAGGATTGAAGTCCGATTAGACACTTGCTGGCACAACACCGCAACTGGGTGTGTAAGGAAACTAAATAAGAATATAAAGGCACAAGAGTGCGTGCGGTGCCACACAGACGGACGCCACTAACCACCCAGGCTTGGGTCAGGAAAGCGCAGAGCAAGCGCACGGCGCCGTACAGGCGGACACAGCAACTGGTAGCTGTAATGTGTGTTACGTGCTGTTGGATAAGTCGGGCGCTAGATAGCAAACATACACCTTCCGCGAACAGACATTCAATAGGGAGGGTTATTTAAAGAGCGACTTTCACTCACAACACACACACATATTTACAAGACAATACTAGCGCATGGCCGTGCGGTCATGCGCAGTTTATATAGCTGCAGCACAGGAAACAGCTACAGAAGTTTTGCCCTTTCAGGACCTGCCAAAAGGACCAATAGGATGTGCTGCAGTACCTGAGCATGTGACCCTCGATCTCCAACAGGAGATCTTGCCCTGGGCATGCTCAGTGTGTGAAAATAAGGACTTAGATCCAGAAACGTCCACTCGCCGCTGCCCAGCACTGGCTTCAATGGCAGAAGCAGGAAAAGCAGCAGTAACTCTTCGCACAGAGTCAGACTGAGCGAGACGCTGGGATCGACGTCCCTGCTGAGCAGACTCCACTGCGGGCTGGAGGAGAATGGGAGACCGCAGCGGAGACGGATCGAGATTCCCCCTGTGCAGCAGAGGAAACTCGACTCCTAACAACCACCACAGGGAAGTTGAAAGAGTCAGACAAAGTGCCAGAATTGGTGCAACTAATAGATGTGCCTTTTATGGGTGGATGCAGGCTACTATTTTTAGGCTGGGGGGCATATCCATGGCCTCTTACCAGCCTGAGAATACCAGCACCCAGTTGTCTGCCTTAGCTTGGCTGGTTGTCGAAAATAGGGGGAACCCCAAGCCGTTTTATTAATTATTTATTAAAATAATTAAAAAAAAACCTTGGGGACCCCTCTATTTTTGATAACTAACCCTGCTAAAGCTGGCAGGGTTGAAGCCTGCAGCTGTCAGTTTTGCCTGGCTGGTTATCAAAAGTAGAGGGGAACCCAAGCAGTTTTTTTCTTAATTGTTTATCTAGAGCGCAGGCACAAGCTGGTAAATATTTCCATCAGCCGCCGTCTGCCCGCTGTTATTAGCGGCAGCAGACATAGGCTAATTGGAGCAGTTGTCCCATCAGCTGACGTCAGTAACTGGAGGTAAACTTTATATATCCATGTAAGCAGGTTGCGGTATGCAGTGACAGGGTTACCAAATATAGCAGTTTTAATTTAACAGGGTTGAACTCCTCGCAGGGAGGTGCAGGGTTAAATGGGGAGAATAACAAACCAACTGAAAGGATACGCAGAATTAAGGAACAATGAAACAGATAACGACAGTTCTTGTGAATGCTGCGGGGGAGTCAATAGCGCCAACAATGGCTGGCGCTGTGCTGGTACAGGAAGGTTCAGCTGGTAACGGTGGTCCGTCTTCTGGCGGCAGCTGTCGGTCTCCGGTACCTTCCACTGAGCCACTAGTCCATGAACATATGCGGCCAGAACAAACAAGGCCGCAGCATGATCAGGATCTCTCGTGGGCGAGAAGGTATATGCTAGTAAGGTGGACTGGGAACGTCTGTCCTGTACCCGGTTCCCTCTATGCGGCACGTGCGCTGTACTCATGGTCACAAAGCACATGACACCCTGCTCTCTGTCAGCCAAAGGGCAAGCTGCACTTCTCTCTCTGTGCTGCGCGCTGCCTGTTCCCGCCAAGACTGAAGCGCCGACAACAGCTGGTGCGATGTTTCTCCAAGGAGGTCCTGCAGACCATGGTCTGACCACGAGGGCAGCAGCGAACAGACCTGAACTCTGCCCTGGCCCTGAGGTGGCGTGCGGCGCTTAGCTGAACAGGGCTCCCGGCTCTTTCCGTATTACTGCACCTGTACCTTGCCTCTGTCACCACCGGTGGGAAACTCCCCGATGCTGCGCGTGCTTTTTTTATAACCGTGCCCCCAGCTTCCGGGTCATGGCACCTGTCCGGGCCTTTTTGCCTTTCCTCGAACAACATGGGATGCATCCTCAGCAGTCCAGACCTGGTCTGGCACAGGTACCCACAGTCTGATCTTCCTCCTTACTTCCAATCGAAGCTGTGGGCTGCGACCGCGGCTGTCTGACTGGGGGTAATGATTTTACCACCGATCAGAGGCAGTGTTTGCCAAGTTGTCATGCACATGATGATCCTTGTGGGCTTGAAGAAGAGGGGGCATTTAGGGCGTAATGTAACACCACTGCCTGCGTCCCTGCATGGCTTCACATCCCCCACCATGCAGGGACACCGACATGCTCACCACCCCATATTGTGCAGTGAGCTCCTTGTCCTCTGCTTGCTGTGTACAGTGAACTCTTTGTCCCTTATTGGTGTGTATGTGTCTTTGCTGAATACTTAAGGCTCCCAAGTGTGCATTTCCTAATTCTTAAGAAACAGTATGTGCATTCCTAATGTGTCCCCAGCCTATTACTAGGAGGTACTTGGTACTTAAGGCACCTCCACCTGTAGGTAGGTGCCTAAACAACATTCTCTTTCAGTGTGTGCAACTAATGAGTTGCCAGGTCCTGTCCTGTTTCTGATCTTGCCTGAACCTGGTTCCCTGGGTCTGTATGCCCTGACCTAAACCCTGAAACCTGTTGTCTCAATCAGTACCTATTTCTAATCTGTTGTTGCTTTTCAAAATTAGTGATTTCTGTGTACACTTGCCACTTCATTGTAAGCACCATGCATGATCTTGGCGCTGTCTGTCTTGTGTGTATCTGTTCATAGGTGGTGCGCACATTAGAATTCCAAATTGTGCTTGCAGGAGCTTCTCTGTTCCTCCCCTGCACACTCCCTGCACTCCACTATGTTAGTCTCTGTTCCAATTAATTGTAAATAAAGGACTTTTTGAATTTCATTCCTTGTCAATGTTGCTTTTCATTTTCTTCTTGGATGCCAATTGTTCGGTGCTAACCTAACCCAGTCTGTTCCGTGTGAACCGGTTCCTGTCTCTCCTGTAGCTCCTGTGGCTCTGTACCTGTCCTCATCTGTGGTTCCCTGCTTTTCCACTTCTGTGGATCCTTGCTTGACTGCATCCGCGGTTTCCTTCTTGTATGCATCTGTGGCCTCCTGCTTGTCCGCATCTGCCATTCCTTGTCTAAACTGGGTCATACCTGCCAGTGACCCAATTCTTCCTGAAGCTGTTCCTGTCCATTCAGTCTGCTTGTCCTCATGTGCGGTTCCCTGCTTTTCTGCATCTCCGGTTTCCTGCTTGTCTCCATCTGCTGTTTCCTGCCTGTCCACACTAGTGGTTCCATGCCTGTCCACATTTGCGGTTCCCTGCCTCTCCGCATCTGTGGTTCCCTGCTTGTCTGCATTTACAGCTTTCTGCTTACAGCATCTGCGGTTTGTTGCTTGTCCACATCTGCGGTTCCCTACTTATCCGCATCTGCCGTTCCATGTCTGAACTGGGTCCTACTCGTTCTTACATTACCAATGTACCTGCCAGTGACCCAGTTTTTCCTGAGGCTGTTCCTGTCTGTACAGTCTGAACCGGGTTCTACCCGTTCCTGTATATCATCTGTGCCTGATAGCATATACCTGCCTTTGCGTCAACCGTGCCTGCTGGTTCCAGCCTTTGTATCAGCCGTACCTGACTGCATCTGACTGCATACCAGCCATGTCTGCCAATACCTGACTGCCAGTGAATCGGCTGGATCAACCAGCTCATGTCGTGTCAGTCTGTATGTCAGCCGGACCCGCCTTCATCAGCTGTACCAGTCTGCATATCTGCCGGACCCGTCTGCACCTGCAGTACCAGTCTGTACATCAACCAGATCCACCAGTACTTGCCATGGCAGTCTTTACATCAGCTGGATCTGTCTGCACCTGACGTGCCAGTCAGCATACCTGCCGTGCCTGCCAATTTTCCTGCTGTTCCTGCCAGCATCTGTCATTACAGCTTACTTTCCCCTTGAGAGTAAGTAGCTACTGGAGTGGTACCTGGCAGCTATCTGTTACACAAGTCTGACCTCACCACTAAAAGCTCCAGCAAACACCAAGGTAGCTGCTTAGCCCCTTCGTGACACAGCCTATTCTGACCTTAATGACCTGGCCATTTTTTGCAATTCGGACCAGTGTCCTTTTATGAGGTAATAACTCAGGAACGCATCAACGAATCATCAGCACAATTTTGGAAACAAATTTTTTTTTGCTAGGAAGTTATAAGGGTTAAAATTTGACCAGCAATTTCTCATTTTTACAACGAAATTTACAAAACCATTTTTTTTAGGGACCACCTCACATTTGAAGTCATTTTGTGGGGTCTATATGGCTGAAAATACCCAAAAGTGACACCATTCTAAAAACTGCACCCCTCAAGGTACTCAAAACCACATTCACAGCAGCAGAAGCACCATGGAAGGAAAAAATGAACATTTAACTTTTTAGTCACAAAAATGATGTTTTAGCAACAATTTTTTTATTTTACCAAAGGTAAAAAGGGAAACTAGACCCCAAACGTTATTGTACAATTTGTCCTGAGTATGCCGATACCCCATATGTGGGTGGGAACCACTGTTTGGGTGCACAAAAGGGCTCAGAAGGGAAGGAGTGCCATTTGACTTTTCAATGATAAATTGGCTCCAATCTTTAGCGGACGCCATGTTGCGTTTGGAAACCCCTGTGTGCCTAAATATTGGAGCTCTCACACAAATTGGAAACTAGACCCCCCAAGGAGCTTATGTAGATGCATAGTGAGCACTTTGAACCCCCAGGTGCTTCACAAATTGATCCGTAAAAGTGAAAAAGTACTTTTTTTCACAAAAAAATTCATTTAGGCTCAATTTTTTTCATTTTCACATGGGCAACAGGATAAAATGGATCCTAAAAGGTGTTGGGCAATTTCTCCTGAGTACACCGATACCTCATATGTGGTCACAAACCACTGTTTGTGCACACAGCAAGGCTTGGAAGGGAAGGAGCGCCATTTGACTTTTGAATGAAAAATTAGCTCCAAAGGTTAGCGGACACCATGTTGCGTTTGGAGAGCACCTGTGTGCCTAAACATTGGAGCTCCCCCACATGTGACCCCATTTTGGAAACTAGACCCTCCAAGAAACTTATCTAGATGCATAGTGAGCACTTTGAACCCCCGGGTGCTTCATAAATTGATCCATAAAAATGAAAAATTTTTCACAAAAAATTTCTTTTAGCCTCAATTTGTTCATTTCCACATGGGCAACAGGATAAAATGGATCCTAAAATTTATTGGACAATTTCTCCTGAGTACACTGATACCTTACATGTGGGGGTAAACCACTGTTTGGGCACACGGCAGGGCTCAGAAGGGAAGGAGCCCCATTTGACTTTTTGAATGAAAAATTAGCTCCAATCGTTAGCGGACATCATGTCGCATTTGGAGAGCCCCTGTGTGCCTAAACATTGGAGCTCCCCCACATGTGATCCCATTTTGGAAACTAGACCTCCCATGGAACTAATCTAGATGTGCGGTAACCATTTCAAACCCTCAAGTGCTTCACAAAAGGTTATAACGCAGAGCCGTGAAAATAAAAAATGATTTTTCTTTCCTCAAAAATTATTTTTTAGCCCGCAATTTTTTATTTTCACAAGAGTAACAGGAGAAATTGGACCCCAAAAGTTGTTGGCCAGTTTGTCTTGAGTACGCTGATACCCCATATGTGGGGGAAAACCACTGTGGGCACACGTCGGGGCTCGGAAATGAAGTTGTGACTTTTGAAATGCAGACTTTGATGGAATGGTCTGCCAGCGTCACGTTGCGTTTGCAGAGCCCCTGATGTGCCTAAACAGTAGAAACCCCCCACAAGTGACCACATTTTGGAAACTAGACCCCCCAGGGAACTTATCTAGATATGTGGTGAGCACTTTTAACCCCCAAGTGCTTTACAGAAGTTTACAACGCAGAGCCGTGAAAATAAAAAAATCATTTTTCTTTCCTCAAAAAATATGTTTTAGCAAGCTATTTTTTATTTTTACAAGGGTAGTAGGAGAAAGTGGACCCCAATAGTTGTTGTTCAGTTTGTCCTGAGTACACTGATACCCCATATGTGGGGGTAAACCACTGTTTGGGCACACGTCGGGGCTCGGAAGGGAAGTAGTGACTTTTGAAATGCAGACTTTGATGGAATGGTCTGCGGGCGTCACGTTGCATTTGCAGAGCCCCTGATGTGCCTAAACAGTAGAAACCCCCAAGTGACACCATTTTGGAAACTAGACCCCACAGGGAACGTATCTAGATATGTGGTGAACACTTTGAACCCCAAAGTGCTTCACAGAAGTTTACAACGCAGAACCATGAAAATAAAAACTCTTTTTCTTTTCCTCAAAATTGATTTTTAAGTCCGCAATTGTTTATTTTCACAAGGGTAACAGGAGAAATTGGACCCCAATAATTGTTGCCCAGTTTATCCTGAGTATGCTGGTACCCCATATGTGGGGGTGAACCACTGTTTGGGCGCACATCAGGGCTCGGAAGGGAGGGAGCACCATTTGACTTTTTGAATGCAAGATTGGCTGGAATCAATGGTGGCGCCATGTTACGTTTGGAGACCCCTGATGTGCCTAAACAGTGGAAACCCCTCAATTCTAACTCCAACTTTAACCCCAACACACCCCTAACCATAATCCCAACTGTAGCCATAACCTTAATCACAACCCTAACCCCAACACACCCCTAAACACAACCCTAATCCCAATACACCCGTAACCCTAATCTCAACCCTAACCCTAATCGTAACCCTAATCCAAACCCTAACCCTAATTGTAACCCTAATCCCAACCCTAACCACAACCCTAACCCCAACACACACCTAACCATAACCATAACCCTAACCACAAGCCTAACCCCAACACACCCCTAACCATAACCCAAACTGTTATGATAAGGTAATTCAGTACCACAATGGACATAGAGGTCAGAGCACATACAGTGACCTGACAATAACCAAAAAACATAGAACGAGCTCTGAGACATGGGAACTCTGCTGACCGCAATCCCTAATCCTCTCCAACCACACTAGAGGCAGCCGTGGATTGCGCCTAACGCTCCCTATGCAACTCGGCACAGCCTGAGAAACTAGCTAGCCTGAAGATAGAAAACAAGCCTATCTTGCCTCAGAGAAATACCCCAAAGGAAAAGGCAGCCCCCACATGTAATGACTGTGAGCTAAGATGAAACGACAAACGCAGAGATGAAATAGATTTAGCAAAGTGAGGCCCGACTTTCTGAACAGACCGAGGATAGGAAAGGTAACTTTGCGGTCAACACAAAACCCTACAAAAACCACGCAAAGGGGGCAAAAAGACCCTCCGTACCGAACTAACGGCACGGAGGTACACCCTCTGCATCCCAGAGCTTCCAGCAAGCAGAAAAAAACAAACAGACAAGCTGGACAGAAAAAAACAGCAAACAAAAAAACAAAGCGGAACTTAGCTATGCAGAGCAGCAGGCCACAGGAACGATCCAGGAGGAAACAGGTCCAACACTAGAACATTGACTGGAGGCCAGTATCAAGGCACTAGGTGGAGTGAAATAGAGCAGCACCTAACGACTTCACCACATCACCTGAGGAAGGAAACTCAGAAGCCGCAATACCACTTTCCTCCACCAACGGAAGCTCACAGAGAGAATCAGCCGAAGTACCACTTGTGACCACAGGAGGGAGCTCTGCCACAGAATTCACAACAGTACCCCCCCTTGAGGAGGGGTCACCGAACCCTCACCAGAGCCCCCAGGACGACCAGGATGAGCCACATGAAAGGCACGAACAAGATCAGGGGCATGGACATCAGAGGCAAAGACCCAGGAATTATCTTCCTGAGCATAACCCTTCCACTTAACCAGATACTGGAGTTTCCGTCTTGAAACACGAGAATCCAAAATCTTCTCCACAATATACTCCAACTCCCCCTCCACCAAAACCGGGGCAGGAGGATCAACAGATGGAACCATAGGTGCCACGTATCTCCGCAACAATGACCTATGGAATACGTTATGTATGGAAAAAGAATCTGGAAGGGTCAGACGAAAAGACACAGGAATAAGAACCTCAGAAATCCTATCCGGACCAATGAAACGAGGTTTAAACTTAGGAGAGGAAACCTTCATAGGAATATGACGAGAAGATAACCAAACCAAATCCCCAACACGAAGTCGGGGACCCACACAGCGTCTGCGATTAGCGAAACGTTGAGCCTTCTCCTGGGACAAGGTCAAATTGTCCACTACATGAGTCCAAATCTGCTGCAACCTGTCCACCACAGTATCCACACCAGGACAGTCCGAAGACTCAACCTGCCCTGAAGAGAAACGAGGATGGAACCCAGAGTTGCAGAAAAACGGCGAAACCAAGGTAGCCGAGCTGGCCCGATTATTAAGGGCGAACTCAGCCAAAGGCAAAAAGGACACCCAGTCATCCTGATCAGCAGAAACAAAGCATCTCAGATATGTTTCCAAGGTCTGATTGGTTCGTTCGGTCTGGCCATTAGTCTGAGGATGGAAAGCCGAGGAAAAAGACAAGTCAATGCCCATCCTACCACAAAAGGCTCGCCAAAACCTCGAAACAAACTGGGAAACTCTGTCAGAAACGATATTCTCTGGAATGCCATGTAAACGAACCACATGCTGGAAGAACAATGGCACCAAATCAGAGGAGGAAGGTAATTTAGACAAGGGTACCAAATGGACCATCTTAGAGAAACGATCACAGACCACCCAAATGACTGACATCTTTTGAGAAACGGGAAGATCTGAAATAAAATCCATAGAGATATGTGTCCAAGGCCTCTTCGGGACCGGCAAGGGCAAAAGCAACCCACTGGCACGAGAACAGCAGGGCTTAGCCCGAGCACAAATCCCACAGGACTGCACAAAAGAACGCACATCCCGCGACAGAGATGGCCACCAAAAGGATCTAGCCACTAACTCTCTGGTACCAAAGATTCCAGGATGACCAGCCAACACCGAACAATGAACCTCAGAGATAACTTTATTCGTCCACCTATCAGGGACAAACAGCTTCTCCGCTGGGCAACGATCAGGTTTATTAGCCTGAAATTTTTGCAGCACCCGCCGCAAATCAGGGGAGATGGCAGACACAATTACTCCCTCTTTGAGGATACCCGCCGGCTCAGATAAACCCGGAGAGTCGGGCACAAAACTCCTAGACAGAGCATCCGCCTTCACAATTTTAGAGCCCGGAAGGTACGAAATCACAAAGTCAAAACGGGCAAAATACAGCAACCAACGAGCCTGTCTAGGATTTAACCGCTTGGCAGACTCGAGATAAGTCAAGTTCTTATGATCATTCAAGACCACCACGCGATGCTTAGCTCCTTCAAGCCAATGACGCCACTCCTCGAATGCCCACTTCATGGCCAGCAATTCTCGATTGCCCACATCATAATTTCGCTCAGCAGGCGAAAACTTCCTGGAAAAGAAGGCGCATGGTTTCATCACCGAGCAATCAGAACTTCTCTGCGACAAAACAGCCCCTGCTCCAATCTCAGAAGCATCAACCTCGACCTGGAATGGAAGCGAAACATCTGGTTGACACAACACAGGGGCAGAAGAAAAACGACGCTTCAACTCTTGAAAAGCTTCCACAGCAGCAGAAGACCAATTGACCAAATCAGCACCCTTCTTGGTCAAATCGGTCAATGGTTTAGCAATACTAGAAAAATTGCAGATGAAGCGACGATAAAAATTAGCAAAGCCCAGGAACTTTTGCAGACTTTTCAGAGATGTCGGCTGAGTCCAATCATGGATGGCTTGGACCTTAACAGGGTCCATCTCGATAGTAGAAGGGGAAAAGATGAACCCCAAAAATGAAACCTTCTGAACACCAAAGAGACACTTTGATCCCTTCACAAACAAAGAATTAGCACGCAGGACCTGAAACACCGTTCTGACCTGCTTCACATGAGACTCCCAATCATCCGAGAAGATCAAAATGTCAACCAAGTACACAATCAGGAATTTATCCAGGTACTCTCGGAAGATGTCATGCATAAAGGACTGAAACACTGATGGAGCATTGGCAAGTCCGAATGGCATTACTAGATACTCAAAATGGCCCTCGGGCATATTAAATGCAGTTTTCCATTCAACGCCTCGCTTAATACGCACAAGATTATACGCACCACGAAGATCTATCTTGGTGAACCAACTAGCCCCCTTAATCCGAGCAAACAAATCAGATAACAAGGGCAAGGGGTACTGAAATTTAACCGTGATCTTATTTAGAAGGCGGTAATCTATACAAGGTCTCAGCGAACCATCCTTCTTGGCTACAAAAAAGAACCCTGCTCCCAATGGCGACGATGACGGGCGAATATGCCCCTTCTCCAAGGACTCCTTCACATAACTCCGCATAGCGGCGTGCTCAGGCACAGACAAATTAAACAGTCGACCTTTTGGGAATTTACTACCAGGAATCAAATCGATAGCACAATCACAATCCCTATGCGGAGGTAGAGTATCGGACTTGGGCTCATCAAATACATCCCGGTAATCAGACAAGAACTCTGGAACCTCAGAAGGGGTGGATGACGAAATAGTCAGAAATGGGACATCACCATGTACCCCCTGACAACCCCAGCTGGACACAGACATGGATTTCCAATCTAATACTGGATTATGGACTTGTAGCCATGGCAACCCCAATACGACCACATCATGCAGATTATGCAACACCAGAAAGCGAATAACCTCCTGATGTGCAGGAGCCATGCACATGGTCAGCTGGGTCCAGTACTGAGGCTTATTCTTGGCCAAAGGCGTAGCAAGGGCTCCAAGAAAAACCCACAACGCCTAGCATACTCCAAGTCCATCAAATTCAGGGCAGCACCTGAATCCACAAATGCCATGACAGAATACGATGACAAAGAGCAGATCAAGGTAACGGACAGAAGAAATTTTGACTGCACCGTACCAATGGTGGCAGACCTAGTGAACCGCTTAGTGCGCTTAGGACAATCAGAGATAGCATGAGTGGAATCACCACAGTAGAAACACAGCCCATTCAGACGTCTGTGTTCTTGCCGTTCAACTCTGGTCAAAGTCCTATTGCACTGCATAGGCTCAGGTTTAAGCTCAGGTAATACCGCCAAATGGTGCACAGATTTACGCTCACGCAAGCGTCGACCGATCTGAATGGCCAAAGACATAGACTCATTCAGACCATCAGGCATAGGAAATCCCACCATGACATCCTTAAGGGCTTCAGAGAGACCCTTTCTGAAAATAGCTGCGAGCGCACCTTCATTCCATTGAGTGAGTACGGACCACTTTCTAAATGTCTGACAATATACCTCTATCTCATCCTGACCCTGACACAGAGCCAGCAAATTTTTCTCTGCCTGATCCACTGAATTAGGTTCATCGTACAGCAATCCGAGAGCCAGGAAAAACGCATCGATATTACTTAATGCAGGATCTCCTGACGCAAGAGAAAATGCCCAGTCCTGAGGGTCGCCACGTAAAAAAGAAATAATGATCCTAACTTGTTGAACTGGGTCACCAGAGGAGCGAGGTTTCAAAGCTAGAAATAGTTTACAATTATTTTTGAAACTCAGAAATTTAGTTCTATCTCCAAAAAACAAATCAGGAATAGGAATTCTCGGTTCTAACATAGAATTCTGAACCACAAAGTCTTGAATATTTTGTACTCTTGCCGTGAGCTGATCCACACATGAAGACAGACCTTTAATGTCCATCGCTACACCTGTCTCCTGAACCACCCAAATGTCTAGGGGAAAAAAAAGGCAAAACACAGTGCAGAGAAAAAAAAATGGTCTCAGAACTTCTTTTTTCCCTCTATTGAGAATCATTAGTACTTTGGGCCTCCAGTACTGTTATGATAAGGTAATTCAGTATCACAATGGACATAGAGGTCAGAGCACATACAGTGACCTGACAATAACCAAAAAACATAGAACGAGCTCTGAGACGTGGGAACTCTGCTGACCGCAATCCCTAATCCTCTCCAACCACACTAGAGGCAGCCGTGGATTGCGCCTAACGCTCTCTATGCAACTCGGCACAGCCTGAGAAACTAGCTAGCCTGAAGATAGAAAACAAGCCTATCTTGCCTCAGAGAAATACCCCAAAGGAAAAGGCAGCCCCCACATGTAATGACTGTGAGCTAAGATGAAACGACAAACGCAGAGATGAAATAGATTTAGCAAAGTGAGGCCCGACTTTCTGATCAGACCGAGGATAGGAAAGGTAACTTTGCGGTCAACACAAAACCCTACAAAAACCACGCAAAAGGGGGCAAAAAGACCCTCCGTACCAAACTAACGGCACGGAGGTACACCCTCTGCGTCCCAGAGCTTCCAGCAAGCAGAAAAAAACAAACAGACAAGCTGGACAGAAAAAAACAGCAAACAAAACAGCAAAGCAGAACTTAGCTATGCAGAGCAGCAGGCCACAGGAACGATCCAGGAGGAAACAGGTCCAACACTAGAACATTGACTGGAGGCCAGGATCAAAGCACTAGGTGGAGTTAAATAGAGCAGCACCTAACGACTTCACCACATCACCTGAGGAAGGAAACTCAGAAGCCGCAATACCACTTTCCTCCACCAACGGAAGCTCACAGAGAGAATCAGCCGAAGTACCACTTGTGACCACAGGAGGGAGCTCTGCCACAGAATTCACAACACCAAACACCACAGTCTAATCTTAACCCTATTTCCAACCCTAGCCCTAATTCCAACCCTAACTCTAATTCCAACCCTAACCCTAAGGCTATGTGCCCATATTCCCCACCATTTATGAAAAATCCGCAGGTAAAAGGCACTGCGTTTTACCTGCGGATTTACCGTGGATTTCCAGTGTTTTTTGTGCGGATTTCACTTGCGGATTCCTATTGAGGAACAGGTGTAAAACGCTGTGGAATCCGCACAAAGAATTGACATGCTGTGAAAAATACAGCACAGCGTTTCCACATGGTATTTTCCGCACCATGGGCACAGCGGATTTGGTTTTCCATAGGTTTACGTGGTACTGTAAACCTGATGGAAAACTGCTCCGAATCCGCAGCGGCGAATCCGTGGCAGATCCGCAGCCAAATCCGCACCATGTGCACATAACCTAAGGCTAGCTTCACATTGCGTTAGTGCAATCCACTTAGCGCATACGCTAATGGAATGCGCTAACGCAATATACAAAAAGGAATTGCGTTTAGCGATCCCGCTAGCGCTGCGCTAGCGAGAACGGACCCAAAAATGCTGCAAGCAGCGTTCAAGGTCCATCAGAAAATAACGGGACACCGCTAACGCATGCCAAAAATGGCATACGTTAGCGATGCGTTAGATACATTGCGGTCAATGGCTGCGCTAACGGATCCGTTACATTGTGTTAGTGGCGCTATGTAACGGATTCTGTTAGTGGATTGCCACTAACGCAATGTGAACCCAGCCTAATTCTAACCCTAACCCTAGTTCTAACCCTAATTCTAGCCCTAACCCTAGCCCTAAGCCTAACCCTAGCCCTAACCCTAACCCTAACCCTAGCCCTAGCCCTAACCCTACCCCTAGTGGGGAAAAAAATATTTTCTTTATTTTATTTTTGTCCCTACTTATGGGGGTGATAAAGGGGGGGTTTATTTATTATTTTTTTATTTTGATCGCTGTGATAGGTTCTATCACAGCAATCAAAATGTACTTTTAACGAATCTGCTGGCCAGCAGATTCGGGGGGCGCACTGCGCATGCGCCCGCCATTTTGCAAGATGGCAGCTCCCATGGAGCAGACGGACAGACACCGGGAGGGACACGGTAAGTCGGTAAGTATGATGGGGGGGGGGTTCGGACAGCGGGGGGGTATCGGACTGCGGGGGGAGCGGACAGGAGGATGGAGGGGAGCGGAGGACAGCTAATGACCGGAGGGGAGGAGATCGGTGGCGGTGGGAGGTGCAGATTGCGATCTCCAGCCATGGCTGATGCTATTGCAGCATCGGCCATGGCTGGATTGTAATATTTCACCAATTTTCATTGGTGAAATGTTACTATCGCTCTAATTGAAAGTGAAACGTCATTTTCAACAGCCAATCAGAGTGATCGTAGCCATGGTGGGGCAAAGCCACCCCCCTGGGCTAAAGTACCACTCCCCCTGTCCTTGCAGATTGGGTGAAATTAGAGTTAAACCTTTCACCCGATCTGCAGGGACGCGATCATTCTGTGACACAGCATATGCGTCACAGTTCGGATTGGCACCGACTTTCATGACGCATACGCTGTGTCACAGGTCGGGAAGGGGTTAGTCATGTCCCTCCGTGCTTCGTCTGATCCGTGGCAGAGTGAGTCCACGATCCATGCTCACGCTAACAGTCCAAGCGTGACAGTAACACATTGCACCAGAGGCAGTGCCATAAACAGAAAGACAACCACAAAACATCTTTGAACCTCCATCATATTTGACTGTAAATACTGTGGTTTTTGTATAGGCCTCATTCAATTTTTTCATGTCTCTGTTTCAGCAGTGGGGTCCTCCTGGATCTCCTGCCATAGCATTTAATTTATTCGAATGTCGACAGATAGTTTGCGCTAACACTCATGCACCATGAGCGTACAGTACAGCTTGAAATTTTTTTAAAGTTGATTGGGGCTGCTCATCCACCATGTGGACTATCCTGGGTTGCAACCTTTTATCAATTTTTCTGTAATCCACATCCAAAGAGACTAGAAGTGCCATGTTGTAAACGTTTTGAGTATGTTGTGAATCGTGGACATCAAGATCTGTCGAGATGGACTTGTAACTTTGAGATTGTTGATATTTTTCAACAATTTTGTTTTCAAGTCCTCAGACAGTTCTCTGACATTAAAAACAAAAGTGCAAGTGCATGAAAAACTCCCATGCATGGATAAAACAGTGTTAGAAAACATTATTAGGTCATATCCAATGAACAGATGTAGGAACATGAATAACTAATTACCCCAAAGACTCTACAATCACCCACGCCTCAATGAGGGGTTTCACTCATCAGCTTCTTCAGGGTGAGTATATACCTAATAGGAATATACTCACCCTCGGACGCGCCCTGCTTCTTTCCGGCAGCCTTCCTTCCTAAGAATCAGCCCTTCCAGGACCTTCGGTGACGTCGCGGCTTATGATTGGTCGCGCGAGCGGTCACATGGGCGGCCGCGCGGCCAATCACAAGCCGCGACGTCACCGCGACGTCACCGCAAGGTCCTGGAAGGCTGATTCTAAGGAACGAAGGTTCCCGGTTAGTACCAGGGCGCGTCAGAGGGTAAGTATTGCGATATTTTTTATTTTAATTCTTTATTTTACACTTAAATCTGAATTCCGATACCAATTCCTGATATCTTAAACATATCGGGAATCGGTATCGGAATTCCGATTCTAGATTCAAAAGATCGCCGACTTCATGGCCGACCCCACACAGGGGTCGGGTCGGGTTTCATGAAACCCGACCTTGCCAAAAGTCGGCAACTTTTGAATATTTTCGACCCGTTTCGCTCAACCCTACCCCTTACGAATCTAATGAACGAAACCCACATTTGGGAGTGGGTGATTGACACTGTTTTGAATAATTATAAAGTTTTCCACAAGTATGGTCTAAAATTTTCCTATCTGGATATTACAGCTTAGTCATTCAGTATAATTATGCACTTGCACTTTTAATCCTTAAAAATTTCCATCCCAGGTAACAGTGTGTATGATTTATTAAATTAATTGAATGCATTGTAGTTTTTGAATATATGACTATTCTTTATTTCGTATACAACTATAACACCCTGATCTCCTAGAACCCCCTTTTTCTGTGTTTATTGTCCCTTGAATGTATGTATATTTGTATTATGATATGCTTTTAAATTATTTATGAAATGCTATATTTTAATTGTAAGATACATATTTAAACTTGGTTGTACAGGCAATTTGCTGATGTGCATCAGGTTAGTGCTTCTGATTATACTTTAGAAAAACTAGACTCTCTAACTCTGGAACTTTGATAATGAACAGAATTTTGTTGGCAAGACAACAAATTCATGTATTCAATGCTTATTGTGACATGCTGAGATGTTCTGGTACATCCTGAGCCTTAGGCTGCCGTCACCCTAGCAGTATTTGGTCAGTATTTTACATCAGTATTTGTAGCCAAAACCAGGAGTGGGTGATAAATGCAGAAGTGGTGCATATGTTTCTATTATACTTTTCCTATAATTGTCCCACTCCTGGTTTTGGCTACAAATACTGATGTAAAATACTGACCACATACTGCTAGTGTGACGGCAGCCTAAATCTCACCTTCATAGAAAGAAAAAGAAACTGTGGTTCCTAAACTGAGATTATGCTTGAGCTGGTGGTAATTCTAATAGAGTTATGTTTTCTGGTGAAGAAGCAACTATATATGACATGATCTCAACTTAGGAACCACAGTTTTTTCTTTTGCATTTTGTGACAGTAAGATTAATGGTTGGAGGGTGCCGAAACATCACAATATGTCAAAATAAGCATTAAATGCATTAGTTGTTTTCTAGTCAATAAAATCCTTTTCATTACCAGGAATCCTGAATTGGAGTGTCTTGTTTTCTTAAAGCATTCTTAGAGTCAATTCTCCTTACTGGCACCTCTACAACTGTTGCACTGAGCCCTCAATATTTATTCTATTTATGCAATTCTAATAAAACATTTGGTCCGCCAAGTCATATGTATTGCAATCACAGCTGCTGCCTTGGCTCTTTATTGTAGTGGTAGCATTGGCACTTTTAAAATGTTTCCGATAAAAGTTTCAACTCAATCCACAAAAAAAGCAAGTCCCCACTCAGGTCCATCATCTGTTAACGGAAATATAGGGGGCTTCCACATTCCTGGTAACATAAAGGCTCTTGAAAAGCGAAATGGCTCCATAATCCTCCAAGAGAAGTTCAGCAAATTCTCCACTGCCAAATCCAAATGCCCCGTCCCTTCTGAGCCCCACAGTGTACCTAAACCACATATAGCATCCACGTTTGGCATTTGTGAAGCGATGAAAGCCTGCCTAACTTACAGGTGCATGCCTTCAGAATAACGGGCTGGACATAACATACTGGTGACTGCAACAAACTGGTCACTACAGCGGCAGTGTGCAATTTTCACTTGGCAATATTCCTTGCTGTTTGTTTCTGGAAAATACTCATGGAGTCAAAATCAGCACTTCACCTGTAGATAAATTCAGAAAAGGGTATATGTTTTGTCTTAGCAGTATAATTGCTGTCTAAAGTTTTGTCATTTTTTGTGTCTCAGTTATTACAGATATATTTTTCTGTGTTTATTAATCCTTCCTATATTTTTATATTGTAAGGTAGCAGCACCATCTGCTGGCAATTTGGTATATGCATTCTGGTGCAGTTTGCAATGTATTATGGGAAGTTCCTAGAGCATAGTGGGATTGTTCCTGTTGCATTGTGGTCTTATTATGACACTGTAAAAGGCACAGCAGTCATTGTTCCTGTATGCTTCTGAGAAGAAACCACACCACTCATTTTTCTGTCATGTTCCTTGTAAACCGCCTGCTGTAAGCATAGCTGGTGAGTCACTATTTATGTGTTACACTCCTCTGTTTATCAGTACGTTTGGAGTATTAAGTAGGAAATCATCCACTTGCATATTACCTCATGTTACTGTGTATTGCAAACTATGTGTATTTTATGCACTGTACAATTATATATTCTGAAATGCTCATGCTATTGCATCTTATACCTATTATGTTATTATAGGTCAGAGATACCTACGCCTGAAGTGGAATCCCATCATCCTCATCTGAAGCGTTTAGAACGCCTGATTCCCAGCCTTCACCCAGAGGCTCAAATAGTCTTGCTCTTTGGGAGAGATATTCTACGAGTCCACAAAGTTAGACAACAGATAACAGACAACAATGCTCCATATACCCAGAGACTCAACCTTGGGTGGGTCATTATAGGAGACGTCTGTTTAGGAGGTGCACACAAACCGACAATGGTCAACCACATGCTTACCAGTATGCTCAAGAATGGACGTCCATCTCTCCATCAACCATGTGAAAATCAGAATCTCATAAAGTAGGTACCACACAGCACTTCAGCACAAAGTATCTTAGCAAGTTGTGCCTACGATGATTGCATCCTGAATGGTGACCAAAATCACCTTGGGTGTACGATCTTCCACAAGATGAAAGAAGATAATCGTACAGCAATGTCATTTGAAGATAGACTGTTTTTACAGATGATAGAGCAAAGAATGTTGCAGGAGAAAACAAAGAGCTGGATTGCACCTCTACCCTTCAAGTCTCATAGACAAGGCTTGCCTAACATCAGAGAACAAGTTTTCCTCAGGCACAGCTTCCGCAGTACACCAGAGATGAGAGTCCACTTCTTTACCTTCATAGAGAACATATGTAAGAACAGTCATGCAGAGTTAGCACCTACACTTTAAGACTGAAGAGCGCTGGCACCTTTGTAAACACATCCACACAGCTCTCGATCTAGAGCAGTAAAAGAATGTACTTATCTGAGCTGTACAACAGGAAAAATATGACCAATGCCAAAAGATAGTGTTCCGAGGAAACTCAACCAAGTCATCGATGTAGATGGTCTCTTAAGAACAGGAGGACGCCTTAAAGGGGCAAAAATAGATTCTGAAGAGAAACATCCCATGATAGTTCCTGGACAACACCACATAGCTACTCTGCTTGTTCAACATTACCATGAGCGGGCAAACCAACAGGGTTGTATGTTCACAGAGGGAGCCTTAAGAGCATGTGACTGTGGATTTTTGGAGATAAGAGATGTGTGTGCAGATTCATCGTTAACTGTGTTACTTGCAAGAAACTTTGAGGTATGTCACAGATTCCGAAAATGGCGGATCTTCCATATGACCGATTTAGCACAGATCCACCTTTAACCAACGTCGGTCTAGATGTGTTTGGTCCTTGGTCTGTGGTTGTCTGACAAACCAGAGGAGGCCACACGAACGAGAAATGAATCGCCATTAGGTCTCATTACCCAGATGTTCCCAAGAAAGGACGGAATCGTACATAAGATAGAAGTAAAAATAGGAAAACAAGGCGAGACCAAATTATCGGGCCAGTAGGAGAACTTCTTCTGCGGTTGAGGGGTCTAGTTTCCAAAATAGGGTCACATGTGGTGGGTTTCCACTGTCTAGGTACATCAGGGGCTCTCCAAATGGAACATGACATCTGCTAATGATTCCAGAAAATTTTACATTAAAAATGTGAAATTATGCTCCTTCCCTTCCAAAAGCCCTGCCATGCGTCCAAACAGTAGTTTTCTCCCTCATATTGGGTATCAGTGTACTCAGGAGAAATTGCACAACAAATTGTATAGTGCAATTTCTCTTGTTACCATTATGAAAATGCAATATTTTGTGCTGAAAACATATTTGTGGGAAAAATTTAATTTTTTTCATTTTTACGGTTCAACGTTATAAACTTCTGTGAAGCACCTCAGGGTTCAATGTGCTCACCACACATCTAGATCAGTTTCCTGAGGGGTCTAGTTTCCAAAATGGTGTAACTTGTGAGGGATTCACTGTTTAAGCTCATCAGAGGCTCTTCAAACACAACATGGCTCTGCCGTGCGCCCAAACAGTGGTTTTCTCCCTCATACTGGGTATCGGCATGCTCAGTAGAAATTACACAACAAATTTTGAGGTCCATTTTTTACTGTTACCCTTGTCAAAATAAAAAGAATTGGATCTGAAGTAATTTTTTTGTGAAAGAAGTTAAATGTTAATTTTAAAAAATAATAAATTCCTGTGAAGTACCTGAAGGGTTAATAAACTTTTTGAATATGGTTTTGAGCACCTTGAGGGGTACAGTTTTTAGAATGGTGTCACTTTTGGGTATCTTCTATCATATAGACCCCTCAAAGTGACTTCAAATGTGATGTGGTCCCTAAAAAATGGTTTTGTAAATTTTGTTGGAAAAATAAAAAATTGCTGGTCAACTTTTAACCCTTATAACTTCCTAGCAAAAAAAAAAATTGGTTCCAATAGGCATCTTTGGTGCCTATGGATTTAGAATGGGATGTCTGGAAAGTTCCTGTAGGTCTAATATGTAAGTGTCTCAATACCTTTGTCCATGTAGTGTAGATAGGCATGTTTATATGCATGATATGTATATTACAAATGTGCCAGATGAAGCTTCTGTCATTGGCAATGAAATATTTATTTTTTATTTATGAAATCAGACTATTCAGAAATATCTTATATACTCACTGAAACGTAATTTCACATAATTGACAGGATGAATTGTAGTGTTTCATGAAGTTCTTATTGAACAAAAAATATGCATTGAATAATGGAGTTAGTATAAAAATTACAGCATGTCATTTAATGCTAATCTATTTCTTTAAATGATAGATAATTTTAGTAATCAGACTGTGATTAATTGCATATCAAGAATGCAAATGTGACATGTTCGTGAAATCAGAGGAAACATAAGAAATTGTTCTCAGACCAGAAAAGACCTACAAATCACAGGTGCGGTTGCAGGGAAGATTTATACCCACAATATGCATTTTTACTTATACTCCAATATCAGAATTTATTTTCTTTCACATCATTAATAATATCTCAGGATTATTTACCCATGAATAAATTGCCAGAGAACAGGGAGAAATGCAATTGTTTCTTGACAAATCATGCTTTTCTATAAATCAGATGATATACAACTCACACTTGTTCCTGTTCACATTCCACAACGCTGAACGGAGACTGAACAACAAAATAATCAAGTAATTGAACATAGAAAATAAAATAAAAAGGGATAATATTTTTTTAAGGGAAAGAGAAGTCTATGCAAGGAAAGGCAATGTTTTTTGACTGAGATAGAAATGAAAACCTAACATCATCTAATTGCAATTAATTAAAAAATATCCATAACTCACCTTTTTATCATCCTCCGGACCAGGGCCACCACTCCAGTCTTTTCTGCCATTTTGTGTTTACTTGTCCTGCAGGGATTATTTGCAATCTATGCATGTGACTGCTGTAGTCAATCAGTAGCCTCTGCAGTCTCATTTTATTTCTGCAGGCATCACCACTGTGAATGTCTTTGCTGCAGTAAAGGAAATAAACATCCGAAGGGAACACCCAACGTGCACACGTTCAGTATTTGGTGAGTTTTTTACCTCAGTATTTGTAAGCCAAAACCAGGAGAGGAACAATCAGAGGAAAAGTATAATAGAAACATATGCACCACTTCTGCATTTATCACCCACTCCTGGTTTTGGTTTATAAATACCGAAGTAAAAAACTCACCAGATGCTCAACGTGTGCATGAGGCCTAAAATAGCAGGAGGAAAAAAGGTGAATTATTTTACTTTATCGCATTTGCTGCTCTGAGGGAATTCTTTTCAAAATATCAGACAACTCCTTTAAAAAAGAAAAGAATCGCAAGAGCTAGCTCTGTACTAAAACATCATACATTCCATAAGAGAGTGCTTTTGGCATTGGGCCAGTGTATATCAAAATATCTTTGTCTCAACAACATACAAAATAACCAACACAAAGAAAATAAGTGTTCAGCATTGCTCACTAAGGCTGGGTTCACATTGCGTTAATAGCAGCCCATTAAACAAATACGTTATCGGGCTGCTGTTAACGCAAGTGCTGTTATGGCAGCACGCTAGCGCAGATAGAGCATCTTCTAGCTCTATCTGCGCTAGCAGTGATGGACCCGGAAACGCTGCAGCACGCTTCTCGGGGTCCATCACTCAATCACGGCACATGGCTAGCGCACGCCCATTGTGGGCATGCGCTAGCGATGCGTCCGACATTGCATTCAATGGCGGCACTAGCGGACTATGTTACGCCGCGTTATGCCGTGGTGTAACGTAGTCCGTCTAATGGACCCCAGGAATGCAATGTGAACCCAGCCTAAGGCATTTGACAAAAAAGCCAGGGTTAAGGAGATAACAGTTACCGTGGTGCTTGGTAACTAAATTTAAGGAAAGCAAAAGTCCATAGTATAGAAGAAAAAATACAGCACTCACCAATCTGTTAAAAAGTATTTCTTTATTGAAAAAAGGTGCATATCCAAGGGAAAGGGTAGGTGTGTATCAAAACCTAAAAACCGGGTAATGCCTGTTTCGCCTTCAGACACGTCTTCTGGCCCTCAAGGACCTTGACAGAATTTGCATTAAAAATTCCCTACTGTTCCCTAACTACACTGTCTGACAGCTATTGTACTTTTTTCCCTACTTCCTGTGTGATGCTTCCCAGTACATGCTGGGATACTCAAATGAAGTGTCATCAGAGCTAGGGGCAGAGGTTGTGGTCACTGTCACAGTCTCTGTCCTCTCCCTGAAATGAAGCATTATCAGTGATGCTCATTTCAGGAGTGGGCTACAATGCACAATCACAGCCCGCTCTGCGTGTCCGGCTCCACGTGGCGTATTTGCTGCGGATTGGACACTGCGTACATCCGCAGCGTTAAAACCGCATTGGCCAGATGTTACAGCATAGTGAATGGGATTTTATAAAATCACATATCCACTGTGCATACAAAGACGCAAGTGGCAAACCTGTGTATACGCACGTGCAGCGGGTCTTTATAGATCGCAGCATGTCTATTTATCTTGTGGAGATGCACAGTCTCTTCAAAATAAATTACACAGTTCTATGTATAGGATGCAGTGATTCCGCATGTGTTCAAGGAACACATGCGGAATCACCATGCATACAAAAGCCGGCAGCGCTTTGGACAGGGCGTGTGTCTGCTGCGTTCAAGGCGCTGCCAATCTGAAGCGTGGAAACATAGCCTTAGGAGGATCATATGGTGTCTCTGAAAAAATGCTCCTAACCAACTTAATATACTTATGCCTAGTGAACAGAGTCACATAAACTTGAATTATTTTAGGTGATCCTTTTTGCAAAATTGTTTATTTTCCTGTGGCTACTTTGGTATGCTGCAGGTTGAACCCGTTACATAAGGTGGTGCCCTTCATCATCCAGTTATCTGCCTCTATGTATTTTCATATATACACCACTTTTTGCACCTCTGTTCGAGAGCTATAGCGGTCTACTCACTGAAACACCCAAGATGTAAGTGTTCCTTCGTCAACACCAGTTGGTGTATAATTATCTAACTTTTTATACACTATATGGTTAAAGAACCGATTCAAAATTAGCAATGTAATTCCAAAAATTGTATTGCCAAAATGGATGAGATCCAGCATTTTCAGCCATCTAGCTATATTAGTACTGGCTACATTTTGGTAGCAGGATCTGATTGCAAAAAAAAATGAATAAAGAGCCATTATTTCCATTTTTGATAATAAACTTTGTCCTAATTTTACCAAAAATTTATCATTTTATTTTGCTTCATGATCCAAAAGTATAGAAATTAACCATTGTTTAACCCTTGTGCTTCCATTAACATTTTTACACATATCAAACATGAATTACAAAAAATTAAATCCAAACCCAAACGCTACATTTTTCAAAAATATGTACATCGTGAAAATAGCATTGAACACATTATAGTCATGCATGGATTCACAGTTATGCATGAAATCTTAGTGCTATATTAAAAAATCATAATAATCATATTTACAGTGACAAAAATAAACACAAGACCACCTGAAAATCAAAGTACTGGGTGTGCAATTTTAAAACAAGTCCCTTATGTCTACATGTGTATATCTTCACATAATTTCCACAACTGAACAGACCAAAACAATTTGTCAGGCTTTCAACAAGCAGCATAATTAGGGGAAGATGGTAATTATTACATACAGTGGGGCAAAAAAGTATTTAGTCAGTCAGCAATAGTGCATGTTCCACCACTTAAAAAGATGAGAGGCGTCTGTAATTTACATCATAGGTAGACCTCAACTATGGGAGACAAACTGGGAAAAAAAATCCAGAAAATCACATTGTCTGTTTTTTTAACATTTTATTTGCATATTATGGTGGAAAATAAGTATTTGGTCAGAAACAAAATTTCATCTCAATACTTTGTAATATATCCTTTGTTGGCAATGACAGAGGTCAAACGTTTTCTGTAAGTCTTCACAAGGTTGCCACACACTGTTGTTGGTATGTTAGCCCATTCCTCCATGCAGATCTCCTCTAGAGCAGTGATGTTTTTGGCTTTTCGCTTCGCAACATGGACTTTCAACTCCCTCCAAAGGTTTTCTATAGGGTTGAGATCTGGAGACTGGCTAGGCCACTCCAGGACCTTGAAATGCTTCTTACGAAGCCATTCCTTCGTTGCCCTGGCGGTGTGCTTTGGATCATTGTCATGTTGAAAGACCCAGCCACGTTTCATCTTCAATGCCCTTGCTGATGGAAGAAGGTTTGCACTCAAAATCTCACGATACATGGCCCCATTCATTCTTTCATGTACCCGGATCAGTCGTCCTGGCCCCTTTGCAGAGAAATAGCCCCAAAGCATGATGTTTCCACCACCATGCTTTACACTAGGTATGGTGTTTGATGGATGCAACTCAGTATTCTTTTTCCTCCAAACACGACAAGTTGTGTTTCTACCAAACAGTTCCAGTTTGGTTTCATCAGACCATAGGACATTCTCCCAAAACTCCTCTGGATCATCCAAATGCTCTCTAGCAAACTTCAGACGGGCCCGGACATGTACTGGCTTAAGCAGTGGGACACGTCTGGCACTGCAGGATCTGAGTCCATGGTGGTGTAGTGTGTTACTTATGGTAGGCCTTGTTACATTGGTCCCAGCTCTCTGCAGTTCATTCACTAGGTCCCCCCGAGTGGTTCTGGGATTTTTGCTCACTGTTCTTGTGATCATTCTGACCCCACGGGGTGGGATTTTGCGTGGAGCCCCAGATCGAGGGAGATTATCAGTGGTCTTGTATGTCTTCCATTTTCTAATTATGGCTCCCACTGTTGATTTCTTCACTCCAAGCTGGTTGGCTATTGCAGATTCAGTCTTCCCAGCCTGGTGCAGGGCTACAATTTTGTTTCTGGTGTCCTTTGACAGCTCTTTGGTCTTCACCATAGTGGAGTTTGGAGTCAGACTGTTTGAGGGTGTGCACAGGTGTCTTTTTATACTGATAACAAGTTTAAACAGGTGCCATTACTACAGGTAATGAGTGGAGGAAAGAGGAGACTCTTAAAGAAGAAGTTACAGGTCTGTGAGAGCCAGAAATCTTGATTGTTTGTTTCTGACCAAATACTTATTTTCCACCATAATATGCAAATAAATTGTTAAAAAAACAGACAATGTGATTTTCTGGATTTTTTTTCTCAGTTTGTCTCCCATAGTTGAGGTCTACCTATGATGTAAATTACAGACGCCTCTCATCTTTTTAAGTGGTGGAACTTGCACTATTGCTGACTGACTAAATACTTTTTTGCCCCACTGTATGTGGATTGTTCATCTTTTCATTCCATTAATTAAAATAAGACTTCCTTCTTTAACTCATTCCCAACATGACTAATTTCCATTTGTGTTTTCTTTTATTCCTCCCCTTAAAAAGCCATAGCTTTTTTTATTTTTCTGTCCACATAACCATATGAGGGCTTGTTTTTAGTGGGATGAGTTGTAATTTTGATAGACATCATTTACAGTGCCTTGCGAAAGTATTCGGCGCCCTGGAACTTTTCAACCTTTTCCCACATATCATGCTTCAAACATAAAGATACCAAATGTACATTTTTGGTGAAGAATCAACAACAAATGGAACACAATTGTGAAGTTGAATGAAATTTATTGGTTATTTTAAATTTTTGTGAAAATTCAAAAACTGAAAAGTGGGGCGTGCAATATTATCCGTCCCCTTTAACTTAATACTTTGTTGTGCCACCTTTTGTTGCGATTACAGCTGCAAGTCGCTTGAGGTATGTCTCTATCAGTTTTGTACATCGAGAGACTGAAATTCTTGCCCATTCTTCCTTGGTAAACAGCTCGAGCTCAGTGAGGTTTGATGGAGATCGTTTGTGAACAGCAGTTTTCAGCTCTTTCCACAGAATCTCGATTGGATTGAGGTCTGGACTTTGAATTGGCCATTCTAATACCTGGATACATTTATTTGTGAACCATTCCTTTGAAGATTTTGCTTTATGTTTGGCATCATTGTCATGTTGGAAGACAAATCTCCATCCCAGTCTCAGGTCTTTTGCAGACTCCAACAGGTTTCCCTCAAGAATGGTCCTGTATTTGGCTCCATCCATCTTCCCATCAATTTTAACCATTTTCCCTGTCGCTGCTGAAGAAAAGCAGGCCCAAGCCATGATGCTGCCACCACCATGTTTGACAGTGGGGATGGTGTGTTCAGGGTGATGAACTATGTTGCCTTTACGCCAAACATATCATTTGGCATTGTTGACAAAAAGTTTGATTTTGGTTTCATCTGACCAGAGCACCTTCTTCCACATGTTTGGTGAGTCTCCCAGGTGGCTTGTTGCAACCTTTAAACAACACATAAAGGCCAGATTTGTGCAGTGTATGACTGATTGTTGTCCTATGGACTGTAGATAAGCCCACGATGTATCCTAACAGATGAGAAATAGTTGTTAGATTATACTCACCCAGGGACGTTCCCGCTGTCGGTCCGGGTCCAGCGCCTCCCATCTTCATCAGATGATGTCCTCTTCTGGTCTTCACGCTGCGGCACCAGTGCAGGCATACTTTGTCTGCCCTGTTGAGGGCAGAGCAAAGTACTGCAGTGAGCAGGCGCCGGGAAAGGTCAGAGAGGCCCAGCACCTGCGCACTGCAGTACTTTGCTCTGCCCTCAATAGGGCACAGCGTTCTCTTTACTACGGGCTCTGTGAAGTAACAGAGTTCGTTTATATTAATTTACTTCACCGCCTTACTTAGCAGCAGGTTCTTTCCTGCACGGATGATCCCGGGTTGCGAACGCACCTATCTCATCTAATAAATATATTCGTGCGTTCCGCCAACCCTAACACTATAACCCTATAAAGATGTGTTTATAATGTTATTAAGCTTTTTCTTTGAAGTCCCTTATTGGACAGTCCTGCACATGTTCTCCATATATTGCTACTATATATGTGCATATATACACTAATTACCGTATATACTCGAGTATAAGCCGCGATTTTCAGCCCAAATTTTTGGGCTGAAAGTGCCCCTCTCGGCTTATACTCGAGTCACGGTAGCGGTGGGGTCGGCAGGTGAGGGGGTGAGGGCGCTGAGGCATACTTACCTAGTCCCAGCAATCCTCGCGCTGTCCCTGCCGTCCCACGGGCTTCTGTGCTGCAGCTTCTTCCCCTCTTCAGCGGTCACGTGGGACCGCTCATTAGAAAAATGAATAGGCGGCTCCAACTCCCATAGGGGTGGATCCGCCTATTCATTTCTCTAATCAGCGGTGTCGGTGACCGCTGATAGAGAAAGAATCTGCGGCACCGAAGACAGCTGTGACAGGCAGAGGGAGCTGGACGTCGGGACCAGGTAAGTATGTAATATTCACCTGTCCACGTTCCAGCCGCCGGGCGCCGCTCCATCTTCCCTGCGTTGCTCTGCTCTGAATGTTCAGGTCAGAGGGTGCGATGACGCATATAGTGTGCGCGGCGCCCTCTGCCTGATCAGTCAGAGCGGGGAGATGCCGGGACCGGACGCTGGGAGCTGCAAGCAAGAGAGGTGAGTATGGCATTTTTTTTTTTTATTGCAGCAGCAGCAGCGGCACAGATTTATACCGAGCATCTATGGGGAATATGAACGCTGCAGAGCACTATATGGGGCACAGCCAAGGGGGAATATGAACGCTGCAGAGCACTATATGGGGCACAGCCAAGGGGGAATATGGACAGTGCCGAGCACTGTATGGGGCACAGCCAAGGGGGAATATGAACAGTGCAGAGCACTGTATGGGACACAGCCAAGGGGGAATATGAACAGTGCAGAGCACTATATGGCACAGCTATGGGGCAATATGAACAGTGCAGAGCACTATATGGCACAGCTATGGGGAAATAATGATCTATTTTTGTTTTTGAAATTCACCGGTAAATGCTGCATTTCCACCCTAGGCTTATACTCGAGTCAATAGGTTTTCCCAGTTTTTTGTGGCAAAATTAGGGGGGTCAGCTTATACTCGGGTCGGCTTATACTCGAGTATATACGGTACTATTAGAAAGTGTGCAGTTTATTTATTTATTTATTACTATCTTTACTAATTATTAGATTTCATCTTGTTGTCCTTGGTATATGATTGCCACCACGTATATATGCATACTTATATTTGGTATAAGCTAAAAGATGTGTAGGTCTCTTCACTTTGTATTGTCACGGTTTTTAGTACACATATTCTTTTCTTATAATAATTATATTATTAAGTGTATCTTTTTTGCTCATTGGGTGTATATATTTTTTCAATTGATGATTTTAGTTAATATGCTATGGACACTGTTTAGTGTATAATTTATTCTTATTATTATATTTTTTTGTATACACTTGTTGGTAATTTTTTTAGATGATTTTACATTGCTGTTTTAGCATGTTTATATATATGTATATTTTTCACATACATGTAAGTCATTGGTGATCTTATACTTGGTGTATTAGGTTTGGGACCTGTTTTTACTAATGTTTACACTTCGGTCCTTTTTGTGCCATATACTTACAGTGCCTATAAGTAGTATTCAACCCTCTGCAGATTTAGCAGGTTTACACATTTGGAATTAACTTGGCATTGTGACATTTGGACTGTAGATCAGCCTGGAAGTGTGAAATGCACTGCAGCAAAAAAGAATGTTATTTCTTTGTTTATTTTTTTTTTACATTGTGAAAAGTCTTTTCAGAGGGTCATTTATTATTCAACGCCTCAACCCACCAGAATTCTGTTTGGTTCCCCTAAAGTATTAAGAAGTAGTTCAGGCACAAAGAACAATGAGCTTCACATGTTTGGATTAATTATCTCTTTTTCCAGCCTTTTCTGACTATTTAAGACCCTCCCCAAACTTGTGAACAGCACTCATACATGGTCAACATGGGAAAGACAAAGGAGCATTCCAAGGCCATCAGAGACAAGATCGTGGAGGGTCACAAGGCTGGCAAGGGGTACAAAACCCTTTCCAAGGAGTTGGGCTTACCTGTCTCCACTGTTGGGAGCATCATCCAGAAGTGGAAGGCTTATGGAACTACTGTTAGCCTTCCACGGCCTGGACAGCCTTTGAAAGTTTCCTCCCGTGCCGAGGCCAGGCTTGTCCGAAGAGTCAAGGCTAACCCAAGGACAACAAGGAAGGAGCTCCGGGAAGATCTCATGGCAGTGGGGACATTGGTTTCAGTCAACACCATAAGTAACGTACTCCACCGCAATGGTCTCCGTTCCAGACGAGCCCGTAAGGTACCTTTACTTTCAAAGCGTCATGTCAAGGCTCGTCTACAGTTTGCTCATGATCACTTGGAGGACTCTGAGACTGACTGGTTCAAGGTTCTCTGGTCTGATGAGACCAAGATCGAGATCTTTGGTGCCAACCACACACGTGACATTTGGAGACTGGATGGCACTGCATACGACCCCAAGAATACCATCCCTACAGTCAAGCATGGTGGTGGCAGCATCATGCTGTGGGGCTGTTTCTCAGCCAAGGGGCCTGGCCATCTGGTACGCATCCATGGGAAGATGGATAGCATGGCCTACCTGGAGATTTTGGCCAAGAACCTCCGCTCCTCCATCAAGGATCTTAAGATGGGTGGTCATTTCATCTTCCAACAAGACAACGACCCAAAGCACACAGCCAAGAAAACCAAGGCCTGGTTCAAGAGGCAAAAAATCAAGGTGTTGCAGTGGCCTAGTCAGTCTCCTGACCTTACATTTCAAAAACCTGACCTGCACATCCAAACATAGACTAAGTGTGAACAGGTGCTGAACCTAGAGTCGCCAACTCGTATATAGTTAAATAAATAAGGCAGCACACTGCAGCGCTAGAACATACAAACTTGAAATACGAAATTTGAACTGCATTACTGCACTAGAAATATGAAAAATGAGAGCGTTTAGCGCATAAAAATGGCCAATTTTATGTGTACCTGGTAGCCACTTTATGGCATCTCTCTTATACCAGGTCCTACGCTTGCCTTACCTCGCTGAGAATAAACGTCTACATCTGAATGGGTACATGTGAAACCTCTTCCTAGACTAAAATTCTCTCTCTCTATGGAGGGGTATTGGACCTGCTGTAATTAAAACACCTGTGGCTAGAAGGCGGAGTGCACAATCAGAAGGCTAGAGAATACATTTCAAAAACCTGACCTGCACATCCAAACATAGACTAAGTGTGAACAGGTGCTGAACCTAGTGTTAGGAGTCGAGTTTCCTCTGCTGCACAGGGGGAATCTCGATCCGTCTCCGCTGCGGTCTCCCATTCTCCTCCAGCCGCAGTGGAGTCTGCTCAGCAGGGACATCGCTCCCAGTGTCTTGCTCGCTCTCACTCTGTACAGAGAGTTACTGCTGCTTCTTCAGCTCCTGCCATTAAAGTCAGTGCTGGTCAGCGGCGAGCGGACTTCCCTGGGACTAAGTCCTTGTTTGCGCACACTGAGCATGCCCAGAGCAAGATCTCCCGTTGGAGATCGAGGGTCATGTGCTCTGGCTCTGCAGCGCATTCCATTGGTCCTCTTGGCAGGCCCTGGAAGGGCAAAGTTTCTGTGGCCACTTCCTGTCCTGCAATTATATAAACTGCGCATGACCGCACGGCCATGCGCTAGTGTACAATTGTATACGTGTGTTTGTTGTGAGTGCAAGTCGTTCATTAAATACCCTTACCCTATTGTATGACTGTTCGCGTATGGAGTATGGCTGCTATCTAGCGCCCGACAAATCACTCAACGTGTCACACACGTATCAGCGTCTATTGCTGTGACCACCAGTGCGGCGCCACGCGCCAGTAGTGCGCTTCCTGACCCACGTCTGGGTGCTTAGTGGTGCCTGCCAGCACGGCACAGTTCGCACTTCGGTGCTCTAATTATAAGAGTTGCCTAACACACCCTGTTGCGGTGTTGTGTCAGCAAGTGGTCTAATCGGACTTCAATTCCAGTTGGGGTTAAGTTCGCTGACTGCTTGCTCGCCTTCTATGTGCGGTACCGCGATCCTGTGACGCAACAGGATCGCTTCCTTCACGTTGGGTGAAGTTTAACCCACGCGAGTATACTTATGAGTACCGCCATATAGTCCGTCATTACTCAGCAGCAGGTTCCATCTCTGCACGGTGGACCCCGGGCTACGAATGCACCGTACACTATCAGTCTTATTATTTGGTGCGTTCCGCTAGCCCTAACACCTAGAGTCGCCAACTCGTATATAGTTAAATAAATAAGGCAGCACACTGCAGCGCTAGAACATACAAACTTGAAATACGAAATTTGAACTGCATTACTGCACTAGAAATATGAAAAATGAGAGCGTTTAGCGCATAAAAATGACCAATTTTATGTGTATCTGGTAGCTACTTTACGGCATCTCTCTTATACCAGGTCCTACGCTTGCCTTACCTCGCTGAGAATAAACGTCTACATCTGAATGGGTACATGTGAAACCTCTTCCTAGACTAAAATTCTCTCTCTCTATGGAGGGGTATTGGACCTGCTGTAATTAAAACACCTGTGGCTAGAAGTCTCCTGACCTTAGCCCAATTGAAAACTTGTGGAAGGAGCTCAAGATTAAAGTTCACATGAGACACCCAAAGAACCTAGATAACTTGGAGAAGATCTGCATGGAGGAGTGGGCCAAGATAACTCCAGAGACCTGTGCCGGCCTGATCCGGTCTTATAAAAGACGATTATTAGCTGTAATTGCAAACAAAGGTTATTCCACAAAATATTAAACCTAGGGGTTGAATAATAATTGACCCACATTTTTATGTTTAAAATTTATAAAAATTTAACTGAGCAACAAAACTTTTTGGTTTGTAAGATTTATGCATCTGTTAATAAATCCTGCTCTTGTTTGAAGTTTGAAGGTTCTAACTTATTTGCATCTTATTACACCTGCTAAATCTGCAGGGGGTTGAATACTACTTGTAGGCATTGTACTTGCGGCACATAATACACTATGCACTTTAATTGTTCTTTATACACTCCGGTATTTTCCCTATGTAATATGCATTATGGGTTTAGTTATATCAGTAACTTCCGGTTTTATGCACTTTAGCTACGCCTTTTTGCACATCGCTACGGTATAGGTATGTATTGTGGCTTTAGGAGGTGCGCATTTTTTGTTTTTTGTTTAACTGCACTGGTGACTTTTTTGTGCCATGTACTTCCCTGTGGCACATAATACATTATCGTTCTTTATACACTCCGGTATTTGCCCTATGTAATATGCCTTATGGGCTTAGGTATATCGGTAACTTCTGGTTTTACGCCCTTTAGCTACGCCCTTTTTGCACATCGCTATGGTATAGGTATGCATTGTGGCTTTGGGAAGTGCGCATGTCTGTTTCACTGCACCGGTGACTTACAATCCTGTGCACTTTGGTCCGCTTGCGTTCCATGCTGCAGCCCAGCGCAGTTTGACTCGGAAGTCTCTCTTTACAAATGGATGCAGTTTAAAGTGGACATGCGCCGAGTAAACACTGAGCACCAATGAGATCTATCGCCGGTATATAAAATGAAGGCAGCCATGTCATTAGTATCGCCCCTTTTTGAAGAAGCATATGGCGAAACGGCGTCGTCGGGGAGGTGGCATCTAATCAAGCTTTTCTGGCGTTGTAAGCTTAGAGGCATTCTATGTAAGTACATTTCTAAATACTTTAGCCCGTTTTAGCTTTAGCGGCAAAGTCCTTTTTTCTCCAACAGAGTTCATCTGGCATTAAAAATCTTCTATTGCTTAGCACATGCATTTTATGGGGATTGTTTTTGAGACCCATATATACTGCAATAGTTTTTTCCTATTTTTGAAGACCTTTTTGGAGTAAAAGATGAAGCCAATCGTTATATAAATATTTGCTTGAATTTGTCACTGTTGGCAATACCTGCTTGGATTTTTAATATTTATGTACTTTTGAAAATAAAATATTTGTTATTTTTACCAAGTAACATAGTAACATAGTAACATAGTTAGTAAGGCCGAAAAAAGACATTTGTCCATCCAGTTCAGCCTATATTCCATCATAATAAATACCCAGATCTACGTCCTTCTACAGAACCTAATTGTATGATACAATATTGTTCTGCTCCAGGAAGACATCCAGGCCTCTCTTGAACCCCCCGACTGAGTTCGCCATCACCACCTCCTCAGGCAAGCAATTCCAGATTCTCACTGCCCTAACAGTAAAGAATCCTCTTCTATGTTGGTGGAAAAACCTTCTCTCCTCCAGACGCAAAGAATGCCCCCTTGTGCCCGTCACCTTCCTTGGTATAAACAGATCCTCAGCAAGATATTTGTATTGTCCCCTTATATACTTATACATGGTTATTAGATCGCCCCTCAGTCGTCTTTTTTCTAGACTAAATAATCCTAATTTCGCTAATCTATCTGGGTATTGTAGTTCTCCCATCCCCTTTATTAATTTTGTTGCCCTCCTTTGTACTCTCTCTAGTTCCATTATATCCTTCCTGAGCACCGGTGCCCAAAACTGGACACAGTACTCCATGTGCGGTCTAACTAGGGATTTGTACAGAGGCAGTATAATGCTCTCATCATGTGTATCCAGACCTCTTTTAATGCACCCCATGATCCTGTTTGCCTTGGCAGCTGCTGCCTGGCACTGGCTGCTCCAGGTAAGTTTATCATTAACTAGGATCCCCAAGTCCTTCTCCCTGTCAGATTTACCCAGTGGTTTCCCATTCAGTGTGTAATGGTGACATTGATTCCTTCTTCCCATGTGTATAACCTTACATTTATCATTGTTAAACCTCATCTGCCACCTTTCAGCCCAAGTTTCTAACTTATCCAGATCCATCTGTAGCAGAATACTATCTTCTCTTGTATTAACTGCTTTACATAGTTTTGTATCATCTGCAAATATCGATATTTTACTGTGTAAATCTTCTACCAGATCATTAATGAATATGTTGAAGAGAACAGGTCCCAATACCGACCCCTGCGGTACCCCACTGGTCACAGCGACCCAGTTAGAGACTATACCATTCATAACCACCCTCTGCTTTCTATCACTAAGCCAGTTACTAACCCATTTACACACATTTTCCCCCAGACCAAGCATTCTCATTTTGTGTACCAACCTCTTGTGCAGCACGGTATCAAACGCTTTGGAAAAATCGAGATATACCACGTCCAATGACTCACCGTGGTCCAGCCTATAGCTTACCTCTTCATAAAAACTGATTAGATTGGTTTGACAGGAGCGATTTCTCATAAACCCATGCTGATATGGAGTTAAACAGTTATTCTCATTGAGATAATCCAGAATAACATCCCTCAGAAACCCTTCAAATATTTTACCAACAATAGAGGTTAGACTTACTGGCCTATAATTTCCAGGTTCACTTTTAGAGCCCTTTTTGAATATTGGCACCACATTTGCTATGCGCCAATCCTGCGGAACAGACCCTGTCGCTATAGAGTCCCTAAAAATAAGAAATAATGGTTTATCTATTACATTACTTAGTTCTCTTAGTACTCGTGGGTGTATGCCATCAGGACCCGGAGATTTATCTATTTTAATCTTATTTAGCCGGTTTCGCACCTCTTCTTGGGTTAGATTGGTGACCCTTAATATAGGGTTTTCATTGTTTCTTGGGATTTCACCTAGCATTTCATTTTCCACCGTGAATACCGTGGAGAAGAAGGTGTTTAATATGTTAGCTTTTTCCTCGTCATCTACAACCATTCTTTCCTCACTATTTTTTAAGGGGCCTACATTTTCAGTTTTTATTCTTTTACTATTGATATAGTTGAAGAACAGTTTGGGATTAGTTTTACTCTCCTTGGCAATGTGCTTCTCTGTTTCCTTTTTGGCAGCTTTAATTAGTTTTTTAGATAAAGTATTTTTCTCCCTATAGTTTTTTAGAGCTTCAATGGTGCCATCCTGCTTTAGTAGTGCAAATGCTTTCTTTTTACTGTTAATTGCCTGTCTTACTTCTTTGTTTAGCCACATTGGGTTTTTCCTATTTCTAGTCCTTTTATTCCCACAAGGTATAAACCGCTTACAGTGCCTATTTAGGATGTTCTTAAACATTTTCCATTTATTATCTGTATTCTTATTTCTGAGGATATTGTCCCAGTCTACCAGATTAAGGGCATCTCTAAGCTGGTCAAACTTTGCCTTCCTAAAGTTCAGTGTTTTTGTGACTCCCTGACAAGTCCCCCTAGTGAAAGACAGGTGAAACTGTACAATATTGTGGTCGCTATTTCCTAGATGCCCGACCACCTGCAGATTTGTTATTCTGTGAGGTCTATTAGATAGTATTAGGTCTAAAAGTGCTGCTCCTCTGGTTGGATTCTGCACCAATTGTGAAAGATAATTTTTCTTGGTTATTAGCAGAAACCTGTTGCCTTTATGGGTTTCACAGGTTTCTGTTTCCCAGTTAATATCCGGGTAGTTAAAGTCCCCCATAACCAGGACCTCATTATGGGTTGCAGCTTCATCTATCTGCTTTAGAAGTAGACTTTCCATGGTTTCTGTTATATTTGGGGGTTTGTAACAGACCCCAATGAGAATTTTGTTACCATTTTTCCCTCCATGAATTTCGACCCATATGGACTCGACATCCTCATTTCCTTCGCTAATATCCTCCCTTAAAGTGGACTTTAGACAAGACTTTACATAGAGACAAACCCCTCCTCCTCTCCGATTTTTACGATCCTTTCTAAACAGACTGTAACCCTGTAAGTTAACTGCCCAGTCATAGCTTTCATCTAACCATGTCTCGGTTATTCCCACTATGTCAAAGTTACCTGTAGATATTTCTGCTTCTAGTTCTTCCATCTTGTTTGTCAGGCTTCTGGCGTTTGCAAGCATGCAGTTTAGAGGATTTTGTTTTGTTCCAATCTCCTCGCTGTGGATTGTTTTAGAAATGTTCTTACCTCCCTTCTGAGTTTGTTTTCCTGGATCTTCTTTGTTCAAGTCTAATGTTTTTCTTCCCGTCCCCTCTTCTTCTAGTTTAACGCCCTCCTGATGAGTGTAGCGAGTCTTCTGGCGAATGTGTGTTTCCCAGGTTTGTTGAGGTGTAGTCCGTCTCTGGCGAGTAGTCCATCGTACAAGTAATTCACACCGTGGTCCAGGAATCCGAATCCTTGTTGTCTGCACCATCGTCTTAGCCAGTTGTTTGCATCAAGGATCCTGTTCCATCTCCTGGTGCCATGCCCGTCTACTGGAAGGATAGATGAAAAAACTACCTGTGCATCCAGTTCCTTTACTTTCTTCCCCAACTCTTCAAAGTCTTTGCAGATTGTCGGTAGGTCCTTCCTTGCCGTGTCATTGGTGCCAACATGTATCAGAAGAAATGGGTGGACGTCCTTGGAGCTGAAGAGCTTTGGTATCCTATCGGTCACATCCTTGATCATCGCACCTGGAAGGCAGCATACTTCTCTTGCAGTTATGTCCGGTCTGCAGATGGCTGCTTCTGTGCCTCTCAGTAGTGAGTCTCCCACCACCACCACTCTTCGTTGCTTCTTGGCTGTACTTTTTGCTGTCACTTGTTGATGTGTGCCCTTTTCTTTTTTGCTTGCTGGTATTGCTTCATCCTTAGGTGTGCCATCTTCATCCTCTACAAAGATTTGATATCGGTTCTTCAGTTGTGTGGTTGGTGATTTCTCTATGGTCTTCTTGCTTCTTTTGGTCACATGCTTCCACTCATCTGCTTTTGGAGGTTCTCTGACACTTTTTTCACCTTCTGTGACCAGTAGAGATGCTTCTGTTCTGTCTAGAAAGTCTTCATTCTCTTTGATGAGTTTCAAAGTTGCTATTCTTTCTTCCAGACCCCGCACCTTTTCTTCTAAAAGGGCCACTAGTCTACACTTCTGACAGGTGAAATTTAATTCTTCTTCTGGTCGATCTGTGAACATGTAGCACATGCTGCAGCTCACCATGTAGGTTGTCACATCTGCCATGTTGCTCCTAGATCCTGCTGACTTGCTGTGTGTTTTCCTTCTTGTGTAATCTACTCAGCCAAGCTCTCTTGCAATAATGTCCTACAGGCAAAAATTTGGTTTGGTGATTCTTTCCAAGCAGCTGGTCCCGGCTGTACCCAACGATCTTCTAGCTTAGGGAGACTCTTCGCTTTCCCAGAAGGCACCTGGAATATGCAAATTAGCCTCCTCAAGCTTGAATCCCTGGTTTGGTGATTCTTTCCAAGCAGCTGGTCCCGGCTGTACCCAACGATCTTCTAGCTTAGGGAGACTCTTCGCTTTCCCAGAAGGCACCTGGAATATGCAAATTAGCCTCCTCAAGCTTGAATCCCTGGTTTGGTGATTCTTTCCAAGCAGCTGGTCCCGGCTGTACCCAACGATCTTCTAGCTTAGGGAGACTCTTCGCTTTCCCAGAAGGCACCTGGAATATGCAAATTAGCCTCCTCAAGCTTGAATCCCTGGTTTGGTGATTCTTTCCAAGCAGCTGGTCCCGGCTGTACCCAACGATCTTCTAGCTTAGGGAGACTCTTCGCTTTCCCAGAAGGCACCTGGAATATGCAAATTAGCCTCCTCAAGCTTGAATCCCTGGTTTGGTGATTCTTTCCAAGCAGCTGGTCCCGGCTGTACCCAACGATCTTCTAGCTTAGGGAGACTCTTCGCTTTCCCAGAAGGCACCTGGAATATGCAAATTAGCCTCCTCAAGCTTGAATCCCTGGTTTGGTGATTCTTTCCAAGCAGCTGGTCCCGGCTGTACCCAACGATCTTCTAGCTTAGGGAGACTCTTCGCTTTCCCAGAAGGCACCTGGAATATGCAAATTAGCCTCCTCAAGCTTGAATCCCTGGTTTGGTGATTCTTTCCAAGCAGCTGGTCCCGGCTGTACCCAACGATCTTCTAGCTTAGGGAGACTCTTCGCTTTCCCAGAAGGCACCTGGAATATGCAAATTAGCCTCCTCAAGCTTGAATCCCTGGTTTGGTGATTCTTTCCAAGCAGCTGGTCCCGGCTGTACCCAACGATCTTCTAGCTTAGGGAGACTCTTCGCTTTCCCAGAAGGCACCTGGAATATGCAAATTAGCCTCCTCAAGCTTGAATCCCTGGTTTGGTGATTCTTTCCAAGCAGCTGGTCCCGGCTGTACCCAACGATCTTCTAGCTTAGGGAGACTCTTCGCTTTCCCAGAAGGCACCTGGAATATGCAAATTAGCCTCCTCAAGCTTGAATCCCTGGTTTGGTGATTCTTTCCAAGCAGCTGGTCCCGGCTGTACCCAACGATCTTCTAGCTTAGGGAGACTCTTCGCTTTCCCAGAAGGCACCTGGAATATGCAAATTAGCCTCCTCAAGCTTGAATCCCTGGTTGAGTCCCTGGAAGTAAACCTCTCTTTGAATGGACTTTCTTTATCCTGAAAATAATTATTTTTTGGGTTGTGTATTTATCCTAATCTTTTGAGGTTGTATTCTTTAAAAAGAAAAAATATATTGGACTGTGTAGTTAAATAGTTCTGCATCTGCTGAAGAGAAAAGAGGTGCCAGAGTGGAGCTTGCATTAGAGATGCTGAGCCACTTTCATCAGAGATTGTGTTGGCAGCAAATAGAAGTATGGGCCTAGACACTGCTGCTCCCAGCTGAAGGGTTATTCAAGTCTTAATGTTTGGATATCTTTTGGATAGTGCTTGTAAAAATTTTAGATATGAACACCTATATTTTGCTTACAGTTTTTTGTGTAGGAGACTGACCACCATTGCTGTCTACGTTCTAAGCACTACAATAAAGCTGGCTGGGATTACGTGGTAACTGGGGGCAGCTTTCAAACAGTACTTACAAGTTAAAAAATAACATTTCCCATATGTCTACTTCACATCTGCATTATTTTTCAAACATCTTTTTATTTTGTTAGGATGTTAGAGAGGTTAAAAGTTTAGCAGCAATTTCTCATTCTTTAAATAAATTTACAAAATCTGTTTCTTTAGGAACCAAATGGACTTAGAGGTGCCAATATATAGGAAACTCCCCATAAGTGATATCATTTAAAATCCACACCACTCAAATACCTTAAAACTGCTGTCAGGAAATTATTTAGCCCTTCAAGCACTACACGGGAATTAATACAAAGTGGAATGAAAAAAATATATCTTTTCATTTTACCTCTAAAATTTAGCTTTAGCCACAATTTTTCACTTTTTCAAGGGGTAACACCAAAAACCACCGGCTTTCTTACAAATGCAGCGATACCCTACTTGAACAAATGGTAGGGCTCGGAACAGAAGGAGCAATATTTGAATTTCGGTACACAAATTTTGTTGAAATAGATAGTTGTTGCATTTTCAGGGCCCCTAAGGTGCCTAAACAGCAGAAACACCTCACAAGTTACTTCATTTTGGAAACTACACTCTTCAAAGATTTTATCCAGGAATGTAGTGAGCATTTTGAATCCACAGGTACTACATAGAATTTGATAAAATTAGATTGTCATAATAAATACCATGGCATGTAAAAGTTTGAGCACCCCTGATCAAATTTACTGTTTTGTGAACAGCTAAGCAAGTTGAAAATGAAATCTCTAAAAACCTAAAGTTAAAGATGACCCTTTTCTTTTGTATTTTAGACAAAAAAAAATAGAGAGAGAGATTTTCATCTTTTAGATTTTAAAAATTATAAAAAGGAAAATTGTGCAACCCAAAATTTTGGGCATCTTGCATGGTACCTAGTAGAACCCCTTTTTGAAAGTATTACAGCTTCTAAACTCTTTTTGTAGCCAGACAAGAGTAATTAAATTTTTCTTTGAGGGATTTTCATCCATTCTTTCTGAGAATATTCTTCCTGTTCTGTAAGATTCCTGGGATGTCTTTCGTGCACTGCTATTTTGAGTTCTAGCCTCAGATTTTCAATGATGTTCAAATCAGGGGACTGTAAAGGCCATTGTAAAATGTTCAGCTTGTGCCTTTTGAGGTAGTCTTTTGTGGATTTTGATGTGTATTTAGGATCATTGTTCATTTTTGAAGCCATCCTCTTTTCAACTTCAGCTTTTTTACAGATGTTATGTTTGCATCAAGAATGTGTCAAAATTTCATTGAACTCATTCTTCCCTCTATACGTGAAATGTTCCCTATTCCATTGGCTGCAACACAATACCAAACAAAAACTATGATTGATTCACCCCCACGCTTAATGGTTAGCAAGATGTTCTTTTCCTAAAATTCTGTGCGTTTTTTTTCCACACATACTGTACCTTTGATCATTATAAATAATTGTTCTAATTTAGCCTCATTGGTGCACAGGACTAGTTTCCAAAATACATCAGGCTTGTTTAGATGTTCTTTTGCATACATTTGACACTGAATTTTATGGTGAGGATGCAGAACAGGCTTTCTGATGACTCTTCCATGAAGGCCATATTTGTGCAGGTGTCTCTGAACAGTAAAATAATATACCATAACTCCAGAGTCTGCTAAATATTTCTGAAGGTCTTTTGCAGTCAAGCATGGGTTCTGATTTGCCTCTCTAGAATCCTACGAGCAGCTCTCACTGAATTTTTGCTTGGTCTTCCAGACCTCCACTGTTTACTGTCATTTCTTAATTACATTTCGAACTGAGGAAAGGGAAACTTGAAAAAGCTTTGCTATCTTCTTATAACCTTTCTCCTGCTTTCTGGTCCTCCACAATTTTGATATTCAGAGTCCTAGGTAGCTGCTTAGAAAAAACCATGCCTGCTGCTTTTTTAGCACAAATTTAGAGGAGGCTAGGTTTTTATAAAGCTGGGAAATTTGCATTACCTGTCCCTTCGTAACAAGGGTAGTAAACAAGCTCAGTCACACAAGCAAATAAATCGGACAAATTAAATAGGATTGCATTTGGACCAATGTTATTAAATAATTCATTGCTCACCTGCTATTTTTCTTCTCAGCTCGGATTAGATTGATATCAGACTGAGAAAAAGTGGATGTGATAGTCAGATTGCAATCAGCAATCACAAGAGGCACAAACAACAATGAGCATGTACCCCATAAATCAATAAAGTTGTGTTTCTGTATGTCCTAAAAAAAACATGTCAGTATGCTCAGTTTGTTTTATCAAAGAGCATCTATGATGTATTTTTTCTGCTATGTAAATGTATACCTAGAGGTCAGCACTTCATCATTAGTACTTCATGTATTGTTTACGCAAGCCTGTAGTCAGAGGCACATCTAGGGTTGAGCAGGTGGAGCATCTGTCCCGGGCCACATAATGCGGCAGTCTGAAGTGTTTCCCCCAGTGGCTGCATTTTTCCACCCCCCAGACTGGGAGTCAGCCGGCTGTCAAGCTGACAGCTGGCTCAGAGAAGATGAAGATGCAGAATGCCTTCTCCCAGTGATCAATTGTAGCCTTGTTTTTTAGAAGTGTGCACAATAAAGCTCTCACCGCTGGGTCAGAGTGACATCAGCAGCGAAATCACTCGCTGGCGCGCAAAGAACATCTATGGTATTAGTGTGAGGGTGGAGTTATTTAGTGTGTGGGGGAAATTTAAGGATGGGGTATTTAGTGTGTGGGGAGATTTAGTGAGGGGATGATTTCAGGACTGTTTGGGGAGCAAGAAGGGACAGGTGCAGACACAATATTGGTAGCAAGAGGGAGATGGGGGTATGTATGAGGAAACAGTATGGTTAGTGGGAAGATGGGTGCGGACACACTATGGTGAGTATATACTATGAAAAATGAGGGGAGATGTATGAGGGAGGGATGGGTGCAGACAAAGTATGATGAGGGGGATTGGTACAGACAGAATGGGGAGGATGGGTGTGAACGCAGTATAGGGAGTGAAGGGGAATGTATGTGGACATATATGGAGTGAGTGGGGGATGGGTGAAGACATAGTATGGTGAGAGGGGGATGGGTGCAGACACAGTATGAGTAACAAAGGGAAAAGTGAATGTGAACACTATATGGGTAGCGAGAGTGATGTGATGTGTGCAGATACTGTATGGGGAGACATGGGGATGTGTTATGATGCAGTATGGAGAGCAAGGGGGTAAATATATGAGGAGACCGTAGAAGCAGGGGGAGGAAACGTGTAAGAGGAATAATGTGAGGAGACACTATGGTGGAGAAAAGTGTGAGTGGGCCCAATATGGAGACTGAGTAGTGTGGGGGGTAGCATAAGGGTACAGTGTAAGGTCACAGCCAGGAGGGGAAAGTATGCCATGGAGTGGGAGTGTGATGATGCTGCACATTATTATTATTATTATTTATTTATTTATATAGCACCATTAATTCCATGGTGCTGTACATGAGAAGGGGTTACATCAAAATACAAATATCACTTACAGTAAACAAAACTAACAATGACAGACTGGTACAGAGGGAAGAGGACCCTGCCCTTGCGGGCTTACATTCTAAAGGATCATGGGGAAGGAGACAGTAGGTCGAGGGTTGCAGTAGCTCCAATGGTGTTGAGGTGGCCATGTGGTCTTTACAGGCTGTAAGCTTCTTTGAATAGGTGGGTTTTCAGGTTTATTTTGAAGGATCCAAAAGTAGTGGATAACCAGACGTGTTGGGGCACTGAATTCCAGAGGATGAGTGATATTCGTGAGAAGTCTTGGAGGCGATTGGGTGAGGAGCGAATAAGCGTGGAGGAGAGGAGGAGGTCTTGGGAGGATCAGAGATTATGTGAGGGAAGATATTGAGAGATTAGTGTGGAAATATACGAAGGAGAAAGGTTATAGATGGCTTTGTAGGTCAGTGTTAGTAATTTAAACTGGATATGCTGGGAAATTGGGAGCCAGTGAAGGGATTTGCAAAGAGGGGAAGCAAGAGTGTAGCGAGGAGAGAGATTAATTAGTCGGGCAGCAGAGTTAAGGATGGACTGGAGGGGTGCGAGAGTGTTAGAAGGTAGGCCACAGAGGAGTATGTTGCAGTAGTGGAGGCGGGAGATGATTAGGGCATTCATGAGCATTTTGGTAGAGTGTGGGTTGAGGAAAGGATGGATTCTGTAAATATTTTTGAGCTGGAGGCGACAGGAGGTGGCGAGCGCTTGGATGTGTGGTTTGAAGGACAGGGCAGAGTCAAGGGTTACTCCGAGGCAACGGATTTTGGGGACAGGGGAAAGTGTGATTTCATTTATTTTGATAGATAGATCAGGTAGGGAAGATATGCATGATGGAGGAAAGAAAATGAGTTCAGATTTGTCCACATTGAGCTTGATGAAGCGAGAGGAGAAGAAGGAGGATATGGCCGATAGACACTCTGGGATTCTGGAGAGCAGAGAGGTGACATCTGGGCCAGAGATTGGTCCTTATAGTGAGGGTACAGTGTGAGAGGATAGTGTGAAGAAGGAGACCAGTATGGAAAGGAAGGGGCAGAGGGGAGGGTTCTGTATGTACCATAAGAGGGACAGTGTGGGGGTCATATTTTGTGCAATATAGTGAGAGGCAATTATTTATTCAGGAGCTCAGTGAAGGGCAGATATTTTTATTCAGGAGCATTATTAAGGCACTGCAATTTTTAACGGCTTCATGAACAGATGTACTGCACAAGACCGGAGAAGATGAAAGTCTGCAAAGAAGAGCTGTGGATGAGAAAAGTCATTATGGAGTCTGGACAAGATGAAGAAAAGAAAGAGAATAACTCCAATCAGAGACAACGTTATTTATAAGGTACCTGGAGGTAAAAAAAATGTTCTACTACTAATTCTCATATAATTTTCTAGGTTAGGAGCATTAAAGTGGTTGTCCAAGTTTGTGATGCTCTGCAGTCTTTTTATGTCACTATAGACTCTGTCAGGAATCTCTGGTGCTGATAATTTGCATACATGCAGTTACGTGCTGACTAGACATGCCTAGCTTCACTCAATAAAATGGAATTGAGCAAGGCCGGACACATCTAGTTGGAACAAGATGGTGAGTTCATTGGAAGGCATCATCAGTAAGAAAGACATATGGTGGTGATTTAGCCCTCAAACCTGGGAGAAGAAATGGAGATGGGAGACCAAGATCATTATTTTTAAACCGCCTACCCATTGCGGACGTTTTGAAGATTTGGGAATCTCCTTTTCTCCCATAAGCCCCAATATCAACAATTATAAACATGTAGTTACTGTAAACTAATGTCAATATTATGACTGAAAAATACTGTTTATAATTGAAATATTGGGAGCCAGAGTTTGGGGGCTTATTGACCCTGATGTGTTTCCCATTCAAGGCAATTGGGAAACTGACTTTTCAGGCAAAAACCACGTGATATCTGCTCCCAGTCAGGTTGTGCAGGCTCTGGTATCACAATGGAATGGAATCTGTACCCTATGTTGGCACATGTGTTCCTGACAATTCTACTTTGACTTGACCAGTAGAAATGCCAAATGAAAGGCTGAAAATGATTCACCTAGTACCTATGAGCCTGTTAGAAAATGGAAAAAAATGCAGAATTAGATTTTGTATGAGGATCTTTATCATAAAAAGACATATGATGATGATGTAAAAAATATTTTAAAAAAGGAAAGTCAAAAATAAATGTACACACTGTCTTAGCTATAGTTATTATGAATAAGGCATTGTCAGAACTAGAGGCAAGGTTATATTAAGACCTACCATATTTTTCAGACTATAAGACACACTTTTTCCTATGGATGAAAATGGGGGGTGCATCTTATAGTCTGGATATACTCACAGCTCTGGCTGTGGAGGGAAGGTGGGGGAGCAGCTGGTCACAGGAGGCAGGAGCTGGCAGCTGCAGCTAACTCCTGTGCCCGCTGCTAAAGAGAAATGAATATTCACTGCATTCCATGCCCATGGGAGTGGAAAGCAGTGAATATTCATTTCTCTTTAATAGTGGACATGCTGTTAGCCACAGCAGCCTGCTTCCTTCAGCTGTCAGGCATTTGCGTGTGCCTGCCAGTTAAGAGAAAGAATATTCACTGTTCTCCACTCCTATAGGAGTAGAATGCAGTGAATATTCCTTCCCTTTAGTAGCCGCAACACATGAATGCCCAACAGCTGCCGGAAGCCAGCGGCTGCAGCTGACACTATGCACGCTAATAAAGAGCAGTGAATATTCACTGCCATCCATGCACATAGTCCCTGCATGGAGACCAGTGAGTATTCCTGCAGCTGTCCTTTGGCTTGTAAGTAGCACATGACGTCACTGCCATGCGCTGCTTACAAGCATAAAGCAGAAGGAGGAGGCCTGTACTCATCTTCTTGATCAGTTAAGTGGGGAGAGGGTAGCAGCATACTAGGGTTGAGTAGCAGAGGCAAAGGAATATCAGGGTTTGGAAAAGCTGGATAGCAGTATTACACATACCAGGGATGAGCAGCAGAGGCAAATGAATATCAGGGTTTGGAAAAGCTGGATAGCAGTATTACACATACCAGGGACATGAAAACACCAAAAGAAGAGAGTATAACTGCCGTAAAAAAGAATCTTTTATTAATATACGTAATTAAAATAACCATATAGAATACACAAATATAGTACCAGAGACTGCAAATGCCATATGCTAGTCACAGGAGACCAAATCACATGTATTTTCCCCTATTAAAGTCCTCTCATATGTTGACATTAGGGTTGAGCGACCTTTACTTTTATAGGATCGGGTCGGGTTTCACGAAACCCGACTTTTGAAAAAGTCGGGTCGAGTGAAATCGGCCGATCCTATAAAAAAGTCGGGGTCGGGGTCGGACGAAACCCGAAACCCAATGCAGTGCACTGGGTTTCCATGGTTCCCAGGGTCTGAAGGAGCGGAAACTTTCCTTCAGGCCCTGCGATCCATATTTTAGTGTAAAATAAAGAATAAAAATAAAAAATATCGCAATACTTACCCTCTGACGCGCCCTGGTACTAACCGGGAACCTTCCTTCCTTAGAATCAGCCTTCCAGGACCTTGCGGTGACGTCGCGGTGACGTCGCGGCTTGTGATTGGCCGCGCGGCCGCCCATGTGACCGCTCGTGCGGCCAATCACAAGCCGCGACGTCACCCGCGACGTCACCGAAGGTCCTGGAAGGGCTGATTCTTAGGAAGGAAGGCTGCCGGAAAGAAGCAGGGCGCGTCCGAGGGTGAGTATATTCCTATTACGTATATACTCACCCTTGGACGCGCCCTGCTTCTTTCCGGCAGCCTTCCTTCCTAAGAATCAGCCCTTCCAGGATCTTCGGTGACGTCGCGGCTGACGTCGCGGCTAGTGATTGGCCGCGCGAGCGGTCACATGGGCGGCCGCGCGGCCAATCACAAGCCGCGACGTCACCGCGACGTCACCGCAGGGTCCTGGAAGGCTGATTCTAAGGAAGGAAGGTTCCCGGTTAGTACCAGGGCGCGTCAGAGGGTAAGTATTGCGATATTTTTTATTTTAATTCTTTATTTTACACTTAAATCTGAATTCCGATACCAATTCCCGATATCTTAAACATATCGGGAATCGGTATCGGAATTCCGATTCTAGATTCAAAAGATCGCCGACTTCATGGCCGACCCCACACTGGGGCCGGGTCGGGTTTCATGAAACCCGACCTTGCCAAAAGTCGGCGACTTTTGAAAAATTTCTACCCGTTTCGCTCAACCCTAGTTGACATGAATAAGTATACTGTATCTTTATTATAATTAATATATATGAAAGTGCATATAGTGCAAAATGCTGCCTAATAGCGTGCAAACATACTGTAATATTAAATGTTAACATTAAGAGCTATGTACATTTCTTTATACTTTTGGGTATTTATTGCTGCTCTTACATACCAGGCATATGTAGCAGAGGCAATGGAATATCAGGGTTTGGAAAAGCAGGATAGGACCCAGTATTAAGGACATAATTCTCTCTCCCTTGAAACCGGATTACACTTTTTTCTCACATGATCAACTGCGATCACATGATCGGGGACTACAAAAACAAAACCTGATCATGTTCTCCAGGGTCTCAGCTACCCCGCGTAGCTGAAACACCAAAGATTATCCAACTCTGGAGGGAGCTCTGACCTTATTCTCAATCAAAGTGTTGATGAGGGAATAAGACCCCTTAGTGGCCGCAATTTTAATGTGCATTGGTGGTCGTTTAGGGGTTAAAATGCAAAAGTGCTTGCACTTACAAGCACTAAGTGAAAATACCCATTGATAAAGATGGGAATTAACCTTGGCTAAAGTATGTATCCCTCCCCCTGACTGTAAAATAGCTTATTTATTTTAAGAGAAACAGACTGACCACCTGGCCATTGTAACTAATATTTATGTATATAGTTGAGAGACTTATTCCGCTGGTTTAAAGTAACAATTTGAAGTTATATAGGGTCCTTATGGCAAGAAATTAATGTATAAATTCTGCAATAAAGTTTTAGTGTGCTGCAAACTTTAGTCATGCCTTTGCTTGCCGCTTACTTCCAGGATTTTTAAGTACTGCTACAGTATTACAATAAAGTATGTTTAAACACCACTACCCTTTTATATATCTCTTTCAGCAGCTTTTCATACATTTACATACATGCTTGGAAGTTTTAGAGTTACAATTATATTTAAAACTAGCTGAAGAGCCCGGCATTGCCTGGGCATAGTAAATATCTGTGGTTAGTTATAGCACCTCACTTCTCTTATTTTCCCATCACGCCTCTCATTTTCCCAATCACCTCTTTCATTTTCCCCCTCATATCTCTCATTTTCTCCCTTACACCTCTCATTTTCTCCCTCACTCCTCTCATTCTCCCCTAACACTTGTCATTTCGACCTCACATCTGTCATTTTCCGATCACTCCACTATTTTCCCTCACTCCTCTTTCGACCTCACATCTGTCATTTTACGATCACTCCACTATTTTCCCTCACTCCTCTCATTTTGCACTCACACCTTTTCATTTTCACCTTAGTATATACATGTTTGTCATCTCCCTTATATATAGTATACACCTGTATGTCATCTCCTGTATATAGTATATACCTGTATGTCATCTCCCCTGTATATATAATATACCTGCTGTGTGTCATCTCCCCTGTATATAGTATATACCTGTATGTCATCTCCTCCTATATATAGTATATACCTGTATGTCATCTCCTTCTATATATAGTATATACCTGTATGTCATCTCCTCCTGTATATAGTATATACCTGTGTGTCATCTCCCCTGTATATAGTATATATCTGTGTGTCATCTCCTCCTGTATATAGCATATACCTGTATGTCATCTCCTCCTGTATATAGTATATACCTGTAGGTCATCTGCTCCTGTATATAGTATATACCTGTGTGTCATCTCCTTCTGTATATAGTATGTACCTGTATGTCATCTCCTCTATATAGTATATACCTGTGTGTCATCTCTCCTGTATATAGTATATATCTGTGTGTCATCTCCCCTGTATATAGTATATACCTGTGTGTCATCTCCTCCTGTATTAAACCTCGTTCACACGTTATTTGCTCAGTATTTTTACCTCAGTATTTGTAAGCTAAATTGGCAGCCTGATAAATCCCCAGCCAACAGCAAGCCCTCCCCCCGGCAGTATATATTAGCTCACACATACACATAATAGACAGGTCATGTGACTGACAGCTGCCTTATTTCCTATATGGTACATTTGTTGCTCTTGTAGTTTGTCTGCTTATTAACCCCTTAGTGACAGAGCCAATTTGGTACTTAATGACCAGGCCAATTTTTGCAATTCTGACCACTGTCACTTTATGAGGTTATAACTCTGGAACTCTTCAACGGATCCCGCTGATTCTGAGATTGTTTTTTCGTGACATATTGTACTTCATGTTAGTGGTAACATTATTTTGATATTACTTGCGATTATTTATGAAAAAAACGGAAATATGGCGAAAATTTTTAAAATTTTGCAATTTTCAAACTTTGTATTTTTATGCCCTTAAATCAGAGAGATATGTCATGAAAAATAGTTAATAAATAACATGTCCCACATGTCTACTTTACATCAGCACAATTTTGGAAACAAAATTTTTTTTTGTTAGGGAGTTATAAGGGTTAAAATTTGACCAGCAATTTCTCATTTTTACAACACCATTTTTTTTTAGGGACCGCATCACATTTGAAGTCATTTTGAGGGGTCTATATGATAGAAAATAATGAAGTGTGACACCATTCTAAAAACTACACCCCTCAAGGTTCTCAAAACCACATTCAAGAAGTTTATTAACCCTTTACGTGCTTCACAGGAACTGAAACAATGTGGAAGGAAAAAATGAACATTTAACTTTTTTTTGCAAACATCTTAATTCAGAACCATTTTTTTTATTTTCACAAGTGTAAAAACAGAAATGTAACCATAAATTTTGTTATGCAATTTCTCCTGAATACGCCAATACCCCATATGTGGGGGTAAACCACTGTTAGGGCACACCGCAGAACTTAGAAGTGAAGGAGCGCCGTTTGACTTTTTCAATGCAGAATTGGCTGGAATTGAGATCGGACGCCATGTCACGTTTAGAGAGCCCTTGATGTGCCTAAACAGTAGAAACTCCCCACAAGTGACACCATTTTGGAAACTAGACCCCTTAAGGAACTTATCTAGATGTGTGGTGAGCACTTTGAACCCCCAAGTGCTTCACAGAAGTTTATAACGTAGAGCCGTGAAAAAAAAAATTGCTTTTGTTTACACAAAAATGATCTTTTCGCCCACAAATTCTTATTTTCACAAGGGTAACAGGAGAAATTAGACCAAAAAAGTTGTTGTGCGATTTCTCCTGAATACATAGATACCCCATATGTGAGGGTAAACCACTTTTTGGGCGCACCGCAGAGCTTGGAAGTGAAGGAGCGCCGTTTTACTTTTTCAATGTAGAATTGGCTGGAATTGAGATTGGACGCCATGTCGCGTTTGGAGAGCCCCTGATGTGCCTAAACAGTAGAAACTCCCCACAAGTGACACCATTTTGGAAACTAGACCCCTTAAGGAACTTATCTAGATGTGTGGCGAGCACTTTGAACCCCCATGTGCTTCACAGAAGTTTATAACGTAGAGCCGTGAAAAAAAAAAATCGCATTTTTTCTACAAAAATGATCTTTTTGCCCACAAATTTTTATTTTCACAAGGGTAACAGGAGAAATTAGACCACAAAAGTTGTTTTGCAATTTCTCCTGAGTACGCTGATACCCAATATGTGGGGGTAAACAGCTGTTAGGGCGCACCGCAGAGCTTGGAAGAGAAGGAGTGCCGTTTTACTTTTTCAATGTAGAATTGGCTGGAATTGAGATTGGACGCCATGTCGCGTTTGGAGAGCCCCTGATGTGCCTAAACAGTGGAAACCCCCCACAAGTGACACCATTTTGGAAACTAGACCCCTTAAGGAACTTATCTAGATGTGTGGCGAGCACTTTGAACCCCCATGTGCTTCACAGAAGTTTATAACGTAGAGCCGTGAAAAAAAAAATTGCATTTTTTCTACAAAAATGATCTTTTTGCCCACAAATTTTTATTTTCACAAGGGTAACAGGAGAAATTAGACCACTAAAGTTGTTGTGCAATTTGTCCTGAGTACGTCGATACCCAATATGTGGGGGTAAACCACTGTTTGGGCGCACCGCAGAGCTTGGAAGAGAAAGAGTGCCGTTTTACTTTTTCAATGTAGAATTGGCTGGAATTGAGATTGGACGCCAAGTCGCGTTTGGAGAGCCCCTGATGTGCCTAAACAGTAGAAATCCCCCACAAGTGACCCCATTTTGGAAACTAGACCCCCCATGGAACTTATCTAGATGTGTGGTGAGAACCTTGAATGCCCAAGTGCTTCACAGAAGTTTATAATGCAGAGCCGTGAAAATAAAAAATATTTTTTTTTTCCACAAAAAAGATTTTTTAGCCACCAAATTTTTATTTTCACAAGGGTAACAAGAGAAATTGGACCCCAAAAGTTGTTGTCCAATTTGTCCTGAGTATGCTGGTACCCCATATGTGGGGGTAAACCACTGTTTGGGCGCACGGCAGAGCTCGGAAGGAAGGAGCGCCGTTTTGGAATGCAGACTTTGATAGAATGGTCTGCGGGTATTATGTTGCGTTTGCAGAGCCCCTGATGTACCTAACCAGTAGAAACCCTCCACAAGTGACCCCATTTTGGAAACTAGACCCCCCAAGGAACTTATCTAGATGTGTGGTGAGAACTTTGAATGCCCAAGTGCTTCACAGAAGTTTAGAATGCAGAGTCGTGAAAATAAAAAATATTTTTTTTTCCACAAAAAAGATATTGTAGCCCCAAGTTTTTATTTTCACAAGGGTAACAGGAGAAATTGGACTGCAATAGTTGTTGTCCAATTTATCCCGAGTACGCTGATGCGCCATATGTGGGGGTAAACCACTGTTTGGGCGCACGGCAGAGCTCGGAAGGGAAGGAGCGCCTTTTTGGAATGCAGACTTTGATAGAATGGTCTGTGGGCATTATGTTGCGATTGCAGAGCCCCTGATGTACCTAAACTGTAGTAACCCCCCACAAGTGACCCCATTTTGGAAACTAGACCCCCCAAGGAACTTATCTAGATGTGTGGTGAGAACTTTGAATGCCCAAGTGCTTCACAGAAGTTTAAAATGCAGAGTCGTGAAAATAAAAAATATTTTTTTTTTTCACAAAAAAGATTTTGTAGCCCCCAAGTTTTTATTTTCACAAGGGTAACAAGAGAAATTGGACCACAGAAGTTGTTGTCCAATTTATCCCGAGTACGCTGATGCCACATATGTGGGGGTAACCCACTGTTTGGGCGCACGGCAGAGCTCAGAAGGGAGGGAGCACCATTTGACTTTTTGAGCGCAAAATTGGCTGTCGTGTTTGGAGACCCCCTGATGTACCTAAACAGTGGAAACCCCCCAATTCTAGCTCCAACCCTAACCCCAACACACCCCTAACCCTAATCCCAACCTGATCCATAATCCTAATCACTAACCCTAACCATAATCACAACCCTTACCCCAAAACAACCCTAATGTCAACCCTAACCATAACCCTAATCAAAACCCTAAATCCAACACACCCCTAATCCTAATCTCAACCCTAACCTCAAACCTAACCCTAATCCCAATACACCCCTAATCACAACCCTAACCTTAACCCTAATCCCAAACCTAACCCTAATCCCAAGCGTAACCCTAATGCCAACCCTAACCCTAATACCAACCCTAATCCAAACCCTAACCCTAATCCCAGCTCTAACCCTAACTTTAGCCCCAACCCTAGCCCTAACTTTAGCCCCAACCCTAACCCTAGGGCTACTTTCACACTTGCGTCGTTTGGCATTCCATCGCAATCCGTCATTTTGGACAAGAAACGGATCCTGCAAATGTGCCCGCAGGATGCGTTTTTTGCCCATAGACTTGTATTGCCGACGGATCGTGACGGATGGCCACACGTCGCGTCCGTCGTGCACTGGATCAGTTGTGTTTTGGCGGAGCGTCGGCACAAAAAAAACGTTCAATGACACGTTTTTTTGTACGTCGCATCCGCCATTTCTGACCGCGCATGCGTGGCCGTAACTCCGCCCCCTCCTCCCCAGGACATAGATTGGGCAGCGGATGTGTTGAAAAACTACAGCTGCTGCCCACGTTGTGCACAATTTTCACAACGTGCGTCGGTATGTCGGGCCGACGCATTGCGACGGCCCCGTACCGACGTAAGTGTGAAAGAAGCCTAACCCTACGTTTAGCCCCAACCCTAACCCTAAATTTAGCCCCAACCCTAACCCTAAATTTAGCCCCAACCCTAGCCCTAACCCTAGCCCTAACCCTACCCCTAACCCTACCCCTAACCCTAACCCTAACCCTAACCCTAACCCTACCCCTAACCCTACCCCTAACCCTACCCCTAACCCTAACCCTACCCCTAACCCTACCCCTAACCCTACCCCTAACCCTACCCCTACCCCTACCCCTAACCCTACCCCTAACCCTAACCCTACCCCTAACCCTACCCCTAACCCTAACCCTACCCCTAACCCTACCCCTACCCCTAACCCTGCCCCTAACCCTACCCCTAACCCTAATTTTAGCCCCAACTGCTGTTCTCCTGCCGGCCGGCAGATGGAGACAGATGGCGGGCGCACTGGGCATGCGTCCGCCATGTTCTGCTGCCGGCGGCCAGGAGGAGCAGCAAGAGGATCCAGGGACCTAGGTGAGTATGCTAGGGTCCCCGAATCCCCCTATTTCTCTGTCCTCTGATGTGCGATCACATCAGAGGACAGAGAATTACACTTTACTTTTTTTTTTTTGTTTTTTTTTTTTGCGGTCGCCGGTTAACAATTAATTACCGGCGATCGCAAAACAGGGGTCGGTAATACCGACCCCGATCATGCTCTTTGGGGTCTCAGCTACCCCCGACAGCCGAGACCCCAAAGATTCTCCCGGTGCCGGCCGGCGGGCGCACTGCGCATGCGCCCGCCATTTTGAAGATGGCGGCGCCCACCGGGAGACACGAGGAGCATCGGGGGAGCTTGGTGAGTATTGGGGGGCCACCTGGGACCCCTTTTCTCTGTCCTCTGATGTGCGATCACATCGGAGGACAGAGAAATTAAAAAGAGATCACTTTTTTTTTTTTTTTTGCGATCGCCGGTAAACGGTTAATTACCGGCGATCGCAAATGCGGGGTGGGTTAAAAACCCCCCGAATCATGTTCTCTGGGGTCTCGGCTACCCTCGGCAGCCGAGACACCGGAGAAAATCGGCCTCTGGGGGGCGCTATGGACTTTTTCCACAGCGCCATTAATTAACGGCGCTGTGGTTTAAGTACCCTTAGCGGCCGCCGTTAAAAGGCGTATCGGCGGTCGCTAAGGGGTTAATCTAATTTTTTGTGTCGAGTTGCATGTGACAGGTTAGTGTAGCAAGTTGTGTGCAGCAAGTTTTTCACATGGCGAGTTTTGCGCATGGCGAGTTTTATGTGTGGTGCCTTTTGAGTATGTGCAAGTTGTGTGTGAGGCAACTTTTGTATGTGCTGCAACTTTTGTGCATGTGGCAATTTTTCCACGTGTGCAAGTTTTGCGTGTGGCAAGTTTTCCATGAGGTGAGTTTTGCACTTGTGGCGAGTTTTGCGTGAGCCTAGTTTTTGCATGTGGCGAGTTTTGCACGTGGCAAGTTTTGAGCGGCAACTTTTGTGTTTCGACTTTTATGTGGCGAGGTTGGTGTATGTGTGGTGAAATGTGTGCTGAGGGTGGTATATGTGTTCAAGCACGTGGTAGTGTGTGGCGCATTTTGTGTGTGTTCATATCCCCGTGTGTGGTGAGTATCCCATGTCGGGGCCCCACCTTAGCAACTGTACGGTATATACTCTTTGGCGCCATCGCTCTCATTCTTTAAGTCCCCCTTGTTCACATCTGGCAGCTGTCAATTTGCCTCCAACACTTTTCCTTTCACTTTTCCCCATTATGTAGATAGGGGCAAAATTGTTTGGAGAATTGGAAAGCACGGGGTTAAAATTTCACCTCACAACATAGCCTATGATGCTCTCAAGGTCCAGACGTGTGACTGTGCAAAATTTTGTGGCTGTAGCTGCGACGCCTCCAACACTTTTCCTTTCACTTTTTCTCCATTATGTAGATAGGGGCAAAATTGTTTGGTGAATTGGAAAGCGCGGGGTTAAAATTTCACCTCACAACATAGCCTATGATGCTCTCAGGGTCCAGACGTGTGACTGTGCAAAATTTTGTGGCTGTAGCTGCGACGCCTCCAACACTTTTCTTTTCATTTTTTCCCCATTATGTAGATAGGGACAAAATTGTTTGGTGAATTGGAACGCGCGGGGTTAAAATTTCACCTCACAACATAGCCTATGACGCTCTCGGGGTCCAGACGTGTGACTGTGCAAAATTTTGTGGCTGTAGCTGCGACGGTGCAGATGCCAATCCCGGACATACATACATACATACACACACACACACATTCAGCTTTATATATTAGATGTTGGTAAAATGATAAACATATTCTTTATACATTTTTACATTTTCATACCACTGTCTATGTTTTAAAATAATCCTCAAATCTTACTATTTTCACTCTAGCCAGGAAACCTCTTAATAGACTGACACTTCTTACATTGACACTAATAGAGATCACTTCTCAGCAGTCATCTTATCATCATAAGCAGAATCACAATGAAAAGTAATACCGTATATACTCGAGTATAAGCCGAGATTTTCAGCTCAAATTTTTGGGCTGAAAGTGCCCCTCTCGGCTTATACTCGAGTCAAGGTGGGTGGCAGGGTCGGCGGGTGAGGGGGTGAGGGCGCTGAGGCATACTTACCTAGTCCCAGCGATCCTGGCGCTCCCCCTGCCGTCCCACGGTCTTCGGTGCTGTAGTTCTTCCTCTATCAGCGGTCACGTGTGACCGCTCATTAGAGAAATGAATAAGCGGCTCCACCTCCCATAGGGGTGGAGCCGCCTATTCATTTCTCTAACCAGCGGTAACGGTGACCGCTGATAGAGGAAGAAGCTGCGGCACCGAAGACCAGCTGTCCGGGAGAAGGAGCCGGACGCCGGGAGCAGGTAAGTATCGCATAGTCACCTGTCCACGTTCCAGCCGCCGAGCGCCGCTCCATCTTCCCGGCGTCTCTGCGCTCTGACTGTTCAGGTCAGAGGGCGCGATGACGCATATAGTGTGCGCGGCGCCCTCTGCCTGATCAGTCAGTGCGCAGAGACGCCGGGACCGGACGCCGGAACGAGACGCCAGGAGCTGCAAGCAAGAGAGGTGAGTATGTGTTTTTTTTTTTTTTTTTTACTGCAGCAGCAGCAGCGACAATGGCAGAGCTTTCTATGGGGCAATATGAACGCACCAGAGCACTATATGGGGCAGAGCTATAGGGCAATAATGAACGGTGCAGAGCACTATATGGGGCACAGTTATAGGGCAATAATGAACGGCGCAGAGCACTATATGGGGCAGAGCTATAGGGCAATAATGAACGGTGCAGAGCACTATATGGGGCACAGCTATAGGGCAATAATGAACGGTGCAGAGCACTATATGGGGCACAGCTATAGGGCAATAATGAACGGCGCAGAGCACTATATGGGGCAGAGCTATAGGGCAATAATGAACGGCGCAGAGCACTATATGGGGCAGAGCTATAGGGCAATAATGAACGGTGCAAGAGCACTATATGGGGCACAGCTATAGGGCAATAATGAACGGTGCAGAGCACTATATGGGGCACAGCTATAGGGCAATAATGAACGGTGCAGAGCACTGTATGGGGCACAGCTATAGGGAAATAATGAACGGTGCAGAGCACTGTATGGGGCACAGCTATAGGGAAATAATGAACGGTGCAGAGCACTGTATGGGGCACAGCTATAGGGAAATAATGAACGGTGCAGAGCACCTTATGGGGCACAGCTATAGGGCAATAATGAACGGTGCAAGAGCACTATATGGGGCACAGCTATAGGGCAATAATGAACGGTGCAGAGCACTATATGGGGCACAGCTATAGGGCAATAATGAACGGTGCAGAGCACTATATGGGGCACAGCTATAGGGCAATAATGAACGGCGCAGAGCACTATATGGGGCAGAGCTATAGGGCAATAATGAACGGCGCAGAGCACTATATGGGGCAGAGCTATAGGGCAATAATGAACAGTGCAAGAGCACTATATGGTGCAGAGCTATAGGGCAATAATGAACGGTGCAGAGCACTGTATGGGGCACAGCTATAGGGAAATAATGAACGGTGCAGAGCACTATATGGGGCAGAGCTATAGGGCAATAATGAACGGTGCAAGAGCACTATATGGGGCACAGCTATAGGGCAATAATGAACGGTGCAGAGCACTATATGGGGCACAGCTATAGGGCAATAATGAACGGTGCAGAGCACTATATGGGGCACAGCTATAGGGCAATAATGAACGGCGCAGAGCACTATATGGGGCAGAGCTATAGGGCAATAATGAACGGCGCAGAACACTATATGGGGCAGAGCTATAGGGCAATAATGAACGGTGCAAGAACACTATATGGTGCAGAGCTATAGGGCAATAATGAACGGTGCAAGAGCACTCTATGGGGCACAGCTATAGGGCAATAATGAACGGTGCAGAGCACTATATGGGGCACAGCTATAGGGCAATAATGAACGGGCAGAGCACTATATGGGGCAGAGCTATAGGGCAATAATGAACGGCGCAGAGCACTATATGGGGCAGAGCTATAGGGCAATAATGAACGATGCAAGAGCACTATATGGGGCACAGCTATAGGGCAATAATGAACGGTGCAGAGTACTATATGGGGCACAGCTATAGGACAATAATGAACGGTGCAGAGCACTATATGGGGCACAGCTATAGGGCAATAATGAACGGCGCAGAGCACTATATGGGGCAGAGCTATAGGGCAATAATGAACGGCGCAGAGCACTATATGGCACAGCTATGGGGAAATAATGATCTATTTTTATTATTGAAATTCACCGGTAAATGCTGCATTTCCACCCTAGGCTTATACTCGAGTCAATAAGTTTTCCCAGTTTTTTGTGGCAAAATTAGGGGGGTCGGCTTATACTCGGGTCGGCTTATACTCGAGTATATACGGTAGTTCTATAAAGCTAGAAGCACATTTGATAACATAATTGACAATAGGTGATTGTCACAGCTCACATCCACTCCCTTCACAATGACCTCTATGTAACTCACATACTGTAACATGTCCTGAAAATTCTTCCACTCGTCAAAGAGTCATCTACAGGCACCAGTGGCTACTTTGAAGGGAACCTATTACTTGATTCATGCTGTTGAAACCATTGGCAGTATGAGTCAGAGTCTGGCTGCAATATTGCAGACAGGCATATTTTTCTCTGAAATGCTTAGGCTATGTACACACAGTGATTATTTTGACACATACATTCCTGCATCTCTTGGCAGAAAAAATGCAGCAACAAAAACGCTCAGTTTTGTCGCATTTTCTATGCTTTTTTGCATGTGTTTTTCGGACAGCAATGAATGCTATACAGATAGATAATAGATATAGATGACAGATTTAGATAGACAGATCTATCAACATATATACATATAGATGGACCAATAGTCTGTTTAGCACTTTATCTGCCTTTACCCACCTTTCTTGTGACATTCTCTCTTGCATTTACACTCATTATACACCTTAATTGCAAATAATTTTCAGGCCCCTTACTTGTCCTCCTCCCTAGACTCTGAAAATATGTCTGCCATTGTCCACATGCGCACTTCGTCCTACTCTCCTGCATCTCTGTTAGCCCGCCATGCCTCTGCGCCTATGCGCCTATGCGCTGATGCACAGTGGGAGTGTCGGAAATGATGCACACAGATGGGGATGAGCCAGATCTAATTGCCCCCATGTGGAAATCTATCCCACTGGGAAATGTAAAGTACACCATGACTCATTACAACATACCCCTTTTAAAGCAACTGCGAAAAGCGTGTCGGGGCTCAAACATCCTTTTTTCCTCACTATTATGGATAAGCCAATTTAATGAACTCATAAGTTTATATCTTTTACTCCCTTGACTCACATGGTTCAGTAGGACACTGAGATGGCTCTGTCTCCAACTATGTAGAATTGTTTTTAACAGAGCATAATAAAGTCAACATACTGTTTTTGTTTACCTTTTGTTGCACTTGCACTTTAAACTCATATACTCTGTTAAAACATCTTGATGCCATATTTTTGTGTCTGATTATATGTGAGATTGTGAGATTATTTCCTTTGGAAATCAACAGTCATATAGACAAAATTGCACACACCCCTGAAGTAATAAAATTGCACTCTGTTGAGCTTAATGGAAAGTTTTTATGATTAAATAATTGAAAAAAATAATGTGCCCCACTCCCATATTTTTGTAATCAGCAAAGGCAAGTTCCATGGTTATCAGACCCTCTGCAGTCCCAGAAGAAGAGGGCACTTTGCTTTGGCTCTTCCCGATTGTCCTGGTGCAGTCGCAATGGGGTAATGGGGCTTGGGGTTGATGTCAGCTGTGAAATGTCCAAAAACACAGCCCACATCAAAGTTCAAGAACCAAGGACCGTCCCAGCCTGATAATTAGAAATTAGCGAACCTCAAATGGCTCAATGTTCGCTAAATGGCTCAGCGAACACACCCAAATCCCATTGAATTCAATGCAAGGCAAAACCAAACGCACACACAACACCTTCAAGGGAGCCAAAAAGTTGGTAAAGCAGCTCAAATTAGAGGCAGACACCAGGAAAAGTGGCATCAATTGACCCAGAGTACAAATAGTATAACTGCGCAGCATGGATGCATGGGACAGGGTCTGGAACAGGGCTCAGAACAGGATTTCAAGCTTAAATATTGATCAGTAACAGGTGAATAAGTGACAGGTGTAGGCCTGGTGCTCTGAGAGGCCTGCCAAATTCAGGTAACACACATGAAGAAGACCCAACTTGGAGTCCAAACATTTCTAAAAATTAGGAGCAGACACAAGGAAAAGCGGCATCAATTGACCCACAGTAGAAATTTGATGATGGCACAGTAGCAGTATGCCATGGGTTATGCATGAGGTATCAGGGTCTGGGCCAGCATTTAGAGCTTTGAATTTAAGTTTAAACTATGACGAGGTCAGTGAGGGACCAATGTAAGCTTGTTTTGCTGGGAGCCTGCAACAGCTGAAACAGGTTTTATGCTTAGCCACTCTCAGGTGGCACAAATATCAGCTTCATAGACTACTATTGGTAGAAAAATTTAAGGATAGTAACACAGGTAGTTGACTGAAAGTAAGTGCAGGCCTGCAGGCCTGGGAGCCCTACTGCTACAGGCATCACACATGAAGGAGACCCAACTTAGAGTCCAAACATTTCCAAAAATTATTGTCACATACCACTAAAGTGGCATCAATTTCCACATTGTAGAAATATTATAATGGGGCTCTGACACCCATTCCAGGTAACCCACCAGATGGAGACCCAACTTGGAGTATTCACATTTCAATAAATTGTTTTGTAATTTCAGCAGCAGTAGCAACAGCAGTAACAGAAGCCACAACAAAGGTGTCACAGACTGCAATAATGCATCACACGAAAAACTACATCATCTCCTAATCTGCCCAGTCTGGGACTGGGGTGCAACAGTCATTGGAGATCTATGACTTGTTCATCTTGATGAAAGTTAGGTGGTGTACACTTCAGAGGACAGCAGGATGCACTTATCCATCAGGACACCATCAGCATTGCTGAAGACGCGTTCTGAGAGAACATTGGTTGCCGGGCATGACAAAACCTCCAAGGTGTAACAGGCGAACTAAGGCTACTCTTCCATTTGTGAAGACCAAAATGCAAAAGGGTCCAATCCCCCTGATAGCAGTGATATTGAGCTCGAGATACTCCTGCATCATCCTTTCCAGTCATTCACCCAGTGCCAAACTTGTACTCTGACGGTGCATGGGCTGGTGTGAAACAATTCACAGAAATTGCTTCTGCCACTTACACGGCTGCTGCTAATGTTTTTGCATTGACGACTCAATGTTCCCGGGGGTTGGAAGCCTATAACGGCAATGAATGTTGTCTGCCTCAGAGTTGTCTTTGGGAAAATCTCTCTTAAGATTGTCTACAAGCCTGGTTTTATATTCCAGCATGCACACATCTCTTTCCAGGGGGGAAAGCATCTGGCAAACTTTACTCTTGTACCGTGGATCTAAGAAAGTGGCAACCCAACAACCAACACTTGTTCAAATCCTAAAATTATGGGCATTATGTTGCAGGTATAAGGGGACAATACAAATATCTCGCTGAGGATCTGTTTATACCAAGGAAGGTGACGGGCACAAGGGGGCATTCTTTGCGTCTGGAGGAGAGAAGGTTTTTCCACCAACATAGAAGAGGATTCTTTACTGTTAGGGCAGTGAGAATCTGGAATTCCTTGCCTGAGGAGGTGGTGATGGCGAACTCAGTCGAGGGGTTCAAGAGAGGCCTGGATGTCTTCCTGGAGCAGAACAATATTGTATCATACAATTAGGTTCTGTAGAAGGACGTAGATCTGGGGATTTATTATGATGGAATATAGGCTGAACTGGATGGACAAATGTCTTTTTTCGGCCTTACTAACTATGTTACTATGTTACTAGGTAGCGAAGCAAGAAGGCACTCATGTGTCGGGCACTTCCATGAGGTCCATGTCCATGGTGTGCTGGTGGCAGAGTAACACTCAAAGTTGCTTCCTCCGTACCCTGCCACCATCCATGGACAACAGAGAGGGAATCATTATTCTCTTTATCTCCTGACTGTTGTAAGCTCATCACCTCTTCCTCCTCCATTTTTAAGCTTATGGACCCTAAGTAACAGTTTATCTGGTGGTACAATGAGCCCTCATAGATCGCTGTAAACCACCCTCCCTTGGCACCCACCTGTGCAACAATGTTATCCTCCTCTGCTTCCACCTCTTCCTCTGGGACCACTACCTCCCACAGACTATTCAAAGTGTGCTCCAGCATAGAGATGGCCGAAATAGTGATGCTGATGTAGTGTGCAGGTTCGTAATGTTATCACACACGGCCTTCCCTGGCTCCATTTTCAATGGAGACAGCCATTGCTCAAACTCCGCCTGGATAGCTGTCCACAACACTTGAGTTGTGTGACTGTGATCTCCAAGGCATTTTAATTTAAACACTGCCTGATTGCAGAGTCCTGGCTGCAAGTATGGAATTGGGGGGGATTCTCTCTGCACTGTTGGAATGCATGTCTTTTTAAGGGAGAGGTTGAGGTAGAGGCCCTAGACGAGGTGGAAGAGGCAGAAGCAGTAGAGGAAGTATGAGATACAGAGGTTTGTTTCACATGCCTTGGGGATTCCAAGACTTGTGGATCAGCCCCTTGCTCCCTTGCCCACAAAGCCACCAGAGTCACCCAGTGCCCAGTCACCAAGATAAAATGCCGCTGGCCATGTTTAGTCGCCCATGTCTCAGTGGTGAAATTCTCCCTGGCAGGCATAGATTTTTTTCAAGGAACAGGTGATGTTGCCTTCAACATGCTGGTGTAGGACACGCACAGCTTTCTTAGAGAAGTAATGGCAACAGGGCAATTAGTACTGGGGGACTGCGATGACCATCTGTATCCACCAAGGAAGAAAAACAGCATTTCTGAGGCCAACAGATGGGTTGAGTTCAAGATCTTAGCTTTGGCATGTGTAGGAGGAAACATTCTTTCACGTGACCAAAACTGTGGGACCAAGGGTTGGCTACTGTGCTGAGAGAGGGTGGAAAAGGGTGAAAATGACAAACTGCTGGACTGTGAGTAAGGTGTAGATGGAGATGTTATGGTTGATTGAGAAAGATGTGGTGTGCTCGGTGAAACAAATAGCACAGGTATCTCCACTTCCGTAACATCTGACTGGCTCTCACTCCCCCCAACTACAGCGGGTGAAGAAGTGAAGGTTCTGCAGTCAGATACCAGTGTGAGAACACTTGCCTTGGTGATGGATATTTTGGGTTGTCATTATGATTTAAAAAGAGAAAACAGTAGTTTGACAATAAAAGGCTTCACCCAACTACTAAACATGAGTGGAAATAAAGTTTTGGTGTTATCATTCTTATTCTCTGAAAAAAGGCCAAGAAAGCAAAAAATCTGCAGGAGTACGTAAACGTTTGAGCACAACTGTATCTATATCTATCTACAGTATATCTGCCTCTATCAGTTATCTATCTCTAAAGCATTCACTGCTGTCTAAAAATGAAAACAAAAAACACAGGCAAAAATGCTACAAAAACGCAGCACATCCGCAATCATATTTATACCTATGTTTTTAACCCCTTTCTGACCTTGGACGGGATAGTACGTCCGAGGTCAGATCCCCTGCTTTGATGCAGGGCTCCGCGGTGAGCCCGCATCAAAGCCGGGACATGTCAGCTGTTTTGAACAGCTGACATGTGCCCGCAATGGGTGCGGGCAGAATCGCGATCTGCCCGCACCTATTAACTAGTTAAATGCCGCTGTCAAATGCAGACAGCGGCATGTAACTACCGCTTCCGGCCGGGCGGCCGGAAATGACGTCATCGCCGACCCCCGTCACATGATCGGGGGTCGGCGATGCGTCAGGATGGTAACCATAGAGGTCCTAGAGACCTCTATTGTTACTGATCACCGGTGGCTGTGAGCGCCACCCTGTCGTCGGCGCTCACAGCACACCTCCATTTCTGCTACATAGCAGTGATCAGCAGATCGCTGCTATGTAGCAGAGGCGATCGAGTTGTGCCTGCTTCTAGCCTTCCATGGAGGCTATTGAAGCATGGCAAAAGTAAAAAAAAAAAGTTAAAAAAAAATGTGAAAAAAATAAAAAAAATATAAAAGTTTAAATCACCCCCCTTTCACCCCAATCAAAATAAATCAATAAAAAAAAAAAATCTATACATATTTGGTATCGCCGCGCTCAGAATTGCCCGATCTATCAATAAAAAAAAAGCATTAACCTGATCGCTAAACGGCGTAGCGAGAAAAAAATTAGAAACGCCAGAATTACGTTTTTTAGGTCGCCGCGACATTGCATTAAAATGCAATAACGGGCGATCAAAAGAATGTATCTGCACCAAAATGCTATCATTAAAAGCATAATCTCGGCACGCAAAAAATAAGCCCTCAACCGACCCCAGATCACGAAAAATGGAGACGCTACGAGTATCGGAAAATGGCGCAATTTTTTTTTTTTTTTTTAGCAAAGTTTGGAATTTTTTTTCACCACTTAGATAAAAAATAACCTAGACATGTTAGGTGTCTATGAACTCATTATGACCTGGAGAATCATAATGTCAGGTCAGTTTTAGCATTTAGTGAACCTAGCAAAAAAGCCAAACAAAAAACAAGTGTGGGATTGCACTTTTTTTGCAATTTCACCGCACGTGGATTTTTTTTCCCATTTTCTAGTACATGACATGCTAAAACCAATGATATCATTCAAAAGTACAACTCGTCCCACAAAAAATAAGCCCTCACATGGCCAAATTGACGGAAAAATAAAAAAGTTATGGCTCTGGGAAGGAGGGGAGTGAAAAACGAACACGGAAAAACGAAAAATCCCAAGGACATGAAGGGGTTAATGACTGACTTCGCTGAAGCCAATGGGTGAAAAAAACAAAAAATACTGAAAGAAATGACATGCTGCAGATTTGAATCTGCACCAAATCTGCAAGTCACAAATAAACAATGTTTGCATGAGACTTCAGGATTCTCCTTCACTTTTCTGGCATCAGAAATATCTTCAAGTTTTGTGAAAATTTGCATGCCAAAAACGCCAAAATTCTGGCTGGGGGCAGCAAATGACTAGTTAGGTCTCTCCTTATGGTCGGGCTTTGATTTCTGCTGTCCTTGGTTTAGGCAGGATAATTCGAGTGGGAGGTTTCCTTTAAAGGGAGGGTGCCATGATTTTAGTTTTTGTATTAATTATTGATTATATAATCAATTATTTTTAATACAAAAGTAAATGTACTACTTTCATACTTTTTTATTTATTCATTTTTACTTTTACCACTGGAGGCCACCATTTTCATTAGTGTGGGTGTAAGTGTCTGGGCACGACACTTGCACACCTCACTTACGGCAGCCATGGGCATAGGAGCCAACGGACGGACTCCGACCGCATCTCTTTCATTGAGGCTGCTTCTCCTGCCTCGCAGCTGTGACTTGGGCACGCCCACTGAGCTGCTACGTCACAGCTGTGAGAGGAGATCGCGGCCATTTTGTTTATTTTCCTCTGTCATCACACACACAGCTCAGTGTGTGCGATGGCAGGAGCTGCCAGGGAGAAACTGCTGCTGGGAAGCGAGGTTCGGGGTGAGTATCTGCAGCCAGGAGCTGTGATTGCAGCCTGTACTTAGTATTACAGTACAGGCTGCAATCACTGCTCAGTGCCGACCTGTTCTGAGCAGGGAGAGCGGCACACTGCTCTGCCCTGAACATGATTCAGCACTTCCTGGGAGAGGACTGAAGGTAAGTACAGAGTTTTTATTTTCTTATGCATCTACCACTGCTACCAGCTCCTATATACCATCTACCACTGCTACCTGCCTCTATATACCACTGCTACCTGCCTCTATATACCATCTACCACTGCTACCTGCCTCTATATACCACCTACCACTGGTACCAGCCTCTATATACCACTGCTACCAGCCCCTATATACCACTGCTACCTGCCCCTATATACCACCTACCACTGCTATCAGCCCCTATATACCACCTACCACTGCTACCAGCCTCTATATACCACTGCTACCTGCCCCTATATTCCACCTACCACTGCTACCAGCCCCTATATACCACTGCTACCTGCCCCTATATACCACTTACCACTGCTACCAGCCCCTATATACCACCTACCACTGCTACCAGCCTCTATATACCACTGCTACCTGCCCCTATATACCACCTACCACTGCTACCAGCCCCTATATACCACCTACCACTGCTACCAGCCCCTATATACCACTGCTACCAGCCCCTATATACCACCTACCACTGCTGCCAGCCCCTATATACCACTGCTACCTGCCCCTATATACCACCTACCACTGCTACCAGCCTCTATATACCACTGCTACCAGCCCCTATATACCACTGCTACCTGCCCCTATATACCACCTACCACTTCTACCAGCCCCTATATACCACTTACCACTGCTACCAGCCTCTATATACCACTGCTACCTGCCCCTATATACCACCTACCACTGCTACCAGCCCCTATATACCACCTACCACTGCTACCAGCCCCTATATACCACCTACCACTGCTACCAGCCCCTATATACCACCTACCACTGCTACCAGCCCCTATATACCACCTACCACTGCTATCAGCCCCTATATACCACCTACCACTGCTACCAGCCCCTATATACCACTGCTACCAGCCCCTATATACTACCTACCACTGCTGCCAGCCCCTATATACCACTGCTACCTGCCCCTATATACCACCTACCACTGCTACCAGCCTCTATATACCACTGCTACCAGCCCCTATATACCACTGCTACCTGCCCCTATATACCACCTACCACTTCTACCAGCCCCTATATACCACTTACCACTGCTACCAGCCTCTATATACCACTGCTACCTGCCCCTATATACCACCTACCACTGCTACCAGCCCCTATATACCACCTACCACTGCTACCAGCCCCTATATACCACTGCTACCAGCCCCTTTATAACACCTACCACTGCTACCAGCCCCTATATACCACCTACCACTGCTACCAGCCCCTATATACCACCTACCACTGCTACCAGCCCCTATATACCACCTACCACTGCTACCAGCCCTTATATACCACCTACCACTGCTACCAGCCCCTATATACCACATACCACTGCTATCAGCCCCTATATACCACCTATCACTGCTACTAGCCCCTATATACCACCTACTACTGCTACCAGCCGCTATATGCCACCTATCACTGCTACCAGCCCCTATATACCACCTACCACTGCTACCAGCCCCTATATACCACTTACCACTGCTACCAGCTCCTATATACCACCTACCACTGCTGCCTGCCTCTATATACCATCTACCACTGCTACCAGCCCCTATATACCACTTACCACTGCTACCAGCCCCTATATACCACCTACCACTGCTGCCTGCCTCTATATACCATCTACCACTGCTACCTGCCCCTATATACCACCTACCACTGCTACCAGCCCCTATATATCACCTACCACTGCTACCAGCCGCTATATACCACTGCTACCAGCCCCTATATACCACTGCTGCTACCTGCCCCTATATACCACCTACCACTTCTACCAGCCCCTATATACCACTTACCACTGCTACCAGCCTCTATATACCATCTACCACTGCTACCTGCCCCTATATACCACCTACCACTGCTACCAGCCCCTATATACCACCTACCACTGCTACCAGCCCCTATATACCACTGCTACCAGCCCCTATATACCACCTACCACTGCTACCAGCCCCTATATACCACCTACCACTGATACCAGCCCCTATATACCACTTACCACTGCTACCAGCCCCTATATACCACCTACCACTGCTACCAGCCTCTATATACCACTGCTACCTGCCCCTATATACCACCTACCACTGCTACCAGCCCCTATATACCACCTACCACTGCTACCAGCCCCTATATACCACTGCTACCAGCCCCTATATACCACCTACCACTGCTGCCAGCCCCTATATACCACTGCTACCTGCCCCTATATACCACCTACCACTGCTACCAGCCTCTATATACCACTGCTACCAGCCCCTATATACCACTGCTACCTGCCCCTATATACCACCTACCACTTCTACCAGCCCCTATATACCACTTACCACTGCTACCAGCCTCTATATACCACTGCTACCTGCCCCTATATACCACCTACCACTGCTACCAGCCCCTATATACCACCTACCACTGCTACCAGCCCCTATATACCACCTACCACTGCTACCAGCCCCTATATACCACCTACCACTGCTACCAGCCCTTATATACCACCTACCACTGCTACCAGCCCCTATATACCACCTACCACTGCTATCAGCCCCTATATACCACCTACCACTGCTACCAGCCCCTATATACCACTGCTACCAGCCCCTATATACCACCTACCACTGCTGCCAGCCCCTATATACCACTGCTACCTGCCCCTATATACCACCTACCACTGCTACCAGCCTCTATATACCACTGCTACCAGCCCCTATATACCACTGCTACCTGCCCCTATATACCACCTACCACTTCTACCAGCCCCTATATACCACTTACCACTGCTACCAGCCTCTATATACCACTGCTACCTGCCCCTATATACCACCTACCACTGCTACCAGCCCCTATATACCACCTACCACTGCTACCAGCCCCTATATACCACTGCTACCAGCCCCTTTATAACACCTACCACTGCTACCAGCCCCTATATACCACCTACCACTGCTACCAGCCCCTATATACCACCTACCACTGCTACCAGCCCCTATATACCACCTACCACTGCTACCAGCCCTTATATACCACCTACCACTGCTACCAGCCCCTATATACCACATACCACTGCTATCAGCCCCTATATACCACCTATCACTGCTACTAGCCCCTATATACCACCTACTACTGCTACCAGCCGCTATATGCCACCTATCACTGCTACCAGCCCCTATATACCACCTACCACTGCTACCAGCCCCTATATACCACTTACCACTGCTACCAGCTCCTATATACCACCTACCACTGCTGCCTGCCTCTATATACCATCTACCACTGCTACCAGCCCCTATATACCACTTACCACTGCTACCAGCCCCTATATACCACCTACCACTGCTGCCTGCCTCTATATACCATCTACCACTGCTACCTGCCCCTATATACCACCTACCACTGCTACCAGCCCCTATATATCACCTACCACTGCTACCAGCCGCTATATACCACTGCTACCAGCCCCTATATACCACTGCTGCTACCTGCCCCTATATACCACCTACCACTTCTACCAGCCCCTATATACCACTTACCACTGCTACCAGCCTCTATATACCATCTACCACTGCTACCTGCCCCTATATACCACCTACCACTGCTACCAGCCCCTATATACCACCTACCACTGCTACCAGCCCCTATATACCACTGCTACCAGCCCCTATATACCACCTACCACTGCTACCAGCCCCTATATACCACCTACCACTGATACCAGCCCCTATATACCACCTACCACTGCTACCAGCCCTTATATACCACCTACCACTGCTACCAGCCCCTATATACCACCTACCACTGCTACCAGCCCCTATATACCACCTATCACTGCTACCAGCCCCTATATACCACCTACCACTACTACCAGCCCCTATATACCACTTACCACTGCTACCAGCCCTATATACCACCTACCACTGCTGCCTGCCTCTATATACCATCTACCACTGCTGCCTGCCTCTATATACCATATACCATTGCTGCCTGCCTCTATATACCATCTACCACTGATACCTCTGTCCTGTGTAGCTAATCTAGTCCTGTGTAGCTAATCTAGTCCTGTGTAGCTAATCTAGTCCTGTGTAGCTAATCCTGTCCTGTGTAGCTAATCCTGTCCTGTGTAGCTAATCCTGTCCTGTGTACAGTATCACACAAGATAGGATTAGATACACGGCTCAGCACAGTATCACACAGGACAGGATTAGATACACGGCTCAGCAGTCAGTATCTAATCCTCTCCTATGCACTCCTCTCCCCCCTGCGTGTCTTTCCCCATTGTGGTTTATTATTTTTGTTGTGGGAGATGAGGGAGTCGAGGATTATGCATTCGGTATGGTTTAAAAAAGATTAATAAAGGACTTTATTCTGGCCGAGTCTTTATTTACAATACATGTGAGATCTATGTGGCGGCATTATGGGTGATCTATATGGCGGTATTATGTGAGAAGCATATGGTGGTATGTGAGAACACTGGTGGTATTATGTGTGATCTATATGGAGGTATTATGTGAGAACTATATAACAGTATTATGTGTGATCTATATGGCGGTATTATCTTCAGTAAGTGGACCCATTCTAGGGTGGTTCTGGCTGATCACCTGCACACGGGTCTGGGGTCATAGAGGGGGCAACAGGACCTACGTTAGGTGCAGTAAGGGGAGGGCTGGTGAGGCAGCTGAAGAGAGGGGTCTCATTTTTATCGTTATTATATGGCTACATTTCCCCCCTGCTTCCCAGTGTAACCCTGTACTGCGCCTGTCGCCTCGCTTTCACACATCGCCAGGACAGGATCTGAGGAGGGGAATGGGGTCTGTATGCAATGTCTGGATCAGAATAGGCCATCAATCAGCAGAAATGTTTCCTGGATTTCTGTGAAGCAGATGGTCCATCCATGTGTATAAAAGACAGCGCTCTATGTACAATCTCTGGCTGCTCCGCACACCAAACAGGGGGCCCCTATAGACCAGCGCACTGCTCTCCTGAAATACTCTGTGCTGCTGTCACCCTGCTCCCTCCACCACATATCTCCCAGAATCCTTGCTGCCTGCCATCCTCGGTGACTGTCTACTTGTCAGTATAAGGCTGCTTTCACACTAGCATCGGTACGGGCCCGTCGCAGTGTCGGGCCGATGTACCGACGCATGCTGTGAAAGAAATGTCCGAAGTGGGCAGCGGAAGCAGTCTTACGACGCTTCCGCTGCCCCATTGTAAGCTCTGGGGAGGATGGGGTGGAGTTTCGGCCGTGCATGTGCGGTCGAAAATGGCGGACTCGACGCACAAACAAACGTTACATGTAACTTTTTTTGTGGCGGCGGTCCATCAAAACATGACGCAACCATCGCACAACAGTTGCGACGTGTGGCAATACGTCGATAATGTTAGTGTATGGGGAAAAAACGCATCCTGCAGACAACTTTGCAGGATGCGTTTTTTCTCCTGAACGATGCATTGCAACGTACAGCCAACAACGCTAGTGTGAAAGTAGCCTAAGGCTGCCGTCCACTATCAGTATTCGGTCAGTATTTTACCTCAGTATTTGTAGCTAAAACCAGGAGTGGGTGATAAATGCAGAAGTGGTGCATATGTTTCTATTATACTTTTCCTCTAATTGTTCCACTCCTGGTTTTGGCTTACAAATACTGAGGTAAAATACTGACCAAATACTGATAGTGTGACGGCAGCCATACTCTGCAGTCACCAACAAAATGGCTGCTCACTGGGTCCCTGAATCTCATCCTCTCTAATCCCTTAGCAAACACCCAGAAGGGGAGGAGAGGAGACATCACACACGTCAGGAGACTCCGCCCATAATTACTGCAGTGCTGTAATGTGAGCTAGTTGTACACTAGGTTTTTCTGAAATTTCAGCAGCTGCTCCCCCTAGTGTTTAAAAGTGGAAATTCCAAAACTTTTCAAATTATTCTTCATATTTTACTAAATTATAAACAAATGATAATATTTTTTAAGAAAATGTAATCATTAATTCTTTACATTTTTACAATTTCTGAAAAAAAAATTTTTTTGATGGCATCTTCCCTTTAACCCCTTCCCGACCTGTGACACAGTGTATGCGTCATGAAAGTCGGTGCCAATCCAACCTGTGACGCATATGCTGTGTCACAGAAAGATCGCGTCCCTGCAGATCGGGTGAAAGGGTTAACTCCCATTTCACCCGATCTGCAGGGACAGGGGGAGTGGTAGTTTAGCCCAGGGGGGGGTGGCTTCACCCCCTCGTGGCTACGATCGCTCTGATTGGCTGTTGAAAGTGAAACTGCCAATCAGAGCGATTTGTAATATTTCACCTAAAAAAATGGTGAAATATTACAATCCAGCCATGGCCGATGCTGCAATATCATCGGCCATGGCTGGAAATACTAATGTGCCCCCACCCCACCCCACCGATCGCCCCCCCAGCCCCCCGATCTGTGGCCCGCTCCCCTCCGTCCTGTGCTCCGCTCCCCCGTCCTCCTGTCCGCTCCCCCCGTGCTCCAATCACACCCCCCCGTGCTCCAATCAAACCCCCCCGCACTCCGATCCCCCCCCGTGCTCCGATCCACCCCCCCTGCACACCGATCCACCCCCCCTGCACACCGATCCACCCGCCCGCACACCGATCACTCTCCCCCATGCTCCGATCCCTCCCCCCCGTGCTCCGACGCCCCCCCGTGCCCTGATCTCCCCCCCCTGTGCCCTGATCTCCCCCCCTTATACTTACCGATCCTGGCGGGGTCCGTCCGTCTTCTTCCCCGGGCGCCGCCATGTTCCAAAATGGCGGGCGCATGCGCAGTGCGCCCGCCGAATCTGCCGGCCGGCAGATTCGTTCCAATGTGAATTTTGATCACTGTGATATAATCTATCACAGTGGTCAAAATAAAAAGACAGTAAATGACCCCCCCCATTTGTCCCCCATAGATAGGGACAATAATAAAATAAAGAATTTTTTTTTTTTTCACTAAGGTTGGAGTTAGAACTAGGGTTAGGGTTAGGGGTAGGGTTAGGGGTAGGGGTAGGGGTAGGGTTAGGGGTAGGGTTAGGGGTAGGGTTAGGGGTAGGGTTAGGGTTAGGGTTTCGGTATGTGCACACGTATTCTGGTCCTCTGCGGATTTTTCCGCAGCGGATTTGATAAATCTGCAGTGCTAAACCGCTGCGGATTTATGGCAGATTTACCGCGGTTTTTCTGCGCATTTCACTGCGGTTTTACAACTGCGATTTTCTATTGGAGCAGTTGTAAAACCGCTGTGGAATCCGCAGAAAGAAGTGACATGCTGCGGAATGTAAACCGCTGCGTTTCCGTGCAGTTTTTCCGCAGCATGTGTACAGCGATTTTTGTTTCCCATAGGTTTACATTGAAATGTAAACTCATGGGAAACTGCTGCGGATCCGCAGCGTTTTCCGAAGCGTGTGCACATACCTTTAGAATTAGGCTATGTGCACACGGTGCGGATTTGGCTGCGGATCCGCAGCGGATTGGCCGCTGCGGATCCGCAGCAGTGTTCCATCAGGTTTACAGTACCATGTAAACCTATGGAAAACCAAATCCGCTGTGCCCATGGTGCGGAAAATACCGCACGGAAACGCTGCGTTGTATTTTCCGCAGCATGTCAATTCTTTGTGCGGATTCCGCAGCGTTTTACACCTATTCCTCAATAGGAATCCGCAGGTGAAATCCGCAGTAAATCCGCAGGTAAAACGCAGTGCCTTTTACGCGCGGATTTTTAAAAAATGGTGCGGAAAAATCTCACACGAATCCGCAACGTGGGTACATAGCCTTAGGGTTAGGGTTGGGTTGGAATTAGGGTTGTGATTAGGGTTAGGGGTGTGTTGGGGTTAGGGTTGTGGTTAGGGGTGTGTTGCGGTTAGGGTTGTGGTTAGGGTTACGGCTACAGTTGGGATAAGGGTTAGGGGTGTGTTGGCGTTAGAATTGAGGGGTTTCCACTGTTTAGGCACATCAGGGGGTCTCCAAACGCAACATGGCGCCACCATTGATTCCAGCCAATCTTTTATTCAAAAAGTCAAATGGTGCTCCTTCCCTTCCGAGCCCCGACGTGTGCCCAAACAGTGGTTTACCCCCACATATGGGGTATCAGTGTACTCAGGACAAACTGGGCAACAATTACTGGGGTCCAATTTCTCCTGTTACCCTTGAGAAAATAAAAAATTGCTTGCTAAAACATCATTTTTGAGGAAAGAAAAATGATTTTTTATTTTCACGGCTCTGCGTTGTAAACGTCTGTGAAGCACTTGGGGGTTCAAAGTGCTCACCACATATCTAGATAAGTTCCTTGGGGGGTCTAGTTTCCAAAATGGGGTCACTTGTGGGGAGTTTCTACTGTTTAGGCACACCAGGGGCTCTGCAAACGCAACGTGACGCCCACAGACCATTCCATCAAAGTCTGCATTTCAAAACGTCACTACTTGACTTCCGAGCCCCGACATGTGCCCAAACAGTGGTTTACCCCCACATATGGGGTATCAGCGTACTCAGGACAAACTGGGCAACAATTACTGGGGTCCAATTTCTCCTGTTACCCTTGAGAAAATAAAAAATTGCTTGCTAAAACATCATTTTTGAGGAAAGAAAAATGATTTTTTATTTTCACGGCTCTGCGTTGTAAACGTCTGTGAAGCACTTGGGGGTTCAAAGTGCTCACCACATATCTAGATAAGTTCCTTGGGGGGTCTAGTTTCCAAAATGGGGTCACTTGTGGGGGGTTTCTACTGTTTAGGCACACCAGGGGCTCTGCAAACGCAACGTGACGCCCGCAGACCATTCCATCAAAGTCTGCATTTCAAAAGTCACTACTTCCCTTCTGAGCCCCGACGTGTGCCCAAACAGTGGTTTACCCCCACATATGGGGTATCAGCGCACTCAGGAGAAACTGGACAACAACTTTTGGGGTCCAATTTCTCCTGTAACCCTTGGGAAAATAAAAAATTCTGGGCTAAAAAATTATTTTTGAGGAAAGAAAACGTATTTATTATTTTCACTGCTCTGTGTTATAAACTTCTGTGAAGCACTTGGGGGTTCAAATTGCTCACCTCACATCTAGATAAGTTCCTTTCAGGGTCTAGTTTCTAAAATGGGGTCACTTGTGGGGGGTTTCTACTGTTTAGCCACATCAGGGGCTCTGCAAACGCAACGTAACGCCCGCAGAGCATTCCATCAAAGTCTGCATTTCAAAATGTCACTACTTGACTTCCGAGCCCCGACATGTGCCCAAACTGTGGTTTACCCCCACATATGGGGTATCAGCGTACTCAGGAGAAACTGTACAACAACTTTTGGGGTCAAATTTCTCCTGTTACCCTTGGGAAAATAATAAATTGCAGGCTAAAAAATCATTTTAGAGAAAATAAAATTTTTATTTTATTTTCATGGCTCTGCGTTATAAACTTCTGTGAAGCACTTGGAAGTTCAAAGTCCTCACCACACATCTAGATTAGTTCCTTTGGGGGTCTAGTTTCCAAAATGGGGTCATATGTGGGGGATCTCCAATGTTTAGGCACACAGGGGCTCTCCAAACGTGACATGGTGTCCGCTAATGATTGGAGCTAATTTTCCATTTAAAAAGCCAATTGGCGTGCCTTCCCTTCCGAGCCCTGCCGTGCGCCCAAACAGTGGTTTACCCCCACATATGGGGTATCAGCGTACTCAGGACAAACTGGACAACAACATTTGCGGTCCAATTTCTCCTATTACCCTTGGCAAAATAGGAAATTCCAGGCTAAAAATCATTTTTGAGGAAAGAAAAATTATTTTTTATTTTCATGGCTCTGCATTATAAACTTCTGTGAAGCACCTGGGGGTTTAAAGTGCTCAATATGCATCTAGATAAGTTCCTTGGGGGGTCTAGTTTCCAAAATGGGGTCACTTGTGGGGGAGCTCCAATGCATAGGCACACAGGGGCTCTCTAAACGCGACATGGTGTCCGCTAACAATTGGAGCTAATTTTCCATTCAAAAAGTCAAATGGCGCGCCTTCCCTTCCGAGCCCTGCCGTGTGCCCAAACAGTGGTTTACCCCCACATATGAGGTATCGGCGTACTCGGGAGAAATTGCCCAACAAATTTTAGGATTCATTTTATCCTATTGCCCATGTGAAAATGAAAAACTGAGGCGAAAAGAATTTTTTTGTGAAAAAAAAAGTACTTTTTCATTTTTACAGATCTATTTGTGAAGCACCTGAGGGTTTAAAGTGCTCAATATGCATCTAGATAAGTTCCTTGGGGGGTCTAGTTTCCAAAATGGGGTCATTTGTGGGGGAGCTCCAATGTTTAGGCACACGGGGGCTCTCCAAACACGACATGGTGTCCGCTAACGATGGAGATAATTTTTCATTCAAAAAGTCAAATGGCGCTCCTTCCCTTCCGAACCTTACCATGTGCCCAAACAGTGGTTTACCCCCACATGTGAGGTATCGGTGTACTCATGAGAAATTGCCCAACAAATTTTAGGATCCATTTTATCCTGTTGCCCATGTGAAAATGAAAAAAATTGAGGCTAAAAGAATTTTTTTGTGAAAAAAAAGTACTTTTTCATTTTTACGGATCAATTTGTGAAGCCCCCGGGGGTTCAAAGTTCTCACTATGCATCTAGATAAGTTCCTTGGGGCGTCTAGTTTCCAAAATGGGGTCACGTGTGGGGGAGCTCCAATTTTTAGGCACACAGGGGCTCTCCAAACGTGACATGGTGTCCGCTAAAGAGTGGAGCCAATTTTTCATTCAAAAAGTCAAATGGCGCTCCTTCCCTTCCAAGCCCTGCCGTGCGCCCAAACAGTGGTTTACCCCCACATATGAGGTATCAGCGTACTCAGGACAAATTGGACAACAACTTTCGTGGTTCAGTTTCTCCTTGTACCATTGGGAAAATAAAAAAAATGTTGCTAAAAGATAATTTTTGTGACTAAAAAGTTAAATGTTAATTTTTTCCTTCCATGTTGCTTCTGCTGCTGTGAAGCACCTGAAGGGTTAAAAAACTTCTTGAATGTGGTTTTGAGCACCTTGAGGGGTGCATTTTTTAGAATGGTGTCACTTTTGGGTATTTTCAGCCATATAGACCCCTCAAACTGACTTCAAATGTGAGGTGGTCCCTAAAAAAAATGGTTTTGTAAATTTCGTTGTAAAAATGAGAAATCGCTGGTCAAATTTTAACTCTTATAACTTCCTAGCAAAAAAAAATTTTGTTTCCAAAATTGTGCTGGTGTAAAGTAGACATGTGGGAAATGTTATTTATTAACTATTTTGTGTCACATAACTCTCTGGTTTAACAGAATAAAAATTCAAAATGTGAAAATTGCGAAATTTTCAAAATTTTCGCCAAATTTCCGTTTTTATCACAAATAAACGCAGAATTTATTGACCTAAATTTACCACTAACATGAAGCCCAATATGTCACGAAAAAACAATCTCAGAACCGCTAGGATCCGTTGAAGCGTTCCTGAGTTATTACCTCATAAAGGGACACTGGTCAGAATTGCAAAAAACGGCCAGGTCATTAAGGTCAAAATAGGCTGGGTCATGAAGGGGTTAAAGCTTGAATTGCTCTTCACAGCGCAGAGGAGCCACTGAGACAAAAGTCAAATATTAAAAATGAAAAATAATTACAATCAGACGATAAAGGCATTAGAAAAAAGAACATTATGTGTCAGTGATACATTTCTTTGAAAAAAAAAAAGCTAAAACAATGTAACTTTTTAACATTTGTCTATTTTCTAGTTACAAAACTTCTTTTGAAATTACTTAAATGCATCTAAATTTTTAATTATTCTGTTATATTATTGAGGACCACTAAAAAAGACACAAAAAGAATGAACAAATGACATGTGTAACAAGAGAGAAAGGTTTTCAGCATTTGGGAGATCTACTACTGCATTATGAAATGTTAATGGTGACAGATCTACAACGTATCCGAAGAACTAAAGAGCAGATTCTGTCAGGTCAACTGCATCTAAAGCCTCTCAAAAAGATTAAACTACCCAGTACAACCCCACGGAGCTGGTTTTGATAAAATGTGGACTATTAACTCTTTCTTTTTATACAACACAGCTTCGCGGGCTCACAGAACATATTTCCCATAAACTAAGGACTAAATATTTTGAATTGGGGTCATGTCCTTTTCTTCTTCTTAAAATCAATCTGCTTATTGTTCTGGATTACTAATCTTTCCATAGGATCAATTATAAAGAACATGTCTGGATGTCTTAGATTCTTAGATGGCACACAAAAAACCTCCCTGTAACATCATATTCCTCAACATCTTTTCTTTGCAGAGTTAAAAATAGAATTTTTTAATAACATTTTACTTCACTCTTTGGAATCGCGGGTCAATTCCCAAAATATTTCAAAATGTCAACAAGATATGAGCCAATTATCATGAAATGATAAATAAGTTGGAGAAAACATATTGAAAATCTGAAATTTCACCAGGAGTGGTTTTTTTCCCAAGCTTCAACCAGTCTCCAGAGAATGGCTGAGAATGAATAGGTTTTTAAAGAACACAGGTGGGGACTACATCTACAAATATATTTCCCTGCATGGTTATTATATACAAATGGAGATGTCATTTCTTACCATGGTTACAAGAGTTCTTATATTGAGTCATTACATCTTTTTATATATCACAGCTAATTTGTGTGCAGGTTACTGTGTGCATCCCAGAGTCTAAAAAACGTTGAAATATTAAGCAAATTGTGGTACATTGTAATCCTGTCATCATTTTATATGTGTATTTTAATAAATGTATATATTGATTTAGATTTATATATACAGTCATGGCTGAAAGTTTTGGCAACCTAGAAATTTTTCCAGAAAATTAAGTATTTCCCCCAGAAAGTTATTCAACTACATGTTTTGTTATACACATGTTTATTTCGTTTGTGTTTATTGGAACAACACAAAAAATTAGGAAAAAAAACAAATTGAATATAATACAAACTCCAAAAATGGGCAGGACAAAATTGTTGACATGCTCAACTTAATATTTGGTTACACACCCTATAGAATAAATAACTGCAATCACTTCCTATAACAATCAACAAGCTTCGTACACCTCTCAACTGGAATATTGGACCACTCTTCTTTTGCGAACTGCTCCAGATCTCTCATATTTGAAGGGTGCCTTCTCCCAACAGCAATTTTAACCCTGCTGGTTTACTATACACTTGTACTGTTTCGGGTCAATATGACCCGACCTATTACAATTTTGATACTTTAGCTACCGTGTTTTATTTGAATTATAATACAAATTTCATTATTAAACTGTATGTGAACATGGTTGATGATAATCAAATGAAAAATGAAATTAAAACTTAATTTTTTTTTTTTTTTTTTTCAGAAAAAGGTTATACGGGCTGTTTGCAATTATGTTCGCTTTATAGCATTCTGCACACAAATAGCAAAAATGCTTTATATTTCTACTACTATAACATGAAATCTAATTAAATATAACTTTGTGTTAACATATTTTATAAAACAACAAATGAAAAATAATGAAAACTTCAGTTTTTCTTTTTTATCTCCAAAAAGGTTGAACAGGGTCATGCATTTTTACATTGACCACAATAATAAAACACATGTCCTTTACATAGATATTTTGCACACCCAGCACATGTCAGATTTGTTTTATTGTCATAAGAAGATAGACAGAAGCTGCATCTCTTCCTTTTTTGGCTGGTCGCTGTTCTGGTGGAGGCCGTGGAGTGTCTTTCTTGAGCATGGTGCTGGACACTCTTCACAATGGCTGCTGCTCCTTCATTTCTGGGGTTTACTTTTCTGGCTTCGATATACGGCCTAACTAGGGTTTTTTCTAATTCTCCAATAAAAATTCTTCTTTTATGCAGCTTATTTCTGTTCCAATTGGGGTCGATTTCTCTCTATAAAACAAATGCATTGCATGCCGAAACATCCAGAATGTTGTCAAATATTATCATTGTTCAATGATTAGTTTTGCGTTCGCACGTGTATGATGATATTGCTTGATCTAATGTATCAACTGCTCCTTCTGTGGCATTATAATCTAATATCATGTCTGGCTTTCTGTCTTCTCGATTACTTATTGCATTGTCATGGTGCATTGTGCTTTTTGGGGAACATAAGACACAACTGTTGTATATCCAGTAAAGTAAAAAGTAGAACTATACACATCTCTAAGGACTAAGGATACCTTGCGGCACTTCTGGCTTGTTTTGCCTTATAGCGCCCAGCATGGTAAGTTGTCTTTTTCGCAACATCTGGCCCAGTTGGTAGGATGTTGTGGATTCTGTTTTTGGGCTCCCTCTGGTGGTTACAGATGGTACTGGGTGACTTGTGTTTTTTGCGGTCTCTGGTGTCCACCTGTTCTATCAGGATATGGGAGTTTCCTATTTAACCTGGCTTTCTTGTCTTTTCCTCGCCGGCTAGCAATGTAATCAGTGTGTCTTGTTACCTCTGCTTCCCACTTCTGTAATCTTCAGGACAAGCTAAGTTTTTGATTTTCCTGTTCCACGTTTTGCTTAATTTTTGTCTTAGTCCAGCTTGCAGATATGTGATTCCTTTTTGCTGGTTGCTCTAGTGGGCTGATATTACTCCTCATGTTCCATGAGTTGGCACATGAGTTCAAGTAATTTCAGGATGGTTTTTTGTAGGGTTTTTCGCTGACCGCGCAGTTCACTTTTGTATCCTCTGCTATCTAGCTTTAGCGGGCCTCATTTTGCTGAATCTGTTTTCATAACTACGTATGTGCTTTCCTCTCATTTCACCGTCATTAGATGTGGGGGGCTGCTATTTCTGTGGGGTGTTTCTCTGGAGGCAAGAGAGGTCTGTGTTTCTTCTAATAGGGGAAGTTAGTCCTTCGGCTGGCGCGAGACGTCTAGGAATCATCGTAGGCACGTTCCCCGGCTACAGCTAGTTGTGTGTTTAGGTTCAGGATCGCGGTCAGCTCAGTTTCCATCACCCTAGAGCTTGTTTTGTCTTTTGTGCTTGTCCTTTTGTGATCCCCTGCCATTGGGATCATGACAGTATAGCCGGCCAAAAAGTGGTAATCGTATTGGCTGAAGTAGGAGGAAAAGTAGTCTGAGGAAGTTTTTTTTTTTTTTTTTTCCCCCCCTCACAGTTTGCTGCCTAGCCTTAATTGCAGCCTGGCTGCGTCTTACCTCCTCTTAATCCTTGAATGGCTCTGACCTCAGCTGTTTATCATGGACGTCCAGAGTTTGGCTTCCAGCCTGAATAATCGTGCTGCTAAGGTTCAAAATATACAAGATTTTGTTGTACATGCTCCTATGTCTGAACCTAGAATTCCTATCCCAGAGCAATGTGATAGAATTCAGTCCAGAAGTGAACGGCAAAACTATAGGCGGAAAAATGGGTTGTGTTTCTATTGTGGTGATTCAGCTCATGTTATATCAGCATGCTCTAAACGCACAAAAAAGGTTGATAAGTCTGTTGCCATTAGTACTTTATAGTCTAAGTTCATTCTGTCTGTGACTCTGATTTGTTCATTATCAGCCATTTCCGTCGATGCCTATGTAGATTCAGGCGCTGCCCTGAGTCTTATGGATTGGTCATTTGCCAACCGCTGTGGGTTTAGTCTGGAGCCTCTGGAAGTCCCTATTCCTTTGAAAGGAATTGACTCTACACCTTTGGCTATGAACAAACCTCAGTACTGGACACAAGTGACCATGCGTATGACTCCCGTTCATCAGGAGGTGATTCGCTTCCTGGTACTGTATAATTTACATGATGTCTTAGTGCTTGGTCTGCCATGGTTACAAACTCATAACCCAGTCTTGGACTGGAAAACGATGTCTGTGTTAAGCTGGGGATGTCAGGGGGTTCATGATGATGCACCTCCGATTTCTATCGCTTCATCTACTCCTTCTGAGGTTCCTGTATTTTTGTCTGATTATCGGGATGTTTTTGAGGAGCCTAAGCTCAATTCGCTTCCTCCTCACAGGGATTGCAATTGTGCTATAGATTTGATTCCTGGCAGTAAATTTCCTAAAGGACGTTTGTTCAATCTGTCAGTGCCAGAGCATACTGCTATGTGGGATTATGTTAAGGAGTCCTTGGAAAAGGGACATATCCGTCCATCTTCGTCCCCTTTGGGAGCAGGTTTTTTTTTCGTGGCCAAAAAAGATGGTTCCTTGAGGCCTTGTATAGATTACCGTCTTTTGAATAAGATTACAGTCAAATATCAGTATCCTTTGCCATTGTTGACTGATTTGTTCGCTCGCATTAAGGGGGCTAAATGGTTCACTAAGATTGATCTTCGGGGTGCGTATAATCTTGTGCGGATAAAGCAGGGTGATGAGTGGAAAACCGCATTTAATACGCCTGAGGGCCATTTTGAGTATTTGGTGATGCCTTTTGGACTTTCTAATGCTCCTTCTGTCTTCCAGTCCTTTATGCACGATATTTTCCGTGAATATCTGGATAAATTTATGATTGTGTATTTGGATGATGTTTTGGTTTTTTCTGATGACTGGGAGTCCCATGTTCAGCAGGTCAGGAAGGTGTTTCAGGTCCTGCGGGCCAATTCTTTGTTTGTAAAAGGTTCAAAGTGTCTCTTTGGAGTCCAGAAGATTTCTTTTTTGGGGTATATTTTTTCCCCTTCTACTATTGAGATGGATCCCGTCAAGGTTCAGGCTATTTGTGACTGGACACATTTAAATCCCAATGACCTAAGCACAAGGCCTGGTCACATTCCGTACTAATATGAAAGATCACAGTACCAACCCATACACAAATAAATAATTGGCACAAGGAATGTAAAATTAACAAAATTTTATTGATAAATCTTTAGTAAAACATACTTCATAATAACCTAGGCACCTCACACCACAACTAGACGCCACTAGGCATAGGGCACAAGTAAACACCGCTGCTATATTAATCACAGATACCAGAAAAATTCATAAGGTATAGTCCATGTCAAACACATGGTGTCTCCCTCTGCCATACCTAGTATAAACCACTGGCACACGCCTAAGTGGAGACACAAACCAAGGGAAAACTGTCCATGTGCTTACCAGGATATCTACATAGTATGAACGTACTCCAATAGCAGATGCATAGAGGTATAAAGGTATATTACCTGTGCAGTGCCCACGTCCTAATGCACGGCCCACCCCCACGGGTGCTAGACATCGTGTGGTGGTCTTGACTGATCAGAAAAATCTGATTTACCTTGAGTCTGCCAAGCGTCTGAATCCTAGACAGGCTCGTTGGTCACTGTTTTTCTCCCGTTTCGATTTTGTGGTTTCATACCTGCCAGGTTCAAAGAATGTGAAGGCGGATGCTCTTTCTAGGAGTTTTGTGCCTGACTCCCCTGGAAATTCTGAGCCCACTGGTATCCTTAGGGATGGGGTGATTTTGTCGGCTGTCTCCCCAGACTTGCTAAAACAATGTAACTTTTTAACATTTGTCTATTTTCTAGTTACAAAACTTCTTTTGAAATTACTTAAATGCATCTAAATTTTTAATTATTCTGTTATATTATTGAGGACCACTAAAAAAGACACAAAAAGAATGAACAAATGACATGTGTAACAAGAGAGAAAGGTTTTCAGCATTTGGGAGATCTACTACTGCATTATGAAATGTTAATGGTGACAGATCTACAACGTATCCGAAGAACTAAAGAGCAGATTCTGTCAGGTCAACTGCATCTAAAGCCTCTCAAAAAGATTAAACTACCCAGTACAACCCCACGGAGCTGGTTTTGATAAAATGTGGACTATTAACTCTTTCTTTTTATACAACACAGCTTCGCGGGCTCACAGAACATATTTCCCATAAACTAAGGACTAAATATTTTGAATTGGGGTCATGTCCTTTTCTTCTTCTTAAAATCAATCTGCTTATTGTTCTGGATTACTAATCTTTCCATAGGATCAATTATAAAGAACATGTCTGGATGTCTTAGATTCTTAGATGGCACACAAAAAACCTCCCTGTAACATCATATTCCTCAACATCTTTTCTTTGCAGAGTTAAAAATAGAACATTTAAATAACATTTTACTTCACTCTTTGGAATCGCGGGTCAATTCTCAAAATATTTCAAAATGTCAACAAGATATGAGCCAATTATCATGAAATGATAAATAAGTTGGAGAAAACATATTGAGAGTCTGAAATTTCACCAGGAGTGTTTTTTTCCCAAGCTTCAACCAGTCTCCAGAGAATGGCTGAGAATTAATAGGTTTTTAAAGAACACAGGTGGGGACTACATCTACAAGTATATTTCCCTGCATGGTTATTATATACAAATGGAGATGTCATTTCTTACCATGGTTGCAAGAGTTCTTATATTGAGTCATTACATCTTTTTATATATCACAGCTAATTTGTGTGCAGGTTACTGTGTGCATCCCAGAGTCTAAAAAACGTTGAAATATTAAGCAAATTGTGGTACATTGTAATCCTGTCATCATTTTATATGTGTATTTTAATAAATGTATATATTGATTTAGATTTATATATACAGTCATGGCTGAAAGTTTTGGCACCCTAGAAATGTTTCCAGAAAATTAAGTATTTCCCCCAGAAAGTTATTCAATTACATGTTTTGTTATACACATGTTTATTTCGTTTGTGTTTATTGGAACAACACAAAAAAATTAGGAAAAAAAAACAAATTGAATAAAATAAAAACTCCAAAAATGGGCAGGACAAAATTGTTGACATGCTCAACTTAATATTTGGTTACACACCCTATAGAATAAATAACTGCAATCACTTCCTATAACAATCAACAAACTTCTTACACCTCTCAACTGGAATATTGGACCGCTCTTCTTTTGCGAACTGCTCCAGGTCTCTCATATTTGAAGGGTGCCTTCTCCCAACAGCAATTTTAACCCTGCTGGTTTACTATACACTTGTACTGTTTCGGGTCAATATGACCCGACCTATTACAATTTTGATACTTTAGCTACCGTGTTTTATTTGAATAATAATACAAATTTCATTATTAAACTGTATGTGAACATGGTTGATGATAATCAAATGAAAAATGAAATTAAAACTTAATTTTTATTTATTTTTTTTTCAGAAAAAGGTTATACGGGCTGTTTGCAATTATGTTCGCTTTATAGCATTCTGCACACAAATAGCAAAAATGCTTTATATTTCTACTACTATAACATGAAATCTAATTAAATATAACTTTGTGTTAACATATTTTATAAAACAACAAATGAAAAATAATGAAAACTTCAGTTTTTCTTTTTTATCTCCAAAAAGGTTGAACAGGGTCATGCATTTTTACATTGACCACAATAATAAAACACATGTCCTTTACATAGATATTTTGCACACCCAGCACATGTCAGATTTGTTTTATTGTCATAAGAAGATAGACAGAAGCTGCATCTCTTCCTTTTTTGGCTGGTCGCTGTTCTGGTGGAGGCCGTGGAGTGTCTTTCTTGAGCATGGTGCTGGACACTCTTCACAATGGCTGCTGCTCCTTCATTTCTGGGGTTTACTTTTCTGGCTTCGATATACGGCCTAACTAGGGTTTTTTCTAATTCTCCAATAAAAATTCTTCTTTTATGCAGCTTATTTCTGTTCCAATTGGGGTCGATTTCTCTCTATAAAACAAATGCATTGCATGCCGAAACATCCAGAATGTTGTCAAATATTATCATTGTTCAATGATTAGTTTTGCGTTCGCACGTGTATGATGATATTGCTTGATCTAATGTATCAACTGCTCCTTCTGTGGCATTATAATCTAATATCATGTCTGGCTTTCTGTCTTCTCGATTACTTATTGCATTGTCATGGTGCATTGTGCTCATTAGAATTACATGTTTATTTTTTGGGTAACATAAGACACAACTGTTGTATATCCAGTAAAGTAAAAAGTAGAACTATACACATCTCTAAGGACTAAGGATACCTTGCGGCACTTCTGGCTTGTTTTGCCTTATAGCGCCCAGCATGGTAAGTTGTCTTTTTCGCAACATCTGGCCCAGTTGGTAGGATGTTGTGGATTCTGTTTTTGGGCTCCCTCTGGTGGTTACAGATGGTACTAGGTGACTTGTGTTTTTTGCGGTCTCTGGTGTCCACCTGTTCTATCAGGATATGGGAGTTTCCTATTTAACCTGGCTTTCTTGTCTTTTCCTCGCCGGCTAGCAATGTAATCAGTGTGTCTTGTTACCTCTGCTTCCCACTTCTGTAATCTTCAGGACAAGCTAAGTTTTTGATTTTCCTGTTCCACGTTTTGCTTAATTTTTGTCTTAGTCCAGCTTGCAGATATGTGATTCCTTTTTGCTGGTTGCTCTAGAGGGCTGATATTACTCCTCATGTTCCATGAGTTGGCACATGAGTTCAAGTAATTTCAGGATGGTTTTTTGTAGGGTTTTTCGCTGACCGCGCAGTTCATTTTTGTATCCTCTGCTATCTAGCTTTAGCGGGCCTCATTTTGCTGAATCTGTTTTCATAACTACGTATGTGCTTTCCTCTCATTTCACCGTCATTACATGTGGGGGGCTGCTATATCTGTGGGGTGTTTCTCTGGAGGCAAGAGAGGTCTGTGTTTCTTCTAATAGGGGAAGTAAGTCCTTCGGCTGGCGCGAGACGTCTAGGAATCATCGTAGGCACGTTCCCCGGCTACAGCTAGTTGTGTGTTTAGGTTCAGGATCGCGGTCAGCTCAGTTTCCATCACCCTAGAGCTTGTTTTGTCTTTTGTGCTTGTCCTTTTGTGATCCCCTGCCATTGGGATCATGACAGTATAGCCGGCCAAAAAGTGGTAATCGTATTGGCTGAAGTAGGAGGAAAAGTAGTCTGAGGAAGTTTTTTTTTTTTTTTCCCCCCTCACAGTTTGCTGCCTAGCCTTAATTGCAGCCTGGCTGCGTCTTACCTCCTCTTAATCCTTGAATGGCTCTGACCTCAGCTGTTTATCATGGACGTCCAGAGTTTGGCTTCCAGCCTGAATAATCGTGCTGCTAAGGTTCAAAATATACAAGATTTTGTTGTACATGCTCCTATGTCTGAACCTAGAATTCCTATCCCAGAGTTTTTTTCTGGAGATAGATCTAGTTTTCTGAATTTTAGGAACAATTGCAAGTTGTTTCTTTCTTTGAAATCTCGCTCCTCTGGAGACCCTGCTCAGCAAGTCAAAATTGTTATATCTTTCCTGCGGGGTGACCCTCAGAATTGGGCATTTGCATTGGCACCAGGGGATCCTGCGTTGCTCAATGTGGATGCGTTTTTTCTGGCATTGGGTTTGCTCTATGAGGAACCTAACCTAGAGATTCAGGCTGAAAAAGCTTTATTGGCTCTCTCTCAGGGGCAAGATGAAGCAGAAATATATTGTCAGAAATTTCGGAAATGGTCGGTGCTTACTCAGTGGAATGAGTGCGCCCTGGCTGCAAGATTCAGAGATGGCCTTTCTGAGGCCATTAAAGATGTTATGGTGGGGTTCCCTGCGCCTATAGGTCTGAATGAGTCTATGACTATGGCTATTCAGATTGATCGGCGTTTACGGGAGCGCAAACCTATGCACCATTTGGCGGTGTCTTCTGAACAGGCACCTGAGACAATGCAATGTGATAGAATTCAGTCCAGAAGTGAACGGCAAAACTATAGGCGGAAAAATGGGTTGTGTTTTTATTGTGGTGATTCAGCTCATGTTATATCAGCATGCTCTAAACGCACAAAAAAGGTTGATAAGTCTGTTGCCATTAGTACTTTATAGTCTAAGTTCATTCTGTCTGTGACTCTGATTTGTTCATTATCAGCCATTTCCGTCGATGCCTATGTAGATTCAGGCGCTGCCCTGAGTCTTATGGATTGGTCATTTGCCAACCGCTGTGGGTTTAGTCTGGAGCCTCTGGAAGTCCCTATTCCTTTGAAAGGAATTGACTCTACACCTTTGGCTATGAACAAACCTCAGTACTGGACACAAGTGACCATGCGTATGACTCCCGTTCATCAGGAGGTGATTCGCTTCCTGGTACTGTATAATTTACATGATGTCTTAGTGCTTGGTCTGCCATGGTTACAAACTCATAACCCAGTCTTGGACTGGAAAACGATGTCTGTGTTAAGCTGGGGATGTCAGGGGGTTCATGATGATGCACCTCCGATTTCTATCGCTTCATCTACTCCTTCTGAGGTTCCTGTATTTTTGTCTGATTATCGGAATGTTTTTGAGGAGCCTAAGCTCAATTCGCTTCCTCCTCACAGGGATTGCGATTGTGCTATAGATTTGATTCCTGGCAGTAAATTTCCTAAAGGACGTTTGTTCAATCTGTCAGTGCCAGAGCATACTGCTATGTGGGATTATGTTAAGGAGTCCTTGGAAAAGGGACATATCCGTCCATCTTCGTCCCCTTTGGGAGCAGGTTTTTTTTTCGTGGCCAAAAAAGATGGTTCCTTGAGGCCTTGTATAGATTACCGTCTTTTGAATAAGATTACAGTCAAATATCAGTATCCTTTTCCATTGTTGACTGATTTGTTCGCTCGCATTAAGGGGGCTAAATGGTTCACTAAGATTGATCTTCGGGGTGCGTATAATCTTGTGCGGATAAAGCAGGGTGATGAGTGGAAAACCGCATTTAATACGCCTGAGGGCCATTTTGAGTATTTGGTGATGCCTTTTGGACTTTCTAATGCTCCTTCTGTCTTCCAGTCCTTTATGCACGATATTTTCCGTGAATATCTGGATAAATTTATGATTGTGTATTTGGATGATGTTTTGGTTTTTTCTGATGACTGGGAGTCCCATGTTCAGCAGGTCAGGAAGGTGTTTCAGGTCCTGCGGGCCAATTCTTTGTTTGTAAAAGGTTCAAAGTGTCTCTTTGGAGTCCAGAAGATTTCTTTTTTGGGGTATATTTTTTCCCCTTCTACTATTGAGATGGATCCCGTCAAGGTTCAGGCTATTTGTGACTGGACGCAGCCTACATCTCTTAAGAGTCTACAGAAGTTCTTGGGCTTTGCTAATTTTTATCGTCGTTTCATAACTAATTTTTCTAGTGTTGTTAAGCCTTTGACGGATTTGACTAAGAAGGGTGCTGATGTTGCTGATTGGTCTCCTGCGGCTGTGGAGGCCTTTCGGGAACTTAAGCGCCGGTTTTCTTCTGCTCCTGTGTTGCGTCAGCCAGATGTTTCGCTTCCTTTTCAGGTTGAGGTTGATGCTTCCGAGATTGGAGCGGGGGCGGTTTTGTCGCAGAGAAGCTCTGATTGCTCAGTGATGAAGCCATGTGCGTTCTTTTCTAGAAAGTTTTCGCCCACTGAGCGGAATTATGATGTTGGTAATCGGGAGCTTTTGGCCATGAAGTGGGCATTTGAGGAGTGGCGTCATTGGCTTGAGGGTGCTAGACATCGTGTGGTGGTCTTGACTGATCAGAAAAATCTGATTTACCTTGAGTCTGCCAAGCGTCTGAATCCTAGACAGGCTCGTTGGTCACTGTTTTTCTCCCGTTTCGATTTTGTGGTTTCATACCTGCCAGGTTCAAAGAATGTGAAGGCGGATGCTCTTTCTAGGAGTTTTGTGCCTGACTCCCCTGGAAATTCTGAGCCCACTGGTATCCTTAGGGATGGGGTGATTTTGTCGGCTGTCTCCCCAGACTTGCGACGTGCTTTGCAGGAGTTTCAGGCGGATAAACCTGATCGTTATCCGCCTGAAAGACTGTTTGTTCCGGATAATTGGACCAGTAGAGTCATCTCCGAGGTCCATTCTTCTGCGTTGGCAGGTCATCCTGGAATATTTGGTACTAGAGACTTGGTGGCCAGGTCTTTTTGGTGGCCTTCCTTGTCGAGGGATGTGCGTTCTTTTGTGCAGTCTTGTGAAGTTTGCGCTCGGGCTAAGCCTTGCTGTTCTCGGGCCAGTGGATTGTTGTCACCTTTGCCTATCCCGAAGAGGCCTTGGACGCACATTTCCATGGACTTTATTTCAGATCTCCCTGTCTCTCAAAAAATGTCCGTCATCTGGGTTGTGTGTGACCGCTTTTCTAAGATGGTTCATCTGGTGCCCTTGCCTAAGTTACCTTCCTCCTCTGAGTTGGTCCCTCTGTTTTTTCAGAACGTGGTTCGTTTGCATGGGATTCCGGAGAACATCGTTTCTGACAGGGGATCCCAGTTTGTGTCTAGATTTTGGCGGACGTTCTGTGCTAAGATGGGCATTGATTTGTCCTTTTCGTCTGCATTCCATCCTCAGACGAATGGCCAGACGGAACGAACTAATCAGACCTTGGAAACTTATTTAAGGTGTTTTGTTTCTGCTGATCAAGATGACTGGGTTACCTTTTTGCCGCTTGCCGAATTTGCCCTTAATAATCGGGCTAGTTCTGCTACCTTGGTTTCTCCTTTCTTTTGTAATTCGGGGTTTCATCCTCGTTTTTCCTCTGGTCAGGTGGAGCCTTCTGATTGTCCTGGAGTGGACATGGTGGTGGATAGGTTGCATCAGATTTGGAGTCATGTGGTGGACAATTTGAAGTTGTCCCAGGAGAGGGCTCAGCAGTTTGCTAATCGCCGTCGCCGCGTGGGTCCTCGACTTCGTGTTGGGGACTTGGTGTGGTTGTCTTCTCGTTTTGTTCCTATGAAGGTCTCTTCTCCTAAGTTCAAGCCTCGGTTCATCGGTACCTATAGGATCTTGGAAATTCTTAACCCTGTGTCGTTTCGTTTGGATCTCCCGGCATCGTTTGCTATTCATAATGTGTTCCATCGGTCGTTGTTGCGGAAGTATGAGGTACCTGTTGTTCCTTCGCTTGAACCTCCTGCTCCGGTGCTGGTGGAGGGAGAATTGGAGTATGTTGTGGAGAAGATCTTGGATTCTCGTGTTTCCAGACGGAAACTCCAATATTTGGTCAAGTGGAAGGGTTATGGTCAGGAGGATAATTCTTGGGTGGTTGCCTCTGATGTTCATGCTGCTGATTTGGTCCGTGCATTTCATAGGGCTCATCCTGGTCGCCCTGGTGGTTCTCGTGAGGGTTCGGTGACCCCTCCTCAAGGGGGGGTACTGTTGTGGATTCTGTTTTTGGGCTCCCTCTGGTGGTTACAGATGGTACTCGGTGACTTGTGTTTTTTGCGGTCTCTGGTGTCCACCTGTTCTATCAGGATATGGGAGTTTCCTATTTAACCTGGCTTTCTTGTCTTTTCCTCGCCGGCTAGCAATGTAATCAGTGTGTCTTGTTACCTCTGCTTCCCGCTTCTGTAATCTTCAGGACAAGCTAAGTTTTTGATTTTCCTGTTCCACGTTTTGCTTAATTTTTGTCTTAGTCCAGCTTGCAGATATGTGATTCCTTTTTGCTGGTTGCTCTAGTGGGCTGATATTACTCCTCATGTTCCATGAGTTGGCACATGAGTTCAAGTAATTTCAGGATGGTTTTTTGTAGGGTTTTTCGCTGACCGCGCAGTTCACTTTTGTATCCTCTGCTATCTAGCTTTAGCGGGCCTCATTTTGCTGAATCTGTTTTCATAACTACGTATGTGCTTTCCTCTCATTTCACCGTCATTACATGTGGGGGGCTGCTATTTCTGTGGGGTGTTTCTCTGGAGGCAAGAGAGGTCTGTGTTTCTTCTAATAGGGGAAGTTAGTCCTTCGGCTGGCGCGAGACGTCTAGGAATCATCGTAGGCACGTTCCCCGGCTACAGCTAGTTGTGTGTTTAGGTTCAGGATCGCGGTCAGCTCAGTTTCCATCACCCTAGAGCTTGTTTTGTTTTTTGTGCTTGTCCTTTTGTGATCCCCTGCCATTGGGATCATGACAGTAGGATAGGAAAAAGTTGTCACATGTGACATTTTGTCCTTTTAGTCCATGAGTCAAATCGAGAACAACTCGCATAACCTGATTTTTTTTCAGCTCTTTCTCCAGGGTTTCTTCCTGTATACACTTTTGCTGTCACAAAGTGTCCATATCTTGATGCCGTACTTTGCTGGCTTACTCGGTATGCATTGTCTGAACGGGCACCTACACGGAATGCCACGAGTTGTTCATCGGCAGTTACAGCTTCACCAATCTAATATATAATTGTCTAAGGGTTACTTCCATCTTTCTGTCTGTCTGTCTGTCCATCTGTCTGTCACGGATATTCATTGGTCTCGGCCTCTGTCTGTCATGGAATCCAAGTCACTGATTGGTCTCGCCAGCTGCCTGTCATGGCTGCCGCAACCAATCAGCGACGGCCACAGTCCGATTAGTCCCTCCCCTGCAGTCAGCGCCCGGTGCCCGCTCTGTACTCCCCACAGTCACCGCTCACACAGGGTTAATGCTATCGGTAACGGACTGCGTTATACCATGGGTAACTCACTCCGTTACCACCGCTATTAACCCTGTGTGACCAAGTTTTTACTATTGATGCTGCCTATGCAGCGTCAATAGTAAAAACATCTAATGTTAAAAATGATTTTAAAAAAATAAAAAATCATAATATACTCACCTTTCGCGATGCTCCGGTGACCGCTCCATGCAAGCGGCAGGTTCCAGTGCCAAGGATGGTATGGGAGAAGGACCTGCCATGACGTCACAGTCATGTGACCACGACGTCATCACAGGCCCTGCGCACCTGCGTGGGAAGGTCCTGCCATAACGTCATGGTCATGTGACCACGATGTTATCACAGGTCCTGCGTGCCTGCGTGACCTAACTGCAAGGGGCCCTCGGAAGGTGAGTATATGTTTATTTTTTATTTTTTAACCTGTGACATACGTGGCTGGGCAATATACTACGTAGCTGGGCAATATACTACGTGGCTGGCCAATATACTATGTGGCTGGGCAATATACTACGTGACTGGGCAATATACTACGTGGCTTGCCAATATACTACATGGGCTGTGCAATATACTACGTGGTTGTGCAATGTACCATGTGGCTGGGCAATATACTACGTGACTGGGCAATATACTATGTGGCTGGGCAATATACTACATGACTGGGCAATATACTATGTGACTGGGTAATATACTATGTGGGCTGTGCAATATACTATGTGGCTGTTCAATATACAATGTGGCTGGGCAATATACTACGTGACTGGGCAATATACTATGTGGCTGGGCAATATACTACATGGCTGGGCAATATACTACGTGACTGGGCAATATACTATGTGGCTGGGCAATATACTACGTGGCTGGGCAATATACTATGTGGGCTGTCCAATATACTACGTGGCTGGGCAATATACTCACCTTTCGCGATGCTCCGGTGACCGCTCTATGCAAGCGGCAGGTTCCAGTGCCAAGGCTGGTATGGGAGAAGGACCTGCCATGACTTCACAGTCATGTGACCGCGACATCATCACAGGCCCTGCGCACCTGCGCAGGAAGGACCTGCCATGACGTCACGGTCATGTGACCGAACTGCAAGGGGCCCTCGGAAGGTGAGTATATGTTTATTTTTTATTTTTTAACCTGTGACATACGTGGCTGGGCAATATACTACGTAGCTGGGCAATATACTACGTGACTGGCCAATATACTACGTGGCTGGGCAATATACTATGTGGCTCTGTGCTGTATACTACGTCGCTGTGCAATATACTACGTGGCTCTGTGCTGCATACTACGTCACTGGGCAATATACTACATGACTGGGCAATATACTATGTGACTGGGCAATATACTACGTCACTGGGCAATACACTACGTAACTGGGCAATATACTATGTGCCTGGGCAATATACTACGTCGCTGGGCAATATACTATGTCGCTGGGCAATATACTACGTGGCTGGGCAATATACTATGTGGCTGAGCAATATACTATGTGGTTGGGCAATATACTACGTGGGCTGTGCAATATACTACGTGGCTGGGCAATATACTACGTGGTTGGGCAATATACTACGTGGCTGAGCAATATACTACGTGGGCTGTGCAATATACTACGTGGGCTGTGCAATATACTATGTGGCTGGGAAATATACTACATGTCTGGGCAATATACTATGTGGCTGGGCAATATAGTATGTGGCTGGGCAATATACTACGTGGCTGGGCAATATACTATGTGGCTGGCCAATATACTATGTGGGCTGTGCAATATACTATGTGGCTGTGCAATATACTATGTGGCTGTGCAATATACTACGTGACTGTGCAATATACTACGTGGCTGCCCAATATACTACGTGAGCTGTGCAATATACTACGTGGCTGGGAAATATACTACGTGACTGGGCAATATACTACATGGCTGGGCAATATACTACGTGGCTGGGCAATATACTATGTGGCTGGGCAATATACTACGTGGCTGGGCAATGTACTACGTGGCTGAGCAATATACTACATGGGCTGTGCAATATACTACGTGGACATGCATATTCTAGAATACCCGATGCGTTAGAATCGGGCCACCATCTAGTATTATATAATTTTGGTAGAAATTTCTTCCCATTTATTCCAAATATTTCTAATAGGGGCTAGTTTATCTTTAGCTCTTCTTTCATTTCGATCTGTTTTATTATAAAACCTCAGTACTCTAGAAATCTCATGAAACCTTTCAAGAGTCATTGTAGCTCTAAATATGTGGTGACTGGTTTCGGAATTCCACAAACTTTTAGCTGTTTCACCATAAGATTTGTATACTCATCATGTCACTCTCCGCAAGAAGAAACGATACTTCTTGTATACTCCTGCTAAAAGAAATAAACCAATATAAGCATTTAGAGCTGTCACATCTAATTTGTTCCACTTATCACCATGACTAATGAGATGAACTACACAGGAAAACAAATAAATTTTGCAGGCAGAAATAATTAGTGACCTGTTGAACAGAATATAATGTTATCGGGTCATATTGACCCGAACAGTACAAGTGTAACAATCAGTAAACAAAAAAAAATAACATCACTCATAGTCAGAACCCCTCAAATGAGGAAAAGTCAATTAATTACGAGTTTCAGATCCACATAATAAATAATCTGCACGGTCTCAAATTTCATTTTGAGTCTTATGGACCCGAACAGAACAGCAGGGTTAACATCTCTGCACAGGTGTTCAATGGGATTTAGTTTAGTTAAATAAATGATTATATGTTTGCTATGTTAGTACATAGTGAAATAAGTGTATTGTGACAATATTTAGTCAAATATAAGGGACAGGGGCAACAACAGTCAGCAACTTATAGACAAAGAAGACAGATAAGCAAAAATGCATGACAGCGTTGCTTAACACATGCAATCCTCGAGACTTGAATGAGACATGCAATCACAAAACATGGCGTAAATCAGATAATGAGGAAAAGTAAACAGGTTGCAACCACCTGTCCAACCATGTGGTAAGACAGAGACACAATTGAGATGGCAATTTTGAAGCTTTAATAGGTTGTCATAAAAATAAATCCCACCTGCCCTGTCAGATGACAATGTACAGAAATACCTCATCCATTGTGCTGCTGAAAAGGTTGTAAGGGAATATATGATTATATGTCAATAGTAAATGCAGGAAATTCTAAACATTTATTGGTGTATTCAAGGATCTCAAACTCTCATACACTGTACCTAGCAGGATAGAGAGCACCTTCATACACAAGAGTTAGGCTGGGGTAACACTTGCGAGTGTGAGGCGAGAAACTCACGTGAGTCTCTCGCATCAATACCCAGCACTGCCACCGGCACTCGGGTCTGGAGTGTGCGGCTGCATGTATTTCTATGCAGCTGAACGCTCTGGTTACCGAGTGCTGGTGGCAGTGCTGGGTATTGATGCGCGAGACTCGCAAGAGTTTCTCGCATCACACTCGCAAGTGTGACCCCAGACTGAAAAAGAAAATACATCTATAAAGGATTAGGTTTCAATTGTTTAATTGCATTTTTCTACAATGTTTTTCTAGTTTTCAGTTGCATTATTCAAGACATGTGATTGCACATTTATTGATTATATGATTCCAAGTTACATTATTATTTACATTTAATGAAAAAAAAACCTTTAGAGATCCCAGGAATTGAGAGAAAAAATGCAGGATTTTGAAAAACTAGAACAATAAAAGACAAAAAGACAAAACTTGGAACCTAAAACATTCAGGGCATTTCCTATTGACTTCCGGTCAACATCTGGTCACACAAACTCCACAAAAAAGCCCAGCTTCTTTTTCTAGAAACTCTGTATGTGAAGATACCTTTAAGCCACATGCCCATGTTCAGCATTTAACGAGTTTTTACCTCAGTATTCATAAGCCAAAACCAGGAGAGGGACAAGCAGAGGAAAAGTATAATAGAAACATGTCACCACTTCTGTATTTATCACCCACTCCTGGTTTTGGCTTACAAATACTGAGGTAAATAACTCACCAAATACTCAACATGTGCACATGGCCTTACACTACAAGTATAGTCTAATTCTATCTATACCTGATAGACCCAATAGAGATCAGTGTGGTGTATAACAATGGTGCTGTGATGTAAGTTTTAGCAAAATCTAAATGCACCCTCAAAACGGTACAGCAGAAAATAAATATTATTATTGTTATTATTAAGAAATTTCATGTAACCATGTAAGAATAAACATATATTTGTCTAGCTATAAAATATTGATTATTATTTTCTAAAGAAAGATATGATGGAAACTGCAATGGAAAATGGAGCAATTTATATAAAATGGACCTAAACACTTTATATGGCTGAGGAAATGATACAGATTTACTAATATTTTGTGGCTAAAAATACACATCCACTTTTGATGTAGTTCCCATGAATTTAAAACTTCCCCCAAAATTCATTAGCATATCCTAGCTTAATTTAAACAACAATGTTATTGCACAGTCTCCATATTAAAGCTGCCCTAACAAGATTATGGCGATGCATATGCCCCTAATGAGATCATTTGCACACAAAGTTCATTATGACCATGTTGGAATTTTTAACTACCAGTAAGAAACACATTTTGCTGCAAACTGTAGACATTTACAACTGTTTGCCGGAGCGGAATATAATTGACTCACCCTGGAAAACAGAGGCTGGTTTTGCAAAGTTAGCAAACAGCTGTATGTTTCTGTAAATGTTCCCACAGAGAAATGAGAACGACTGCTGTGGCGGTCCCCGCCATCTACTTCAGGCATATTCTATGCACATGAATACCCACACTGCTCTGGCTCGTGGATAAACAAAAGCAAAATGTCACCACTAAGACTCAAAAGAATACTAATCCCTACTCTGTCATTACACTTTTGTAAGTGAACCGTCAAAATATATATATTTTTACCCAAAACAGACTGGCGGCACACGCCGCACAATGCCTGTTGATGTGTTTCTATGTAATAATGAAAACAATGATTTCACAGTCGTGCTTATTTCCTCGAGTCTCACATGCAATTACATTTATGTTCCCACGTACACATTTCTGGCACAGGCAAAAATTAAACATAGAGTGGCATATATTTAACTCATTACAACGAGGTTGAACTGTAGATTTGATTGCCACTGTAAGCATCAAAGGTTTAAATGAAATTCCTGCTAACGACAAGGTGCTATTTTCTAAATGGTTTAAAGTACCACTAAGTTATTTGGGTTTTGTTTTTGTTTGTTTTTTGGGAGGGGGGTATTTTGTATAATCCAGATTCTAATTGGTTTTATGATTCAGCAGGGCTTTTGTGTGTTACAATACATACTCTTCTAAACCTGCTTAAATTTAAAAATAATGTCATTTTCTATTAGGACTTTGTGGTTGATGCTTAAAGTGTCAGCGAACTCAAGCATAACGCACACATAAAGCAGGGAGCAATATTGACCCCTTAGTGAACTAGCCAATTTTGACCTTAATGACCAGGCCAAATTTTTGAAATCTGAACAGTGTCACTTTACGTAGTAATAACTCTGGAACGCTTCCATGGATCCTATTGTTTCTGAGATTGTTTTCTTGTGACATATTGCACATCATAATACGTGTAATATTTGTTCGATATTACTTGCATTTATATGTGAAAATATCAGAAGTTTGGCAAAAATTTCAAAAAGTTCCAAAGTTTCAAACTTTTAATTCTTATGCCCTTAAATCAGAAAGTTATGTCACACAAAATGGTCAACAAATAACATTTCCCACATGTCTACTTTACATCTGCATCATATTTTAATCATAATTGTTTTTATTAGGAAGTTAGAAGGGTTGAAATTTGATCAGAAATTTCCAAAATTTACAAAAGCATTTTTTTAGAGACCACGTCATATTTCTAGTGACTTTGGGAGTCTATATAACAAAAACAGCACTTCAGGTATCCAGGTTACCGAGGCAGCTATTCGGTAAGTGTTATAGCTATTCGGATAAGCTGTTACCTGAAGCTATTCGATGATCCCTATTTATAACATAGAGCTGTGAAAATAAAAAAAATCAAATTTTACACGCAAAAATGTACTTTTAGCCCTAATGTTTTTAATTTAACAAGGGTTACAAGAGTAAATGAACCCCATCATTTGTTGTGCAAATTATCCTGAGTATGCCGATATTCCATATGTGGAGGAAAACTGTTTAGGTGCATGGCAGGGCTCGGAAAGGAAGGAGTGACGTTTTGGAATGCAGACTTTGATGGCATAGTCTGCTGGTGTCATGTCACATTTGGAGAGACCTGATGTGCCTAAACAGTGAAGAAAACCACAAGTGACCACATTTTGGATACTACACCCCTCGTGGATTTTATCCAGGGGTATAGTGAGCCTTTTGAAGCCACAAGTACAACACAGAATTTGATAACAATAAAAATAGCAAAATGTTATTTTCACCCAGAGACGGACTACACCTCAACAAACCTGGGAAACACACATTCGCCAGAAGACTCGCTACACTCATCAGGAGGGCGTTAAACTAGAAGAAGAGGGGACGGGAAGAAAAACATTAGACTCGTACAAAGACGACCCAGGAAAACATACTCAGAAGGGAGGTAAGAACATTTCTAAAACAATCCACAGTGAGGAGATTGGAACAAAACAAAATCCTCTAAACTGCATGCTCGCAAACGCCAGAAGCCTGACAAACAAGATGGAAGAACTAGAAGCAGAAATATCTACAGGTAACTTTGACATAGTGGGAATAACCGAGACATGGTTAGATGAAAGCTATGACTGGGCAGTTAACTTACAGGGTTACAGTCTGTTTAGAAAGGATCGTAAAAATCGGAGAGGAGGAGGGGTTTGTCTCTATGTAAAGTCTTGTCTAAAGTCCACTTTAAGGGAGGATATTAGCGAAGGGAATGAAGATGTCGAGTCCATATGGGTTGAAATTCATGGAGGGAAAAATGGTAACAAAATTCTCATTGGGGTCTGTTACAAACCCCCAAATATAACAGAAAGCATGGAAAGTCTACTTCTAAAGCAGATAGATGAAGCTGCAACCCATAATGAGGTCCTGGTTATGGGGGACTTTAACTACCCGGATATTAACTGGGAAACAGAAACCTGTGAAACCCATAAAGGCAACAGGTTTCTGCTAATAACCAAGAAAAATTATCTTTCACAATTGGTGCAGAATCCAACCAGAGGAGCAGCACTTTTAGACCTAATACTATCTAATAGACCTGACAGAATAACAAATCTGCAGGTGGTTGGGCATCTAGGAAATAGCGACCACAATATTGTACAGTTTCACCTGTCTTTCACTAGGGGGACTTGTCAGGGAGTCACAAAAACACTGAACTTTAGGAAGGCAAAGTTTGACCAGCTTAGAGATGCCCTTAATCTGGTAGACTGGGACAATATCCTCAGAAATGAGAATACAGATAATAAATGGGAAATGTTTAAGAACATCCTAAATAGGCACTGTAAGCGGTTTATACCTTGTGGGAATAAAAGGACTAGAAATAGGAAAAACCCAATGTGGCTAAACAAAGAAGTAAGACAGGCAATTAACAGTAAAAAGAAAGCATTTGCACTACTAAAGCAGGATGGCACCATTGAAGCTCTAAAAAACTATAGGGAGAAAAATACTTTATCTAAAAAACTAATTAAAGCTGCCAAAAAGGAAACAGAGAAGCACATTGCTAAGGAGAGAAAAACTAATCCCAAACTGTTCTTCAACTATATCAATAGTAAAAGAATAAAAACTGAAAATGTAGGCCCCTTAAAAAATAGTGAGGAAAGAATGGTTGTAGATGACGAGGAAAAAGCTAACATATTAAACACCTTCTTCTCCACGGTATTCACGGTGGAAAATGAAATGCTAGGTGAAATCCCAAGAAACAATGAAAACCCTATATTAAGGGTCACCAATCTAACCCAAGAAGAGGTGCGAAACCGGCTAAATAAGATTAAAATAGATAAATCTCCGGGTCCGGATGGCATACACCCACGAGTACTAAGGGAACTAAGTAATGTAATAGATAAACCATTATTTCTTATTTTTAGGGACTCTATAGCGACAGGGTCTGTTCCGCAGGACTGGCGCATAGCAAATGTGGTGCCAATATTCAAAAAGGGCTCTAAAAGTGAACCTGGAAATTATAGGCCAGTAAGTCTAACCTCTATTGTTGGTAAAATATTTGAAGGGTTTCTGAGGGATGTTATTCTGGATTATCTCAATGAGAATAACTGTTTAACTCCATATCAGCATGGGTTTATGAGAAATCGCTCCTGTCAAACCAATCTAATCAATTTTTATGAAGAGGTAAGCTATAGGCTGGACCACGGTGAGTCATTGGACGTGGTATATCTCGATTTTTCCAAAGCGTTTGATACCGTGCCGCACAAGAGGTTGGTACACAAAATGAGAATGCTTGGTCTGGGGGAAAATGTGTGTAAATGGGTTAGTAACTGGCTTAGTGATAGAAAGCAGAGGGTGGTTATAAATGGTATAGTCTCTAACTGGGTCGCTGTGACCAGTGGGGTACCGCAGGGGTCAGTATTGGGACCTGTTCTCTTCAACATATTCATTAATGATCTGGTAGAAGGTTTACACAGTAAAATATCGATATTTGCAGATGATACAAAACTATGTAAAGCAGTTAATACAAGAGAAGATAGTATTCTGCTACAGATGGATCTGGATAAGTTGGAAACTTGGGCTGAAAGGTGGCAGATGAGGTTTAACAATGATAAATGTAAGGTTATACACATGGGAAGAAGGAATCAATATCACCATTACACACTGAACGGGAAACCACTGGGTAAATCTGACAGGGAGAAGGACTTGGGGATCCTAGTTAATGATAAACTTACCTGGAGCAGCCAGTGCCAGGCAGCAGCTGCCAAGGCAAACAGGATCATGGGGTGCATTAAAAGAGGTCTGGATACACATGATGAGAGCATTATACTGCCTCTGTACAAATCCCTAGTTAGACCGCACATGGAGTACTGTGTCCAGTTTTGGGCACCGGTGCTCAGGAAGGATATAATGGAACTAGAGAGAGTACAAAGGAGGGCAACAAAATTAATAAAGGGGATGGGAGAACTACAATACCCAGATAGATTAGCGAAATTAGGATTATTTAGTCTAGAAAAAAGACGACTGAGGGGCGATCTAATAACCGTGTATAAGTATATAAGGGGACAATACAAATATCTCGCTGAGGATCTGTTTATACCAAGGAAGGTGACGGGCACAAGGGGGAATTCTTTGCGTCTGGAGGAGAGAAGGTTTTTCCACCAACATAGAAGAGGATTCTTTACTGTTAGGGCAGTGAGAATCTGGAATTGCTTGCCTGAGGAGGTGGTGATGGCGAACTCAGTCGAGGGGTTCAAGAGAGGCCTGGATGTCTTCCTGGAGCAGAACAATATTGTATCATACAATTATTAGGTTCTGTGAAAGGACGTAGATCTGGGGATTTATTATGACGAAATATAGGCTGAACTGGATGGACAAATGTCTTTTTTCGGCCTTACTAACTATGTTACTATGTTACTATGTTACCCCAAATTTGTAATTTTCACAATGGATAATAGGATAAAATAATTTGGTGTGAAATTTGTCCCGAATGAAACTGAAGCCCACATGTGGTCAAAATTTTTTGCTTGGGCACATGGCAGGGCTAGGAAAGAGCGCGATTTGCCTGGGATAGATTGTGAATGCCTTGTTGCATTTGAAGAGCCCCTGATATGTGTAAACAGCAGAAACCCCCTTCAAGTGAACTTATTTTGGAAACTAGACCCCTCAAGAAATTCAGGGGGCATAGTGAGTATTTTGAACCCATAGGTGCCTCACACAATGTTATAACATTGACACATAGAAATATGAAATTTTAGAGGTAAAAATGTAATTTTAGTATTTGCTGAAAATTTGTCAAGTACACAAAGGTTAATAGCTGAAACTAGACCCCACAATCTATTGTGCAATATCAAACCGAAAGCAGTGCTGCCCCATATATTGTCAGAAGTTACTGTTAGGTCACATGTCAGGGCTAGGAAGGATGGATGCTATCTGGCTTTAGGAGCACATATGTTGCTAGAATAGTTTACGGCCAACATTTGCAGAGCCCATAAGGTGCCAGAACAGCAGAAAGAAAAGTTACCCCATTGTAACAATTGCACATCTCAATCAATTCATCTACATCTGAAGTGACTATTTTGCAAAAAATATTTTGGAGAATTGCAAATGTGCCACTCAAGTCCCCATATATTGTGTCCCCATACAGTGTAGAGCCCTCATATATTGGAGCACTGCCATGCACTTTGCCCAGCTTGTGCATCTGGTGAAATGCAACCATAAATTAAGTGCCTTCTCTCCATTACAATAATGCCAAACATGTGGCCATTTATTGTGGTTTAGGCACAGTACGGCTCAGAAGGAAGGGGGCATTTGGATATAGGAGCATAGAGTTCACTGGATTTAACTTGAGGGGGTAGGAACCATGTTGCTTTTTCAGAGACTTCGTTCTACCAGTAACGTAGGAACCCCCAGTGACAGATGATGGACCTGAGTTGGGGCTGGATTTGTGCGGGATAAATTAGGGTTTATATTGGAAATATTTTGGGGTACATTTTATTTTTAGATCGTTTCAAGGATTAGGACAGATCACATTCTTGTGTTCTACACTGAGCACTTACCTCGGAGTTTCCATGTAAATTCCACAAAAATACAATTCAAACAAAACCTCCCAAAAGAACCACCCACCAAGAGGCAGATGGAGACACTTTGTGCTAAATTTGTCAGCTCCTGTGATATCTACCTTTTTAGGTGTGCACAGAACCGTCGTCGCCCACACTTGTGAGCTAAAAAGACACCTAAAATGTTGGGACACTGCATAAACACAGACCAGTCCCAAGTGACTCCATCTGACTCATAAGTGAGTGGTTCCATCCGGGGTTTTGTCTGAATCGTGGATTTGGGGAATTTACATGGAAACCCTGACACGAGCGCTCAGTGGAGAGTGCAGGATAAATGAGAGAAGAGCATTATTCCAATTTTTGGGAGATTAGCTCTTATTTTTATTTTTGCACTGTTCACAGTGCGGTATAAGTAATGATGCAGAATTATTTTTTGGGTCGGTGCGATTACAACAAAACCAGATATATATTGTGGGTTTTTTTAGGATTTGCTGCTGTCACACAGTAAAAATGCTTTTTTTTTTTATATATATAAAAAGTAGTTTTTTTCATTGCCATATTCTGAGAGCTGTACCTTTTTTAATTTTTTGGCCAAACGGAGCTGTAAAGAGGGCTTCTTTTTTGCGGGATCAGCAGATTTTTTTGTTACCATTTTGGGGTACATAACATATTTTGATCGCTTTTTATTCAGACTTTTCAGAGACAGAATGAACAAATCCAGCAATTCAGTTATTGGGTTTTAATACGCTGTTCTCCATGTGGTAAAAGTGATAAGACCGATTTGTTCGTCGTGTCGGTACAATTACAGAGATACCAGATTTATATATTTTTTATGCTGTGCTCTTTTTACAGACTAAAAACAATATTTTACAAAAATGAATTTGCTTTTGCTTCATATACTGAAAACTGTAACTTTTTTATTTTTTGCCCTCTTAGGGCTACTTTTTTGCAAGATGGTTTGGCGTTTTCATTTATGCCATTTTTTTCATATGACTTCTTGATTGCTTTTTATTCACTTTTTTGTGAGTATGATGATGAGCAGTGTGATGGAAAAGCAACATTTTTGGCATGTTTTTTTTTTTTTTATTATTTACGGAAAAAATAACATTCCCATTTAATAGAGCGGGTCATTCCAGACGATGCGATATTAATTATGTATACTTTTTGTGTTTTGTTTTGTTTGTTTTTTATCACAAACACTGCATTTTGACTGGTGAAACATATTTTCGTTATTTATGTGCACTTTTTTAATTTTTTTACATTTTTACATGTTTTATTTTACTTTTTTTACTTTTTTTTTTACTTAGTGCCATTGTGGGTCATGCATATTTATATATTTTTTTTTAACTTGTCTATTACACTGCTGTACTGTATTCCCTTATAAAATCAAAAAAGGTTTAAGTCCTGACCCACCACAGATCCACTCTGGAATGAATCCTCAAAAGAGAAATAGTTCCAGCACATGACAAAAACAAGCAGCAAAGTTGCTTGCTACAACGAAGGGCATGGAGATGACTGAATCATGTCAGCAGCAGTCAACATGTAAGATAAAAAACAAAATGAGCAAATACCCTAAAGTAAATAAATAGCAATACAGCATTAAAATAACATATGGTACTTAGCTAACATAATTTTGATCAAAAAAAGTAAAAACCATCCCACCGAGTCAAGGTGACCCTATTGGGGACAGCGATACTCTCTAATACTAAAACCTTACCATTTGTCAAGTGAATAATATGTGAAGAAGGGCCTAGCAGAACCGAGATGCCGACTAATCAATACCCAGCCATGGGGAGCTACAGTGGCTTGTAAAAGTTTGGTCAAAATGACTGTTATTTACACATTTTCTTTTGTATGTTAGGCACAATATGTTGAGGAGAGCCATAAGATCAAATACTTAATTAACCTCAAGACATAAGAGATTGAGAGAAATTACCCATAAAGTGTATTGTTTAACCTTACATAAGCTTGCTCAGATCAAAGTGTGACACTAAAGATGGCTGCCATTTCCTGTTTCACCACACACCATGTGCTGGTATCCAAGATGATTAAAATGTGACACTAAACATGGCTGCCATATCCTTTTTCACCACACACCATGTGCTGGTACCCAAGGTGACGCCCAGCCTGATGACCTTATGGACCAGCCCAGCCTGATGATCTCATGGATCCACCCATGGTGATGCCCACCCTGATGACTTCATGGACCAACCCAGCCTGATGACATCATGGATCCGCCCATGGACTAGCTCATTGCCCAACCCACTAATCAATGGAATATAATCGATTACTCCCATTTTAAAGCTAACCGAGCCCTCTAACAGGGGTCATATAAACCCATGTTCTGATTAAATAAAGGTCTTGGAGCCGAGCCATAGATTGATCAAGGAGAGATTATATCCGACTGTGTGTCATCTGATGTTATTTCTTTAGTGCGCACCTGATCAATATCCAATTAAGCCAGGAGTAGGCAACTGAGTGAACATTTCTTATTGTTCAACCAAACATTTTGGCCTCCCAATGTGGGGCCAGCAGAGGAAGAAGCCCTAAACCCTGAGAACCGGCGAGTGGAACGGCAGGACGCTCTGAATGCCACGAATCAGGAGACTGATCACCTCCTTATCAGAACACGGTAAGTCTGCTGATTTTTTTAATCTGTAGTCTTTATCTGTGTCCTTCGGGGTATCCTATGCAGATTGCCTGACTGTGTCCAGTTTTCGTGGTGTCTGTAAGATGGCAGAAGGGTCTCTCTGCTGCTGGCCATTTAATTGCAAGAACCGTCACGTGTTTTAGTTGCCTACTGCATGTTACGTGTTGTGAAGAGGGGAGATGACTGGTAGTTAAGAGAGCAAGTGGGTTTTTCACAATATATATTGTCTGTGGTACAGTACATGGTTGCCGCCTGTGATGCGATTTTCAGTTCTGAATAGGAGAAACTAGGCCCGGAATGACTTGACTCGGCCAAGTAGGGGCACATAACTTTGAGTGAGTTGACTCAGCGTGGAGCCTAATAAATTGAGTTTTGGCACGTGACTTTCAGTGAGTTGACTCTGTGCGGAGCCTAATAAATTGAGTTTTGCAACGTGACTTTGAGTGAGTTGACTCAGTGTGGGTGGGGCCTGGTAATTGAATTAATATATGGTGTAATTTGATTAATACAAAGAATTTTTTGTAAGCTACGGAACACAGAAGTCAGACAGGGACCACGTGGCAAGAAGGAATAGGAAGTGTTTGTTATCTTGAAATATATATATACATATATGTATATATATATATATATGTTAGGGTTGGCGGAATGCACTGAATATATATTTATGAGGAGAAGTTGGTGCGTTCGCAACCCGGGATCCACCGTGCAGGAAAGCACCTGCAGCTAGATATGGCGGTACAATATATAGAAGTATAAACAGACTCTGTTACTTCACAGAGTCTGTTAGCAAAGATAATGCTGTGCCCTGTTTGGCTCACAGAGGAACACAGCTACTTAGTAGAGCAGATGGTGGTCATGCAGTCAAATGCAAACATGAAACTCCTCGCCGGAGGTGCCAGCATTCTAGGGGCTTATTTCAGCCGGGTCCATGAATACACACACACGAAACTCCTCGCCGGAGGTGCCAGCATTCTAGGGGCTTATTTCAGCCGGGTCCCTGACTTCATACACACATGACCACACTGGCGCTGAGCTCATACATAACTTGATACTAGCGCTTGGCCGTGCGGTCATGCGCACCTCTTATAGCTGCAGCAAGTACAGGATCTTCCTAGAAGGACCAATGAGAGGCTGCCACAGATGTTGAACACCTACAGGACCTTCCTAGAGGACCAATAAGATTTGCTGCAGTACCTGAGCATCTGACCCTTGATCTCCAATGAGAGATCTTACCCTGGGCATGCTCAGACTGAGTGTCAGACTGAGCATGACGCTGGGACCAACGCCTCCGCTGAGCAGGCTCCACTGCGGCAGGAGAAGAATGAGAGACTGCAGCGGAGATGGCTCGAGATTCCCCCTGTGCAGAGGCAGGGACTCGACCCCTAACATATATATATATCTTATATATAAATGTCTAAGGGTCACTTCCGTCTGTCTGTCCTTCTGTCACGGTTATTCATTCGCTGATTGGTCTCGCCAGCTGCCTGTCATGGCTGCCGCGACCAATCAGCGATGGGCACAGTCTGGAAAAAAATGGCCGCTCCTTACTCCCCGCAGTCAGTGCCTGTCACCCGCATACTCCCCTTCGGTCACCGAAAACAGGGTTAATGCCGGCGGTAACGGACCACATTGTGCAGTGGGTAACGCACTCCGTTACCGCCGCTATTAACCCTGTGTGTCCCCAACTTTTTACTATTGGCGCTGCCTATGCGGCATCAATAGTAAAAAATGTTATGTTAAAAATAATTTAAAAAAAAACCTGCTATACTTACCCTCCGTAGTCGCTCGCACCGGCCGGCATCTTCCGTTGCAGGTTCCGGTGGCAAAGATGGTATGGGAGAAGGACCTGCCATGACATCACAGTCATGTGACCATGACGTCATCACAGGTCCTGTGCTCATACCAACCCTGGGACCGGAAGCTGCCGTGGACTACATAGGGCCCTCGGAAAGGTGAGTATATGTTTATTTTTTATTTTTTAACCTGTGACAAACCTGGCTGGGCAATATACTACGTGACTGGCCAATATACTACGTGGCTCTGTGCTGTATACTACGTCGCTGTGCAAAATACTACGTGGCTCTGTGCTGCATACTACATCACTGGGCAATATACTACATCACTGGGCAATATACTACGTAACTGGGCAAAATACTACGTGGCTCTGTGCTGTATACTACGTCACTGGGCAATATACTACGTCACTGGGCAATATACTACGTGACTGGGTAATATACTATGTCACTGGGCAATATACTATGTGGCTGGGCAATATACTACATGTCTGGGCAATATACTACATCACTGGGCAATATACTACGTAGCTGGGCAATATACTACGTGTCTGGGCAATAAACTACGTCACTGGGCAATATACTACGTGTCTGGGCAATATACTACATGGCTGGACAATATACTACATGACTGTGCAATATACTACGTGGCTGGGCAATATACTATGTGGCTGGGCAATATACTATGTGGCTGGGCAATATACTACGTGGCTGGTCAATATACTATGTGGCCGGACAATATACTACGTGACTGGGCAATATACTACGTGACTGGACAATATACTACGTGACTGGGCAATATACTACGTGGCTGGGCAATATACTACGTGACTGGGCAATATACTATGTGGGCTGTGCAATATACTACGTGGACATGCATATTCTACAATACACGATGCGTTAGAATCGGGCCACCATCTAGTATATATATAAAGATGGAGAAATTAATGCAGTTCTGCTGTACTGGCACTAAGCCAAATTCAGATGGCAAGTTAGAATTAGTCGTGACTCATGAAGGGAAAAGTCATGTTAAATTATGTAAATATGAAGTTGTATGGAATGCCAGAAGGGGGGAGGTTACAGCCCCTGGAGTGGAAGATTGTCTTGAAAGAAAGAAAAGGTATCCTAGAAGTTAATAGATTGTAGCCTACTGCTAAGGCATGGGAAAAAGTCTCTGAAAGTCTGTATAGAGAAAATTGGGTAGAAGAGGAAAGGAATAAAAAGGCCAGAGTTTTGAGTTATGTGTATTACAAAATGAATCCGGTGAGCATCCACCACCATATAATGGTGGCACACAGCCATGTGCTAATTCTAATGGCAGCCATTTTGTGGATGGCAAATGTGTTAAATCTGGTGGCAGCCATTTTGTAGTTGGCAAATGTGCTAATTCTGATGGCAGCCATTTTGTGGATGGCAAATGTGCCAATTCTGATGGCAGCCATTTTGTGGAAGGCAAATTTGTTAAATCTGGCGGCAGCCATTTTGTGAATGGCAAATGTGCTAGTTCTAATGGCAGCCATTTTGTGGATGGCAAATGTGCTAATTCTGATGGCAGCCACTTTGTGGATGGCAAATGTGTTAAATCAGGCGGCAGTCATTTTGTGGATTTCAAATGTGCTAATTCTGATGGCAGCCATTTTGTGGATGGCAAATGTATTAATTCTAACTGTGAACATCTTAGACTAAGTCCACACACCACCAAATCCTTGTTAGCCAGTAATGACCACTAGCGGCCAATACTATATTCCTTCGGGAAGTGAATGGGCTTTACCCATGTTCCCTGTCTCAGTGGTGTCCAGTGGGGCACCGACCCTTTCCCCTATCAATTTTGTTATGAATCCAGCAATCCTCCCACCTGGATCATCCCCGGCGCCGACCCTTTCTACTGTCACTTCCACTGCCAATTTAGCTGCACACCCACAGAAGTTACTCCAAGCAATGACCTCTCCTCCCAACGCTTCTGCTATAACAGCACTCTCATGCAGTCTGCATAACCCTATACCTGGTACCTCACAGGCTCTCTCTCGCAGCCAAGCGCACACCTGTATGGGACGATGGCAACTGTATTAAGGGGGGCTCAATCTAGGAAGGGGGATACCAACATCACAGGAAGCACAAAGGGGAGGAAATGTTGGCAACCTATTCTTGAAAAGAACTTCCTGAGGGACCCTTGTTAGTGGTGGGAAAGGGTGACATAACAACAATGGAAACGGATGCTATTGTTAATGCTGCCAATGCTCAGTTAGAGCACAATGGAGGTGTGGCTAGAGCTATAGTGGAGGCAGGAGGGGTGACTATTCAAGCTGACAGTCGAATCATTGTTGAGTCACATGTTCAGATAGCTCTTGGGGACATAGCGGTGACTAAATCTGGCAATCTTCCATGTAGAATGATCATACACACTGTGACCCCTATTTTTGACCCTATTCATTCAGAAGTTAGTGCTCAACAACTTTCCGCAGCAATAACTCGCATTTTAGAGTATGCGAATATTAGTGAGCCGATTGAGACCTTGACAATTCCCTCTATTGGTGTTGGCATTTTCAGTTTCCCTGTTCATGCATGTGCAAGAGAAATCATTGGAATTATAATGAGCAAGTGTAGCCCCCTAAGCATTTGCTGCATCTGCAAAATCAGGTTAATTAGTAATGAAGACAGGACTGTTAAAGCTTTTAAGACTGCCTGCGTCACCTGGACTCCACCCCATGATATTGGAGCTGCCCAAATAGAGCCCCTCATTCCAGGACTGTTACCTGCTCCTGCTCCTCATACACAAGTGATTACATCTGTACTCTTGGTGCCACCTCTACTCCCGCCTCAGGTGCCACCACCAACAGTGCCAATGCTCATGTCTGAGGAGCCCACCCTCTACGTCAAGTTTATACCCCAGCAAGCTGCTACTCTGTTGAACAAACTTCCAGATCCAGAAAAATAGCTCATGCCTTTCTACAGAAGCATGCTTCAAATCCAAAGGAATTACTCAGCCACGCGGCAAGATCTCATTTCCCTGACAAATCTTAAAGCAGGCGATGCATATTGGCCTGTTATGGAAATCGCGTTCAATGATGCCTCACTTGCCAATGAAACTACATGGGACTCTGGTGTTCAGTTCTGCCAACAACTTAAGACATGGGCCTCGGATAAGTTGGCTGATCAGTCAACATCTTTCAAGGATGTCATGCAGGAACCAGGGGAATCGGTGGGGAAATATCATGCTTGTCTAACTTAAATGTTTAATGACCTTGGTTTCATTAACCAAATAAAAGTTCAATGGACACTGCTCATCTCATTTTTTGTTGAAGGCCTTCGGGAAGCCCTGAGGAAGCAATTTCAAGCATTGGATCCTAAGGATATTTTAAAGATAGCTAAGGGATTCGAAAAAACACTCTCTTGGAATCCCAAATTCTGATATCATCTTAGGACATCCGGTTCTCTTAATGGCTCCACACAACATAACAGCTATTCTTGCAACCTAAACATCTGTCGCTGCAGCGTCATATGAGACTCCAATGTTCCCGCTTTGTTCCGGATAATGTCACTTTTGTCCGCCGCACCATCCTCAACCTGTCCACACTCCATCCTCTTTCCAGGGGGATGTGGATGATGATACTAATGCTCTCAGTGAAGATGCTTTTACACACTCAGAGGATCATGACTGTCTCGAGCAAATGCAGGAAGAAGCAGCCTCCAAGAAAAACGTGTCTGAAGACCCATTCCCACATACTGACCTGACGCTCTTCACTGATGGTTCCAGATTTTCAGATGAAACAGGAAGGTTCCATATGGGATATATGTGGTTACACATGACCAGGTCATCTCAGCTGAATCCCTAAAACTGCATATGTCTGCACAAGCGGAACTCAAAGCTTTGACACTGGCTTGTCAGGAAGCGACGGAGAAGGTGGTCAACATCTACATGGATTCAAGATATGCTTTCGAAGTGGTTCATGACTTTAGCAGTATCTGGAAAGCCAGAGGATACCTAAGTCCAGTGGAACTCCTGTAAAACATGCTGCTAACATACAAGAACTTGTGGCCGCTCTAGATCTACTTTCGGAGGTTGCAGTGATCAAGATCAAAGCTCACGGGAGATTGGATTCTCCAGAAGCAAGGGGCAACTTCTTTGCTGACAAAAAAGAAAAAAATTATGCTGCGGATCCATTTGGGAAAGAGAATGCAGTGGTGTACCTGTCACAAGACATTGAAGAAGGGCTTCAAAGCTCTGAGGTTTATCCATCTACATCAAGACAAGACACCAGATGATGAAAAGAAGTCATGGCAAGGAGGAGCTAAGAAGGATGAAGATGGATTCTGGAGGATTTACAAAAAGGTCTGTCTACCCCGTAATCTATACCCCTCGGTGACAGAATGGGCACACGGTATCACCCACAGAGACAAGAATCAGATGAGTGACTTGATTTGGAAGACTTATATGGCACCTGGGATCTCCACTGTCACCCAAAAATATTCCAAGTCCTGCCTTGTGTGTGCAACATGCAATCCAGCAACGCCTCAGAAAGTTATTCAGAAACATTTGGCTAAACCACTCTATCCCTTTCAGAGAATTCAAATCGATTATATTCAAAAGCCAAAAGTAGGGAAGTATGGGTATGTACTGGTAGTAACTGACACGTTCTCAAGATTGCGCGAAGCCTATCCAGTAACCAACATGACTGCCAGAGTGACTGTTAAGAGACTGGTGACTAGAGTAGTATGCAGATATGGGGTCCCAGAGGTAATTGAGAGTGACCAAGGACCCGCATTCATTGCGGACAGACATTTTGCCCATTGCCTTATACTCAGTCAGAAACACTCCAAGGGGTCCCAATAAACTCACACCATATGAGATTATTTTGGGGGGCCTCCAAGGTTGGGTCAATATTTCCACAACAGCTAGCCTCAGGAAGTGATACTCTTGTAAATTATGTCATTGCCCTTACTAAAGAACTGTCAGTAACACATGCACAAGTTTTATCATCCATTCCAGATCCAGATTCCAGTGAAGGTACCCATAGTTTCCAACCTGGTGACTATGTGCTGGTAAAGAAGATAATCAGAAAGACGTCCCTGGAGTCGACATTTGAGGGTTCCTACCAAGAAGAGTTTACATCCGACTGTGTGTTGTCTGATGTTATTTCTTTAGTGCACACCTAATCAATATCCAATTAGGTCAGGAGCAGGCAACTAAGTGAACATTTCTTATTGTTCAACTTAATATATATATATATATATATATATATATATATATATATGCCATTTTTTACATTTTAAAAATTACAAAAAGCAAAAAGGAAAATGCTAATGTTTGGGCACCCTTGGAGATTTGTGTGCTCAGACACATTTGACCAAGGTTTCAGACCATTATTAGCCTACTAGGCTTCTTTCACACTTCCGTTGTTTAGGGGCCGTCGCAATGCATCGTTCTGTGGAAAAAACGCATCCTGCAAAGTTGCCCGCATGATGCGTTTTTTGCACATAGACTTGCTTTACCGACGCATCGCGACGTATGGACACATGTTCCATACGTTGTGCACTGGATGCGTTGGTATTTGGCAGTCCGTCGAATCAAAAAAACGTTCAAGGGAACGTTTTTTGTACATTGTGTCCTGCATTTCCTACCGCGCATGCACGGCCGGAACTCCGCCCCCTCCTCCCTGGGATTTTACAGTGGGCAGCGGATGCTGCCTACGTTGTGCAGAATTTGCACAACGTCTGTCAGTACATTGCGCCGACGCTTAGCGACTGCCCTGTACTGACAGAGGTGTGAAAGAAGCCTTTGGATTATGACTTGTTCACCATAATCATTAGGAAAGGCCAGGTGATGCAAATTTTCTAGCTTTATAAAAACCCAGCCTCCTCTAACCTTATGCCAAAAAGCAGCATCCATGGGTTCTTCTAAGCAGCTGCCTAGCACTCTGAAAAAGAAAATTGGGGAGTCCCATAAGGCAGGAGAAGGCACTAAGAATATAGCAAAGCATTTTAAACTTCAGTACAGCAACAACATTGCACTACTATGAATACACTAGTGTTGCTGCTTGCTAATAACCACTTGATGTTTCGATTGAACAATTATCAATGACAGACTATGTATTGTGAAATCCCCCAAATATTAAGGTGTCTGCATTAATATATTGCTCCAGTGTAAATGAATCGACAGGCTACTACTCTAATCCACATCCATGTATAATGTCTTCCAGAATAAATCTCTTTATATGAGAATGAAATCAATGAAACAAACAGAAAATGATTATTTGAGGACATTACTAACTGCCATATGTTAAATAAATCTAGTCTACTCACTGATTACTAGACATACAATATGAGGATATATAGGGTTAGCTCTCAAGAGATGTCAAATCTGTACGTGATTAATCAACTGGCTGAAAATTAACCTTTAGTACCATAGCATGCGAAATCTATATTATCAGTAAGATATGACAGTTGCTTTAGTATGCTTGCACATCTCCATTCACATCTCAATGTCAAACGTATACGTTAGTAATCAACCAGCTGAAATTTAACCTTTAGTACCATAACCTACGAACTCTATATTTTAAGAAAGATCTGAAAGTGTGATTCGACATCGCCATTCAAATGTCAATGTAACGCCGCTGGGTTTATACCTTTTTTCTTCTGCGTTACTTTTGCATGTCTCTGTTTTAACCCTTGTTCCTCTCCCCCTAACTTACAGGGATGCTGTAGTCTGTTATCTGTATGGATGCTGCTCAGTTCCCTGCCACCGCTGCGTAGCTGTACATGTGCTGTGATTTCTTTGCTCTGCTGCTTGGCCACTCGCATGTGCGATCCCTGGCTGTCACTGTGGAAGCTAGCCACGGCTTGCGAGGTCCTCTGCAGCTGCTGCATGACTTTACACATGTGTCCAGGTTAGCAGTTGCTGCCAGGTGCCCTAAGCCACAGTTCCTGTGCTGACTGTGCTGTAATGGTTTCTGTTTGTGCTTAGGGTGCACGCGGCCACACCTACCCTGCTTTTATTAGGGTTTGAGTGTGCACCTGTTTTGCTTCCTCAGCCTATTGCTGAGGAGCAGCTCCTATATAAACTCCCTCTTTCCTATTGGGCATTGCCAGAGCATTGCATTGTGTTTCTGTGTCTTGCCTTGTGGGGTATTCAGCTCCCGGTCTCTCTGCAGTTTGTTCTGTGAGAGCTGATACCTGTCTTTTGCCTCTTTTGGGGGCAGAGTACCCAGATCGCCCATCCTGGAGGCTGTTTATCCAGATCCATTTGTGTTTCATTTTTCCGCCTAATCTGGGGGCAGAGTACCCAGACCCGCCTATCCTAAAGGCTGCATATCTAGTACCTGTTCTAGTCTGAACTGTGTCTGTTGAGTTATGTTCCTGGAGTCCTTTTGTGTCTGACACCCCGCACCCAGTGACTGAACTTTCAGGGCTCATCTTTTAAAGATGGAGTCTGGTGTTCTTGCTGAGCTCTTACTATGCTGTGCTCTGCCTTCCATGCGGTGCTAACCCCATCTGGCCCAGTTCCAGTCTGGCGGTGCTTGTACTATCACACTTGAGTTCCTTCCTAGGTCCGATGCCTGGAGCCTGACGGCCGTAGCTAGGAACCTGATGACCACTGCTACCTGGTCCTGTGCCATCCGTGTCCCAGCCGATGACCTGGGCTGCCACGCCAGTGTCCCAGATGTCTATCCGGTATTCCTGATATCCAGCCTGTGTCTGATGTCCTGATTTCCTTCCTGTGTCTGATGACCTGATGCCCTGGGCTGCCACGCCAGTGTCCCAACCTATGACCTGGGCTACCACACCAGTGTCCCAGATGTCTATCTGGTATTCCTGACGTTCTTCTTGTGTCTGATATCCTGATTCCCAGGGCTGCCATGCCAGTGTCCCAGCCGATGACCTGGGCTGCCACGTCAGAGTCCCAAATGTCCTGATGTCCCACCTGTGTCAGATGTCCTGCCTGTGTCTGATGTCCTGATGTCCTGCCTGTGACCCGATGTTCCACCGGTTCCCTGGCGTCCAACCTGTGATGACGTCTGTCCTGGGTCTGTGTTTGATGTTCTCCTGCTGAGCCAGTTCTATGCCTGAGGCTTGAGAGAGGCCGTTCAAGTAAGCCCGTGCCAGATGACCCTGGACTGCATCAACCTACGATGACCCCTGCCATCGTCTGACATCTGTCCAAGGTCGGTGTCTGATGTTCTCCTGCTGAGCCTGTGCTGCGCCTGAGGCCTGAGAGAGAGGCCGTCCTAGTAAGCCCGTGCCAGATGACCCTGGAATGCATCAACCCGTGATGACCCTTGCCAACGTCAGAAGTCCGTCTGAGGTCGGTGTCTGATGTTCTCCTGCTGAGCCTGTGCTGTGCCTGAGGCCTGAGAGAGAGACCGTCCTAGCATTCATCAACCCGTGATGTCTTCCTGCCTTCGTCTGTTATCCTGAGACGTGTACCCAACTCTGATGTGTGGAATCGGGATCCTGACAGTGTTTTGTTATGTAGTGTTTTAATTTGAGTAAACTTTGCTTCTTCATACCTGAAGTTGTGCAGTGTAATCTAGTTCTGCATATCGCCATTTTGTCCACATGCTCAGCTGCCACAGACCCTGCTCACTGCCCTTCCCTAGTCTGGGTAGGTCCAGGTAACTCTATGTGGTCCAGTGGGTCCACATTCCGTTCCCACTAGGGACGCTCACCCCATGTCGCTATGTCTGGCGACGTGGAGGCGTCGGCTTGGCCGCATCTGCCGTCGCAGCCGTAACAGTCAACACATTTTAATGACAGAAGATCATAAGAAGACTAGAGTAAATGTATGATTTTTGGTTTATGGTACACTTAGACATGCTAGCTCACCTCGTTTTGTTGGAAGTCAGCCTCGCTCACCCAGTCACTTTGTGAGATAAAAACAGCTTGTGAATCCTTAAAAATTATATGTTCGGTCCTCACTAAATGAGCCTGGCTCATGTAGCTATACAGGCAGATAAACCGCTATACAGGGGTATAATAAAGAGACTGTTGTTGAGTCTGTGCTTAATTGAAAGTGATAGTATATTGGTGAGGTTAAACTGAAAACAATCATAATGCATACAATCACTGCATAATACAGCAGAAATACACATTACACGTGTTATACATTGTGTATGAACATTTACAAAGATAGTAACTGACCTATGGGTAAGACTGACTAATCTAGGCTAGCATTAGAGCAGAAATTACCTATAGAAAGCAAAAATACATACCGGCAGTGCAATCGCAAGGGGCCTGTAGTGGAGATGTCTCTTCTTGAATGCAGGATGAAGGGAATGGAGACTGAGCTACCACAATGCATTGCAAAGGGGAGGAGAATCAGACATAAGAAATAGAAAATAAAGAATAGAACCGTAAACATGACTTTGGCCGTTAGAGGGAGCTAAAACACTACAGACCAAATAAAGATTATTAACCTTCTGAATATGCAAGTTTTCTATATTCGTACTAATGAATAACCTGAGGCATTATGCAAAACAAATAATTAGATATAACAAATTAGATGTTGGAGACAGAACATTATATCTGCTTAGTGTCATCCTAATGGTGGACTTATCACTTGCTCTTAGAGTAATCTTTGTTGGTCTAACACTCGTGGAGAAGGTAATAAAGATCTTGAATTATTTGCATATGTACGCCATCTCAGTTTGGATTGGTAGAGTCCAAACACTTTAGAGATGGTTTTGTATCATTTTCAAACCAGATGAGCATCAATAACTCTTCTTCTAAGGTCCTCAGAAATCTCTTTTTCTCATGTCATGATATAAATCCACAAACACATTGTCACAATTCCTCCACTCAGTGAGTGCTACATTGTCCTATGGAAACTGTGTCTTGTTGAGTTGCCAGTGTTTTGAGTGATAACTTGGCTGTCCAATCCTGTGATGGGCTTGCTGTGCTGTCGGTGCTTTGATTAACAGCTCAGCAGTCCAATCTGTGTCTGGGAGGTGTGGGACTTTCTCTAGGTGTTTGGTGTTAGGAGATTGCCCAGCTAATTAACTGAGCTGTCTGCCCCTTATCTCTGACAGGTGTAGTTTGTTGTTATGACCTGGTGGTAAAGACAATAATGGACCTGGTGGTTAAGAGCACACGGAATGACCTGATAGTTACTAATAATATAGGACGAGCTCTGAGACGTGGGAACTCTGCTGACCGCAATCCCTAATCCTATCACACACACTAGAAATAGCCGTGGATTGCTCCTAACGCTCCCTATGCAACTCGACACAGCCTAAGAAACTAGCTAGCCCTAGAGATAGAAAAATAAAGCCTACCTTGCCTCAGAGAAATTCCCCAAAGGAAAAGGCAGCCCCCCACATATAATGACTGTGAGTAAAGATGAAAATTACAAACACAGAGATGAAATAGATTTAGCAAAGTGAGGCCCGACTTACTGAACAGACAGAGGATAGGAAAGGTAACTTTGCGGTCAGCACAAAAAACTACAAAAAGACCACGCAGAGGGCGCAAAAAGACCCTCCGCACCGACTCACGGTGCGGAGGCGCTCCCTCTGCGTCCCAGAGCTTCCAGCAAGCAAGACAAAAATCAAAATAGCAAGCTGGACAGAAAAATAGCAAACCAGAGAAAAACAAGTAGGAACTTAGCTTCTGCTGGGAAGACAGGTCACAAGAACGATCCAGGAGAGAACTAGACCAATACTGGAACATTGACAGGTGGCATGGAGCAATGATCTAAGTGGAGTTAAATAGAGCAGCAAGCTAACGAATTAACCTCGTCACCTATGGAATTAAACTCAGAAGCCACAGCTCCACTCACAACCACCAGAGGAAGCCCATGGACAGAACCAGCTGAAGTACCATTCATGACCACAGGAGGGAGCTTGACAACAGAATTCACAACAGTACCCCCCCCTTGAGGAGGGGTCACCGAACCCTCACCAGAGTCCCCCGGCCGACCAGGACGAGCCAAATGAAAGGCATGAACCAGATCGGCAGCATGAACATCGGAGGCAAAGACCCAGGAATTATCTTCCTGACCATAACCCTTCCACTTGACCAGGTACTGGAGTTTCCGTCTCGAAATACGAGAATCCAAAATCTTCTCCACCACATACTCCAACTCCCCCTCAACCAACACCGAGGCAGGAGGATCAACGGACGGAACCACAGGCGCCACGTATCTCCGCAACAATGACCTATGGAATACATTATGGATGGCAAAAGAAGCTGGAAGGGTCAAACGAAACGACACAGGATTGAGAACCTCAGAAATCTTATACGGACCAATGAAACGAGGCTTAAACTTAGGAGAGGAAACCTTCATAGGAACATAACGAGACGACAACCAAACCAAATCCCCAACACGAAGTCGGGGACCCACACAGCGCCGGCGGTTAGCGAAACGTTGAGCCTTCTCGTGGGACAATGTCAAATTGTCCACCACATGAGTCCAAATCTGCTGCAACCTATCCACCACAGTATCTACACCAGGACAGTCCGAAGACTCAACCTGCCCTGAAGAGAAACGAGGATGGAAACCAGAATTGCAGAAAAACGGCGAAACCAAAGTAGCTGAGCTGGCCCAATTATTAAGGGCGAACACAGCCAAAGGCAAATAGGACACCCAATCATCCTGATCAGCAGAAACAAAGCATCTCAGATATGTTTCCAAAGTCTGATTAGTTCGTTCGGTTTGGCCATTTGTCTGAGGATGGAAAGCCGAGGAAAAAGACAAATCAATGCCCATCCTAGCACAAAAGGCTCGCCAAAACCTCGAAACAAACTGGGAACCTCTGTCCGAAACGATGTTCTCCGGAATGACATGTAAACGAACCACATGCTGGAAAAACAATGGCACCAAATCAGAGGAGGAAGGCAATTTAGACAAGGGTACCAAATGGACCATCTTAGAGAAGCGATCACAAACCACCCAAATGACCTACATCTTTTGAAAGACAGGGAGATCCGAAATAAAATCCATAGAGATATGCGTCCAGGGCCTCTTCGGACCGGCAAGGGCAAAAGCAACCCACTGGCACGAGAACAGCAGAGCTTAGCCCAAGCACAAGTCCCACAGGACTGCACAAAAGAACGCACATCCCGCGACAAAGACGGCCACCAGGGGCGTGGCCTGAATGTCCATGTGAGCGGACGTGTGGCAGAGCGCTCCCGCTACTAATACTATAATTATCCTCATAAGCCGCAGCTGAGCGGCGATTCACGGCGCTTACCGGCTGCAGGAGAGTCCCGGGAGTGCGGCGGTGAACAGCGGCGTCCCCGAGGTCAGCAAGTATGACCAGGAGGAGGCAAAGAGACGCAGGAGCCGGCGAGGCTGGGACCGGCCAAGATGGCGCCGATGCCAGGGAGAAGGCGGAGAAGGACAACACGGCATGCCAGAAGAGAATGGCGGCGGTGGCAAAGCTCCAGCAGTTTGCTAGAGTGGAGGCCGCAGGGAGCGCAGGAAAAGCAGAGGAGGACGCCGGAGCAGACACAGACACAGAAGGAGAGGAGGAAAGCCCAGCAGAGGAGCAGGAGGTACAACAGGGGAGCAGGGATGGTGACATGGCGGTGGTAGTAGGGGGATCTAAAGATAAGGAGCCAGGAGCAGAGCCCACCCTTAGAGACGTTTTTGCACTGGTGTCATCATGCAAACAATCCCTGACCCAGCAGCTACAGGAGGTCAAGGGGGATACAGCCCAGATAAATGCAGCCCTGCAAAAGATTGACAAACGTGTGGGGGCTGTGGAGGAAAGGGTGAGCACGGCAGAAGATCATATAGTGCAGCTGCAGAAAGCGGAGAGGAAGTTTACTCAAGCAATATCGGAGCTAGCTGCAAAAAATGAGGATCTGGAAAATAGGTCCAGAAGAAATAACATTCGTATAGTGGGTGCCCCTGAAAAAACTGAGGGGAGGAATCCCACGGAGTATATTGAAAGCTGGCTCCTTGAGACTTTTGGTGATGCAGCACTGACAAAAGTATTTGCGGTAGAAAGAGCCCACAGGGTCCCACCGAAACCACCTGTCCCTGGAGCAAGTCCCCGTACCATGCTTGCCAAAATCCTAAACTACAGAGACAGAGACATTATCCTGAGGAAGGCTAGAGACATGACGGATCTGACAATTGGAGGTCAAAGAATCGCTATCTACCCTGACTATTCCGCCCTGGTACAGAAACAACGGATGATGTTCACGGGTATCAAGAGACGGCTGAGGGAACTGGGAGTGCAATACTCCATGATGTTTCCGGCACGACTGAGGGATGGGAGGGAAGTTAGACAGCTCAGAACTGGGAGTAATGACATAACTGAAGATGATGAGTCACATAATAGGGGACCGCTTTAAGATATTGAGTTGGAATGTGAGAGGTCTGGCGGATAAGTCTAGGAGAGCTGCGAGCTTGCAGTATGCGAAGGATCAACGGGCCTCTATGATATGTTTGCTAGAGACGCACTTGATACGGGAGAAAGTGGACGTACTGAATTGACGTTGGATTCAGAAGGGGTATCACTCTACCTTTTCGACGTACTCAAGGGGTGTGTCAGTGTTGGTGCCGGTGGGAGTGCAGTATGAAGAGGTGAAGGTATGCGTGGATGCTGAGGGTCAGTATATGGTGATACAATGTATATTGTATGGAGTGAGAGTGTGTGTTGCGGCAATGTATATTCCACCTCCATATTCAAGTAAGAAGATCAGGGAGGTGCTGGAGAAGGTGGAATGATGGGGACCGCTACCACTTTTAATTATTGGGGATTTGAACAATATTTGTGATGACTTTTGGAATAAAAATAAGAACACCCAGAACAGGTCGGAGGGGCACACTACAACATTTGGTACCTATGTGCGTGAAATAGGCATGATTGATCTATGGAGAGTTAGACATGTTGGGGAGAGAGGGTACTCGTGCTACTCGCCGGCTCATGCTACGCTATCCAGAATTGATATGGCGCTGGGTAACCGCCTGTTAGACACAATGGTGGGGGAGGTGCGTTATCTGCCGAGGGCCCTTTCGGATCACAGTCCAATTGAGGTGGAGGTCAGGTTGTTGGGGACACGGACCACAAGCGGGAGAGAATGGAAGATCCATCCTAACTGGTTACAGTGTATTGACTTGGAGGGTATAGGGAAGGAGGTGACGGAATTCTTTGCTTTAAATGATGGGAGTACAGATGCTCTAACTGTTTGGGATGCAATGAAAGCATACCTGAGAGGGCTACTATTTAGAGACATTAGTAGGTGTAAGCGGAAGACAAGGGAGGCAGAGAGAGTGACGGTGGAGGAGCTGAAGGCTGCAGAGGACGAGATGGTAGTGTTGGGGACCTCCGAGGCAGAGAAAAGGTTGAGAACAGCGCAAACTCATATGGAAAAGATTCTGCTGGGAAAAGCTGAAAGGAAGCGGGAGTTTCAAAGGGTGACTTATTTTCAGGAGGGAGAAACAGTGGGACACATGCTATCGGTGGTAGCTTCTGCTCAGCGTAGTACCTCGTATGTACATTCGTTGGTTTCAGATGGGGGGAGCAGGATATCTGAAACACCTGAAATTATAAAGGTCTTTGCGGACTTTTACGCGGACTTATATTCCTCCAGGGTCAATGAGTCAGTCGGAGATACGGAGACTTTCCTGGAGAGTCTGGGTCTCCCGAAATTGAGTGAGGAGGATAGGGTGAGCCTCGATGCCCCTATCACCGAGGAGGAACTGAGTCGGGCGCTGAAGTCTATGGCCAATGGGAAGGCACCTGGAGTTGATGGGTTACCAGCTGAAATCTATAAAAGCTTGGGGGAAGTGTTGATTCCCAGATTAAAGTTAGTACTGGAGGAGGCTGGATGCCAAGGGTATCTCCCAGCATCTATGAGGGAGGCTATTATAGTGGTTATTCCGAAGGAGGACAAGGATCTGGGGAAACCTGAGTCATATCGCCCAATCTCTCTGTTAACCATCGATGTCAAGCTCTTGGCCAGGGTGTTAGCTTCCCGTCTGTCCAGTGTCATTACTAACCTTGTACATCCGGATCAGTCCGGCTTTATGCCTGACAGGTCTACAGCGGTTAATCTGCGGAGGCTGTATATGAATCTGCAGCTGAAGTCTGACAACTGTGGCCGAAGGGTCATTGCATCCTTGGATGCCCATAAGGCGTTTGACAGTGTGGAGTGGGGATATCTCTTGCGGGTGTTGAAGTGTATGGGTATTGGACCGCAATTTGTGTCGTGGATTCAACTGCTATATTCATTACCAACAGCTAGAATCAGAGTGAATGGGGAACTTTCTCAGCCTATAAAGTTGGCCAGAGGTACGAGGCAGGGATGCCCACTGTCGCCCCTTCTGTTTGCCCTAGCGGTGGAGCCACTGGCCGCCAAGATCCGACAGTCGGATGAGGTCCCTGGGTTCAGATATGGGAGTGTTGAGGAGAAGGTTGCGTTATACGCAGACGACATCTTACTGTTCCTGGCGGACCCGGACGACGCCTTGAAAGGGGCCATCGAGATCATTGAAAAATTTGGAGCCTTGTCGGGACTGAGGATAAATTGGGATAAATCGGTCCTCTTTGAGGTGGATGGGGTGGAGGAGAGTGGAAGTGAGCCACTGGGAGAGGGGCGGCTTAAGGTGGCATCCCTTTTTAAATACTTGGGAATATGGATCTCGATGCCAGTTACAGAGCTTTTGTATAGGAATTTGACTCCTCTCATGGGCGTCCTTAAGGCAAAAGTAGATGCGTGGAATAAATGACACCTATCGGTGGTGGGTAGGGTTAATCTTATTAAAATGGTTCTGATGCCCAAAATACTCTATGTCCTACATAACGCGCCAGTTTGGATTCCACGTGGGAAGTTCCGGCAGATTAATGCTCTTTTTAGAAGCCTGATATGGGGGAGGCAGTACCCACGTATTGGCCTGGACACGCTTCAGCGACCCAAGGAAGGTGGAGGGTTGGCTTTGCCCAACCCTGAGTTATATTTTCTTGCAGCCCAGAGTCAGCATTTGAAGGGCTGGGCGCGGGAGGCGTCTTCCAGTGCGGTACAACACTTGATGGAGGGGGTGACAAACCGACGACCGGTGGCGCAGTGTCTGGAGGATGGCTCCTTGGGCGTATTGGGGAAATTGTATCCAACTATGTTTTTGATACATAAATTATGGACCAGACTGCGACAGATTCGGGGGGTTATGGGACCGACTAAATTCACACCGATATGGCTTAATAATAATTTGGTTGAGTTTGTGGCTCTTGGAGTGCTGACAGAGTGGCAGGCCAAAGGAATCCATTTGGTTGCTCAGATAATTCAACAACGGGTGTTAAAGTCCTTTTCGCAGCTGCAGGGGGAGTTTGGATTGAGACCGACTGGGGAGTATCAATATGCCCAGATGAAGCACGCTTTTAAAGCTCAAAACAAGGGCGATGGTATTGAGATCCAAGAGGACATAGTCCTGGAATACGTGTGTGGGGAAGGGTCCACAAGGGGAGTCATTTCCACCCTTTATAAGGACCTACTGCATGCATATTTGCTGGATTTCCCTCTAAAAGCGAGAGCTAAATGGGACAGAGATTTAGGCCCAATGGAGAATGAAACCTGGGAGTCGGTGTTGGAGTGGGTTCCACGGGTGTCACTAAGTGAGCCGTATAGACTATCGCAGCTGTACATCTTGCACAGAGTCTATAAATCACCGGAAGTGTTGCACAGAGCGGGGTTGCGTGCTGACTCTGAATGCCCGAGATGTAGGACTGAGAATGCAGGAATATACCACATGATGTGGACATGTCCAAGACTGGTTGCTTTTTGGCTGGTGGTACTGAGCCGTGTGGAAGGGGCGTATAAATGCAGAGTGCCGAGAGATCCGATGGTATGCCTACTGGGATATGTGGAGGAAATTAGAGTGGATAACACCTGGAAGATAGCAATAGCTAGGCTATTATATATGGCTAGGAAGGTGATAGCAAGGAACTGGATCAAGGAGGAGCCGCCTACAAGGGGTGAATTCCTGAAATATGTTAAACATGGTCTCAATCTGGAAAAGGGGGTCTACAAAAGACGTGGGAAAACAGAAATGTTTGACAAAATGTGGTCTCCGTGGCTCGAGCTGGGATGAGTGGGAATGGGAAATGGGCGAATGAAGACCTCTGAAGGGGGGAGATTGCTAGAGGAATAAGCGGTCATAAGTGAGTCAAGCGGCTCAAAGAGCCATCAATACTGGTAACAAAAGTATAATTGGGAAGGAGCTGTCATGGGAGGGGGAGGTTTGGGTTTTGTTGGGATTGTTGGGGGTTTGGAAAATGAAGAAACTTTGTAATATATTGGAAAATGCATAAAATGTAATGTTCATGTTTATTTTCAATAAAAATCTATTTAAATAAAAAAAGACGGCCACCAAAAGGATCTAGCCACCAAATCTCTGGTACCAAAGATTCCAGGATGACCAGCCAACACCGAACAATGAACCTCAGAGATAACTCTACTAGTCCATTTATCAGGGACAAACAGTTTCTCCGCTGGGCAACGGTCAGGTCTATCAGCCTGAAATTTTTGCAGCACCCGCCGCAAATCAGGGGAGATGGCTGACAAAATTACCCCCTCTTTGAGAATACCCGCCGGCTCAGGAACACCCGGAGAGTCGAGCACAAAACTCCTTGACAGGGCATCAGCCTTCACATTCTTAGAGCCTGGAAGGTACGAAACCACAAAATCAAAACGGGAGAAAAATAGCGACCAACGAGCCTGTCTCGGATTCAACCGTTTGGCAGACTCGAGATAAGTCAAATTCTTGTGATCCGTCAAGACCACCACGCGATGCTTGGCTCCTTCAAGCCAATGACGCCACTCCTCGAATGCCCACTTCATGGCCAACAACTCTCGATTGCCAACATCATAATTGCGCTCAGCAGGCGAAAACTTTCTAGAAAAGAAGGCACATGGTTTCATCACCGAGCCATCAGAACTTCTTTGCGACAAAACAGCCCCTGCTCCAATCTCAGAAGCATCAACCTCGACCTGAAACGGAAGCGAAACATCTGGCTGGCACAACACAGGGGCAGAAGAAAAACGACGCTTCAACTCCTGAAAAGCTTCCACAGCAGCAGAAGACCAATTGACCACATCAGCACCCTTCTTGGTCAAATCAGTCAACGGTTTAGCAACACTAGAAAAATTACTGATGAAGCGACGATAAAAATTAGCAAAGCCCAGGAACTTTTGCAGACTCTTCACAGATGTCGGCTGAGTCCAATCATAAATGGCCTGGACTTTAACAGGGTCCATCTCGATAGTAGAAGGGGAAAAAATGAAACCCAAAAATGAAACCTTCTGAACTCCAAAGAGACACTTTGACCCCTTGACAAACAAAGAATTCGCACGAAGGACCTGGAACACCATTCTGACCTGCTTCACGTGAGACTCCCAATCATCCGAGAAGACCAAAATATCATCCAAATATACAATCAGTAATTTATCCAGGTACTCTCGGAAGATGTCATGCATAAAGGACTGAAATACTGATGGAGCATTGGAAAGCCCGAATGGCATAACCAGACTCAAAATGGCCCTCGGGCGTATTAAATGCTGTTTTCCATTCATCGCCCTGTTTAATACGCACAAGATTATACGCACCACGAAGATCTATCTTGGTGAACCAACTAGCCCCCTTAATCCGAGCAAATAAATCCCGACAGCAGTGGCAAAGGGTACTGAAATTTGACTGTGATCTTATTAAGAAGGCGGTAATCAATACAAGGTCTCAAAGAACCATCCTTCTTGGCCACAAAAAAGAACCCTGCTCCCAATGGTGACAACGACGGGCGAATATGACCCTTCTCCAAGGATTCCTTTACATAACTCCGCATAGCGGCGTGCTCTGGCACAGATAAATTGAAGAGTCGGCCCTTAGGAAACTTACTACCAGGAATCAAATTGATAGCACAATCGCAATCCCTATGAGGAGGTAGGGCACTGGATTTGGGCTCATCAAATACATCCCGGTAATCCGACAAAAACTCCGGGACTTCAGAAGGGGTGGATGACGAAATAGACAAAAATGGAACATCACCATGTACCCCCTGACAACCCCAGCTGGACACAGACATAGATTTCCAATCCAATACTGGATTATGGACCTGTAGCCATGGCAACCCCAAAACGACCACATCATGCAGATTATGCAACACCAAAAAGCGAATATCCTCCTGATGTGCAGGAGCCATGCACATGGTCAATTGGGTCCAGTACTGAGGCTTATTCTTGGCCAAAGGCGTAGCATCAATTCCTCTCAATGGAATAGGATACTGCAAGGGCTCCAAGAAAAAACCACAGCGCCTAGCAAACTCCAAGTCCATCAAATTCAGGGCAGCGCCTGAATCCACAAATGCCATAACAGAATAGGATGACAAAGAGCAAATCAGAGTAACGGACAAAAGAAATTTCGACTGTACCGTACCAATGGTAGCAGACCTAGCGAAACACTTAGTGCGCTTAGGACAATCGGAAATAGCATGAGTGGAATCACCACAGTAAAAACACAGCCCATTCCGACGTCTGTGTTCTTGCCGTTCAGCTCTGGTCAAAGTCCTATCACATTGCATAGGCTCAGGTCTATGCTCAGATAATACCGCCAAATGGTGCACAGCTTTACGCTCATGCAAGCGTCGATCGATCTGAATGGCCAAAGACATAGACTCATTCAGACCACCAGGCATGGGAAATCCCACCATGACATCCTTAAAGGGACACTGTCACCTGAATTTGGAGGGAACAATCTTCAGCCATGGAGGCGGGGTTTTTGGGTGTTTGATTCACCCTTTCCTTACCCGCTGGCTGCATGCTGGCTGCAATATTGGATTGAAGTTTATTCTCTGTCCTCCATAGTACATGCCTGTGTAAGGCAAGATTACCTTGTGCAGGCATGGACTACGGAGGACAGAGAATGAACTTCAATCCAATATTGCAGCCAGCGGGTAAGGAAAGGGTGAATCAAACACCCAAAAACCCCGCCTCCATGGCTGAAGATTGTTCCCTCCAAATTCAGGTGACAGTGTCCCTTTAAGGGCTTCAGAGAGACCCTTTCTGAAAATTGCTGCCAGGGCACATTCATTCCACTGAGTGAGTACAGACCACTTCCTAAACTTCTGACAATATATTTCTACCTCATCCTGACCCTGACACAGAGCCAGCAAGATTTTCTCTGCCTGATCAACTGAACTAGGTTCATCATAAAGCAATCCGAGCGCCAGAAAAAACGCATCAACATCACGCAATGCCGGATCTCCTGGCGCAAGGGAAAATGCCCAGTCTTGAGGGTCGCCACGTAACAAAGAAATAATGATTTTCACTTGTTGAACAGGGTCACCTGAGGAGCGAGGTTTCAAAGCAAGAAACAATTTACAATTATTTTTGAAATTCAGAAACTTAGATCTATCCCCAAAAAACAAATCAGGAATTGGAATCCTAGGCTCTAACATCGGATTCTGAACCACAAAATCTTGAATGTTTTGTACCCTTGCAGTGAGATTATCCATACAAGAGAACAGACCTTGAATGTCCATATCTACACCTGTATCCTGAACCACCCAGAGGTAAAGGAGAAAAGAGAGACAAAACACACTGCAAAGAAAAAAAAATGGTCTCAGAACTTCTCTTATCCCTCTATTGAGATGCATTAATACTTTTGGCCACCTGTACTGTTATGACCTGGTGGTAAGGACAATAATGGACCTGGTGGTTAAGAGCACACGGAATGACCTGATAGTTACTAATAATATAGGACGAGCTCTGAGACGTGGGAACTCTGCTGACCGCAATCCCTAATCCTATCACACACACACTAGAAATAGCCATGGATTGCTCCTAACGCTCCCTATGCAACTCGACACAGCCTAAGAAACTAGCTAGCCCTAGAGATAGAAAAATAAAGCCTACCTTGCCTCAGAGAAATTCCCCAAAGGAAAAGGCAGCCCCCCACATATAATGACTGTGAGTAAAGATGAAAATTACAAACACAGAGATGAAATAGATTTAGCAAAGTGAGGCCCGACTTACTGAACAGACAGAGGATAGGAAAGGTAACTTTGCGGTCAGCACAAAAAACTACAAAAAGACCACGCAGAGGGCGCAAAAAGACCCTCCTCACCGACTCACGGTGCGGAGGCGCTCCCTCTGCGTCCCAGAGCTTCCAGCAAGCAAGACAAAAATCAAAATAGCAAGCTGGACAGAAAAATAGCAAACCAGAGAAAAACAAGCAGGAACTTAGCTTCTGCTGGGAAGACAGGTCACAAGAACGATCTAGGAGAGAACTAGACCAATACTGGAACATTGACAGGTGGCATGGAGCAATGATCTAAGTGGAGTTAAATAGAGCAGCCAGCTAACGAATTAACCTCATCACCTGTGGAATTAAACTCAGAAGCCGCAGCTCCACTCACAACCACCAGAGGAAGCCCATGGACAGAACCAGCCGAAGTACCATTCATGACCACAGGAGGGAGCTTGACAACAGAATTCACAACAGTTTGTGCTTCCTGGTGAGTGTTAGACTGATTCAGTTGTCTTCAGTTCTGATCTTCTACTGCCTGACCCTTTGGACCATGTTCTGACTACCCCTTTGTCTTGTCCTTTGGCTTTTATCTGCTATCTCTTGCTATTGACCCTGGACTGTGACCTGACTTCCACTTTTTTCTTTTCCCTTGGCTATCTATGTACTCTCTTAGTATTGACCCTGGAAAGTCTGACTTTTCAGCCTCACGGTCTGCCTGTGAGTAGTGTCTAGCATCACATTACAAATGACCATAATTTTTTTCTTGACCAATGGATCTGGTTCGTACACTCTGTGATCAAGTGACGAATCTGACCCAGATGGTTCAGGATCTGGCCAGGGAACACCAGATGCTTGAATTATCACAGTCCCAGTTTCAGGGTCAGTTTAGTACTTAGCAGCGTCCCAAAACTCTCCACTATCGACAGTAGTTATGTCTTATGGACCTGCTGACATGCAGTTGAACACCCCCGAATCAGATATGGTACTTCCTGACAGATTTTAGGGGGAGAGGTATCTATTTAGAGTATTTAGGGAGAGCTGTAAATTGTTTTTTACTCTGCGAACCCAGCCTCCTGGGGATGAGTCCCAGTAGATAGGTATAATTATGTTCCTATTATGGGGGGCTCCTCAGACTTTGGCATTTTCTTTTACCCCACTAGCCCAAGAATGCTCTTCTGTTGATGCCTTTTTGATGCTTTAGGGATGATTTATGATGAACCTGATAGGGTCCAGGTCACAGAGGCTAAGATCATAAATCCGACGCAGGGGGGGGCGTACCGCTGATGATTATAGTTCAGAGTTACTGCAATCATCATCTGATGTACTGTGGAAGAATGCTGCTCTCAGCTGTCAGTTTTGCCATGACCTTACTGATACTGTTAAATGCACTCTGGCTTTGCATTCTCCACCCTGTTCTTTGGAGGAGGCCATGACTCAGGCCATTCACATGGAATTCGGGAGAGATGTGATGAGAGATAAGGGATCTTGGTCATTTTTCCCACGTCTGTTTCCTTACCTGAGACAGAACCAATGGAGGTTGGAACAGCCAGCTCTGGTACCATGGATAGGAAACGTCGGCATGATCTGGGACTCTGTTTCTCTACAATGGTCATGCTGGACATTATCTCAAGGACTATTCGATTCGCCCTCAAGCAAACAAGCCGTTGGGAAATGCCTAAAGGTACCTTCACACATAACGATATTGTTAACGATATCGTTGCTATTTGTGACGTAGCAACGATATCGTTAATGAAATCGTTATGTGTGACAGCGACCAACGATCAGGCCCCTGCTGGGAGATCGTTGGTCGCTGAATAAAGTCCAGAACTTTATTTCGTCGCTGGACTCCCTGGAGACATCGCTGGATCGGCGTGTGTGACACCGATCCAGCGATGTCTTCACTGGTAACCAGGGTAAACATCGGGTAACTAAGCGCAGGGCCGCGCTTAGTAACCCGATGTTTACCCTGGTTACCATGCTAAAAGTAAAAAAAAAACAGTACATACTTACCTACAGCCGTCTGTCCTCCAGCGCTGTGCTCTGCACTCCTCCTGTACTGGCTGTGAGCCGGAAAGCAGAGCGGTGACGTCACCGCTCTGCTTTCCGGCTCCCAGACAGTACAGGAGGAGAGCAGAGAAGCAGAGCGCAGCGCTGGAGGACGGACGGCTGTAGGTAAGTATGTAGTGTTTGTTTTTTTTTACTTTTAGCATGGTAACCAGGGTAAACATCGGGTTACTAAGCGCGGCCCTGCGCTTAGTTACCCGATGTTTACCCTGGTTACCGGCATCGTTGGTCGCTGGAGAGCGGTCTGTGTGACAGCTCTCCAGCGACCAAACAGCGACGCTGCAGCGATTCGGATCGTTGTCGGTATCGCTGCAGCGTCGCTAAATGTGAAGGGGCCTTAAGTGTTAGTGATATTCAAGGAGGTTACCCAGACTTCCTGTTACCATTTTACTCCACAGAAAAAGCACTCCTGAACGTGGAACTACGTTTTCAGAACCTGTGGTTATCTGCACTTGCCCTTATTGACTGTTGGTCTGCTGCAAGCTTTATTGATTCTGGACTGGTTCTTAAATTAGGATTAGGGACATTTAGATTGGAAAGACCTGTTGAGATTGTCGTCATTGACAAGACACCGTCACTCCAGAACTTTGTTCAGCTGGTAAAGGTGGATTTGACACTAAGAGTGGGAGTCCATCTCCAGTTATGTCTTGGATAATTTGCCTACTGGGTTGGTGATGGAGTTTCCATGGTTGCATGTTCCTAATCCTGTTACTGATTGGTGGCAAAAGGATATTGTTTAGTGGAGCCCCAATTGCCATAAAAAGTGTATTTGTTCTGTGAAAATTTGCTCTGCTATTCTAGAGGGTCTGCAACTATGCCTAAAAGACTTTGGAGATGTGTTTTCGGAAAAAGAGGCAGAAATACTACCTCTCCATATTCCTTATGTACTATTGATCTTATTACGAATGTGAAATTACCTAAAGCTCGCCTGTACAATTTGTCAGGACCTGAAGGAACCGCAATGAAAGAATATGTAAATGAAAGTTCATATCTGTCCCTACTCCTCGCCTGTAGCTGCTAGTTTCTTCTTTGTGAAAAAGAAGGATGGGGCGCTTGCCTCGATCTCCAAGGGTGATGAGTGGAAGACAGCATTTTAAATGGCTGAGGGTATATTTGAGAATCTGGTCATGCCTTTTGGTTTAACGAATGCACCTGCTGTCTTTCAGAAATTTATGAATTACATTTTTTCTGATATCATTGGAAGGTTTATTGTGGTATACCGTGATGACATTCTAATTTTTTTTGTCTGAGCTTAGTTGACACTATGAGCATGTTACGTTTTACAAAGAAAATTCTTTGTTTGCCAGATTATTGAAGTATACTTTTTCTGTTCAAGAAATATAATTTCTTGGGTTCATTGTATCTGCTGAAGGGTTTAAGATAAATCAAGGGAAGGTGCAGGCTATAATTGATTGGGTTCAAGCTTGCGACCTTAAAGCACTGCAGCATTTTTTTAGGATTCACCGATTACTATAAAAAATGTATTAGGGGTTTTTCACAGATCAGATCATTAAACCTCTTACCGATCTCACATGTAAGGCGGTGGATCTTAAGGTTTGGTTTTCGAATACCACTGGGGACTTTAACCCTTAATGACCCCAGCTTTTTTCAGTTTTGCGTTTTCGTTTTACGTTCCCCTTCTTACCAGAGTCATAACTTTTTTATTTTTTTGTCAATCTAGCCATGTGGAGTTTATTTTTTGCGGGATGAGTTGTACTTTTGAATGACTTCATTGGTTTTAGCATGTCATGTGCTCAAAAATGGGAAAAAAATTCCAAGTGCGGTGAAATTGCAAAAGAAGTGCAATCTTACACTTGTTTTTTGTTTGGCTTTTTTCCTAGGTTCACTAAATGCTAAAACTGACCTGCCATTATGATTCTCAAGGTCATTACGAGTTCACAGACACCAAACACGTTTAGGTTCTTTTTTATCTAAGTGGTGAAAAAATTTCCAAACTTTGCTAAAAAAAACTGCGCCATTTTCCGATACCAGTATCGTATCCATTTTTTTGTGATCTGGGGTTGGGTGAGGGCTTATTTTTTTACGTGCAGAGCTGACGTTTTTCACGATACCATTTTGGTGCAGATACGTTCTTTTGCTCGCCCGTTATTACATTTTAAAGTAATGTCCCGGCGACCAAAAAAATGTAATTCTGGCGTTTTTACTTTTTTTATGGCTACGCTGTTAATCGATCAGGTTAAACCTTTTTTTTATTGATAGATCAGGCGATTCTGAATGCGGCGATACCAAATATGTGTAGGTGTGATTTTTTTTATTGTTTTATTTTGAATGGGGCAAAAGAAGGGTGATTTAAACTTTTATATTTTTTTATTTTTTCATATTTTTAAAAACATTTTTTATTAATTTTGGCATGCTTCAAAGCTGCCACAACTTGATAGGCTCTGCTACATAGAGGCGATGTTCAGATCACCCCTATGTAGCAGAATTACTGCATTGCTATGAGCACCAACCGCAGGGTGGTCAAAAGTTAAGAAACCACTGAAAAATGTTCAGTCTGATTTTCTCTTCATAGGTATATTTTTGAATAAAATGTAAATTGTTATTTTAGGCCATGTGGACACGTTGCAGATTAGGCTTTGTAATTTTTGGTGCAGATTCTTTATCTCTTGGCAGAAAACATAGGTGTGGATTTGATGCGTTTTTGTGCAGATTTTGTGCGGATTTGCTGCTGATTTACTGTGCGTTTTTACCCCTGCGGATTTCTATAATGGAATGGGTACAAAAACGCTGCAGATCCGCAAAAAAGAAGTGACATGCTACTTCTTTTAATCTGCAGGGCTTCCGCACAGAATTTTCCGCTCCATTAGTACAGTGGTTTTTTTTTCTCATTGATTTACATTGTACTGTAAATCACTTGCAGATCTGCAGCATTTCTGCACCGCAAAAAACGCTGCGGATCCGCTGGAAATCCACAACGTGTGCACATACCCTTATTCTATAAACTTCTGACAACATGTCTCTGAATTTCCAAGCAATAAATTATGTATTTTTTTTTCCTGAAAAGGAGAAATGGTCAAAAGTGAAAAAAATAACCAGAGCTTTCAGACCTCAAGGAAAACAAGTTCATAATCATTTAGAAACAACAATACTAATGTTTTAACTCAGGAAGAGTTCAGAAATCAATATTTTGTGGAATAACCATGATTTTTAATCACAGCTTTCATGCATCTTGGCATGCTTTCCACCAGTCTTTCACACTGCTCCTGGCGCAAAAATTTAAGCAGTTCTTTTCTGTTTGATGGCTTGTGACTATCCATCATACACTTGGTTACATTCCAGAGGTTTTCAATGGGGTTCAGGTCTGGAGATTAGGCTGGCCATGACAGGGTTTTGATGTGGTGGTCTCTTAATTTTTGCCAGAGCTGTATATGGATCTGACCTGACATTACAAATAATATACCATGACCTGATGGTAGTTCTGGTGATGTATTCATGTACTGATCATGGTTCAGGTGATGTATTAATTTAATGATGGTGGTTTCAGTGATGTATTTATGTACTAATGGTGGTTCTGGTGCTGAATTTGTGTGCTAATGGTGGTCCTAATGATGTATTCATGTACTAATGGTGGTCCTAGTAATCTATTAATGTGCTGATGGTGGTTCTAGTGATCTATTTCTGCACTGCTAGTGGTTCTGGTTATGTGTTTCTGTCCTGCTGATGGTTCTGGTGATATATTTTTATACAGATGAGGGTTGTGATACTGTGTTTCTGTATTGATGTTGGTCAGGTTTGGAGACTGGCTAGGCCACTCCAGGACATTGACATGCTTATTACAGAGCCACTCCTTAAATTCGCTGCTCTGCCATTCTCTTACAGAGGGAAGGAGGTTGTTGGCCAAAATCTCGCGATACATGGCCCCATCCATCCTTCCTTCAATACGGTGCAGCTGTCCTGTCCTCTTTGCAGAATAGCACCTCCAAAGTATGATGTTTCTCCCACCATGTTTCATGGTTGGGATAGTGTTCTTGGGGTTGAACTCTTCCTTCTTCCTCCAAACAAGGTGAGTGGAGTTGATACCAAAAGTTCTATTTTAGTCTCATCTGACCACATGACCTTATCCCATGCCTCCTCTGGAGTATCCAGATGGTCATTGGCGAACTTCAAAGGCCTCTGGACATGTACTGGCATGAGCAGATGGACCAGCTCTCTTTAAGATATTGACCAAATCCCCCTGTGTAGTTTTGGGCTGATTCCTGATCTTTCTCAGAATCATCCTTACTCCACAAGGCGAGAACCGGCATGGAGCCCCAGACTGAGGAAGATTAACATCTTGTGATTCTTCCATTTTCTGATATTTTTGCCAACAGTTGCTTTCTCGCCAAGCTGCTTGCCTATTTTCCTGCAGCCCATCCCGGCTTTGTGCAGGTCTGCAATTTTGTTCGTAGTTTCTTTACACAGCTCTCTGATCTTGGCCATGGTGGAGAGGTTAGAGTATGATTGATTGAGTGTGTGGACAGGTATCTTTTATACAGTTAACGAGTTCAAACAGGTACAATTAATACAGGTAATGAGCGCAGAGTAGGAGGGTTTCTTAAAGAAAAACTAACAGGTCTTTGAGAGCCAGAATTCTTGCTGGTTGGTAAGTGATCAAATACTTATTTCATGCAATAAAATGCAATTTAATTATTTAAAAATCAAACAATGTGATTTTCTGTTTTTTATTGTTAAATTCTGGCTCTCACAGGTGAACTGTACCCACAATACAAATTACAGACCTATCCATTCTTTGTAGGTGAGAAATCGGCAGTGTATCAAATGCTTATTTTCCCCGCTGTATTTCTGTAATGATGGTCGTTCTGGTTACGTATTATTCTACTGTTATTAGTTCTGATCCTGTATACATGTTGCAATCAAAAAACTTGTAAGGTTACATGATACATGTCTATGTTAATAAATGTTATCTCATCTGTCAAGTTAAGGGTTACTGAAATGCCCACCAGGGCCGTGGGGTACTCGGTACCTGGTCCGGTACTTAAAGGGATGTGTCACGGCAGCGGTGACCCGGTCCGTGGCCCTGAGTGTCAATGTTAAGGGAAGAGTCTTTAAAGGGATTTGTAAAATAATAAAAGTTTGTGACACCACCTGTGGTATTCGGTCAGGTCTTTGCTGTTTAAAGGGGTCCACTGGGGTGATGTTATGGCAGCAGGGATGGTATGGCTTCCCACAGGTGAAGCTGGGTCCCCAGGGCTCCCGGTGAAGTAGGAACAGGTGGCAAGTGGTGTAAAAAGAAACGGAGGACACAGGGTTGCAGTATCTTTACCTCTTTACTGTATGATTCAGACAGCCACAGCCACACTAACCCGTATGACAGGTGACGCAAGCCTTTTTACAGAATCTCTATCACGACCCAGGCTCTATCTGTTACTGTGTCCTCGGGTATTAATGGTGGACAGATAACTTGAAATCTAGCAACTGGCATGGCGCTGGATTGTATTATGCCAATGTGCGGATTACCTGGATGCAATGGGAGATCCTGTGGATATCAGCGCACGTGGAGTACGGCGGAAGACGCTCAGAGAGATGCCATACTCCACGTGCGCTGACATCCATAGGATCTCCCATTGCATCCAGGTAATCCCCCGGGTGGCATAATACAAGGAGGAGTGCAGAGTACAGCGCCGGGGACAGACAGCGGTAGGTAAGTATGTAGTGTTTGTTTTTTTTTACTTTTACGCTGGTAACCAGGGTAAACATCGGGTTACTAAGCGCGGCCCTGCGCTTAGTAACCCGATGTTTACCCTGGTTACCGGGGACCTCGGGATCGTTGGTCGCTGGAGAGCTGTCTGTGTGACAGCTCTCCAGCGACCAAACAGCGACGCTGCAGCGATCCGGATCGTTGTCGGTATCGCTGCAGCGTCGCTTAATGTGAAGGGGCCTTTACAGACCCTGTACTATACATGGAGAACAACTAGAGAATAACATATCCAGCACTATACATAGATGGCAGGTAGAGGGAGAGACTTCACATTGCATATGGAGGGCAGATAGAGAGTGACAGACTTCACACTGCACATAGAGGGCCTGCAGAGAGTGACTCTCCCCACAGTACAAATATAGGGCAGGTACAAAGTGATAGACCCAGCACTATACGTCGAAGGAAAGTAGAGAATGACAGACCACGCACTACACGTGAAAGGCAGGTAGAGAGTGACAGACTCAGCACTACACTATGAGGTCAGGTAGAGAATGTCAGACCCCTCATTATGTACAGAGGGCACATAGAGAGTGACAGGCACTGCATGGCTCAAGGTAGGCAGATGTAAAGTGACAGACCACATAGTACACATGGAGGATAGGTAGAAAGTGAAAGACCTCATGACACACTTTGAGGGCAGGTAGATAGTGACAGACCCTGCACTAAACATGGATGGCAGATAGAGAGTGACAGATCTCGCACTACATATGGAGGAAAGGAATTGAGGGACAGAGCACACAATACATGTAGAGGGCAGATAAACATTGCCAGACCCTGCACTACATTTCAAAGGCATTTAGAGAATGACAGACCTGACATTACACATGTAGGGTAGAAATAGAGTGACAAATTCAGCACTAAACTTCAAGGGCAGGTAGAGAATGACAGATGAAGCATTACATATTGATGGCAGGTAGAAAGTAATAGACTCTGCAGTAGATATGAAAGGCTCAGGTGATAACCCAGTTCCAATCAGTGTAAGGTGGAACCTTTCTGCCATGGGACAATGTTTGCAGGTCGCTGGGCACAGTGGCAACACGGTAGTGATGAGCGATCATGCCCTGATAATGTCTTATCCAAGCAAGCTCGGGTGTTATCCAAGCATCTGGGAGTGCTCGTATATTATGTTCGAGTTTGTGCGGCTGTTAGACAGCCTCAACACATGTGGGGATTCCCAAACAAACAGGCAATCCCTGCACGTGTTAAAGTTTAAGACTTACAGCAAGTTCTCCTACAGCAGATGTGCTGTAAGTGAGATCACCAGAGTTCATCAGCTGAACTCTGGTGAATTTGCTCACCGCAGCTCAGCGCTACACACTGCAGGAGTGATTACACTCTCCTGTCTGTGTGTCGTCAATTTTTTTTTATCATATTGATAGATTGTTATGGTTTAGAAAAACTATTTTGCTGAATCCAAGTGGAAGCTAATTAAAAGAAACCTGTGATTTTGGCTAATTCATATTTTTTTATGATTCAAGTAGTTAAATTTCTCTGTAATATGTTTGCTCATCTCTAATTACAAAGTTTATTTTATTGTTTTTTTTCACTTGTACTAATAATTTATGCAAAGTTTGTTGAACATCATTTTACTTTTAAGTGGCCAATCCTACTGTTGTGCACTAGTTTAAGCTTAACGTGTCCGGTTTTACTTCGTTCACACTGATAACGCACCCTTTGATTGAAAATAAGACCTGGAGGCAGATTCTCAGAGAGATCTATGACTGGCCCATAGCCCTGAACAGCTCATTTACATATAATAAAAATCTGGATTTCTCTTGAATAAGACATTGGATCGCAGATATCAAAAGTACCATTTTATTCAGCTTCCTATAACCTGCAAAACCATATCAACGGCGTATGAGGGATAATTCTACTGACAGATTCCCTTTAAATGTATGCATAATATTAAAGGAACTCAATGACAAAATGAAAACCAAACTACTAACAGCACTTCTATATGTGATCTACTATGTGATATGGGCTTCTAACATCTAAAGTTTGTGTCTCTCCATAAAACATGCTTTATTTGAATAAAAGCTTGCAAGCTAGGAATGAATAGGATCCTATGCTGTAGACAACTTAAACACTTCAATAATAAATATATGCAATAGTTACAAATTGTTATAATAAGTAATAATGTATAAACACCTCATGAGAGACAAAAAAGAATAAACTGAAAAAACAAAAACAAACCCAAACCTCTCAGATTGTGAGGGGTTCCAGCTAATATATAAGAGCTTCCTTGTCACTTTTTACCAAAGCCTTGCGATATGAATATAAATTCTGCGTGACATTACTTTGCAATGCATAAAGTTATTCACAAATTCACATAATTTTCAATTTAAATTCTGACATTTTAATTGTATAACAGAAGGAAATTCACATAGTAAGTGTAGAATGTGAAAGGGTGAAATTGAAAAAGCTAATAATGCCATAGTTACAGGATCTAGGCCTGCATTATACTGTATGTGAAAATGTGAATATAAAGTGTCAGTGTCCTTTATGGGAAGAAGTTAGTGGTGAGCGAGTATACTCGTTGCTCGGGTTTTCCTGAGCAGGCTCGGGTGGTCTCCGAGTATTTGTGACTGCTCAGAGATTTAGTTTTTGTTGACGCAGCTGCAGGATTTACAGCTGCTAGCCAGCCTGAGTACATGTGGGGGTTGCTTGGTCGCTAGGGAATCCTCACATGTAATAAAGCTGTCTAGTAGCCGCAAATCATCTAGCTGCAGCAAGGAAAACTAAATCTCCGAGCACTTACAAATACTCGGAGACCACCCGAGCGTGCTCGAGAAAACCCAAGCAACGAGTACACTTGCTCATCACTAGAAGAAATCCCTGTTTGTAGGCAGGGATAGTGTAGGGGTAGACAGAGTTGTTCTAGCTAACTTGCCTTACTATCTACATTATTGTAAGGAATCATACATAAAAATATCCTTAATCTGGGCTGCAACGATTGAAAATTGATATCTATTTAGTAAGGAACCTATTTTTGGCATCCATGGTAAGGCAAGTGCTGCCCCTGGCTCCTTAATCCTCCAAATGCTGCAATCAATAGCATTCACAGCATTTAGAAGGTTGCTAAAAGAAGGGGGCTCCCTCCTTAACCCTGTCGGCACCCCCAGCAAGTCGATGGTGTTTTGGCAACCGCAGATCAAATAATGACCTCTGAGTCTAACAATCACAGTGGCCATAAGCAGGGTCGAAAAGGCATTCTGTCAGTGTAAAACAGAGAAGGTTAATAAATTGCAGTATGTTTGTATTTCAATGCATTATACCAGTGATCAGACAAATAAAAGTCGAAGTTCCATAGAAGGACTAAGTTAAAAAATCAAAAGCAATTGTAAGAATATGTATATAAAAAAATGAGGTATTGCGATGTCCAGAACAAATCAATCAATAAAACTGTTTTTTCATCATACCACAGAATAAAAAGTTGAATGAAATGCAATCCAAAAGACTTATGTAAATACAAATGGTATATCTGAAAACTTCATGTTGTCCTGCAAAAAAATAAGGCACCATTCAGATCTGTCAGCAGAAAAGAAAAAAAACTAAAATTGATAGAATATAGTAATGCAAAAACAATTTTTCTTCTATAAAACTTTGTTTACTCTGCAAAAGTAAATTCCTGAATTGTTGTACTCCTAAATGGTACCAATAAAACTCCAACTTATGCTATAAAAACACAAAGTCCTCACATGACTCTCTCAGCAGGAAAAACTACAGTATAGATCTCAAAATTTGATAATGCAAAAAATTGGGAGGGGGAGGAGGGTTTTAAATGTGTAAAAGTAGTTAAACATAAAAAAATATATGGTATGTATAAATTTGGTATTACTGCAATCATACAGACTCAAAGAATAAATTTATTTTACCATATGCAAAAATAAATAAAATCAATTCTTGAACGGCTGTTGATTTGTTCATTCTGGTTGTGAAAGATCATAATAAGGCTCAGCTCACATTTATCTTGGTTCCGTCTAAATCTCAAAAAAACAGGATCCAAAAAAGCCCATTCCAACATTCCATATAATGAGACAGATAGGGTCACGTTGGACTTCGTCTGGCCTTTGATCCAGTAATCCATCTTTTTAAGTGTGCAAAAAAGCATGGTTGGCCACAGTTTTGTACACCTATGAAAAGACGGAAACGAACACTGCTGATTGGAGGCCAAATATCCAGAATAACTTTGCCTGCCTCATTATAGTGAATGGATGAGGGTTTAGCTGAATCACAAATTTTGGAGATTTAGATGGAAACTGCTACACCCAATGGTGGTGTATGTGGATTTGTGGGCGCACTGTGCCACAAGGCCTGGCCTGTGACCAGGGGACTTCAGCAAGCTGAGGGCATTAATATATGTGCAATGCCCCTTTTCAGTCTAAAAAAAACAAGATAAATGTGAACCAAGCCATAAAAGTGATCCAAAATGCTACGCAGCCCAAAATACTACTAATGAAAGCATCAACTCAAAAAAAACAAGTAACCACTCAAATCAGTCATCTGTCAAAGGGGGTTTCTTCATTACTAATAGCACAAAGACTCTGGAAAAGCAACATTACTCCTCTTCCTAAAGAAATCCAGCAAAATCCGTGCTCCAAAATCCAAATGCCTCCCTTTCTTCTGAGCTCCACAATGAGCCTAAGGCCGGCGTCACACTGGCGTTATAAACGGCCGAGTGCAATGCGATAAAATATCGCATTGCACTCGGACCAATGTTAACATATGGGGCAGCTCCCAGCAGCCAACTTTTTGTTGGCCGTTTTCCTCGGTCCGAGACAATTGCAGCATGCTGCGATTGTCTCACACCGAGGAAAACTCTCGGCTCACTCGCACCCATATAAGCCTATGGGTGCGAGTGAGACAGTGCACCTCGGATATCATCTGAGTGATGTGCGCTATTAGCGGACCCCAGCAATGGGGGAGATGGAGCAATTCATTTCTCCGCCTCCTCCGCAGCTGTGCTCCGATCCTCCCTGTGCAAGAGAATCGGAGCACAGATGCATGACACTCAGCTCCTGCTCAGCTGCGAGCAGGAGCCGAGTGTCATTAGCATATCGCATCCGATGATCTCGCATCGGATGCAATACGCCAGTGTGACGCCGGCCTAAACCTCATCTAAGGCCTCTTTCAGACGTCCAGATAATTCCGGTACTGGAGAAATCGGTACCGGAATTATCTGTGTCCGTGTGTCCATGTGCTCACGTAGCATATCAGTGTGGCACACGTGCGGCATCCATGTGCCGCCCATGTGCCACCTGAGGACCACACGGACCGTGCAGGGGAGACAGCGCTACACCAAACGCTGTCCCCCCTGTGCAGTGCTGAAGCTACATTCATCTCTTCTCCCCCGCAGGAGAGAAGAGATGAAAGATCATTTTTTCTTTTTTTTTTGTTAAAAATAAAGTTTTCTTGTGACTCCCCCCTCCCATCCCCCATGCGCCGCCCCTTGCATAGAAATAGTCACCTAGCTCCCGCGATGTCTCCTCTCTCCTCTCAGCGCTGGCAGCTTCTCCTGTGTGAGCAGTCACGTGGGACCGCTAATTACAGTGAGGAATATGCGCATATTCCCCCACTGTAATGAGCGGGACCACGTGACCGCTCACACAGCATAGGCTGCAGCTGCTGAGGAGACATCGCTGGAGCTTGGAGCTGGGTGAGTATTTCCTGGCCAGCCGGGGGCGCGCACAGGGGATGGGAGGCGGGAGGGGCGCATAAAATTTATTTTTAAGGTGAAAGAAAAAAAAAAAGATGATTCATCCCTTATTTCCAGCAAATGCTGCTGGGAAGAAGGGATGAATTCTGGATTCAGCACCGCACGCAGGGGGGACAGCGCTTAACTGTAGCGCTGTCTCTCCTGCGGGCAGTACGTGCACACGGAGGAGAGTGCACACTGTTCTCCGTGTGCACGTGTGCGGCAGGTATAGCGGTACGTGCTGCCGGCGAAAAACGGACATGTCTCCGTGTTTTCAACACGGAAAAAATCAAAAAAGCTCTATATCCACCAATCAAAAATTTGTTAGGAAGCAGGGTGTGACTAATATAAAAAATAACTTTTAATAAGTATGCATTAAAAACTGGTATAAACCACCAATATATAGATAAAACAAAAATGTAAAGGACTCACAGAAAAGATTCCCCACCACAGGGAGTCTAAACATAAATTGTCAAATCCCTGAGGTTTATCTAGATAGATACATCAGTATCAACCTCCAAAGGGAAAAAAATGTCTCCTAGAGAGGAGTACATAACCCATATGTATGGTAGGCAACATGCAATCAACATGTGGAGCAAGAAGTATCTCCCAGAGGGGAGTGCACATATGTATTGTTGGCAAACCACAATGACTGTATATCTCGTTTCTCGTTTTTCATAGAGACACAGAATATAAAAACAGGAACGATCTCACCTCTGAGCTTCTAATCACACCAGGGTAGGATCACTCACGTCCACAGCATCTGGGGAGGGGGGGCCTACAAATCCGGCCACACATGTACCCATCCACGCTGTCAGGAAAGTAATTTTTAACCCCAATATCTCGGACACATTTTCCCTACGCGTTTCGTAGTCTGAATACTCATCAGGGGAAACTCGTGCAGAGTCCTTCCACCGCAGTGGGGGACCTTAAGTCTGGGGGTATATCGAAAAGCACTGCAGGACAGCGTTCCTTCCTGTTTTAAATAGCCCGCCCTATTCACCCAGATTGGGCTGGCTGACGTCATGTCGCCTGCACCCGTGTGGAGCGCAGGCCTTGGACCGCACGCGTCACTTCCGGTGACGCGTGTTGTCCGGTTACCATGGCAGCGTACTGCCCGCACACCTAACGGATCCTGTGGCGTTCAGGTACGCTAAGCGTCTCACTTCCGGTGACGCACACAGGTCCGGTAACCATGACAGCGCAACGCCTGACCGTAAAAACTCAAGTCCAGGCGTTGCTACTGTTAATGGATTTCCGGAGTCCCGGGACTGCGCCGCATTATGCTATGTAAAGACATCTCTGCCGCGTCCTATTGATACCAAATCTCTTGGCCCCTGTTTCATTGCCGATCATGCTAGTTAAGATATACTGCAATCTCATCACAATGGGGCTATTCATCAAGTAGTTACTCCTATCATCATAACCTTCATATAGAAGGGATGATCCTGATCACAGGCATGTACTGGCTGAGTCACAAGAAAAGGAAGGGAAGGCACAAAAACCGGGAACCCGGCACAAAGATGGGGAGGGGGGGGGACCTGATATGTATAACCAGTCATAAATAAAAGTCCCCAACTTGAGACTCAAAAGGACACATTCGTGTCTCTGATTATTATTGATATTTTTATTATTCTTATTATACAAAGGAGAGGTCTCCTTTGTATAATAAGAATAATAAAAATAGGAGGTCTCCTTTGTATAATAAGAATAATAAAAATATCAATAATAATCAGAGACACGAATGGGTCCTTTTGAGTCTCAAGTTGGGGACTTTTATTTATGACTGGTTATACATATCAGGTCCCCCCCCTCCCCATCTTTGTGCCGGGTTCCCGGTTTTTTGTGCCTTCCCTTCCTTTTCTTGTGACTCAGCCAGTACATGCCTGTGATCAGGATCATCCCTTCTATATGAAGGTTATGATGATAGGAGTAACTACTTGATGAATAGCCCCATTGTGATGAGATTGCAGTATATCTTAACTAGCATGATCGGCAATGAAACAGGGGCCAAGAGATTTGGTATCAATAGGACGCGGCAGAGATGTCTTTACATAGCATAATGCGGCGCAGTCCCGGGACTCCGGAAATCCATTAACAGTAGCAACGCCTGGACTTGAGTTTTTACGGTCAGGCGTTGCGCTGTCATGGTTACCGGACCTGTGTGCGTCACCGGAAGTGAGACGCTTAGCGTACCTGAACGCCACAGGATCCGTTAGGTGTGCGGGCAGTACGCTGCCATGGTAACCGGACAACACGCGTCACCGGAAGTGACGCGTGCGGTCCAAGGCCTGCGCTCCACACGGGTGCAGGCGACATGACGTCAGCCAGCCCAATCTGGGTGAATAGGGCGGGCTATTTAAAACAGGAAGGAACGCTGTCCTGCAGTGCTTTTCGATATACCCCCAGACTTAAGGTCCCCCACTGCGGTGGAAGGACTCTGCACGAGTTTCCCCTGATGAGTATTCAGACTACGAAACGCGTAGGGAAAATGTGTCCGAGATATTGGGGTTAAAAATTACTTTCCTGACAGCGTGGATGGGTACATGTGTGGCCGGATTTGTAGGCCCCCCCTCCCCAGATGCTGTGGACGTGAGTGATCCTACCCTGGTGTGATTAGAAGCTCAGAGGTGAGATCGTTCCTGTTTTTATATTCTGTGTCTCTATGAAAAACGAGAAACGAGATATACAGTCATTGTGGTTTGCCAACAATACATATGTGCACTCCCCTCTGGGAGATACTTCTTGCTCCACATGTTGATTGCATGTTGCCTACCATACATATGGGTTATGTACTCCTCTCTAGGAGACATTTTTTTCCCTTTGGAGGTTGATACTGATGTATCTATCTAGATAAACCTCAGGGATTTGACAATTTATGTTTAGACTCCCTGTGGTGGGGAATCTTTTCTGTGAGTCCTTTACATTTTTGTTTTATCTATATATTGGTGGTTTATACCAGTTTTTAATGCATACTTATTAAAAGTTATTTTTTATATTAGTCACACCCTGCTTCCTAACAAATTTTTGATTGGTGGATATAGAGCTTTTTTGATATTTTTCTGTTGGGGCATGGCTGGTTTCTTGGAAAGGGGGGTTGATACAGAATCCTGGGTGGCTGAGGCCAAAGAGGTGTTTTCGGACCGTAATTTTGTGCAACCCAAATATACGCCAACATATAATAACGCTTTTAAGGAACTGACTAAAATCTACAAGAACCAGATCTGCAGTTGGTGGGAGGTACAGAGCCTAGAAAGCTATATCAAGGCAGGCATAGTTCCTCGTCACTTAAGAATTACCTTACAGCCCGGGTTCAGATATAGGAACTCTAGTCTAAGTGAACAGTGGGAAAAGGAAGCGACTCTAAGTTCGCTTAGGTTTATGAACCTTCTCCTGGAGGAAGAAAAAAAGACATTAACAAATTTGAACGAGAGTCTTAGAGAACAAATAAATATTACAAAAAAGTTCTCTGCGGAACCCGATTTTGCCTCCAAGGAGACAGTTTTACAGAATTCCGTGGAACGATATCAGTTCCACTTAAAAGAGAGGAAACATCGTAACTTTGTAAGGGATTTACAAGAATTCAAAGACAATAAGGCATATCAACTCCCACAAAACAGACAACCTACTAGGACATACGAAACTGATATCTCGTCCACGGACACAGACTTATCCGATTCAGATACACGTCCAAAAAACAACAGAGGGAAACACAGGGGACGAGGTAACCAAAGGGGACGGCCTAACGATAGATCAGGCGGGGCTCGTTTTTTAGACCGAGAATACTTCCTGAGGAATCGGTCCAACCCCAACGGGAACTAATACAACCTCATGCCCCACAAGTCATTAACCTCTCAACAAGGAATCTTACAGATCTAGAAATTGGGGTTCTGAATAAAGTCCTCAATTTTATACCCACATCTAACTTCCAACCCTTTGAGAGTGTGAAGGATCTACACTTATTCACAAGAAAGTTGAAGTGGAAGAAGTTTTTTGTGAGGGAGGATAAAAGGACGTGCAGGGATATGGATATACCAGACACACTACTGGCAGATGTTAGGTTCTTGTATGATTTGGCAGATTCAACCCCGGAGAATACGGGGAAAGGTCCATTTACCAAATTAAAGAGTAAAAGTAAAAAGATGCCCCCAATACAGGGTGATCTTTCTGCAATTGACATCTTTGAGGAGCTGGTGACCAGAGATCTGGAGAAATTAGAAAGTGAACCAATGAGGGGGAAATTTAATTTATCCAGATTAGAAATGGAAACTTTAAAGGGCCTAGAGAAGGACCCCAAGATCATAACAAAACCCTCAGATAAGGGTGGTAACACAGTAATCATGAACCATGAGGATTATGTGGAGATGTGTGAAAAGATCCTTAAAGATCCAGAAAATTATGAAAAGATCTCCACAAACCCTACCTCCTTATATAAAAAACAACTTAAAGTGATTCTGGATGAAGGACTAAATAATGGCTTAATCGACAAAAATGAATTTGAATACCTGTTCCCACAATTTCCAACGATGGCAACCTTCTACTGCCTCCCTAAGGTCCACAAAGGTCTGGTCCCACTTAGGGGGAGACCCATAGTCTCAGGAATCAACAGTCTCTGTCATCATGTAGGAATCTACCTTGACGAGGTCCTGAAGACATATGTAACATCATTAAACTCATATACTAGGGACTCCATGGATCTATTGAGGAAAATAGACGGATTGATCTTAGAGCCAGAGGCCATACTCTGTAGCATCGACGTGGAGGCCCTCTATTCGTCGATAAGACATTGTGACGGCCTGAGGGCGGTAGAATACTTTATCAGGAGTAGGGGCCAACAATACTCAGGGCATAATAAATTTATCTTGGACTTACTCGAATTCTGTCTTACAAAGAATTTTTTCCTTTTTAACGGTACCATCTTCCACCAGCTCAGGGGCACCGCTATGGGCAATTCTTGTGCGCCTGCGTACGCAAATTTGCTCCTGGGCTGGTGGGAGGAAACCGTAGTTTTTGGGGACATGTTTGTGGAGGAACAGGCTAATATAGCTTTTTGGTCCCGATATATAGATGATGTGCTATTGATTTGGAATGGAGATGTTGTAACCCTGACAAACTTTGTGTCCAAACTAAATAATAACCAATTGGGGTTGTCCTTCACCTTTGAATATCACCAAGACAAATTACCGTTCCTGGATCTATATATCCAAAAAAGGCCAGATGGATGTCTGGAAACTAAGACATATAGGAAGCCTACTTCTACGAATGCCCTTTTGAGATGGGACAGCCATCATCCAGTACCCCTCAAGAGGGGCATTCCGAAAGGCCAATATTTACGAGCAAGACGGAATTGCTCCTCTAATGAGGAGTATAAGATACAGGCAGACGATCTAAAGACATGCTTTTTGGCTAGGGGATACCCAGAAGGGATCCTAAGAAAAGCATATAATGAGGTAAAAGATATTGACAGAAACAGCCTCTTGGTGCCAGCTCCAACAAAAGAAGAATTGCCAGTTTGCAGATATATTACCACTTATAATAACGGGGCTCAAAAGATACGGACAATACTGCAGAAGTATTGGTCCATCTTAATCATGGATGAGGACATTGGAGAGATGGTGGGGGAATTCCCACGGATCACGTTCAGGAAGGACAGATCAGTAGGGGATAGACTCATACGTAGTCACTACTCTCCGCCAATCAATGATACATGGCTCCCAAAACCACCAAAGGGATGCTATAAATGTAGTGGCTGCATAGCATGTCCCGTGTTGGCAACGGGTCAAAAATTCCAAAGTGGAGTAACAGGAAAAGAATATGAGATTTACCATTTCATAAATTGTAGGACCAAAGGAGTAATCTACAGAGTGGTCTGCCAATGCGGCCTGGAATATGTTGGCAAAACAATACGCGAGTTCAGAAGACGTGTCGGAGAACATCTGAGGGACATTGCCTTGAATAGGGATACACCACTGGCTAGACATATTAACACTGAACATAGTGGTGAAGGTCGAGGACTTAAATTTATGGGGATTGACAGGATTGGTGCACCCAAGAGGGGAGGGAATTGGGATCAAATTCTACTACAATGCGAGACAAAGTGGATTTTTCGCCTTAAAACACAAACACCGAGAGGCTTGAATGAAGTTCTAACATACAGCTGTTTTTTGGATAGCTAGATCAAACATAACATGAAAATCTTTCCTTCCTTCCCCGCCCTTTTTCTTCTTCCCATTAGGGTGCTATTAGGACCATTATAGGGACAGCCGTCGTGGAATGGGGGCGCCAATCTTGCGTTTCTATCCTAGGGTGCCAACCTCCATTGACAGGTAGGGGTATAAGGTAGGAGTTGGGTTAGGGAAAGAGTACATGCACACGATTCTATCCCTCTTACTGCTTTTTCTCGGTGCACCGGTCCTGGCATTCACCCTACCCCCTCCATCTCTCCAGCAAAAACCTCTCCTTTGTATAATAAGAATAATAAAAATATCAATAATAATCAGAGACACGAATGGGTCCTTTTGAGTCTCAAGTTGGGGACTTTTATTTATGACTGGTTATACATATCAGGTCCCCCCCCCTCCCCATCTTTGTGCCGGGTTCCCGGTTTTTTGTGCCTTCCCTTCCTTTTCTTGTGACTCAGCCAGTACATGCCTGTGATCAGGATCATCCCTTCTATATGAAGGTTATGATGATAGGAGTAACTACTTGATGAATAGCCCCATTGTGATGAGATTGCAGTATATCTTAACTAGCATGATCGGCAATGAAACAGGGGCCAAGAGATTTGGTATCAATAGGACGCGGCAGAGATGTCTTTACATAGCATAATGCGGCGCAGTCCCGGGACTCCGGAAATCCATTAACAGTAGCAACGCCTGGACTTGAGTTTTTACGGTCAGGCGTTGCGCTGTCATGGTTACCGGACCTGTGTGCGTCACCGGAAGTGAGACGCTTAGCGTACCTGAACGCCACAGGATCCGTTAGGTGTGCGGGCAGTACGCTGCCATGGTAACCGGACAACACGCGTCACCGGAAGTGACGCGTGCGGTCCAAGGCCTGCGCTCCACACAGGCGCAGGCGACATGACGTCAGCCAGCCCAATCTGGGTGAATAGGGCGGGCTATTTAAAACAGGAAGGAACGCTGTCCTGCAGTGCTTTTCATATACCCCCAGACTTAAGGTCCCCCACTGCGGTGGAAGGACTCTGCACGAGTTTCCCCTGATGAGTATTCAGACTACGAAACGCGTAGGGAAAATGTGTCCGAGATATTGGGGTTAAAAATTACTTTCCTGACAGCGTGGATGGGTACATGTGTGGCCGGATTTGTAGGCCCCCCCTCCCCAGATGCTGTGGACGTGAGTGATCCTACCCTGGTGTGATTAGAAGCTCAGAGGTGAGATCGTTCCTGTTTTTATATTCTGTGTCTCTATGAAAAACGAGAAACGAGATATACAGTCATTGTGGTTTGCCAACAATACATATGTGCACTCCCCTCTGGGAGATACTTCTTGCTCCACATGAAGAAAAAAAGAAAACAAACCGAACTCAAGCCCAAATCAAGTTAATGACGAAGGCTGACGCCGAAACGCGCGTCGGGGATAGGCACATCCAGGAGACGATTTCTCACTCATTCAGGTATTTGCAGCTCTGGTCATTGTATTAGTATCCATATTACTGGAATATTTTTGAATGTATTTTCTTCCTATACTTACCGATACCTTAGCGCATTCACCTGGATCTGGTTACCTTTTGCTCTAGTGGCCGCCCATCTCTCTTTTGTACCACGCATATGCACATGTTTAAAACACGCATGCACTATATGCACTTTATTGTATAAAGTGGTCTCCTAAATATCTCTCAATATAGTATACATTACTCATGCACATGCACTTTTATTCATGAGACAACTTGTACATATATGATTTATATACATATAATTTTCATACTGCGTGTACACATTCGTTGTATGTATAGTTATTCATTCGTTGTATGTATAGTTATTTATTTATTTATTTTTACACACATGTAGCAATATTCCACTATTTTTTCTTTATTTTTTCTTTATTTTTTGGCCATGCTCATTTTGTGCTGCCATTTGAATACATTTTTTCGTCTCCTGGTTTTAGTGCTTTTCTTTTGGTCTCTTTCCCCCCCCTACTATATGGTGTACTCTACCCTTTAATAAACATCTATTAACTTGATTTGGGCTTGAGTTCGGTTTGTTTTCTTTTTTTCTTCTTGCTTATATATCTCCGAATTGTCCACAATTCTTGTCCATATGGGTTACAGATCAGGCACAAGTAGATAATGCATACAGTTGGATATTTTGATTTATTCTGATCTATGTTGTGATGTATACCCTGCCTTGAGATCTATATTCTTGCTCCACATGTTGATTGCATGTTGTCTACCATACATATGGGTTATGTACTCCTCTCTAGGAGACATTTTTTTCCCTTTGGAGGTTGATACTGATGTATCTATCTAGATAAACCTCAGGGATTTGACAATTTATGTTTAGACTCCCTGTGGTGGGGAATCTTTTCTGTGAGTCCTTTACGTTTTTGTTTTATCTATATATTGGTGGTTTATACCCGTGTTTTCAACACGGACACACGGTCCGTGAAAACACGGAGACATGTGCATAGACCCATTCTTTTGAATGGGTCTACGTGTGTCAGTGTCTCCGGTACGTGAGAAAACTGTCACTACACGTACAGGAGACACTGACGTCTGAAAGAGGCCTAACATTCACATGTGTGGCATTACTGTAATGGGAAAAGCTCACTTAATATATTATGGGGTGTGTCTCCAGAACCACGAGCTGAGCTTCATGAGCGCTAAGCTGGCATATCAGTAGTTTCCACTCTGTAACATCCACTGAGTGCTTATTTATAGAAATAAAGTCAAAATTGTCGCTACACCTACTCTATAGCTAAATTTCCAGAGGGATGTATTTTCCAAAATCAAGTTATTAGAGTGATTTTTCTGCTGTCTTGGCACTTCAAATGTAGTCCCCAAACTATTCAGAAGAAACTGTGTAACACATTATGGGACAATCTTCACCTATTTTACCTTATAAAAATGTTAAATCTGGGGCTAAAACACTTTAGTGATAAAAATTGAATTGTTTTTTCTTAATTCCCCAATGGTCTAAACTTCTGTGACACACCTGTTTTGTCAATATTTTCACTGCATCCCTAGATGAATTCATTGAGTAGTGTAGTTTGTAAAATGGAATAACTTTATTATTATTATTATTATTACACAATTGATTCCATGGTGCTGTACATGAGATGACCCTTGAGGGACTCTAGCAAAGAGAGGGTGGGATGAGAAGGTAGAGTGGGAGTGGGAGATGCTGAATGTGCGATTGGAAAGATATGAGGAGATCCAGGATAGGGAAAGGTCTTTGATGCTAAAGGAAGAGAGGATCTGTAGCAGGAGGCAGTGGTCAACTGTGTCAAAGTCAGTGGATAGGTCTAGATTGAGGAGTATAGAAAATTGTCTGTTAGCTTTTGCTGTAAGTCATTAGTCATTTTGGACAGGACAGTTTCAGTGAAATGATGGGGACGGAAACCAGATTGTAGGTTGTCAAAGAGCAAAGTAGGTGAGAGGTGGGAGGAAAGTTTAGCGTGGACGTGCTGCTCAAGGAGTTTGGGAGCAGCAAAATGGTGTGATAGCTTGACATAGCAGTAGGGTAGAAGGATGGCTTTTTGAGGATAGGCATGATTGTGGCATGTTTGAAAGCAGAAGGGAAGGTGCCAGAAATTAGTGATAGGTTGAAGAGATGGGTTAGGGATGGGATAATTGTTGTAGTGAGGTTGGGGAGGAGGTGGGATGGGATGGGGTCAAGTGCACAAGTGGTGATGTGTGATTTGGAAAGGAAATTAGTAAGCTTATGTGGGGGTTCTGCTGTTCTAGCACCTCAGGGGTTCTGCTAATGTGACATAGCATTCTATTCTAGTAAAATCTGCACTCCAATATGGCGCTCTTTCGCTTCTGGGTTGTGCATTGTGCCTCAAAATTAGTATCCAACAATACTATATATTGGTTATTAGCGTACTCTTTTCCTATTCTTGCTTTGGAAAATTAAAATGTATCATTTTTAATTTCCACAGACAAATGTTATACAATTCTGTTAATTCCCTGTAGTTTTGAATATGTTGAGCAGTGCAGTTTTTAAAATGAGGTCTTATTTGGAGATTCTCTGACATCTAGGGTCCTCAAAGTAGCATCAGAAGTGATGTGGTACTCAAAAATATAGGTTCTGTAAAGCATATAAAAACTGCTACTAAATGTTTCACCCTAACATCCTAACTAAAAAAAAGACAGTTTCAAAACTTATGCAGATGTATACTAGACATGGGGTAAATGTTATTTATTAACTATTTCCTGTGGTATGACTATTAATGCCACTGGACATACCGGTGTTTCTTGGTTTACAGTGCAAATAGACGCATCTGTGATTGTATTATACCAATAAATACATATATTTATGTAAAAATAAACAAAAGAGTACACATACAGCTGTGGCAAAAATTAAGAGGCCACTGCAAAATGTTCAGTTTGTCTGATTTTTCTCTTTATAAGTATATTTTTGATTAAAATGTAAATTGTTCTTTCATTCTATAAACTTCTGATGACATGTTTCCAAATTTCCAAGCAATAAATTTTTGTAAAAAATTAAAAAATGGTCAAAATAAAAAAAACAGTGCTTTCAGACCTCAAATAATGCAAAGAAAACAAGTTCATAATCATTTAGAAACAACAATACTAATGTTTTAACTCAGGAAGAGTTCAGAAATCAATATTTTGTGGAATAACCATGATTTTTAATCACAGCTTTCATGCGTCTTGGCATGCTTTCCACCAGTCTTTCACAATGCTTCTGGCGCAAAAATGTAAGCAGTTCTTCTTTGTTTGATGGCTAGTGACTATCCATCATCCTCTTGATTACATTCCAGAGGTTTTCAATGGGGTTCAGGTCTGGAGATTGGGCTGCCCATGACAGGGTTTTGATGTGGTGGTCTCTTAATTTTTCCCAATGCTGTATTTGATATCGCTGTGTTCGGAACAACCCAACCTAAAAAAAGTGGAATAAAACGTGATCAAAAAGACAAATGTAAATAAAATGTAAATAAATATGTAATTACAGATTCTACTTTAATTATTCTGAATTAGACTTTAATTCTAGAATGCATTTGGCCAATCATCACTGCTACAATATTATTATCATCACTATCTGTACCATCTAACTCGAGCTGTTCTCCTCTTCCCACAGGTATGAACTGTCCACAGCCCTCCCTGGCTCCTGAATGTCTATGTATATTGCATTGTTTTTCTATGGTATGAACTGAATGTCCACCGCTCGCCCTAGCTCCTGAATGTTTCTATATATTGCATTGTTTTACTTTGGTATAAACTAAATGTCCACAGCTTTCCCTAGCTCCTGAATGTTTCTGTATATTGCATTGTTTTTCTATGGTATGAACTGAATGCCCACAGCTCTCCCTAGATCCTGAATGTCTCTGTATATTGCATTATTTTTCTATGGTATGAACTACACCTTTGGCCTGTGACAGGTCATAGATTCCCATGGTCTGCAGTATCATCTCTACGCCAATGACACGCAGATCTACCTATCTGGATCTGACCACACATACTTACTCACCAAAATCCCACACTATCTTTCTGCTATCTCAGCCTTCTTTTCTGCTCGCTTTCTAAAACTGTACATGGACAAAACAGAATTCATCATCTTTCCCCCATCTCACTCTACCCCTCCACCAGACCTATCCATCAATGTCAATGGCTGCTCACTTTCCCCAGTCCCACATGCTCGGTGCATCGGGGTGATCCTTGACTCTGCCCTCTCTTTCAAGCCACATAACCAAGCCCTTGCCTTCTCCTGTCATCTCAAACTCAAAAATATTTCCCGGATCCGCTCATTCCTTGACCACGAAACCACAAAAACAATAGTGCATGCCCTTATCATCTCCCGCCTTGACTACTGCAACCACCTACTCTCTGGCCTCCCCTCTAGCACTCTGGCACCACTTCAATCCATCCTATGCTCTGCTGCCCGACTAATCTACCTGTCTCCCCGCTATTTTCCAGCTTCTCCCCTATACCAAGCCCTTTACTGGCTTCCTATTGTCCAGAGACTCCAGTTCAAAACACTTACTATGGCATACAAAGCCATCCACAACCTATCTCCTCCATACATCTGTAACATGGTCTCCCGGTACTTACCTACACGCAACCTTCGATCCTCACAAGATCTCCTTCTCTACTCCCCTCTTATCCCTTCTTACCACAACCACATCCAAGACTTCTCCCGTGCTTCCCCTACACTCCGGAACTCTCTACCTCAACACATCAGACTCTTACCTACCATAGAAACCACTCAAGGGCAGTGTCCTCTCTCCTTCTGTACCTGTAAGTGCCTTGTTGCTCATGTTTATTGTATTTGTCTATATTTGCCCCCTTTTCACATGTAAAGCGCCATGGAATAAATGGCGCTATAAAAAATGTATAATAGTAATAATAATAAAAATGGTTTTGCTGAAACCACCTTGTCCTACAAAAAACAAGCTAACATGCAGCTCCATCAGCAGAGAAATAAAAAGCTATAGCTCTCAGATATAGCGATTCAAAAACAATTATTTTTTCTAAAAAAACTGTTTTAATTGTGTAAAAGCAGCAAAACATGAAAAATGTATATAAATGTGGTATAACTGTAATAGTACTGACCGGAAGAATTTCTGATTTTTGTTCATACCACCAATAAATGGTATCAATAAAAACATTAACTTGTTCTGTAAATCTGCAAAAATCAAGCCCTCAAATTATAGTTCTTATAATATGGTGATCCAAAATCTTTTTTTGTAAAAAAAAAAACAAAACATTTTTTAGTGTGTGATAGTAGACAAATATAAAAAAACTACGTATATGAATCGCTACAATCTCACCAACCTGAAGAATAAAGTCATCTAATCACTTATACTGCACGAAACGTGGAAAAATAAATAAATTCAACAATTTCTTGACCTTGACTGTAAATTTGTTTATTCTGCCTCACAAATATCATAGTAAGACTCGACTCACATTTTGTCCTCACATTTAAGCTGCGCTTTACGCTGAACACTTACACCCTGGTTTCCGTGTAAAACTCTGAAATGTGTTATTTATATGGAACCACAGGCAGAAGATTCCCTATAATGATGCAGATGGAGGCACTGTGAATACTATAGGACCTGTGATCCGGTGATGTCCGTCTTTTTAAGCATACATAAAAGCATGGTCCGAACAGAGGCCCGATGGAGTACAGAGTAACTCTGTTGGCTCATTATAGTGAACTAGATTGTGGCTCGATTCTAACGCATCGGGTATTCTAGAATATGCATGTCCCCGTAGTATATGGACAATGACGATTCCAGAATTCGCGGCAGACTGTGCCCGTCGCTGATTGGTCGAGGCAACCTTTATGACATCATCGTCGCCATGGCAACCATTATGACATGTACGTCGATACTGTGCCCGTCGCTGAATCAGAAACGTGAGATGTCTACGTCCTTTATGACATCATCGTCGCTGTGCCCGTCGCTGATTGGTCAAGGCCTGGTGGCCTCGACCAATCAGAGACGCGGGATTTCCAGGACAGACAGACAGAAAGACAGACAGACAGAAAGACAGACAGACGGAATAACCCTTAGACAATTATATATATAGATGGGTCCCTCGTGGGTTTCATCTGAATCATGTAATTTGGAGATTTAGAAGGAAACCCCAATATAAGTGCTCAGCGTAGAGCACAGGATGAACGATATGAATGTTAATCCCAAACGTTAAGTAAAATGTTCCCATAAAAGCTTCAGCTCAATCCACTAAAGAGGCAAGCCCCCACTCAGATTGGTCATCTGTCAACAGAAATATAGAGGGCTTCCACATTAATGGTAGCACTAAGGCTCTGGAAGAGCACTATGGCTCCTCATCCCCAAAAGAAATCCAGTGAATTTTGCTCTCCCATATCAATCCACATTCCCCCTCTCTTCTGAGCCCCAGTGTACCTAAACCACATTTAGAGTCCATGTTTGGCATTTCTGTAGCAATGAGCACCTGCCTAATTTATAGGTTCTATGTCTCAAGAAGCACGAGCTGGGCATAATATGTGGGCACTATAAAGTAAGGTCACTTCACTGGCAGATTTGCAATTTTTACTCAGCAACAGCGACTGCGGCTTGTTTCTGGTAAAAACATATGGAATCAAAATAGTTACATCTGTACATCTGTAGATAAATTCCCAGAGGGCTGTAATTTCAAAAATTGGGTGATTTGAGGTGGGATTTTGCTCTTCTGGCACTTAGGGGCTTTAAGTCAACACGTATTACATGAACATTTGTTCTCCAAGACTCAAATAGCACTCCTTCCCTCCCAAGTCTAGCGATGTGGATAAGCAATACTGTAGAGCCACATATGGGGTATTGTCACGTTCAGCAGAAATTGTGTGACAAATTTTGGCGCCATTTTTCCCCATTTCCCCATGTGAAAATGTAAAACCTGGGGCTAAAACAATTTTTTTGTGGTAAAAATGTAATCATTTTTCTTTAATGTCTAATGGTATAACATTTTTGGACACACCCGTGGTGTCAATATGATCATTGCACCCTTAAATTAATTGAGAGGTGTAATTTGTATAATGGCCCCAGAGTCTGGTGAGTGGGCACAGCAATTGGAACTTACTTCTTTCTAAGAACAACGCTTATTTGGTTTTGCCACCTGTTCGTTCAGGACTACTTTCAAGCCGCTGTCTCCATCAGCCTCACGGCTTCATTGACCACACCAGCAGTGCACCTGGGACTGACAACCTGCCCCCTACATAATTCCATGTCCACCAACCTCGTGATGTCAGAAGACCAGGCCTGCTCTGTGATACCTGACACCAGACTTAGTCTCCATACGCTGTTGGAATGTCTATCAGGGAACTCCATATGGCCTCCCACTACTTCAAACGTTTGACCCATGCTGCCCCTAGCAACCCACACTAACTGAACTTGAACTCCACGATACACTTCAATAACTGACACTTAACTCTCCCTAACCAGGAAGTGCCCCCCTTTATCAGCACTAGTGCCCACCCACTGGGCTAGTTCTATCCTTAACCATTTCCTATCTTATATGTGTAGGGGGATGGGTATGTTGTCCATGCCGCTTGGGAAGCCTTCATGTAATGTTGTACAGTGTAATGTGTAGTGTGTACTGTGTGATACATAATGTTATGTGTTGTTAAGTATAATGGCCACAAGGTGGCAATAACATTATTACTGTCTGCCCAGCACCAGATAGTGAGTAGGGTGAGTTTAACCCAGTGAGGGTGGGGCTATATAGCAGGATCAGAAAGGACTACCTGGTAGTTAGTCAGAAAGAGCCCAGAGTGTGCAAAATACAGACCTCAGGTATAGTGTCTCCCTGTGGCAAGAGAGGAACTACCGGAGCTGATGCAGATAGTAAGAGTCTGTAAGAGATGGAATAGCGAGAGGAAAAGAGAGTAGCAGTTCGGAGTCAAGACAGAGAGAGTTAAAGAAAATATATCAGGGCCTGGGACAGGAAGCCTAGCAGCATGGTACGGATTCTTCGTCAGGTAGGTAACGGAAGGCAAAAGTCAAGGGAAGCAAAATGATGAAAATACATACAGTGAAGGAAATAATTATTTGCTCCCTTGATTATTTTATAAGTTTGCCCACTGACAAAGACATGAACAGTCTATAATTTTAAGGGTAGGTTAATGTTAACATTGAGAGATAGAATATCAAAAATAAAATCCAGAAAATCACATTGGATAAATTATATAAATTTATTTGCATTTGGCAGTGAGAAATAAGTATTTGATCCCCTACCAACCATTAAGAGTTCTGGCTCCTACAGACCAGTTAGACACTCTTAATCAACTCATTACCTGCATTAAAGACAGCTGTCTTACATAGCCACCTTTTTAAAAGACTCCTGTTCACAGACTCAATTAATCAGTCAGACTCTAACCTCTACAACATATGCTAGACCAAAGAGCTTTCTAAGGATGTCATGACCTGCACAAAGCTGGAATTGGCTTCAAAACCATAAGTAAGATGCTGGGTGAGAATGAGACAACTGTCAATTGACATAGATCTGGGGCATCATGTAAAATTTCACCTTGTGGGGAATCGTTGATCATGAGGAAAATGAGAGATCAGCCTAAAACTACACAGGGGGAACTTGTTAATGATTTCAATGCAGCTGGGACCATAGTCACCAAGAAAACCATTGGTAACACTTATGCCGTAAAGGTTTAAAATCCTGCAGTGCCCGCAATGTCCCCCTGCTCAAGAAAGCACATGTGCAGGCCCGTTTGAAGTTTGCCTCTTTTCCTCCACCAGGACATTAAAAATGGGTCATGGCTGGGTCTTCCAGCAAGACAGTGACCTAAAACATACGGCTGGCAACAAAGGAGTGGCTCAAAAAGAAGCACTTTAAGGTCATGGAGTGGCCTAGCCAGTCTTCAAACCTTAATACCATAGAAAACTTATGGAGGGAATTGAAGCTCTGAGTTGCCAAGCGGCAGCCTCAAAATCTTAATGATTTAGAGATGATCTGCAAAGAGGAATGAACCAAAATTCGTCCTGACATGTGTGCAAACCTCATCATCAACTGCAAAAAACTTCTGACTGCTGTGCTTGCCAACCAGGGTTTTTTCACCAAGTATTAACTCTTGTTTGCCAGATGGATCAAAGACTTATTTCTCACTGTAAATTGCAAATAAATTTATATAATTTATACAATTTGATTTTATTTTTGATATTCTGTCTCTCAATGTTAAAATTAACCTGCCATTAAAATTATAGACTGTTCATGTCTTTGTCAGTGGGCAAACTTACAAAATTAGCAAGAAATCAAATACTTATTTCCCCCACTGTAGATGACCAGAATAGTGATGCTGATGACGGCATCGTCAGCATTCATCATCTTAGTAGCCATTTTGAAACTGTACGGAAGGGTGCAGAGGTCCTTAATCTGTGTCCAGTCTGTAAATGTGATATGTGACACGCCCATACTGCATTGGCCAAGGCTAAACGACATGACATACTGTTTCAGGGCTCGTTGCTGCTGCCTCAGTCGCTGCAACATGTGCAGAGTGGAATTCCACCTTGTCGGCACATCACATATCAATCTGTTAATTGACATGGACAAAGACCTCTGTATCGATGCAAGTCGATGACCTGAGGGGAGCAAACAGTGGAAATGAGCACACAGCTTCCATGCTTTCTGAAGCAGCTCACCCAGCCCAAGATAATGGGGGAGAAAATGCTGTGCCACCAGGTTGAGGATGTGAGCCTTGCGAAGCACGTGTGTGAGCTTGCCTTGCCGTAGGGCTGCCACAAGGTTGGCACCGTTATCGGACACGGCCTTCCCTGGATGCAGGTTCAGTGGAGACAGCCATTGATCAAACTCAACCTGGAGAAATGAAAGGCGGAAATGAGCACACAGCTTCGATGCTTTCTGGAGCAGCTCACCCAACCCAGGATAGTGGCAGAGAAAATGCTGTGCCACTAGGTTGAGGATGTGAACCATGCAAGGCACATGTCTGAGCTTGCCTCGCCGTAGGGCCGTCACCAGGTTCACACTATATCAGACACAGCCTTCCCTGGATGCAGGATCAGCAGAGACAGCCCACAGTTATATGACTGCGATCTCCAAGGCCTATCAATTTTAACACTGCCTGATTGCGGTGAGCCCTGCTGCGCAGCACGGAGGTGGTGGGGATTCGCTCTGCACTGTTGGAACGCGTGTCTCATTAAGGCAGAGGTTGAGGGTGCAGGTGGAGGCCCTAGAGGAGATAGATGAGGAGCCGGAAGCAGTGGTGGAAGTGAGAAATGTAGAGATTTGTCCTGCAAGCCATGGGGATTCTAAGACTTGTGGAGCAGCACCTGCCCCCACAGCCATCAGAGTCACCCAGTGCCAAGTCAGTGAGATGTAACACCCTTGGCCATGCAACATGCTGGTGTAGTGCAGGCACAGCTTTTTTAGAAAAGTAATGGCAACTGTTCAATTGTTACTAGGGGACTGCGACGGCCATCAGCTTTCAGAAACCATCTGTACCTACAAGGCAGAAAGGCAGCATTTCCGTGGCCAACAGATTGAAGATGGTGGAGTTCAACCTCTTAGCTTTGTCATGTGTAGGAGGAAACAATCTTTTACATGACCACAACTGCAGTACCGTGAGCTGGCTGCAGTGCTGAGAGAGGTCAGATTACGGTGAACTGGACAAACTGCTGAACTGTGAGAGAGGTGCAGGTGGAGATGTAATGGTAAATTGTGAAAGTTGTGGTGTGCCCATTCTCTGAGATGGGTCTATAAAACAGCAGGCATGTCCACTTCAGTTACAGCTGCTGGTGGGTTCTCAGTCAGCATGACTGGAGCGGGTAAAGAACCCGAGGTTCTGCTTTCATAGACCTGTGTCTCAATAGTTGGCATGGTAACAGAGGAGGAAGAAGCAGCAGATGCGATTTATGAGGCGGCTGATGGTTGTTGAGGTCCGCTGATCCACATTCTTACACAGTGGAATTCCCACAGTAACACATGTTGATTGCGAATGTGAAGGTTCATACATGTAGTGGTCAAATGACTGCACTTTTTTTTTGCAAAATTGACAGATTATATGAGTTTGGTTCATTATTTGCAGTGTCAAAAAAGTCCAGGCTAGGCAACCCTTGCCATCCCTGCGAGCTGTAGACCCACGGCTAAGGTTGAATTGCTTGTTGTAGATGCATCACTACGTGTCTGCAATGTATGGCGTAATGCAACCTCCTCGTCTTCCTCCTCAGATGACCTACTCAGCTGTGTGCCTCTATGTTCATGCCAACTGGGGATCTAACACCTCATCATCATCAATATCTGTATTATCACATTCCTCACACTTGGAGTCGCCCTCCTCCTCTTGCAGCCCTGACAGCACAGTACAGACCGTGTGAGCCTCAAATATCTGTGTCTCATCAGGATGCTGTACAAACCCTATTTCGTCCTGCCCCGAATCCAAGCTAAAAAAAATGTGGGCATCGGTGCATTTTTCCTTCTCTTGACTCTGTGTAGCTTTTGAGTACATTTCTGATGACCATGGCATAGAATGTGTGATCAGCTCTTCAGACTCACACATCTGTGGTTCCGTACAGTCAGTTGTATGGTTGGAGAGTTGGGACACAGGGTGAAGCAAGCGTAATTTGGGTGCCACCTCTGTGGACTGTACTGGGTGTCATGTTGAGGTGGAGGAAGAGGAGGAGAGGCCACTTGAAGCTGCACTTGCCATCCAATGGAGCACATGCTCTTTCTGGGACTCATCAACAAGGAGTACCACTGTGCATCTACCAAAGAAAGGTAGTGGAGTAGCCAGTCCAGTAACAGAAGTTGTCAGCTGTCTTTGCATAGGATGTGATGTTTTTGGTTCACTAGTGCTTTGAAAAAGTCTAATTCCCCTTCAACCATGGCCTTGCTTTTTCCCAGGCATGTTGCTCAGAGAGTGTGGTAGGAACACAGTATTAGCAACAAAAAATTATGTTTTAAACTCTGCACCAACTCTGCAAACAGGTGAATTTCAGCGGCAGTAAATTCCAAGGTGAAATATGGCGTGCTATACATAGTCACAGAAAAATTAATAATTGTTTGAGTGTGGATGAGGCCTGTATGACAAAGAAGATATGCTACAAACAATTTGAAAGTCAGATTTACCCTTCTGTATGACTGTTTGACATTAGGAACACAAGTATTTTTTGTGGCCTCTGGATCAGGCCTCTATAAAACATTAGATGCTACAAACTATTTAAATGTGAGATGTCCTCTACTGTATGACACTAGGAACAGAAGAATTTTTTGTGGCCTATGGATCAGACCTCTGTAACATACTAAATGTTACAAACTATTTGAATGTGAGATGTCCCCTACAGCATGATGTTAGGACCACAAGAATTTTTTGTGATCTCTGGATCAGGCCTCTATAACACACTAGATGCTACAAACTAATCCACAGTCCAGAAATATTGCAATCGCACAGCCGTTATACGTTAGACCCTTTCTGCTTCAGGGGTATTGAATGCCAAACCGTATAAGCCTTTAGTCACAATAGAAAAAAAGTAATCGCTATACAAGCTCCACCTGGGTGCTGCTTCATGAAAAAAACAATTTGTATAAGGATATCCAGAGCAAGAAAAGTAACAGCGCACTCACCGGTGTTGAGCAAAAAGCGATTTATTCACATGCAATCATGCGGTGCAGGGAGGGTGGTGAACACATGCGGATGACAGCTGTTTCGTGCTGCAAGCACTTCAACAGATCCAGCAAACAATATCACTATAGGAGGAATGAATCATAATTATGTTTACACAGGATTTTTTACAACAATTTTTGTAAAAAATCCTGTGTAAATATAATTATGATTCATTCCTCCTATAGTGATATTGTTTGCTATATGTTATTGTTTTATTCATCTTTTAAATTGTCTCACCTGTTGTCCTCCGTATAGTGGCCACCTGTCCATTATGACGTGGGAGGAAGAGGGAAGGGCTCTGGGGCTCTGTAGCCAAAAGGCCCACCTCCCCCCCATTCGTCACTGGATCTGTTGAAGTGCTTGCAGCACGAAACAGCTGTCACCCGCATGTGTTCACCACCCTCCCTGCACCGCATGATTGCATGTGAATAAATCGCTTTTTGCTCAACACCGGTGAGTGCGCTGTTACTTTTCTTGCTCTGGATATCCAGATGCTGCAAACTATTTTAAAGTCAGGTTTCCTACTGTATGACGTTAAGAATCCAATAATTTTTTTGTGGCCTCTGGATAAGGCCTTTATAACACACTAGATGCTACAGACTATTTGAATGTGAGATGTCACCTACTGTATGACGCTAGGAACAGAAGAATTTTTGTAGCCTCTCGATCAGGCCTCTATAACACAATAGATGCTGCAAACTATTTTAAAATCAGGTCCCCTACTGTATGACAATAGGAACTAGAGATGTTTAGGTCCGGCGGGTTCCGCCGAACAGTTACAAAAAGTTCGGGTTTGGGTGCCAGAAAAGTACCCGTACCCAAACCCGGACCCTATTCACTTGAATGGGGGCCCGAAAATATAGTGTTTGCTGCTCTGTAATATGCAAGACAGTGCGGCAAACTCCACTTCTGATCAGCGGTGATCTCATCCCAGCCAGTCAGAGAAAGGCGCTTCCCATGCTGTCTTTGGAGAAAAACTCTCATGCTGCAAGTGGAGATCTTAACAAGGTCACCGCAGTTCAGCCTGGCTGGGAATGGAGCCTAAGTGACTGGACGTAACCTCAATGACGTCACCATGAGGCTGCGCTCACAGCAGTTCAGTCACCAGTGGATCTCAGTCTGGACAGTCGCATCTTGGCACCGTCCAGGTTGAAAACTGTTTATCCCCCAGACATGGATTACGGCATGGGACAGAATGGCAGACAGGTATGGTATATTGTTTTTTTTTTATTTGAGTTTTATTATAAGAGATTGAGGGCTTTGGTGGAATTAGGCGAGGTCGTACATATGGTTTAATTGAAATTATTAAAGGAGTCTGTGTCTTTCTTTCAGTTGAAGTACTTTATTCTGGATGTGTCTTAGTTTACCATATAACTATAGGATTAGTAATGGATAGGCGTCTTAATTTGTGTCACATCAGGTTCTAAGGTAGAACGGTTATGGTCCAGATTGTGGAGGGAAACATATTATTCTGAAAATTGGTTGACTATTCATTGTGGATCTCAGATTTTAGATCTATTTGGATGTGGAAAATATGGTATTTCACATTGTATGATTGAGAGTTGATGTGCTATAAGTAAGCTAGCATGGCACATCAGAAGGTTGCATTTACATTTGAGGTGTCTGATTCTGATTTATGTCAGTGTAGAAAAAGAAAAAGTGAATTCCCTGCCAGCAGGATGTTGCACTGTTCAAGAGAGAAAGGAGAGAAGAGAGAGAATAGAGAAGAAAGAAAAAAAGAAGAGCAGAGAGTGAAGTGAGAGGCCATAATGCCCATAAGGAGTAAACCTGTCTGCCCCAATGGCAGTATGTTAATAGAATGATGGCATTAAAAAGCATTAAAAGAATTTTGGTGAGTGCCTGGTCTGTCCTTGGACTATATTATATAGCCTATGAAATTCTGTTCTATCTACTTATATAAATACTGAGCACCATTCTTTTGAATAAATTGATATTTTTCTGGAGGTATGGTGCCGACTTGAATCTGTATATGAGAACGTAAGTCTAAACTATTTTGTTGCAATATTGCAAAATTCTTCGTTTTCCATTGCAAATGTAAACCAGAATGTCAATTATGAGCTACTTCGGCTTTCATACAGCATGACAAAAATTACCATATTGAGTACAATCAGATTGAGGAGCTATGGTCAAAGTGCAATCTGTTAGCTGTGTGTGTGTATAATGAGACAGGACTGGGAGACAGCTATTATTTATAACTAATAAAAGTTGTTCAGCCCAGGAGGAGAAGTGTGCAGACAAACTGGCATATCAATAAGCAGGCTGAAATTCTTACTTTCATAAAATAATTCCTTCTTTTATGAATCTCAACAGTATATTAGGCTTCAAAATGCATACGTTTAAACCGCCATCTGACTGTGTGTATGCAAAAGTGAGGCAATAATGCAACAAAATGGAAATCTAAGGTATCAAGGAAAAAAGAATAAAAAAAAGTATTTAATAGAAGGAGATAGAGGCTGGAGTAAAATAAAAAAGTAACCTTGTCACACACTCTACATAAGCTCATATAGATAGATAATATGTACATTTTGTACATTGCAGCTGTCTTTACTCTTTCTTTGTTCCCTGCTACAGATGTAGCATTTAGCCAAACAAAGGTTTTTTGCATCTTGACTATATGTTTGCTGGGAATGTTTGCATGAAAGTAGCGTAAAGCAATCACTTTATGAACTGTGTGGGTGCATTTCATCTTATAGCATGTTATATAGAATTGTTTAACATCTTCTACATCTACATATTTCTTTTTTTTAATCGAAATGTCCCTTTTTATATAATAGGGCATATTTATTAAGCTAAAGCTAGGTTCAGACAAGAGTGTATTCTCTTATCCGAGAGAATCGGGACTAATATGCAAATCACTCTCTGATCAAACTCTGATCAGAGTGTGATCACAGTGTGCTCCGATACTCTCGGATGAGAAGATGGAGAAAAAAAATTCCATCTTCTCTAATCTGTCAGCCCGTGGCGGAAATGCTTTCCACGCACTCATTGTCTTGTATGGCTGAGTGCGATCCTAATATGGCTCAGTCAGAGGAAAAAATCTGTGCATGTGCACATCCCCATGTACTAACATTGGTCCAAATGTAACACAAGGTTTTGTCATCGTTCTAGGACCAAAAATACGCTTGTCTGCACCTGTCCTCAGTGTCAGAATTTTTGCTTAACTTGTGCGAAAAAGAATCTCTTCTTTTGTACCTTGCACCATATTTAATATATGTTTTGAACACTTTGTTCTTGACTGCAAAAGGGTGTGTACTCACTGAAAGGAGGCATGGATTATCAGAAAAGGGATGTAGTCTACTGTATGTCACCGGGCACCAAAAAATGTGCCAAACTTTTTGTGAAAATTTCTGGCACAGAGTCAGCCAATTAATAGCTGATGTAAATTTAGGCAAAACACTCTTAAATAGAATATGTCAACAGGATTTTAATTCAAAACTATTTAGCCTTTAGCTGACCAATCTGTTCCTCTGCTACCGACAAAACTGCTTTTTAATCAAAGTGCTTTCGGCATTTGGAAGTTCTTCCCAAGCCTCTCCTTTCCACAGCTCATGTTATAGACTGACCTGGGTAGGTGTATGTTGTGAATTCTGTGGCAGAGCTCCCTCCTGTGGTCACAAGTGGTACTTCGGCTGATTCTCTCTGTGAGCTTCTGTTGGTGGAGGGAAGTGGTACTGCGGCTTCTGAGTTTCCTCCCTCAGGTGATCTGGTGAGGTCGTTAGGTGCTTCTCTACTTAACTCCACCTAATGCTTTGATCCTGGCTTCCTGTCAATGTTCCAGTGTTGGACTTGCTTTTCCCTGGATCATTCCTGTGGCCTGCTGCTCTGCATAGCTAAGTTCTTCTTTGCTATTTGTTTGCTATTTTGTCTGTCCAGCTTGTCTAATTTGTTGCTGGAAGCTCTGGGACGCAAAGGGTGTACCTCCGTGCCGTTAGTTCGGTACGGAGGGTCTTTTTGCCCCCTTTGCGTGGTTTTCTTTAGGGTTTTGTGTAGACCGCAAAGTTACCTTTTCTATCCTCGATCTGTTAAGAAAGTCGGGCCTCACTTTGCTGAATCTATTTCATCTCTACGTTTGTCTTTTCATCTTAACTCACAGTCATTATATGTGGGGGGCTGCCTTTTCCTTTGGGGTATTTCTCTGAGGCAAGGTAGGCTTATTTTCTATCTTCAGGCTAGTTAGTTTCTCAGGCTGTGCCGAGTTGCATAGGCAGAGTTAGGCGCAATCCACGGCTGCCTCTAGTGTTGTTTGGAGAGGATTAGGGATTGCGGTCTGCAGAGTTCCCACGTCTCAGAGCTCGTTCTATGATTTTGGGTTATTGTCAGATCACTGTATGTGCTCTGACCGCTATGTCCATTGTAGTACTGAATTGCCTTTCATAACAGTACAGGAAGCCAAAAGTACTAATGATTCTCAATAGAGGGAAAAAAGAAGTTCTGAGACCATTTTTTTTCTTTGCACTGTGTTTTGCCTTTTTTTTCCCCTAGACATTTGGGTGGTTCAGTACACAGGTGTAGCGATGGACATTAGAAGTCTGTCTTCATTTGTGGATCAGCTCTCGGCAAGAGTACAAAAGATTCAAGACACTATTGATCAGAAAGCTATGTTGGAACCAAGAATTCCTATTCCTGATTTGTTTTTTGGAGATAGAACTAAGTTTCTGAGTTTCAAAAATAATTGTAAATTATTTCTGGCCTTGAAACCTCGCTCCTCTGGTGATCCAGTTCAACAGGTTTTGATTGTTATTTCTTTTTTGCGCGGCGACCCTCAGGACTGGGCATTTTCTCTTGCGCCAGGAGATCTTGCAGTGAGTAAAATCGATGTGTTTTTCCTGGCGCTCGGATTGCTGTACGATGAACCTAATTCAGTGGATCAGGCAAAGAAAAATTTGCTGGCTCTTTGTCAGGGTCAGGATGAGATAGAGGTATATTGTCAGAAATTTAGAAAGTGATCCGTGCTCACTCAATGGAATGAATCTGCGCTGGCAGCTATGTTCAGAAAGGGTCTCTCTGAAGCCCTTAAGGATGTCATGGTGGGATTTCCTATGCCTGCTGGTTTGAATGAGTCTATGTCTTTGGCCATTCAGATCGGTCGACGCTTGCGTGAGCGTAAATCTCTGCACCATTTGGCGGTATTACCTGAGCTTAAACCTGAGCCTATGCAGTGCGATAGGACTTTGACCAGAGTTAAACGGCAAGAACACAGACATCTGAATGGGCTGTGTTTCTACTGTGGTGATTCCACTCATGCTATCTCTGGTTGTCCTAAGCGCACTAAGCGGTTCGCTAGGTCTGCCACCATTGGTACGGTACAGTCAAAATTTCTTCTGTCCGTTACCTTGATCTGCTCTTTGTCATCGTATTCTGTCATGGCATTTGTGGATTCAGGCGCTGCCCTGAATTTGATGGACTTGGAGTATGCTAAGCGTTGTGGGTTTCTCTTAGAGCCCTTGCAGTGTCCTATTCCATTGAGAGGAATTGATGCCACGCCTTTGGCCAAGAATAAGCCTCAATACTGGACCCAGCTGACCATGTGCATGGCTCCTGCACATCAGGAGGTTATTCGCTTTCTGGTGTTGCATAATCTGCATGATGTGGTCGTGTTGGGGTTGCCATGGCTACAAGCCCATAATCCAGTATTAGATTGGAAATCCATGTCGGTGTCCAGCTGGGGTTGTCAGGGGGTACATGGTGATGTTCCATTTCTGTCAATTTCGTCATCCACCCCTTCTGAGGTTCCAGAGTTCTTGTCTGATTACCGGGATGTATTTGATGAGCCCAAGTCCGATGCCCTACCTCCGCATAGGGATTGTGATTGTGCTATCAATTTGATTCCTGGTAGTAAATTCCCAAAAGGTCGACTGTTTAATTTATCCGTGCCTGAGCACACCGCTATGCGCAGTTATGTGAAGGAATCCCTGGAGAAGGGGCATATTTGCCCGTCATCGTCGCCATTAGGAGCAGTGTTCTTTTTTGTAGCCAAGAAGGATGGTTCGCTGAGACCTTGTATAGATTACCGCCTTGTAAATAAGATCACGGTTAAATTTCAGTACCCCTTGCCATTGTTATCTGATTTGTTTGCTCGGATTAAGGGGGCTAGTTGGTTCACCAAGATAAATCTTCGTGGTGCGTATAATCTGGTGCGAATCAGGCGAGGAGATGAATGGAAAACTGCATTTAATACGCCCGAGGGTCATTTTGAGTATCTAGTGATGCCATTCGGACTTGCCAATGCTCCATCAGTGTTTCAGTCCTTTATGCATGACATCTTCCGAGAGTACCTGGATAAATTCCTAATTGTGTACTTGGATGACATTTTGATCTTCTCGGATGATTGGGAGTCTCATGTGAAGCAGGTCAGAACAGTTTTTCAGGTCCTGCGTGCTAATTCTTTGTTTGTGAAGGGATCAAAGTGTCTCTTTGGTGTGCAGAAGGTTTCATTTTTGGGGTTCATCTTTTCCCCTTCTACTATCGAGATGGATCCTGTTAAGGTCCAAGCCATCCATGATTGGACTCAGCCGACATCTCTGAAAAGTCTGCAAAAGTTCCTGGGCTTTGCTAATTTTTATCGTCGCTTCATCTGCAATTTTTCTAGTATTGCCAAACCATTGACCGATTTGACCAAGAAGGGTGCTGATTTGGTCAATTGGTCTTCTGCTGCTGTGGAAGCTTTTCAAGACTTGAAGCGTCGTTTTTCTTCTGCCCCTGTGTTGTGTCAACCAGATGTTTCTCTTCCGTTCCAGGTCGAGGTTGATGCTTCTGAGATTGGAGCAGGGGCTGTTTTGTCGCAGAGAGGTTCTGATTGCTCAGTGATGAAACCATGCGCTTTTTTTCCAGGAAGTTTTCGCCTGCTGAGTGAAATTATGATGTGGGCAACCGAGAGTTGCTGGCCATGAAGTGGGCATTCGAGGAGTGGCGTCATTGGCTTGAAGGAGCTAAGCATCGCGTGGTGGTATTGACTGATCATAAGAACTTGACTTATCTTGAGTCTGCTAAGCGGTTGATTCCTAGACAGGCTCGTTGGTCGCTGTTTTTTGCCCGTTTTGACTTTGTGATTTCGTACCTTCCGGGCTCTAAAAATGTGAAGGCGGATGCTCTGTCTAGGAGTTTTGTGCCCGACTCTCCGGGTTTGTCTGAGCCGGCGGGTATCCTCAAGGAAGGAGTAATTGTGTCTGCCATCTCCCCTGATTTGCGGCGGGTGCTGCAAAAATTTCAGGCTAATAAACCTGATCGTTGTCCAGCGGAGAGACTGTTTGTCCCTGATAGGTGGACCAATAAAGTTATCTCTGAGGTTCATTGTTCGGTGTTGGCTGGTCATCCTGGAATCTTTGGTACCAGAGAGTTGGTGGCTAGATCCTTTTGGTGGCCATCTCTGTCACGGGATGTGCGTGTTTTTGTGCAGTCCTGTGGGATTTGTGCTCGGGCTAAGCCCTGCTGTTCTCGTGCCAGTGGGTTGCTTTTGCCCTTGCCGGTCCCGAAGAGGCCTTGGACACATATGTCTATGGATTTTATTTCTGATCTTCCCGTTTCTCAAAAGATGTCAGTCATTTGGGTGGTCTGTGATCGCTTTTCTAAGATGGTCCATCTGGTACCCTTGTCTAAATTGCCTTCCTCCTCTGATTTGGTGCCATTGTTCTTCCAGCATGTGGTTCGTTTACATGGCATTCCAGAGAATATCGTTTCTGACAGAGGTTCCCAGTTTGTTTCAAGGTTTTGGCGAGCCTTTTGTGGTAGGATGGGCATTGACTTGTCTTTTTCCTCGGCTTTCCATCCTCAGACTAATGGCCAGACCGAACGAACCAATCAGACCTTGGAAACATATCTGAGATGCTTTGTTTCTGCCGATCAGGATGACTGGATGTCCTTTTTGCCTTTGGCTGCGTTCGCCCTTAATAATCGGGCCAGCTCGGCTACCTTGGTTTCGCCATTTTTCTGCAATTCTGAGTTCCATCCTCGTTTCTCTTCAGGACAGGTTGAGTCTTCGGACTGTCCTGGTGTGGATACTGTGGTGGACAGGTTGCAGCAGATTTGGACTCATGTGGTGGACAATTTGACCTTGTCCCAGGAGAGGGCTCAACGTTTCGCTAATCGCAGACGCCGTGTGGGTCCCCGACTTCGTGTTGGGGATCTGGTTTGATTATCTTCTCGTCATATTCCTATGAAGGTTTCCTCTCCTAAGTTTAAACCTCGTTTCATTGGTCCGTATAGGATTTCTGAGGTTCTTAATCCTGTGTCTTTTCGTCTGACCCTTCCAGATTCTTTTTCCATACATAACGTATTCCATAGGTCATTGTTGCGGAGATACGTGGCACCTATGGTTCCATCTGTTGATCCTCCTGCCCCGGTTTTGGTGGAGGGGGAATTGGAGTATATTGTGGAGAAGATTTTGGATTCTCGTGTTTCTAGACGGAAACTCCAGTATCTGGTTAAATGGAAGGGTTATGCTCAGGAAGATAATTCCTGGGTTTTTGCCTCTGATGTCCATGCTCCCGATCTTGTTCATGCCTTTCATGTGGCTCATCCTGGTCGGCCTGGGGGCTCTGGTGAGGGTTCGGTGACCCCTCCTCAAGGGGGGGGTACTGTTGTGAATTCTGTGGCAGAGCTCCCTCCTGTGGTCACAAGTGGTACTTCGGCTGATTCTCTCTGTGAGCTTCTGTTGGTGGAGGGAAGTGGTACTGCGGCTTCTGAGTTTCCTCCCTCAGGTGATCTGGTGAGGTCGTTAGGTGCTTCTCTACTTAACTCCACCTAATGCTTTGATCCTGGCTTCCTGTCAATGTTCCAGTGTTGGACTTGCTTTTCCCTGGATCATTCCTGTGGCCTGCTGCTCTGCATAGCTAAGTTCTTCTTTGCTATTTGTTTGCTATTTTGTCTGTCCAGCTTGTCTAATTTGTTGCTGGAAGCTCTGGGACGCAAAGGGTGTACCTCCGTGCCGTTAGTTCGGTACGGAGGGTCTTTTTGCCCCCTTTGCGTGGTTTTCATTAGGGTTTTGTGTAGACCGCAAAGTTACCTTTTCTATCCTCGATCTGTTAAGAAAGTCGGGCCTCACTTTGCTGAATCTATTTCATCTCTACGTTTGTCTTTTCATCTTAACTCACAGTCATTATATGTGGGGGGCTGCCATTTCCTTTAGGGTATTTCTCTGAGGCAAGGTAGGCTTATTTTCTATCTTCAGGCTAGTTAGTTTCTCAGGCTGTGCCGAGTTGCATAGGCAGAGTTAGGCGCAATCCACGGCTGCCTCTAGTGTTGTTTGGAGAGGATTAGGGATTGCGGTCTGCAGAGTTCCCACGTCTCAGAGCTCGTTCTATGATTTTGGGTTATTGTCAGATCACTGTATGTGCTCTGACCGCTATGTCCATTGTAGTACTGAATTGCCTTTCATAACAGGTGTAATGGTGTTGCAACCACTAGGAGAAGCACCGGCAGGTAGAGTAGCCAGGAATAACCAGAGGTCTGTACAGAATTGTATTTTTTGGCTCCGGATAATAACCTGTATAGGAATGACAAAATGAGAAGATGGAGATTGCTGTTTGCCCTTATCCTGCATTACAGATGAGATTGTCTGCATAACCAGATATAACCATTCAGAAAGGTCTAAATTGCTTGCAGTTTTGGCATTTGTGAAGACTATACTCCTTATATTAGGACAGTTAGTGGCAAAATGTCCAGAGCTCCCACAATAGAGGCATAAATTCTCTGTACATCGCCTCTCCTTCTCTAGTGTGGAGAGAAGTTTTACAATTACATCAATTTGCATGGGTTCAGGCACACTTTCCATTTCCTGTAGTTTTTTTTAATGCTGATTGAGTAAAGGAGAGGTTAGGATTGTTTCCAAATACTCGCTGTCTTTGCTTTCTTCGTTCAGTGAGTCTCTGATCAATTCAGATGCACAACTGAATAAAGTCCTCTAAAAGATCAGGGGTCTTGACCCTTGTAAGGTCATCCTTTATTAGCTCTGATAATCCTCATCAAAATTGTCTCATCTGGGCAGCTAAATTCTATGTGGTGTCTGCCACCCAGCAGCGGAATTCTGAGGTACATTCAGCTAAAGAGCGCCACCCTTGATGTAGGTTATGAAACTTGGTTTCAGCTGTAGCACAATGTGTAGCACAATGATTTGGGTTATCAAACACTTGATCCATAGCTGTGATGAAGGAAACTAAGTCATTAAGGTGGTCACAACTCAATTCCACATAAGGTTAGGCCCATGCAAGAGCCTCATTAGTCAGGAGAATAATGATGAACAGAGCCTTTTTCCTGTCACTGGTAAACAGTGAAGGTTGCATCTGGAAATAGATACAACATTGATTAAGGAATCCACGGTAATGATGATGATCCCCACTAAACTTTGCGTGCAGTGGAATTTGTTTGCTTGATTCCATACCTGAGTTGCTCAAATCCAGAAGTTGCATCTGTAACTGAATCATTTCTTTTTTCTGATCCAGCACCTGTGTTTCCAACTTAGAAATTAATTCTTGGTATCAAGCAGCAAAATTCTAAAGTTCAGCAACTTGTTGCTTCGGGATGGCGGCAACACACTCCATTTTTATGCACAAGATTATTCTGCTATAGACTGACCTGGGCTAGAGTAGTGGTGAGGCAACCATTAGGGGCAGAATCAGCGAGTTGCATATTCAGGAATAGCCAGAGGTCAGCACACAGTAGAAGCAGTATAGTTTTGGATTAAGCCGCAGGTGAAAGGAGCGCTTGACTAAAGGCTGGGAGCTCAATAACCTTGTAAGGAAGGAAGTGCAATGCCAGGTTTAAATAGGGTGTTCAGTCAGGAGATTTACAAGGTGGAGCCAATAAAGAACTTACAGGGTGGAGTCAATCGAGAATTGCACAAGTACTAGCATCTGGGTTCGCAAGGAACTGTCCAGCGAGCTGAAATAGCTCATAAAGAAAAGCTTATGCACCAGAGCTGCAGGGTTTGAGTTTTGGAAGCTCGATTCCCGCCTGGCGCTGCCTTCAACAGCTTGACTAATAGCTTCTTTGCTATATGACTTCACACAGAGGAGTAGTAAGTTAAGCAACAAAAGGCATTCCTGGGTAGGAAATAGAGCTGGAGTGACATAGGCTTGGGCAAAATTGCTAGACTTGTCCTTGCAAGAGCTACATATAAATTGGTTATATAAATATAATATACTAGCTGAAGAGCCCGGCTTTGCCTGGGCATAATAACTAACTGTGGTTAGTTATATCAAATTATGATTATATTGTGCATAAAAACTTTGTTGAAGCAAAAGGTTTTTTTAACATAATATTAACCCCTTAATGACTGCTGATATGACTTTTAACGGTGGCAGTTAAGGGGCCTTACTCATCCTGCACCTCATGCTCCTTCTTTTTACACGGCCTCCTCCTGCACCTCACGCTCCTTTATACACAGCATTTTTCTGCAGCACAGCTTTTCTCCTTTATATATTACTAGATGGTGGCCCGATTCTAACGCATCGGGTATTCTAGAATATGCATGTCCACTGTTGTGAATTCTGTTGTGAAGCTCCCTCCTGTGGTCATGAATGGTACTTCGGCTGGTTCTGTCCATGGGCTTCCTCTGGTAGTTGTGAGTGGGGCTGCGGCTTCTGAGGTTCCTTCCACAGGTGACGAGGTTAATTTGTTAGCTGGCTGCTCTATTTAACTCCACTTAGATCTTTGCTCCATGCCACCTGTCAATGTTCCAGTATTGGTCTTGTTCACTCCTGGATCGTTCTTGTGACCTGTCTTCCCAGCAGAAGCTAAGTTACTGCTTGTTTTTCTCTGGTTTGCTATTTTTCTGTCCAGCTTGCTATTTTGATTGTTGTCTTACTTGCTGGAAGCTCTGGGACGCAGAGGGAGCGCCTCCGCACCGTGAGTCGGTGCGGAGGGTCTTTTTGCGCCCTCTGCGTGGTCTTTTTGTAGTTTTTTGTGCTGACCGCAAAGCTGCCTTTCCTATCCTCTGTCTGTTCAGTAAGTCGGGCCTCACTTTGCTAAATCTATTTCATCTCTGTGTTTGTAATTTTCATCTTTACTCACAGTCATTATATGTGGGGGGCTGCCTTTTCCTTTGGGGAATTTCTCTGAGGCAAGGTAGGCTTTATTTTTCTATCTTTAGGGCTAGCTAGTTCCTTAGGCTGTGACGAGGCGCCTAGGGAGAGCGTCAGGAGCGCTCCACGGCTATTTCTAGTGTGTGTGATAGGATTAGGGATTGCGGTCAGCAGAGTTCCCACGTCTCAGAGCTCGTCCTATATTATTAGTAACTATCAGGTAATTCCGTGTGCTCTTTACCACCAGGTCCACTATTGTCCTGACCACCAGGTCATAACAGTCCACGTAGTATATTGCACAGCCGACGTAGTATATTGCCCAGCCACGTAGTATATTGCCCAGCCACGTAGTATATTGCCCAGTCACGTAGTATATTGCACAGCCCATGTAGTATATTGCTCAGCCACGTAGTATATTGCCCAGCCACGTAGTATATTGCCCAGCCACATAGTATATTGCCCAACCACGTAGTATATTGCCCAGCCACGTAGTATATTGCCCAGTGACGTAGTATATTGCCCAGTCATGAAGTATATTGCCCAGCCACATAGTATATTGCCCAGCGACGTAGTATATTGCCCAGCTACATAGTATATTGCCCAGCTACGTAGTATATTGCCCAGTGACGTAGTATATTGCCCAGCCACATAGTATATTGCCCAGCTACGTAGTATATTGCCCAGCTACGTAGTATATTGCCCAACCATGTAGTATATTGCCCAGCCATGTAGTATATTGCAGTCACATAGTATATTGCCCAGTGGCGTAGTATATTGCCCAGTGATGTAGTATACAGCACAGAGCCACGTAGTATATTGCCCAGTTACGTAGTATATTGCCCAGTGACGTAGTATACAGCACAGAGCCACGTAGTATATTGCTCAGTCACCTAGTATATTGCCCAGCTACGTAGTACATTGCCCAGCCAGATTTGTCACAGTTTAAAAAATAAAAAAACAAACATATACTCACCTTTCCAAGGGCCCCTTGTAGTCCACGGCAGCTTCCGGTCCCAGGGTTGGTATGAGCGCAGGACCTGTGATGACGTCGCGGTCACATGACCGTGACATCACGGCAGGTCCTTCTCTGACGTCGCGGTCACATGACCGTGACGTCATTGCAGGTCCTTCTCCCATACCATCTTTGCCATGGGAACCTGCAACGGTCCGTTACCGCCAGCATTAACCCTGTGTTAGCGGTGACCGGAGGGGAGTATGCGGGCGACAGGCACTGACTGCGGGGAGTAAGGAGCGGCCATTTTCTTCCGGACTGTGCCCGTCGCTGATTGGTCGCGGCAGCCATGACAGGCAGCTGGCGAGACCAATCAGCGAATGAATAACTGTGACAGAAGGACAGAAAGACGGAAGTGACCCTTAGACAATTATATAGTAGATAGTCGCCTCCTTTGACAGCACCTCACACTCCTCTTCTATACACAATTGCCCAGTGACGTAGTATATTGCCCAGTCACGTAGTATATTGCCCAGCAACGTAGTATATTGCCCAACCACGTAGTATATTGCCCAGCCATGTAGTATATTGCAGTCACGTAGTATATTGCCCAGTCACATAGTATATGGCCCAGCCACGTAGTATATTGCCCAGTGGCGTAGTATATTGCCCAGTGACGTAGTATACAGCACAGAGCCACGTAGTATATTACCCAGTGACATAGTATACAGCACAGAGCCACATAGTATATTGCACAGCGAAGTAGTATACAGCACAGAGCCACGTAGTATATTGCCCAGCTACGTAGTATATTGCCCAGCCAGGTTCGTCACAGTTTAAAAAATAAAAAAACAAACATATACTCACCTTTCCAAGGGCCCCTTGTAGTCCACGGCAGCTTCCGGTCCCAGGGTTGGTATGAGCGCAGGACCTGTGATGTCGTCGCGGTCACATGACCGTGACATCACGGCAGGTCCTTCTCTGACGTCACGGTCACATGACCGTAACATCATGGCAGGTCCTTCTCCCATACCACCTTTGCCAGCGGAACCTGCAACGGAAGATGGCAGCCGGCGCGAGCGGCTCAGCGGACTACAGAGGGTGAGTATAGCAGGTTTTTTTTTTTTTTATTATTTTTAACATTACATTTTTACTATTGATGCCACATAGGCAGCATCAATAGTAAAAGTTGGGGACACACAGGGTTAATAGCGGCGGTAGCAGAGTGCGTTACCCGCGGCATAACGCGGTCCGTTACCGCCGGCATTAACCCTGTGTTACCGGTGACCGGAGGGGAGTATGCGGGCAACAGGCACTGACTGCGGGGAGTAAGGAGCAGCCATTTTCTTCCAGACTGTGCCCGTCGCTGATTGGTCGCGGCAGCCATGACAGGCAGCTGGCGAGACCAATCAGCGAATGAATAACTGTGACAGAATGACAGAAAGATGGAAGTGACCCTTAGACAATTATATAGTAGATAGTCGCCTCCTTTGACAGCACCTCACACTCCTCTTCTATACACAATTGGAAACACTTGATCCTGAGAGAAATTGCACTAATTTCAATAAAGCGTATCGTAAAAAAAAGCCTACTTTTTCTGCAGCACCACACTTTTCTCCTTTAGACTTCGTTCACACGTTATTTGGTCAGTATTTTTACCTCAGTATTTGTAAGCTAAAACTTGGAGTAAAGCAATCAGAGGAAAAGTATAGTAGAAACACGTCACCTGTTAGGGCTGGCAGAACGCACCAAATAATATTAAGGAAGATGTTATTATTATTATTAATTATTTATATAGCACCATTAATTCCATGGTGCTGTACATGAGAAGGGGTTACATACAGAGTTATAGATATCGTTTACAGTAAACAAATTTACAGTGACAGACTGGTACAGAGGGGAGAGGACCCTGTCCTTGCGGACTTACATTCTATGGGATAGTGGGGAAGAGGCAGAAGGTAGGGGCGAGGCGGCGGCTCTGGCGATGGCGAGGCGGCAGAATGGTTATTGCAGGCTGTAGGCTTTCTTGAAGAGATGGGTTTTCAGGTTCCGTCTGAAGGAGCCGAGGGTGGTCGATAGTCGGACGTGTTGAGGCATGGAATTCCAGAGGATGGAGGATATTCGGGAGAAATCTTGGAGGCGGTTGTGTGAGGAACGAATAAGTGTAGAGGAGAGTAGGAGGTTTTGGGAGGATCGGAGATTACGTGAGGGAAGATATTGGGAGATTAGTTCAGAGATATAGTTACATAGTTATTAAGGTTGAAGGAAGACTATAAGTCCATCTAGTTCAACCTATAGCCTAACCTAACATGCCCTAACATGTTGATCCAGAGGAAGGCAAAAAAAACCCATGTGGCAAAGAGTAAGCTCCACATTGGGGAAAAAATTATTTCCTGACTCCACATACGGCAATCAGACTAGTTCCCTAGATCAACACCCTATCAAGTAATCTAGTGTATATACCCTGTAACATTATACTTTTCCAGAAAGGTATCCAGTCCCCTCTTAAATTTAAGTAATGAATCACTCATTACAACATCATACAGCAGAGAGTTCCATAGTCTCACTGCTCTTACAGTAAAGAATCCGCGTCTGTTATTATGCTTAAACCTTTTTTCCTCCAAACGCAGAGGATGCCCCCTTGTCCCTGTTTCAGGTCTATGATTAAAAAGATCATCAGAAAGGTCTTTGTATTGTCCCCTCATATATTTATACATTAAAATAAGATCACCCCTTAGTCTTCGTTTTTCCAAACTAAATAGCCCCAAGTGTAATAACCTATCTTGGTATTGCAGACCCCCCAGTCCTCTAATAACCTTGGTCGCTCTTCTATGCACCCGCTCTAGTTCAGCTATGTCTTTCTTATACACCGGAGACCAGAACTGTGCACAGTATTCTAAGTGTGGTCGAACTAGTGACTTGTATAGAGGTAAAATTATGTTCTCCCCATGAGCATCTATGCCTCTTTTAATGCATCCCATTATTTTATTTGCCTTTGTAGCAGCTGCCTGACACTGGCCACTGAATATGAGTTTGTAATCCACCCATACACCCAGGTCTTTTTCATTGACGGTTTTGCCCAAAGTTTTAGAATTAAGCACATAATTATACATCTTATTACTTCTACCCAAGTGCATGACCTTACATTTATCCCCATTAAAGCTCATTTGCCATTTATCAGCACAAGCTTCTAGTTTACATAAATCATCCTGTAATAAAAAATTGTCCTCCTCTGTATTGATTACCCTGCAGAGTTTAGTGTCATCTGCAAATATTGAAATTCTACTCTGAATGCCCCCTACAAGGTCATTAATAAATATGTTGAAAAGAAGAGGGCCCAATACTGACCCCTGTGGTACCCCACTGCTAACCGCTACCCAGTCCGAGTGTGCTCCATTAATAACCACCCTTTGTTTCCTATCCCTGAGCCAGCTCTCAACCCACTTGCACATATTTTCCCCTATCCCCATTATTCTCATTTTATGTATCAACCTTTTGTGTGGCACCGTATCAAAAGCTTTTGAAAAGTCCATATACACTACATCCACTGGGTTCCCTTGGTCCAATCCGGAACTTACCTCTTCATAGAAACTGATCAAATTAGTCTGACATGAACGGTCCCTAGTAAACCCATGCTGATACTGGGTCATGAGGTTATTGCTCTTCAGATACTCCAGTAGAGCATCCCTTAGAATGCCCTCCAGGATTTTACCCACAGTAGAGGTTAAGCTTACTGGCCTATAATTTCCGAGTTCAGTTTTTGTCCCCTTTTTGAATATTGGCACCACATTTGCTATACGCCAGTCCTGTGGTACAGACCCTGTTATTATGGAGTCTTTAAAGATTAAAAATAAAGGTCTATCAATGACTGTACTTAATTCCTGCAGTACTCGAGGGTGTATCCCATCCAGGCCCGGAGATTTGTCAATTTTAGTGATTTTTAGACGCTGCCGCACTTCCTGCTGGGTTAAGCAGGTGACATTTAACCCCTTCCCAACCTGTGACACAGCGTATGCGTCATGAAAGTCGGTGCCAATCCGACCTGTGACACATATGCTGTGTCACAGAAGGATTGTGTTCCTGCGGGCCGGGTGACCGGGGTTAATGAAAGTTCACCCGACCCCCGGGTCTATGATCACCGCTGCTGACCTTTTTTTCACCCCCCTCTGATCTGATTGGAGCTAGCGTCCATGTGACGCTAGCCCTCCAATTAGATGTGGAGGGGCGGAGAAAAACAATGTCTGCCTCGCTCCTCAGCTTCATCCCATCCGTGGAAGCTGAGGAGCGAAGTGCCTGACTGCCCACCTGTGCCCCCAGACACCGCGATCGCCGCCGCAGCCGCCGCACACCTCTTCACAGTGTCGGCGCCGCCGCTGCCACCGCCTCCCCCACTGCCACTGCCAGTACCGCAGCTGCTGCTGCGGACAGGTAACTCCCCTCTCCTGTCCTCCACTCCCCCCAACCTCGGCTCCCTCCCCCCTGCACACTTGATCGCCCCCCTGCTCCGGTGATCACCCCCCTGCCCCCCTTTGTCACCTGCAGCTGCAGTGATTTTCTGCTCTCCTACCGCCCCCTGTGCCGGTCTGCCCCTCCTCCCCTGGTGATCACTCTCTGCAGTGATCACCACTAATCACCCCCCGCCCCCCCCTGATCACCCCCTGCCCCACCTAATCACCCCCTGCCCCCCCCTGAACACCTGATCACCCCCCTGCACCCCTTTATCACCTGCTGCTGCCTGCTCTGTTTTCTCCTCTCCTACCCCCCACGCCTGTCAGCCCCTCCTCCCCTAGTGATCACCCTCTTCAGTGATCACCCCCAACCCCCCCACCCCCCTGATCACCCCCTGCCCCCCACTGATCACCCCCTGCCCCCCTTTATCACCTGCAGCTTCTGTGCTTTTTTCTGCTCTCCTACTGCCCCCTGCGCCTGTCAGCCCATCCTCCCCTGGTGATCACTCTCTTCAGTGATCACCGCTAATCACCCCCTGCCCCCCCTGATCACCCCCTGCCCCACCTAATCACCCCTGCCCCCCCGTCCACCTGATCACCCCCCTGCCCCCCTTTATCACCTGCTGCTGCCTGCTCCGTTTTCTCCTCTCCTACCCCCCACGCCTGTCAGCCCCTCCTCCCCTAGTGATCACCCTCTTTAGTGATCACCCCCTGATCAACCCCAACCCCCCCGCATCCCCCCCACCCCCCTGATCACCCCTTGCCCCCCACTGATCACCCCCTGCCCCCCTTTATCACCTGCAGCTTCTGTGCTTTTTTCTGCTCTCCTACCGCCCCCTGCGCCTGTCAGCCCATCCTCCCCTGGTGATCACTCTCTTCAGTGATCACCGCTAATCACCCCCTGATCACCCCCTGCCCCCCTGATCACCCCCTGCCCCCCTGATCACCCCCTGCCTCCCACTGATCACCCCCTGCACTCATTTATCACCTGCAGCTGCTGCACTAATTTCTCCTCTTACCGCCCCCTGCGCCTGTCAGCCCCTCCTCACCTAGTGATCACCCTCTTCAGTGATCACCACTAATCACCCCCTGCCCCGCTGATCACCCCCTGCCCCCCTGATCACCCCCTGCCCTTCTGATCACCCCCCTTTATCACTTGCTGCTGCCAGCTCCATCTGACGCTGCATCTCCTCAGCCCCTTCCTGCCCCCCCGCGCCTGACAGCCCCCCGCGCCTGACAGCTCCCCCGCGCCTGATAGCCCCCCGCGCCTGACAGCCCCCCCCGCGCCTGACAGCCCCCCCCGTGCCTGACAGCCTCCTCCTGCAGAATAGTTTCACCAAACACTCGCACATACACACGCACACGCAACACCATAATAAAGTTTAGTTTTTTTTTTTTACACACGCACACACCCCACACACAATGTCCCTTTCATCCCAGTCATCAAGGCTGTACTCAGCTGAGGAGGCATATTCCTTTCTTGCCTCCGAAGCTGATAGTGAGGGAGAGGACCCCACTTTTCTGTACTCCTCCCACTCTTCCTCCTCTAGTGACACGGACTCGCCACCCCCAAGATGTCGCAGGACGAGAAATTGTCCGCAGTCCAGGGGAGGAGAGCCCGAGCCCAGGGGAGAAGACACACAGCCAAGAGTAAGTAACCCCCAACCTAGTGCTAGTCACGCCCAACCTAGCACTGGTGCCCCCGTCTAGACCCCCGTCCCTGAAAATTTTGCTCCACGGATTCCTGATTTCATTCCCCAATCAGGAATCCAATTTGAGACTGCCAACCTCCGGGAAATAGACTTTTTCAAAGTCTTTTTCTCGGAGTCAATCGTCAGTCTCATGGTGGAGCAAACAAATTTGTACGCCCTACAATTTTTTTCCCAAAACCCAGTTTCATCATTTTCTCCTTGGAGTCCCGTTGACTCTGCAGAAATGTTGAAATATTGGGGACTGGTCCTTCACATGGGGATTGTGAAGAAACCAGAAATTCGCCAATACTGGAGTACTGATATTTTATATCAAACTCCAATATATGGCATGGTTATGAATCGCAAACGTTTTGAGGCGATTCATAAATTTCTCCACTTTAGGGACAATACAGACATCCTTCCTCGCGATGACCCGAATTTTGATAGGCTGTTCAAAATTCGGCCAGTTATCGAACACTTCAGCAACAAGTTTGCTGAAGTGTACATTCCCCAAAGGGAAATTTGTGTGGATGAATCCCTCATCCACTTCAAAGGGAGGCTTCAGTTCCGTCAGTACCTGCCCAGCAAAAGGGCAAGGTACAGGATAAAACTCTACAAGATCTGTGAGAGTACCTCAGGGTACACTCTCAGCTTTAGAGTTTATCAAGGAAAGGACACAAGGATCCAGCCCCCAGAATGTCCACCTGGTCTGGGAGTGAGTGGGAAAATAGTGTGGGATTTGGTCCACCCACTGGTTGATAAAGGTTACCATCTGTACGTTGATAACTTTTATACAAGCATCCCACTCTTTCAATCCCTCTCTGCCAGAGCTACCGTCGCTTGCGGTACCGTGCGCAGAAACCAGAAGGGTCTCCCTTTGTCACTAATTGAGCAGGCTCTCCCAAAGGGTGAGAGCCGGGCCCAATGTAGTGGCAACATGCTTGTGGTCAAGTTCAAAGACAAAAGGGACATCTTTTTCTTGACAACAATCCATGGTCCCGGCACCATGGCCACCACCGTTCGAGGTACCCCAGTACAGGTCCAAAAACCGGACTGTGCCCTGGGGTACAGCAAACACATGGGGGGAGTTGATCTTTCTGATCAAGTCCTCCAGCCCTATAGTGCCATGCGGAAAACGAAGGTGTGGTATAAAAAACTGGCTGTGCACATCGTACAAATGGCACTGTATAACGCATACGTGCTATCACGATGTGCAGGCCAGACCAATACCTTCCTTCAGTTCCAGGAGGCGGTGATAAAGGCCCTGATGTTTGGAGGCGAGGAAGGAGCGGGCCCCAGCACCTCTGGAACTCAAGTTTCCCGTATGGTACCGGGGCAACATTTTCCCAGAGAGGGGATAAGAAAAAGGTGCCGAGTGTGCTATAAAAGGGGGACAAGAAAAACAACTCGTTTCCAATGTGAAACGTGTCCTGACAAACCTGGACTGTGTTTGAATGAATGCTTCAAAATTCATCACACGTCCATTGACTAAACACATCCTGACATGGACTCACCCACACCAGGCTGACATACACAACACCCGCACACCAACCTGACGTACACTATACCACACCACACACCAACGTGACGTACACTACGCCACACACACCAACCTGACACACTACGTCAGGTTGGTGTGTGTGGTGTAGTGTATTTCAGGTTGATGTTTGGTGTAGTGTATGTCAGGTTGGTGTGTGTGGTGTAGTATACACCACACACACACCAACCTGACGTACACTACACCACACACACCAACCTGACGTACACTACACCACACACACCAGCCTGACATAGCGTGTCAGGTTGGTGTGTGTGGCGTTGTGTACGTCAGGATGGTGTGTGGGGTGTATACTACACCACACATGACGTACACTACACCACACAACAACCTGACGTACACTACACCACACACACACCAACCTGATGTAGCGTGTCAGGTTGGTGTGTGTGGCGTTGTGTACGTCAGGTTGGTGTGTATAGTGTATGTCAGGTTGGTGTGTGTGTGTACTACACACACACCAACCTGACGTACACTACACCAACCTAACGTACACTATACCACACACCAACCTGACGTACACTACACCACACACACCAACCTGACGTAGTGTGTCAGGTTGGTGTGTGTGGCGTTGTGTACATCAGGTTGGTGTGTGTGTGTATACTACACCACAAACACCAACCTGACGTACACTACACCACACCAACCTCACGTACACTATACCACACACAAACCTGACGTACAACACCACACACACCAGCCTGACATAGCGTGTCAGGTTGGTGTGTGTGGCGTTGTGTACGTCAGGATGGTGTGTGGGGTGTATACTACACCACACATGACGTACACTACACCACACAACAACCTGACGTACACTACACCACACACACACCAACCTGACGTAGCGTGTCAGGTTGGTGTGTGTGGCGTTGTGTACGTCAGGTTGGTGTGTATAGTGTATGTCAGGTTGGTGTGTGTGTGTACTACACACACACCAACCTGACGTACACTACACCAACCTAACGTACACTATACCACACACCAACCTGACGTACACTACACCACACACACCAACCTGACGTAGTGTGTCAGGTTGGTGTGTGTGGCGTTGTGTACGTCAGGTTGGTGTGTGTGTGTATATACTACACCACAAACACCAATCTGACGTACACTACACCACACCAACCTCACGTACACTATACCACACACAAACCTGATGTACAGTACACCACACACACCAACCTGACGTAGCGTGTCAGGTTGGTCTGTGTGGCGCTGTGTACGTCAGGTTGGTGTGTGGTATAGTGTACGTCAGGTTGGTGAGTGTGGTGTATACTACACCAAATACACCAACCTGATGTACACTACACCACACCACACACACCAACCTGACGTAGTGTCAGGTTGGTGTGTGGTGTGGTATAGTGTATGTCAGGTTGGTGTGTGTGTGTTGTATACTACACAACACACACCATCCTGACGTACACTAAACCACATACCAACCTGACATATACTACATACTTTCATTACGCAACGTGTCCGCTAATGATTGGAGCTAATTTTCCATTCAAAAAGTCAAATGGCGCTCCTTCCCTTCCGAGCCTTGCCGTGCGCCCAAACAGTGGTTCACCCCCACATGTGAGGTATCGGTGTACTCAGGAGAAATTGCCCAACAAATTTTAGGATCTATTTTATCCTGTTACCCTTGTACAAATTAAAAAAATTGAGGCTAAAATAAATTTTTTGTGGAAAAAAAGTACTTTTTCATAATTACGGATCAATTTGTGAAGCACCGGGGGGTTCAAAGTGCTCACTATGCATCTAGATAAGTTCCTTAGGGGGTCTAGTTTCCAAAATGGGGTCACTTGTGGGGGAGCTCCAATGTTTAGGCCCACAGGGGCTCTCTAAGCGTGGCATGGTGTCCGCTAAAAATTGGAGCTAATTTTTCACTCAAAAAGTCATATGGCGCTGCTTCCCTTCCGAGCCATGCCGTGCGCCCAAACAGTGGTTCACCCCCACATGTGAGGTATCGCTATACTCAGGAGAAATTGCCCAACAAATTTTAGGATCCATTTTATCTTGCTGCCCATGTAAAAATTAAAAAAATTGAAGCCAAAATAATTTTTTTGTGGAAAAAAAGTACTTTTTCATAATTACGGATCAATTTGTGAAGCACCGGGGGGTTCAAAATGCTCAATATGCATCTAGATAAGTTCCTTAGGGGGTCTAGTTTCCAAAATGGGGTCACTTGTGGGGGAGCTCCAATGTTTAGGCCCACAGGAGCTCTCTAAGCGTGGCATGGTGTCCGCTAACATTTGGAGCTAATTTTTCACTCAAAAAGTCAAATGGCGCTGCTTCCCTTCCGAGCCATGCCGTGCGCCCAAACAGTGGTTCACCCCCACATGTGAGGTATCGCTATACTCAGGAGAAATTGCCCAACAAATTTTAGGATCCATTTTATCTTGCTGCCCATGTAAAAATTAAAAAAATTGAAGCCAAAATAAATTTTTTGTGGAAAAAAAGTACTTTTTCATAATTACGGATCAATTTGTGAAGCACCGGGGGGTTCAAAATGCTCACTATGCATCTAGATAAGTTCCTTACGGGGTCTAGTTTCCAAAATGGGGTCACTTGTGGGGGAGCTCCAATGTTTAGGCCCACAGGAGCTCTCTAAGCGTGGCATGGTGTCCGCTAACATTTGGAGCTAATTTTTCACTCAAAAAGTCAAATGGCGCTGCTTCCCTTCCGAGCCATGCTGTGCGCCCAAACAGTGGTTCACCCCCACATGTGAGGTATCGCTATACTCAGGAGAAATTGCCCAACAAATTTTAGGATCCATTTTATCTTGCTGCCCATGTAAAAATTAAAAAAATTGAAGCCAAAATAATTTTTTTGTGGAAAAAAAGTACTTTTTCATTTTTACGGATCAATTTGTGAAGCACCTGGGGGTTCAAAGTGCTCACTATGCATCTAGATAAGCTCCTTGGGGGGTCTAGTTTCCAAAATGGGGTCACTTGTAGGGGAGCTCCAATGTTTAGGCACACAGGGTCTCTCCAAACGCGACATGGTGTCCGCTAACGATGGAGATAATTTTTCATTCAAAAAGTCAAATGGCGCTCCTTCCCTTCCGAGCCTTGCCATGTGCCCAAACAGTGGTTTACCCCCACATGTGAGGTATCGGTGTACTCAGGAGAAATTGGCCAACAAATTTTAGGATCCATTTTATCCTGTTGCCCATGTGAAAATGAAAAAATTGAGGCTAAAATAATTTTTTTGTGAAAAAAAAGTACTTTTTCATTTTTACGGATCAATTTGTGAAGCACCTGGGGGTTTAAAGTGCTCACTATGCATCTAGATAAGTTCCTTGGGGCGTCTAGTTTCCAAAATGGGGTCACTTGTGGGGGAGCTCCAATTTTTAGGCACACGGGGGCTCTCCAAATGTGACATGGTGTCCGCTAAAGAGTGCAGCCAATTTTTCATTCAAAAAGTCAAATGGCGCTCCTTGCCTTCCAAGCCCTGCCGTGGGCCCAAACAGTAGTTTACCCCCACATATGAGGTATCAGCGTACTCAGGACAAATTGGACAACAACTTTCGTGGTTCAGTTTCTCCTTTTACCATTGGGAAAATAAAGAAATTGTTGCTGAAATATCATTTTTGTGACTAAAAAGTTAAATGTTCATTTTTTCCTTCCATGTTGCTTCTGCTGCTGTGAAGCACCCGAAGGGTTAATAAATTTCTTGAATCTGGTTTTGTGCACCTTGAGGGGTGCAGTTTTTAGAATGGTGTCACTTTTGGGCATTTTTCAGCCATATAGACCCCTCAAACTGACTTCAAATGTGAGGTGGTCCCTAAAAAAAATGGTTTTGTAAATTTCGTTGTAAAGATGAGAAATTTCTGGTCAAATTTTAACCCTTATAACTTCCTAGCAAAAAAAAATTTTGTTTCCAAAATTGTGCTGATGTAAAGTAGACGTGTGGGAAATGTTATTTATTAACTATTTTGTGTCCCATTACTCTCTGGTTTAACAGAATAAAAATTCAAAATGTGAAAATTGCGAAATTTTCAAAATTTTCGCCAAATTTCCGTTTTTATCACAAATAAACGCAGAATTTATTGACCTAAATTTACCACTATCATGAAGCCCAAGATGTCACGAAAAAACAATCTCAGAACCGCTAGGATCCATTGAAGCGTTCCTGAGTTATTACCTCATATAGGGACACTGGTCAGAATTGCAAAAAACGGCAAGGTCTTTAAGGTCAAAATAGGCTGGGTCATGAAGGGGTTAATTGGGAATTTTTATCACTAGTCATTTTGTCTGCCATGGGATTTTCTTGTGTAAATACTGATGAAAAAAAGTCATTTAGCATATTGGCTTTTTCCTCATCCTCATCCACCATTTCACCCAGACTATTTTTAAGGGGGCCAACACTATCATTTTTTAGTCTCTTACTATTTATGTAGTTAAAGAATATTTTACAATTATTTTTACTCTCTCTGGCAAAGAGTCTCTCTGTCTCAATCTTTGCTGTCTTGATTTGCTTTTTACAGAATTTATTTAATTTTTTGTATTTATTTAATGCCTCCTCACTACCTACTTACTTTAATTCTTTAAATGCTTTCTTTTTGTCACTTATTGCGCCCCTTACAGCTCTATTTAGCCATATTGGTTTCCTCCTATTTCTAGTATGTTTATTCCCATACGGTATATACTGTGCACAGGTCCTATCCAGGATGCTAATAAATGTCTCCCATTTTCTTTGTGTATTTTTGTATCTCAGGATATCATCCCAGTTAATTGCACCAAGATCCTCTCTCATCCGTTGGAAATTTGCCCTCCTGAAGTTTAGTGTCCTTGTAACCCCTCTATTACACATCTTTTTAAAGGATACATGAAAACTTATTATTTTGTGATCACTATTCCCCATGTGACCCCCAACCCTTACATTTGCTATGCGGTCTGGCCTGTTGGTTAATATTAGGTCTAGCAGTGCCCCCCTTCTTGTTGGGTCCTGAACCAGTTGTGAAAGGTAATTGTCTCTCACAGTTGTCAAAAACCGATTACCTTTGCTGGAACTGCAGGTTTCTGTTCCCCAATCTATTTCAGGGTAGTTGAAGTCCCCTATAATAATGACTTCTCCTTGAGTCGCAGCTTCATCTATTTGCTTTACGAGGATATTCTCCATTGCTTCCATTATTTTTGGAGATTTATAACAAACCCCTATCAGTAATTCATTATTTTTTCCCCCTCCCCTTATCTTCACCCACAGGGATTCTACATTTTCATTAAAGTCACCTATATTATCACGCAGGATGGGTTTTAAGGACGATTTTACATACAGACACACCCCTCCCCAAACATAGGGAGGGGACAGGTTGTGGATGGCTTTGTAGATCAGTGTTAGTAGTTTGACCTTTATTCTTTGGGGAATTGGGAGCCAGTGGAGGGATTTGCAGAGGGGAGAAGCAGGGGAGTAGCGAGGAGAGAGGTGGATTAGCCAGGCAGCAGAGTTGAGGACAGACTGGAGTGGTGCAAAAGAGTTAGCGGGGAGGCCACAGAGGAGGGTGTTGCAGTAGTTGAGGCGGGAGATGATGAGGGCATGCACAAGAGTTTTGGTAGATTGTGGGCTGAGGAAGGAACGGATTCTGGCAATATTTTTGAGTTGGAGGCGACAGGAGGTGGCAAGAGTTTGGACGTGCGGTTTGAAGGACAGGGCAGAGTCGAGAGTTACCCCGAGGCAGCGGATTTCAGATGAGGGAGAGAGCATGATGCCGTTTACCATAATAGGTAGGTCAGGTAGGGGGGATATGTGAGATGGGTGAAAGATGATGAGTTCGGTTTTGTCTAGATTGAGTTTTAGGAAGCGAGAGGTGAAGAATGAGGATATGGCTGACAGACACTTCAGGATTCTGGACAGCAGAGAGGTGACATCTGGGCCAGAGAGGTAGATCTGAGTGTCGTCCGAATACAGGTGGTACTGGAAGCCGTGGGACTTTATGAGTTGTCCTAGGCCAAGAGTATAGATGGAAAAAAGTAGGGCCCTATTACAGAGCCTTTAGGGACTCCAACAGAGAGAGGGCGGGATGAGGAGGTGGTGTGGGAGTGGGAAACGCTAAATGTGCGGTCGGAAAGGTATGAGGCAATCCAGGACAGGGCAAGGTCTTTGATGCCAAGGGAAGAAAGAATCTGTAGCAGTAGGCAGTGATCGACTGTGTCAAAAGCAGAGGACAGGTCAAGAAGGTGGAGGATGGAGAACTGTCTGTTAGCTTTGGCTGTGAGTAAGTCATTAGTAATTTTTGTCAGGGCTGTTTCGGTGGAGTGGCAGGGGCGGAAGCCAGATTGGAGGTTGTCAAGGAGAAAGCTAGATGAGAGGTGGGAGGAAATTTGAGCATGGACATGCTGCTGAAGGAGTTTTGAAGCAAACGGGAGCAGTGATATGGGGCGGTAGCTGGGCATAGCAGTTGGGTCAAGGTTAGTTTTTTTGAGGATGGGTGTGATGGTGGCATGTTTGAAGGCTGAGGGGAAGGTACCAGAAGATAGTGATAGGTTGAAGAGATGGGTTAGGGCTGGAATGAGCATGTTAGTGAGGTTGGGGAGCAGGTGGGAGGGGATGGGGTCAAGTGTACAGGTGTTGAGATGCGATTTGGAAAAGAGGCGAGTAAGCTCTCCTTCAGTGATGTTGGAGAGGGAGGTTATTAGGGAAGGACAGAGGTCTGGTATATGGAGTGGTTGGGGTGATGGAACAGTAAAGGTTTGCCTTGTTTGGTCGATCTTGTTTTTGAAGTAGGTGGCAAAGTCCTCGGAGGAGATGAGGGGAGTTGGAGGTGGAAGTGGTGGGCGGAGGAGGGAGGTAAATGTGCTGAATAGTTGTTTTGGGTTGTAGGATAGTGAAGATACAAGGTTAGTGAAGTAGGTCTGTTTAGCGGAGGTGAGGGCTAATTTGAAGTCAAATGTAGCTTGTTTGAAAGCAGTGAAGTCATCTGGCAGGCGTGTTTTCTTCCAATGCCGCTCCGCAACCCTGGATGCTGGTCGAAGTTTTTATGTGAGATTATTATGCCAAGGTTGCCTAGTGGTTCGTCGCACTGTGCCATGCATGAGAGGGGCGACTGAGTCTATGGCTGATGTGAGGGCGGAGTTATAGAAGGTGCGTTCGCAGCCCGGGGTCCACCATTCAGAGATGACACCTGCTGCTCAGTAATGGCAGACAGTATATGGCGGTATAATGTGAACACACACGGTTAGCTTCACAAGGTATGTCAGGAGGCAAACCGTGTTGCACCACAGGGCCGCAATACCACAGAGTGAACATTAGTGTTTGGTCACATGACTCTACCCCAAGGACACAGGGTTAGAGTCCCTCCAGACCCACTAGCGCTTGGTGCTGCAACTGCGGTGCCAGGAGAAAACTAAGTAGTAATAGATTTAGCGCGCTAGGTGGACGCCACTAACACCCTATCTAGGGCCTGGAAAGTGCACTAGTTGCACATGGCACCACACTGGCGAACGCTGCTGAAATGACGCTGTATTTCATGTTCTTGTGCTGGATTGCACTATCTGGCGCTGGTCAGTTCCAAACACCCAACCACATACAACAACACTAGGGAAGGGGATCATTAAGAGTTTTCACTAGATAATATACACGCATCCACACACACACACACACACACACACACACATGATATTAGGTTTATACTAGGCCATGGCCGAGCGGTCAAGTGAACCTGTTATAGATGCAGCCTTCCGGGACCTTACCAGTGGTCCAATCAGAGCTGCTACAGGACCTGACCATGTGACCTCTGGCCTCCACTGAGAGGTCGTCCCACGAGCATGCTCAGTAGACGAAAAGCAGGACTTAGTCCCTGGAGCATCTGCTCGCCGCTGATCAATGCTGGTTACAATGGCTGAACCTGGGATGGCAGCAGTAACCAGACACACAGGATCAGCTTAAGCAAGACACTGGGATCAATGTCTCTGCTGAGTAGGCTCCTCTGCAGCTGAGGAAGAATGGGAGACCGCAGAGGACATGGTTCGAGATTCCCCCTGTGCAGCAGAGGGAACTCGACACCTAACATCACCACTTCTGTATTTTTCTCCCACTTGTGGTTCTGGCTTATAAATACTGAGGTAAAATACTGACCAAATACTAAATGTGTGAATGTGGCATTATACAAAGCCTCCACTTGCAGTGCCTCACTCTTCTCTATACACAGCCTCATACTGCAGCAGCACCTCACCTCTCTTTTTCCCATCATGCTCTCATTTTCCCCCTCACATCTCACTTTCCCTCTCACATCTCTTATTTTCCCCTCACTACTCTCATTCTTCCCCTCACTCCTCTCATTTTCCCCCTCATATCTGTCATTTTGACCTCACACCTGTCATTTTCCTATTACTTCACTATTTTCACCTCACACCTCTCATTTTCACCTCACACCTCTCATTTTCCCCTCACTCCACTATTTTCTCCTCACTCCACTATTTCCCCCTTACTCCTCTCATTTTCCCCCTCATATCTGTCATTTTGACCTCACACCTGTCATTTTCCTATCTCTCCACTATTTTCACCTCACACCTCTCATTTTCACCTCACGCCTCTCATTTTCACCTCACTCCTCTCTTCCTCTCCCATGTGCACAACTTCCTGTTATGAGCACAGTGGTGTAATCCATGAGGCTCCTTCCTTTCCCTTGATGTCATGTCTCAAAGGAGCAACTCCATTCTATACACGACGGAGCTAGATGTGGCCAGTGCCTGCAGCGCACTGATACTCTGAAGGCGGCAGCCCTTATTGTAGCTTGCAGCGGCTGGGATGTCGCAGCTGGTGAGTTTCCACCCGTGTGTGCTAACAACGTGCGCTGTGTGGATGGGGCTTTGTGTGTGGAGTGAGTGTGGCTATGCGGAGGGGGCATGGCTCGATACATACACAAACACATACATATACTCAGCTATATATAGAGATATCTGCATGTAAATCAATTGGGAGGTGCGAAATCCTGCTGACAGATACCCTTTATAATGTGCCAGATTTATCAATCAGCATGAACCACCAAAATTTTGGTGGTAAAAATTTATTTATTTATGGTATAAAATTCTGTGACACACCCGTGGTGTCAATATGATCACTGCACCCATAGATGAATTAGTTGAGAGGTGTATTTTGTAAAATGGGGTCACTTATGGGGGGTCTGCTGTGCTGGCACCTCAGTGGTTCTGCCTCTCAATTGTATAAATTAATATGACCGCTGCCCCCTTAGATGAATTCATTGGGGGTGTAGTTTGTAAAATTACTTCACATATGTGGGATATCTGTTGTTCTTTCACCTCAGGAACTCGGCCAATGTGACATGGCACCCTCAAACCATTCCAGTAAAATCTTAACTCCAATATGGCTCTTCTGCCTTCTCAGCTTTTCACTGTGCCTCAGAAGTAGTTTTTCCCCCACACATGGGGTATCGGCATACTCAGTAGAAATTGATCAACAAATTGTATAATACAATTTCTCCTGTTACCCTTATGAAAATGCAAAATTTTGGGAAAAATTGAATTTTTCAATTTTCACTGCTCAACGTTATAAACTTGTGTGAAACACCTGGGGGTTCAATGTGCTCACCATACATCTTTATAAGTTCTGTGAGTGGTCTAGTTTCCAAAATGATGTCACCTGTGGGAGATTTTCACTGTGTAGGCACATCAGGGGCTCCTCAAACACAATATGGTGTTCGCTAATTGTTCCAGCAAATTTTGCATTCAAAAAGTCAAATGGCGCTCCTTCTCTTCCAAGCTCTGCCGTTCGCCCAAACAGTGATTGTCCCCACATATGGGGTATCAGCATGCTCAGAAGAAATTGCACAACAAATTTTGGGGTCATTTTTTTCCTGTTACCCTTGCGAAAATAAAAAAAAGTGTGAGTCAAGAGTAATTTTTTTGTGAAAAAAAGTTAAATGTTCATTTAATTTCCACATTCTAAAAATTCCTGTAAAGCACCTGAATGTAGTTTTGAGCACCTTGAGGGGTGCAATTTTTAGAATGGTATCACTTTTGGGTATTTTCTGTGATATCGACCCCTCAAAATCACTTCAAATATAATGTGGTCCCTAACAAAAAGGTTTTGCAAATATTGTTGGAAAAATTAGAAATTGCTGGTCAACTGTTAACCCTTATAACTTACTAATAGTGTTGAGCATTCCGATACCGCAAGTATCGGGTATCGGCCGATACTTGCGGTATCGGAATTCCGATACCGAATTCCGATACTTCCCGCGTATCGGATACCGGAATCGGAAGTTCCCAGAATTCAAACTGCACGCAGCAGCCAATGAGGAATGAATGGAAGTGTGGGCACATCCTGTTTAGCATGGTGGGCATGTAAGTACTGGCAAGGCTGTGATTGGCTGCTGAAATGATGTCACTCTGCACTATAAAAAACGCTGCCCCCATTTTGCGCTCACTCTGCTGTGATTTCAGTTAGGGACAGGACGCTGTGTTCTAACTGAGGGCCAGTTGAGATAGCTAATTGCTTTATTTTGCTTTCCCAAGGCTAATTTAGCAAAACGCTGTGTGTTGTTCACTGTTCACCTTGCTCTTGCCTTGCAGCGCTGTTTTAACAGCGTTCTGCAAGGTCTCTGTGTGTGTGTGTGTGCAGCTCACTCTGTAGTCTGTGTGCAGCCATATACCCGGTTGTATTCAGCTCAGGGGGGGTTCACACTGCCTCACACAGTTCTATCCATTGTCCTTTTTTGCTCATAGTGCAGCCTGCTGCACATTTTTTCTCAAATTTCCTAGTGTTTTTCCACCCGTCTCCAGCTAAATTGTGGAAAAACACTACATAGGATAACCTAAAGGGGGGTTTTTGGGCCTTGCAGCGCCGTTTACGGCTGTCTGCACGGTCTCCGTGTGAGCGCAGCTCGCCCTGTAGTCTGTGTGCAGCCACAGCCGGTTGGATTCAGCTCAGGGTGCGTTACTGCCTCATACCGTGAAAAAAAATTTCCTTTTTTTCAAATAGTGCAGCCTGCTGAAAATATTTGCAAAAATTTCCTATTAGTCTTTCCACCCGTCTCCAGCTAAATAGTGGAAAAACACTACATAGGATAACCTAGAGGAGGGTTTTTGGGCCTTGAAGCGCCGTTTACGGCTGTCTGCACGGTCTCCGTGTGAGTGCAGCTCGCCCTGTAGTCTGTGTGCAGCCACAGCCCGTTGTATTCAGCTCAGGGTTTGTCACTGCCTCATACCGTTGAATAACTTGTCCTTTTTTTCAAATAGTGCAGCCTGTTGAAATTTTATTTTAAAAATTCCTATTAGTGTCTTTCCACCCGTCTCCAGCTAAATAGTGGAAAAACACTACATAGGATAACCTAGAGGAGGGTTTTTGGGCCTTGCAGCGCCGTTTACGGCTGTCTGCACGGTCTCCGTGTGAGCGCAGCTCGCCCTGTAGTCTGTGTGCAGCCACAGCCCGTTGTATTCAGCTCAGGGTTCGTCACTACCTCATACTGTTGAATAACTTGTCCTTTTTTTCAAATAGTGCAGCCTGTTGAAATTTTTTTTTAAAAATTCCTATTAGTGTCTTTCCACCCGTCTCCAGCTAAATAGTGGAAAAACACTACATAGGATAACCTAGAGGAGGGTTTTTGGGCCTTGCAGCGCCGTTTACGGCTGTCTGCACGGTCCCAAGGTGAGTTAAAGTCGCTCTGTAGCCCGATCTGCAGAAAAAAAAAAGTAAAGTTCACCAAACACCACTTAACACTTGTGTAGGCCACATTTTATAAATAATAAAGTCTAGTCCACACTTTACAACATTAGTGTTTCTTACACCTGTTAGGAGGAGCATTTCAGGAATAAGCACACTAAGGCCTTAGTACTTTTCTGCTTATCTTTATCTGTCAACCAAGATGAAGAGGGCAGGGAGTAAGGCACGTGGGCGTGGGCGCGGAGCAGGGAGAGGAGCAGGGAGAGGACGTGGTGATTCTGTGCCTGCTGCGGGCACCGGTGACTCGTCATCACTCAGTTTCAGCAGGGAACAGCTCTTCATGCGCAGCTTTGTCGGAGAGCGCCGTGCACCGCTGCTGCGTGAAGATCAAATTGAAGCCGTTGTCGGATGGATGGCAGCTAACGCATCGGCATTGACTTCAATTGGTGCCACATCCTCTCAGGCACAGACCACTGGAGAGCAGCCATCTGTCTCTTCACCACCTGCCAAATTGGCCAGGCAGTCAGAGAGCCCAGGACAGGAGCCGTCTCTACTTCTGTTCTCTGAATCTCTTGGCTTGGAAACAGGGGGCCAGCCAAGCAGTATTGGAGAAATGGAAGAAGAGGCAGTGTGCAGTGATGCCCAACAGCTTTGTCTCTCTGACTCTGAAGAGGCGGGTGGGTCAGTGCCTGCGGTGACCACAGCGCAGTACGCATCTGATGATGAAACTCAGGTGCTGCTTTCTGGTGCGTACTGTGCTGCCGAGACTACCCAGGAGGAGCAGTTGGTGGCAGAGTGTAGTGGAGATGATGAGGTCCTTGACCCATCGTGGCATGAGGAACAGGAAGGTGGTGGGAGCAGCTCAGAGGAAGAGATTCCCCTAACGGGCCAAAGAGGGAGAGGGAGGGGGAAGACTGCAGAGCCTGTAGCCTCCACTTTGGCACCCGTTAGGAGCCTGTCTCTTTCAAAAGCCAAAAAAGGCGCTCCCAAGACTTGCAGTGCCTGGTCCTTTTTTGACACAGTTGCAGATGACATTTGTTTTGTCAAATGCAAGCTGTGTCATCAGAAAGTCAAAAGAGGTAAAAGTGTCAGCAACCTCAATACCACAAATGTGTGGAAACATGTGCGGACCAGGCACGCGGTGGAGTTACAAAATCACACTGAAGACCTAGGCCAACCAACAGCAGCAGCAGCTACCACCTCTTCAGCTCGTGTTGCCTCTTCCTCCAGCTCACGCACAGCTGGTTTGGCGTCCTCCCCGGATCGCCGTGGAAGAACCTCTGGCACTGTTGTCCAGAGACCTAGTGTAATTCCACCCACAGCACCACATTCCCAGTCATCCTCACACTCCCAGTCTACTCTACAGCCATCGGTAGTACAAGCATGGGAGAAAAGGCGGGCATTCTCGGCCAACCACCCCCGAGCACAGGCTCTGAATGCAGGCATTGCCAAACTTCTGTCACTGGAAATGCTCTCATTCAGGCTGGTGGAGACTGACAGCTTCCGTGACTTGATGGCATTGGCAGTCCCACAGTACAAGGTGCCCAGCCGCTTTTACTTCAGCAGGCAAGCTGTCCCTGCCCTGCACAAGCATGTGGAGGGACACATAAAACACGCGCTACTGAACGCCGTCAGTAGCAAGGTCCACCTCACCACCGATGCGTGGACCAGTCAACATGGACAGGGGCGATACATTTCCCTCACTGCCCATTGGGTTAATGTTGTTGAGCCCGGTACAGATCGTGCGAGTGGCGCAGGACGTGTCCTGCCCACTCCAAGGATTGCAGGAATCCAGTCTGTACGCATTGACTCCTCCTCATACACAAGTTCCTCAGAATCATCGCTGCAGGAGCCGTCACAGTCCACCTCCACATGGACCCGTGAACGTTTACCTATGACCGACATGAGCACAGCCGTGGCCAAACGTCAACAGGCCGTCTTGAAACTAGTTTCATTGGGGAATCGAAGCCACACAGCGCAGGAGCTCTGGAATGCCATCAAGCAGGAGAGCGATGTGTGGTTTGTGTCAGCGAATCTCCAGCCAGGCATGGTAGTGTGTGACAATGGCCGAAATCTGGTGGCAGCTTTGGCCCTTGGCAACCTCACTCACATCCCATGTCTGGCACATGTGCTCAATTTGGTTGTGCAGAGTTTTCTGAGGGACTATCCGGATCTTGATGCACTGCTGCACAAGGTCCGCCTAGAGTGTGCTCACTTGCGGCGTTCCAGCTTGGCAAGATCCCGCATTGCTGCTCTGCAGCGCCGATTCCGCCTTCCGGAACACCGCATCATATGTGACCTACCTACCAGGTGGAATTCCACGTTACATATGTTGGAGCGGTTGTGTGAGCAGCAGCAAGCAGTAATGGAGTACCAGCTGCATCAGGCGCTAAAATGTCGCAGTCAGCGCCGATCAGACTTCACAACCACAGAGTGGGCCACTATGAAGGACGTCTGCCAGGTTTTGCGTCCTTTTGATTATTCCACGCGGATGGCAAGTGCAGATGATGCACTAGTCAGCATGACTGTCCCCCTTATCTGCCTGCTTCAGCAAACTTTGCAAGCGTTAAGGGATGATGTTGTGGAAGAGGTGGAGGATGAGGAGTCACCTTTTCCATCAGCTTCTGGAGAGACAGCGCCACGTGGTTCCTCACAAAGGGGTACGCAGGGGCCACTTTGTGAGGAGGATGAGGAGGAGTCAATGGAGGAGGAAGAGCTCCGTCCAGAGGAGGGAGTGAGACAATTGTCCAGTGGTCAGTGTGTACAGCGAGGGTGGGGTGATGACGAGCGGGCAGAGATCATGTCTCAAGCAGGGGACAGCATTTCTGGGCCAGTTGGCAGTCTGCAGCTCATGGTGGATTTCATGCTGCAGTGCCTGAGAAACGACCGCCGCATCGACTACATTCTCAACATGCCTGATTATGGGTGTTCACCCTCCTCGATTCTCGCTACCGGGACAACGTCCAAAACCTCATCCCAGCGTTGACCCGGGAGCGTAAAATGCGGGAGTACCACGACACATTAGTGAATTCCATCATCTTCTCCAGTCCAACTGAGAGGAGTGCTGCTAGTGCTTTACAAAGCAGCTCAGTGCGTCGAGGCAGTGGAGGAGGCTCTGCACAAAGAGGGAGCAGAAGCAGTGCCTCTGCCCAAGGCAAGCCTAGTATGGCACAACTGTGGCAAACTTTTGTGTGCCCGCCCCAAATGTCTACACCATCACTGGCGGCTCCAGTCAGCAGGAGGCAATGGTTCCGTCAGATGGTGACAGACTACATGGCTTGCCCTCTTACTGTACTCCCAGACGGCTCTTCCCCGTTCAAGTTTTGGGTCTCTAAGCTGGATACATGGCCAGAGCTAAGCCAGTATGCATTGGAGGTGCTGGCTTGCCTGCGGCTAGTGTCTTATCGGAACGTGTCTTTAGTGCCGCAGGTGGTGTACTAACAGACCGTCGCATGCGACTATCCTCCGATAACGTTGACCGGCTTACTTTCCTGAAAATGAACCAGGCCTGGATCTCGCAGGAATTTGCCACTCCTCTGCCTGATTAAGTAATTGGGTGTCATCCAGGTCTCCTGATGTGTTCATCTTTCTACCACCTGAAGTGCTATTCCTGGGCTCCAACACCGCCAGTTGCGGCTCAGAAGTGCAGGCTGCACAGTCAAAATATATGACCCAGTGTTATTGGGTTTCAGTAACGTCAGCTGATCCCCAGCTGTGTAGCCGGCAATGTGTCCTGCGACCGCCACGCTGGCACAACAACCTAAATGTATGGGAACCTGTCCCTCCCCCCCCCCGGCGTTTGTTACTGAAAGAGGCATCTTGTGCAGCAGTAATGTTGCACAAGGAAAAGGTAGCTCTTTTAGTTTAGCTCTTTGCACACGCAGAACTTAACACTTATAAAATGTGTTCACTGATACCGTTATACCGTCCCGGAGCTGGGACTTTCCTTCATAATGTGACGCAGCACAGCCGTCATTCCTACCCCCTTGGTGCCATGCGCTGCCTCCTCAGCATTATTTTAAGCTGTCACGGAGCCTGCGCTGTTTTGTTATCCCTTGGCCATGGCCAATTTGCGCTGCCTGTCTTCTGACATAATTTGGTGTCAGGCTAGCTGCGCCTGTGCGCCCGCGCTGCCCGAGAACCCGCCTCGCAGTGTCTTCTGATTGAATCACACTGCGAGCCTGGGATCCATGGGCATGCGCAGTGCATATCTTCACCTCGGCCTCTCGCTCCTCTCCCTCCGCCTTCTTTAGACTGTGCGCCGTCAGCTGATCCCTAATAGCATGCCATGGCCGTGACGCCGCACAGTATGAAGAAGAGGGAAGTAGGGCAGTGAGAGGCGAGGATATGCACTGTGCATGCCCATGGATCCAAGGCCCGCAGTGGGATTACATTAGACGACACTGCGAGGTGAGATCTGGAGCAGCGTGGACGCACAGGCACTGACAGCCTGACACCAAATTATGTCAGAAGACAGGCAGCGCAAATTGGGCATGGCCAAGGGATAACAGACCAGCGCAGGCTCCGTGACAGCTTAAAACAACGCTGAGGAGGCAGCGCACGGCACCAAGGGGATAGGAATGACAGCTGTGCTGCGTCCCATTACGAAGGAAATTCCCACCTCCGGGACGATTTTACGGTATAAGGGGACACATTTTTAGTGTTTACTTCTGTGTTTGCAAGGAGCATAATTAAAAGAGCAACCTTTTCCTTTTGCATCCTTAGTGCTGCACAAGATGGCTCTTTCAGCTACAAACGTCTTGGGGGGGGGTTAAAGGTTCCCTTTCAACTTTCTCCAATCAGGCTTCGGCCTACACTCTGTTCCTCTGCTCCTCCTGCTGTCCCTGGGCTCTAACACCGCCAGTTGGTGCCTGGAAGTGCTGTCTGCACAGTCAACAGTCGCTCCTCTGTTATTGGGGTTCAGTAACGTCAGCTGATCCCCAGCTGTGTGTGCGGCAATACCTCCAATCTGCTCCTCCTGCTGTCCCTGGGCTCTAACACCGCCAGTTGGTGCCTGGAAGTGCTGTCTGCACAGTCAACAGTCGCTCCTCTGTTATTGGGGTTCAGTAACGTCAGCTGATCCCCAGCTGTGTGTGCGGCAATACCTCCAATCTGCTCCTCCTGCTGTCCCTGGGCTCTAACACCGCCAGTTGATGCCTGGAAGTGCTGTCTGCACAGTCAACAGTCGCTCCTCTGTTGTTGGGGTTCAGTAACGTCAGCTGATCCCCAGCTGTGTATCCGGCAACGTGTCATGCGACCGCCACGCTGGCACAACAAAAATGTAAGGGAACCTGTCCCCCCCCCCCTAGGCGTTTGTTACTGAAAGAGCCACCTTGTGCAGCACTAATACTGCACAAGGAAAAGGTCGCTCTTGAAATTATGCTCCTTGGAAACGCTGAACTACACACTCATGTAATGTGTCCCCTAACACTGTCCAACCGTCCCGGAGGTGGGACTTTCCTTTGTAATGTGACGCAGCACAGCCGTCATTCCTACCCCCTTGGCTCCGTGCGCTGCCTCCTTAGCGTTGTTTGATTCCGTCATGGACCCTGCGCTGTTATGTTATCCCTTGGCCATGCACAGTTTGCGCTGCCCGTCCTCTGACATCATTTGTTGTCGTCCTGGCTGCGCCTGTGCGTCCACGCTGCCCGAAATCCCACCTTGCAGTGTCGTCTAATGTGATCCCACAGTGGGCCTGGTATCCATGGCCATGCATAGTGCATATACTAGCCTCTCACTCCCCTTCTTCACGCTTCTTCAGACTAGGCGGCGTCAGCTGATCCCTAATAGCATGCCACGGCCGTGACGCCGCACAGTCTGAAGAAGCAGGAAGGAGGTGAGAGGCGATGATATGCACTGCGTATGCCCATGGATCCCTGGCCCGCAGTGGGATTACATTAGATGACACTGCGAGGTTGGATCTCGGGCAGCTTTGACGCACAGGCACTGACAGCCTGACACCTAAATGATGTCTGAAGACGGGCACCGCTAACTGTGCATGGCCAAGGGATAACATTACAGCGCGGGCTCCGTGACAGAACCAAACAACGTTGAGGAGGTGGCGCACGGCACCAAGGGGGTTGGAATGACGGCTGTGCTGTGTCACATTACAAAGGAAAGTCTCACTTCCGGGACGGTTTAACGGTGTGAGGGGACACATTATATGAGTGTGTACTTCAGCGTTTGCAAGGAGCTTAATTTTAGGAGCCACCATTTTCCATGTGCAGTATTACTGCTGTACAAGATGGCTCTTTCAGCAACAAATTCCTGGGGGGGGGGGTTAAAGGTTCCCTTTCAACTTGCTCCACTGCAGGCTTCGGCCTACACTCTGCTCCTCTATGATTCCCTGGGTTTCAACACTGTCAGTTGCCACCTGGAAGTGTTGTCTACACAAAAAAAACACTAGCTGATGTGTCAGTGGGGTTCGGCACCGCCAGCTGTTCCCCTGCTGTGTAGTCGGCAACGTGTCCAGCACAAGCCACGCTGGCACAACAGACCAAAAGCTGCCACCAGTGCAGGCTTCGGCCTACACTCAGCTCCTCTCCTCCTCCTGCTGACCCTGGGCTCAAACACCGCCAGTTTCTGCCCGGACGTGCTAGCTGCACAGAGAAAAACACCAGCCAATGTGTTAGTGGGCTTCAGCACCGCCAGCTGTTCCCCTGCTGTGTAGCCGGCATCGTGTCCAGCACAAGCCATGCTGGCACAACAGACCAAAAGCTGCCACCAGTGCAGGCTTCAGCCTACACTCTGCTCCTCTCTTCCTCCTGCTGACCCTGGGCTCAAACACCGCCAGTTTCTGCCCGGACGTGCTAGCTGCACAGAGAAAAGCACCAGCCAATGTGTTAGTGGGCTTCAGCACCTCCAGCTGTTCCCCTGCTGTGTAGCCGGCAACGTGACCTGCAAACGCCACGCAGGCACCTGAACTGAAATTAAAGGGACCCTGACCCCCACCCCCAGGTGTTTCTATGTATAACAGCCACCTTGTACAGCAGTACTGCTGCATTTGTACAAGGTGGCTGACTTTTTCTCCTTGCCCACCTTGAATTAAACACGTACAAAATGTGTCTCATTACAGACCATTACAATGTCCCTGAGGTGTGACTTTCCTTTTTAATGACACGCAGCACCACCCTTGGTAGCGCTGCCCGTCTTCTGACATCATTGGTTGGCTGCCTGTGCCTGTGCGTCCGCCCTGCCCGACACAACCCCCCTCGTTGTCTGATCTATTTTGACTGCGAGGGTTTGATTGATGGGCATGTGCAGTGCATATGTTCGCCTGTCTTAACTCATCTCCTTCCGCCTTCTTCAGACTGTGCGGCCTCATGGCCGTGGCAGGCGATAAGGGATCAGCTGAGGCCGCCCAGTCTGAAGCAGGTGTAAGGACATGTGTGAGCGGCGAACATATTTACTGCGCAAGGCCAAAAATCCCAGCTCTGCAGTGTGACTTTAGTAAAAGACACTGCGGGTCTGGGATTCATGGCCATTGGTAACCGCACCGGCCAACATGAAATGAGGTGAGAAGACAGGCAGCGCTCACAGCGCATGGCCAAGGGATCACAATAGCGCTGACTCCTGTACAGCAAATAACAACGCTCAGGAGGCTGCGCCCAGCACCAAGGCGTTATTTATGTGCACCTGTGCTGCGTCTCCTTAAAAAGACAAGTCACGCCTCCAATACAGTTCTACTGTACAATGGGCAAAATTGTGTACGTCTTTCATTCTGCATGTGCAATGCGCAAAATTCAAAGAGCAACCTTTCACTTGTGGAGCATTAATGCTGCACAAGGTGTGGCTCTTCAACATTATAACACCTGAGGGTGGGTTAAAGGTTACCTTTGAAATTGGTTCAATTAGGCTTCGGCCTACACTCTGCTCCTCCTGCAGACCCTGGGCTGTAACTATGCCAGTTGGGGCCCGGAAGTGCTGGCTGCATAGAGAAAAACACCCGCCATTGTGTCAGTGGGGTTCAGCACCGCCAGCTGTTCCCCTGCTGTGTAGCCGGCAACGTGTCCAGCACAAGCCACGCTGGCACAACAGACCAAAAGCTGCCAACAGTGCAGGCTTCGGCCTACACTCTGCTCCTCTCCTCCTCCTGCTGACCCTGGGCTCAAACACCGCCAGTTTCTGCCCGGACGTGCTATCTGCACAGAGAAGAACACCAGCCAATGTGTTAGTGGGCTTCAGCACCGCCAGCTGTTCCTCTGCTGTGTAGCCGGCATCGTGTCCAGCACAAGCCACGCTGGCACAACAGACCAAAAGCTGCCACCAGTGCAGGCTTCGGCCTACACTCTGCTCCTCTCCTCCTCCTGCTGACTCTGGGCTCTAACACCGCCAGTTTCTGCCCGGACGTGCTAGCTGCACAGAGAAAAACACCAGCCAATGTGTTAGTGGTCTCCAGCACCGCCAGCTGTTCCCCTGCTGTGTAGCCGGCAACGTGACCTGCAAACGCCACGCAGGCACCTGAACTGAAATTAAAGGGACCCTGACCCCCACCCCCAGGTGTTTCTATGTATAACAGCCACCTTGTACAGCAGTACTGCTGCATTTGTACAAGGTGGCTGACTTTTTCTCCTTGCCCACCTTGAATTAAACACGTACAAAATGTGTCTCATTACAGACCATTACAATGTCCCTGAGGTGTGACTTTCCTTTTTAATGACACGCAGCACCACCCTTGGTAGCGCTGCCCGTCTTCTGACATCATTGGTTGGCTGCCTGTGCCTGTGCGTCCGCCCTGCCCGACACAACCCCCCTCGTTGTCTGATCTATTTTGAATGCGAGGGTGTGATTGATGGGCATGTGCAGTGCATATGTTCGCCTGTCTTAACTCATCTCCTTCCGCCTTCTTCAGACTGTGCGGCCTCATGGCCGTGGCAGGCGATAAGGGATCAGCTGAGGCCGCCCAGTCTGAAGCAGGTGTAAGGACATGTGTGAGCGGCGAACATATTTACTGTGCAATGCCAAAAATCCCAGCTCTGCAGTGTGACTTTAGTAAAAGACACTGCGGGTCTGGAATTTATGGCCATTGGTAACCGCACCGGCCAACATGAAATGAGGTGAGAAGACAGGCAGCGCTCACAGCGCATGGCCAAGGGATCACAATAGCGCAGACTCCTGTACAGCAAATAACAACGCTCAGGAGGCTGCGCCCAGCAACAAGGCGTTATTTATGTGCACCTGTGCTGCGTCTCCTTAAAAAGACAAGTCACGCCTCCAATACAGTTCTACTGTACAATGGGCAAAATTGTGTACGTCTTTCATTCTGCGTGTGCAATGTGCAAAATTCAAAGAGCAACCTTTCACTTGTGGAGCATTAATGCTGCACAAGGTGTGGCTCTTCAACATTATAACACCTGAGGGTGTGTTAAAGGTTACCTTTGAAATTGGTTCAATTAGGCTACGGCCTACACTCTGCTCCTCCTGCAGATCCTGGGCTGTAACTACGCCAGTTGGGGCCCGGAAGTGCTGGCTGCACAGAGAAAAACACCCGCCATTGTGTCAGTGGGGTTCAGCACCGCCAGCTGTTCCCCTGCTGTGTAGCCAGCAACGTGTCCAGCACAAGCCACGCTGGCACAACAGACCAAAAGCTGCCACCAGTGTAGGCTTCGGCCTACACTCTGCTCCTCTCCTCCTCCTGCTGACCTTGGGCTCTAACACCGCCAGTTGGGGCCCGGACGTGCTAGCTGCACAGAGAAAAACAACAGCCAATGTGTTAGTGGGCTTCAGCACCGCCAGCTGTTCCCCTGCTGTGTAGCTGGCAACGTGTCCTGCAAACGCCATGCAGGCACCTGAACTGAAATTAAAGGGAACCTGCCCCCACCCCCCCAGGTGTTTCTATGTATAACAGCCACCTTGTACAGCAGTACTGCTGCATTTGTACAAGGTGGCTGACTTTTTCTCCTTGCCCACGTGGAACTCAACACGTACAAAATGTGTCTCATTACTCATTAGAGACCATTTCACTGCCCCTGATGTGTGATTCTCCTTTTAAATGACACGCAGCACCCCCCTTGGTAACGCTGCCCGTCTTCTGACATCATTGGTTGGCTGGCTGTGCCTGTGCGTCCGCCCTGCCCGACACAACGCCCCTCATTGTCTGATATATTTGGACTGCGAGGGTGTGATTGATGGGCACGAGCAGTGCATATCTTCGCCTGTCTTCACTCCCCTCCTTCCGCCTTCTTCAGACTGTGCGGCCTCATGGCCTGCGGCATGCGATAAGGGATCAGCTGAGGCCGCCCAATCTGAAGCAGGTGTAAGGACATGAGTGAGCGGCAAACATATTTACTGCGCAAGGCCATGAATCCCAGACCTGTAGTGTGACTTTATGAAAAGACACTGTGGGTCTGGGATTCATGGCCATCGCTTACCGCACCGGCCAACATGAAATGAGGTCATAAGACAGGCAGCGGTCACTGCGCATGGTCAAGGGATAACAAGAGCGCAGACTCCTGTACAGCAAATAACAACGCTCAGGAGGCTGTGCCCAGCACCAAGGCGTTATTTTTGTGCACCTGTGCTGCGTCTCCTTTAAAACAAAATTCACGCCTCCAATACAGTCTTACTGTATTAATGGGCAAAATTGTGTACGTCTTTCATTCTGCGTGTGCAATGAGCAAAATTCATAGAGCAACCTCTGACTTGTGCAGCATTAGTGCTGCACAAGGTGTGGCTCTTGTACTTTGCAACACCTGAGGGGGGGTTAAAGGTTACCTTTGAAATTGGTTCTACTAGGCTTCGGCCTACACTCTGCTTCTCTCCTCCTCCTGCTGACCCTGGGCTCTAACACTGCCAGTTGGGGCCCGGACGTGCTAGCTGCACAGAGAAAAACACCAGCCAATGTGTTAGTGGGGTTCAGCACCGCCAGCTGTTCCCCTGCTGTGTAGCCGGCATCGTGTCCAGCACAAGCCACGCTGGCACAACAGACCAAAAGCTGCCACCAGTGCAGGCTTCGGCCTACACTCTGCTCCTCTCCTCCTCCTGCTGACCCCGGGCTCTAACACCACCAGTTTTTGCCCGGACGTGCTAGCTGCACAGAGAAAAACACCAGCCAATGTGTTAGTGGGGTTCAGTACCGCCAGCTGTTCCCCTGCTGTGTAGCCGGCAACGTGTCCTGCAAACGCCACGCAGGCACCTGAACTGAAATTAAAGGGACCCTGACCCCCACCCCCAGGTGTTTCTATGGATAACAGCCACCTTGTACAGCAGTACTGCTGCATTTGTACAAGGTGGCTGACTTTTTCTCCTTGCCCACGTTGAATTTAACACGTACAAAATGTGTCTCATTACAGACCATTTCACTGCCCTGAGGTGTGATTCTACTTTTTAAATGACACGCAGCACCCCCCTTGGTAGCGCTGCCCGTCTTCTGACATCATTGGTTGGCTGCTTGTGCCTGTGCGTCCGCCCTGCTCGACACAACCCCCCTCGTTGTCTGATCTATTTTGACTGCGAGGGTGTGATTGATGGGCATGTGCAGTGCATATGTTCGCCTGTCTTAACTCATCTCCTTCCGCCTTCTTCAGACTGTGCGGCCTCATGGCCGTGGCAGGCGATAAGGGATCAGCTGAGGCCGCCCAGTCTGAAGCAGGTGTAAGGACATGTGTGAGCGGCGAACATATTTACTGCGCAAGGTCACAAATCCCAGCTCCGCAGTGTGACTTTATTCAAAGACACTGCCGGTCTGGTATTCATGGCCATTGGTAACCGCACCGGCCAACATGAAATGTGGTCATAAGACAGGCAGCGCTCACAGCGCATGGCCAAGGGATAACAAGAGCACAGACTCCTGTACAGCAAATAACAACACTCAGGAGGATGCGCCCAGCACCAAGGAGTTATTTTTGGACACCTGTGCCGCGTCTCCTTAAAAAGACAAGTCACGCCTCCAATACAGCTCTACTGTACAATGGGCAAAATTGTGTACGTCTTTCATTCTAAGTGTGCAATGATCAAAATTTAAAGAGCAACCTCTCACTTGTGGAGCATTTTACTGCTGCACAAGGTGTGGCTCTTCTACATTGTAACACCTGAGGGTGGGTTAAAGGTTACCTTTGAAATTGGTTCAATTAGGCTTCGGCCTACACTCTGCTCCTCTCCTCCTCCTGCTGACCCTGGGCACTAACACCGCCAGTTGGGGCCCGGATGTGCTAGCTGCACAGAGAAAAACACCAGCCAATGTGTTAGTGGGGTTCAGCACCGCCAGCTGTTCCCCTGCTGTGTAGCCGGCAACGTGTCCTGCAAACGCCATGCAGGCACCTGGACTGAAATTAAAGGGAACCTGCGTCCCCCCAGGTGTTTCTATGTATAACAGCCACCTTGTACAGCAGTACTGCTGCATTTGTACAAGGTGGCTGACTTTTTCTCCTTGCCCACGTGGAACTCAACACGTACAAAATGAGTCTCATTACTCATTAGAGACCATTTCACTGCCCCTGAGGTGTGATTCTCCTTTTAAATGACACGCAGCACCCCCCTTGGTAACGTTGGCCGTCTTCTGACATCATTGGTTGGCTGGCTGTGCCTGTGCGTCCGCCCTGCCCAACACAACGCCCCTCGTTGTCTGATCTATTTTGACTGCGAGGGTGTGATTGATGGGCATATGCAGTGCATATGTTCGCCTGTCTTCACTCGCCTCCTTCCGCCTTCTTCAGACTGTGCGGCCTCATGGCCATGGCAGGCGATAAGGGATCAGCTGAGGCCGCCCAGTCTGAAGCAGGTGTAAGGACATTTGTGAGCGGCGAACATATTTACTGCACAAGGCCATGAATCCCAGGCCCGCAGTGTGAATTATTGAAAACACACTGGGGTTCTGGGATTCATGGCCATCGATAACCGCACCGGCCAACATGAAATGAGGTCATAAGACAGGCTGCGCTCACAGCGCATGGCCAAGGGCTAACAAGAGCACACACTCCTGTACAGCAAATAACAACGCTCAGGAGGATGCGCCCAGCACCAAGGCGTTATTTTTGGACACCTGTGCCGCGTCTCCTTAAAAAGACAAGTCACGCCTCCAATACAGTTCTACTGTACAATGGGCAAAATTGTGTACGTCTTTCATTCTAAGTGTGCAATGAGCAAAATTTAAAGAGCAACCTATCACTTGTGGAGTAGTACTGCTGCACAAGGTGTGGCTCTTCTACATTTTAACACCTGAGGGTGGCTTAAAGGTTACCTTTGAAATTGGTTCAATTAGGCTTCGGCCTACACTCTGCTCCTCTCCTACTCCTGCTGACCCTGGGCTCTAACACCGCCAGTTTTTGCCCGGACGTGCTAGCTGCACAGAGAAAAACACCAGCCAATGTGTCAGTGGGGTTCAGCAACGCCAGCTGTTCCCCCGCTGTGTAGCCGGCAACGTGTCCTGCAAACGCAACGCAGACACAAAGCTGCCTCCAGTGCAGGCTTCGGCCTACACTCTGCTTCCCCTGTTTACCCTTTGCTCCAACACCACTAGTTGGGGCTCTAGGAAGACAATCTTGAATAGGCAACGCATCCGGGTTCCAGCACCGTCAGCTGGTTCTCGGCAGTGTTTTTGTCACGGGTACTCCCTCCTGCCCAGCCTGGTTCCAGCACCGTCAGCTGATTCCGGGTAGGGTCAATGTCACTTACACGCCTATACGTTGTCCCGTCGTGTTGCGGCCGGGTTAGCCAACTCCAGGGTGCCTCCAGTTTAGGAGCTTCCTATGTGGGCTGCGTAAATTGGTAGTCAAGGCTGGTTCTGTAGTGCCAGTAGGCCAAGCTCCCGCTGTAGGACTGTTGGGGTTCGGTAACTGCGGCTGCCTCGCGGCCTAGCTGTTCTCCCCTCTCCTGTGGACCTTCTGGTCCACCACCTGGTTCCAGCACCGTCAGCTGGTTCCAGGCAGAGCCTTTGGCTTAGGTGCCTCCTCCTGGGTATCCGAGTTCTGCCAAAGCCAGGTGGTCCTTGGTAGTGCTTTTAAGCGTGGGCACCTACAGCTTAGTAACCGGGTTCCAGCACCGTCAGCTGGTCCTCGGTGCCATTGGCTCTTGCACACTGGGGCGACGCATCCGGGTTCCAGCACCGCCAGCTGGTTCTCGGCAGTGTTTTTGTCACGGGTACTCCCTCGTGCCCAGCCTGGTTCCAGCACCGTCAGCTGTTTCCGGGTAGTGTCAAGCTCACTGAGACGCCTATGCTTGCCCCGTCGTGTTGCGGTCGGGTTAGCCAACTCCAAGGTGCCTCCAGTTTAGGAGCTTCCTATGTGGGCTGCGTGAATTGGTAGTCAAGGCTGGTTCTGCAGTGCCAGTAGGCCAAGCTCCCGCTGTAGGACTGTTGGGGTTCGGTAACTGCGGCTGCCTCGCGGCCAAGCTGTTCTCCCCTCTCCTGTGGACCTTCTGGTCCACCACCTGGTTCCAGCACCGTCAGCTGGTTCCAGGCAGAGCCTTTGGCTTAGGTGCCTCCTCCTGGGTATCCGAGTTCTGCCAACGCCAGGCGGTCCTTGGTAGTGCTTTTAAGTGCGGGCACCTACAGCTTAGTAACCGGGTTCCAGCACCGTCAGCTGGTCCTCGGTGCCATTGGCTCTTGCACACTGGGGTGACGCATCCGGGTTCCAGCACCCCCAGCTGGTTCTCGGCAGTGTTTTTGTCACGGGTACTCCCTCGTGCCCAGCCTGGTTCCAGCACCGTCAGCTGTTTCCGGGTAGTGTCAAGCTCACTGAGACGCCTATGCTTGCCCCGTCGTGTTGTGGTCGGGTTAGCCAACTCCAGGGTGCCTCCAGTTTAGGAGCTTCCTATGTGGGCTGCGTGAATTGGTAGTCAAGGCTGGTTCTGTAGTGCCAGTAGGCCAAGCTCCCGCTGTAGGACTGTTGGGGTTCGGTAACTGCGGCTGCCTCGCGGCCTAGCTGTTCTCCCCTCTCCTGTGGACCTTCTGATCCACCACCTGGTTCCAGCACCGTCAGCTGGTTCCAGGCAGAGCCTTTGGCTTAGGTGCCTCCTCCTGGGTATCCGAGTTCCGCCAACGCCAGGCGGTCCTTGGTAGTGCTTTTAAGCGCGGGCACCTACAGCTTAGTAACCGGGTTCCAGCACCGTCAGTTGGTCCTCGGTGCCATTGGCTCTTGCACACTGGGGCGACGCATCCGGGTTCCAGCACCACCAGCTGGTTCTCGGCAGTGTTTTTGTCACGGGTACTCCCTCGTGCCCAGCCTGGTTCCAGCACCGTCAGCTGTTTCCGGGTACTGTCAAGCTCACTGAGACACCTATGCGTTGCCCCGTCGTGTTGCAGTCGGGTTAGCCAACTCCAGGGTGCCTCCAGTTTAGGAGCTTCCTATGTGGGCTGCGTGAATTGGTAGTCAAGGCTGGTTCTGTAGTGCCAGTAGGCCAAGCTCCCGCTGTAGGACTGTTGGGGTTCGGTAACTGCGGCTGCCTCGCGGCCTAGCTGTTCTCCCCTCTCCTGTGGACCTTCTGGTCCACCACCTGGTTCCAGCACCGTCAGCTGGTTCCAGGCAGAGCCTTTGGCTTAGGTGCCTCCTCCTGGGTATCCGAGCTAAGCCAACGCCAGGCGGTCCTTGGTAGTGCTTTTAAGCGCGGGCACCTACAGCTTAGTAACCGGGTTCCAACACCGTCAGCTGGTCCTCGGTGCCATTGGCTCTTGCACACTGGGGCGACGCATCCAGGTTCCAGCACCGCCAGCTGGTTCTCAGCAGTGTTTTTGTCACGGGTACTACCTCATGCCCAGCCTGGTTCCAGCACCGTCAGCTGTTTCCGGGTACTGTCAAGCTCACTGAGACACCTATGCGTTGCCCCGTCGTGTTGCGGTCGGGTTAGCCAACTCCAGGGTGCCTCCAGTTTAGGAGCTTCCTATGTGGGCTGCGTGAATTGGCAGTCAAGGCTGGTTCTGTAGTGCCAGTAGGCCAAGCTCCCCCTGTAGGACTGTTGGGGTTCGGTAACTGCGGCTGCCTCGCGGCCTAGCTGTTCTCTCCTCTCCTGTGGACCTTCTGGTCCACATCCTGGTTCCAGCACCATCAGCTGGTTCTCGGCAGTGTCTTTTGCTCTTGTACCTTCTGCTCCCCATCCTGGTTCCAGTACCGTCAGCTGGTTCCGGGCAGAGCCTTTGGCTTAGGTGCCTCCTTCTGGGTATCCAAGTTCCACCAACGTCAGGTGGTCCTTGGTAGTGCTTTCAGGCACGGGTACCTCCTGCTTAGTAACTGGGTTCCAGTAACGTCAGCTGGTCCTCGGTAGTTCCATTGGCTCTTGGACCTTCGGCTACCCATCCGGGTTCCAGTACCGTCAGCTGGTTCTCGGCAGTGTCTTTTGCTCTTGTACCTTCTGCTCCCCATCCTGGTTCCAGTAACATCAGCTGGTTCCGGGCAGAGCCTTTGGCTTAGGTGCCTCCTTCTGGGTATCCGAGTTCCGCCAACGTCAGGCGGTCCTTGGTAGTGCTTTTTAGCACGGGTACCTCCTGCTTAGTAACCGGGTTCCAGTAACGTCAGCTGGTCCTCGGTAGTTCCATAGGCTCTTGAACCTTCGGGTAGCCATCCGAGTTCCAGTTCCATCAGATGGTTCTTGGCATTTTCTCAGCCTTCTTGTACCTTCTGCTACATTTCCAAGTTGAACACCCTAAAGTCGACGACCCGGAAGACCACCCCTAAGATGACGACGACACCGGAGACGACAACCACTGAGATGATGACGACCCTGGAGATGACGACCCTGAAGACCACCCCGATGACGACGACGACGGCGGAGACGACGACGGAGGAGACGACGACCCTGGAGACAACAACCCTGGAGACGACGACATGGGAGACCGAGAAGCAGAAGAACAAGAGGCTGCAGAACAAAGAGCAGAAGAACATTAAGCATAACACTTAATATCAGAGCAAAAGATATTATCTAAATTATATGCAGAAGAAGACTAAGCAGTGTATGGGGGTGAGTCCGTTCCTCCTCGTGGTGCCCCTGGATAAAGCCTGATGCTGCAGGCCAAACTGAACGCGGACAAATGTAACTTTTGTGACAGGCAGAACGGAAGGTGTAATCTTCAACCTTTTATAGATAACAACTACGGGAATGCCTGTCACAAATGAGAATATGATGAAGAAGTAGAATAGGAAGAATAATAACAGTTGAATAAAATGAATATGTAGAATAGGAAGAATAATAATAGTTGAATAAAATGAATATGAAGAATGTAATAAAAAAACAATAGGTAGAAGATGAAGAAGAAGATGAATAAGGTGAAGAAGTTGATGTCAAAGATGCTGATGATGATGAAGATGAAAGTGTGGGAAAAGGAAAAAAAAAGAAGGGGAAGGGCGTGGAATAGTGAAACATCAATATCTGACAAAATAAAAAATAATTTACATAGTCAATATCTTTGTCACTCCGAACGTCTTTAAAAAAAACAAAAAACATGCTATTCTATTTGATTGGGCTAAACCTCTATGCCTTTAATGTCTCCGCCACCTCCCCAAATACATCCTGCATTATTCTTAGTTGTTTTCCTTCATGTAGAATGAACCTACAAGGAAAGAAAGGGTTTATTTTAATTCCGATATTTTGGTCCCATTGACTTGCATTGGGATCGGGTATCGGTATCGGCGATATGCGATATTTTTTGAATATCGGCCGATCCAATCCGATACCGATACTTTCCGATATCGGAAGGTATCGCTCAACACTACATAGTAACACAAAAAATAATATTTCAAAAATTGTGCTGATGTAAAGTAGACATGTGGGCAATGTTATTTATTAAATATACTGTGCGACATATCTCTCCGATTTAAGGGCATAATAATTAAAAGTTTCAAAATTGCAAAATATTCAAAATTTTCACCAAATTTCAGGGCTTTTTTTTGCAAATAAGCACAAGTGATATTGAAGCAATTTTTACACTATCATGAAGTACAATATGTCATGAAAAAATCTCATAATCAGTGGTATCCGATGAAGCGTTCCAGAGTTATTAACTCATAAAATGACACTTGTAAGAATTGTAAAAATTGGCCTCTTCATTAACGTGCACACCATCTTAGGAGATGCAGGAGCTAAAATATGTATTTTCTGAAAAAGAAGACAACAGAATTAATGATCACTAAAAATACACTGTGGTACTAAGACAAAGTTATAAAGAAACAATGGACGTTACGCCTCATCAAAGGATACAATTAATTTTATACTCTGCATTGAGGCCAAGTGGTCTTTAATTTGGAAATCCACATCAGTTCTCTCTTTTTCAACATGTTAATTCAACATCTTAATTCTATCACCACCTTATCTAAAGGTGGCACATGATCTATAAGATAAAACCTCAACTGCCTTTCAGAATGTTTATATTCAGTAAAATGCTTTGAAACCAGCAGATCAAGACGCTTTTTACGGATTGTGTAGCGATGATGGCTAATCCTAGTTTTGAAGTCCCAGGTAGTTTCACCTACATACTATAATCTGCATAGGCATTCTAACAAGTAGATGACATATTCCCAATCACAAGTGAGGAAATAATTAACAAAAAAAATGATTGGATAATAGGATGCTTAAACATATTACTACAATTAAAGGAAAACATCTTTTATGTGGTTGGCCAGTAGGGATAAATTCAGTATGTGTCTTAAAGGGGACAATATCTGAATGTACTAGTCTATCCCGTATATTTTAAGACTCCTGTATGACATAAGAGGAGGTATTTTAAATTCATAGACAGGAAAATACATACCGTATATATAGAGAGAAAGCGAGAGTACATTACAATTACATGCCTAGATTTAACAACTAAGAATTCAAAAATAGTAAGTCATTGAAGGAAGATGAGTGCTGACCACATTTATTTCCTTTCTGCTTCATAAATTAGAAGATTTAAGATGCTTGAACACCTTTCTACCCAATTGTTGTACATATAAAATGTAGGCCACTATGCGCTAATATAATCTATTATTAGAAAGTAACAGACTGTTCTTCTTAGGGTTAGAGCTACAAATGTCAAGACTTTGTATTGTTCTAAAATAGAAAGAGTCTTGCCCAACGCTGCTTTGTTGCCCTGTCCGCTTGAACATTACTGATTACACAAAACTTAACATCTGAAAAGCTGTAGAGCTAGCACATCAAGCCCCCGAGAGCAGAATTACTTCCCCAGAGCATTTCTCATTGTGTTTGTTTATATGATTTCTGAGCTCTATATGGCTTCTCTGTATTGAAAACTCTCGCTATAATGTTTTCTGCTAATATTTGGCCATACGACATAGAGATGAATAGCCACTTCATCAAATTACATCTGCACTTCACAAGAGCCTATTAGGTTTTTTTCTTGTTTTTACAAAAGAGTTATTTTGCAGCTCATGTCTGGATTTCACAAAGATCCTATTGATTTTTCTATTCAATTTGTAAAGTATTCTTCTCTTCAGTTTCCATATTGTGTTGTACGTGTGTAACTATAGCCATGCCTGCTAGCAATATCTCCACTCTTGGGTGATTGCCAACTTTGTATGATGCTGACGCATCAGCAGCACTATTTAGAGTCAGTATTAGAAAGTCAGCATAAATACTGCATGTCAATTAGAAAGTCATCTTACCTTTACAGAACATCAGTCTAGCAACAACATTTCACATGATCAATAATATTGCTTTCTTTAGAAAATCAATGTGTTGTGCAATTTTACAAGAAAAGGATTTACGGTAAGCTGTATTTTCTTATCAGATGTAAATGGTAAGTGACAAATGACAATGTTATTATCCTGGTACCTATTACACTACCCCAATAGTAATGGCTGGATGACTTAAAATACATATTCTAGAGACAACCCATGGGAGGCACTTAGACATGATGGATGAAGGCACCCCGCATAGGTAAAACCTCTATAGAAGTGGAAAACTACTGCAAAGAGAAATTCCCACTCTAGCAAACTCCTTTAGGGCAAGTATTATATTGCATTTAACATGCTGGGTACCATATAATATTATAAAATCATTTTCTCAACTAAACCAAAGTGATCTGCTCACAATTGAACCACTGTTTCACTATTCTAGTAGAATAGAAATAGAAATAGAAATCGGTATCTTGTTATAATCTTTTTTCATACAAATTTCTCAGAACTGTACATACTGTACAAAAGAGGATATAAAGAATACACATACAAATTAAATCACACATAAATAACACTTCACAAAATACCATCTTCATAAGATATGGTCCAAATATGAACATAAAACTGCATAAGAGTCATTCGTTCAGTATCTGTGTATGAACAACTACTGTATGAAGTGCATTAGGGTGCTAGGAATATATTTAATTCTGTTAAATTAAGAGGTTCTAATGAAAAATCTATCAATGAGATTAATGATGGCAATAGATCTGCCTAAAATTATGAATTTTTATGTCATGCTTAGCTGGGAATTATTCTGATTGTTCAAAGTAGCGCATTCCAGGTAAAGAGTGCAGCATAAGAGAAATCCTGGAGTTGTAAGAACTTAGGTGACTGAGGTGATACAGGATGTTGTGGCATTGTGGCCCGTTTTGCTGGTAAGAGTAATAAGTTTAAAAGGGATGTCCACTACTCAGACAGCCCCTTCTCAATCACTAAATTCTGTATAAAATAACAACAGCATTTACTAATTGTGCCTCTGCCTTGGGTACAATTATTACGATGTGTACTCCTAGTCAACCCTGGTCATGCAGTGGAGGCATCATTAATCAAGACAAAAGGCATGCTGCTTAGGAGTATCATAATACCACACACTGAAATAGGAATATGAAATACAAGTTTTAGTAGGATATTTTGATGATTTAAACATAAAAAGGTTGAAAAATTAGGTTTGAGATAAAGAGGACATGATGACAGAGATATCAATAGTGTCATCAGTCGATGCACAGATAAAAGGAACGAATGCTAATGTAACACCCCATTAAACTACTTCCCTGGGTAGGGTGTCTGATAGTTATTACCTCAATACCGCGCAGTGCCTCCACCCGAATCTTGCTGGGAGCAGTAGTGGGATACAGGAGGGTGGTCTTCTTCTGACAGGGGTCGATTCCTGAAACCCCTGTCCATGCTTTGTACACACTCACAAAAAATGAGGTTGAAACCATTAACAGGTTTACTTACAGAGGAATAAATGGTGTTAAATTCAGAGGACATGAACAAGGAACAGCAAAACATGTGATATCATGCAATCTATGACATAGTTTCAAAATGTGCTTTGCAATAGTTCTGAATGTTAATGATGTTAATGTTAATAAGTGACAGCAGACACACTACTAACTAATAACACCCAATAATGGCTGCAGCAATGCCATTAACACCGACCAACAATGGGGCCCAGGTGCTGCGGCTGTTGGCGCGCTTTGCAGAAGCCATTAGTGCACATAATATAATAGTAACAAAATCCTCTCAGCAACAGTTCTCTTATTTACTCCTCAAAAATGAAACCTTAAGTCCCAACAATAGCTACTTCTTGAGGTAGCAGATTTGGGGGTCGCACAGGGATCCAGCTTGGGGCTGCAGTGTCCAGATGTCTTACACCCAAGGGATGGATTGTGGACTCTTTCTCTTATTTAGGCCAGGCAGCCATGGACATATGCTGGTTACTTGACTGGTCTGTAGATGTGGTTAGCTGCAGGATTATCTTCTCCCCTCACACACTGAGTGGCTAGACAATTAGAACTCACCCTGTACCTCTGTCCCCTGCTCTTCAGGATCAGACTTTCACATGTCTGTAATGGAGGACTGCATGCAGACACCCTGCCCACGGAGGTGGTTTAAAGGGGTGTTACATTAGCATTCGTTCCTTTTATCTTTTCCGCTGCTGCTAGCTCCAACCTTCTCCAACCTGCCCAGCCCAGCCAATATGTACCTTCCTCTGCTGCTCCTATTCCCCTATGATGCAGAGAAAGGCAATGTGTTATGAGAGATGTAGGCCGGGGCAGTGCAGCAAGAGAATCATTAATATCAGCTGTTGTGAATGTTTGAGTAATCCCAGCAGCACCGGTCTCTATACAAATAGGTCTCACTGCAGATGTTACACTCTCCCAACGGTCAATCACTGTAGGCCCCAAAGCATGAAATGACATCTCACCAACTGAAAAAGAAACTAGTGGTAAAGCATCCTGACTAACACCATAACCAGTCACATTTATATTACTTCCATGACATATGGGTACAGAGAGGAAATATGGCCACATGCCATTGAAATATGGGGTACTACTCTGGAAATGTCAGTAATGTAACCCATCTGGTCACTTGTTACTATCATGGGGGAGCCTAATATCCCATTTGGGATCAGTGTGTACTACAGAGACCCCATCATCGACCCCCAACTCTTGACTTTTAGGCTCAGGTCCTATGGCAATCATCTCTTCACTTTATAATTCTGTATCCAACTCTACTATGACTGGGGACAGCATGGGATTTTTGGCTGATGCAAAAGGATGTTCGGGCTTACAGGCAGTAGAGGCCGATTAGCACAGGTTTAGGTAGTCCCCTTTCATTCTTAGGCTTCACAACTTGTTTTCAAAATCTTCTGCCGTAGTTAGTTTTTTGGAGACACATTGGATGCAGGATTTAGAATAGTCCTTAATATCAGCTCTCATTTTTGGCCAGTAGAATCAATCGGCTATACAAACAATGGTCTTCCTAACACCTAGGTGCCCTTGGTCATCATGCAGTAATCTCATGACTATCTTACGAAACAGATGGAAAGCATCAATTGTCTATGAATGCCTTCGCTTTGATGCGTGATCTCCCAATATAGCGGCCCATTTCTCACTACTAGGGACTCCAACAGGTGAGTAAGCAAAGCAGATTCTTCTGTCTCCAGGACGTTCCTGTGAGGCCTCCTGCCCCTTTTCACGAACCATTAAACTACTCCTATAGAAGGATCCTCCATTTGGAACTTCTCAACCTGGCATAAGTGGTGGCAGAGAGAAGGTATTCACCTTAGCCAACTACTTGGACATTGGTGCACAGAATCTGTCTGAAACTCCTGAAAGCTGAACACTGTCCCATGATGAAACAATTTTGCATCGGATCCGGAGACACATGACTTCAGTCTCATGGCTAGGTACCTCCAGTTAGGAAGGGGGCCTAATAAGGGGGCCTAATACAGTACTCTTCATCTCCCTGCAACCCTCTTTCATGGCAAGGGAAAGACTGAGGTTCCTTTAAACACCACCATTTGGAGTACTGATGAGCCATGTGATTGAGATTCCAACAGACAAAGCATCCCCTTTCTTCCACATCTCGAATCCAACATAGACCATCACTCATCCATCTTGAAGACTGTTGTAGTCTTTCATTGGTTGATTCAACAATTAGTTTTAGCTGCTCCACTTCCTTTTGCTTCTCAATGATCTTCAAGAGCTGTTCCTCTCAATCACTTGGCTTCGGATATAAAGCAACAGTAGTTACCCTCTTGTCAGCTATATGGCTGCTAAAATAGCTTCCTCTTGTTGCGCCTCCTTAAGCAACAGATGGAAGGAACGGGGTATCTGCTCTTTATCACAGCACCTTAATCATTAAGTAATGAGATCATGGGTTAGAGCTCCCCATCGCCCTTGTTCCAGATGACATTGGTCAACTTTTCCAGTATTAGTTTGCTCTTAGTTATTATTCTGTGCACCAGCTTGTCCAGTCAATAAAGATAATTAGACATTTTCTCACCAGAGTCCTGATAGGTGGTGCAGAGTTTATATAGGAGATCTATTGCAGCCTCTGGGAATCCGAAAGTATCTCCTAGGGCAACCATGTAGTCATGTAGCCTTGATAGGATGTCTGTGGCTGGCTTCACAATTCAGTTTGTACCAATTCCAGAGCAGGACCTTTCAGACTCTCCACAATTCTCTGTTTCTTCACATCATCGGTGCACTGTCGTTCTTCTAGATACTACAGAGCAACATCCTTCCAGGATTGGATGGGAGTGACACCCAAAAAAGTTCTCTGACAATGGTAGATCCCTTCAGGGGGCATGTTTGCAAACCCAGTGACTAACGTCTCCAGGGCAGCCACAACCACAGTACACAGTAGCGGCAATTTCTTCGGGATTGTTGTCGCCTCCCAGGCTGTGTGCTTGATTCTGGAGTTGATGCTTCTGTTGCAGGTCTCTCAGGCAAGGTGATATTCCACTGTTGCCCATGTTTTAATGGCACAGCCATTACTGATGGGAAGTACTTCTGCTCCAGGGTCCTTTTAGTAGTGATCACAGCTGCTGATAATTGACTACCTTCATCACTCCAGCTGTCAACCATTGTGGGATGGACAACTTCTTGGATATTGGTCATGTTCCATAGTACCTCTTTATCAGATGCATGAGTGAGTTCACCATATTCTGCAAAACTATGTTCCTCAGTTATGCTTATCTCATCACACCGCATGGGCACTTGATCTTCAGTTAGAACCACAATACTTGCTGGACCTGTCTTGATCTATTCCAGGAGTGCCTCTACTGCATCACCCCTTTAAGCCCCCTCTGTGGGCAAGGTATCCGGTAGTTCTCACCTCAATATAGCATAGTGCCTGCACCCGAATCTTGCTGGGAGCAGTAATGGGATGTAGGAGGGTCTTCCTCCTGCCACGGGTTGATTCAGGAAATCTCTGTCCATGCTCCATACAGACTCACCAAAGATGAGGTTGAAACAATTAACAGGTTTATTTACAGACGAATAAATGGTGCTAAATTCAGAGGGCATAAACAAGGAACAGCAAAACATATAGCTAGCAATAGCTCAGCAACAGTGCTCACTACTTGATGTATCAGGTTTGGGCGATCACACAGGGATCCAGCTTGGGGCTGCAGTGTCTGGATGTCATAAACACAAGGGATGGATTGTGGACTTGTTCCTTTAGTTAGGCCAAGTAGAGATGGACATCTCCTAGTAACCTAGATGGTCTGCAGATGTCGTTCTGCTGCAGTGTCATCTCCCCTCACACACTGAGTGGCTGGACGATTGGCACTCACTCTGTGCCTCTGTCCTCTGCTCTCCAGGATCGGCTTTTGACAGGTCTGTAAAGGGGGATTGCATACCTTGCTCCCCTTGCTGCTAGATTAACCCTTCTTCTCCAATCTGCACAGCCAATATGTCCCTTCTTCTGCTTCTCCTCCTCTCCTATGATGCAGAGAAGAGCATTGTTTCATGGGAGTTGTAGTCCAGGGCAGTGCAGCAAGAAAATCATTAATGGCTGCTGCTGTGAATGTCTGAGTAATCTCAAAAGCACCAGTCTCTGTACAAATAGGTTTCACTGCAGGTGTTACACTAAAGCCTAAATAACTCTAACATAGGGGGGAAAGAAGTAGAGCCAGTAAATGATACAGTCTGAACTGGCAGAGAGATATGAAGAAAATGAAGAGATCTTAGAGGTCAAGGACAATGAAGAGAAGAAGAACAAGATCATGATAGATTGAACTATCAGAAAAGTAAGAAGAAAATCAAGAATCATTGGGGTCAAGGCCAAAAAAAGCAAAACACACCGAGTGAGATTTGATGGTTTGCAATATCAAACTCTGCAAAGGAATTGCCATCAATTTGCCATCAGCAGACCATGTTAGTCTTTAGTTATAGTTTCTGTACAGTGGTGTATGGTGAAAACCAGATTTTCAGGGTTTGAGTTAAGAGCAAAGAGCTAGCTCATAAGATGGTTGTAGACCAAGTATCCCCAACGTAATTTCAGTCATGTGATTATAACAACATGTTTTAAAGGGATAGATGCCAGAGAAAAGAGAAAATGTGTATTTTATTTAGGAGTATAGTGAAAATTTAGGGACAAAGTTGACAAGGTATGAAGGAATAGGCTTCTTAGCTAGGAAAAGAAACTGGAAGCAGAGGGAATCAATGGTCCTAGAGGACTAAGGATATAATTATGCTATAATTTAATGTTTGATATTAGAGGTCAATGGATGCTGAAAATATATATCAGGATGGGGAACATATATACCAGGACAGAAGTTGTGAAGGATCCGCACCTCGCCACCCCACCTGACATCAATAATACGGTAACGGGATCATGTGGTAAGGTCTTCCCACTTGTACCAAAGTGACGTTCCGCACCCCCTGGGGACACATAAGGTCAGCTTTGTGGTAGGACAAAAGATATAAGCAGAATATATGGGTCAGTTACCAGTAGATGAAAGGCCTGGCTTGCGAGGAAGGGGCTGCCACATGAGAGACTTGTTGTCCACTCTGTTCCTGGACTTCTCCTCACACGATATATCGTCATGACCTTGTCATAGCTGTTTTTCATTCTGACCCAAATGTCAGCTTACAGATCACCAGTGAGACCAAATTGTGGAGTTACGCCCGTCATTTTACAAGCGCGCCTGGAGACAAAAAGACACCTCACACATATCCTGTGAGCAAGTCACTTTTATCTGCAGTAATAGAGCAAGAAGCAATATTTTATACCATTTACACATAATGCATTTCAATGTAACTCATGTAGCCCCCACCATCACCCAGGGTCATACTTTATTTACCATAACCCAGAATATGCTGTACTGACTCTTGAGAACATACATGATAAGAAGTACAGTCTCCTTGAAGAGGAGACCGTCAGACTACTGAGTCAACAGATTCTAGTAATTCTAACACTTAAAGGCAAAAGGCACTTAAAGGCAAGGTAGCTAAAGGCAAACTATTAACCCTTCTATATCAATTTCCCCCTTTTGTAAATGGTATAACCTCTGCTACGGGGTCAGCTGATGTCCACAAAGGAGCTACTGTCTCATGGGTCTAGTACCCACATGGGGACTTCCTACCTGCTTCGCCCATCCACCCTCAGTGTGGACACTCAACTTCCCCATCAGCAGTGGCCATACGGGGCCTATGATACACTACAGAAGGTTCAGCCTTAGATTTTTTTCTACACCTACATTATTCCATAGCTTAGGTAATATATTAGCGCTTTTACGGCTACATAAAACAATAAGCAAAGCAACAAAATTTGCATACAAGTCTGTAAAATACCAAAAATAATCCATCCCGCTAGGCCGCTAAGCCAATTGACTGGATTTAAAAAGGAGTCTCTATATTGTATTAGTCTCATTAAGAGCCTTAAGGAACCACGAAAATCTGAGTCCAAGTCTCACTTGTGCATGCAGTGTGGTGTTAATACCTTCCTTGGGTCCTGGGGTAAAGGCTAAGTACAGCATAGTCCTTGCAGATACTGGGCTGTGTGCACAGATCCAACAGTCCAGCAGTTTTTGTCCTTCCTCGTCTTTTATAAGAAAAGCAAGGTGTTGAATAAGTTTGCTTATCCAGTGTCTCTGTAAGATGGAAACATCCTACCACAGCCAGCAAGGTGATTAGGACAACAGTCATTCTGCTGGTGAAAAGATCTTTTTGCAGTGACTGGCAAGGATCCAGGTGGGCTTTCCCTCAAGTTTCCCTGAGGTGAATGTGGTCAGCTGGACTTTAAAACGGGACGTCAAACCGTGGATCTAGGCTCCTTCTCACGTGTCTGTGTATGACCACCAATCACCTGGATTCAGCTGATATACGTCTGCACTGGCATTAGGATCTGGAATGGATGAAAACACATGTTTATGCACCACATTAAGTCTTTTCTGTAAGGCCTGGACATGGGCTGTCATAGCACCGTGTTGCTTTTGTAGCACCTGTGGGAAGTACAGACCAGCCTCTGGCAAACTACTAAACAGGACTTCAAAAGGACACAAGCCTGTCTTTCTATTTGGAGTGTGTGTGACTGAAAAGAGTGCAAGAGACAAACACTCTACCCCGCTCTTTCCTTTGTCTGCCATGGCCTTTGATTTTCCAGTTTAAGTGTCCCATTTAGTCTCATCACTTTCCCACTACTTTGTGGTCTATATGGTGCATGATATGCTTGCTGTATTCCTAGGACCTGCATGACTTCCCTCATTATTTCTCCCGTGAAGTGTGTGTCCCTATCGCTGTCTATGGTTTCTAGGACACCATACCTGCAGATCAGTTTTTTTTTTCATGAGTTTGTCTGCAGTCGCTTTAGTATTTGCACATTTTACCAAATAGGCTTCCTGCCAACCAGAGAAGAGATCTACACATACTAGGATATTTTTCACACACTCCTACCTTGGGTAGCTGTATGTAGCCAGTCTGCAGTCTCTGAAACGGGTAGAGAGGCCTGGGTGTCGCTTTCTTAGGGATTTTTACTGTTTTACCTGGGTTGTGCTGTGCACAGATGAGGCATGACCGTACGAGCTTTGCGGCTGCGTAACTGAAACCAGGAGCGATCCAGAAGGCATCTTGTGTTGCTTGCGCCATGATTGGGAGCAGGGATCTTGGTATATACGATTTATCCTGATTCTCCCATACTCTTTCTGAGTTCAGCTCAGCTCCCATTCTCCCAGTGTTCCTTCTCTGTTTGGGCAGCTGGAGGGATTTCACGACATCTAGGTTCAGTGTGGCTGGAATACGCTGACTCCCCGCCACCGTCCACTGCTCCCTAGGCCGCCTTGCTGCTACTTTAGCAGCCTCGTCTGTCCTTCTGTTGCCCTTTTCCTCCACAGAGTCACCGTCCGTGTGTGCTTTTACCTTGACGATGCCAACCTGGACTGATAACGTCAATGCCTCCACTAATTGTTTCACCAGCTCTGCATTTTTAATGGGCTTACCGGCTGATGTAAGAAACATTCTGCTTCTTCAGATAGGGCAATAATCAAGGGATATTCCCCATGCACAATTTGAATCTGTGTAACTGTTAGCGACTTTACCTGCAGCAGCTCTACACGCCTCAGTGAGTGCCTTCAACTCTGCCTCCTGCACCGACATGTGAGGAGCGAGTGGTTCAGCTCGGATTACCTCATGTGAGGATACTACTGCATATCCAATGTAGAGTCGCCCATTCTGGTGGTATCTGAAGCCATCTACAAAAATAAAAAAACCTCAAAATATGCATTAGGAACAGATATTTTTCTTCCCACGAACATATGTAAAACCCACTGTCTCCTGACTCATCAGTTCCTATGCAGTCATGTTCGTGCGTCATGTCAACGTCATGTCATGTTCTCTTTCCCACCTGCCAAGGCTGTCACCAATTCCCCCTTTTCTGAATCCACAGGCAGATGAGTGGCTGGATTCAGAACATTATGTCTTTTGAGGGTGACATATTCAGGAATTAGTATTAGAGCACATTCAAGTCTGATCTGTCTATCCATAGACAGGTGTTTTGGTTGAACTTGTACGAGTATGGCATTAATGTCACGTGGGGAACAAATTGTCTTTCAGTAATACAGCAGCTCTTACAGCACGTACACATGTAGAAGACCCTCTAATCACGGGGTCTAATTGTGCTAAGTAGTAACCTATCAGTCTCTGTTTCTTTCCATGTTGTAGTGTCAGTACTGCGGTAGCATGTCCACCCTGCTCTGTGCAAAATAAGAAAAATGGCTGATCATAGTTTGGAATGTCTGACACAATGAGCAGCTTGAGAGAGTGGAAGGAATCAATTGCTTCTTGAGTGAGATTGTAGGGGTCTGATGGCAAACAGTCATAGAGTGGGTGCATCATTCGTGAAGCAGACCTTATCCAAGGCCTACAGTAGGCCACCAAACCTAGAAAAGTGCGTAGATGCTGGTGTGACCTGGGTAAAGGGAGATTTGTATTGCCTGTTTTCTGTCTTCAGTCAGGTGTCTTGTACCTTCAGCAATACAATGTCCTAAAAATGTCACCTTTTGTTTGCAATACTGTAATTTGTCACGTGAGACTCTGCAACCCTTTTCTGCCCAAAAAAAAAAAAAAACACAGCAAGGAAACTGTAGCTTCCGGACATCTGGTCCGGGCAGCAGAGCAAGAGGTCATCCACGTACTGTAATACTACAATCTGTGGATGAGGTGGTTGCCACTGCTCTGTAACCTCATTAATAGCTCGTTAGTCATGAACTATTCTGTAAGTGTCAGGGGAACCCTTGGGTCCTTTTTTTTTTTCTTAATGGGATACAAAGGGGGTTTTGCAGGGGTCTCTGCACTAGAATCCCTGCCTTAACATACTCTTTAATATTCCTGCTCAGGGCCATTGATTTGACTAGACTTAAGGGGTATTGCCTTAACCAAAGAGGAGTGATTACTTCTCTTGATTTATCATGACAGGGGGAATGGGCAGCCGACCCATATCAGATTTTCCCCTTGCCCAAACGGTGTCTGGTACCTGACTCTTTTCCCTGTCCTCAGACATTCTGGTGTCAGGTGTTGCTTTCACTACTCTTGCCATATACACCATTTCTGCAATATTACACAAGTGTTTATATAAGTCACACATTAATGTCCAAATATTTATACCCGTATTTGATTGGGTAGAGTACCCCTTAAAAAAAAACTAAATTTGATTCACAAAATGTTACCAAAAGAAAATTATATATATGAATATATATATATATAATTACGAAAGATACTGAGTCATAAAACGGGGGGGCACAATGCCATAGGCCACAACAAAGCACAAGCTTATTCTAAGAAAGTAGCAACCCTATATAAATCCATAACTAACAGTTCTGAATACAAAAAGAAGGGATTTGAAAAATGCCAAATATTAATGCCAGTTGCTTGCGATAAGGTATAAGAACTGGAAAAGACAAATAAACAGCGACTATGGTTTGAGCCAATATAATGAATGGCTAAAAAACTATATATCATATGAAGACAACCTAGAAATACACAGTAACTATACCATCTTGTGTAAGGAAACTACTAAAACTGGCAAATGAATGGAATTAAGTGTAACTACAATAGGGCCTGATTTACCTGTGGTATAATGTGCACGTGGAAGACCCTGGCGTCCCTCTGCCACAAGTGTTTATATGTAAAGGGGACTTGTGACTGTAATACCCTCAGGAGAGTACTGTATAGTGGTCTAGACAGCACTCAACTCTGCTCCCAGCAAATTCATAGGGGTATTGTCACTAACAATAAGTTTGTAAGCACCTCTTGGCTGTCTCGTGACTCTAGTCTTTTCTTGTTTAGTCATAGGGGCTTCAGTCGCTTGTCCCCCTACCCTCACATATTCCACAGTCTCGTCAGTAATCATGTCTGGCAGTATCAAGTCTTTGTGTACTAGTCCCAGCTGCCCCAGTGTCGGTCAAGAATTCTGTATATTTCCCTCCCAGCATTGGCATGGTGGTCCTCAAGGCAGGACCAGGTCCGGAGGGGACAATAACAGGGCACAAATTTGTCACTGGGTTGTCAGTTTCCTAGTCTGAATTGGTCTGAGTGTCCATTTTCTCCACAATTCCAGCGCTTCACTGTTTCTAAGTCCTTAGGTCCCTTACTACGTCTCTACAGTTTTCCTCGTTTTCCAGCATACATGACACGTCGTCTTATTGTCCTAGTTTCTTCAACTCCTGAGCAACCTTCAGGAGGTCTTTGGATCTACATTTCTCCATTTAGGTCTGGCTGTCTGTACTGCGTCTCGTAAGCCTTTTGTCATACCGTCAATGAATGTATTTACCAATATTTTAACATCGAGTGGGTTAACTGGACTGTACCCCATGTCTGCCCATTTCAGCTGTAACCGTCCAGAGTACATCTCTACTCTCTCTCCTTTAGTCACATCTGTAAAAGTCGTAATTTGCATCCTAGTACGTCACCTGCTTTGTTGCTCACCAACTCTCTAGGTCTGCTCAGGTGCACTTATACGTCCATCATATTGTCTTTGTCTGTAAAATGGGAAAGGTTTGTTCTCAGGGTCAGCCAATTATTTTAGCGTAGCTAGCTAGCCAGAGGGCTTCCAGGGATAATACTCCTGTATCTGTCTTACACTACCTGATATGGTTGGTTCTCTGGTGGTGGGGGTGACTAGATGACCGGTTGGCGGTGACATGACATGCTGGTCTACAGCTCCTTCCCAAAAGGATTACTGTCAGCTTACTCCCTAAAGTTAATGTCCCCACTACCCACAATCCTGTGTCAGCTTCTTATGTCACTACATGTGATCTTGTCTGGAGAGGATTCAGTGTAATTCACTTAGGTTGGGTTACATCACAAATCATACAAGTATTTCTCCAGTCTGGGTTTGTCTGACCGCAATGTTTACAAGTCCATCTGTCTTGTCTTGGTCTCTGGTTATACAAAGGTATGACCGTAGCAGTAGTGTGTCGGTCATAGTTGGACTTTTGAGCATCAAAACATTCATAATACACCTTACTACCGTCCTGCTGCACTCTCTCAGATGCCATTTATTCACATGCTATTTTCCTCATTTGTCTGTGCCTTTTTGAACATCCAAACATCCATCCACTCACTGGCATTTTTGCCTGTTTCAATATTGGTCTCACATCTTTCACTGCTTCCTTTCCTTCTCTGTCTTTTACAATCTCTATAGCGGTTCTGGATCCCATTGGGGGCCCTGACTGCACACAGAATAAGTTGCCCATGGCTTCAACTTATCCGCTCAGACACTCACCTCTAAAAATGCCCTTTATTAGTGTGCCTTGCCTTAAACCAGGGTTGCAACACGTGACAAGTCAGAGTGAGTGTCAAGGTTTAGCGAGCAGGTTACACCACCTACCACTCGGTAGACCTAAAGGATTCTAGCAAGCAGGTTACACCACCTACCACTCGGTAGATCAGCTGGCTAGCACAGCTCCATGGAACGGCAAGGTTACACCACCAATTTGCCGTAGGCTGACTATAGCAGGTTACACCACCTACTACATCAGCCGTGCAGTTGGCTACCTCCTCTGTTGATCCTCAATTTGCTATATCAATCACTCAACTTGAAGCAGGAGAATCTTTTACCAATCTTTTCAATCACTTACAAGCTTCCTCTAAAACTAGGCACAGTTCTTTTCACTTTCAAATTCCAACTTGAACTTACAATATTTTTTTCTACTTCAATACATACAGTACTGTTGCTTTAAACACAAATCTCTCAGCGTGTACTAAACCAAAGACAGAGAAACTTTAGAATGCAGCTATGTGGCCCCCCTTCCTCTGGCCCACAGCACAAAAGGGAGAAATGTCAAGCAAGTCGCGCAGGGGCTCGACTCCCTCCTCCCATCGGGTATTCAGTAGAGATAAGGAAGTCACAAACAATTGCGGCTTAATTCCAGCTTCAATCAGAATTTCAGAATTTTAGTGTCCCTTCACTTCTTAGATTTTAATCAGAATCTGAATCTGTTTCCTCAAAACCCTCATCCTCCTGTGGAGCTGGAAACCACGGAACTTCACTGTAAGGGCAAATAACTGTATAATGTGAGAAGCCGCGCCTTGCCCTTTTCTGGCCAAATTCTTCCAGGAAACTTTCCAATGTCAAACCACACATAACACGGGTTTCACTGAATCTCAGTTGTAAATTAAATGTACATTAAAAATATCCACAACTCATTCATCCTGGACAATTAACAACAGTTAGATAAGTAATGATACTTATGTGATCACTCATACATACATGCTCATTCAGGGATTGTTGTTTCTTCCTTACACTCATTTACTCACCTCTTATCTCATTCAGAGTTCTCATAGACATACAAGGCTCACACAGCCTGCCTATTTTGCACTTTGGAATTAACACAACTCTATATAACAAAAACTGCAGCAGTGTCCACTGACACTCTGAAAGCACTTTAAGGCCAAACAACAAAAACCACGGCCTTAATACAAAATACAGCTTCATATAATGTACTGCCAATCCAAAATGACCAAAATAACAACACTGCACAGAGTCTATCCCAGCTCTGTATTACACACTACACAAATACACAACCAATTAGGATACTGACAAATGATACAGATAACAATTATTATCTTATAACTCTATTATTCAACTCTCATACGGACATAAATAGACAAAACACAAAACTCACTGGTGATGTGGATTCTTTGAACCATGCTCGCAGCCTTTTACCCAGAGGTATGGAGAGATCCAGATGAGAGATTGCAGGTGCAAAACAGGTTTGTAAGAATAACATTTCTCACCTTGCTGCAGCTGGTGTTTTGCATGTCCAATCTCCCAGAAGCTCCCCCATACGGATTCCGAATAGGCTGGATACACGGCCCCGGTCGGGCGCCAAAACTGTCGTAGCTGTTTTTCATTCTGACCCAAATGTCAGCTTACAGATCACCAGTGAGACCAAATTGTGGAGTTACACCCGTCGTTTTACAAGCGTGCTTGGAGACAAAAAGACACCTCACACATATCCTGTGAGCAAGTCACTTTTATCTGCAGTAATAGAGCAAGAAGCAATATTTTATACCATTTACACATAATGCATTTCAATGTAACTCATGTAGCCCCCACCATCACCCAGGGTCATACTTTATTTACCATAACCCAGAATATGCTGTACTGACTCTTGAGAACATACATGATAAGAAGTACAGTCTCCTTGAAGAGGAGACCGTCAGACTACTGAGTCAACAGATTCTAGTAATTCTAACACTTAAAGGCAAAAGGCACTTAAAGGCAAGGTAGCTAAAGGCAAACTATTAACCCTTCTATATCAACCTCCTGAGAGAGAAAGCATTAGGCCATGCTTTACACAAGCATTTAACCCCTCTGGGCACTCCCCTCATGCCCTCTGGGCTGAATCTAAATCCTTTTCCCTTGCCTCTGCAGCTGCAAAACTATAAAATCTATGAAAGACCATAACTTCTTCTGGACGGTCCAAGGGCGGCGATTCTGGCACCATCGGATCCGGCCTGTCTCCTACTACGAGTTAAGACCAAATACAGCTGTTCTACCTGGCTTCTAGCAGCTGTTCCATGTATCTCCATACCCCTAGGTTATAGAATGAATCAAGGCCCTCGAATGCATTCGGTCCTGTCCAGAGATCTAGGAAATATGCATGATTTATGGATAGGATGTATATTATCTCCATAACTCCTTATGGAATCATTGCTGACTTAACAAAGCAATTTTGACCACATGGTCTCCACATGACAGCAAGCCTTTTCTTCTGCTCTGAGCTGGTCGGAGTGTGAGTTTTGTCACTCACATCCCTGTTACAACTGCACACTGAAGGAGTTTTTATAATCCCATGACAAATAGGATGCAAATGATTGACATGGAATTACAGGAAAGAAATATATCATGGAATTATATCTCCAATATTCTTCACAGAAGTCATGTATACCAGGATGGGGCGAGGATGGGGAACATATTTACCAGGATGAAGGCAAAACATGTATATAATGGGGTCAGGATGAGTGACATATGTACCAGGATGGGGATATACAGCTCTGGCAAAAATTAAGAAACCACTGCACAGTTTTATAAAAATCAGCTTCTCTACATGTCTGACAGCCATTCCATTACAGTGTCAGTTGAATTCCAACCAGAGTACACCTCATTTTACTTAATGTGCTTCTGATTAGGTGATTACCTGAACCAAATCTTATTTAACGAAGGAAAGTATGAAAACACTGCCATGGTGCTTACAATCCTCTTGCAATAGGACAAACTGGATGGCAAAACAAGTGCTAGTAATATCCCAAAAGTAATAGGGATGAAAAAAATAACTTTAAACCATGCCAAAGGAGTTGAAAAGAAAAGTTTTGAGTGAGGAAAAGAAGTGCTCAATTCTGGCTTTACTTGCAGAGGGACACAGTGAGAATCATGTTGCCTCCATCCTTAAAATTTCTAAGATGGCAGTCCATTACAACAAGGTCAAGCAGCAGACATTGGGGACAACAAAGCTAGAGACCGGCAGAGAGTGAAACCGACTCTCCATTGACCGGGATGACTGTCATCTTATTCATATGTCACTCAGCAACCGCAGGATGACATCAAGTGACCTACAAAAGGAATGGCAAATGGCAGCTGGGGTGTAGTGTACGGCAAGAACAGTTCAAAACAGGCTCCTAGAGGTAGGACTCAAGTCATGTAAAGCTAGAAAAAAGCCTTTCCTCAATGAGAAGCAAAGGAGAGCCAGGCTGAAGTTTGCCAAAGACCATAAGGATTGGACTATAGAGGACTGGAGTAAGGTAATCTTCTCTGATGAGTCTAATTTTCAGCTTTGTCCAACACCTGGTCATCTAATGGTTAGACGGAGACCTGGAGAGGTGTACAAGCCACAGTGTCTTGCACCCACTGTGAAATTTGGTGGAGGATCAGTAATGATCTGAGGATGCTACAGCAAGGCTGGAATTGGGGAGGGTTAATCTTTGCGAAGAACGTATGAATCAAGCCGCATACAAAGTTATCCTGGAAAAACATTTAATTCCTTCTGCTCAGGCAATGTTCCCCAACTCTGAGGACTGTTTTTTTCCAGCAGGACAATGCACCATGCCACACAGCAAGGTCAATCAAGATGTGGCTGAAGGACCACCACATCAAATCCCTGTCATGGCCATCCCAATCTCCAGATCTGAACCCCATTGAAAACATCTGGAATGTAATCAAGAGGAAGATGGATAGTCACAAGCCATCAAACAAAGAACTGCTTACATTTTTGTACCAGGGGAGGCATAAGGTCACCCAAAAGCAGTGTGAAAGACTGGTGGAAAGCATGCCAAGACACATGAAAGCTGTGATTAAAAATCATGGTTATTTTACAAAATATCGATTTCTGAACTCTTCCTGAGTTAACACATTAGTATTGTTGTTTCTAAATGATTAGGAACTTTTTTGCATTATTTGAGGTCTGTAAGCAATTTTTTTTGTTATTTTGACCAGAAATACAAAATGTATTGCTTGGAACTTCGGGAGGCATGTTTTCAGTAGTTTATAGAATAAAAGAGCAATTTACATTTTACTCAAAAATATACCTATAAAGAGAAAAATCAGACAAACTGAAAATGTTGCAGTGGTCTCTTAATTTTTGCCAGAGCTGTATATACTGCATGCTAGGATGGGTCCAGGATGGGGTATATATTTACCAGGAAGGAGTCCAAGATGGGTGACATTACTACATAATTGGGGAGGGGGTGCAACTTGTATATCCTTAAAGAATTTAGAATGCTACAAAGGCCCATACATCTCACTAACATTCGGGGGGCCCCAGGTTCAAATTTGGCATAGGAGCCCATCGGACTCTAGTTACGCCACTTCATGCACCTAACAGAACAGTAGAACTGAACTTTGTTTCCTTACAAACCCATGTTCTTCAGCTCTCACAGCTCTAAAGTATTGTAACACTGGCTGCATGTGAGATGGAAGTTGAAGCTCAGTGGAACCTGCAGATGTGTCAGTTATAGTCACACACAGCTCTGCAGTGAGATCAGGAGAGCAGAGAGCGGCCATTACACATCACACTGGTAACGATCTCTTTCATTTATAGAGTCTCTTGCAGATCAGTCTCCAGCCCTGCATGCCCATATAGATAGCTAAAAAGGGTTTATCCTACTGTAAGATTCCCTTTAAGTGACTTATAATCGTGTTTGGCAGCCGTGTTGTAAAATAGGAGAGGAAAGAGATTAAGAACAATAAAAACTGTGGAGTGCTTAAAGTTTCTTTTTTATTTTATGGTGTGCTAGCTATCATGTATGTAGTGTAAGTGTAATTAGTGTATTAACATACACACCAGCTGCCATCTGCTCCTAGTATCAGCCCTGCTCTGATCAGCTCCAGTGACTCTTTACTTATACTAATGGATTACTGTGTGGAGTCTGCAGTTACAATCTCAATGCTGGACGCTACAGTGCATTCTTCTGAATTCCCGAAGACTTACATTTAGAACATTCAAAAAGTGACCTCTGCTCCATACACTGACCACCATGTGATTCATCAGGTCACAGATGTGGCGAAAAAGTGTCAGGGCATAGCATAGCAGATCTGATACCCTGAGAAGATGGTGCCATGTACAGTATGTTACTACACTAATTACAATCACATTAAATTATAGTTAGGGCACAATAGAGTCATATGGAGCATACTAAGTTTTTCTGTTTTAGACTAGAGCATTTAACCATATTTAGCTTAGCATGCATGTATATATATAATGGCTAGTAAACTGACACTTCAGTGTAATAAATGTCTACTGTCATGATGATATATTGTGCTCCCAACAGTGTTTTGCTTTGTGTTTGAGTTTTCATATTCTTCCTTTTGTCCTGAACAATCTGTTCAAAAAGTGCATAATAAGCAACTCTCTATTCTCTCTACCATCACGTACCCGAATTAGGTTGCTTACTCAGCCACCATGTAACATGAAAGAACATTATTCTATAAATTAAGGGGTAAATGGAAAAACTGATTACCATGTATACCTACAAACATATGTATGAATATATATATATATGTATATATATATATATATATATATATATATATATATATATATATACACACACACATTTTGACAAACTCACTGGTAATGTCAAAGAGGGGAGATATGTTTCACTGCGCTTAATGGCATCAGTGATATGAAACCAGAGTATTTTCCTCCAGCACACTACGGCTTAATGAGGGTTAAGTTAAGGTTGCATAATTAGATGATTTCATTTGGACATTCATAGAGCTGGAGGGAGAATGCCCACTTTATCTCCACTTACAGAGCTGCCAGGACCTGTGTGGAGTCATGAATGATCATGTTTTCAGTCACATGACGGAAAGAGTTGCATGGTTTTGGGTTTAAATAACTGGGCTCTAGAGGCAGTCTTTGGTCAGCATGACTGGACAGAGGAGTCTACAGTGGTTTTGTGTCTTGTAGAGGAGAGACTGAACCTGTGTGGCTCCAGAAACAGTTGCTGTGTTTATTTTCCCCTCTTGTTGGTTTATGCTGCCTTATAATAAACCAACTGTAAGAGACAGAATCCTAAAAAATATCCAGAAAATCACAATTTAAGATTTTTACATAATTAATTAGCATTACATTGCACAAAATAAGCATTAATATTATTATTTATTATAGCGCCATTTATTCCATGGCGCTGTACATATGAAAAGGGGTATACATAATAAAAAAACAAGTACAATAATCTTAAACAATACAAGTCACCACTGGTACAAGAGGAGAGAGGACCCTGTCTGCAAGGGCTCACAATCTGCAAGGGATGGGTGAGGATACAGTAGGTGAGGGTAGAACTGGTCGTGCAGCGGTTTGGTGGATCTGTGGTTACTGCTGGTTGTACGCTTGTCGTCATAGATAGGTCTTCAAGTTCCTTTTTAAGGTTTCCACATTAAAGTCTAACACATGGGTGGACATACCGCCTGTTCAACCAGTGAGGCTGCATCGGGGCCCGGAGGCTCTGGGGTGCCCCTCAGGGCAGCTAATAATGAGGGCAATCTGGCCAGTTTATCCAGCTCTAGGGGGGCCATGGCCAGATTGCCTTCATGTGCGGCGGGCAGGGAGCAATCCCTGCAGCACCGCTGCCTGCAAGAGAAAATGACAGTGGAGCAGAGCTGCAGGGAATGGATCTGTCCAGCTTCCTGTTGACGCTTCCTGTCACACAGCAGCGGCTGAATGACATCATCATTCAGCGCCGCAGCTGTGCAAAACAGGAAGCTGCAGGTGATGGTGCAGCTTCAGGATACCATGCGCAGAGGTGAGGTGAGGTGTGTGTGTACATTATGTGTGTGTGTGTATGCAGCGATGTGAAAGGTGCTGTGTGTGTCTGTGTGTGTGTAGGTAGAGAAGAGGGCAGTGATGGGGCAGAAGGCAATTATTGGGTTGATGGAGAGGGCAATGATGGGGTGATGGGGCACAAGGCAACAATTGGGTTGACAGGGAGGGCAATGATGGGGATGATGGGGCAGAAGGCAATGATTGGGTTGACAAAGAGGGCAATGATGGGGGTGATGGAGCAGAAGGCAATGATAGGTTTAGTGGGGGATAAAGCAATGGTGGGGTGGTGGAAAGGGCAATAATGGAGGTGGTGCGGGAGGAGGAAATGATGGAGGTGGTGAATGGGCAATAATGGGGGTGGTGGGGGAAAGAAAATAATGGTGGTGGTGGAAAGCGCAATGATGAGGATAGTGGGGGAGGAGGAAATGATGGAGGTCATGGAATGGGTAATGATGGGGAGGTGGGGAGAAGACAATGATGATGGCAGTGGAAAGGACAATGATGGGGTGGTGGGGAGGAGGCAATGATGGAGGTGGTGGAATGGGTAATGATGGGGTGGCGGGGAAAAGATAATGATGGTGGTGGTGGAAAGGACAATGATGGGGATGTGAGGGAGGAGGAAATGATGGTGGTGGTGGAAATGGCAATGATGGGGATGGTGGGGAGGAGGAAATTATGGAGGTCGTTGAATGGGTAATGATGGGGGTGGTGGAGAGAAGACAATGATGATGTCACATGTGCTCAGTGTGAACCTGCTTTCATCTGTGAAGAGCACAGGGCACTAGTGGCAAATTTGCCAATCCTGGTGTCCTGTGGAAAATGCCTAGTGTCCTGCAACATGTTGGGCTATGAGCACAATCCCATCTGTGGATGTCGAGCACTCAGACCATCCTCATGGAGTTAGTTTCTAATTGTTTGTGCAGACACATGCACATTTGTGGCCTGCTGGAGATCATTTTGCAGGGCTCTAGCAGTGCTCCTCCTGTTGCTCCTTACACAAAGACTGAGGTAGCGGTCCTGCTGCTGGGTTGCTGCCCTCCTACGGCCACCTCCACATCTCCTGCTGCACAGGCCTGTCTCCTGGTAGCGCCTACAGCCTCTGGACACTACGCTGACAGACACAGCAAACCTTCTTGCCACAGCTCGCATTGATGTGCCATCCTGGATGAGCTGCACTACCTGAGCCACTTGTGTGGGTTGTAGACTCTGTCTCATGCTACCACGAGTGTGAAAGCACAACCAACATTCAAAAGTGACCAAAACATCAGTCAGAAAGCAATGGTATTGAGATGTGGTCTGTGATCCCCACCTGCAGAACCATTCCTTTATGGAGTGTGTCCTGAAAATTGCCAATATTTTCCATTTGTTGTCTATTCCATTTCCACAACAGCATATGAAATTGATTGTCAAACAGTGTTGCTTCCTAAGTGGACAGTTTGATTTCACAGGAGTTTGATTCACTTTGAGTTATATTCTGTTGTTTAAGTGCTCCGTTTATTTTTTAAGCAGTATATATATGTACTAGCTGAAGAGCCCGGCATTGCCTGGGCATAGTAAATATCTGTGGTTAGTTATAGCACGTTACTTCTCTTATTTTCCCATCACGCCTCTCATTTTCCCCCTCACATCTCTCATTTTCTCCCTCACACCTCTCATTTTCTCCCTCACTCCTCTCATTCCCCCCTAACACTTGTCATTTCGACCTCACATCTGTCATTTTCCGATCACTACACTATTTTCCCTCACTACTCTCATTTTGCACTCACACCTTTTCATTTTCACCTCACACCTCTCATTTTCACCTCAGTATATACATGTTTGTCATCTCCCTTATATATAGTATACACCTGTATGTCATCTCCTGTATATAGTATATACCTGTATGTCATCTCCCCTGTATATAGTATATACCTGCTGTGTGTCATCTCCCCTGTATATAGTATATACCTGTATGTCATCTCCTCCTATATATAGTATATACCTGTATGTCATCTCCTCCTATATATAGTATATACCTGTATGTCATCTCCTTCTATATATAGTATATACCTGTATGTCATCTCCTCCTGTATATAGTATATACCTGTGTGTCATCTCCCCTGTATATAGTATATATCTGTGTGTCATCTCCTCCTGTATATAGTATATACCTGTATGTCATTTTCTATATATAGCATATACCTGTATGTCATCTCCTCCTGTATATAGTATATACCTGTAGGTACTCTGCTCCTGTATATAGTATATACCTGTGTGTCATCTCCTCCTGTATTTAGTATATACCTGTATGTCATCTCCTCCTGTATATAGTATGTACCTGTATGTCATCTCCTCCTCTATATAGTATATACCTGTGTGTTATCTCTCCTGTATATAGTATATATCTGTGTGTCATCTCCCCTGTATATAGTATATACGTGTGTGATCTCCTGTATTAGACCTCGTTAACACGTTATTTGCTCAGTATTTTTACCTCAGTATTTGTAAGATAAATTGGCAGCCTGATAAATCCCCAGCCAACAGGAAGCCCTCCCCCTGGCAGTATATATTAGCTCACACATACACATAATAGACAGGTCATGTGACTGACAGCTGCTGTATTTCCTATATGGTACATTTGTTGCTCTTGTAGTTTGTCTGCTTATTAATCAGATTTTTATTTTTGAAGGCTAATACCAGACTTGTGTGTGTTTTAGGGCGAGTTTCGTTTGTCAAGTTGTGTGTGTTGAGTTGTGTGTGGCGACATGCATGTAGCGACTTTTGTGAGATGAGTTTTGTGTGGCAACATGCGTGTAGCAACTTTTTGTGTGTCAAGTTGCATGTAACAGGTTAGTGTAGCAAGTTGTGTGCAGCAAGTTTTGCGCAAGGCGAGTTTTGTGCGTGGTGAGTTTTATGTCTGGTGCCTTTTGAGTATGTGCAAGTTTTGTGTGAGGCAACTTTTGCATGTGTTGCAAATTTTGTGCATGTGGCAATTTTTCCGCATGTGCAAGTTTTGCATGTGGCGAGTTTTCCATGAGGTGAATTTTGCACTTGTGGCGAGTTTTGCGTGAGCCTAGTTTTTGCATGTGGCGAGTTTTGCGCGTGGCGAGTTTTGAGCGGCGACTTTTGTGTTTCGACTTTTATGTGGCGAGGTTGGTGTATGTGTGGTGAAATGTGTGCTGAGGGTGGTATATGTGTTGAAGCACGTGGTAGTGTGTGGCGCATTTTGTGTGTGTGTTCATATCCCCATGTGTGGTGAGTATCTCATGTCGGGGCCCCACCTTAGCAACTGATCGGTATATACTCTTTTGCGCCATCGCTCTCATTCTTTAAGTCCCCCTTGTTCATATCTGGCAGCTGTCAATTTGCCTCCAACACTTTTCTTTTCACTTTTCCCCATTATGTAGATAGGGGAAAAATAGTTTGGTGAATTGGAAAGCGCGGAGTGAAAATTTCACCTCACAACATAGCCTATGACGCTCTCAGGGTCCAGACGTGTGACTGTGCAAAATTTTGTGGCTGTAGCTGCGACGCCTCCAACACTTTTCATTTCACTTTTTCCCCATTATGTAGATAGAGGCAAAATTGTTTGGTGAATTGGAAAGCGCGGGGTTAAAATTTCACCTCACAACGTAGCCTATGACGCTCTCAGGGTCCAGACGTGTGACTGTGCAAAATTTTGTTTCTGTAGCTGCGACGCCTCCAACACTTTTCCTTTCACTTTTTTCCCCATTATGTAGATAGGGGCAAAATTGTTTGGTGAATTGGAAAGCGCGGGGTTAAAATTTCACCTCACAACGTAGCCTATGACGCTCTCAGGGTCCAGACGTGTGACTGTGCAAAATTTTGTTGCTGTAGCTGCGACGCTTCCAACACTTTTCCTTTCACTTTTTTCCCCATTATGTAGATAGGGGCAAAATTGTTTGGTGAATTGGAACGCGCGGGGTTAAAATTTCGCCTCACAACATAGCCTATGACGCTCTCAGGGTCCAGACGTGTGACTGTGCAAAATTTTGTTTCTGTAGCTGCGACGCCTCCAACACTTTTCCTTTCACTTTTTTCCCCATTATGTAGATAGGGGCAAAATTGTTTGGTGAATTGGAAAGCGCGGGGTTAAAATTTCACCTCACAACGTAGCCTATGACGCTCTCGGGGTCCAGACGTGTGACTGTGCAAAATTTTGTGGCTGTAGCTGCGACGGTGCAGATGCCAATCCCGGACATACACACACACATACACACACACACACACACATTCAGCTTTATATAGTAGACTAGCTGAAGAGCCCGGCGTTGCCTGGGCATAGTAAATATCTGTGGTTAGTTATAGCACCTCACTTCTCTTATTTTCCCATCACGCCTCTCATTTTCCCATTCACATCTTTCATTTTTCCCCTCACATCTCTCATTTTCTCCCTCACACCTCTCATTTTCTCCCTCACTCCTCTCATTCCCCCCTAACACTTGTCATTTCAACTTCACATCTGTCATTTTCTGATCACTCCACTATTTTTCCTCACTCCTCTCATTTTGCACTCACACCTTTTCATTTTCACCTCACACCTCTCATTTTCACCTCATCACCTCAGTATATACATGTTTGTCATATCCCTTATATATAGTATACATCTGTATGTCATCTCCTGTATATAGTATATACCTGTATGTCATCTCCCCTGTATATAGTATATACCTGCTGTGTGTCATCTCCCCTATATATAGTATATACCTGAATGTCATCTCCTTCTATATATAGTATATACCTGTATGTCATCTCCTCCTGTATATAGTATATACCTGTGTGTCATCTCCCCTGTATATAGTATATGTCTGAGTGTCATCTCCTCCTGCATATAGTATATACCTGCATGTCATCTTCTATATATAGCATATACCTGTATGTCATCTCCTCCTGTATATAGTATATACCTGTGTGTCATCTCCCCTGTATATAGTATATATCTGAGTGTCATCTCCTCCTGCATATAGTATATACCTGCATGTCATCTTCTATATATAGCATATACCTGTATGTCATCTCCTCCTGTATATAGTATATACCTGTATGTCATCTCCTCCTGTATATATATGTACCTATATGTCATCTCCTCCTCTATATAGTATATACCTGTGTGTCATCTCTCCTGTATATAGTATATACCTGTGTGTCATCTCCTCCTGTATTAGACCTCGTTCACACGTTATTTGCTCAGTATTTTTACCTCAGTATTTGTATGCTAAATTGGCAGCCTGATAAATCCCCAGCCAACAGGAAGCCCTCCCCCTGGCAGTATATATTAGCTCACACATACACATAATAGACAGGTCATGTGACTGACAGCTGCCGTATTTCCTATATGGTGCAATTGTTGTAGTTTGTCTGCTTATTAATCAGATTTTTATTTTTGAAGGATAATACCAGACTTGTGTGTGTTTTAGGGCGAGTTTCGTTTGTCAAGTTGTGTGTGTTGAGTTGCGTGTGGCGACATGCATGTAGCGACTTTTGTGAGATGAGTTTTGTGTAGCAACATGCGTGTAGCAACTTTTTGTGTGTCGAGTTGCATGTGACAGGTTAGTGTAGCAAGTTGTGTGCAGCAAGTTTTGCGCATGGCGAGTTTTGCGCGTTGCGAGTATTATTGTGTGGTGCCTTTTGAGTATGTGCAAGTTTTGTGTGAGGCAACTTTTGCATGTGTTGCAAATTTTGTGCATGTGGCAATTTTTCCGCGTGTGCAAGTTTTGCGTGTGGCGAGTTTTCCATGAGGTGAGTTTTGCACTTGTGGCGAGTTTTGCGTGAGCCTAGTTTTTGCATGTGGCGAGTTTTGCGCGTGGCGAGTTTTGAGCGGCGACTTTTGTGTTTCGACTTTTATGTGGCGAGGTTGGTGTATGTGTGGTGAAATGTGTGCTGAGGGTGGTATATGTGTTGAAGCACGTGGTAGTGTGTGGCGCATTTTGTGTGTGTGTTCATATCCCCATGTGTGGTGAGTATCTCATGTCAGGGCCCCACCTTAGCAACTGATCGGTATATACTCTTTTGCGCCATCGCTCTCATTCTTTAAGTCCCCCTTGTTCATATCTGGCAGCTGTCAATTTGCCTCCAACACTTTTCTTTTCACTTTTCCCCATTATGTAGATAGGGGAAAAATAGTTTGGTGAATTGGAAAGCGCGGAGTGAAAATTTCACCTCACAACATAGCCTATGACGCTCTCAGGGTCCAGATGTGTGACTGTGCAAAAATTTGTGGCTGTAGCTGCGACGCCTCCAACACTTTTCATTTCACTTTTTCCCCATTATGTAGATAGAGGCAAAATTGTTTGGTGAATTGGAAAGCGCGGGGTTAAAATTTCACCTCACAACGTAGCCTATGACGCTCTCAGGGTCCAGACGTGTGACTGTGCAAAATTTTGTTTCTGTAGCTGCGACGCCTCCAACACTTTTCCTTTCACTTTTTTCCCCATTATGTAGATAGGAGCAAAATTGTTTGGTGAATTGGAAAGCGCGGGGTTAAAATTTCACCTCACAACGTAGCCTATGACGCTCTCAGGGTCCAGACGTGTGACTGTGCAAAATTTTGTTGCTGTAGCTGCGACGCTTCCAACACTTTTCCTTTCACTTTTTTCCCCATTATGTAGATAGGGGCAAAATTGTTTGGTGAATTGGAACGCGCGGGGTTAAAATTTCGCCTCACAACGTAGCCTATGACGCTCTCAGGGTCCAGACGTGTGACTGTGCAAAATTTTGTTTCTGTAGCTGCGACGCCTCCAACACTTTTCCTTTCACTTTTTTCCCCATTATGTAGATAGGGGCAAAATTGTTTGGTGAATTGGAAAGCGCGGGGTTAAAATTTCACCTCACAACGTAGCCTATGACGCTCTCGGGGTCCAGACGTGTGACTGTGCAAAATTTTGTGGCTGTAGCTGCGACGGTGCAGATGCCAATCCCGGACATACACACACACATACACACACACACACACACATTCAGCTTTATATAGTAGACTAGCTGAAGAGCCCGGCGTTGCCTGGGCATAGTAAATATCTGTGGTTAGTTATAGCACCTCACTTCTCTTATTTTCCCATCACGCCTCTCATTTTCCCAATCACATCTTTCATTTTTCCCCTCACATCTCTCATTTTCTCCCTCACACCTCTCATTTTCTCCCTCACTCCTCTCATTCCCCCCTAACACTTGTCATTTCAACTTCACATCTGTCATTTTCTGATCACTCCACTATTTTTCCTCACTCCTCTCATTTTGCACTCACACCTTTTCATTTTCACCTCACACCTCTCATTTTCACCTCATCACCTCAGTATATACATGTTTGTCATATCCCTTATATATAGTATACATCTGTATGTCATCTCCTGTATATAGTATATACCTGTATGTCATCTCCCCTGTATATAGTATATACCTGCTGTGTGTCATCTCCCCTATATATAGTATATACCTGAATGTCATCTCCTTCTATATATAGTATATACCTGTATGTCATCTCCTCCTGTATATAGTATATACCTGTGTGTCATCTCCCCTGTATATAGTATATGTCTGAGTGTCATCTCCTCCTGCATATAGTATATACCTGCATGTCATCTTCTATATATAGCATATACCTGTATGTCATCTCCTCCTGTATATAGTATATACCTGTGTGTCATCTCCCCTGTATATAGTATATATCTGAGTGTCATCTCCTCCTGCATATAGTATATACCTGCATGTCATCTTCTATATATAGCATATACCTGTATGTCATCTCCTCCTGTATATAGTATATACCTGTATGTCATCTCCTCCTGTATATATATGTACCTATATGTCATCTCCTCCTCTATATAGTATATACCTGTGTGTCATCTCTCCTGTATATAGTATATACCTGTGTGTCATCTCTTCCTGTATTAGACCTCGTTCACACGTTATTTGGTCAGTATTTTTACCTCAGTATTTGTAAGCTAAATTGGCAGCCTGATAAATCCCCAGCCAACAGGAAGCCCTCCCCCTGGCAGTATATATTAGCTCACACATACACATAATAGACAGGTCATGTGACTGACAGCTGCCGTATTTCCTATATGGTGCAATTGTTGTAGTTTGTCTGCTTATTAATCAGATTTTTATTTTTGAAGGATAATACCAGACTTGTGTGTGTTTTAGGGCGAGTTTCGTTTGTCAAGTTGTGTGTGTTGAGTTGCGTGTGGCGACATGCATGTAGCGACTTTTGTGAGATGAGTTTTGTGTAGCAACATGCGTGTAGCAACTTTTTGTGTGTCGAGTTGCATGTGACAGGTTAGTGTATAAAGTTGTGTGCAGCAAGTTTTGCGCATGGCGAGTTTTGCGCGTTGCGAGTATTATTGTGTGGTGCCTTTTGAGTATGTGCAAGTTTTGTGTGAGGCAACTTTTGCATGTGTTGCAACTTTTGTGCATGTGGCAATTTTTCCGCGTGTGCAAGTTTTGAGTGTGGCGAGTTTTTCATGAGGAGAATTTTGCACTTGTGGCGAGTTTTGCAAGAGCCTAGTTTTTGCATGTGGCGAGTTCTGCGCGTGGCGAGTTTTGAGTGGCGACTTTTGTGTTTTGACTTTTATGTGGCGAGGTTGGTGTATTTGTGGTGAAATGTGTGCTGAGGGTGGTATATGTGTTCAAGCACGTGGTAGTGTGTGGCGCATTTTGTGTGTGTGTTTATATCCCTGTGTGTGGTGAGTATCTCATGTCAGGGTCCCATCTTAGCAACTGATCGGTATATACTCTTTTGCGCTATCACTCTCATTCTTTAAGACCCCCTTGTTCACATCTGGCAGCTGTCAATTTGCCTCCTACACTTTTCCTTTCACTTTTCCCCATTATGTAGATAGGGGAAAAATAGTTTGGTGAATTGGAAAGCGCGGGGTTAAAATTTCACCTCACAATATAGCCTATGACGCTCTCGGGGTCCAGACGTGTGACTGTGCAAAATTTTGTGGCTGTAGCTGTGACGGTGCAGATGCCAATCCCGGACATACACACATACACACACACACATTCAGCTTTATATAGTAGACTAGCTGAAGAGCCCGGCGTTGCCTGGGCATAGTAAATATCTGTGGTTAGTTATAGCACGTCACTTCTCTTATTTTCCCATCACGCCTCTCATTTTCCCCTCACATCTCTCATTTTCTCCCTCACACCTCTCATTTTCTCCCTCACTCCTCTCATTCCCCCCTAACACTTGTCATTTCGACCTCACATCTGTCATTTTCCGATCACTACACTATTTTCCCTCACTCCTCTCATTTTGCACTCACACCTTTTCATTTTCACCTCACACCTCTCATTTTCACCTCAGTATATACATGTTTGTCATCTCCCTTATATATATCATACACCTGTATGTCATCTCCTGTATATAGTGTGGCACCCCTAGGGGTATTTGCCACAAAAATAGTTACTGACAGTAAGTACAAATACTAAAATAGCAAGACTGCACTACCACCTCCGGCCAGAAGGGGGAGCTCCAGAGACTCCCCTTGATCCATTCTGGTCTGAGAGAAGAAATGGCAGTTGGGCCAAGGAGCTGATAGTGAGAGGTCATACAGTTGAATCTCTAACAGCCCTGTGACTGTTACCAGGCCTAAATCACCGGCCTGAGGAGAAGAGGGATAGAGAAAAAGGACATTGTGAGAACCGGGTAGCATTAATCACTACCCAGAACAGGCGCAAAGACGGATACCGGATCCGTGGCTGTATTCATTATATATAATACAGCAACCGGAAAAACGTGAGGTGATATCAGCTTCACTAGGGTCGGATGCAGCAACAGACACAGAGTTCAGCGGTACTCCCAGAGGGGGTAAACCGATAAAAGGACTCGGGTTGCCCGTCGAACCAGGACCCGGAGCGGACAGATTGGGCCGGCAGCCAGTTCACATACAGCAGCAGGGCCACACAGAAATTGCGCACAATAAGAGGCGAAGACCCCGGCAGGGTCAAAGTAACTCAGAGTTCCCATACAGACTCCGGTGACAGGACTGGTTGTAAATCCTTTTATGTTAAAGTAAACTGGTTAAACGTTTCAGTGCCTCAGTCTTTCATTTGGACAATAGCCATCTATCCAGGATCGAGATCGTCACCGCTGGGAGAACCTGCTGCTGATCAAGTAAGTGCCTGTCCCCTCATGATACCCCTTACACTGTGCATTGCCTGAGGCCACAGCACCGGGTCAAGCCACCTGTGACATCCCCCTCAAGAGACAGACTCCATTGGTCCGGTGCTGGGTATCCCGGTCTCCTGGGCGTCACAATTGACGTCACGAACAGGATCTAGCCAGCCCGTATACCGGGTATTGTGTGCCGTGATTGGAGCCCAAAACTGTGAAAACTGGGATAAAAAATCTTGAAAATTGACTTTATTAAAGAAAAATCCATTCCCCATTGAAAACTATTGAAAGTGACTTTTCCCCATTGGTTATAATGGAGTAAAGATGGCCGCCATCCCCTGAGGTAATCACTTCATAACCGTTAGGCACGAGACTGTTAATTGAGCTACGCCATCACCTGAGCCCCAGTCTAACTGAAAAACTTCAGAATCCGCCATTACAGAGCGCGGTGGGTGGGAGCAGCAGGGGGCGTGTCATTGTGGGCGGCACCAAGCTGAGCGCTCTGACATCAGAGCAAGGGGAAAATCGATCCTGCTGCACAGCGGAACGAATCTACACTATCCCGACGGAAGCAGAGGACCGGAAGGGTCCGGATTAACTAAGGGGGCACAGTATGTCGCAGCACGGAGACGCCGCAGCACTCGGCAACGCTAATGCAGCTGAAAGACAGAGTGTCAATAGAGAGTCCGGCAGCGCAGCGGTGCAAGGAGTGCCGCCCATCATGCCGGTGCTGATGCCATATACCCCGGGTGGCCCATGGCTTCCAATGTATGAAGGTGAGCCTAATACCCTTGACGATTTCAGAGAAAAGATGCTGGCCCATTTTGACATGTTCCCTGTGGGTGAAGTTCAGCGTGTTAGTCTCCTGATGATGCAGTTAAGTGGCCATGCTAAGCGAGAAGTCACAGCATGGGCAGCTGATCTAAAAGGCACTGTTGAACGCATATTTGCTGGATTAAAAGCTACATTTGAAACCACGGCCAGCAGCAAAGCTAAAATACGATTCTTTAGTTGCAAACAAAAAGCTAATGAGGGCGTGAGAGACTTTGCCTTAAACCTGCAGGAAGCCCTTAAATCACTTACACTGGCTGAACCCATTTTTAACACCGGAGCAGATAAACTGCTAAGAGATCAATTTATTGAGGGACTCTACACCCCTTCTCACCGGGGGCATGTGAGCATGCTTGTTTTTAAGAACCCTGAATTGACATTTGCCCAATTAAAGGAGAGCGCTATACGTCTCCAGCTGGCAGAGGCACCTCGGGATCAGGATCCTGCGCAACCCATGGCAGAGGCACCTCAACAACAGGGAGTGCCAGTGACATCAGCTATGTCTGGGGCCATTGCTAAGCCCCTGGGGCCCAGTACTAATGAGGCTCTTCAACAAAAGCTTGACTCTTTAGCTGATGTTGTTGCTTCAATGGCTAAAACCATGCAGGAGATGAGAGGACACAAGATGGAGTTGGCAAACTGTAGAGAGGATGTTCCATGGATGAGACCCCGGAGATACCCAACATGGAGAGGACGACCCCGCGACCGCTACCAACCGGATGGACAGCCCATTTGCCGCCGTTGCCAGCAGCCGGGCCACTTTGCACGAGATTGTGATTTAAACGGGAATCCCCTGGGAATGCGGGCCGCTTCGCAGGAATGAACTTTCAAGGCCCAACACCCTGGCACGACAGGTACATCGGAGGACGACCCATTATCCCTATCGTGCTGGACGGAATTCCCCTCAACGCTTTGCTGGACACAGGTTCCCAGATTTCATCTATACCGTATATCCTTTATAAGAGGTACTGGGCTGATGCAGATATTGATAAAGGGCCCTCTGATGTTGAACTAGATATATGGGCCAGTAATGGTAAGTTGGTACCGAAACTAGGATTCAGGGAGATGACCATAAAGATTGGTAAAGTAGAACTGAAGAAACAGGGTATAATTGTTGTTGATGTTGACCGGCGGAACTGTGAACCAACTGTATTGATAGGAATGAATGTGTTAGAGAACTGCTTTTCCGAAGTCATTTCTGTCTTACAGCAAATTGCTGAAACTGCCCAATCCTGCCAGCAGAGAGTTCTCCGGAGGGAAATAAAAGTATTGATGTTAAGGCAACAGGTAGAAGTTGCAGGTGGAGAAATCGGCAGTGTGAGGGTAAGTGATCCAACGTCTATTGTAATCCCACCAAAAACAGAAATGCTGGTATGGTGTAGAGCAGCCATTGGTACTAAGGGACGAGATTATCAAGCCTTAATAGAACCAGTGTACACCGACAGCAGGCCCACTATACTCACAGCACGAGGGATAGTCGAGGTACACCGGGAACGAGTGCCGGTACGACTTTTGAACTGTGGAGAGGAAGAGGTCACTTTGCCAAGGTATGCTACAATGGCAAAGCTATATACTGTTGACAACAATGCCATCACAACCATTGAGCCCTTAGAACCAACCTGTCAGGTGGAAGGCAATGGCTCAGATGGAGAAATGGAGGATTGGTGCCAACAGCTACACGTGGGCATAAATTCAACACCTACCCATCAAAAACAAGGGGTGTATAGGCTAGTGACGGAATATGAACAAGTCTTCAGTAAACACCCATTGGACTTCGGACGGATAGAAGGGGTAGAACACACAATCCCCACAGGTGACCATCCCCCAATAAAAGAAAGATATAGACCCATACCGCCCGCTCACTATCAATGTGCAAAAGATATGCTGAGGGAAATGAAACAGGCCGGGGTAATAAGAGACAGCTGTAGCCCCTGGGCGGCCCCTCTAGTGATTGTCAAAAAAAAGGACGGAACCATGAGAATGTGCGTAGACTACCGGAAGATTAATAACATCACCCATAAAGATGCCTACCCCTTGCCTAGGATAGAAGAGTCCTTAACTGCTTTGAAATCTGCTAATTATTTTTCCACCTTAGACTTAACAGGCGGGTATTGGCAAGTCCCTGTGGCTGAGAGAGATAAGGAAAAGACGGCATTCACCACACCAATGGGTCTATGTGAATTTAATCGCATGCCGTTCGGACTCTGCAACGCATCCGGTACCTTCCAGCGGCTGATGGAATGCTGCCTCGGACACAAGAACTTCGAGACCGTCCTCCTGTACCTAGATGATGTGATCGTCTACTCAAAGACTTACGAACAACACTTAATAGACCTGGCAGAAGTGTTCGAAGCCTTATCCAGGTATGGCATGAAAGTCAAGCCATCCAAATGTCACCTTCTCAAGCCAAAGGTACAGTACCTGGGACACATCGTGAGTTCGGAGGGAGTAGCACCAGATCCCGAGAAAATAAGCGCCATAAGGGATTGGCCAAGACCTACCAGCGCAAAAGAAGTGAGACAATTCCTGGGATTGGTGGGTTACTATCGCAGATTTATAAAAGGATTTACCAAGTTGGCAGCACCCTTGCAAGACACCTTGGTAGGGCAGACGAAGAAACCTTCAAACCGAAACCCTCCTTTTCAGTGGAACGACGAAAGGGAAGACTCCTTTGAACAACTAAAGAAGGCACTAACCGGAGAAGAGGTTCTGGCATACCCAGATTACCATAAACCTTTCATCCTCTACACCGATGCCAGTAATGTGGGACTAGGAGCGGTGCTGTCACAAAAGCAAGAAGGTCGGGAGAAAGTCATCGCCTTTGCAAGTAGAAAGCTCCGGCCTACTGAAAGAAATTCAGAAAATTACAGCTCCTTCAAATTGGAACTACTGGCAGTAGTTTGGGCTGTGACGGAGCGTTTCAAACACTATCTGGCCGCTGCAGAATTTATTGTCTATACTGACAACAATCCGTTGACCCACCTGGACACAGCCAAATTAGGTGCGTTAGAACAGCGATGGATAGCCCGGTTATCTAATTACAACTTCATAATCAAGTATCGAGCAGGTCGCAAGAATGGAAATGCCGATGCCCTATCCCGGATGCCACACTTGAGAGATGTAGAAGAGGAAACGGGGAGCTTGAAGAAATTGAACTACCAGCCTTCCATCGTCCCAAGGCAAAACATCATCAGTCAAGTACCTATCAGAAACAACAAGAGGTGAATTTTAATCCGTTAGCACACCATAGATGGGCTGACACCCAAGACAGCAATCCGGCTGTGAAGTTGGTGAAGGAACTGTTGACTGAGCAAAGTGCATATCCCTATGAGGATGCCCCAGAAGAGACGCATCAACTCTGGAAAGAGAGAGGCAAAATGTTCCTGTATCAAGGGAAGCTCTGTAGAAGATACACCAATCCGAAAACACATGAATTGGTTTGACAGATTATTGTGCCTAAACAAGATGTGAAGATGGTCCTCGAAGCTTACCATAATGGTGCTGGTCACTTCGGTTGGAAAAAGTCAGAAGTACTTCTAAGAGAAAGATTTTATTGGGTCGGGATGAGAAAATCAATCGAACAGTGGTGCAGAAATTGTGGCCCGTGCAACCTCAGAAGAAACGATCAAAAGAACCAAAGAGCACCACTGCAGCCCATAATCACCAAACAACCACTTGAACTTGTAGCCATGGACCACGTGAAGTTGACACCAAGCCGGTCCGGCTATGTCTATGCCTTGACCATCGTGGACCATTATTCACGTTTCTTGGTAGTAGTACCCGTAAAAGATCTGACAGCAAAAACAGCAGCCAAAGCGTTCCAAACGTACTTTTGTAGACCCCATGGATATCCGGAACAGGTTCTCACCGACCAAGGTACAGCCTTTGAATCAGAGATCTTCAGAGAATTCTGTAATATGTATGGTTGCAAAAAGATCCGGACGACGGCCTATCATCCACAAACAAACGGCTTATGCGAGAAGATGAACCATATTGTAATAGACCTACTGAAGACTTTACCTGAGACAGAAAGGAATCAATGGCCAGAGAAATTGCCTGACTTGGTGGATCTGTATAATCATGTCCCGGTGAGCTCCACCAACTGCACCCCAGCTTACCTTATGCGTGCAAGACCCGGCCAATTACCAATCGATCTAGAAATGGGAATTCTGAAACCAGACGCAGAAGTCCAAGACTCCAATTGGGATATCATACGGCAAAAGCAGTATCGCCAAGTGCAAGAGAGTGTGGAAAGAAGCCTTCAGCAAACTAGAGAAAGACAAGAGCGAACTTTCAACCAGAATGCTCTAGCGACCCCATTAAGACCGGGTGACCAAGTGCTCAAGAGAAATCGTCGAACCAATAAACTGGACAATCAGTGGGAAGCCGTACCCTACACAGTTTTACCAACAAGAGTGGATAATCCTAAAATGTGTCTCATTAGCAAAAACGGAGGCTTAACATCTGTACTAGTGTCAAGAGACAATCTTAAATTATGTCCGGAAGCATTGAAAGAGCCAGACGTTGTCCAGCCAGAACCAGAAGTTATTCAACCCATACAGATTCAACCAGTAAAGGAAAAAGAAGAGGAAGTGTATCACACCTGTATAGGAGACTTTCCCAAAACCCTACTAACATACCATGGTGCAGTAGTGGTTCCCATGGTGGCCTTTTACCCAACACCGAACCCAATACCAGAAGTCCCAAGACAGGAAGAGGCTGACCCCGTACTACAGGAGGTTCCAGGCCAGGAAGAACAGATTCCTGGTCAGAGTAATCCCATTCACGGTGGACTTGCCAACTCCATAGTCATGGAATTATCTTTAGCAGAGCGGGCAGATACTACATCCGCAGTAGACAGTAGTACACCACATGAAGAGACACCGCTATTACGTAGATCACAGCGTAGTACCCAGGGTCAATTACCGGCCAGGTATGCAGATTACCAACTATAAAGCTCATAATGTGAATTGTATATATGTTATGCCGTATATAGTTAAACAGAAAATGTAGTATAGTCATTGCTATCAGTCTGCAACGTTTAAGCCCAGTGCCTACAGAGACTTGTCTGTATGAACTTATTGCATATTCTTGAACTTTTTATCAGCCCGGTGGCACTAAATCAAAGCTCCGGAAAGACTGCTTTTTGAACTTTGCTTTTTGCTCTTTTTGAACTTTCTTTAGACTTTATATTGATAACTCCGTTGGAAAAATGGAACTAAATTCCTGGACACTAAGTACAGTGTTGTTCCTAATACCTTCAAGGATAGAACTGTATTAATGGACGCTATTTGAAGTGACTTTTTACAGAACTCTATTTTTGTTTCCTTGAGTGGTTTTTGTAACTTTTCATTTTTAAGACTCTGTACATATTGTTATTTCAAAATGTTATTGTCCCACAGTCCCGGAGTACTGTTCTTAACTAAGGGGGAATGTGGCACCCCTAGGGGTATTTGCCACAAAAATAGTTACTGACAGTAAGTACAAATACTAAAATAGCAAGACTGCACTACCACCTCCGGCCAGAAGGGGGAGCTCCAGAGACTCCCCTTGATCCATTCTGGTCTGAGAGAAGAAATGGCAGTTGGGCCAAGGAGCTGATAGTGAGAGGTCATACAGTTGAATCTCTAACAGCCCTGTGACTGTTACCAGGCCTAAATCACCGGCCTGAGGAGAAGAGGGATAGAGAAAAAGGACATTGTGAGAACCGGGTAGCATTAATCACTACCCAGAACAGGCGCAAAGACGGATACCGGATCCGTGGCTGTATTCATTATATATAATACAGCAACCGGAAAAACGTGAGGTGATATCAGCTTCACTAGGGTCGGACGCAGCAACAGACACAGAGTTCAGCGGTACTCCCAGAGGGGGTAAACCGATAAAAGGACTCGGGTTGCCCGTTGAACCAGGACCCGGAGGGGACAGATTGGGCCGGCAGCCAGTTCACATACAGCAGCAGGGCCACACAGAAATTGCGCACAATAAGAGGCGAAGACCCCGGCAGGGTCAAAGTAACTCAGAGTTCCCATACAGACTCCGGTGACAGGACTGGTTGTAAATCCTTTTATGTTAAAGTAAACTGGTTAAACGTTTCAGTGCCTCAGTCTTTCATTTGGACAATAGCCATCTATCCAGGATCGAGATCGTCACCGCTGGGAGAACCTGCTGCTGATCAAGTAAGTGCCTGTCCCCTCATGATACCCCTTACACTGTGCATTGCCTGAGGCCACAGCACCGGGTCAAGCCACCTGTGACATCCCCCTCAAGAGACAGACTCCATTGGTCCGGTGCTGGGTATCCCGGTCTCCTGGGCGTCACAATAGTATATACCTGTATGTCATCTCCCCTGTATATAGTATATACCTGTATGTCATCTCCTCCTATATATAGTATATACCTGTATGTCATCTCCTCCTATATATAGTATATACCTGTGTGTCATCTCCCCTATATATAGTATATATCTGTGTGTCATCTCCTCCTGTATATAGTATATACCTGTATGTCATCTCCTCCTATATATAGTATATACCTGTGTGTCATCTCCCCTGTATATAGTATATATCTGTGTGTCATCTCCTCCTGTATATAGTATATACCTGTATGTCATCTTCTATATATAGCATATACCTGTGTGTCATCTCCTCCTGTATTTAGTATATACCTGTATGTCATCTCCTCCTGTATATAGTATGTACCTGTATGTCATCTCCTCCTCTATATAGTATATACCTGTGTGTCATCTCCCCTGTATATAGTATATACCTGTGTGATCTCCTGTATTAGACCTCGTTAACACGTTATTTGCTCAGTATTTTTACCTCAGTATTTGTAAGATAAATTGGCAGCCTGATAAATCCCCAGCCAACAGGAAGCCCTCCCCCTGGCAGTATATATTAGCTCACACATACACATAATAGACAGGTCATGTGACTGACAGCTGCTGTATTTCCTATATGGTACATTTGTTGCTCTTGTAGTTTGTCTGCTTATTAATCAGATTTTTATTTTTGAAGGCTAATACCAGACTTGTGTGTGTTTTAGGGCGAGTTTCGTTTGTCAAGTTGTGTGTGTTGAGTTGTGTGTGGCGACATGCATGTAGTGACATTTGTGAGATGAGTTTTGTGTGGCAACATGCGTGTAGCAACTTTTTGTGTGTCGAGTTGCATGTAACAGGTTAGTGTAGCAAGTTGTGTGCAGCACATTTTGCGCATGGCGAGTTTTGCGCGTGGTGAGTTTTATGTCTGGTGCCTTTTGAGTATGTGCAAGTTTTGTGTGAGGCAACTTTTGCATGTGTTGCAAATTTTGTGCATGTGGCAATTTTTCCGCGTGTGCAAGTTTTGCGTGTGGCGAGTTTTCCATGAGGTGAGTTTTGCACTTGTGGCGAGTTTTGCGTGAGCCTAGTTTTTGCATGTGGCGAGTTTTGCGCGTGGCGAGTTTTGAGCGGTGACTTTTGTGTTTCGACTTTTATGTGGCGAGGTTGGTGTATGTGTGGTGAAATGTGTGCTGAGGGTGGTATATGTGTTCAAGCACGTGGTAGTGTGTGGCGCATTTTGTGTGTGTGTTCATATCCCCATGTGTGGTGAGTATCCCATGTCGGGGCCCCACCTTAGCAACTGTACGGTATATACTCTTTTGCGCCATCGCTCTCATTCTTTAAGTCCCCCTTGTTCACATCTGGCAGCTGTCAATTTGCCTCCTACACTTTTCCTTTCACTTTTCCCCATTATGTAGATAGGGGAAAAATAGTTTGATGAGTTGGAAAGCGCGGAATTAAAATTTCACCTCACAACATAGCCTATGACGCTCTCAGGATTCAGACGTGTGACTGTGCAAAATTTTGTGGCTGTAGCTGCGACGCCTCCAACACTTTTCATTTCACTTTTTCCCCATTATGTAGATAGGGGCAAAATTGTTTGGTGAATTGGAAAGCGCGGGGTTAAAATTTCACCTCACAACGTAGCCTATGACGCTCTCAGGGTCCAGACGTGTGACTGTGCAAAATTTTGTTTCTGTAGCTGCGACGCCTCCAACACTTTTCCTTTCACTTTTTTCCCCATTACATAGATAGGGGCAAAATTGTTTGGTGAATTGGAAAGCGCGGGGTTAAAATTTCACCTCACAACGTAGCCTATGACGCTCTCAGGGTCCAGACGTGTGACTGTGCAAAATTTTGTGGCTGTAGCTGTGACGGTGCAGATGCCAATCCCGGACATACACACATACACACACACACACACACATTCAGCTTTATATAGTAGACTAGCTGAAGAGCCCGGCGTTGCCTGGGCATAGTAAATATCTGTGGTTAGTTATAGCACGTCACTTCTCTTATTTTCCCATCACACCTCTCATTTTCCCCTCACATCTCTCATTTTCTCCCTCACACCTCTCATTTTCTCCCTCACTCCTCTCATTCCCCCCTAACACTTGTCATTTCGACCTCACATCTGTCATTTTCCGATCACTACACTATTTTCCCTCACTCCTCTCATTTTGCACTCACACCTTTTCATTTTCACCTCACACCTCTCATTTTCACCTCAGTATATACGTTTGTCATCTCCCTTATATATAGTATACACCTGTATGTCATCTCCTGTATATAGTATATACCTGTATGTCATCTCCCCTGTATATAGTATATACCTGCTGTGTGTCATCTCCCCTGTATATAGTATATACCTGTATGTCATCTCCTCCTATATATAGTATATACCTGTATGTCATCTCCTCCTATATATAGTATATACCTGTGTGTCATCTCCCCTGTATATAGTATATATCTGTGTGTCATCTCCTCCTGTATATAGTATATACCTGTATGTCATCTCCTCCTATATATAGTATATACCTGTGTGTCATCTCCCCTGTATATAGTATATATCTGTGTGTCATCTCCTCCTGTATATAGTATATACCTGTATGTCATCTTCTATATATAGCATATACCTGTGTGTCATCTCATCCTGTATTTAGTATATACCTGTATGTCATCTCCTCCTGTATATAGTATGTACCTGTATGTCATCTCCTCCTCTATATAGTATATACCTGTGTGTTATCTCTCCTGTATATAGTATATATCTGTGTGTCATCTCCCCTGTATATAGTATATACCTGTGTGATCTCCTGTATTAGACCTCGTTAACACGTTATTTGCTCAGTATTTTTACCTCAGTATTTGTAAGATAAATTGGCAGCCTGATAAATCCCCAGCCAACAGGAAGCCCTCCCCCTGGCAGTATATATTAGCTCACACATACACATAATAGACAGGTCATGTGACTGACAGCTGCTGTATTTCCTATATGGTACATTTGTTGCTCTTGTAGTTTGTCTGCTTATTAATCAGATTTTTATTTTTGAAGGCTAATACCAGACTTGTGTGTGTTTTAGGGCGAGTTTCGTTTGTCAAGTTGTGTGTGTTGAGTTGTGTGTGGCGACATGCATGTAGCGACTTTTGTGAGATGAGTTTTGTGTGGCAACATGCGTGTAGCAACTTTTTGTGTGTCAAGTTGCATGTAACAGGTTAGTGTAGCAAGTTGTGTGCAGCACGTTTTGCGCATGGCGAGTTTTGCACGTGGTGAGTTTTATGTCTGGTGCCTTTTGAGTACGTGCAAGTTTTGTGTGAGGCAACTTTTGCATGTGTTGCAAATTTTGTGCATGTGGCAATTTTTCCGCGTGTGCAAGTTTTGCGTGTGGCGAGTTTTCCATGAGGTGAGTTTTGCACTTGTGGCGAGTTTTGCGTGAGCCTAGTTTTTGCATGTGGCGAGTTTTGCGCGTGGCGAGTTTTGAGCGGCGACTTTTGTGTTTCGACTTTTATGTGGCGAGGTTGGTGTATGTGTGGTGAAATGTGTGCTGAGGGTGGTATATGTGTTCAAGCACGTGGTAGTGTGTGGTGCATTTTGTGTGTGTGTTCATATCCCCATGTGTGGTGAGTATCCCATGTCGGGGCCCCACCTTAGCAACTGTACGGTATATACTCTTTTGCGCCATCGCTCTCATTCTTTAAGTCCCCCTTGTTCACATCTGGCAGCTGTCAATTTGCCTCCTACACTTTTCCTTTCACTTTTCCCCATTATGTAGATAGGGGAAAAATAGTTTGATGAGTTGGAAAGCGCGGAATTAAAATTTCACCTCACAACATAGCCTATGACGCTCTCAGGATCCAGACGTGTGACTGTGCAAAATTTTGTGGCTGTAGCTGCGACGCCTCCAACACTTTTCATTTCACTTTTTCCCCATTATGTAGATAGGGGCAAAATTGTTTGGTGAATTGGAAAGCGCAGGGTTAAAATTTCACCTCACAACATAGCCTATGACGCTCTCAGGGTCCAGACGTGTGACTGTGCAAAATTTTGTTTCTGTAGCTGCGACGCCTCCAACACTTTTCCTTTCACTTTTTTCCCCATTATGTAGATAGGGGCAAAATTGTTTGGTGAATTGGAAAGCGCGGGGTTAAAATTTCACCTCACAACGTAGCCTATGACGCTCTCAGGGTCCAGACGTGTGACTGTGCAAAATTTTGTTTCTGTAGCTGCGACGCCTCCAACACTTTTCCTTTCACTTTTTTCCCCATTATGTAGATAGGGGCAAAATTATTTGGTGAATTGGAAAGCGCGGGGTTAAAATTTCACCTCACAACGTAGCCTATGACGCTCTCGGGGTCCAGACGTGTGAATGTGCAAAATTTTGTGGCTTTAGCTGCGACGGTGCAGATGCCAATCCCGGACATACACACATACACACACACACACACACATTCAGCTTTATATAGTAGATATACAGTATATATATTAATATCTAATATATAAAGCTGAATGTGTGTGTGTGTGTATGTATGTATGTATGCATGTATGTCCGGGATTGGCATCTGCACCGTCGCAGCTACAGCCACAAAATTTTGCACAGTCACACGTCTGGACCCCGAGAGCAACGTATTGAAGTGAAGGACAGCATCCAATCCAGGTGAAGAGAAGAAACACTTTATTGTGCCATAGGTGCAACGTTTCAACCTCAGAGGGTCTTTGTCAAGCATACATAATGATCAATATGACGGCCTTTTATAGGAAGTAGATCACCACCACCTGGCAGGTCCGCCCACAAAATTTACATACATATTTTCTGGTGATCATAATGACAATAAAAAATGTGCAAATTGTGTGACATAAATAATTAAAAATACATTACAGTATTATTACAATCCCCTATTGTGGAAAATACCATTCATGATCATCCTTACAAGCACATGTAAACGGTCGATAGTAAACAAACAACATTGCCTGTCATGTCTAAGCCTATCAGAAAGCTCAAGGGGGCCATAATACACGTGAGCAGCCTATCACCGGGCTTGTATCATATCACTCATAGTAGACCAATCAGTACCCAAGGTGAAGATCCAATCTGGGGCACCGGTACATCACCAGCCCCATGTAGTGGAGCCAATCCAGGCTCCATATCTACTTGCCTGGAAACGCCTCCCAGGCTGATCACAACACCACTCGTCCGTGACATCCTGGCTCTCCACTATAGGCAAGAGTCCCGGCATCAGTGCGCACATCTGCCGGCTCCAGGGTAACGCAAACATGAAATGACATGCAGCGCCAACTCGGGCCGCCGAGAGACACGACCACCGGCGCCAACACCCGCCCCATGTAAGAGAGCCAATCAAAGTTCCTGGCCCACATCAACTACAACGCCCCCAGGTCAGTCACATGACTGACCAATACTGACGTCCAAAGCTTTCCTGACGCACTGTTGAGGGAAGAAGTCCCCGACCAAATGTGCACGCCCACCAGCTCCCCGGCGACGTATACAAACCATGCAGCGCTACCCAAGCCAGCCGAAGGGCACGCCCACCGGCCGCAAACCCCACCCCCCACAGAGCAAGCCAGACTACGTGTATAAGGAACGCACATCCACCGGCTCCCCAGCGACGCTTGCAACACATGCAGCGCCGCCAGAGAGAACCGAAGGGCATGCCCACACACAATAGACCAAACTATAGATCCATCAATACCACTCTAAAATACAAATGCGCGTGCCAACCGACCTTCAGGGTTTATGAAGCGGTATATAATGATACTCTAGTCCCCAAACCATATGAAAAAAAGTGGGGGGGGGGAGAAAAAAAGGAAGAACGGCTAACTCAAGTAACCCCCGAACCTATATCATGTCGCCATATCCTTGGCTGTATAATAAGTTACCATAGATAGAAACTCCCCAAGAGTAATAAAGCCCATTATTAAAATGGACAAGGGACAGAGAAATGAATCAACTCATCATACACTCATCATATAGGTTCGGGGTTCCACCACTCCTCTTGGGCTATCTGCACAAAAGCTGTTCTACCCTGTATGCACACATGGATTTTTCCTCTCTGAACCCTGTTCACACAGGTTATATACAGATGATCAGGTTTTTAAATACATCAGATAGGGATTGCATACATTAGTTAGGACTGCTCTGATAAGGGTATACCGTAGAGATTGGTAGAGCAGCTTAGTATACATTTTTTGCAAAAAACGTATCAACCAAATACCCTGTTTTTTACATCTTTTACTAGCACTTGCGGATTACTGCAACATTTTTTCAAACTGAGTGTTTTTGGTTTTACTATTCTCTTTTGTGTCTTCAGGTTTCTTGGTGGTGTGTGAACATGATCATACAGACTTGTTCACTGTGCAAGTAGCCCATGTGTTCCTGTTTCCATAATTGTTCTCTTGTGTCTACAAGACTGGGGAGTTCCACCACTCCTCTTGGGCTATCTGCACAAAAGCTGTTCTACCCTGTATGCACACATGGATTTTTCCTCTCTGAACCCTGTTCACACAGGTTATATACAGATGATCAGGTTTTTAAATACATCAGATAGGGATTGCATACATTAGTTAGGACTGCTCTGATAAGGGTATACCGTGGAGATTGGTAGAGCAGCTTAGTATACATTTTTTGCAAAAAACGTATCAACCAAATACCCTGTTTTTTACATCTTTTACTAGCACTTGCGGATTACTGCAACATTTTTTCAAACTGAGTGTTTTTGGTTTTACTATTCTCTTTTGTGTCTTCAGGTTTCTTGGTGGTGTGTGAACATGATCATACAGACTTGTTCACTGTGCAAGTAGCCCATGTGTTCCTGTTTCCATAATTGTTCTCTTGTGTCTACAAGACTGGGGAGTTCCACCACTCCTCTTGGGCTATCTGCACAAAAGCTGTTCTACCCTGTATGCACACATGGATTTTTCCTCTCTGAACCCTGTTCACACAGGTTATATACAGATGATCAGGTTTTTAAATACATCAGATAGGGATTGCATACATTAGTTAGGACTGCTCTGATAAGGGTATACCGTGGAGATTGGTAGAGCAGCTTAGTATACATTTTTTGCAAAAAACGTATCAACCAAATACCCTGTTTTTTACATCTTTTACTAGCACTTGCGGATTACTGCAACATTTTTTCAAACTGAGTGTTTTTGGTTTTACTATTCTCTTTTGTGTCTTCAGGTTTCTTGGTGGTGTGTGAACATGATCATACAGACTTGTTCACTGTGCAAGTAGCCCATGTGTTCCTGTTTCCTATGGTAAATGTGTAGTATGCTGAACAACTAACAGCATATATACTTTAACTAAAATCAATGCGAGCACAAATATAAACAACTCAAGTCACTAACACCGCTCAACAGGGTATGAAGCAAGAATATAAATAACAACTAACTAATATACTATATAAACTACCACATATGGGGACCACCTATGAAATAAAGAAAAAGTGCTAGGACATTAAGTGAACAATAGATCAGTGTCACTAACACCATTGTGCAATATGAAAAAGGGATGTGTAGAAAAAGACAAATTACTAGTATTGTGAGAATAAAAATTAAAGTGACATGACTGTAGAAATATTGACAGCGTTAAAAGGATGGCATCATATATAGTACTAAAGGAAGTGAACAATAGTTAGTGCCATTAAAAAGCACTAAACTCGGTCTTCAAGGACTGTATATGTGACATAATAAAAAGTCCGGAACAACAATCATGTGTGGGAAGAAAAAAAAAAGAACAACATATAATAACGCAAAGTGAAATGAAAAAATAATATCGTACAAATAAATTACGCATGTGGCAGGTGTCGGTGATACCAAGGCGCGGAGGAATGGCCAAACGGTAGACCACAGGGATGAACTGTTCCAGAACCTTGAACGGGCCAATGTAGCGAGGCACAAACTTAGTGGACTCAACTCGCAGCCTGATGTTACGGGCAGAGAGCCACACTAAGTCACCAGGAGCAAAGGTCGGAGAGGGGCGCCGGCGTGTATCAGCAGAAACCCTCATTCTTTCCTTGGAGGCCCGGATGGCATCCTGTGTGCGATCCCAAATGTCACGTGCCTCCACCATCCAGTCTGCCACCCTAGAATCGGTGGATGACATGGGCATGGGCACAGGGACATGTGGATGCTGGCCGTAATTAAGGATTCTGCCCAGTGGAATCGGCTACGGCGTTGTTCAAGGCAAATTCCGCCCAAGGTAGCAAAGATGCCCAGTCATCCTGCCAAGCAGAGACAAAATGTTGCAAATATGTCACCAGAGTCTGGTTGGTCCTCTCTACCAACCCATTCGTCTCGGGATGATATGCAGAGGAAAGATTCAACTCTATGCTGAGTAAACGGCAGAGCTCTCTCCAAAACTGAGACACGAACTGGGGACCCCGGTCGCTGACAATTTTATCAGGCACTCCATGTAAGCTGAAAATATGCTTTATGAATAACGCTGCCAAGCCCTGTGCAGAAGGTAACCGTGGAAGTGGCACCAAGTGCATCATCTTGGAGAAATGATCGGTGACAACCCAGATAACGGTGCAGCTGCGAGACTTGGGTAAGCCCACCACGAAGTCCATCCTGACTATCTCCCAGGGCCTGGTAAAGCAACCCAGCAGGCCATTGCCGAGGAGACCGATTCTGGGTGCAGGAAATGCACGCCCGAATATAGTCCCCAACGTCACGGGCCATATGCGGCCACCAGTACGTCCTCGCCAAAAGCTCAGTTGTCCTTTTGGTCCCGAAATGCCCACCCACTCTGGACAAGTGAGCCCAAGAGAGAACCTCCGGTCGCAAATACGATGGCACGAAAGTCTTGCCCGGGGGCACGGACTCTAGCAAAACCGGAGCCACAGTTCTAGACTCTCAGAAGGAACAATTAGCGGAGGCACCTCCTCCTCCTCCTCTGATGACACTACGGAGTGGGAGAGAGCGTCGGCACGAATGTTCTTCTCCCCGTAGAGGAAATGAAGAGTAAAATGAAACCAGGAGAAGAACAGGGACCATCTAGCCTGGCGAGAATTCAGCCGCTGGGCCGTCTGTAGATATACCAAGTTCTTGTGGTGAGTGAATACCTGGAAGGGAAAGTGAGCTCCCTCCAAGAGGTGTCTCCACTCTGAGAAAGCCAACTTCATGGCTAGCAACTCCCTGTCCCCGATGGAATAATTCCTCTCTGCCGGTGTGAAGGTCTTGGAGAAGAAGAAGCAAGGATGCTTCCGACCTTGAGCATCCTTTTGGAAAATGACTGCTCCAGCACCAATGGATGAGGCATCCACCTCCATCATAAATGGCTTATCTACATCGGGGCGATGTAGAATGGGAGCGCTAGCGAAGTGTGACTTAATCGAGAGAAAGGCCTTGGAGACATCCTCCGACCACAACTTGGGATTTGCTCCCTTCTTGGTGAGGGCAACCAAGGGAACTACCAAAGTTGAGAAGTGTGGAATGAACTGGCGATAGTAATTAATGAACCCCATAAAGCGCTGCACCGCTTTAAGTGAATGAGGTTCCTGCCAGTTCATCACAGCCTGTAGCTTGGCAGGATCCATAGCCAAACCCTGGGCAGAGATGATATAACCAAGGAAAGGCAAGGACTCCTGCTCAAACACACACTTCTCCAACTTGGCGTATAGAGAATTTGCCCGTAAGAGGTCGAAGACTTTGCGAACATCTCTCCAATGGGAGTCAATATCTGGAGAGTAGATAAGAATATCATCCAGATAGACTACGACTGAGGTGGTGAGCATATCTTGGAAGATATCGTTCACAAAGTCTTGGAAAATGACTGGGGCATTACAGAGCCCGAAGGGCATCACCATATATTCATAGTGCCCATCCCTGGTGTTAAAGCCATCTTCCATTCGTTCCCCTCACGAATGCGAATCAAGTTGTAAGCACCCCGCAGATCTAATTTAGTAAATACCCTTGCTCCCCATAGTCTATCAAAAAGCTCAGATATCAGGGGTAGTAGGTACTTGTTCTTAACGGTGATGGCGATAAGACCCCTGTAGTCTATGCATGGACGTAAGTCTCCACTCTTCTTCTGCACGAAGAAGAACCCAGCCCCTGCAGGTGACATTGACTTACTAATGAATCCTCTTGCCAGATTCTCTTGGATGTACCGAGACATTTTCTCCATCTCCGGGAAAGATAACGAATAGACTTGAAGCTCAGCACCAGGCAAGAGGTCAATAGGACAGTCATAGGGGTGGTGCGGCGGAAGGGTCTCCGCAGCCTTTTTGGAGAACACGTCCGCATAGGGCCAATAGTGCTTGGGGAGAGAGGAAAGACCTGTGGGTACCTCTGTTGTAGCAACCTGAACACACTACCTCTGACATCTACCCTCACAGGATTTACTCCATCCCAAAATTCTCCCTGAGGACCACTCTATATGAGGAGAATGATAGCGTAGCCATGGTATCCCCAATGGGACCTCATCAATTCCCTCAGGAATGACTAACAGAGAGATAATCTCCTGATGTGGAGACACAGAAAGAATGAAAGGAATGGTTTGGTGTGTAATCTGTGAGGGTAGTGTCAACCCATTTACCACTCGAACGGTTACTGGTTTGGCGAGCATCACCAGGGGTATTGCGTGTCACTGGGTGAAAGCGGATGGCTTAAAATTACCCTCTGCCCCAGAGTCCATGCATAGTTCTACAATAAGAGTGGATGGGCCTATGATAATTGTCCCCTTGAAGGACAACTTAGAGGCAAACGTCTCCGTGTCTAGTGTACCTCCTCCAACTGCCACTAGACGCTGACGTTTCCCCAACTGCTGAGGACACTTGGAGGCAAGATGTCCTGACTGCCGGCAAACATGACAGACCTTAAGTGCACGAGCGGTCCAGGACTTGGACCCTGCTCGTGACACCTCTATGACCTCATGTGACTCGGGCGCCTGGACCGGAGATTCCAAAGGTCTGGCGAAGGTGGAGCCAGCCGAAACCTCTGCCTACACTAGGCTCGCTCCAACCTTCGCTTATGAAAATAAAGGTCTATGTGAGTTGATACAGCTATAAGCTCCTCCAGTGTGGCAGGAATCTCCCTAATGGCCAAAGCGTCCTTCACATAGTCAGCCAGCCCCCTCCAAAATACCGGGATGAGGGTTTTTTCCAACCACTCCAGACACTGTTACAGAACCCCCCAGCACAAAGAATGTTATGCAGTATATGTATGTATAATAGTTTCCATGTGAAATGCATCAGTCCACAGTCTGCGCCCCTGGACAAGATATTCTCTTTCTGACCTTCCCACAGTAAATATTGGCAGGCTCCCGCCCCCTGCGGCTATTGTAATGTAGGTCTGGCCTGCTGTATTCCTATTGGCCTACCCTGTGTATCTGTGTTATATATTCTGTGTGCTGTAAATAAAGGTGGTTCTGTAAGACTGGAAATACATGGAATAGCAGTCAGCTTTTATATGCTCTCACGTAATCAAGGAATTCCAGCCTGAAACACGGGGTGGTACTGAAAGAGGTACCCCAGCTTAGTAGACCCCGTTACACTGGTGGCAGACAGTGGGATGTGATATCCCTTCTACAGGAGGAAAGGAATGAATGGAAGACAACTACCAGAAGTTAAAGAGGACTACATTAAAAGATCGGGTGGAAGCCCGAGGGTTAATTGCCAGCAACAAAACAAAAGCGGATTTGATAGCAGCCATCATGGAACACGACAGTGCAGAGCCCCCAATGTGAACGTGGAGGAGACTGAATTCCAGAGGGAGGTAAAGAACAGACTGGCGTTCTATGGCCCAAACCCTGCAGTAGAGATCATACGAGACATCATACATCATGTCTGTACTGCTACATACTTAGGCAGGTAACTGGTTCATGCAGCTTTACATGAACACCTGAGCCTTACACTATAGCTGGTCCGAATAACTAAAGCAATTGTTACCATCCACCTCTCGTGTCTCCCCTTTTCCCCATAGTTTGTAAGCTTGCGAGCAGGGCCCTCACTCCTCTTGGTATCTATTTTGAACTGTGATTTCTGTTATGCTGTAATGTCTATTGTCTGTACAAGTCCCCTCTATAATTTGTAAAGCGCTGCAGAATATGTTGGCGCTATATAAATAAAAATTATTATTATTATTATTATACGAGAGGTGATGGCTGATGTGCGTACTGATCTGAAGAAAGAGATGGCTGAGAGGACCAGGATAAAGCTAACCAAGATGGAGATGGCAGAGCGGACCAAAGTGGAGCTGGCCAAGATGGAGATGGCAGAGCGGAGAGAGAAGAGTAAGCGAGCAAGGGGAGCTCTGGCCTCCGCCCAGGTACCTTCAACAGTAAGCCACAAAAAGATCCAGTATAATGCCTTCTGACAGTTGGGGGAGGCAGAGGAAGACATTGATGGCTTTCTGCAGGACTTTGAGCGGCAGTGTGCCCTTCATCAAGTGAAGCCAGAGAAATGGGTTCAGATTCTGGCCAGCAAGCTGACAGGCCGGGCAGCGGACACCTATCGAACGGTACCTGATGAGGACTGTATGGACTATGAGCGGATCAAAGAAGTGATCTTGGCCCAGTATGCGCTGACACCAGAGGCATACCGCCAAAAGTTCCGCAGACTTATAAAACGAGTAACCGATACCCACGCTGAATGGGCCTGTAAATTACGGCGGTCACTGCTACAGTGGGTACAAGGGAGCCAAGCAACCACTAAGGAGGACGTCCTCCAGCTCTTCTTGTTAGAACGATTCTTTAATGGACTAAACCCCCGAGACACAAGAATGGCTTCGGGACAGGCGGCCAATGACTCTTGAGGAAGCCGCTCGTCTGGCCGATGAACATCATGACACCAGGAGGCCTCAGTTGTCCGGATCAAAGATGGTCACTAGGGGTCCGCCCATGGACCTGGAGGGCCCCAAACCACCGAAGATTGTAGGGGGACCAGCTAGAAACCCGGCCTACTACAGTTCCCCTGGGGCGCGATGCCACACCTGCCGTCAGCTGGGCCACCTGCAAAGACAATGTCCCAACCGGACTCTGCATACCCAGTGGCCAAAGGCGGAAACAGCTACCTTCCGCCGGGCCGCTGTACCCTGCTACCAAGGCGAAGCTGACCTGGCATTGGGGGCTACAACTAACCAAGGGGTGGAAGACATGGAGGAAGTGCTGCATGAAGTAGACCCCGTGCAGGCAGCCCGGGCAGATAATCGACAACAGCATCGACAGGTCATGTGGGTTAATGGGAAACGCATGCAGGGACTAAGAGATTCCGGAGCAACTTTGACCCTTGTGAAGCCTCATCTCATCCGGGACCAAGAGAAGACGAACCGGACAGTGGCAGTCCGTGTAGCAGTGGGAGCCATACATCGACTACCCACTGCCAGGATTCACCTGAACTGGGGAGTCGGGGATGGCCTTGTTGAGGTCGGCTTGATGGAGGATTTGCCTGCAGATGTTTTGCTGGGAAATGACTTGGGGCCCATGTTGTCTGCCTTCTCGGTTGACCCTCTGGCTGAGACATATCCTGTGACCACCCGAAGACAAGCTCGAGCTGCGGAGGCGGAATCACACTCAGAGGAGGCCCAGGTAAGACATCCCAGCCCTACACGTATTCCCATAGCCAGACACATTTCTTGGGCCACCCCAGATGAATTTAAGAGGGAGTTACTTGAGGATCCTTCATTGGAGGGATATCGTGGGAAGGCACAAGAGGGGAGAGGGGTACTGGAAGGGGAACAGTTTATATGGAAGCAGGGACTCCTCTACCGGATCACAGAGCAGCACCACACAGGGACGAGCCCCACTATAAAATGACAGCTGGTAGTTCCCAAGAAGTATAGGCAGGAGTTACTGCGAATCTCTCATGACATACCCTTGGCCGGGCACTTCGACGTCAGTCGCACCAGGCATCGTCTGACACAAAACTTCTTTTGGCCGGGGGTAACCTATGATGTTCGTCAATACTGCCAGACCTGTGACAGTTGCCAGCACATTGGCAAGAGGGGAGATTGATGCAAGGCCAAATTACGCCCCCTCCCCATTGTGGAGGAACCATTTAGCCGAGTAGCGGTCGATCTGATAGGGCCGTTAGCCAAAACCAGTCCGTCAGGGAAAAGGTATACAGTTGTAGATTATGCCACACGGTATCCAGAGGCGGTTGCGTTACCTAACATACTGGCAGAGACGGTAGCGGCTGCCCTGCTCCAGGTTTTCTCACGGGTTGGATTTCCCCAGGAGATTATCTCAGACCAGGGTACCCAGTTTACAGCAGAGGTGACCAACCAACTGTGGAAGCTGTGCGGCGTAAAGTCCATTAGAAGCGCCCCGTACCACCCGCAAACCAATGGGTTGTGTGAACACTTTAACGGGACGTTAAAACAACTCATTGGGACTTTTACCAGGACCAACAGGGTCTGGGAGAAATTCTTGCCTCACCTCCTGTTTGCCTATCGAGAGGTGCCCCAAGAATCCACGGGGTTCTCCCCATTCGAACTGGTATACGGGAGACGGGTAAGGGGACCCCTAGACTTAGTGCTAGAACACTGGGAAGGGGAGGGCACCATAGAAGGGGTACCTATTGTACCCTATGTGCTGGAGTTCCGGGACCGCCTACGGGAGCTGACCCAGGCTATACGTGGGAACATGCAGGTGGCCCAGCGGCGCCAGCATGTATGGTACGATCGGAGGGCCAGAGAGCGCACCTTGGAAATAGGGCAGAAGGTCCTGGTGTTAGAGCCCACTAGGCAGAACAAGTTCCAAGCTGCATGGCAGGGGCCCTACCAGGTAGTGGGGAAAATAGCCGACACCACCTATAATGTCGCCGATTGTGATGACCCCAGGGTTATCCGCATGTTCCATGTGAATATGCTGAAGCCCCATCGGGAGCGCCCTGAAGAGGTAGTGGCCATCTGTGCACCTGAAGCAGAGGATTTAGCTGGACTTCCCTTGCCTGATGTCTTAGGGGAGAGGACTCAGTCTAAAACATGGGACCAGGTACACTGGGGTGAAGACTTAGGTCCCCGGGAGAGACAGCAGGCAGAGGAGTTGTTGAGGCAGCGACAGAGGATGTTTTCGGGGAAACCTGGGTACACTCACCTGGCACAACACAAGGTTGAGACCCAGGATCAGACCCCCCTGCGATAACCCCCCTTCCGCGTCCCTGAGTCTGTACGAGAAGGGATGCGACAAGAGATACAAGAGATGTTGCGTTTAGGGGTCATTGAAGAGTCAGATAGTCCCTGGGCATCCCCCGTAGTGTTAGTGCCCAAGAAGGATGGGACTACACGGTTTTGTGTAGACTATCGTAAGCTCAATGAGAAAACAGTGACGGATGCATATCCCATGCCGCGTGTGGATGACTTGTTAGCCCAGCTGGCAGGGGCAAAGTCTTTGACCACCATCGATCTATGCAAAGGCTACTGGCAGATTCCCCTTAGTCCTGATGCTATTCCCAAGTCGGCATTTGTCACCCCGTTTGGCTTATTCCAGTTTCGAGTTATGCCATTCGGGATGAAGACTGCCCCGGCGACCTTCCAGAGGCTGGCTGACCGGCTTCTGGATGGTCTCCAGGACTATGCTTGTGCCTACCTGGATGACATCGCCATCTACAGCGTGACATGGGAAGAGCATCTAAATCACCTAGAGACAGTATTAGACAGGATCCACAAGGCCGGAATCACCCTAACCCCAAACAAGTGTCACGTGGGCAAAGCAGAGGGTCAGTATTTAGGGCATTGGGTGGAAAGTGGGAAACAGAGACCAGAACCAGCCAAGATTGAGGCCATAGCCAAATGGCCCACCCCATGCACTAAAACCCAGGTCATGGCATTTCTAGGGACAGCGGGGTATTACAGGAAATTTGTTCCCAATTACAGCAGCGTAGCCAAGCCCCTCACTGATCTGACCCGTAAGAACCAATTCCGCCAGGTAACCTGGACCCCAGAGTGTGAGGAAGCCTTCCGCCAGCTAAAGGATGCCCTCACCAATACCCCTGTATTGGCCGCACCCGATCCAACTAAACGTTTCCTCATTCACACAGACGCTTCTATGTTTGGATTGGGGGCAGTACTGAGCCAAGTCGGGCCAGACGGCCAAGAACACCTGGTAGCTTACCTGAGTCAGAAACTACTGCCTCGTGAAGTGAGCTATGCGGCCATCGAGAAGGAGTGCCTGGCAATAGTATGGGCACTCAAAAAGTTACAACCATTGTGTATGGACGACAGTTTTCCCTCCTAATGGACCATAATCCCCTAGTCTGGCTTAATCGGGTCTCCGGAGACAACGCCAGATTACTGCGGTGGAGTTTAGCCCTACAACCTCTGGACTTCACCATCCACTACCGACCCGGCAAACAAAACGGTAACGCCGATGGACTAAGTCGACAAACAGAACTCGTACCAACCCCATAAACTTCAGTCATCCCCAAACTGATCCGTTAAGGATCAGACTGTGTATGCCAATCGCGTCGCTGAAATGGGGAGCGGTGTTACAGAACCCCCCAGCACCAAGAGTGGTATGCAATATGTGTATGTATAATAGTTTCCATGTGAAATGCATCAGTCCACAGGCTGCGCCCCTGGACAAGATATTCTCTTTCTGACCTTCCCCCACCTTTGTAATTCCCACAGTAAATATTGGCAGGCTCCGGCCCCCTGCGGCTATTGTAATGTAGGTCTGGCCTGCTGTGTTCCTATTGGCCCACCCTGTGTATCTGTGTTATATATTCTGTGTGCTGTAAATAAAGGTGGTTCTTTTAGACTGGAAATACGTGGAATAGCAGTCAGCTTTTATATGCTCTCACGTAATCAAGGAATTCCAGCCTGAAACACGGGGTGGTACTGAAAGAGGTACCACAGCTTAGTAGACCCCGTTACAGACGCTAATGTCTGGAAGTGGACGGCAAAATGGCTGACCATGGACGAACCCTGAGTCAATGCCAGTAGTTGGAGTGCCGTATCATGAATGACTTGGGGTCCCAAAAAGACCTGTTTCAGAGTGCCCAGAAACTGAGGAACACTCTGCACCACATTATCATTACGCTCCCACAGCGGCGTAGCCCACTCCAAAGCTCTGTCCGACAGGAGAGAGATTATGAATCCCACCTTAGCCCGCTCTGTGGGAAAACGTGAAGCCAGGAGCTCGAAATGTATACCACACTGGTTTATGAAACCCCTACAGGACTTACTGTCTCCAGAGTATTTTTCAGGCAACGGGAGGTGAGATAAGGTCAGAACAGAGGTGGCAGTGGGTAAAGCTGCTGCAGCCACGCTAGCAGCCTGAACAGCTATTGCGGTAACCTCCACCGCCGAGGTTGCACGCTCGAGAGACCCCAACCTGTCCTCCAGCAACTGGATGTACCCCTGCAATCGCTTTTCATCCGCCATAACTTAGCCAGATCCTGGTGCTAGTGTACTGTTAGGGTTGGCATAACGCACCGAATATATATATTTATTAGTAGTAGTAGGTACGTTCGCAGCCCGGGATCCACTGTGCAGGAAAGAACCTGCTTGTTGTGAATTCTGCTCTTGGGCTCCCTCCGGTGGTTATGAGTGGTAGTGCTGCTGTCTTTGGATCGCAGCATTTATCAGGTGTGTCCACTTATTGCAATTTGGACTGGGCTATTTAACTCTTGCTTGATCCTTTAGTCAGTGCCAGTTGTCCATTGTTTTTGGAGGATTCACATCCCTGACTGGTCTCTCCTGTTTTGCTGTTCTTTTCATCAAAGATAAGTGCTGGCTTTGTTTTTGCTGTCCACATGCTGTGGGCCTTAAAGTTCTGTGCATTTTCATGTTTTGTCTTGTCCAGCTTTGTCTGTGTTTGGATTTTTTGCAGCCAAGTTGTATCTCTGGAGATTTAGATATACCCTCCATATCTTTAGTGAGATGTGGAGATTTGTATTTTCTGTGGTGGATATTTTCTAGTGTTTTAATACTGTGTCATTTCCCTCTCCTCTCACAGTCAATATTTGTGGGGGGCTATCTATCCTTTGGGGATTTTCTCTGAGGCAAGATAGTTTTCCCGTTTCTATCTTTAGGGGAAGTTAGTCCTTAGGCTGTGTCGAGGTGTCTAAGGAGTGTTAGGTACATCCCACGGCTACTTCTAGTTGCGGTGCTAGTTCAGGGTCTGCGGTCAGTACAGGTACCACCTTCTCCAGAGTACGTCACATGCTGCTCCTAGGCCACCAGATCATAACAGTACAACTGGCCAACAATGAGTTAAACGCATCTCAGAAGAAGGGAAGGAAAGTGCTGAGCCATTTTTTTCTGTAGTCTGTTGTGTCTTTCCTTCCCTCTTTTCCTCTGGGTGGCTCAGGAGTTAGGCACTGGCATGGAGGTTCAGGAATTGGTTTCTCGTGTGGACCAACTTGCTGCTAGAGTACAGGGTATTTCCGATTATATCGTTCAGACTTCGGTTTTAGAGCCTAGAATTCCAACTCCTGATTTGTTTTTTGGGGACAGGTCCAAATTTTTGAGCTTTAAAAATAACTGTAAACTGTTTTTTGCTCTGAAAGCCCGTTCTCCGGTGATCCCATTCAGCAGGTTAAAATTGTTATTTCCCTGCTGTGTGGTGATCCTCAGGATGGGCATTTTCCCTGGAATCTGGGAATCCTGGTTTGCTTAATGTAGACGCCTTTTTTCAGGTGCTAGGGTTATTGTATGATGAACCTAATTCAGTGGATCATGCAGAGAAAACCTTGTTGGCCCTGTGTCAGGGTCAAGAAGCGGCAGAATCGTATTGCCAGAAATTTAGAAAATGGTCTGTATTGACTAAATGGAATGAGGATGCCTTGGCGGCAATTTTCATAAAGGGTCTTTCTGAATCCGTTAAAGATGTTATGGTGGGGTTCCCCACGCCTGCTGGTCTGAGTGATTCTATGTCTCTGGCCATTCAGATTGATCGGCGCTTGCGCGAGCGCAGAGCTGTGCACACTGTGGCGTTGTCCTCCGAGTGGAACCCTGAGCCTATGCAGTGTGATAGGATTTTGCCTAGAGCTGAGCGACAAAGATTCAGGCGTCAGATTAGGTTGTGTTTTTACTGCGGCGATTCTGCTCATGTTATTTCTGATTGCCCTAAGTGTACAAAGAGAATCGCTAGTTCTGTTACCATCAGTACTGTACAACCTAAATTTCTGTTATCTGTGACCTTGATCTGCTCATTATCGTCATTTTCTGTCATGGCATTTGTGGATTCAGGCGCCACTCTGAACTTAATGGACTTAGAATTTGCCAGACGTTGTGGTTTCCCCTTGCAGCCTTTACAGAACCCTATTCCTTTAAGGGGCATTGATGCTACACCGTTGGCTAAAAATAAACCTCAGTTTTGGACACAGCTGACCATGTGCATGGCGCAAGCCCACCAGGAAGATTGTCGTTTTCTGGTGTTGCATAATTTGCATGATGCTATTGTGCTAGGTTTTCCATGGTTACAGGTACATAATCCGGTGTTAGATTGGAAATCTATGTATGTGACTAGTTGGGGCTGTCAGGGGGTTCATGGTCACGTTCCTTTGATGTCAATTTCCTCTTCCCCCTCTTCTGAAATTCCTGAGTTTTTGTCAGATTTCCAGGATGTATTCGATGAGCCCAAATCCAGTTCCCTTCCACCACATAGGGACTGTGATTGTGCTATTGACTTGATTCCAGATTGTAAATTCCCTAAGGGTTGACTTTTCAACCTGTCTGTGCCAGAACATGCCGCCATGCGGAGCTATATTAAGGAGTATTTGGAGAAGGGGCATATTCGGCCATCTTCTTCACCATTGGGAGCAGGTTTTTTTTTTGTTGCCAAGAAGGATGGCTCCTTGAGACCCTGTATTGATTATTGCCTCTTGAATAAGATCACGGTCAAATTTCAATACCCTTTGCCTTTGCTTACTGATTTGTTTGCTAGGATTAAGGGGGCTAGTTGGTTTACTAAAATTGACCTTCGGGGAGCATATAATCTTGTTCGTATTAAGCAGGGTGACGAATGGAAAACTGCATTTAATCCCCCCGAAGGCCATTTTGAATACCTTGTGATATCATTCGGACTCTCTAATGCCCCATCTGTGTTCCAGTCCTTCATGCATGATATCTTTCGGAGTTATCTTGATAAATTCATGATTGTATATTTGGATGATATTTTGATTTTTTCCGATGATTGGGAGTCTCATGTGAAGCAGGTCAGGATGGTATTTCAAATCCTCCGTGATAATGCTTTATTTGTGAAGGGGTCTAAGTGCCTCTTTGGAGTGCAGGTTTCTTTTTTGGGCTTCATTTTTTCTCCCTCATCTATAGAAATAGATCCGGTTAAGGTTCAGGCCATTCATGATTGGATTCAGCCCACATCTGTGAAGAGCCTTCAGAAATTCTTGGGCTTTGCTAATTTTTATCGTCGTTTCATTGCCAACTTCTCCAGTGTGGTTAAACCTCTGACCGATTTAACGAAGAAAGGCGCTGATGTGACGAATTGGTCCTCCGCGGCTTTTTCTGCCTTTCAGGAGCTTAAACGCCAATTTACTTCTGCCCCTGTGTTGCATCAACCGGATGTTTCTCTTCCATTTCAGGTTGAGGTAGATGCGTCTGAGATTGGGGCAGGGGCCGTTTTGTCTCAGAGGAATTCTGATGGTTCCTTGATGAAACCGTGTGCCTTCTTTTCTCGGAAGTTTTCGCCTGCGGAACGCAATTATGATGTCGGCAATCGGGAGTTGTTGGCTATGAAGTGGGCATTTGAGGAGTGGCGACATTGGCTTGAGGGGGCCAAGCACCGTATTGTGGTCCTGACCGATCATAAAAATCTGATTTACCTCGAAACCTGCCAAACGACTGAACCCTAGACAGGCTCGATGGTCCCTGTTTTTCTCCCGTTTTGATTTTGTGGTCTCCTATCTTCCGGGTTCTAAGAATTTTAAGGCTGATGCCCTCTCTAGGAGTTTTTTGCCTGATTCTCCTGGGGTCCTTGAGCCGGTCAGCATTCTGAAGGAAGGGGTGATTCTTTCTGCCATCTCCCCTGATTTACGACGGGTTCTTCAGGAATTTCAGGCTGATAAACCTGACCGCTGTCCAGTGGGGAAACTGTTTGTTCCTGATAGACGGACTAGTAAAGTGATTTCTGAGGTTCATTGTTCTGTGTTGGCTGGCCATCCTGGGATTTTTGGTACCAGAGATTTGGTTGGTAGGTCCTTTTGGTGGCCTTCTTTGTTGCGGGATGTGCGTTCTTTTGTGCAGTCCTGTGGGACTTGTGCGCGGGCCAAGCCTTGTTGTTCCCGTGCTAGTGGGTTGCTTTTGCCTTTGCCGGTCCCTGAGAGGCCTCGGACGCATATTTCTATGGCTTTTATTTCAGATCTTCCGGTTTCCCAGAGGATGTCGGTTATCTGGGTGATTTGTGATCGGTTTTCTAAGATGGTTCATTTGGTACCTTTGCCTAAATTGCCTTCCTCTTCTGATTTGGTTCCGTTGTTTTTTCAGCATGTGGTTCGTTTTTCAGCATGTGGTTCGTTTGCATGGCATTCCGGAGAATATTGTGTCTGATAGAGGTTCCCAGTTTGTTTCTAGGTTTTGGTGGGCCTTTTGTGCAAGGCTGGGCATTGATTTGTCTTTTTCTTCCGCATTTCATCCTCAGACAAATGGCCAAACCGAGCGAACTAATCAAACTTTGGAAACTTATTTGAGATGCTTTGTGTCTGCTGATCAGGATGATTGGGTGGCTTTCTTGCCATTGGCCGAGTTTGCCCTTAATAATCAGGCTAGTTCTGCTACCTTGGTTTCGCCTTTTTATTGTAATTTTGGTTTTCATCCTCGTTTTTCTTCAGGGCAGGTTGAGCCTTCTGATTGTCCTGGTGTGGATTCTGTGGTTGACAGGCTGCAGCAAATTTGGGCTCTTGTGGTAGACAATTTGGTGTTGTCTCAGGAGGAGGCTCAGCGTTTTGCTAACCGTCATCGGTGTGTTGGTTCCCGGCTTCGGGTTGGGGATTTGGTCTGGTTGTCTTCCCGTCATGTTCCTATGAAGGTTTCTTCCCCTAAGTTCAAGCCTCGGTTTATTGGCCCTTATAGGATTTCTGAGATTATCAATCCAGTGTCTTTTCGTTTGGCCCTTCCTGCCTCTTTTTCCATCCATAATGTTTTCCATAGATCTTTGTTGCGGAAGTATGTGGTGCCCGTTGTTCCCTCTGTTGATCCTCCGGCCCCGGTGTTGATTGATGGGGAGTTGGAGTATGTGGTTGAGAAGATTTTGGATTCTCGTTTTTCGAGGCGGAAGCTTCAGTATCTTGTCAAATGGAAGGGTTATGGCCAGGAGGATAATTCTTGGGTTGTTGCCTCCGATGTTCATGCTGACGATTTGGTTCGTGCCTTTCATTTGGCTCGTCCTGATCAGCCTGGGGGCTATGGTGAGGGTTTGGTGACCCCTCCTCAAGGGGGGGGGGTACTGTTGTGAATTCTGCTCTTGGGCTCCCTCCGGTGGTTATGAGTGGTAGTGCTGCTGTCTTTGGATCACAGCATTTATCAGGTGTGTCCACTTATTGCAATATGGACTGGGCTATTTAAGTCTTGCTTGATCCTTTAGTCAGTGCCAGTTGTCCATTGTTTTTGGAGGAGTCACATCCCTGACTGGTCTCTCCTGTTTTGCTGTTCTTTTCATCAAAGATAAGTGCTGGCTTTGTTTTTGCTGTCCACATGCTGTGAGCCTTATAGTTCTGTGCATTTTCATGTTTTGTCTTGTCCAGCTTTGTCTGTGTTTGGATTTTTGCAGCCAAGTTGTATCTCTGGAGAATCAGATATACCCTCCATGTCAGATGTGGAGATTTGTATTTTCTGTGGTGGATATTTTCTAGTGTTTTAATACTGACCGCATAGTACTCTGTCCTATTCATTCTTTTTAGCTAGAAAGGCCTCCTTTGCTAAATGCTAATTTCAGTCTGCGTATGTCATTTCCCTCTCCTCTCACAGTCAATATTTGTGGAGGGCTGTCTATCCTTTGGGGATTTTCTCTGAGGCAAGATAGTTTTCCCGTTTCTATCTTTAGGGGAAGTTAGTCCTTAGGCTGTGTCGAGGTGTCTAGGGAGTGTTAGGTACATCCCACGGCTACTTCTAGTTGCGGTGCTAGTTCAGGGTCTGCGGTCAGTACAGGTACCATCTTCTCCAGAGTACGTCACATGCTGCTCCTAGGCCACCAGATCATAACACCTGCTGCTAAGTATGGCGGTACAATATAGTACTAGAAACAAACTGTTACTTCACAGAGTTTGTTAGCAAAGAGAACGCTGTGCCCTGTTTAGCTCACAGGGGAACACAGCTACTTAGTAGAGCAGTTAGTGGTCATGCAGTCAAATGCAAACATGCAGCTCCTCTCCGATGAAGCCAGAATTCTAATGGCTATACACCAGCCCTGAATCAACTCACATGAAACTCCTCGCCGGAGGAGCCAGCATTCTAGGGGCTTATTTCAGCCGGGTCCCTGAATACACACACACAAAACTCCTCGCCGGAGGTGCCAGCATTCTAGGGGCTTATTTCAGCTGGGTCCCTGACTGCATACAAACACGACCACACTAGCGCTGAGCTCATACATAAATTAACACTAGCGCATGGCCATGCGGTCATGCGAACCTTTTATAGCTGCAGCATGTACAGGACCTTCCAAGAAGAACCAATGGAAGGCTGCCACAGAACTTGATCAGGTACAGGGCCTTCCTGACCCTAGACCTCCACTGAGAGATCTTACCCTGGGCATGCTCAGTGTGTGCAAAGCAGGTCCCAGAAAAGCCTGCTCGCGGCAGACCAATGCAGGGTACAATAGCAGAGCCTGGAGAGGCAGCAGTAACCCTTTGCACAGTATCAGATCCAATGAGACACTGGGACCGACATCTCCGCTGAGCAGGCTCCACTGCGGCCAATGCAGAATGGGAGACTGCAGCAGACATGGCTCGAGATTCCCCCTGTGCAGTGGTGGGAACTCGACTCCTAACACTTATGACCATTGATCTTTAGCACTTTGCACTTTTTTGCGATTTTTGTATATGTTCTCATACCTTGGATTGCAGTCCTAATAGCTTATGATCAGTCCCCTATCTCATCCTATATAATTGTATTTGCTGTTATTTCACATGTTTTTGGATTACTAGAGGCCTGCAGCAATTTTTTACTGCAATTATTATAGGTTACTCAATATTGCTCATCAGTTGGGGAATTTAAGGTCATAATTATATTAGAATATTCATATAGTTCAGGTGCTATGCAGTGGTTTTATTTTTCATTTCTGCCCGTTGTTGCTTGTTTTAAATTGAGATTCCCTCTGTATTGATTTAATCCGCTGGTAAATCAAATTTTAATGAAAAAAATGTTTCTAATAAAATATTGTACATTTTATTATCTTATGGCTGCCTCGGTTTTTTCTCCTTCCCACATGGAGAATTTGTTGAATTTAGAATATAACTCTTGTAAATTATCTTTTGCCATTGCATACCCCTGTTTGCATTTTCATCATCCACTTCATTCCTTGCCTTCCAATAATTATACCCTTTGTTGTTTGCACCTCATCTTGTGTACGGTAGTCTTCCTGCACCGTGGTGGTCCCCCGGCCATCGCTTCAAGTGGCGCTGCGAGCAGGGTACTGTCACCAAGATGGAGGCAGCAGACAGCAATGGGGGGAATGTTAATGGAGATGCTGTGGGCATTGGTGGGACCCCTGCAAGGACACTCCCTATGGGCACCATATTTAGAGTGCTACCAAAGATTGACTGCAATAATATGCCACTGTCCGACTTGGTGTCCCGGCTGCAAAGCACCCTGAAGATTTATAACATCAGTCCAGACCTTGAAGTGGACATTGTTTTAACTACCCTAGAGGAAGAAGCCCGTAGAAATGTCTGCCTACAACCAGAACTCACCCGCAGTACCCTGAGGGGGCTAGTGAAGTTCCTGGAAGAGATCAACGGTGAGACTGCTAGTGCCGGACAGCTTCACATCAAATTTTTCTCTAGGCTGCAGCGGGAAGAAGGAATTTATCAGTATGCAACAGCACTGCAAGAAGTGTTAGCGGAGGTGCAGAGAAAGGAGGCGGATGGATTTTGCAGCATGGGCTCTAAAGACGCGATACTCCAGGAGCAATTCATTCTGGGACTGCACAGCACATCCTTGAGGCGAGCACTGTCAGAACGGGTCCGGGCAGATCCGGCGCTTATGTTTCGTCAAATCCTGGTGGAAACAGTGGCCCAAACTAAAGAGGAGAGCTACGAGTCTGGGGTGATGCGTGTCCAGTGCGCCAATACCAGAGGGGACCCAAACCATCTGGAGGTGCTTGTCCAGGTGGTGCAAAACTTGTAGCGGTCCCTTGTCAATGTGCAAGAGAAATTGACCCAGATGGAGCCAAGAGTGGGGGAACTACAACAGTCTGACCCACTGTACTCATGCAACCATTCTTCGGCCCGACTGATAAGGGATCAGTGGGAGCAAGCCCCCTCACACCAGGCTTCAGAGGCACGAGGACAGGCTAGAGGTGCCCCCCGGCGAGGAGGAGACATCCAATGCTGGGAATGTGGAGGACAGGGGAACCTTGCCAGAGACTGTTGGAATTATACTCAAGGCCAGTGGAAGCCGCCATTAAACCACCAACCCACGCAGTAGTTGCGGCACTCTGTGGGGAGGCGAGGAGAGAGGCAGCTCCATATCATAATGAACACTTGATTGCTGGGTGTCCCATCCTACGTGCTGAATTCAAGGGAGTTCTAGTGGATTGCCTGATAGATACTGGGTCACAAGAGATGACAATGCCAGAAACGTAATTCAAGCAGCATTTCCAGGCCCTGGCCAAGCCAGAAAAAGAGCCATTGATCCGGTTGTTTGCTGCCAACCAACAACCGATCCCGGTCACAGGGGTCGTGTGGATGAATATTCGAATTTGTGGGCAAGAAGTGGGGAGAAAAGGGATCCTGCTAGTCCCTGAGCCTATCAAGAAGATGTGCCTGTAGTACTGGGAATTAATATCCTACGTGAGCTCCATCAGATTATGTTTACCAAACAGGAACCTGGATATTGGAAGAAGGCTACTACACATAAGCCTACTCAAGAAGCCCTTCAACGACTGATCCGCGTCTGTGGGATGCAGTAGAGTGTGCCATCTGTTGTGAATTCTGTGGTCAAGCTCCCTCCTGTGGTCATGAGTGGTACTGCGGCTGGTTCTGTCTATGAGCTTCCTTTGGTGGATGTGAGTGGGGCTGCGGCTTCTGAGTTTCCTTCCTCAGGTGACGAGGTTAAGTCGTTAGGTGCTGCTCTATTTAGCTCCACCTAGTTCTTTGTTCCTGGCCTCCAGTCAATGTTCCAGTATTGGTCTTGCTCTCTCCTGGATCGTTCTTGTGGCCTGTCTTCACTGCATAAGCTAAGTTCTGCTTGTGTTACTTTTGTTTGCTATTTTTTCTATCCAGCTTACTATATTGGTTTTTCTTGCTTGCTGGAAGCTCTGGGACGCAGAGGGAGCACCTCCGTACCGTTAGTCGGTGCGGAGGGTCTTTTTGCGCCCTCTGCGTGGTTGTTTGTAGGTTTTTGTGCTGACCGCAAAGCTATCTTTCCTATCCTCGGTCTATTCAGTAAGTCGGGCCTCACTTTGCTAAAATCTATTTCATCTCTGTGTTTGTATTTTCATCTTTACTCACAGTCATTATATGTGGGGGGCTGCCTTTTCCTTTGGGGAATTTCTCTGAGGCAAGGTAGGCTTATATTTCTATCTTCAGGGCTAGCTAGTTTCTCAGGCTGTGCCTGAGGCGCCTAGGTCTGGTCAGGAGCGCTCCACGGCTACCTCTAGTGTGGTGTGATAGGATTAGGGATTGCGGTCAGCAGAGTTCCCACGTCGCAGAGCTCGTCCTATGTTATTAGTAACTATCAGGTCACTTTGTGTGCTCTTAACCACCAGGTCTGTTGTGGTTCTGAATCACCAGTTCATAACAGCCATCCTATCAGATGGTAGGGGTCATCAGGGCTCCTGGTAAAGAACCTGTAATCTTGCCTCCAGAGTGAGAAACTATAGTATACCTTCCAGTGGGGACACATCGCAACCTTGACTAGTTGGAAGTGATTGTTCAGCCTGTGGTAGGCGGAGGAGTGGACCAAGAAGCCATGGTAGCTCGTACGATAGCTGTGGTCCAGAGAGGACATGTCCCCATAAAAGCTTTGAATGTGGGCCCCGGGGAGGTCACCCTGCCACGAGGCCCTGGTGTACCTACATACGGGTGAAGTGGTGAGTCAGGAGGAGTCTTTATCGCCAAAAGAAGGTGCTGGGTGGACCCTAGCAGTTGTTGCAGGGACCAAAGAGACGCCATCCCCGAAGTGGAGTGGACGGGTCACCCTTGATCAAATGAAAGTGGATGTGAAAGCTCTGGGCCCTGAGCGTGTGCAAGCAATAGAAGCTATGCTGTGGGAAAATCAGGCCGCATTCGCCCGTTACGCTGAGGATTTCGGCTGTACTGAAGCCATCACGCATGAGATACCAACTGGAGAAGCTCGTCCAATTCGAGAACTATACCGGCAGATCCCGCCCAAGATGTAACAAGAGGTGAAAACATTACGGAAGCAGATGCTGGATTTAGGAGTGGTGCAGAGTAGTCAGAGCCCTTGGGCAGCCCCGGTGGTGCTCATCAAGAAAAAGGATGGGACCATCCGGTTCTGCGAAGATTACAGGAAACTCAATGTCTGCACTGCTCAAGACTCGTATCTGTTGCCCCGCATCGAGAAATCCTTGACAGCATTAGGGATAACCAAGTACTTCTCCACCCTGGACCTAGCAAGCGGATACTGGCAAGTAGCCGTGGCAGAGAAAGACAAAGAAAAAAATGCCTTCATCCTCCCTATGGGGTTTGAGTTTAACCGGATGCCCTTCAGGCTCTCCAGTGCTCGAGGCACGTTTCAACGGCTGATGGAAAAGTGTTTGGGAGACTTAAATTTTGAGGCTACCCTGATCTATCTGGATGACATCATTGTGTTTTTGGTCTCATTCGAAGAACACCTTGCCCGGCTTGGACAGGTACTCGGAATACTGCGGGCTCATAACCTGAAGGTGAAGCCAAAGAAGTGCCACCTTTTCAAGAGAGAAATCAAGTACCTGGGCGACATAATGTAACAAGAAAGAGTGGCTGCTATCTAGAAGTGGCCAGTCCCTCGAACAGTGAGAGAACTCCAGGCCTTTCTGGGGCTCGCCGGGTACTACCGCCGGTTCGTTAAAGACTTTGCGAAGGTGGCGCGTCCTCTCAATGAGCTGCTGAGGGGGACAGCTGGAGTACTAAAGACCCAGTACATCCCTTGGGCCCAGAGACAAGACGAGGCCTTCCAGGCTATAAAGAATGCCCTTACCTCAGCCCCAATTTTGGACTATGCAGACTTTGATCAACCATTCCTGTTGTACACAGATGGTAGCCTGGACTCGGTGCAGTACTTGCTCAGATACAGGATGGGCATGAGAGAGTCATCGGGTATGCCAGCAGGTCCCTGCGAGACAGCGAAAGAAACCCTCACAATTACAGCTCCTTCCGGTAAGAGCTCCTGGCCCTGGTGTGGGCCATAATAGAGAAGTTTGCGGGCTTCCTGACAGGGACCCAGATTCAAGTTCGAAAAGACAATAATCCCCTGGCCCACCTTGAGAATGCTAAATTGGGGCCCTTAGAACAACGGTGGGTGGTTCGCCTAGCCAAGTTTGACTTTACCATCCGTTATCGCTCTGCTACCGAAAATGCAAATGCTGATGGGCTGTCAAGAGTGACTATGGAGACTCCATTGGGGGATCTCGATGAACAAATCACAGAGGAGAAAATCCCAGACTTTCATAAGTTTAAGCCCCCAGTGGTTGCGGTCCAGTCAAGAAGGGAGGCCTGCGCATTACTCTGGTTTCTGGGGAGGACCAATAAGGAATGGGGACATGTTCAGTATGAAGACAAAGGGCTGAGACAGATTAAATGGTGGGTAACTTAGAAGCGGAAGCCTGGCAAACATGAGAGAGATGATCTGGACTCTGAAATCAAGAGTGTGTTACACCAGTGGGTTAAGCTGGAAATGCGAGAGTCAGTGCTATATCGTAAAAGACAACAGCCAAAAGATATGGACGTATGGTGGCAGATGATCATCCCAGGAAGAATGGCTCAAGAAATAGCTAAAGAAGCCCACGAATTTGGAGCTCACTTCGGGCCCACATAGACCTACCAATGGTTACAGCGGTATGTGTATTGCCCCCGGTTGGAGTCTGTGATGGAAGAGGTTTGCCGGCAATGTCGAGTATGTGACCTCATTAAGAGTAGGAAACAGAGGGAACCCATCCAGACCATACAAACTAAGGAGCCGCTAGAAGTCTTAATAATTGACTATCTCCTCGTGGGACACTCGGCCCAGGGGCTACAGTACTGTTTGGTGATGACCGATCATTTCTCTAAGTTCGTAGTAGTCACCCCGACTGCAGAATCGGCGGCGCGAGCCATCTGTCAAGACTTCATCCGGGTGTATGGGTGCCCAAATTGCATCCACTCCGACCAAGGTGCATGTTTTCAAGGCAAGGTGATGGAAGAACTGTATTGTATGTATGGCATCGAGCGGTCCCGGACGTCCCTTTACCATCCTCAAGGCAACAGAGCATGTGAACGCTTTAACCAAACCTTACTTCAAATGCTGAGAACGTTGGAGGAGGATAAGAAGGCGTGTTGGCCAGACTACCTGCCAGAGTTGGTCTGGACCTACAACAATCAGGTCCACTCCACCACGGGTTATACCCCCTATCTACTGCTGTTTAGAAGAGCTGGATGAGAAATCATTGAGCTGAATTTGGAACTGCCAGAGGAGCTGATGGAGCGAACTGTCACCTCATGGGTGAAAGAGCATCGACAACGATTACAAGCTATACGGCGGATGGTGGGTCAGCAGCTGCAAGAAAAAGAACATACGGGCCATAAACTGACTCAAGAGTTTCCGATCCAACCTGGAGACCGAGTATTAGTCAGAGAGAAATGCCCCAAGGGAAAACTAAGTGAGAGATGGGAAGTACAGCCCTACAGAGTAATTGAGCGAGTGTATGCTAACGGCCCTGTCTACAAGCTGCAGATTGAGAGTGGGGCGTCCGCCCCTAGAGTACTTCACAGAAATAGGCTGTGGCCCTGCCGGTCTGAGATCTGTTCTACGCCAGTTGTCATGCCTGATGGTGAAATCGATTACGAGTGGTGGACCGTCCCTGACACAGTAGGGGGTCCTCAGCCGCACAGAGACGGTAATCCCATGGATGTATCAGTACCACCACGCGAGGATGAGACCAGACAAGAGCCCATGATGACTCCTGCAGCAAATGTTCCTCTGGAAGATAGTCAAGCCTTGCCTGACAGCCAAGAGCTCCGGAGATTCCAGAGGTCTAATGCAGGGGTTCCACCAGTCCGAAATGTAGAACAGTGTGCTCTGTCTGTTTTTCCAACTTTGTTGCCTCGTCTACTGGTGCTGTTTCCGAATTGCACGTTCCTTCATTACACTTTGACCTTGATGCTATGATGGCTGATGACGACCATCATTAAGAAGGGAGGCATGTAAGAGGGTGGTGCGGTTATGGACAGCAAGGAACACGCTGTCACCCCCTTGTCTGGCGTGATGGAATGTTCTTCTTCTCCCCTACAATAGACTATGTGAATAAACTGGACTGAGCAGAGGGTTGGGGTGGAGCCTGGACAGCGTGTGAGAACTGACGCTGCTGCATAGAGGACATTGTGCTGTTTGGTGCAAGAGAGGACCCACAGCCTGTAACAGAGTGGACTTGTGAAATTTGAAAGACTCTCCAGGTGCAGCAAGAGTGGCTGTCCTGTGTGAGTTTGAGAAGCCACGAAGATACCGCTAAAGGGATTTACAGTTTCCAGGAGCACCTCCAGGACCCCAAAGCAAAGAGAAGACCACATTTTCACGGAGCTGGCAGAAAGCCATGCTCACCACCGTACTAGACTGCTGGGGGCCCCCGTGACTGGATCTGAGTCCCCAACATCACCGTGAGTTTGTTCCTGTTTTGTGCACATGTCAGGGCCTAGTGTAGGCTTCAAAAGTCAGTACACGGGAGCCGCGTGGCCTGCTTAGTAAAGGCCAGGGAGGTTATACGTAGCATCATTATTTGTTTATTATTTGCATTTGCTTGTGTGGCATATATTGAATCTGTAACAGTTGGAGCACCGTGCTATTTTACGGACAAGCTAAAGAATATAACTCTTGTAAATTATCTTTTGCCATTGCACACCCCTGTTTGCATCTTCCTCATCCACTTCAATCCTTGCCTTCCAATAATTCTACCCTTTGTTGTTTGCCCCTCATCTTGTGTACGGTAGTCTTCCTGCACCGTGGTGGTCCTCGGGCCATCGCTTCATGGGAAAAACAATTACAGATCTCAGTATGTGACAATGTAAAAATAAAAAGATTTCTTTAATATTGCTAAAGTGTGCAAAAGTAGCAAACCATCAACAAAAGCTATAAAAATCTGATATAATCATATTGTCCCAAAGTACAAATCAGTCTTATCACTTTTAGTACACAGTGAATGGTGTAAAAAGAATATATAAAAACAATAACTGAATTGCTGTTTTTTTGTTCATTCTGTATCAAAAAAATCTGATTAAAAAGCAATCAAAAAATGTTAGATGCTCCAAAATGGTGCAAAGAAACTCCCCTTCAAATGGTCCTGTAAAAAAGAGCGAACATACAGCTCTGTCAGTCCAAAAAAAGTAAAAAAAAAGTTATACCTCTCAATGTATGGCAATAAAAAAAATCTTTATAAAATATCATTTTAATTATGTAAAAGTAGAAAACATAAATAATATATAGATATGGTATCACTGTAATTGTACTGACCAGAAGAATAAATCTGTCTTAGCACTTCTTCTGCATAGAAAAGAAAAATAAATATAATTCTTGAACTGCCGTTTGGGCCTTTCCAATCCCTGCTGTGTGCCCAAGCACCAGTTATTGACCACGTATGGGATGTTGTCAGATTCAGGAGAAATTGACAATAAATTGAGGCATCTATTTTCTTTTACTACCTCTTGTAAAACTGGAAAATTTGGAGCTAAAGCAACATTTTTGTGGGAAAAAAATTATTTTTCATTCCACTTGGCCTTAAAGGGAACCTGTCACCCCGTTTTTTCAGATTGAGATAAAAATACTGTTAAATAGGGCCTGCGCTGTGCGTTACAATAGTGTATGTAGTGTACCCTGATTCCCCACCTATGCTGCGAAATACATTACCAAAGTCGCCATTTTCACCTGTCAATCAGGCTGGTCAGGTCAGGTGGGCGTGGTGACATCGCTCTTTTCTTCCCCAGCTTTCCGTTGGTGGCGTAGTGGTGTGCGCATGTCCAAGTGCCGAATCCACTGCGCGCATGTGAAGAAACAGCACGTGATCTGCGCTATTACCCCTGTCATCGATGGGGGCGGCCATCTTCCTGGGGCCGCGCGTGCGCAGATGGAGTGCTCTGCTGCACGGGGCTTCAGGAAAATGGCCGCGGGATGCCGTGCGTGCGCAGATGGAGATCACGGCGGCCATTTTCCTGAAGCCAAGATGCAAACTCGGCTTCAGGAAAATGGCCGCCGCGATCTCCATCTGCGCACGCGCGGCATCCCGCGGCCATTTTCCTGAAGCCCCGTGCAGCAGAGCACTCCACTCTGCGCACGCGCGGCCCCAGGAAGATGGCCGCCCCCACCGATGACAGGGGTAATAGCACAGATCGCGCGCTGTTTCTTCACGTGCGCGCAGTGGATTCGGCACTTGGACATGCGCACACCACTACACCACCAACGGAAAGCTGGGGAAGAAAAGAGATGTCACCACGCCCACCTGACCTGACCAGCCTGATTGACAGGCGAAAACGGCGACTTTGGTAATGTATTTCGCAGCATAGGTGGGGAATCAGGGTACACTACATACACTATTGTAACGCACAGCGCAGGTCCTATTTACGGTAACAGTATTTTTATCTCAGTCTGAAAAAATGGGGGTGACGGGTTACCTTTAAATTGGTGTTCTAAAGTTCTTAAATTGCTATAACTAGTTAAAAAGCAAGAAAAGAATGGTTTGTTGAACAGTCAATATTCCCAGTTTCTTTAATTGGACAGCATGAAAATAAGCAATTTGCACTTGACTTGCTTTCTCTATCTGCAGGCATTCTCTTACAATGAGAGATTTTCTCTTTCTTAGACCAGCGTCACACTGGCGTTTTAAACGGCCGAGTGCAATGCGATAAAAAATCGCATTGCACTCGGACCAATGTTAAGCTATGGGGCAGCTCCCACCAGCCGACTTTTTGTTGGCCGTTTTCCTCGGTCCGAGACAATCGCAGCATGCATATAAGCCTATGGGTGCAAGTGAGACAGCGCACACCACTCGGATATCATCCGAGTGATGTGCGTTATAAGCAGACCTCAGCAATGGAGGAGATGGAGAAATTCATTTCTCCGCCTCCTCCGCAGCTGTGCTCCGATCCTCCCTGTGCGAGAGAATCGGAGCACAGACACATGACACTCTGTCATTAGCATATTGCATCCGATGCTCTAGCATCGGATGCAATACGCCAGTGTGACGCCGGTCTTAGTGTACAGCTCATTTCCATGAAGCCCGGTCTCTAGTGCCTATCCGAGAGTGTGCAGTAGTTTAATTCCATGAGAGGGTTAACTCTTTAGGGAACCCGTCACCAAGTTTGTCCCATATGAAACACAGCCACCACCTTTTTTCCCTCATACACAGTATACTAATATGCTGTATATATACCGATCTGGCCTGCCTCAAAAGAAAAACATCTTTTATTATACTCACCTGTGGGTCAGTCCAGTCCGAGGTGTGTCGCTGGTCTTAGTCTGGTGCCTTCCTTCAACTTTCGATGCCATCCTCCTTCTTGCTTTATGTGGATGTCCTATGTCATCCACACTGTGTCCCCCTCCATCGCGCTCCATCACTGTCGTACTTCTCTGCCCTGTTGAGCGCAGAGCAAATTCCTGCAGTGCGCATGCTCAAGAAAAGGTCAAAGAGCCCCAGCGCATGCGCACTACAGGACTTTGCTCTGCCCTAGTCAGGGCATAGAGTACGCCTGAGCAGGAGCGTGATGCCGGGGACCCTGGGTGGATGACATAGGACATCCACATGATGCAAGAAGAAGGATGATGGCATCGAAAGTTGAAGGGAGGCACAAGACCAAGACCAGCAACACACCTCGGACCAGACCGACCCACAGGTGAGTATAATAAAAGATGTTTTTCTTTTGTGGCAGGCCAGATCGGTATATATTCAGCATATTAGTATACTGTGTATGAGGGATAAAAGATGGTGGCTGTGTTTCATATGGGGTGCATATAGGGGTGCGCTGGACGGGACAGCCCCGCAGGCGAGTATAATGGATGTTTTTCTTTTGTTGCAAACCAGATCAGGTTCATATAGAGCATATTAGTACGCTGTATATAAAGGCGGAAAGGTTGTGGCTGTATCTTATATGGGTCAAACCTGGTGACTGATTTTTATTCAGCAGGTTGCTACCCACCTCCCTCCTGTCCTTCTCATCTTTCCCAGAAACAGTTGTAAATCACTAGGGCAGCAGATTTCTCAGCAGGTCTCCTAGGCTACGTTCACATTTGCGGTTTGCACCGCAGCGGCGTCGCCGCAACACAACGCATGCGTCGTGCGGCCCTATCTTTAACATTGGGGCCGCATGGACATGCATTGTCATGCGTTGTGTTGCGTTTTGCAACGCATGCGTCGTCTGGCCGCATCTGGCAGGGCGCGGAAACCGCAACATGTTGCATTTTTTCGGCGGCGCCTACTTTTTAAAAAACGCATGCGTCGTGTTTGCGTCGTGTTTGCATTGTCAAAAATTTATAAGAAGCTGGCGCACCCTGATATTAAGTATTCATATAAGAGAAAATGGGGGTGCGGACCCAAGTGGCAAAAGATAATTTGAAAACAAACATGTTCGCACACCACCAATAATATGTATCAAAAAGGAAAAACTTTATTGGAAGCATAGTTAAAAACAGTTAAAACCAATACAATCACCAGCTGCCCCCCCCAAAAAAAAAACATGAGGCCTGTACACCACTACATATGCTATATATATAACATCAAAGTACTAGCACATACAAAGAATATCACTATTGATATATACTGCAAGGGATCCAGAAATACACTGATATGAGGTAGTAACCACAAATAAGAGGCTTCAAAGCTTGCAAGTGTTTGCATTGTCAATGCGCCTAATTCCCCATTGAAGTGTATTGACAACGCAGAGGACGCAAGTACTTGCGTTGTTGTGCGCTGTACGACGCATGCGTTTTAATTTAAAAAACAAGGAAAAGTGTCTAGACGGTGTCTAGACACTGACAAAAGGTCACTATATATATATATATAAAGAAAAGGGGTTGGCATTGTCTTTCACACTAGGCTATTCAACACAGAAGACAGAGAGGAGCAATCTGCTTTCAAAACCTGTAAGTATATATATTTCTCATTGCATTTTATTCTGTGTTTTATTTCTTGATTTTGAATGTATTTTTGTGCAATTTTTGGTCTGTGGTATTGTACGGTTATGCCACTGTGTGTTATTATTGAAAATTTATCTGGTTTAATGTATTTCTGACGTTATACGATGGCTTTTCTTGTCTCCGGCCTTGCTGGTTTTTAGATTTGTTGTAATTGGATTTTGGGTTTTTCTGGTGTCATGCGGTTGTTCAAAATGATTTTTTCTTGTTTAATTTCTGGTGAATGTCTCGTTATTATTCTGGTTTCTATTTTTTGTGGTAACCGTATGGCGTTTTCTTGGCTCATGTATTGTCTTTGGTGTCTTTTCTTGGTGGTGGGGGGCTTATGATTGGGTTGTTCCGTGCGGCTATATGCCTTTTTTTCCCCATTGTATTGTTATGTTTTATTTTATTCTATTTTTTTTGTTTTCTGTATCTGATATTTCCGGCGTTTGTAACCATATGGCATATATCTCCTTCCTTGACTGTTTGCATTGTAAAGTTTTTAGTATGGATGCTAATTTTTTTTTTTGTTGGTGAGCCTGTTTTTTTTTTTTTCATGTTTTTTTTTTCGCTTTGACTATGGTTTATGTTGTATTGGGTTGCTGTAGATTTTAACAGCGGCTGTACCATAATGTTTATTGCTTTATATCAAATGGTTTTTATATCTGTTTCTGATGTATTTATGTGGTACAAGATGGTGTTGTTTTGGATAATGTCTTGTTGTAATTGTAAAGTATGGCATTTTACTCTAGTTTGCTAGTTCTTGTGCCATATTTTTTAATTTTTTTTTAAACAAGAAAGATATGTGTCATTTTCTTCACAAAATTGTACCTAGTGGTGTCTTGTAGCTGAATGTTTTTTGATCTATTCTGGATGACACTTTTTGCTTTACTCTGCATTGTGTTGTATCTGCTATTGTATTCAATTGTGATGTATGGCGTTGTGGTATGGCTTGTTGAGTTTGCATTGTCCTATGAGTGAAGATTCCATTGTGGTAGTAATGTTTTTTTTGTTAAATTTTTTGCTATGTTATTGTATGTGGCAGTGTTTGCTTTTGAATAATCTTTTTTTTTTCTTTTTTTCCTTGCAGAATAACTTGAAACAATGGCGTCAGATTCACCAGCTAGCCAATCGGCACAGGGGAGTTCGGTGAGTAATTATGTCCAGTTGCTTACTATTCGGTGTCATTTCTAGCCTTGGCACTAATTTTAAAACAATTTTTACAGGCTTCTTCAAGTGAGGAGGAAGGGACCCAGCAGGAGCAGCGAGATCGGGGCCAAGGTGTGGCGTCAAGCGGGCAAGTAAGTATTTTTTGTTTGTTTGTTTTTTTTATTATTTCTTTACTAACATCCAGCTGTGAGGAAGGATGGCTATTCTTTCACTTGTGATGTTGACATTAGGGCAGCAAGTATTGGGGGAAGGAGACATTTTAGGTGAACTCCCAGCACAAGAAAAAACAAGTGGCATATACTTCAAATACAGGACAGGGCAAAAGTACATATCATGACAGGTGCTGGTGGTTGTTGTGAATATTTTCAAATATTTAACCTTACTGTTTTCCTATTATTCTAGGTTTCACAACAGGGACACGAGAGTATTGATGTTGACCTCCTAATTACAAGCATCCAGGAGCGTGGCCCGTTGTGGGACAGCCGTGACCCCCGGCACGCGGACCAGGTGGTGTTGAGGCGGATGTGGGTTGAGGTGGCAAAAGCGCTGTGGGATGGCTTTGACAGCGCTTCAGCCAAGGACAAAGGCAACTTTGGTGAGTATTGCTGATACGCCGCTATCATCAGGCCAGGATAAAACAACCGTGTGCGATGTGAGCAACGCCTTCAACTTTGCATCACAAACGGTTGTGTTATCATTTTTAAATGCTAAATATTTAACCATTTTTGTTGTTTTCATTCACAGTCAAAAAGTTGAAGACCAGATGGCGATCCATGAAGGACCGTTTCAATAAGGGCCTCCGTACTGAGGAGAAGCAAGCTAGCAGTGGTGCTGCTGTGGCCAGGTCTGTGCCCTATAAATACAACAGGGCCTTACAGTTCCTGAGACCGATCCTTGGCCGCCGACAGTAAGTATATACTGCACAATATGCATTTCCACATAGCATATTGCACAGACACATTGTACATTGCCCAGCCACGTACATTGCGCATCCACATAGTATATTGCCAGGCCACTATATCGCAGCCACATAGTACATGTTCTAGCCACGTATCCACATAGTATATTTTACAGGCACACAGTGTATTGGCCATCCACGTAGTCAGCGTAGCATATTGGGCATCCACGTAACTTTTGGGATGGTATATTGCTAGTGTTGAGCGATAACTTCCGATACTTGAAAGTATCGGATAGTATCGCCCGATACCCGAAAGGTATCGGATATCGCCGATACCGATACCCAATAGCAATACAAGTAAATTGGACACCAAGTATCTGAAGCTATCCTGTATGGTTCCCAGGGTCTGAAGGAGAGTAAACTCTCCTTCTGGCCCTGGGCTCCATATAAATGTGTAAAATAAAGAATAAAAATTAAAAATATTGATATATATACTCACCCTCTGACGCGCCCTGGTTGTAACCAGCAGCTTCCGTTCCTTTGAATGAGCGCTTGAAAGTCCATGACGTTGCGGCTTGTGATTTGTTGCGTGAGCGGTCACGTGACCGACACACAACCAATCACAAGCCACAACGTCATCTGGTGTTTCAAGCGCTCATTCGAAGGAACGGAAGCTGCCGGTTACATCGGTAAGGTCCAGGCTGCGTCGGAGAGGAGAGTATATCAATATTTTTTATTTGTATTTTTTATTTTAATATCGATCCCGATACCGATTCACAATATCACAAAATTATTGGAACTCGGTATCGGAATTCCGCAAACACTGATAGACAGAGGATTGTAATCTATTGTTGTGTGACGTAATTTAAACATTATTATTACAGGATTTGGCATATGTGAGAGGTTATTATTTGTAGACTAATGTTGCTCTTTTCTTTTCACAGAACACACAGCAGCACCCTCGAGCCTGGCCCATCTGGAGCGGTCCGTCATGAATCGCCATCTGGAACGTCACAGCCATCCCACAGCGCGAGCAGACTTGTACCACTTTCTGGGGAACCGGCAGCCGGTCCATCAGGTGTTCCCCTGCCCGAGGCCTCTGGCGCTCCTTCTTTCGGGTATTCCCGTCAGCGTCAGCGGGCCTCGGACAGGCCACTAATGCCCGAATTTTTGCATTAGAGCACGGTGTTCCAGAATTGTTTCAAGGCGCTGGGCGATAGAATGGACACTGCTCTGTCCAATATCGACCGGCGCCTTGAAACAATGGAAACTGAGCTCTCGAGGCCGGCAAAACTTTTTTTAGTGCCATTGCTAAGGGCATGTTGGAACACCTTAGGCCGGAACTCCAGATTTCGGTGATGCAGGACTGCAACACTTCCTACGTGAGGGCTCTGCAGCAGGCTCGGAAAATGCAGTCAGCGACTACAATGCCCGTAGTACCATCACTGGCTAGCATGACTCCGACTCCTGATGCAGAGCCGCACCAGCCATCCCACCGAGGTCCGCGTGCAGAGGGACGCCACCACAGACATTACATTGCGCCGCCGACTCCTGCTCCTGCCAGGCCCTCAACCTCCAGTACCCGTCATGCTGAAGGAAGACAAAAAAAGAGGAGGAAGACTACAAGGTCATCATCTGAATCTCTGGCTGCTCCAACACAAACACCCAGATCTCGGCTGGGGTCGAGCCGGAGCAGGAGCAGCCAGAGCCAGTCGAGATCAAGTGGGAGACTTGTTTTGCCTCCTCCCTCCCCTACAGAGGTTGCTGTCTCGTCACCAGCGTACATTGAGGGCTTTGAATTGCCCTCTAGTTTATTGGAATATGGCTCCACATCCTCTTCCTCTCCCCACTCCCAACCAGAGACTTACCACTCACCCATGATAGCTGAGGTTGATACACCATAGTTTTATTTCCCACCTTTTTTCCTGTTTCCCCAAATAAAAGTTTTATATTTCAAACAATATGTGTTTTTATTGGGCAATAGACTTCTCGGCAATTCACACCATGCGCCGTCTACACATATCTTGTGTTTCAAAACACCTCATATATATGCAATGTCAGACACAATTTTATCAATTTTACCTTTTCCTTTTTTTGGGTGTCTCACATTGCTGTATGAGGTGTTTAGAAACACTTTAGGCCAGTTTCACACGTCAGTGTCTCCAGTACGTGAGGTGACAGTTTCCTCACATACCGTAGACACTGACACACGTAGACCAAATCAATGCATCTGTTCAGATGTCATTGTTTTTTTGCGGTCCTTGTCTCCGTTTTCCAAACACGGAGACATGTCAGTGTTCGTGGGAGCGCACGTATAAGGGACCCATTAAAGTCAATGGTTCCGTGTAAACACGTACCGCACCCGGACGTTGTCCGTCTGCAGTCCGTGTGCGTGCATGAGACACCGCAACAGTAAGCGCTGTCCCCCCCACATGGTGCTGAAGCTGCGATTCATATCTTCCCTGCAGCAGCGTTTGCTGCTGCGAAGATATGAATTATATAGTGTTTAAAATAAAGATCTATGTGCCATGAGTCATGAATAGGCGGCTCCACCTCCCATACTGGTGGACCCTTCTATTCATGACTGTAAATGAGCGTCCCCACGTGACCGCATACAGTAGAAGGTGCGCCCAGGACAGGAAGCAGCGACAGCCAACGAGGGACCCGGGTGAGTATTTTCAGAACAGCGGGGGGGGGGGGGCGCACAGGGGGTGGGAGGGCGGGGGGCACATAGATCTTTATTTTAAACACTATATTATTCATATCTTCGCAGCAGCAAACGCTGCTGCAGGGAAGATATGAATCGCGGCTTCAGCACCAGATGCTGGTACGTGTGGTACCCAGTGGGCACACGGGCGGCACACAGGTGCCGCACGTGTGCAACACTGATGTGCCACAGAAACGTAGGGGCACACGGACACGTAATTCCGGTACCAATTGTTTACGGTCCCGGAATTATGTTGACGTGTGACTGCCCTAGATTGTATACATAAGGGTTTTGCAGACCATTTGGGAGCTGGTGATCACCAGAGTACATTTTGTGCAGTACAACGTTTAGCCCAGTTGGTAGATAAATGTACTTTGGAGAAGTGTTGAAAAATTCAAAAAAATTTTTATTAAACAACAAGTGTTTAGAAAAAGGGTAGCAAGTTTAGTCAAAACACAAACATTAATGAAGTATAGGTAGATGCCAAATAGGAAATTACATTACCCACCTACACTGATGACATTTATTGCACATAATACTGTATAAATATTTTATTATCATTATATTATATTTCTAGCACAGTTACAGTAAAGGTATTTAGTGTTGTAGTTAAAACCAGTAAAAAGTACAATAGTCAAACATAAACACTACACCATAGTATCTTGCCATGCTACACGGCCAACATCTGAAACAAAATAGGAAGCAAATTGATCCCTCATCTGCGCAATTTCAACACTTGTCCTCAGAGGATGATCTTGGTAATCGGGCAATGGGTTTGGAATGGGTTCATCGAGTTCCACGTTCAGTCTCTCTTTGGCCATAATATAATTGTGGAGAACCACACAAGCCTTCACCACCTCATCCACTGTCTCAGTTTTCAGATTAATGGCGGATCCTAATATACGCCATTTGGAGACAAGGATGCCAAAGGTGCACTCCACAGTTCTTCTGGCTCTGGACAGTCTGTAATTGAAAATACTTTTTGTGTGGTCCAAACCCCGACTGGAGTAGGGTTTCAGTAGGCTGGCACACATCTGAAATGCCTCATCCCCAACCACAACAAATGGAATTGCCGGGCCTTCGGTGTTGGGAAGAGGTCGTGGCTGGGGGAAATTAAAATTGTTCCCATATAACCTTTGGCCCATATCAGACTCTTTAAATGTTCGTGAGTCATTTGCACGGCCAAACGCTCCAATGTCCATGGCGAGAAACCTGCAGTCCGCACCTGCAATTGCCATGAGCACGGTGGAGAAGTATTTTTTATAATTAAAAAAGAGAGATCCACTTCTTGCAGGCTTTGTAATCCGAATGTGCTTCCCATCAACAGCTCCTATACAGTTAGGGAAAGAACACACTTGCTCAAATTTCTTGGCGTTGGCCTCCCATATTTCACTTGTAGGGACGGGTAAAAATTCTCCACGTAGATTGTCCCACAAAGCACGGCATGTGTCGGAAATAATTCCAGAAAGAGTCGAGACTCCAATCCTGAATTGAAAATGCAGGGATCTCAAGGTCTCTCCAGTAGCCATGAAACTTCCAAGAAGAAAAACAAAGAAATTACATTAAAGGACATTGTATTTTAAAAATTACATTGACCATACCCAACCCAAAACAAATTAAAAAAAAGGAAAAAAAAAAAAGGGAAGAACATATCACAGTCATTCAAAGAGCTACGTACCGTAGAGTAACCAGCAGCCGTTCCTCTGCGGAAATTGATCTCCGGAGCTGTGTGTCCTGCCTGGTAATGGCTCCTTCCACAAGACGCAGAAGATAGCGGAAGCTGTCTCGAGACATCCTGGTATATTCTAAATATTTTTCCAGGTTGTCATTAAGCTCGCCAAACAAGCAATGGTATGCTCCACGGCTCTCCCGGACTTCCACAATAGGGTGTAGCCAAAAGCGACGATGACTCCTTCTCCGTTTATCCCTTTTCCTTTGATGATAACAGGCGGTAGCATAGGCATTAGCCAAGGCAAAATCCACCTCCATATCCAGGTAGATACTCTCCATGGGACGCTCCATCATGATGCTGAGACACAAGCAAAATGGGACGAATTCATCTCTGCCAGGGTATATATACACCCAATTACATACACCCACCCTCTTCTATCCATTGGTAGTTTTCATCTAGTGTCTAGACACAATTTTGTTTTTTGTTTTTAAAGAATGACATCAATTAAGGAAAACGCATGCGTCTGAAAACGCTGCGTTTTTTGTAAAAACGCAATTGCTTTTAAAAAAAACGCAGCGTTTTACGACGCATGCATTGAACGCATGCGGTACAAAACCATGTGTTTTGTATGCGTTTTCATTGCGCTGTGCGTTGCGGCGACGCCGCTGCGGCGCAAACCGCAAATGTGAACGTAGCCTAAGTCCACAGCTCTCTATTCTCACTGTCTGGACCTGTGTATTTGTTAGAATGCCTTTTTATCTCTATGTGTACATACATGGATAGCAGTGTACACTTCAGAAGAAACCACAGATAGCTCAATGTGCTGTAGTAGAAGGTATGCTGGGGTTTACAGTTCTACTAATGCTACAGTCCTATACATCAGAGCTGTCACTCAAGAGGAGAGCATTCCCTGCTAAAAAAAAACAGGATGTGAGGAAACTGCAAGGAGATCGCATTGTTCTGAACTGCTCAAGAGACAACTTAAGAATACCCCTTTGCCTTCTTTGTAGTACCTAGAGAGTTAACACATGCCCTGACAGCAGCTTAGAATATTTTGAGAGGTAGGTATCACTTCTTTCCTTGAAAAAATGAAAAATTGTTGGTAAAATACAGATCACCTAATAACCTAGAAAGCTAAAAGGACGTGTGTAATACGATGGTGACAAAAACTAGGGATATGGGAAATGCTGCTTACTATTTTCTGTAGTATAATATCTGGTTTAAAAATATAAGTATTCAGCATTTGAACATTTCTAATTTTTCTAAATTGTCATAAAATTTCAGATATTTTTATAAAAACAAAAAATATTTCAACCTAAATTTACTACTAACATAAAGTACAATTTGCACAAAAAAAAATCTGGGATGTGTTGAATTATTCCAAAGTCTGTCAAAATTAGCTTTGTTGCTAAGGAGTTAATTAACACATCATAAATTTCAGAAAAAAAGACATAGGGGTACAGATATTGGCTGCATTGTACACCAGAATTTGGAAGCAAATAACTTACAGAATAATGAACTTTTTACCTAGTAACAGTCCAAGAGACTAGACTGGTCCTGCTCCTATACATGAAAATGTAAACTTTCACGAATGCTGAAGATTATTAGATTATGTGGTCATTAGATTGAATTGTACAACATGTCTAAACCTCAGCTAAATAATCTTCTGAATTCTTTCGTCAATTAGTGAAGCTTCAATGGTTTCATGTGTGTTGGCAGATTTTTTTTATTTCTCCTTAAGTTCATTAGCCTCTCATAATGAATAGAAAAACAATGATGGCCACATTATGCAAGGAAATTGTTGTTTTTCAAATTTCCTCATCTCAGGGGATTAACTATATTAAATTACATTCGAAAATGACCCATCTTTCCGCTGCTGCACTTCTTCTAATAACTATATGGAGATAAAATACTGATTATTTATAGGCCTTTGACTCTCTAGTGAGTAATTTTTGCAATAATTATTCAGTGTTTACAAAGCAGAAGCAGCTTATAACAAAAAGACCCTGCAGTTAGGGTATAAATGGAGAATGTCGGTGCTGGTGTCTGTAACTGGAGACTTATGGGCCCCAGGGTAAGATTTGAACCTGAGATCCCCAACAACCATCAGGTTTTTGCTTTGATTAGTTGGCCTCTATGAGTCTAATACATTATTTTAGGTAATATGCCCCCCTCCCTCAAAAAACGAAAAACAAATTAAAAAAAGCTCAAATATACATCCCCTGGCAAAAATTATGGAATCACCGGCCTTGGAGGATGTTCATTCAGTTGTTTAATTTTGTAGAAAAAAATCAGATCACAGACATGGCACAAAACTAAAGTCATTTCAAATGTCAACTTTCTGGCTTTAATAAACACTAAAAGAAATCAAGAACAAAAAATGTGGTCGTCAGTAATGGTTACTTTTTTTAACCAAGCATATGGAAAAATTATGGAATCACTCAATTCTGAGGAAAAAATTATGGAATCACCCTGTAAATTTTCATACCCAAAAATAACACCTGCATCAAATTAGATCTGCTTGTTAGTCTGCATATAAAAAGGAGTGATCACACCTTGGAGAGCTGTTGCACCAAGTGGACTGACATGAATCATGGCTCCAACACAAGAGATGTCAATTGAAACAAAGGAGAGGATTATCAAACTCTTAAAAGAGGGTAAATCATCAAGCAATGTTGCAAAAGATGTTGGTTGCTCACAGTCAGCTGTGTCTAAAATCTGGACCAAATACAAACAACATGGGAAGGTGTTTAAGGCAAACATACTGGTAGACCAAGGAAGACATCAAAGTGTCAAGACCAGAAACTTAAAGCAATATGTCTCCGAAACAGGAAATGCACAACAAAACAAATGAGGAACAAATGGGTGGAAACTGGAGTCAATATCTGTCACTGAACTGTTAGAAACCGCCTAAAGGAAATGGGATTTTCATACAGAAAAGCTAAACGAAAGCCATCATGAACACCTAAAAAGAAAAAAACAAGGTTACAATGGGCTAAGGAATAGCAATCGTGGACTGTGGATGACTGGATGAAAGTCATATTCAGTGATGAATCGCGAATCTGCATTGGGCAAGGTGATGATGCTGGAAGTTTTGTTTGGTGCCGTTCCAATGAGATTCATAAAGATGACTGCCTGAAGACGACATGCAAATTTCCACAGTCATTGATGATATGGGGCTGCATGTCAGGTAAAGGCATTGGGGAGATGGCTGTCATTACATCTTCAATAAATTCACATGTTTATGTTGATTTTTGGACACTTTTCTTATCCCATCAATTGAAAGGATGTTTGGGGATGATTAAATCATTTTTCAAGATGATAATGCATCCTGCCATAGAGCAAAAGCTGTGAAAACATTCCTTGAGAAAAGACACTTAAGGTCAATGTCATGGCCTGCAAATAGTCCGGATCTCAATCCAATTGAAAATCTTTAGTGGAAGTTGAAGAAAATGGTCCATGATAAGGCTTCAACCTGCAAAGTTGATCTGGTAACAGCAATCAGAGAAAGTTGTAGCCAGATTAACGAAGAGTACTGTATGACACTCATTAAATCCATGCTTCAAAGACTGCAAGCTGTTATATAAGCCAGAGGTGGTGCAACAAAGTACTAGTGATGTTTTGGAGTGTTTTTTTTTGTTTGTTTGTTTTTCATGATTCCATAATGTTTTCCTCAGAATGGAGTGATTCCATGATCTTTTCCCTATGCTTGGTTAAAAAAAGTAACCATTACTGACTACCACATTTTTTGCTCTTGATTTATTTTAGTGTTTCTTAAAGCCAGAAAGTTGCCATTTGAAACGACTTTAGTTTTGTGCCATGTCTGTGATCTGATTTTTTTCTACAAAATTAAACAACTGAATGAACATCCTCCAAAGCCGGTGATTCCATAATTTTTGCCAGGGGTTGTATAAATAACACAGTCTAACAGTTAGCAGACAATATCACTATACAAGTAAATATACCACCAGGCTGGTACTGAACAAAGGTTACTATTAGAGATGAGTGGACCCGCGGAAGTTCCAAAGTTCAGTTCGGGTAACAGAGCTGTACTCGATCTTAAACTCGAACCTAAATCCCATTGAAAACAATGGGAACCCAAACTTTTGATCTGGAAAATATTCTCTCTGTCTCCTTCCCCCGGAACTCCGAAAATTGCAACGGACTTCTGGGAGAAGCCTGTGATCGGCGATTAGCACCTGACCCTAACTGTCCGTTATGAACCCAAACTTTTAAGTTTGGGTTCACTCAACTCTAGTTACTATACTAACATCAATACTACCAACAATGCCGCTATATAAGGAACAAATATTACTGCCACACAACGACCACATATTACTACCACATAGAAACCGAATAATAATACCATACTGATCAACTTTTTCACTTTATATCATGTTTCATGTAAATAGAGCCCTACACAGTAATAATTCCATCCCTCATTGGCATACGCCACTTTTATGCCCACCACAGCTAACATTGTACTCCTTCTATCTCAACACAGTTATTGTGCCCTCTTTGGACCACCAATCAGAAGTCATGAATCATTTTGCAATGTCTGGCTTTACAAATATGCCATCATTCATGCCCACATATAATATTTACAGTCATGGCAGAAAATCTTGGAATTCTTGAAATTGTGCCAGAAACTGAAGTAGTTCTCCCAGAAAATGATTGCAATTACACATAGTTTATTTCCTTTGTGTGTATTGCAACGACACAAAAATAACTGAGAAAACAAGGTAAATTGGACAGAATATCGCACAAAACCCCCAAAATGGGCCAGACAAAAATTGTTGGCACCCTCAATTTTTGGTTGCCCACCCTTTGGAATCAACTGCTTCCTATAACCATCAACAAGCTTCTTATACCTCTCAGCTGGATTTTTGGACCACTCTTCTTTTGCAAACTGCTCCAGGTTTCTCATAATTAAAGAGTGCCTTCTCACAACAGCAATTTTAAGACTGCTCTGTCTTCATACACGTTGATAGGGTGTGCAATCTAATGCAGCGCCCCAGAGATCTGGTCGTTGCAGTATGACACTCTGCCACTAAGGGGAGTGATGGTACGTCTGATGGCACTGAAGGAATTCTCCTGACCAGGTATCACCAGCACACATTACACTTCACACTCCGGCCACTAGGGGGAGCAAAAGGCTTTATTTATTGGGCCCCTCCTCACACTGGTAAAACTAGGGGTTGGATAGGAAGTTAGTCAGAAAGCTGACTGGGTTGGATTCAGGCAACATCCCGTGGCAGGGGGTGTTGCAGGGAGAAGACACAGGGGGGTCCCTGTCAGGCATGGGAACCTGGCAGGTGCCTAGTGAACAGAACAGAACGTTACGGAACCGCGCCTGCACCTCCTTGCGGCGGTATCTTAAGAAAGAGACAAGAAAAGAAGGATATTGTGGAACAGTCTAAACGAGATCAAGCAAAAAGGAGTACCGGTAGGAGTCGTGCCGTGAGACCGAGGCAACATCCTACTGAGGCGCGTAGCCGGTGGCCGGAACACTGCGGGAGTAACTGACTTTAGGCCTTACTTCAAACTTCGCAGGACAGTTAATTATAGGTTGGCTGTCTACCTTAAATTTCCTAAGAAGACATAGGGGGCAACAGTGGGAGAGGGGCATCTCTAGGGTCCCGGAAGACCTCCAGGCCTTCCCGTCATACGGGTACGTCCTAGCCAAGACATACTGGGGGACGAGAAACTAGCAACATCTGGAACTAAAGAGAGAGAGAGCTGTAGAGAACGAACGAACAAGAACAGCAGTTGTGAGGACTATTCCGAATGCTCAGCAGGGTAGGACTACAACACACAGGCGCTAGTGGTGGGCAACGATTACCATCTGCGAGGGAAACTCTGGAAGTGCCCATCAGGCCGGCCTGTCTCTGATAGCCCTGTTAAACGTGCTCTGGATTGAGGATCCTGAAGTCTTCAGTAAAGAGGTAAAGAGACTGCAACCTTGTGTCCTTGTTATTGACTGCACCTCACACTATCACCATCTACCTTACTGGGAAGCCCTGGGGACATACTTCACCTGTGGGAAGGTATAACATCCAGCTGCCATTCCATCACCCCAGCGGACCCCTGTTATGACCTGGTGGTCAGGACAATAATGGACCTGGTGGTTAAGAGCACACGGAATGACCTGATAGTTACTGATAATATAGGACGAGCTCTGAGACGTGGGAACTCTGCTGACCGCAATCCCTAATCCTATCACACACACTAGAAATAGCCGTGGATTGCTCCTAACGCTCCCTATGCAACTCGACACAGCCTAAGGAACTAGCTAGCCCTAAAGATAGAAAAATTAAGCCTACCTTGCCTCAGAGAAATTCCCCAAAGGAAAAGGCAGCCCCCCACATATAATGACTGTGAGTAAAGATGAAAATTACAAACACAGAGATGAAATAGATTTAGCAAAGTGAGGCCCGACTTACTGAACAGACAGAGGATAGGAAAGGTAGCTTTGCGGTCAGCACAAAAAACTACAAAAAGACCATGCAGAGGGCGCAAAAAAACCCTCCGCACCGACTCACGGTGCGGAGGCGCTCCCTCTGCGTCCCAGAGCTTCCAGCAAGCAAGACAACAATCAAAATAGCAAGCTGGACAGAAAAATAGCAAACCAGAGAAAAACAAGCAGGAACTTAGCTTCTGCTGGGAAGACAGGTCACAAGAACGATGCAGGAGTGAACTAGACCAATACTGGAACATTGACAGGTGGCATGGAGCAATGATCTAGGTGGAGTTAAATAGAGCAGCCAGCTAACGAATTAACCTCGCCACCTGTGGAAGGAACCTCAGAAGCCGCAGCCCCACTCACCACCACCAGAGGAAGCCCATGGACAGAACCAGCCGAAGTACCATTCATGACCACAGGAGGGAGCTTGACAACAGAATTCACAACAGACCCCACAGCAGTGTCGGTCACCCTGACCGAACACCACAGGTGGCATCACGAATCCCTGACAGACTGTACCACCTTTATTGGACGCCCCTTAGCAGGGTCGCGGACCAGGCCTAGCCACCGTGACAACCTCAGAACCGAACCAGAGAGGCCCGGTACCGAAACGCGTGGCCCTGTGTCTGGGGGCAATCCACTAACATACAGCATAAACCACTTCTGTCTTCCAAAATAAGCAGACCGTTCTCTGTAGTCTAACTTGTTTATTGGTGAACAGATATAGAATATGTGGCAAAACTATAACAATACAAACAACATAGGTAGGTATTGGGCAAATAATCACACAGCTGGCACTTTACAATTAACAGGAAAGTATACAATATGATGCAAACTTTAACATGGAAATACACAGATCTCTAATAATCACAACTCCTACGCACTGCTGCTATGCAGTTAATCACATTTCTGTACAATACTGTATTGCAAGAAAAGAGATACTAATCTTACCAGATATGCTTTACCAGATAGCAAACAAGTTGGAGCAGTTACAGGAGGGAGAATAAACACTTGTGTCCCAGGAAGTATAAAGAAGAAAATGGAGTTTCTTCTACCCAGCATACACTGCTTTAATCCCACAATGCAACACTCTATCTGCAGTTAAAGACAAACTATAAATTCAGCCACCACTAGATGGCGCTATAATGCAACAAACAGCACATAAACACAAACATATTGCCTCCATTCAGAGGGGCAGAACAAAGACCTCTCCACAAGTGTTCAGTGGGATTTAGATCTGGACTCTTGCTGGCCATCTCAAAATCTTCAGTGCTTTGTTTCCATCCATTTCTGAATGCTTCTTAAAGTATGTTTGGGGCCATTGTCCTGCTGGAAGACCCATGACCTAGAACACAAACCCAGCTTTCTGACACCTTGCACTACATTGCAACAAAACATCCTTTGGTAATCTTCAGATTTCATAATGCCTTGCATATAGTCAAGGCAACCAGTGCCAGAGGCAGCAAACTAAAACATCTTTGATCTTCCACCATATTTGACTGAAGGTACTGTGTTCTTTTCTTTGTAGGCCTCATTCCGTTTAGGTAAACCCTAGACTGATGTGCTTTACCAAAAAGCTCTATTTTGGTCCAAAAGACGCTTTCCCAGAAAGATTATCGCATACTCACATACATTTTGGAAAACTGCAGTCTAGCATATTTATGTTTCTGTGCCAGCAGTGGAGTCCTCATAGGTCTCCTGCAATAGAGTTTAATTTCATTAAAATGTTGACGAATAGTTCACGCTGACACTGGTGAACCATGAACTGCAGGACAGCTTGAATTTCTTTCGAGCTTTATTGGGGCTGCTAAGCCACCATCCAATCTTGCATTGCAACCTTTTATTAATTTTTCTCTGCCGTCCATGTCCTGGGACACTAGTTACAGTGATGGGTTGTAAACATCTTGATTATGTTGCATACCGTGGACAAAGAAACGTCAAGATCTCTGGAGATCGACTTGTAACCTTGAGATTGTTGATATTTTTCAACAATTTTGGTTCTCAAACCCTCAGAGAGTTCTCTTCTCATCTTTCTGTTCTCTATGCTTAGTGTTAAACACAAAGACACACGCAAAGATTTCCCACACCTGTTATTTGCTGCAGGTGAGTTTGAACAAGCATCTGGAAGGTGCCAACAATTGAAAAGGTGCCAACAATTAGGTCTGGCCCATTTTTGAGGTTTTGTGGGAAATTATGTGCAATTTGCCTTTTTTATCTGTTTTTTGGAGTTCTTCCAATACACACAAAGGAAATAAATATGTGTATAACAAAACATGTCTAATTGCAATAATTTTCTAGGAGAAATACTTCATTTGATGGAACAAGACTTTCAGCCATGACTGTATGTCCCATATAATAATTATGTCACTTTGAGGCCGCATACAATATTTGGGTTCACCTTTGTTAATACGGTAATTATGTGCTACATACAATAAATATAGGTATCCCCTTTTGCCCTCATACAATAAAAATGTCCTCATAGAATAACAGTAATTCCCCTTTTGCCTCATAAAATAATAATGCCCTCTTTGCCTCATATAATAATAATGCCCTTATTGCCCCTTCAAACAAGTAATGTTACCTCATTGTGTATGTTCCAATTTTCAATAAAAAAATCATACTCACCCCACCCCACTCCAAGGACAAGAGCAAGAGGTGAGCTTCTCCGCCTCCCTGCAATTTGCGGCCAGGCACGGGCGACGCAATGATGTGATGTCACAGCACTGCCTTATTTCCTCCATGAAAGTCCACTGGCCAATAGGCTACAGGCAGTAATTAACCTGTAACTTACCAGAACTAGTGAAGGACAAGGTACTGAAAGATTCGCTGCTTCGCAAAATTGTTTAACTGTATCCGCATCATGAGAACGTGGATAGAGTTAAATGCTATGTCTGTCTTGGAATCCATGGGTGCCCATTCACTCTAGGCCCGGGCCACAAACAAATTCCCTGTAATTGCAATCGTTATGTCCCATGATAGTGATGTATTTAGATTCGAGGCCTTCTTTGCGTGGATGTTTTGATGTATACCGAGAAGATATAGTATTATGTGACCTTGGCCTGGACATTATAGTTATATGAAAAAGTTTGGGCACTCCTATTAATCTTAAGCTTAATGTTTTATAAAAATTGTTTTTTTTTGCAACAGCTATTTCAGTTTCATATATCTAATAACTGTTGGACACAGTAATGTTTCTGCCTTGAAATGAGGTTTATTGTACTAACAGAAAATGTGCAATCTGCATTCAAACAAAATTTGACATAAGTATGGGCACCCTTATCATTTTCTTGTTTTAAATACTCCTATCTACTTTTTACTGACTTACTAAAGCACTTTTTTTGGTTTTCTAACCTCATTGAGCTTTGAACTTCATAGCCAGGTGTATGCAATCATGAGAAAAGCTACTTAAAGTGGCCACTTGCAAGTTGTTCTCCTGTTTGAATCTCCTCTGAAGAGTGGCATAATTGGCTCCTCAAAACAACTGTGTAATGATCTGAAAACAGAGATTATTCAACATAGTTGTTCAGGGGAAGGATACAAAAAGCTGTCTCAGAGATTTAACCTGTCAATTTCCACTGTGAGGAACATAGTAAGGAAATGGAAGAACAGAGGTACAGTTCTTGTTAAGGCCAGAAGTGGCAGGCCAAGAAAAACATCAGAAAGGCAGAGAAGAAGAATGGTGAGATCAGTCAAGGACAATTCTCAGACCACCTCCAGAGAGCTGCAGCATCAACTTGCTGCAGATGATGTCACTGTGCATTGGTCAACTATACAACGCACTTTGCACAAGGAGAAGCTGTATGGTAGAGTGATGCGAAAGAAGCCGTTTCTGCAAGCACGCCACAAACAGAGTCGGCTGAGGTATGCAAAAGCACATTTGGAGAAGCCAATTTCTTTTTGGAAGAAGGTCCTGTGGACTGATGAAACCAAGATTGAGTTGTTTGGTCATACAAAAAGGCATTATGCATGGCGGCCCAAAAAACACAGCATTCCAAGAAAAACACTTGCTACCCATGATGGAGGTTCCATCATGCTTTGGGGCTGTGTGGCCAATGCCGGCACCGGGAATCTTGTTAAAGTTGAGGGACGCATGGATTCCTCTCAGTATCAGCAGATTCTTGACAATAATGTTCATGAATCAGTGACAAAGTTGAAGTTACGCAGGGGATGGATCTTTCAGCAAATCCCTAGTTAGACCGCACATGGAGTACTGTGTCCAGTTTTGGGCACCGGTGCTCAGGAAGGATATAATGGAACTAGAGAGAGTACAAAGGAGGGCAACAAAATTAATAAAGGGGATGGGAGAACTACAATACCCAGATAGATTAGCGAAATTAGGATTATTTAGTCTAGAAAAAAGACGACTGAGGGGCGATCTAATAACCATGTATAAGTATATAAGGGGACAATACAAATATCTCGCTGAGGATCTGTTTATACCAAGGAAGGTGACGGGCACAAGGGGGCATTCTTTGCGTCTGGAGGAGAGAAGGTTTTTCCACCAACATAGAAGAGGATTCTTTACTGTTAGGGCAGTGAGAATCTGGAATTGCTTGCCTGAGGAGGTGGTGATGGCGAACTCAGTCGAGGGGTTCAAGAGAGGCCTGGATGTCTTCCTGGAGCAGAACAATATTGTATCATACAATTATTAGGTTCTGTAGAAGGACGTAGATCTGGGGATTTATTATGATGGAATATAGGCTGAACTGGATGGACAAATGTCTTTTTTCGGCCTTACTAACTATGTTACTATGTTACTATGTTACAATGATCCAAAACACCGCTCCAAATCTACTCAGGCATTCATGCAGAGGAACAATTACACTGTTCTGGAATGGCCATCCCAGTCCCCAGACCTGAATATCATTGAACATCTGTGGGATCATTTGAAGAGGGCTGTCCATGCTCGGCGACCATCAAACTTAACTGAACTGGAATTGTTTTGTAAAGAGGAATGGTCAAATATGCCTTCATCCAGGATCCAGGAACTCATTAAAAGCTACAGGATGCGACTAGAGGCTGTTATTTTTGCAAAAGGAGGATCTACTAAATATTAATGTCACTTTTCTGGTGGGGTGCCCATACTTATGCACCTGTCAAATTTTGTTTGAATGCAGATTGCACATTTTCTGTTAGTACAATAAACCTCATTTCAAGGCAGAAACATTACTGTATCCAACAGTTATTAGATATATGAAACTGAAATAGCTGTTGCAAAAAAAACAATTTTTATAAAACATTAAGCTTAAGATTAATAGGGGTGCCCAAACTTTTTCATATAACTTGTATGAGGTCAATTATGTTGCAGTATCTAAGCAGCTGTTCATTATTATGAAATAAAAGAATGATACGATATTGGCCTGGACCTAAAAAAAAAAAATCACAAATTTATCAGTGCAACAGAAGCTTATTATGATATTTATGTTGTAGGACTATTTTTGATGCTGTTTATGATGTGATAAAAACATGTGACCTTTTTCTGAATGCTTTGACATCACACGTGTAAAAGTATGCAACAGCTGCTAATTATGTCATCATAATGTACCATGATGCATTGCCACAATTCATGCACATATATCCCAGTTAAAGATGAGCAGATTGCTTTCCACAACCCTAGTACACGATCCAGGTCAGTGCTCTCTGGCCATGAACAGGAGGTGCACAAATTTACTAGTTCCGGTTTCCTTGGCGGAGTGTTTAACTTACTGACCAGGTGTGGCATCATCCATGTGGCATGCGACCAGGTTGCGGGATGCAGTGACGGACAGGAGGCACAGCAAGGGTTAACAATTTTAATTAACACTGAATTACTCCTCGCAGGGAGATTATTATTATTATTATTATACATTTTTATAGCGCCATTTATTCCATGGCGCTTTACATGTGAATACGATACGGGAGATAAATGGTTAACGGAGGTAGACAGTTCAAAACGTGAATAAGAGGCAGGGTTAAAGAACAGTGGAAAAGGTATTAACAGTTCTTTTTGGGTCAACTTATCCTGTCAGTCATTTCCTAGAATGTGGTGGACCACAGAGCAGGAGACGGCGCCCACAATGGCTGGAGCGGCACTTGTCTGCTGAAGTCCTGAAGGCAATGATGATCCATCTTCTGGTGACCGCGGTTGGTCTCCGGCACCTTCCGCTGAGCCCCTAGTCCATATACTGCTGTGGTCGGTGGATATACACTGAGGAATCGGGGCGCAAATGACAGTCCTGCACCCTGGCTCTCTAGGCAACACGCGCACAGTATTCACAGGCCTGGAGCGTTTGGCACCTAGCTTTGTGGTGACCAACAGTGCTGTGTACCCTTAGCCACAGTCTGCCTGCAAGTATTGGTCCGGTCCCTTAAGCTTTCACCTGGACAACAGAGGGGACAACCTCGACAGTTCCAGAACTGATACAGAACAGGTATCCTTCTTCTTAAACAGCACACAGGTGATAACATGACAAATCACAATCTGAGTTTAGAATCTCAAAGGGTAAGGAAATTCGCACAGCTCCTGTTCACGGCCAGAGAGCACTGACCTGGACCATCATTGCACAAAGCGATCCACTCATCTTTAATACTGGTTGATCAAGAAAATATTCACAAGATGTGCTTTGTTATAATCTAAAATCAGTCTACTTTAGTTCACATAGCTTCATGCATCCTGAAAAAAATTCTGCAGTCAAAAGCACTGACATTAATTTAAGGGATTAATTCATTTTGAAATTGGTCCCTTAATTTATCCTGTTTTAACAGTCACCTTCAGGTATAGTGAGTAAAGCAAATTTAAAATGAATATTTCTGACAACTGGAAAAGATAATGAAATGCAAAACTAGTGGCAGCCGATCATGACTAATGACATGCTGCACAATTCTTGATATTTCTTAAATGTGAACATATATAATATGACAAGTTAATTTTCAATAAAGACACTTAAATGCCATGTTATTCCATTGATTAATGACTCGATTTCCATGATTCCCTTTTTTGACAACAGTTCTTACCTTTTAGAACAGATATAACTGATGTCAGTGCTATTCAAACAGCCAAAGCTAGGCAAATGTAGTCAATGCATTAATATAGATCTGAAACGATGAGTTGACTGGGAGATAATAGTTTGACACAGAACTTGCTGAGTATTACAGGAGTTATCCAGAACGATTTAATTATTTTACTACAGACCTAAGAACTAACAGGCAGATAGTTGATAGCTACCTGTTTGTTGTGCCCTGAGCCGATCTCTAACAGCAAACAGCATTCACAGACCACTCTTGCCAGCAATTCAGCAGCTTCCATTAACGTCCAGTCAACAGAGCAGTGGCTTCTCTTCTACTTTGCTCTGTTAAAGGGGCATGACTACCAACATCATGTTGATTGGCAGCTCTCTTCCTGCTGCCTAATTGTGGGGAGCCAACTGTCAATCAGCTTGACGTTGGCAGTCACATTCTGTCAACAGAGCAGCCAGGAAGAAGTAGAGCTGCTCTGCTGATGTGTAGCAAATAAATTGGCAGCAAAAGTGGTCAGTGACCTGATAGAACAGGCAGGTAGTTTTTGCCTTTGTTAGCAACTACCTACCAGTTATTGTTTAGGCTCATAGCAAAATAAAATAAAATAGTACTGGACAAAATTTTAAAGGGTTTCTTCACTACCTGGACATCCCCTCTTTCAATCTTCATGTTTTGCTCTGTTAAAATTAAGACATCTATACTCACCTCCAGTGGCAGCGCCGTTCCAGCAGCATTGGCACTCGTGTTCCCGGGGCTCACGTGAGGTTATGTCATGTGAACCGTACTCTCAATAAGCAGTGGAATCACTGTCCTTGCATTTGGACAAATCGAACAGCAAGAGGAAGTCAGAGAGTAGCCACAGCCCTGGCTTCCTGTTGATGTTCAATATGTCCGAAGGTGAGAACAGTGAAGACAGCTATGTATGGGTGCAGGGCTCGTGAAAAGTAACAACCTCACATGAGCTCCAGGAACATGACTGCCTATACTGTTGGAATGATATCGGTATAGGAGAGGAGTATAGGCATTTTTATTTTAAAGGGGCCAAGCATGAGAAATGAGAAGGGATTGTCCTAGTGCTGGACAACCCGTTAAACTTTGGTCTTCGAAGTTCCAAAAAGTTAAGAAATGAAGGTGCTTCTATGAGGTCAGTGAGATTACCAACATTATGTTAGAGCCAGAATTTTCTACAACTGAGCACAGCAGATTCACAACTATCATAAACTAATTGCAGATTGTAAAATTATTAGCAAAGCCCCTATACACATTTTACTGTTGGTTAATGCGGCCAGTATTAGCAGGTTTGACATCTCTAGCCAAATATGTATGTGGTCCTCAATTCTGAGGTGCCAGAAGTTAAAGTTCTGACATAAGGACAGATAAATCTTTAGAGCAGTAAAGTACCTGAAAGCTGATACATGCCGTGCGATGGTATCAGACCATAGCTGTACGATTTAAGCCATGTATTCTTAACTCTAAAACACTGCTATGTTTCAGAGAAAATCTACTGGGACCTAGCCACACACGAGACTAGTCGATCAGGCAGGTTTCTAGCTGCTTCTCCCTGCCCTCTCCCCTGGAGTGACATGCCTCCCCCAATACATCCTTACATACATGCTGGGGGAGACCTGTCACTCCTGGGAGAACATGGGAAATACTGCTTAAGTCCCACCTCTTCGAATAGTCACCAGTTCAGATTTGTTCCCAACAACTTTTAAAACATGTAGTTCTCTGAAACGTCACAGCATTTCTGAGTCTAACATTCCTGCTTAGCTTGACCAACTGTGTATATAATTTTCATAGTGGGAAACAAGAAGTATTGTTTCTCCTCGCGGAGAGTGACATGTTAAGCATGTTAAGATGAGGAGACATAAAGCCGCAATGCTTCTCTGGGAAATATGCAAATTGTCTCTTCAGGGAGGAAGAGGACTAGAACTCTTGTGCCACCTATTGGAAGAAGCAATCCTAACAGTCAATGTCGATCCTTTAACGACCCTTTTCACATGACTTAGGATAAAAGCCAAACCAGAATCTCAATTCAGTGTCTGCAAATTGAGATTCTGGTTTGGCTTTTATCATGCGCCTCAATGTGCTCAAAACCACGTGCAAAAAATATATTAACTCTTTAGGTGCTTTACAGGAGCTGAAGCAATGTGGAAGGAAAAAATGAACATTTATCTTATTTTCACAAACATTTTATTTTAGACCCAATTTTTTTTATTTTCACGAGGCAAATAGGAGAAAATGGACCCCAAAATTTGTTGAGCAAGTTCTCCTCAACACGATTAAACCTAATATGTGGGAGAAATCTACTGTTTGGGCACACAGCAGGGCTCAGAGGTGAAGGAGCACTTTTTGAACGCAAAATTGGCTGGTCCGTGGTTGGAGAGGCCCTGATGCGCCTAAACAGTGAAAACCCCCAAGTGACCCAATTTTGGAAACTAGAACCCTCAAGGAACTTATCTAGATGTGTGATGAGTACTTTGAACCCCCAGTTGTGTCACAGAAATATATAACATTGAGCCATGAAAACAAAAAAATTCATATTTTTTCCCAAAAAATGTTCTTTTAGCCCCAATTTTTTTTATTTTCACAAGAGTAACAGGAGAAAATGGACTCCAAAATTTGTTGTGTGATTTCTCCTGTGTACACTGATACCCCTTATGTGGGGAAAAACTACTGATTGGGTGCATGGCAGGGATCTGAAGGGAAGGAGTGCTGTTTTGGAATGCAGACTTTTATGGAATGGTCTGCCGGCATCATGCCACTTATGCAGAGCCTTCGTGTCCCTAAACAATGGAAGTGTTGGAAAATTAGACACCCTAAGGAATTCATCCAGATGTGTGGTGAGCACCCTGAGACCCCAGGTGCTTCACAGAAATTCATAACATAGAGCCATGAAAATAAAAAAGTCACATTTCTTCCAGAAAAATGATGTGCCAAAATAATGGAAACTCCCCACAAGTGACCTTATATTGGAATTGATCTAGTGTTTCCTGGTATGTGAATTTTAAAATGAAGTGGCATACGTGTGTTGTATAGAGTGCATCAGATTGGCATGCGTGTGTTGTGTAGTATACTGTACATTGACATATGTGAGTTGTGTAGGGTGCAGTGCATCAGGTTGGGATACGTGAGTAGAGTAGAGTGCATCAGGTTGGCATATGTGAGTTGTATAGAGTGCATCACGTTGGCATACATGAGTAGAGTAGAGTGCTTAAGGTTTGCATATGTGAGTAATGTACTGTATATCAGGTTGGCATACATGAGTAGTGTAGTGTACATCTGGTTGGAATACGTGAGTACTGTACATCAGGTTGGCATGCATGAGTTGTGTAAAGTGCATCAGGTTGACATGTGAGTAGTGTAGACTGCATAAGGTTGACATACGTGAGTAGTGTACTGTACATCTAGTTGGCATAAGTGAGTTGTGTAGAGTGCATCAGGTTGGCATACGTGAGTTATGTAGAGTGTGTAAGGTTGTCATACATGAGTAGTGAACTATACATCAGGATGGCATACGTGAGTAATGTAGTGTTCATCAGGTACACATACGTGAGTAGTATACATCAGGTTTGCATACGTGAATAGTGTAGAGTGCATTAAGCTGGCATTTGTGAGTACTGTAGTGTGCATCAGGTTGGCATATGTGAGTAGTATAGAGTCCATTCAGGTTGGTATACGTGAGTTGTGTAGAATGCATCAGGTTGGCATATGTGAGTAGTGTAGAGTGCATCAGGTTAGCATATGTAAGTAGGGTAGAGTGAATCAGGTTGGCATATGTGAGTTGTATAGTGTACGTCAGGTTGTCTTACGTGAGCTGTATAGCATACGTCAGGTTGGCATGCGTGAGTTGTGTAAATCAGAAATGAATTTAGTAGTTCATGGATGTGTGATACAGTTTGAAGCATTCTTTTTTACACAGGCCAGGTTTGTCGAGGCAGGTGTCATATTGATAAGTGGGGACTTTGCATATCCATCTTCTGTAACACACTCGGCACCTCCTTTGCGACCTTCCTTTCTTTGTAGTTTGAGGGACCTCTCCGGGAATTGTTGGCCTGGTACGATATAAGCACCGTCAGTTCTGGAAGCATTGGGGCCCGCTACTTCCTGACCTACAAAAATTAGGGCCTTGATCACTACTTCCTGGAACTGAAGGTAAGTGCTGGTCTGGCTTGTACATCAGCATGTAAGCATTGTACATTGCCATCTGTACGATGTACATGGCCAGAATCTTGTACCACATCTTGGCTTTTTGGCTTTTCTCATGGCAGTGTATGGCTGGAGGACTTGATCAGAGAGATCAACTGCCCCCATGTTCTTGTTGTACCCGAGTAAACAGTCTGGTTTGGTAACCTGTGTAGAGGTACCTCGTACAGTAGTGGCGTTCCTGCCATCACTATGTAAAGTGGAGCATTGGGCAGCATCTAACAGAATGGTTTTTAACAAGGAAAAATGCAAAGTACTACATCTGGGCAATAAAAATTAAAAAAGCATTTACAGATTGGGAGGCATAGGGCTAAGCAACAGCATATGTGAAAAAGACTTGGGTATACTAATAGATCATAAACTGAACATGAGTCAACAGTGTGATGCAGCAGCAAAAAAAGGAAAATGCAAATCTGGGATGTATTAACAGAAGCATACAGTCTAGATCATGCAAGGTCATTATTGCCCTCTACTCCTCTTTGGTCAGACCTCACCTGGAATACTGTGTCCAGTTTTGGGCACCACATTTTAAAAAAGACATCAAGAATCTGGAGCAAGTTCAGAGTAGAGCGACCAGAATGGTGACCGGTCTGCAAACCATGTCCTATGAGGAACGGTTGCAGGATTTGGGAATGTTTAGCTTGCAAAAAAGAAGACTGAGAGGAGACTTAATAGCTGTCTACAAATATCTCAAAGGCTGTCACATTGTAGAAGGATCATCTTTATTCTCATTTGCACAAGGAAAGACTAGAAGTAATGGGATGAAACTGAATGGGAGGAGACACAGATTAGATATTAGAAAAAACTTTTTGACAGTTAGGGTGATCAATGAGTGGAACAGGCTGTCACGAGAGGTGGTGAGTTCTACTTCCATGGAAGTCTTCAAACAGAGGCTGGACAGACATCTGTCTGGGATGATTTAGTGAATCCTGCTTTGAGCAGTAGGTTGGACCAGATGACCCAGGAGGTCCCTTCCAACTCTATCATTCTATGATTCTATGATGTATACTGGTCAAGAAAAGGACCTCACTCTTGTCCTTGTACTTGACCACCAGCATGTTGTTTCTACATTGGCCTCTGCTGTCACCCTTTTTGAGAAGCTTCCCAATTAGCATCTTAGGGAGACCTTTTGTGAACAGTACCGCATGCTGCAATAGCTTGAGGGGACTTGAACAGTGGGATACTGGTATAAATTTTATTTACATAGAGGTGATAACCTTGATCCACCAGTGGGTGCACAAAATCCAACACAATTTTCTCACTCACCCCCAGGACAGGGGAACATTCAGGGGGTACCATCTGGGTGTCCTTCCCTTCATAAACTCTAAACCTGCGGGTGTACCCTGAGGTACTCTTGCACAGCTTTCTAGAGTTTAATTCTGTACCTGGCCCTCTTACTGGGCAGGTATTGCCAGAATTTCAAGCCTCCCCTTGAAATATATTAGGAACTCATCCTTTCAAATGTTCCTTTGGGGAACGTACACCTCAGCAAACTTGTTGCTGAAGTGATCATTGACCCTTTGAACTTTGAAAAGTTCATCAAAGTTGGAGTCATCTCAAGGAGAACATTGTGCATTATCATTGTAATGCAAAAATGTGTGGATTGTCTCAAATTGTTTACAAGTCATAGCGATGCAGAACAGTGTAGTGTTGTATAAAACATCAAAATTTCAGAAGCTCTGGCTTTTTCACTAATCCCATGTGAAGAACAAGGCTCCAAAATGTCATAATTTCTATGGCAGGGGACAAGTTAGAATATGATGAGCGGTTTTGTGCCAAAAATTGCTGGGTGTACAAATTTGTCTGAGCCACCATGCGGTTTACAAAAGCCTCAGAGAAAAAGACTTTGAAAAAATCTATTTCTGTGAGGCCAATGGTGTCAAATTTGAATTCCTGATTGTGCCATAAAATCGGGAATCAGTGGCTCATAATCTTGGGTGTTGAGGTCCATACAGGGTCAGTAACGGTGAGTGCTGGTTCATTTTCTGCTCTGGGGCATATGCGTGGTGGTTCAGTATGACTTCAGGAAGAGGGGGAGGAGGATGAAAAATAAAGGAAGGTGGCATCCTCTCCCTAAGGCCGGGGTCACACTTGCAAATGCAATGTGAGAAACTCGGGTGAGTCTCTCGCATCAATACTCAGCACTGCTGCCGGCACTCGGGACCGGAGCATGCGGCTGCATGTATTTCTATGCAGCTGAACGCTCCAGTTCGAACCGCCGGCGGCAGTGCCGGGTATTTCTGCGTGAGTTTCTCGCATTGCACTCGCAAGTGAGACACCGGCCTAAGTATCAGTGTCAGAGACAAATGTGGGAAATCATGATCCTTTTTGTCTTCTCAGCCCATATTTTATGCTCTAAATCTAGCACGCAGAACTTTTACACAGGGACCTCTCCCCCTGCACATTCCAAGTCCATGAGATTCTGGATCAAACCAGACACTTAGACACAACTACTGTATCTTTGCATCCCACAAAACAGTTTCTTGCTTGTTGGCATAAAACCCTTTCTACCAGGGGTTTATATAAACCCCACTCGCATTTAATTAAAGTGAAATCTTATCCTGGACACTACGTATGTGTACTGTAGTTACTCTACGAGCTCGTACATCAGACCTCTAATCCGGCCTTCTACCTCAACACTGGTGGGCCCATTGCGCTGAAAGCCGTGATTGGGATGAGCAAAATATTTTTTCAGGTAAGTGGTGATTGTGTATGTACTAAATTTTATTCAGGTGTCTGAGTGTTTGGTGTCATTTTTTTTATTTAGAAGAGAAAAAAAGAAGAAAAGAATCTAAAAGAAAAAGATAAAAATAAAATAAAAAGAATATAAAATTTGGTAAAATAAAAAACAAACTTACTAAACAGACATCAGTGAAAAGAAATTACTGAGCTCCCGAAACTATCTGACATTAAGGCCAGAGTCACACTTGCGAGTGTGATATGAGAAACTCATGCGAGTCTCTCTCATCAATACCTGGCACTGCCGCCAGCATTTGGGACCGAAGTTTGCGGTTGCATGTATTTCTATGCAGCAGCACGCACCGGTCCCGAGTGCTGGCGGCAGTCACGGGTATTGATGCGCGAGTTTCATCACACTCGCAAGCGTGACCCTGGCCTAACCCTTATTATATTCTTTTAAAAAAAAAGTAGCAGTATCCGATTACTACAGTATATCAACTAATCTAAATTTAAAAAAAAAATTTCAGACAGAAAAAAACAACAATCGGATGTGTCCCGAAGAAGGAGTGCAAAACGCGCGTCGGGACTGAAGAACGCCCCGGACATCCACTTGCTTACTATAGGTAATTATTGCCCTAACATTTTTTTTAATTGATCACATCTATTTGGGCATTGATGCAGCTTGTTCATATTTTTCATTGTTCATGAAGGATTATTTTTGTCGGCAGTACTCTGGTGATTTTATCCTGGTCTCTAGACGGCATGCACTGATCAGCAGCCTTTGTTAGCCTGTGGTTTACCCCCATAGATCACTGCTTAGCATTACCTTCTATTACAAATTGCCGCTGAGTCTTTCCCACTTGTAGTTTTTATTAATGCTATCACCTTATCACCTCACATTTATCCATTAGGAATTGTTTTTATTTGTGCACATTGCACTTTTAAAATTTTCTGATGATATTTTGGTGGTATATTATGCATTACAAAATGTTGGGCTAAGCCTATCAATACATAATTGTGTCCCATTGGTAACCTGTGGTATTCAGTCCCTCTTTTTATTGATTCAGCACATGTTCTTATGCATTACTGTTTCTTTAAAAATTTATATCAATAAAAACATTATTTTTTTAACATTTATGTACCTTGTTCACCATCATATTTAATTCTTGGTGACAATTTTTTGTGAATTATTATTGAATTACAGGTACAATAACCCAAATATTTCACAGGTTACATTATTTTTAAGACAATTATGTGTGATAACCTATATTTCTCTGCAGTATCTGTACATCATGAAACGTGGTATGCGTTATAGGGGTCCACTGAAAATCTTTCGCCCGGGGCCCACAAAAACATTGAGCCAGCCCTGGTTATATTATTTGTAAAAAAATGCCTTAATTTGCCTGTTTCCAGGCTTGGACTGGGGTGTCTGGGGCCCACAGGGGAAATTGACCCTAGGTGCCCACTCTACTGCTATATACAAATAGCTATTAGCCGTTATACCTGTTATAGTGGAGCATCGACTGTAAAACACAGGTGACTTCTGCGCATCTACTGTGCACATACCATAACTGGGAATACAATTTTGGTAGTTTGCAGTAAAGGGCTTCTTTGGTTAAAACATTTTATAATAACACCAAATGCAAGGAGGAAATATCGCCACATCATGGATGGAATACATTACATATTCCACCATATAGTGACCAAATAGTACCACATACAAGTGACAAATACCACCACACTGTGACCAGACCACATATTACCACCACATAGTGACCGAATAATACCACATACAGGGACAAATACCGCCACACCATGGCCAGACCACATATCACCACCACATAGTAACCGAATAATACAATACTGATCATGAATAAAAAACAAAATACTAACAACACTGTTATGGTACAGAGGACGCATTGCATTTTTTGATTAGAGATCAATGAAACACATTTGGTATCCTAAAAGTGAGCGGCAAAGCAAGGCGGAATGCTACGGGATTGACGATGGCCACAATCTTATAAGGACCAATGAACCTGGGACCCAGTTTCCAAAAAATAACCTTCAACTTAATGTTCCTAGAGGACAACCACACCAAGTCACAGCACTCAGGTCCGGACCCACCAAATGTCTCCGATCAGGCACACTATTATATTTGGATCCCATATTTCTGAAATTATCAATAACCCTTGCCACACAGACGTAACTGATGATGAAGTCGTTCTTCTTCAGGTATTCCAGAAGAACGATTCCTATTAAATGAGCTAAGCTGAGGGTGAAACTCATATGCCCCGAAAAATGGAGACTTACCAGTAGACACATGATGATTATTTATGGCAAATTCAGCTAGATGTAAGTAGGTAACTCAATCCTCCTGATTCTCAGACACAAAACACCTAGTTCAAGTTTCAAGATTCTGGTTAACCCATTCAGTTTACCTAATAGACTGTCGGTGAAACGCTGAAGAGAACGACAAGTGGATTCTCAAATGAGTGCAAAACTCCCTCCAAAATTTGGTAGTAAACTGCATCCCCAGTCAGATACAATATCAGTAGGGATCCCATGTAATTTTACAATCTCTGATGAAAATGTGCGCCAACGTCTTGGCATTAGGTAAAGCAGGTAGCACAATAAAATGTGTCATTTTACTGAATCTGTCCACCACCACTAAAATTGCAGTATTGTCACAGGGTTACAGCAACCGTTGCTGCATGTCTTGGGAGGAGAGGTGTTCATATGAGGAGTTTTGGAGGAGTTATCTGTGATTGCGTGGTTTGTAAGTGTGATAATTCCCTTCCTTCCTCTACTTTGGTTATTCCCCCTTTCTCCACTCCCCGGTGCATTCCTCTGTTATATGTGAATGAATATTTTTAAGCTTGCTATTTTCAGTTATCCTTGTTTGTGTTGCTTTGTTCGTCGGGTGGGTGTACTGCGGTGCACAGTAGCACCCCTCTTCCCTGGGTGGGAGCAGAGAACAAATGAAGGGCTAACTCAGGAGATAAGGCAAGGGTGGTGGCCACGGTATCTTCACCTTCAGAAATATCCTGGGGAATAAGGCAAGCTAGGGTGCCCCCTAGTGGTAGGGACAAGGAAGAAGCAACTATTACCTGCCGACACAGGTAAATCAGTGATAAATTGACCAATAAATGATTTCAAGGTCTACTGGGAATTGCCAATGGTTGGAGAGACCCAGACGGACGAGTACAACCCCTGGCAAAAATTATGGAATCACCGGCCTTGGAGGATGTTCATTCAGTTATTTAATTTTGTAAAAATAAATCAGATCACAGACATGGCACAAAACTAAAGTCATTTCAAATGGCAACTTTCTGACTTCAAGAAACACTAAAAGAAATCAAGAACAAAAAATGTGGTAGTCAGTAATGGTTACTTTTTTAACCAAGCATAGGGGAAAAATTATGGAATCACTCAGTTCTGAGGATAAATTTATGGAATCATGAAAAACAAACAAGCAAAAAAACACTCCAAAACATCACTAGTACTTTGTTGCACCACCTCTGGCTTTTATAACAGCTTGCAGTCTCTGAGGCATGAACCTAATGAGTGTCAAACAGTACTCTTCATCAATCTGGCTCCAACTTTCTCTGATTGCTGTTACCAGATCAGCTTTGCAGGTTGGAGCCTTGTCATGGACCATTTTCTTCAACTTCCACCAAAGATTTTCAATTGGATTGAGATCCGGACTATTTGCAGGCCATGACATTGACCTTATGTGTCTTTTTTCAAGGAATGTTTGCACAGTTTTTGCTCTATGGCAGGATGCATTATCATCTTGAAAAATGATTTTATCATCCACAAACATCCTTTTAATTGATGGGATAAGAAAAATGTCCAAAATATCAACATAAACTTGTGCATTTATGGAAGATGTAATGACAACCATCTCCCCAGTGCCTTTACCTGAACGTCTTCTGCAATCAAGTGGGGGTTCTGATTTGCCTCTATAGCATTCCTACGGGCAGTTCTCACAGAAATTTTGTTTGGTCTTCCAGACATTATCTTAACATCCCCATTTCCTGACATTTCTTAATTTCATTTCTAACTCAGGAAAGGGCAATTTTCATTTTCAGAGTACTAGGTAGCTGCTTAGAACAACCCATACCTGCTGGTTTTTGACACAAGGTTAGAGGAGGCTGGGTTTTTATAAAGCTGGGAAATTTGCACCACCTGGCCTTTCCTAACAATGATAGTGAACAAGCCATAACCCTAGCAAGCTAATTAAGGTCTGAAACTTTGGTCAAAGTTATCTGAGTACACAAATCTCCACGAGTGCCCAAACTTTTGTATCGGACCATTTTCCATTTTTGGAATTTTTAAGATGTACAGGAGCTTCTCACAAAATTATAATATCATCAAAAAGTTAATTTATTTCAGTTCTTCAATACAAAAAGTGAAACTCATATTATTTAGTCATTACAAACAGAGTGATCTATTTCAAGTGTTTATTTCTGTTAATGTTGGTTAAATGGCTTACAACCAATGAAAACCCAAAAGTCATTATCTCAGCAAATTAGAATATTTTATAACACCAGCTCTGTATGAGATTAAGGTGATTTTGCTGGCCAATGAAGCACAGTGATACTGCTGTTTTTAAACCAGGTATGTGTAAGAACCCTTAGTTTGGACTCTTCATGCTTTGGTTTTCCTATTTCCTATTGGATTTTGCACATTGTAGATTCAAACTGAAAGCTGCAATACCATGAACAGGAGTTTAATGACCGCTGTCACAGTAGTCTCCGTTGCGACGGAGCTCAGAGGGTCAAGGGCCTGTCGTCACCAGCACAACAGCAGAAACTACAACTGAATGTGCGTCCTTAGGTCTGTGTACTGCAATAAACACTGTGAGCCAATCAAGGCCAGCAACTGATGTTGGCAGGCACATGAACCGGGGTACATGTTAATGATGTCATGAGCCCCCGTCGCACACTGAAGTCAGCTGCCAGCTTCACTGGATGATGCCGCATGGAGGGGTAGCGGAGGAAAGGTGAGTATTTATTTAATTTTTTATGGAGGACTATCGACTATGCATTACATTATATGGATCATTATGGGCTGTGCATTATATTATATTGATGGCTATGGGCTGTGCATATTGTGACGCCCAGGAGACCGGGATACCCAGCACCGGACCAATGGGGTCTGTCTCTTAAGGGGGATGTCACGGGTGGCTTGACCCGGTGCTGTAGCCTCAGGCAATGCACAGTGTAAGGGGTATCGTGAGGGAGCAGGCACTTACTTGATCAGCAGCAGGTTCTCCCAGCGGCGATGATCCCGATCCTGGATATTGGCTATTGTCCAAATGAAAGACTGAGGCACTGAAACGTTTAACCAGTTTACTTTAACATAAAGGGATTTACAACCAGTCCTGTCACCGGAGTCTGTATGAGAACTCTGAGTTACTTTGACCCTGCCGGGGTCTTCGCCTCTTATTGTACGCAGTTTCTGTGTGGCCCTGCTGCTGTATGTGAACTGGCTGCCGGCCCAATCTGTCCCCTCCGGGCCCTGGTTCGACGGGCAACCCGAGTCCTTTTATCAGCTTACCCCCTCCGGGAGTACCGCTGAACTCTGTGTCTGTTGCTGCGTCCGGCCCTAGTGAAGCTGATATCACCTCACGTTTTTCCGGTTGCTGTATTATATATAATGAATACAGCCACGGATCCGGTATCCGTCTTTGCGCCTGTTCTGGGTAGTGATTAATGCTACCCGGTTCTCACAATGTCCTTTTTCTCTGTCCCTTTTCTCCTCAGGCCGGTGATTTAGGCCTGGAAACAGTCACAGGACTGTTAGAAAATTCAGCTGTATGACCTCTCACTTTCAGCTCCTTAGCCCAACTGCCATTTCTTCTCTCAGACCAGAATGGATCAAGGGGAGTCTCTGGAGCTCCCCCTTCTGGCCGGAGGTGGTAGTGCAGTCTTGCTATTTTAGTATTTGTATTTACTGTCAGTAACTATTTTTGTGGCAAATACCCCTAGGGGTGCCACATTCCCCCTTAGTTAAGAACAGTACTCCGGGACTGTGGGACGATAACATTTTGAAATAACAATTAATATGTACAGAGTCTTAAAAATGAAAAGTTACAAAAACCACTCAAGGAAACAAAAATAGAGTTCTGTAAAAAGTCACTTCAAATAGCGTCCATTAATACAGTCCTATCCTTGAAGGTACTAGGAAAGGCACTGCACTTTGTGTCCAGGAATTTAGTTCCATTTTTCCAACGAAGTTGTCAATATAAAGTCTAAAGAAAGTTCAAAAAGAGCAAAAAGCAAAGTTCAAAAAGCAGTCTTTCCGGAGCTTTGATTTAGTGCCTCCGGGCTGATAACAAGTTCAAGAATATGCAAGAAGTTCATACAGACAAGTCTCTGTAGGTACTGGGCTTAAACGTTGCAGAATGATAACAGTGACTATAGTTTTATAATTGGTAATCTGCATACCTGGCCGGTAATTGACCCTGGGTACTACGCTGTGATCTACGTAATAGCGGTATCTCTTCATGTGGTGTACTACTGTCTACTGCGGATGTAGTATCTGCCCGCTCTGCTAAAGATAATTCCATGACTATGGAGTTGGCAAGTCCACCGTGAATGGGTTGAATAACTTCTGATTCTGGCTGGACAACTTCTGGCTCTTTCAATGCTTCCGGACACAATTTAAGATTGTCTCTTGACACTAATACAGATGTTAAGCCTCCGTTTTTGCTAATGAGACACATTTTAAGATTATCCATTCTTGTTGGTAAAACTGTGTAGGGTACGGCTTCCCACTGATTGTCTAGTTTATTGGTTCGACGGTTTCTCTTGAGCACTTGATCACCCGGTCTTAATGGGGTTGCTAGAGCATTCTGGTTGAAAGTTCGCTCTTGTCTTTCTCTAGTTTGCTGAAGGCTTCTTTCCACACTCTCTTGCACTTGGCGATACTGCTTTTGCCGTATGATATCCCAATTGGAGTCTTGAACTTCTGTGTCTGGTTTCAGAATTCCCATTTCTAGATCGATTGGTAATTGGCCGGGTCTTGCACGCATAAGGTAAGCTGGGGTGCAGTTGGTGGAGCTCACCGGGACATGATTATACAGATCCACCAAGTCAGGCAATTTCTCTGGCCATTGATTCCTTTCTGTCTCAGGTAAAGTCTTTAGTAGGTCTATTACAATATGGTTCATCTTCTCGCATAAGCCGTTTGTTTGTGGATGATAGGCCGTCGTCCGGATCTTTTTGCAACCATACATATTACAGAATTATCTGAAGATCTCTGATTCAAAGGCTGTACCTTGGTCGGTGAGAACCTGTTCCGGATATCCATGGGGTCTACAAAAGTACTTTTGGAACGCTTTGGCTGCTGTTTTTGCTGTCAGATCTTTTACGGGTACTACTACCAAGAAGCGTGAATAATGGTCCACGATGGTCAAGGCATAGACATAGCCGGACCGGCTTGGTATTAACTTCACGTGGTCTATGGCTACAAGTTCAAGTGGTTGTTTGGTGATTATGGGCTGCAGTGGTGCTCTTTGGTTCTTTTGATTGTTTCTTCTGAGGTTGCACGGGCCACAATTTCTGCACCACTGTTCGATTGATTTTCTCATCCCGACCCAATAAAATCTTTCTCTTAGAAGTACTTCTAACTTTTTCCAACCGAAGTGACCAGCACCATTATGGTAAGCTTCGAGGACCATCTTCACATCTTGTTTAGGCACGATAATCTGCCAAACCAATTCATGTGTTTTCGGATTGGTTTACCTTCTACAGAGCTTCCCTTGATACAGGAACATTTTGCCTCTCCAGAGTTGATGCGTCTCTTCTGGGGCATCCTCATCGGGATATGCACTTTGCTCAGTTAACAGTTCCTTCACCAACTTCACAGCCGGATTGCTGTCTTGGGTGTCAGCCCATCTATGGTGTGCTAACGGATTAAAATTCACCTCTTGTTGTTTCTGATAGGTACTTGACTGATGATGTTTCGCCTTGGGATGATGGAAGGCTGGTAGTTCAATTTCTTCAAGCTCCCCCGTTTCTTCTTCTACATCTCTCAAGTGTGGCATCCGGGATAGAGCATCGGCATTTCCATTCTTGCGACCTGCTCGATACTTGATTATGAAGTTGTAATTAGATAACCGGGCTATCCATCGCTGTTCTAACGCACCTAATTTGGCTGTGTCCAGGTGGGTCAACGGATTGTTGTCAGTATAGACAATAAATTCTGCAGCGGCCAGATAGTGTTTGAAACGTTCAGTCACAGCCCAAACTACTGCCAGTAGTTCCAATTTGAAGGAGCTGTAATTTTCTGAATTTCTTTCAGTAGGCCGGAGCTTTCTACTTGCAAAGGTGATGACTTTCTCCCGACCTTCTTGCTTTTGTGACAGCACCGCTTCTAGTCCCACATTACTGGCATCAGTGTAGAGGATGAAAGGTTGATGGTAATCTAGGTATGCCAGAACCTCTTCTCCGGTTAGTGCCTTCTTTAGTTGTTCAAAGGAGTCTTCCCTTTCGTCGTTCCACTGAAAAGGAGGGTTTCGGTTTGAAGGTTTCTTCGTCTGCCCTACCAAGGTGTCTTGCAAGGGTGCTGCCAACTTGGTAAATCCTTTTATAAATCTGCGATAGTAACCCACCAATCCCAGGAATTGTCTCACTTCTTTTGCGCTGGTAGGTCTTGGCCAATCTCTTATGGCGCTTATTTTCTCGTGATCTGGTGCTACTCCCTCCGAACTCACGATGTGTCCCAGGTACTGTACCTTTGGCTTGAGAAGGTGACATTTGGATGGCTTGACTTTCATGCCATACCTGGATAAGGCTTCGAACACTTCTGCCAGGTCTATTAAGTGTTGTTCGTAAGTCTTTGAGTAGACGATCACATCATCTAGGTACAGGAGGACGGTCTCGAAGTTCTTGTGTCCGAGGCAACATTCCATCAGCTGCTGGAAGGTACCAGATGCGTTGCAGAGTCCGAACGGCATGGGATTAAATTCACATAGACCCATTGGTGTGGTGAATGCTGTCTTTTCCTTATCTCTCTCAGCCACAGGGACTTGCCAATACCCGCTTGTTAAGTCTAAGGTGGAAAAATAATTAGCAGATTTCAAAGCAGTTAAGGACTCTTCTATCCTAGGCAAGGGGTAGGCGTCTTTATGGGTGATGTTATTAATCTTCCGGTAGTCTACGCACATTCTCATGGTTCCGTCCTTTTTTTTGACAATTACTAGAGGGGCCGCCCAGGGGCTACAGCTGTCTCTTATTACCCCGGCCTGTTTCATCTCCCTCAGCATATCTTTTGCACACTGATAGTGAGCAGGCGGTATGGGTCTATATCTTTCTTTTATTGGGGGATAGTCACCGGTAGGGATTGTGTGTTCTACCCCTTCTATCCGTCCGAAGTCCAATGGGTGTTTACTGAAGACTTGTTCATATTCCGTCACTAGCCTATACACCCCTTGTTTTTGATGGGTAGGTGTTGAATTTATGCCCACGTGTAGCTGTTGGCACCAATCCTCCAATTCTCCGTCTGAGCCGTTGCCTTCCACCTGACAGGTTGGTTCTAAGGGCTTAATGGTTGTGATGGCATTGTTGTCAACAGTATATAGCTTTGCCACTGTAGCATACCTTGGCAAAGTGACCTCTTCCTCTCCACAGTTCAAAAGTCGTACCGGCACTCGTCCCCGGTGTACCTCGACTACCCCTCGTGCTGTGAGTATAGTGGGCCTGCTGTCGGTGTACACTGGTTCTATTAAGGCTTGATAATCTCGTCCCTTAGTACCAATGGCTGCTCTACACCATACCAGCATTTCTGTTTTTGGTGGGATTACAATAGATGTTGGATCACTTACCCTCACACTGCCGATTTCTCCACCTGAAACTTCTACCTGTTGCCTTATCAATACTTTTATTTCCCTTCGGAGAACTCTCTGCTGGCAGGATTGGGCAGTTTCAGCAATTTGCTGTAAGACAGAAATAACTTCGGAAAAGCAGTTCTCTAACACATTCATTCCTATCAATACAGTGGGTTCACAGTTCCGCCGGTCCACATCAACAACAATTATACCCTGTTTCTTCAATTCTACTTTACCAATCTTTATGGTCATCTCCCTGAAACCTAGTTTCGGTACCAACTTACCATTACTGGCCCATATATCTAGTTCAACATCAGAGGGCCCTTTATCAATATCTGCATCAGCCCAGTACCTCTTATAAAGGATATACGGTATAGATGAAATCTGGGAACCTGTGTCCAGCAAAGCGTTGAGGGGAATTCCGTCCAGCACGATAGGGATAATGGGTCGTCCTCCGATGTACCTGTTGTGCCAGGGTGTTGGGCCTTGAAAGTTCATTCCTGCGAAGCGGCCCGCATTCCCAGGGGATTCCCGTTTAAATCACAATCTCGTGCAAAGTGGCTTGGCTGCTGGCAACGGCGGCAAATGGGCTGTCCATCCGGTTGGTAGTGGTCGCGGGGTCGTCCTCTCCATGTCGGGTATCTCCGGGGTCTCATCCATGGAACATCTTCTCTACGGTTTGCCAACTCCATCTTGGGTCCTCTCATCTCCTGCATGGTTTTAGCCATTGAAGCAACAACATCAGTTAAAGAGTCAAGCTTTTGTTGAAGAGCCTCATTAGTACTGGGCCCCAGGGGCTTAGCAATGGCCCCGGACATAGCTGATGTCACTGGCACTCCCTGTTGTTGAGGAGCCTCTGCCATGGGTTGCGCAGGCTCCTGATCCCGAGGTGCCTCTGCCAGCTGGAGACGTATAGCGCTCTCCTTTAATTGGGCAAATGTCAATTCAGGGTTCTTAAAAACAAGCATGCTCACATGCCGCCGGTGAGAAGGGGTGTAGAGTCCCTCAATAAATTGATCTCTTAGCAGTTTATCCGCTCCGGTGTTAAAAATGGGTTCAGCCAGTGTAAGTGATTTAAGGGCTTCCTGCAGGTTTAAGGCAAAGTCTCTCACGCCCTCATTATCTTTTTGTTTGCAATTAAAGAATCGTACTTTAGCTTTGCTGCTGGCAGTGGTTTCAAATGTAGCTTTTAATCCAGCAAATATGCGTTCAACAGTGCCTTTCAGATCAGCTGCCCATGCTGTGACTTCTCGCTTAGCATGGCCACTTAACTGCATCATCAGGAGACTAACACGCTGAACTTCACCCACGGGGAACATGTCAAAATGGGCCAGCATCTTTTCTCTGAAATCGTCAAGGGTATTAGGCTCACCTTCATACATTGGAAGCCATGGGCCACCCGGGGTATATGGCATCAGCACCTGCATGATGGGCGCCACTCCTTGCACCGCTGCGCTACCGGACTCTCTATCGACACTCTGTCTTTCAGCTGCATTAGCGTCGCCGGGTGCTGCGGCGTCTCCGTGCTGCGACATACTGTGCCCCCTTAGTTAATCCGGACCCTTCCGGTCCTCCGCTTCCGTCGGGATAGTGTAGATTCGTTCCGCTGTGCAGCAGGATCGGTTTTCCCCTTGCTCTGACGTCAGAGCGATCAGCTTGGTGCCGCCCACAATGACACGCCCCCTGCTGCTCCCGCCCGCCGCGCGCTCTGTAATGGCGGATTCTGAAGTTTTTCAGTCAGACTGGGGTTCAGGTGATGGCGTAGCTCAATTAACAGTCTCGTGCCTAACGGTTATGAGGTGATTACCTCAGGGGTTGGCGGCCATCTTTACTCCATTATAACCAATGGGGAAAAGTCACTTTCAATAGTTTTCAATGGGGAATGGATTTTTCTTTAATAAAGTCAATTTTCAAGATTTTTCATCCAAGTTTTCACAGTTTTGGGCTCCAATCACGGCACACAATACCCGGTATACGGGCTGGCTAGATCCTGTTCGTGACGCCAATTGTGACGCCCAGGAGACAGGGATACCCAGCACCGGACCAATGGGGTCTGTCTCTTAAGGGGGATGTCACGGGTGGCTTGACCCGGTGCTGTAGCCTCAGGCAATGCACAGTGTAAGGGGTATCGTGAGGGAGCAGGCACTTACTTGATCAGCAGCAGGTTCTCCCAGCGGCGATGATCCCGATCCTGGATATTGGCTATTGTCCAAATGAAAGACTGAGGCACTGAAACGTTTAACCAGTTTACTTTAACATAAAGGGATTTACAACCAGTCCTGTCACCGGAGTCTGTATGAGAACTCTGAGTTACTTTGACCCTGCCGGGGTCTTCGCCTCTTATTGTACGCAGTTTCTGTGTGGCCCTGCTGCTGTATGTGAACTGGCTGCCGGCCCAATCTGTCCCCTCCGGGCCCTGGTTCGACGGGCAACCCGAGTCCTTTTATCAGCTTACCCCCTCCGGGAGTACCGCTGAACTCTGTGTCTGTTGCTGCGTCCGGCCCTAGTGAAGCTGATATCACCTCACGTTTTTCCGGTTGCTGTATTATATATAATGAATACAGCCACGGATCCGGTATCCGTCTTTGCGCCTGTTCTGGGTAGTGATTAATGCTACCCGGTTCTCACAATGTCCTTTTTCTCTGTCCCTTTTCTCCTCAGGCCGGTGATTTAGGCCTGGAAACAGTCACAGGACTGTTAGAAAATTCAGCTGTATGACCTCTCACTTTCAGCTCCTTAGCCCAACTGCCATTTCTTCTCTCAGACCAGAATGGATCAAGGGGAGTCTCTGGAGCTCCCCCTTCTGGCCGGAGGTGGTAGTGCAGTCTTGCTATTTTAGTATTTGTATTTACTGTCAGTAACTATTTTTGTGGCAAATACCCCTAGGGGTGCCACAATTACATGATATGGATGACTATGGGCTATGTATTATACCACATGTATGACTATGGGCTGTGCATTATACTACATGGATGAAGATTTTGAGCTGTGCATTATACTATATCTATACTAATACTATGGGCTGTGCATTATTCTAGATGGATGACTATGGGTTATGCATTATACTTTGTGGAGAACTACGGGCTGTGCATTATGTATGACTATGAGCTGTGCATTATATTACAAGTGTGACTACAGGCTGTGATTTATTTTATATCTTACCTTGGGCTGTGCATTATACTATATGGAGGACTATGTGTGCTGTGCAGTATATTATATGGAGGACTATTGAATGCATTATACTATATGTAGGATTATGGACTGTGCATTATATTATATGGAGGACTATGGGCTGTGCTTTATCCTATATGGAGAACTATGGGGAGTGCATTATACTTCTGCTATGGGGCTCCATGACTTCTATGTATACCCCTGGTGAGTATAATGGTTTATTTTTTTTCTATACATTAACCCCTCTGTGACCTTAGACGTACTATCCCGTCGAGGTGCCCTGGGCTTATCTGACCCTGGACGGGATAGTACGTCATAGCCGATCGGCCGCGCTCACGGGGGGAGCGCGGCCGATCGCGGCCGGGTGTCAGCTGCTTATCGCAGCTGACATCCGGCACTATGTGCCAGGAGCGGTCACGGACCGCCCCCGGCACATTAACCCCTGGCACACCGCGATCAAAGATGATCGCGATGTGCCGGCGGTGCAGGGAAGCACCGCGCAGGGAGGGGGCTCCCTGCGGGCTTCCCTGAGCCCCCCGCAGCAACGCGATGTGATCGCGTTGCTGCGAGGGTCTCCTCACCTCCCTCCCTGCTCGAGCCCCGGATCCAAGATGGCCGCGGATCCGGGTCCTGCAGGGAGGGAGGTGGCTTCACAGAGCCTGCTTAGAGCAGGCACTGTGAAGGCTGCAGCGCTGCATGTCAGATCAGTGATCTGACAGAGTGCTGTGCAAACTGTCAGATCACTGATCTGTGATGTCCCCCCCTGGGACAAAGTAAAAAAGTAAAAAAAAAATTTTCCAAATGTGTAAAAAAAATAAAAAAAAATATTCCAAAATAATGAAGAAAAAAAAAAAATATTATTCCCATAAATACATTTCTTCAGCTAAATAAAAAAAAAAAACCAATAAAAGTACACATATTTAGTATCGCCGCGTCCGTAACGACCCGACCTATAAAACTGTCCCACTAGTTAACCCCTTCAGTAAACACCGTAAGAAAAAAAAAAAAAAAACGAGGCAAAAAACAACGCTTTATTATCATACCGCCGAACAAAAAGTGGAATAACACGCGATCAAAAGGACAGATATAAATAACCATGGTACCGCTGAAAGCGTCATATTGTCCCGCAAAAAAAGAGCCGCTATACAGCATCATCAGCAAAAAAATAAAAAAGTTATAGTCCTGAGAATAAAGCGATGCAAAAATAATTATTTTTTCTGTAAAATAGTTTTTATCGTATAAAAGCACCAAACCATAAAAAAATGATATAAATGAGGTATCGCTGTAATCGTACTGACCCGAAGAATAAAACTGATTTATCAATTTTACCAAACGCGGAACGGTATAAACGCCTCCCTCAATAGAAATTCATGAATAGCTGGCTTTTGGTCATTCTTCCTCACAAAAATCGGAATAAAAAGCGATAAAAAAAAGTCACGTGCCCAAAAATGTTTTCAATAAAAACGTCAACTCGTCCCGCAAAAAACAAGACCTCACATGACTCTGTGGACCAAAATATGGAAAAATTATAGCTCTCAAAATGTGGTATTGCAAAAAATATTTTTTGCAATAAAAAGGGTCTTTCAGTGTGTGACGGCTGCCAATCATAAAAATCCGCTAAAAAACTCGCTATAAAAGTAAATCAAACCCCCCTTCATCACCCCCTTAGTTAGGGAAAAATAAAAAAAAATGTATTTATTTCCATTTTCCCATTAGGGCTAGGGTTAGGGCTAGGGTTAGGGCTAGGGCTAGGGTTAGGGCTAGGGTTAGGGCTAGGGTTAGGGCTAGGGCTAGGGTTAGGGCTAGGGTTAGGGCTAGGGCTAGGGTTAGGGTTAGGGCTAGGGTTAGGGCTAGGGTTAGGGCTAGGGTTAGGGCTAGGGCTAGGGTTAGGGTTAGGGCTAGGGTTAGGGCTAGGGTTAGGGCTAGGGTTAGGGTTAGGGTTAGGGCTAGGGTTAGGGCTAGGGTTAGGGTTAGGGCTAGGGTTAGGGCTAGGGTTAGGGTTAGGGTTGGGGCTACAGTTAGGGTTGGGGCTAAAGTTAGGGTTAGGGTTTAGATTACATTTACAGTTGGGAATAGGGTTGGGATTAGGGTTAGGGGTGTGTCAGGGTTAGAGGTGTGGTTAGGGTTACCGTTGGAATTAGGGTTAGGGGTGTGTTTAGATTAGGGTTTCAGTTATAATTGGGGGGTTTCCACTGTTTCGGCACATCAGGGGCTCTCCAAACACGACATGGCGTCCGATCTCAATTCCAGCCAATTCTGCGTTGAAAAAGTAAAACAGTGCTCCTTCCCTTCCGAGCTCTCCTGTGTGCCCAAACAGGGGTTTACCCCAACATATGGGGTATCAGCGTACTCAGGACAAATTGGACAACAACTTTTGTGGACCAATTTCTCCTGTTACCCTTGGGAAAATACAAAACTGGGGGCTAAAAAATAATTTTTGTGGGAAAACAAAAAGATTTTTTATTTTCACGGCTCTGCGTTATAAACTGTAGTGAAACACTTGGGGGTTCAAAGTTCTCACAACACATCTAGATAAGTTCATTGAGGGGTCTAGTTTCCAATATGGGGTCACTTGTGGGGGGTTTCTACTGTTTAGGTACATTAGGGGCTCTGCAAACGCAATGTGACGCCTGCAGACCAATCCATCTAAGTCTGCATTCCAAATGATGCTCCTTCCCTTCCGAGCCCTCCCATGCGCCCAAACGGTGGTTCCCCCCCACATATCGGGTATCAGCGTACTCAGGACAAATTGGACAACAACATTTAGGGTCCAATTTCTCCTGCTAACCTTGGAAAAATACAAAACTGGGGGCTAAAATATAATTTTTGTGGAAAAAAAAAAATTTTTTATTTGCATGGCTCTGCGTTATAAACTGTAGTGAAATACTTGGGGGTTCAAAGCTCTCACAACACATCAAGATGAGTTCCGTAGGGGGTCTACTTTCCAAAATGGTGTCACTTGTGGGGGGTTTCTACTGTTTAGGTACATTAGGGGCTCTGCAAACGCAATGTGACGCCTGCAGACCATTCCATCTAAGTCTGCATTCCAAATGGCGCTCCTTCCCTTCCGAACCCTCCCATGCGCCCAAACGGTGGTTCCCCCCCACATATGGGGTATCAGCGTACTCAGGACAAATTGGACAACAACTTTTGGGGTCCAATTTCTCCTGTTACCCTAGGGAAAATACAAAACTGGGGGCTAAAAAATAATTTTTGTGGGAAAAAAATTTTGTTTTGTTTTTATGGCTCTGCATTATAAACTTCTGTGAAGCCCTTGGTGGGTCAAAGTGCTCACCACACATCCAGATAAGTTCCTTAGGGGGTCTACTTTCCAAAATGGTGTCACTTGTGGGGGGTTTCAATGTTTAGGCACATCAGTGGCTCTCCAAACGCAACATGGCGTCCCATCTCAATTCCTGTCAATTTTGCATTGAAAAGTCAAACTGCGCTCCTTCCCTTCCGAGCTCTCCCATGCGCCCAAACAGTGGTTTACTGCCACATATGAGGTATCAGCGTACTCAGGACAAATTGGACAACAACTTTTGAGGTCCAATTTCTTCTCTTACCCTTGGAAAAATAAAAAATTGGGGGCAAAAATATAATTTTTGTGAAAAAATATGATTTTTTATTTTTACGGTTCTGCATTATAAACTTCTGTGAAGCACTTGGTGGGTCAAAGTGCTCACCACACCTCTAGATAAGTTCCTTAGGGGGTCTACTTTCCAAAATGGTGTCACTTGTGGGGGGTTTCAATGTTTAGGCACATCAGTGGCTCTCCAAACGCAACATGGCGTCCCATCTCAATTTCTGTCAATTTTGCATTGAAAAGTCAAACTGCGCTCCTTCCCTTCCGAGCTCTCCCATGCGCCCAAACAGTGGTTTACTGCCACATATGAGGTATCAGCGTACTCAGGACAAATTGGACAACAACTTTTGAGGTCCAATTTCTTCTCTTACCCTTGGAAAAATAAAAAATTGGGGGCAAAAATATAATTTTTGTGAAAAAATATGATTTTTTATTTTTACGGTTCTGCATTATAAACTTCTGTGAAGCACTTGGTGGGTCAAAGTGCTCACCACACATCCAGATAAGTTCCTTAGGGGGTCTACTTTCCAAAATGGTGTCACTTGTGGGGGGTTTCAATGTTTAGGCACATCAGTGGCTCTCCAAACGCAACATGGCGTCCCATCTCAATTCCTGTCAATTTTGCATTGAAAAGTCAAATAGCGCTCCTTCCCTTCCGAGCTCTCCCATGCGCCCAAACAGTGGTTTACTGCCACATATGGGGTATCAGCGTACTCAGGACAAATTGGACAACAACTTTTTGGGTCCAATTTCTCCTGTTACCCTTGGTAAAATAAAACAAATTGGAGCTGAAGTAATTTTTTTGTGTAAAAAAGTTAAATGTTCATTTTTATTTAAACATTCCAAAAATTCCTATTAAACACCTGAAGGGTTAATAAACTTCTTGAATGTGGTTTTGAGCACCTTGAGGGGTGCAGTTTTTAGAATGGTGTCACACTTGGGCATTTTCTATCATATAGACCCCTCAAAATGACTTCAAATGAGACGTGGTCCCTAAAAAAAAATGGTGTTGTAAAAATGAGAAATTGCTGGTCAACTTTTAACCCTTATAACTCCCTAACAAAAAAAAAAATTGGTTCCAAAATTATGCTGATGTAAAGGAGACATGTGGGAAATGTTACTTATTAAGTATTTTGTGTGACATATCTCTGTGATTTAATTGCATAAAAATTCAAAGTTTGAAAATTGCGAAATTTTCAAAATTTTCGCCAAATTTCCGTTTTTTTCACAAATAAACGCAGGTACTATCAAAGAAATTTTACCACTATCATGAAGTACAATATGTCACGAGAAAACAATGTCAGAATCACCAGGATCCGTTGAAGCGTTTCGGAGTTATAACCTCATAAAGGGACAGTGGTCAGAATTGTAAAAATTGGCCTGGTCATTAACGTGCAAACCACCCTTGGGGGTAAAGGGGTTAAAGAGCAGCAGCAAAACGTGGCACATATACCAGGATGAGGGATATATATATATATCAGGATGTGGCCAGGATGAGTGACATAAACCAGGATGGAGGGCATATGTATAAGCTCAGAATGGAAGGACCTGGTCCAAATCTTGCACCAGGGCCCATCAGAATCTAGTTACACCACTGATCACAATGAAACACATGTGGAAACAAGGAATAAGGAAACACGTGTGAAGCAAAAATAAGACTATAAAATACTAGATTGTGGCCCGATTCTAACGCATCGGGTATTCTAGAATATGCATGTCCCTGTAATATATGGACAATGATGATTCCAGAATTCGCAGCAGACTGTGTCCGTCGCTGATTGATCGAGGCAACCTTTATGACATCATCGTCGCCATGGCAACCATTATGACATCATCGTCGCTGTGCCCGTTGCTGATTGGTCGAGGCCTGGCGGCCTCGACCAATCAGAGACGCGGGATGTCTACATCCTTTATGACATCATCGTCGCTGTGCCCGTTGCTGATTGGTCGAGGCCTGGCGGCCTCGACCAATCAGAGAGCCGGGATTTCCAGGACAGACAGACAGACAGACAGACAGACAGACGGAAAAACCCTTAGGCAATTATATATATAGATGTGATAAACCTCAGAACCCTCAAAGTCCCTCCTTTTACTGTTATGACGGCATTATACATCCTTGGAATACCAGAGATCAGAGCCTGTATTTCCCATTTTCTGAGTCACACAGATGACAGCGTGGGATACAACAGATGTTCGGGCCCCCGTTCATCTGAATGGGATCTAGGTTCGGGTTTGAGTTCTGGTACCATTCTGGTACCTGAACTGAACTTTTTTTAAATGTTTGGCCGAACCTGCTGGACCCGAACAACCACGGGTTCGCCAATCACTAGTCTTTATACATCGTCTGATCCATCACACCTGCTCCCTCTCCCTGCCCATGTGCTTTCATAAAGACTTCAGTAAAGGAACATTGTACACAGTGAGTGAGTGTCACAGCTTTGTTATTTGACTGCAATTTTTTCCCCGTTGTGGGCTGTCTCTGAGCTTCGTTTCTTCTGATGACTTGATGGGCATTCAGTCGGGGCTACACATGTGCAGTGGTTAGACCTGAGTTTTTTCTCCCTTATCTCCACTGTTAGAACATATCCATGGCATTTTCTAGCAACTGTTCCCTGTGCCATATGTGATAGCACAGACAGGAGTTGTGCACTCCTGACATGACCACTTCTCAGCCATCTATTGAATAATTGGTGGAGGTCTCAGGAGGACTCGGACCCCCACCAATCTCAATGATTTTAAAGTGACTGAACAAATGTAAAAAAAATGTGCTCATTGTCTGCTTATTATTGTGCACATGACTGTATGTTTGGTCCAAGTGCTATCCGTATTTTTTAAACTGATCTCACTCAGCCCAATGTTATTCAAAAGATTAACGATTTTTTTAACTGACCAAATCAGCATGTGAAAAAAATTGCAGCATGCACGATTTTCCTCTGTATATCAGATGAGACTAACCCATTCAAGTCTATATGTGTGAGAAAAAATTGAATCACAAAGAGTTCGGTAATCCAGCTCCAGGAAAAAGGAAAAATTCTGATGTATTAAAATCCAATAAACTTTATTGAAACAAATCCATAAAATAGTCGATCCCAATAGGTGGCTAGGCATAGGATCACATATCAGCCCTCGCTGTACGCGTTTCGAACACAAACGTGTTCTTAGTCTTCAGCATGAGGAAAGAGGTTCAGCAGGTAGATATAAATGAACAAAACATGTGAAAGAAATAAGTAATTAACAAACTCAAAAGACAATCAACATACACCCAAAATCCGACCTGGTGAGAACCTACACAGAAAAAAAAAAACAAAAAAAAAAAACAAGAAAATCAGATTAAAATACATAAAAATATCAAGAAAAATATTAATAGAAAAAAGAAAACAAAGTTATCTGTTACGACATACAACAAAGATAATAGTACAACATCATTTCTCTTCTAAGATTTAAACCAGAGGGAGCTCGGGTATTTAGACACAGTATCCAAAAAGCCTCTCGGTCACGCAAGATCCTTTCTCTATCTCCACCCCGTGAGTTCTTATGAATATGTTCAATCGCATAGACTTTCAATGATGAGGTGTTCCTGTTATGAGTTTGTATGAAGTGATTGGAAGCGCTGGAGACATGTCTCAATGTAGATTGTATAATATCATATAAGTGTTCACGGAATCTATCTTTCAATTTACGGATGGTAGATCCAATATAATACAGATTGAATGAGACACATTCTATGATATAAATGACATGGTCTGTGTTACAATTGATAAAGTCTTTTATATTGTAAATTTTCTGATGATTGGTGCCCGTGAAGGTTGCGTTTTTTTTCGAGAACAAACAGGTTTTGCATGGAGAAGAGCCACATTTAAAAAAACCTTTTGTAGATAGCCAGCTGGCTTGTTTTATTTAACCCCTTCATGACCTTGGGATTTTTCATTTTTCCGTGTTCGTTTTTCACTCCCCTCCTTCCCAGAGCCATAACTTTTTTATTTTTCCGTGAATTTGGCCATGTGAGGGCTTATTTTTTGCGGGACGAGTTGTATTTTTGAAAGACATCATTGGTTTTAGCATGTCGTGTACTAGAAAACGGGAAAAAAATTCCAAGTGCGGTGAAATTGCAAAAAAATTGCAATCCCACACTTGTTTTTTGTTTGGCTTTTTTGCTAGGTTCACTAAATGCTAAAACTGACCTGCCATTATGATTCTCCAGGTCAGTACGAGTTCATAAACACCTAACATGACTAGGTTATTTTTTATCTAAGTGGTGAAAAAAAATTCCAAACTTGGCTAAAAAAAAAAAATTGCGCCATTTTCCGATACTCGTAGCGTCTCCATTTTTCGTGATCTGGGGTCGGTTGAGGGCTTATTTTTTGCGTGCCGAGATGACGTTTTTAATGATAGCATTTTGGTGCAGATACGTTCTTTTGATCGCCCGTTATTGCATTTTAATGCAATGTCTTGGCGACCTAAAAAACGTAATTCTGGCGTTTCGAATTTTTTTCTCGCTATGCCGTTTAGCGATCAGGTTAATGCTTTTTTTAATTGATAGATCGGGCGATTCTGAGCGCGGCGATAGCAAATATGTGTAGATTTGATTTTTTTTATTGATTTATTTTGATTGGGGTGAAAGGGGGGTGATTTAAACTTTTATATTTTTTTTATTTTTTTCAAATTTTTTTTAACTTTTTTTTTTTACTTTTGCCATGCTTCAATAGCCTCCATGGGAGGCTAGAAGCAGGCACAACGCGATCGGCTCTGCTACATAGCAGCGATCTGCTGATCGCTGCTATGTAGCAGAAATGGAGGTGTGCTGTGAGCGCCGACCACAGGGTGGCGCTCACAGCCACCGGTCATCAGTAACCATAGAGATCTCAAGGACCTCTATGGTTACAATGGAGACGCATCGCCGACCCCAGATCATGTGACGGGGGTCGGCGATGACATCATTTCCGGCCGCCCGGCCGGATGCGGTAGTTACATGCCGCTGTCTGCGATTGACAGCGGCATTTAACTAGTTAATAGGTGCGGGCAGATCGCGATTCTGCCCGCACCTATTGCAGGCACATGTCAGCTGTTCAAAACAGCTGACATGTCCCGGCTTTGATGCGGGCTCACCGCGGAGCCCTGCATCAAAGCAGGGGATCTGACCTCGGACGTACTATCCCGTCCGAGGTCAGATAGGGGTTAAACACACCAGACTGGATAAAGCTTGGAGCAAGCAAGGTACCTAAAGTAGGGGCTTTTCTGGAAACTATTTTAATACTTTCCTGTAGAAAGAGATCTATTGTGGGATCATCTCGTAAGATATTTAGATTTCGGTGTACTATATTTGAGATTCACTTACAGTATGTACTATAAGTTAATATTAATACCTGTTGTTTCTGATAAACATTTTTATTGTGAAAATGTGTTTTATTTTTATTGACGGAAGTATCATTACTTGAAATTGAGATGTTAACTAATTCCGGTCTGGTCTTATTTTTTACTAAATTGCAGGCTCTGTCTATAGCCCATCTTGGATATTTATGTTCACTGAGTCTATGTCGAATGTCTGCTGTTTCCCTATGAAAAATAGTTTCATTACTGCAATTGCATTTGGCTCTAATGACCTCGCCAACAGGGATAGATTTTATGGTGTGAACAGGGTGGAAGCTTTTGGCATGCAGTATGGTATTACCTGCAGTAGGTTTGCGGTTTAGGAAGACCAAGAGTCACCTCTGCTTCTGAAGATAAGTTTATCCGAGTCACCAGCCTCAGAAATCGCAGGTTAACAGCAGCTCAGATTAGAGACCAGGTCAATGCCTCACAGAATTCTAGCAGCAGACACATCTCTACAACAACTGTTAAGAGGAGACTTTGTGCAGCAGGCCTTCATGGTAAAATAGCTGCTAGAAAACCACTGCTAAGGACAAGCAACAAGCAGAAGAGACTTGTTTGGGCTAAAGAACACAAGTAATGGATATTAGACCAGTGGAGGTTTGCGGTAGGTTCGTGTTTGGATTAACTGCTGTGGAATACCCGAAAGGGTTAAATCAAGGAAGTTGATATGTTCAGAATCCCAATGGTAAGTAAACTTTAAGTTGAAAGGGTTATTGTTCAAATAACTAATAAAATTGTTGACAGAAGATATGTCCCCGCTCCACACTAACAATAGGTCATCAATAAATCTAGAATACCATTGAATTTGTGTCAGAAATGGATTGTCTACATTGAAAATATAATCCTCCTCCCACAAAGACATAACTAAGTTGGCCACTGAAGGGGAAAATTTCGCACCCATCGAAACTCCACCTAATTGCAAAAATAATTTTTTGTCAAACAAAAAATAATTATGAGAATTCAAAAACGATAAAACTAAAATTATGTAAGATTGTAAATCAGTGGAATAGTTACTGCACTTGAAAAGATGAAATTGTACAGCAATTTCACCGAGGCTGGTGACTCGGATAAACTTATCCTCAGAAGCAGAGGTGACTCTTGGTCTTCCTAAACCGCAAACCTACTGCAGGTAATACCATACTGCATGCCAAAAGCTTCCACCCTGTTCACACCATAAAATCTATCCGTGTTGGCGAGGTCATTAGAGCCAAACGCAATTGCAGTAATGAAACTATTTTTCATAGGGAAACAGCAGACATTCGACATAAACTCAGTGAACGTAAATATCCAAGATGGGCTATAGAAGGAGCCTGCAATTTAGTAAAAAATAAGACCAGACCGGAATTAGTTAACATCTCAATTTCAAGTAATGATACTTCCGTCAATAAAAATAAAACACATTTTCACAATAAAAATGTTTATCAGAAACAACCGGTATTAATATACTTTAAGTCAATCTCAAATATAGTACACCGAAATCTAAATATCTTACGAGATGATCCCACAATAGATCTCATTCTACAGGAAGGTATTAAAATAGTTTCCAGAAAAGCCCCTACTTTAGGTACCTTGCTTGCTCCAAGCTTTGTCCAGTCTGGTGTGTTTAAAAAAAAACAAGCCAGCTGGCTATCTACAAAAGGTTTTTTTAAATGTGGCTCTTCTCCATGCAAAACCTGTTTGTTCTCGGAAAAAAACGCAACCTTCACGGGCACCAATCATCAGAAAATTTACAATATAAAAGACTTTATCAATTGTAACACAGACCATGTCATTTATATCATAGAATGTGTCTCATGCAATCTGTATTACATTGGATCTACCATCCGTAAGTTGAAAGATAGATTCCGTGAACACTTATATGATATTATACAATCTACATTGAGACATGTCTCCAGCGCTTCCAATCACTTCATACAAACTCATAACAGGAACACCTCATCATTGAAAGTCTATGTGATTGAACATATTCATAAGAACTCACGGGGTGGAGATAGAGAAAGGATCTTGCGTGACCGAGAGGCTTTTTGGATACTGTGTCTAAATACTCGAGCTCCCTCTGGTTTAAATCTTAGAAGAGAAATGATGTTGTACTATTATCTTTGTTGTATGTCGTAACAGATAACTTTGTTTTCTTTTTTCTATTAATATTTTTCTTGATATTTTTATGTATTTTAATCTGATTTTCTTGTTTGTTTTTTTCTTGTTTTTTTTTCTGTGTAGGTTCTCACCAGGTCGGATTTTGGGTGTATGTTGATTGTCTTTTGAGTTTGTTAATTACTTTTTCTTTCACCTGTTTTGTTCATTTATATCTACCTGCTGAACCTCTTTCCTCATGCTGTAGCGTCCTCTCCTGGCCGCAGCGTCTCCTGTATGCGGTTACGTGGGGCCGCCGATTACAATCATGAACATGCGGCTCCACCTCCCAAAGGAGAGGACGCTACAGCGAGGGATCCGGAAGCTAGGTGAGTATTTTAATCACAGCAGGGGGGGGGGGCGCACAGGGGGTGGAAGGGGGGGACCTGGATCTGCCTTTTAAAAACTAATATTCATATGTTCCCTGCAGCAAAAGCTGCTGCGGGGCACATATGAATCGCAGCTTCAGCACCAGATGCTGGTACGTGTGGTACCCAGCACCGTGCGTGTGGTACCTAGCACCGTGGCTGTGGTACCCAGTGGGCACACGGGCGGCACACGTGTGCCGCACGTGTGCCACACTGATGTACCACAGAAACGTAGGGCACACGGACACGGATTTTTTCCGGTACCAGAATTATCTGGACGTGTGGGACTGCCCTAAAAGAGCCGGGTTTTATAACAGACAATAGCTGACATTTCCTTTCTACATTTTTATATGCTACGAATGCTGCTTTATTCAGAAAGATAAACTTTAGACAAATGTAGGAATAATCAATTAAATTGTTTTATCACTAAGAGGATTAGAAAAAGTAAAGTTACCGTTATTTCATTCACTGAATCTTCAGGTTGGAATAAGCTACCAATAATAACCACTGTGATTTACATAGAATTAAATCCATCTCCAAGCATGTAGTTCACATGAAAGCAACATGTGCCTCCTATGCTAAATGACTTATTGGTAAGGCCGGGTTTACACTCAGCGTATGAAAATACGGTCCGTATATTACGGCCGTAATACGCTGAAAAGTCCTGAAAATAGTGGACTCTCCATTATTAATCTGGCTTAATGTCACCTTACAATAGCAAGGTGGCATTAACCCTTCATTACCCCATATCCCACCGCTACACGGGAATGGGAAGAGAGTGGCCAAGTGCCAGAATAGGCGCATCTTCCAGATGTGCCTTTTCTGGGGTAGCTGGGGGCAGATGTTTTTAGCCGGGGGGGGCCAATAACCGTGGACCCTCTCCAGGCTATTAATATCTGCCCTCAGTCACTGGCTTTACTACTCTGGCGGAGAAAATTGTGCGGGAGCCCACGCCAATTTTTTCCTCCATTTAACCCCTTAATTTACTAGCTAGAACGGCCAAATTTTGCATATACACACTACTAACATTAGTAGTGTGGAATATGCAAAAAAAATGGTGATATGAGATGGTTTACTGTATGTAAACCAGGTCTCATATGATGTCGGGTTTAGGAAGGAGAAAGCAAAAGTCGGTAATTGAATTACCGGCTTTAAAGGGACACTGTCACCTGAATTTGGAGGGAACAATCTTCAGCCATGGAGGCGGGGTTTTGGGGTTTTTGATTCACCCTTTCCTTACCCGCTGGCTGCATGCTGGCTGCAATATTGGATTGAAGTTCATTCTCTGTCCTCCATAGTACACGCCTGTGCAAGGCAAGATTACCTTGTGCAGGCATGTACTACGGAGGACAGAGAATTAACTTCAATCCAATATTGCAGCCAGCATGCAGCCAGCGGGTAAGGAAAGGGTGAATCAAACACCCAAAATCCCCGCCTCCATGGCCGAAGATTGTTCCCTCCAAATTCAGGTGACAGTGTCCCTTTAAAGCTATCTAGCGCTGGAAGAAATATTAATATATATATATATATATGTGTCTCAATGACATATATATATATATATATATATATATATACCTATTCTATGTGTACACATTTATTCGACCTATTCTATTCTAAGCTGTCAGTGTGATTTTACTGTACACCGCACTGAATTACCGGCTTTTCTCTCTAACAGCGCTGCGTATTCCTCGCAAGTCACACTGCTGGTCCGTGTGTGATCCGTATTTTTGGGGCTTCCATAGACTTTCATTGGCGATTCTCGGCCGAGAAATGCTGACAATCGCAGCATGCTGCGATTTCACTCGGATCCTGAATACGGCCAAGAAAATATCGGATCATGGGAGCTGCCCCATTGATTAACATTGGGACGAGTGCTTTGCGATTTTTTTATCGCATTGCACTCGTCCGTATTACAGTCTAGTGTGACCCCGGCCTAAGAGGATATAACCTGATAGCATGGGCAAGATTTTGATTGTGTTGTCTCACTTCACGTAGTGTGTTATGTTGACAGATGAAAAAAGAACAAGGGACATAATGTCATTAGTGATAAGCTCTCAACACTTAGGTACCGTCACACTAGACGATATCGCTAGCGATCCGTGACGTTGCAGCGTCCTCGCTAGTGATATCGTCCAGTGTGACAGGCAGCAGCGATCAGGCCCCTGCTGTGCTGTCGCTGGTCGGGGAAGAAAGTCCAGAACTTTGTTTCGTCGCTGGACTCCCCGCAGACATCGCTGAATCGGCGTGTGTGACACCGATTCAGCGATGTCTTCGCTGGTAACCAGGGTAAGCATCGGGTTACTAAGCGCAGGGCCGCGCTTAGTAACCCGGTGTTTACCCTGGTTACCATCGTTAAAGTAAAAAAAACAACCGCTACATACTTACCTACCGCTGTCTGTCCTCGGCGCTCTGCTTCTCTGCTCTGGCTGTGAGCACAGCGGCCGGAAACCACAGCGGTGACGTCACCGCTCTGCTTTCCGGCTGCCCGGCGCTCACAGCCAGAGCAGAGAAGCAGAGCGCCGAGGACAGACAGCGGTAGGTAAGTATGTAGTGGTTGTTTTTTTTACTTTAACGATGGTAACCAGGGTAAACATCGGGTTACTAAGCGCGGCCCTGCGCTTAGTAACCCGATGTTTACCCTGGTTACCGGGGACCTTGGGATCGTTGGTCGCTGGAGACCTGTCTGTGTGATAGCTCTCCAGCGACCAAATAGCGACGCTGCAGCGATCCGGATCGTTGTCGGTATCGCTGCTGCGTCGCTTAGTGTGACGGTACCTTAAGGCTATGTGCACACGTACAGGTTTTTTCACGTTTTTTTCGCATTTTTCGTGCTAAAAACGCTATAAAAACTCATTAAAAATGCATACATTATGCATTCTATCATTTAGAATGCATTCTGCATGTTTTGTGCACATGGATGCGTTTTTTTCCGTGAAAAAAACGCATCGCGGTAAAAAAAATGAGCATGTTCATTATTTTTGTGGATTTTCTGCGTTTTTCCCGCAATTCTATGCATTTGGGAAAAAACGCACAAAAAACGCACAAAAAACGCGTCAAGAATGCGTCAAAATCGCGGTAAAAACGCATGCGGACTTCTGGCAGAAATGTCCGGTTTTTGTCAGGAAAATTTCTGCAAGAAATCCTGACGTGTGCACATACCCTAAAGGTACCTTTACACTGAGCAACTTTCCAACGAGAATGACAACGATCCGTGACGTTGCAGCGTCCTGGATAGCGATCTCGTTGTGTTTGACACGCAGCAGCGATCAGGATACCGCTGTGACATCGCTGGTCATAGCTAGAAGTCCGGAACTTTATTTGGTCGTCAGGTCGGCGTGATTCGTCATGTTTGACAGCAAAAGCAATGATGCCAGCAATGTTTCTTCATGGAGCGAACAACCAGCGAGAACGATAAGTACGTCACTGGATCGCTCCTGCATCGTTCTGCTGTTGCTGTGTTTGACGTCTCCTAGCGACCTAAACAGCGACGCTGCAGCGATCGGCTCGTTGTCTATATCGCTGCAGCGTCGCTTAGTGTAACGGTACCTTTAGAGTTGTCATACTTATTCTTTGCTTGCATCTGCGGAGCTGGTAGAATTACCTGTACTAGAAGTCATGCAATGATGGAGGTCCCCAATGAAATGTAAATGCTAGGCTATTGTCCAGTTTGCCCCCAAAGTCCTTGGTTCTTAAATTACTATACCTACATCAAACAATGCTCACCACTGATTAGGTACAGACTCAGTCATATTTTTCCCATGTATTGCATCTTGCATCGAGCTGCAATGAAAAAAAACTTATAAATAATCACAATTATAGCTATTAGACAAAGCGTTACTGTTCCTGTAATATCAACACATACTTGTAAAAGATTACATCAAGCCTCCATTTAGGTTTTGATGTTTAATCCATCTATAGCAGTGATCTAATTAAAATGTCTAGCATTTTACACATAGATCTAATGAGCAACCATGTATTTTCATTAAAAAAAACCTTCTCCACTACCCACATCTAATCTGCTTTCAATTCTATAATCCTAGCTGTGGTTGCTGTCATCAGTAATCCTTTAACTGCATTAAAGTGCTAATCCGACACACTGAGCCATTAATGAGATAACGTGGCCAGCAGTTGTGAAGCCTTTTCTTTCATTAATATGATATGAAATTCCCTAATGAGAAGTTTCCATACAGTCTCGCTATTAAATCAATTTAAAACCCAAATTATAAAAAAAAAAACCTTAATTCTGAAATGCCTTGAATGCTTGTTCTTTTCTAAGGTGTCATACATGTAGTTTAATCTTTAAAACAGTTTGATGCTGAGTGTTTTATTATAATTGTTTTATCCTTACTAAGCGTTGAGATTTCTAACATTTGACCAAAATATATAGTTTCTTATTATATTAAACATATAATAGTTCTTGCTACTTTTGTAGCACATAACAGGCTATTTTCACATAGCAACAAAGAAAGAAAAAATTCACAAGCACTATCCACAGGCAGCAATCATATTCAGGAACACGCCTCATTTAAGGTTTGGGTAGGGTGGCTGGGATGAATTCTCAGTGTTGTTCAGTGATACAAAGCAAAACCATGGAATAATCCAATTTCAGAGAATAAATTTAAAGGCACTCACCAAATGTCCATTCTGTTTCCTTTATTGATGGATAGCAGGTACATGGAAGTATAGTTTTCCAAAGCAACCTTTGTCTGTTTTGCATGTGAAAATGCTTTTTCAAGGCCTCAGAGACCTTGAGAAAGCATATTCATATGCGAAACAGCCTTTTACTTGTCACTGGGTTAGGCCAGTCTCACACGTCCAGATAACTCCGGTACCGGAAAAATCAGTACCGGAATTATCCGTGTCCGTGTGCCGGTGCGTTTCTGTGGCACATCAGTGTGGCACACGTGCGGCACATGTGTGCCCACTGGGTACCACACGCACCGTGCCGGAGACAGCGCTAAAGTTTAGCACTGTCCCCTGCATATGGTGCTGAAGCCCCATTCATATCTTCCCTGCAGCAGCGCTTGCTGTAGAGAAGATATGAATAATTGTGTGTAAAATCAAGATTCACGTGACCGCTCATACAGTAGAAGGTGCGGCCAGGACAGGACGATGCAAGGGAGTCGGGAGCCGGGTGAGTATTTTAATAACAGTGGGGGGGGGGGGGGCACACAGGGGGTGTGAGGGGCGGGAACCTGGATCTTGATTTTACACACAATTATTCATATCTTCTCTACAGCAAACGCTGCTGCAGGGAAGATATGAATGGCGGCTTCAGCACCAGTGGGGGGGACAGCGCTTAATGTAGCGCTGTCTCCTGCATGGCACACGGACTGCACACGGACAACATCCATGTGTGGTACGTGTTTTACATGGACCCATTGACTTTAATGGGTCCGTGTAATCCGTGCGCTCCCACGAACACTGACATGTCTCTGTGTTTGGCACACGGAGACACGGTCCGCAAAAAATCAATGACATCTGCACAGATGCATTGATTTTTATGTGTCTACGTGTGTCAGTGGCTCCGGTACAAGAGGAAACTGTCACCTCACGTACAGGAGCCACTGACGTGTGAAACCGGCCTTAGGCACACTTAACGGTGCTAAGTGATACAAAGCAGAGCTATACAATAATCCAATTTCTGAGAACATAATCCAACACACTAAACAAATGTCCATTCTGTTTCCTTTTGTCATAGATGGCAGGCACATGGGAGAATTGTATCCTAAAGCGACTTCAGGGGATTTGAAAAAGTGTGTTCATGCGCAAAATGGCAGTACATTGCTTTAGGATGCTATACTTCCAAGTAACTGCTATCCATAAATAAATGACCTGAATGGATATTTGGTGAGTGCTGTGAATTGTAGTCTCTGAAACTGGATTTTTCTATGTTCACATTTCTGTTCGGACATTCCGTTTGTTCTGTCTTAGGAAGAGACAAACAGAATTAATGCCCAAAATAGAAGTGTTGAATAACTGATGGAAATTGAAGCTTCTTAAGGTACCGTCACACTAGACGATATCGCTAGCGATCCGTGACGTTGCAGCGTCCTCGCTAGCGATATCGTCCAGTGTGACAGGCAGCAGCGATCAGGCCCCTGCTGTGCTGTCGCTGGTCGGGGAAGAAAGTCCAGAACTTTATTTGGTCGCTGGACTCCCCGCAGACATCGCTGAATCGGCGTGTGTGACACCGATTCAGCGATGTCTTCACTGGTAACCAGGGTAAACATCGGGTAACTAAGCGCAGGGCCGCGCTTAGTAACCCGATGTTTACCCTGGTTACCATCCTAAAAGTAAAAAAAAACAAACACTACATACTTACCTACAGCCGTCTGTCCTCCAGCGCTGTGCTCTGCACTCCTCCTGCACTGGCTGTGAGCGTCGGTCAGCCGGAAAGCAGAGCGGTGACGTCACCGCTCTGCTTTCTGGCCGCTGTGCTCACACAGACAGTACAGGAGGAGTGCAGAGCACAGCGCTGGAGGACAGACGGCTGTAGGTAAGTATGTAGCGGTTTTTTTTTTCCTTTTAGGATGGTAACCAGGGTAAACATCGGGTTACTAAGCGCGGCCCTGCGCTTAGTTACCCGATGTTTACCCTGGTTACCGGCATCGTTGGTCGCTGGAGAGCTGTCTGTGTGACAGCTCTCCAGCGACCAAACAGCGACGCTGCAGCGATCCGGATCGTTGTCGGTATCGCTGCAGCGTCGCTAAGTGTGACGGTACCTTTAGCCCCATAAGCATCATCACATTGCATGAGGCCATGCCTATGAAGCAACAAAGGAGCCCAGGAGATATCATGTTGAGAACCCTGGCCACAGAAGTGAAGTACAGTTGCAACATGGAACTGGATCTGAGGTTGGAAATGGGTATGCAAATCTATCTGCGCATTGATAGTAGTAATGTGTTCTTATTTTTTGGCATGTCTATATTACAAAATTGATCAATCACTGGATAATAAAATGTATACTGTTATCATACGATTCTGCAACATGGTGTTTAGCTGGATTGTCATACAGCTAGCCCCTTCCCATCTGAGCCAATTTTAATTTTTGTGGTTTTTATCCATACCCTCCTTTCAAGTATAACATTTTTATATTTTTTTTATTAACAAAGCCATATGAGGGCATGCTTTTTGCAAAAAGAGTTGTAGTTTTTGTGAGGATGCTGCATTGTATCTTAATTTGCCAGACATCTATTTTCAGCAAACCAGGAAGAATAGACTGTTATCTATATGTCAACTTTTTAATTTATGTGTTTCTTTCTGGTTGGTCAAGAAAACAGACTTTTGTTCGTGAAAGCCACTAGTATTGTCTTGTAAGTTAACAATTTTTCTGTAACACATTGTGCTATTTTCCTGGATGACTAGTGATACAGGGTCATGGAACAATGATGTTTGCTGATATGATGATAACATATCGCCCAGACCAGCCAGCTTGTTGACTTGCAAAATAAAGCAAGAAAAACTATGCAAATATATTACATAATCAAACAATCCGAGATGGTCTTATCACCATTCTTCCACTTTTCCTGCGAATACTGGATGAAGGACAGTTGGCTCCATCATGAGGGACACAGATTTGTCATTCTACAGGATGCCAGCTCAAGGGACCTTAGCCCCAGCTGGGAGAATACAGATCTGCTCCATTAACCATTGCAAATCCATGGATACATTTGGGGTAGTCAGGGTATGGACCCACCTGTCACCTGAGCCCCATGGATGTTTGTGGTAGATAGGAATAGGATCCGCTGGTCGCATGGCTCCATGAAGATGTTCAGAGAAGCCAGGTTGTGACCCTCCCTCCAGTCAACTGGCTTTGTACCTCAATAGACTGTCATCTTCCTAAGCTTGTCGTTACCTCCTCTCTGTGTGCGTCCCCCAGGTGGGACACTCGGCCCTAGAAGCTTTGAAGTGACATCTGATCTTATCCCAGCGAGTCAGTGGAAGGGTGAGACTCTGTCATGTGCACCATCTTTTTTTGCTGGGGCTGTTGTATGTTTTATTTGTCTGTTTTGTGGTTCAATAAAGTATTGCCACACTGTTTTACCCTAACCCTGTGTTGTCTGAGTAACGTTATGCCAACAATAAAAGGAGAACGAGCATTCAGTGGGATGATCCCTGGTCCATGTGGTTTTGGCTAACAGACCAGGGCACCCGCTGACCCCCTGTGTCTCCACAGTTTTCATTTCACAATATAATCTACCGAAAATAAGAAAAAAAGCATAGTGGTGTGATATCGTAAAAAAAAAAAATTGCACCAATTTTTTTTAAAGCATTAAATGAATTGTTAAAAAATCTGGTAAAATGTCTGCAGATCAATACAATTATTTATAACACGCATCATTTTTTGATATATTTTACTAATTTTAAACCATTCTGGAAAAAAAACAGGACTGGCCTCTGCAGAGTCCCATCTTGAATGAAGTGATGAAGTTGAGGTGTGTATACTTGTTTAACAGGACTGTCAGCAAAAGCCAAGCACAGTCCTTAACAGAGATTGAACGTTGCAACCAAGAAGAGAGAGTGATCGGAGCTAGCTGTGTAACACCAGCACCCCAAATTTATGGAATGCCCGCTCTTTATTTTCACACCCGATGTGTGATACATTGGGAAAGAATTAATGGGGATTTAATATGTTTGAGATGATTGACATATAGACACGTGATTCATGTCACGCTGTGCCACATGGAACATGCGAATGTTTAATGACGTCTTGACTAAAGTTAGTAGGGAGATAATCCCCCTCCCCTCTTCCCCCATCCCTCCCAGGGTCAATAAATGCTTTGATGTCAGCAGGATGTCTGAATATCACCAGTATAGGGCAGGGATTTTACCCTGTGCCTGTCACGCTGTGACAGCCTTCAGAAAAGAAGAGGGGCCTCAAACTGTCCCTGAAGCTGGGACCACAACTATTCCTGTCCCAGGGGTATTCTTAGGCTATGTGCACATGTTGCGGATTCTCTGCGGATCCGCAGCGTTTTTTGCGGTGCAGAAAAGCTGCAGATCCGCAATTGATTTACAGTACAATGTAAATCAATGAGAAAAAAAAATGCTGTGCACACTTTGCGGAAAATCCGCTGCTGAAACGCTGCGGTTTAAAAGAAGTAGCATGTCACTTCTTTTTTGCGGATCTGCAGTGTTTTTGTACCCATTCCATTATAGAAAACCGCAGGGGTAAAAAACGCAGCAAATCCGCAAGAAAACCGCAGCAAAAACACACAAAAAATGCTGCGCAACCGCACAAAAAACGCGACAAATCCGCAGGTGCGTTTTCTGCCAGGAGAGACAGAATCTGCACCAGAAATTCCTAAGGCTAATCTGCAACGTGTGCACATAGCTTTAAAGGTAGAAAGGCCCCAGTCTTTCACTTTACTATGCTCCTGTAAAAATTCTAATCTGTATCCTCCCCAACCCCATGAGGTACGGGACAGAAATGAAAGGTAAACCAGACACAAAGGCAAAGCAGGGATAACAAAATGCCTCTATCATACAAAGGCATTAACCAACAATAGGCAGGAGGATAAGGATTGGAGGAGTAAACTAAGGCCTCTTTCACACTTCCGTCTTTTCAGATCTGTCCCAATCCGTCGATTTTTGAGAATGCAGGATCCAGACAAAAAATTTGCAGGATCCTGCCTTTTCCCATAGACTTGTATTAGCGACAGATTGTGATGGATGGCCATCCGTTTCATCCTTCATGCACTGGATCCGTCGTAAAATAGCGGTCCATCGTGCAGAGAAAACGTTCATTGTAACGTTTTTCGTGCATGTCGGAAAATCGGTCAGTGACGCATCCTGCGCTGTCCGTCGTCAGCTACAATGGAAGCCTATGGACGCAGGATCCGTCGCTGACCGTCACACACAGGAATCCAGCAACGGATCCAGTTTTTCCCTTCTGAGCATGCCCGGAAGGATTTTCAAGTCTGGGGAAAAAAAATCTCTCTCTGTCTCTCTCTCTCTCCTTGTTCCGGACATTTAATTCCTGGAATTTCTGTACGACGGAACCGTCATTACACTGGATCCGTCGCACACATTTTACCTATTTTCATGACGTCCGTCCATACGTCATTTTATTGCACCACGACAGACCCCAGAAAACGGAAGTGTGAAAGTAGCCTAAATGGGAAAAAAGGCCAGGAGATAAACACACAAGTACAACAGAAAACTACAGAACACCACACACAACTCCAAACTTCAATTACTTAGTTTTGGCACACAGCACAGGAAAATGAATCTGCAAGAGAAAAAAAATGAACTAATTTTCGGCACACTGACTCCTAAAAGCAGAACAAAGAGGGTCTGGCCAGGTTTTATAGGAAGAGTTAATGACAAGATCTCAGACCACTGTTAGCGCATAGTTGATTTATATTTATTTTTTATTTTTATCTGCCAAATACCTCTACAAACCTGTCCAAAGCACACAAAGCAAATAGATCCAAAGACTATAGCAGTTCCTTCCAAATGTTACATAATGTTTTATTACATTATGTTTTTCTATTTTTACTTAATCAGATTATGGCAATATTATGAATCTTATTGTCCTATGACATGTAATTTGCTGAATTAATGTATTCACACAAAATCTCACTGAAGCTTCTGTTTTTCATCTTAGCCCATGCTAAGTGTCCACATTGTAACCTACAAGTAATATATTAGCAACATCATTTCTGGTAATGTATTATAAAGATCACTGACATGAATAACAACATTACTGTAATAAATATCACCTAATCACATTAGCATTTCTATTACATTAGCAAATCTGTAATGAAAGCTTCCGTGGTAAGGAGTCGGCTGACACAAAGCACAACCCTGTAATACAAATTCAATTAGTGTCTCCATTTAGATACACCTGTCTACATCAAATCTTGCAAGTGTAACTAAGCTAATGGCTAGTGCTGTTCTAACACCTATTGCTTAATGTTATGATACAATCTGCTATATTTTTTACTAGCGCTATGGTATTAATGGCATGCATTGTTAAATATTAGTATATGTACGATCTTGATTAGCTGAAAAAAAAATGCAGATTACAAAAATTAACCCCTTTAAACCCCAAAGTGGTCTGCACGTTAACTACCAGGCCAATATTTACAATTCTGACCACTGTTTCTTTATGAGGACATAACTCTGGATCGCTTCAACGGATCCCACTGATTCTGAGAATGTTTTTTTTTTGTGACATATTGTACTTCATAATAGTGGTAACATTTCTTCGCTATATCTTGCATTTATTTATGAAAAGATGGACATTTGTTGACAATTTTGCAATGTTCAAACTTTGAATTCTTATGCCCTAAATCAGAGAGATATATCTCACACAAAATAGTTAAGAATGACATCTCCAACATGTCTACTTTACTTTAGCACAAGTTTTGAAACAAAATTATATTTGCTAGGAAGTTGTAAGGGTTAAAAGTTGGCTCGCACTTTCTCCTTTTTCCAACAAAATTTAGAAATAATTTTTTAAGGGACCACCTCACATTTGAAGTGACTTTAAAGGGACTCTGTCACCTGAATTTGGCAGGACTGGTTTTCGGTCATATGGGCGGAGTTTTCGGGTGTTTGATTCACCCTTTCCTTACCCGCTGGCTGCATGCTGGCTGCAATATTGGATTGAAGTTCATTCTCTGTCCTCCATAGTACACGCCTGCGCAAAGCAATCTTGCCTTGTGCAGGCGTGTACTATAGAGGACAGAGAATGAACTTCAATCCAATATTGCAGCCAGCATGCAGCCAGCGGGTAAGGAAAGGGTGAATCAAACACCCGAAAACTCCGCCCATATGACCCAAAACCAGTCCCGCCAAATTCAGGTGACAGGTTCCCTTTAAGCAGTGTATATCTCAGAAAATACCAAAAAGTGACACCATTCTAAAAGCTGCAGCCTTCAAGATGTTTAAAAACACATTCAAGAAGTTTATTAACCTTTCAGATGCTTCACAGGAACATGATCATTTGACTTTTTTCACAAAAAAAATTAACTTTAGACCCAATTTTTTTTTATTTTCACAAGGGTAACCAGTACTGATGGGCGAGCACTAAAATGCTCGGGTGCTCGTTGCTCGGGTCGAGCAAATTGAAATACTCAGGTACTCGGAGAGACCAACTAGCCCAATGTAAGTCTATGGCAGACCTGAGTATTTTTACCGCGATCCCCCCGTGGGTCTTTTTAAGGTCTAAAAATGTCTGAAGATGATGGAAGCACTGCTCTAATGACACAGGGACATCATAGGGATCGCCCCTGGAAGCATTCCTGACTCCTAGTTCACAGCCTTAATCATTTTTTTTCCGTGATTCATGCCATTTGTCCCTGTGCCACAAAACACACATGAAAACAAAACCAAAACGGGTTTTGCTTGGAAGTATGTCAAGGTACATCGTTTGCAGGTTAATGACTTGCCTGTAAGGCCAAATATTTAACCCCAGACCAAAAATTTCCTCCCCCACTTAGACCTAGATCAGACGCAGCGTTTTTTAATCGTTTTTCAACTTTAACATTGCTTTCAACCACTACAAATGCATTCACTGGGAAATGTCATTGTAACATTTAACAACCCTAGCTGGCCATGTGATGAGTGACACATAAGCAGACCCATCTTGTTTAATTTACGAAGGAGGAACTCTTAAAGTCACAGAGCCTATTTTTACTGGTGCATCAGGCGGCATTAATCTTCTTAAAGGGCCATTATAAAACAGTGGGTCTCCTAAGCTGTTGTAGCCTATGCTGTGAGTGGATGGGCTGCCAAGAATTACGACGCACCACAATACCCCTGTCATAAGATGTCCAGGGGGGGACTCCTGAAAAAGTGTAACATTGAATTCAAGGCCTGCCCTGCTACCAATTCATATGCACCCCAATAAGCCTTTGAACCCACATACTGGATGGGCCCATGAAAATCCACTTCACAATATGCATTTTGTACTCCCGTACTCCTTTGTTTTACACATTGGCGGCAAGGCCAGCCCTGCTGCATAGTCATATGCACCCCATTAGGCCTTGGAACCCACATAGTGGATGGGCCCAGGAAGATCCACTTCACAATATGCATTTTGTGCTCCATACTCCTTTGTTTTATACATTGGCAGGAAGGCGAGCCCTGCTGCATAGTAAGTCATATGCAACCCATTAGGCCTTGGAACCCACATAGTGGATGGACCCATGAAAATCCACTTCACAATATGCATTTTGTGCTCCATACTCCTTTGTGTTATACATTGGCAGGAAGGCGAGCCCTGCTGCATAGTCAGTCATATACACCCCATTAGGCCTTGGAACCCACATACTGGATGGGCCCAGGAAAATCCTCTTCACAATATGCATTTTGTGCTCCATACTCCTTTGTTTTATACATTGGCAGGAAGGAAAGCCATGCTGCATAGTCATATGCACCCCATAAGGCCTTGGAACCCACATACTGGATGGGCCCAGGAAAATCCACTTCACAATATGCATTGTGTGCTCCATACTCCTTTGTTTTACAGTTAGGGCCAGAAATATTTGGACAGTGACACAAGTTTTGCTATTTTAGCTGTTTACAAAAACATGTTCAGAAATACAATTATATATATAATATGGGCTGAAAGTGCACACTCCCAGCTGCAATATGATAGTTTCCACATCCAAATCGGAGAAAGGGTTTAGGAATCATAGCTCTGTAATGCATAGCGTCATCTTTTTCAAGGGACCAAAAGTAATTGGACAATGGACTCTAAGGGCTGCAATTAACTCTGAAGGCGTCTCCCTCGTTAACCTGTAATCAATGAAGTAGTTAAAAGGTCAGGGGTGGATTCCAGGTGTGTGGTTTTGTATTTGGAAGCTGTTGCTGTGAGCAGACAACATGCGGTCAAAGGAACTCTCAATTGAGGTGAAGCAGAACATCCAGAGGCTGAAAAAAAAGAAAAAATCCATCAGAGAGATAGCAGACATGCTTGGAGTAGCAAAATCAACAGTTGGGTACATTCTGAGAAAAAAGGAATTGACTGGTGAGCTTGGGAACTCAAAAAGGCCTGGGCGTCCACGGATGACAACAGTGGTGGATGATCGCCGCATACTTAATTGGGGGAAGAAGAACCCGTTCACAACATCAACTGAAGTCCAGAACACTCTCAGTGAAGTAGGTGTATCTGTTTCTAAGTCAACAGTAAAGAGAAGACTCCATGACAGTAAATACAAAGGGTTCACATCTAGATGCAAACCATTCATCAATACCAAAAATAGACAGGCCAGAGTTAAATTTGCAGAAAAACACATCTCAAGAAGCCAGCTCAGTTCTGGAAAAGTATTCTATGGACAGATGAGACAAAGATCAACCTGTACCAGAATGATGGGAAGAAAAAAGTTTGGAGAAGAAAGGGAACGGCACATGATCCAAGGCACACCACATCCTCTGTAAAACATGGTGGAGGCAACGTGATGGCATGGGCATGCATGGCTTTCAATGGCACTGGGTCACTTGTGTTTATTGATGACATAAGAGCAGACAAGAGTAGCCGGATGAATTCTGAAGTGTACCGGGATATACTTTCAGCCCAGATTCAGCCAAATGCTGCAAAGTTGATTGGACGGCGCTTCATAGTACAGATGGACAATGACCCCAAGCATACAGCCAAAGCTACCCAGGAGTTCATGAGTGCCAAAAAGTGGAACATTCTGCAATGGCCAAGTCAATCTCCAGATCTAAACCCAATTGAGCATGCATTTCACTTGCTCAAATCCAGACTTAAGACGGAAAGACCCACAAACAAGCAAGACCTGAAGGCTGCGGCTGTAAAGGCCTGGCAAAGCATTAAGAAGGAGGAAACCCAGCGTTTGGTGATGTCCATGGGTTCCAGACTTAAGGCAGTGATTGCCTCCAAAGGATTTGCAACAAAATATTGAAAATAAAAATATTTTGTTTGGGTTATGTTTATTTGTCCAATTACTTTTGACCTCCTAAAATGTGGAGTGTTTGTAAAGAAATGTGTACAATTCCTACATTTTCTATCAGATATTTTTGTTCAACCCTTCAAATTAAACGTTACAATCTGCACTTGAATTCTGTTGTAGAGGTTTCATTTCAAATCCAATGTGGTGGCATGCAGAGCCCAACTCGCGAAAATTGTGTCACTGTCCAAATATTTCTGGCCCTAACTGTATATATTGGCAGGAAGGCGAGCCCTGCTGCATAGTCATATGGACCCCATTAGGCCTTGGAACCCACATACTGGAAGGGCCCATGAAAATCCACTTCACAATATGCAATTTGTACTCCCATACTCCTTGGTTTTACACATTGGCGGCAAGGCCAGCCCTGCTGCATAGTCAGTCATATACACCCCATTAGGCCTTGGATCTGACATACTGGTTTGGCCCATGAAAATCCACTTCACAATATGCATTGTGGGCTCCATACTCCTTTGTTTTATACATTGGCAGGAAGGCGAGCCATGCTGCATAGTCATGTGCACCCCATTAGGCCTTGGAACCCACATACTGGTCTTATATAGTGAATAACACTATGTAGTAACTCTAGTTTAACCCACACCTTCATGTGACCACTTTTCAACGTTGGATGAAACTGAGATATCATAGAGTCATCAGATGAGGGGCCATAAACCCCTAGAAAATAAAAGCCACAAGGATTTAGATCAAACCACCACCGGCATAGTTTCAGTAAACCTTAATGTTTTGCAATGACAAACAGCAAACATATAGAGGCTTAGAACTGTTTGTGACGTGAATAAACAAACATTTATCAAGATTGTGTCACTATGAACATTGTCTGTCACATCTGTAAATGTTTTACAAGAAATGCAGCTATGTGTTTGTCTGAATGCATTTGGTATACAGTATTTCAATCTTGTTTACAAATCGTCATTTGTATATTCTCCATTTGTACATTTGAGGCAGACAAAGTTAAGGCTCGCAAGGAGAGAAACTAATATAGTGGACAAAGCTATATTTTTAATGAACTACTGAGGCAAAGTAACAGCATTACTTTATCAAATTTATATGAAGTGTATTGTGTACAATGTTAGCAACCAGGCAACACAAAAAGGAGCTTTTCAGGTGAGCTCTTTAAGGTACACAAATGTTATGAAGTGTTTGCCAACAAGGATGTGGTTTTACCAATGGGGGTACCTTTTGTAAAAATAGACTAGTGCCATCACAGCCCCCCTTGACCAAACTTCACCAGCCTATAATAGTACAAAGCACGCTCACCCTGGTGATCTAGTGGAAGTTAAACAAAAGACATTGCAGGAGACAGAGTTAAGAAGTAGGCCCAATGGAATGCATTCCCCAATTCCCCAATGTGGGGTCCTTTTTGGACTGATTAAAATAGTGCCATCAAAGCCCCCTATGTTATGACCTGGTGTTAAGGACAATAATGGACCTGGTGGTTAAGAGCACACGGAATGACCTGATAGTTACTAATAATATAGGACGAGCTCTGAGACGTGGGAACTCTGCTGACCGCAATCCCTAATCCTATCACACACACTAGAAATAGCCGTGGATTGCTCCTAACGCTCCCTATGCAACTCGACACAGCCTAAGAAACTAGCTAGCCCTAGATATAGAAAAATAAAGCCTACCTTGCCTCAGAGAAATTCCCCAAAGGAAAAGGCAGCCCCCCACATATAATGACTGTGAGTAAAGATGAAAATTACCAACACAGAGATGAAATAGATTTAGCAAAGTGAGGCCCGACTTACTGAACAGACAGAGGATAGGAAAGGTAACTTTGCGGTCAGCACAAAAAACTACAAAAAGACCACGCAGAAGGCACAAAAAGACCCTCTGCACCGACTCATGGTGCGGAGGTGCTCCCTCTGCGTCCCAGAGCTTCCAGCAAGCAAGACAAAAATCAAAATAACAAGCTGGACAGAAAAATAGCAAACCAGAGAAAAACAAGCAGGAACTTAGCTTCTGCTGGGAAGACAGGTCACAAGAACGATCCAGGAGAGAACTAGACCAATACTGGAACATTGACAGGTGGCATGGAGCAATGATCTAGGTGCAGTTAAATAGAGCAGCCAGCTAACGAATTAACCTCGTCACCTGTGGAAGGAAACTCAGAAGCCGCAGCTCCACTCACAACCACCAGAGGAAGCCCATGGACAGAACCAGCCGAAGTACCATTCATGACCACAGGAGGGAGCTTGACAACAGAATTCACAACAGTACCCCCCCTTGAGGAGGGGTCACCGAACCCTCACCAGAGCCCCCCGGCCGACCAGGACGAGCCAAATGAAAGGCACGAACCAGATCGGCAGCATGAACATCGGAGGCAAAGACCCAGGAATTATCTTCCTGACCATAACCCTTCCACTTGACCAGGTACTGGAGTTTCCGTCTCGAAATACGAGAATCCAAAATCTTCACCACATACTCCAACTCCCCCTCAACCAACACCGGGCAGGAGGATCAACGGATGGAACCACAGGCGCCACGTATCTCCACAACAATGACCTATGGAATACATTATGGATGGCAAAAGAAGCTGGAAGGGTCAAACGAAACTACACAGGATTGAGAACCTCAGAAATCTTATACGGACCAATGAAACGAGGCTTAAACTAAGGAGAGAAAACCTTCATAGGAACATAACGAGACGACAACCAAACCAAATCCCCAACACGAAGTCGGGGACACACACACCGCCGGCGGTTAGCGAAACATTGAGCCTTCTCCTGGGACAATGTCAAATTGTCCACTGTTGTGAATTCTGTGGCAGAGCTCCCTCCTGTGGTCACAAGTGGTACTTCGGCTGATTCTCTCTGTGAGCTTCCGTTGGTGGAGGAAAGTGGTACTGCGGCTTCTGAGTTTCCTTCCTCAGGTGATGTGGTGAAGTCGTTAGATGCTGCACTATTTAACTCCACCTAGTGCTTTGATCCTGGCCTCCAGTCAATGTTCTAGTATTGGACCCGTTTCCTCCTGGATCGTTCCTGTGGCCTGCTGCTCTGCATAGCTAAGTTCTGCTTTGCTATTTTGTTTGCTGTTTTTTTCTGTCCAGCTTGTCTTTTTGTTTTTTCCTGCTTGCTGGAAGCTCTGGAACGCAGAGGGTGTACCTCCGTGCCGTTAGTTCGGTACGGAGGGTCTTTTTGCCCCCTTTGCGTGGTTTTTGTAGGGTTTTGTGTTGACCGCAAAGTGACCTTTCCTATCCTCGCTCTGTTCAGAAAGTCGGGCCTCACTTTGCTAAATCTATTTCATCTCTACGTTTGTCTTTTCATCTTAACTCACAGTCATTATATGTGGGGGCTGCCTTTTCCTTTGGGGTATTTCTCTGAGGCAAGGTAGGCTTATTTTCTATCTTCAGGCTAGCTAGTTTCTCAGGCTGTGCCGAGTTGCATAGGGAGCGTTAGGCGCAATCCACGGCTGCCTCTAGTGTGGTTGGAGAGGATTAGGGATTGCGGTCAGCAGAGTTCCCACGTCTCAGAGCTCGTTCTATGTTTTTGGGTTATTGTCAGGTCACTGTATGTGCTCTGACCTCTATGTCCATTGTGGTACTGAATTACCTTTTCATAACAGTACTGGAGGCCCAAAGTACTAATGATTCTCAATAGAGGGAAAAAAGAAGTTCTGAGACCATTTTTTTTTCTCTGCACTGTGTTTTGCCTTTTTTTTTCCCCTAGACATTTGGGTGGTTCAGGACACAGGTGTAGCGATGGACATTATAGGTCTGTCTTCATGTGTGGATCAGCTCACGGCAAGAGTACAAAATATTCAAGACTTTGTGGTTCAGAATTCTATGTTAGAACCGAGAATTCCTATTCCTGATTTGTTTTTTGGAGATAGAACTAAATTTCTGAGTTTCAAAAATAATTGTAAACTATTTCTGGCTTTGAAACCTCGCTCCTCTGGTGACCCAGTTCAACAAGTTAGGATCATTATTTCTTTTTTACGCGGCGACCCTCAGGACTGGGCATTTTCTCTTGCGCCAGGAGATCCTGCATTAAGTAATATCGATGCGTTTTTCCTGGCGCTCGGTTTGCTGTACGATGAACCTAATTCAGTGGATCAGGCAGAGAAAAACTTGCTGGCTCTGTGTCAGGGTCAGGATGAGATAGAGGTATATTGTCAGAAATTTAGAAAGTGGTCCGTACTCACTCAATGGAATGAAGGTGCGCTCGCAGCTATTTTCAGAAAAGGTCTCTATGAAGCGCTTAAGGATGTCATGGTGGGATTTCCTATGCCTGCTGGTCTGAATGAGTCTATGTCTTTGGCCATTCAGATCGGTCGACGCTTGCGTGAGCGTAAATCTGTGCACCATTTGGCGGTATTACCTGAGCTTAAACCTGAGCCTATGCAGTGCGATAGGACTTTGACCAGAGTTGAACGGCAAGAACACAGACGTCTGAATGGGCTGTGTTTCTACTGTGGTGATTCCACTCATGCTATCTCTGATTGTCCTAAGCGCACTAAGCGGTTCGCTAGGTCTGCCACCATTGGTATGGTACAGTCAAAATTTCTTCTGTCCGTTACCTTGATCTGCTCTTTGTCATCGTATTCTGTCATGGCATTTGTGGATTCAGGCGCTGCCCTGAATTTGATGGACTTGGAGTTTGCTAGGCGTTGTGGGTTTTTCTTGGAGCCCTTGCAGTGTCCTATTCCATTGAGAGGAATTGATGCTACGCCTTTGGCCAAGAATAAGCCTCAGTACTGGACCCAGCTGACCATGTGCATGGCTCCTGCACATCAGGAGGTTATTCGCTTTCTGGTGTTGCATAATCTGCATGATGTGGTCGTGTTGGGGTTGCCATGGCTACAAGTCCATAATCCAGTATTAGATTGGATATCCATGTCTGTGTCCAGCTGGGGTTGTCAGGGGGTACATGGTGATGTCCCATTTCTGACTATTTCGTCATCCACCCCTTCTGAGGTTCCAGAGTTCTTGTCTGATTACCGGGATGTATTTGATGAGCCCAAGTCCGATACCCTACCTCCGCATAGGGATTGTGATTGTGCTATCGATTTGATTCCTGGTAGTAAATTCCCAAAAGGTCGACTGTTTAATTTATCTGTGCCTGAGCACGCTGCTATGCGGAGTTATGTGAAGGAGTCCTTGGAGAAGGGGCATATTCGCCCGTCATCGTCGCCATTAGGAGCAGGGTTCTTTTTTGTAGCCAAGAAGGATGGTTCACTGAGACCTTGTATAGATTACCGCCTTCTAAATAAGATCACGGTTAAATTTCAGTACCCCTTGCCGTTGTTATCTGATTTGTTTGCTCGGATTAAGGGGGCTAGTTGGTTCACCAAGATAGATCTTCGTGGTGCGTATAATCTTGTGCGTATTAAGCGAGGCGATGAATGGAAAACTGCATTTAATACGCCCGAGGGCCATTTTGAGTATCTAGTAATGCCATTCGGACTTGCCAATGCTCCATCAGTGTTTCAGTCCTTTATGCATGACATCTTCCGAGAGTACCTGGATAAATTCCTGATTGTGTACTTGGATGACATTTTGATCTTCTCGGATGATTGGGAGTCTCATGTGAAGCAGGTCAGAACGGTGTTTCAGGTCCTGCGTGCTAATTCTTTGTTTGTGAAGGGATCAAAGTGTCTCTTTGGTGTTCAGAAGGTTTCATTTTTGGGGTTCATCTTTTCCCCTTCTACTATCGAGATGGACCCTGTTAAAGTCCAAGCCATCCATGATTGGACTCAGCCGACATCTCTGAAAAGTCTGCAAAAGTTCCTGGGCTTTGCTAATTTTTATCATCGCTTCATCTGCAATTTTTCTAGTATTGCTAAACCATTGACCGATTTGACCAAGAAGGGTGCTGATGTGGTCAATTGGTCTTCTGCTGCTGTGGAAGCTTTTCAAGAGTTGAAGCGTCGTTTTTCTTCTGCCCCTGTGTTGTGTCAACCAGATGTTTCGCTTCCGTTCCAGGTCGAGGTTGATGCTTCTGAGATTGGAGCAGGGGCTGTTTTGTCGCAGAGAAGTTCTGATTGCTCGGTGATGAAACCATGCGCCTTCTTTTCCAGGAAGTTTTCGCCTGCTGAGCGAAATTATGATGTGGGCAATCGAGAGTTGCTGGCCATGAAGTGGGCATTCGAGGAGTGGCGTCATTGGCTTGAAGGAGCTAAGCATCGCGTGGTGGTCTTGACTGATCATAAGAACTTGACTTATCTCGAGTCTGCCAAGCGGTTGAATCCTAGACAGGCTCGTTGGTCGCTGTTTTTCGCCCGTTTTGACTTTGTGATTTCGTACCTTCCGGGCTCTAAAAATGTGAAGGCGGATGCTCTGTCTAGGAGTTTTGTGCCCGACTCTCCGGGTTTATCTGAGCCGGCGGGTATCCTCAAAGAGGGAGTAATTGTGTCTGCCACCTCCCCTGATTTGCGGCGGGTGCTGCAAAAATTTCAGGCTAATAAACCTGATCGTTGCCCAGTGGAGAAACTGTTTGTCCCTGATAGGTGGACGAATAAAGTTATCTCTGAGGTTCATTGTTCGGTGTTGGCTGGTCATCCTGGAATCTTTGGTACCAGAGAGTTAGTGGCTAGATCCTTTTGGTGGCCTTCTCTGTCGCGGGATGTGCGTACTTTTGTGCAGTCCTGTGGGATTTGTGCTCGGGCTAAGCCCTGCTGTTCTCGTGCCAGTGGGTTGCTTTTGCCCTTGCCGATCCCGAAGAGGCCTTGGACACATATCTCTATGGATTTTATTTCAGATCTTCCCGTCTCTCAAAAGATGTCAGTCATTTGGGTGGTCTGTGATCGCTTCTCTAAGATGGTCCATTTGGTACCCTTGTCTAAATTACCTTCCTCCTCTGATTTGGTGCCATTGTTCTTCCAGCATGTGGTTCGTTTACATGGCATTCCAGAGAATATCGTTTCTGACAGAGGTTCCCAGTTTGTTTCGAGGTTTTGGCGAGCCTTTTGTGGTAGGATGGGCATTGACTTGTCTTCTTCCTTGGCTTTCCATCCTCAGACTAATGGCCAGACCGAACGAACCAATCAGACCTTGGAAACATATCTGAGATGCTTTGTTTCTGCTGATCAGGATGACAGGGTGTCCTTTTTGCCTTTGGCTGAGTTCGCCCTTAATAATCGGGCCAGCTCGGCTACCTTGGTTTCGCTGTTTTTCTGTAACTCTGGGTTCCATCCTCGTTTCTCTTCAGGGCAGGTTGAGTCTTCAGACTGTCCTGGTGTGGATACTGTGGTGGACAGGTTGCAGCAGATTTGGACTCATGTAGTGGACAATTTGACCTTGTCCCAGGAGAAGGCTCAACGTTTCGCTAATCGCAGACGCTGTGTGGGTCCCCGACTTCGTGTTGGGGATTTGGTTTGGTTATCTTCTCGTCATATTCCTATGAAGGTTTCCTCTCCTAAGTTTAAACCTCGTTTCATTGGTCCGTATAGGATTTCTGAGGTTCTTAATCCTGTGTCTTTTCGTCTGACCCTTCCAGATTCTTTTTCCATACATAACGTATTCCATAGGTCATTGTTGCGGAGATACGTGGCACCTATGTTTCCATCTGTTGATCCTCCTGCCCCGGTTTTGGTGGAGGGGGAGTTGGAGTATATTGTGGAGAAGATTTTGGATTCTCGTGTTTCAAGACGGAAACTACAGTATCTGGTTAACCAAAAACCAACAGAAGAAAAAAAGCAGCATATAGTCCAAGTACAATATAGAAAAGATACTTTATTAGTAGTACAGCCAGATTAAAAACGACAGGGGGAGACAATCCCCATGCTACACTCAGGGGGGGACAGGAGTGAGGTGCCAAGTATACGCTGAGATATCTTGCCACATTAACCGGTATGTATGTTAGTTATCTGTACTGTGCGTGCATTGTTAGACATCTTCTGGGTCAGTGTACCCAATATATCTAGGCATACTATATGCACTTTACATAAATTGTATAATGCCTATGCAGGTTATCTTGTGGATTCTTGTATTTTATAAGCACCTATGTCCTGTCCATTTAGGTGCATGCTGAGTGTAGCATGGGGATTGTCTCCCCCTGTCGTTTTTAATCTGGCTGTACTACTAATAAAGTATCTTTTCTATATTGTACTTGGACTATATGCTGCTTTTTTTCTTCTGTTGGTTTTTGGTTTATGCTTTGCAGTTAGTCCATTATGGTCCTATTCTTGGTCCCATTTCCATCATATAAAAATGTACCCTACCCGGGTCAAATTATAATGTTGGTGACTTGGTATATGTCCACTATAGTGTTTAGTATCTGGTTAAGTGGAAGGGTTATGCTCAGGAAGATAATTCCTGGGTCTTTGCCTCTGATGTCCATGCTCCCGATCTTGTTCGTGCCTTTCATTTGGCTCATCCTGGTCGTCCTGGGGGCTCTGGTGAGGGTTCGGTGACCCCTCCTCAAGGAGGGGTACTGTTGTGAATTCTGTGGCAGAGCTCCCTCCTGTGGTCACAAGTGGTACTTCGGCTGATTCTCTCTATGAGCTTCCGTTAGTGGAGGAAAGTGGTACTGCGGCTTCTGAGTTTCCTTCCTCAGGTGATGTGGTGAAGTCGTTAGGTGCTGCTCTATTTAACTCCACCTAGTGCTTTGATCCTGGCCTCCAGTCAATGTTCTAGTATTGGACCTGTTTCCTCCTGGATCGTTCCTGTGGCCTGCTGCTCTGCATAGCTAAGTTCTGCTTTGCTATTTTGTTTGCTGTTTTTTTCTGTCCAGCTTGTCTTTTTGTTTTTTCCTGCTTGCTGGAAGCTCTGGGACGCAGAGGGTGTACCTCCGTGCCATTAGTTCGGTATGGAGGGTCTTTTTGCCCCCTTTGCGTGGTTTTTGTAGGGTTTTGTGTTGACCGCAAAGTTACCTTTCCTATCCTCGCTCTGTTCAGAAAGTTGGGCCTCACTTTGCTAAATCTATTTCATCTCTACGTTTGTCTTTTCATCTTAACTCACAGTCATTATATGTGGGGCTGCCTTTTCCTTTGGGGTATTTCTCTGAGGCAAGGTAGGCTTATTTTCTATCTTCAGGCTAGCTAGTTTCTCAGGCTGTGCCGAGTTGCATAGGGAGCATTAGGCGCAATCCACGGCTGCCTCTAGTGTGGTTGGAGAGGATTAGGGATTGCGGTAAGCAGAGTTCCCACGTCTCAGAGCTCGTTCTATGTTTTTGGGTTATTGTCAGGTTACTGTATGTGCTCTGACCTCTATGTCCATTGTGGTACTGAATTACCTTTTCATAACAGTCCACCACATGAGTCCAAATCTGCTGCAACCTATCCACCACAGTATCTACACCAGGACAGTCCGAAGACTCAACCTGCCCTGAAGAGAAACGAGGATGGAAACCAGAATTGCAGAAAAACGGCGAAACCAAAGTAGCCGAGCTGGCCCGATTATTAAGGGCGAACTCAGCCAAAGGCAAAAAGGACACCCAATCATCCTGATCAGCAGAAACAAAGCATCTCAGATATGTTTCCAAAGTCTGATTAGTTCGTTCGGTTTGGCCATTTGTCTGAGGATGGAAAGCCGAGGAAAAAGACAAATCAATGCCCATCCTAGCACAAAAGGCTCGCCAAAACCTTGAAACAAACTGGGAACCTCTGTCCGAAATGATGTTCTCCGGAATGCCATGTAAACGAACCACATGCTGGAAAAACAATGGCACCAAATCAGAGGAGGAAGGCAATTTAGACAAGGGTACCAAATGGACCATCTTAGAGAAGCGATCACAAACCACCCAAATGACCGACATCTTTTGAGAGACAGGGAGATCCGAAATAAAATCCATAGAGATATGCGTCCAGGGCCTCTTCGGGACCGGCAAGGGCAAAAGCAACCCACTGGCACGAGAACAGCAGGACTTAGCCCGAGCACAAGTCCCACAGGACTGCACAAAAGAACGCACATCCCGCGACAAAGACGGCCACCAAAAGGATCTAGCCACCAAATCTCTGGTACCAAAGATTCCAGGATGACCAGCCAACACCGAACAATGAACCTCAGAGATAACTCTACTAGTCCATTTATCAGGGACAAACAGTTTCTCCGCTGGGCAACGGTCAGGTCTATCAGCCTGAAATTTTTGCAGCACCCGCCGCAAATCAGGGGAGGTGGCAGACAAAATTACCCCCTCTTTGAGAATACCCGCCGGCTCAGGAACACCCAGAGAGTCGGGCACAAAACTCCTTGACAGGGCATCAGCCTTCACATTCTTAGAGCCTGGAAGGTACGAAACCACAAAATCAAAACGGGAGAAAAACAGCGACCATCGAGCCTGTCTAGGATTCAACCGTTTGGCAGACTCGAGATAAGTCAAATTCTTGTGATCCGTCAAGACCACCACACGATGTGTAGCTCCTTCAAGCCAATGTCGCCACTCCTCGAATGCCCACTTCATGGCCAACAACTCTCGATTGCCAACATCATAATTGCGCTCAGCAGGCGAGAATTTTCTAGAAAAGAAGGCACATGGTTTCATCACCGAGCCATCAGAACTTCTTTGCGAAAAAACAGCCCCTGCTCCAATCTCAGAAGCATCAACCTCGACCTGAAACGGGAGCGAAACATCTGGCTGGCACAACACAGGGGTAGAAGAAAAACGACGCTTCAACTCCTGAAAAGCCTCTACAGCCGCAGAGGACCAATTGACCACATCAGCACCTTTCTTGGTCAAATCAATCAACGGTTTAGCAACACTTGAAAAATTAGCGATGAAGCGACGGTAAAAATTTTCAAAGCCCAGGAACTTCTGCAGGCTCTTCACAGATGTCGGCTGAGTCCAATCATAAATGGCCTGAACTTTAACAGGGTCCATCTCGATAGTAGAAGGGGAAAAAATGAAACCCAAAAATGAAACCTTCTGAACTCCAAAGAGACATTTTGACCCCTACACAAACAAGGAATTCGCACGAAGGATCTGGAACACCATTCTGACCTGCTTCACATGAGACTCCCAATCATCCAAAAAGACCAAAATATCATCCAAATAAACAATCATGAATCTATCCAGGTACTTTCGGAAGATGTCATGCATAAAGGACTGAAATACTGATGGAGCATTGGAAAGCCCGAATGGCATAACCAGGTACTCAAAATGGCCCTCGGCGTATTAAATGCTGTTTTCCATTCATTGCCCTGTTTAATACGCACAAGATTATACGCACCACGAAGATCTATCTTGGTGAACCAACTAGCCCCCTTAATCCGAGCAAATAATTCCGACAGCAGCGACAAAGGGTACTGAAATTTGACTGTGATCTTATTAAGAAGGCGGTAATCAATACAAGGTCTCAAAGAACCATCCTTCTTGGCAACAAAAAAGAACCCTGCTCCCAATGGTGACGACGACGGCCGAATATGACCATTCTCCAAGGATTCCTTTACATAACTCCGCATAGCGGCATGCTCTGGCACAGATAAATTGAACAGTCAGCCCTTAGGAAACTTACTACCAGGAATCAAATTGATAGCACAATCGCAATCCCTATGAGGAGCTAGGGCACTTGATTTGGGCTCATCAAATACATCCCGGTAATCCGACAAAAACTCCGGGACTTCAGAAGGGGTGGATGATGAAATAGACAAAAATGGAACATCACCATGTACCCCCTGACAACCCCAGCTGCACACAGACATAGATTTCCAATCCAATACTGGATTATGGACCTGTAGCCATGGCAACCCCAAAATGACCACATCATGCAGATTATGCAACACCAAAAAGCGAATATCCTCCTGATGTGCAGGAGCCATGCACATGGTCAATTGGGTCCAGTACTGAGGCTTATTCTTGGCCAAAGGCGTAGCATCAATTCCTCTCAATGGAATAGGATACTGCAAGGGCTCCAAGAAAAAACCACAGCGCCTAGCAAACTCCAAGTCCATCAAATTCAGGGCAGCGCCTGAATCCACAAATGCCATAACAGAATTGGACGACAAAGAGCAAATCAGAGTAACGGACAAAAGAAATTTTGACTGTACCGTACCAATGGTAGCAGACCTAGCGAAACGCTTAGTGCGCTTAGGACAATCGGAAACAGCACGAGTGGAATCACCACAGTAAAAACACAGCCCATTCCGACGTCTGTGTTCTTGCCTTTCAGCTCTGGTCAAAGTCCTATCACATTGCATAGGCTCAGGTCTATGCTCAGATAATACCGCCAAATGGTGCACAGCTTTACGCTCACGCAAGCGTCGATCGATCTGAATGGCCAAAGACATAGACTCATTCAGACCAGCAGGCATGGGAAATCCCACCATGACATCCTTAAGGGCTTCAGAGAGACCCTTTCTGAAAATTGCTGCCAGGGCACATTCATTCCACTGAGTGAGTACAGACCACTTCCTAAACTTCTGACAATATATTTCTACCTCATCCTGACCCTGACACAGAGCCAGCAAGATTTTCTCTGCCTGATCCACTGAATTAGGTTCATCATAAAGCAATCCAGAAAAAACGCATCAACATCACGCAATGCCGGATCTCCTGGCGCAAGGGAAAATGCCCAGTCTTGAGGGTCGCCACGTAACAAAGAAATAATGATTTTCACTTGTTGAACAGGGTCACCTGAGGAGCGAGGTTTCAAAGCAAGAAACAATTTACAAATATTTTTGAAATTCAGAAACTTAGATCTATCCCCAAAAAACAAATCAGGAATTGGAATCCTAGGCTCTAACATCGGATTCTGAACCACAAAATCTTGAATGTTTTGTACCCTTACAGAGAGAGATTATCCATACAAGAGAACAGACCTTGAATGTCCATATCTACACCTGTATCCTGAACCACCCAGAGGTAAAGGGGAAAAGAGAGACAAAACACACTGCAAAGAAAAAAAATGGTCTCGGAACTTCTCTTATCCCTCTATTGAGATGCATTAATACTTTGGGCCACCTGTACTGTTATGACCTGGTGGTAAGGACAATAATGGACCTGGTGGTTAAGAGCACACGGAATGACCTGATAGTTACTAATAATATAGGACGAGCTCTGAGACGTGGGAACTCTGCTGACCGCAATCCCTAATCCTATCACACACACTAGAAATAGCCGTGGATTGCTCCTAACGCTCCCTATGCAACTCGACACAGCCTAAGAAACTAGCTAGCCCTAGAGATAGAAAAATAAAGCCTACCTTGCCTCAGAGAAATTCCCCAAAGGAAAAGGCAGCCCCCCACATTTAATGACTGTGAGTAAAGAAGAAAATTACAAACACAGAGATGAAATAGATTTAGCAAAGTGAGGCCCAACTTACTGAGCAGACAGAGGATAGGAAAGGTAACTTTGCGGTCAGCACAAAAAACTACAAAAAGACCACGCAGAGGGCGCAAAAAGACCCTCCGCACCGACTCACGGTGCGGAGGCGCTCCCTCTGCGTCCCAGAGCTTCCAGCAAGCAAGACAAAAATCAAAATAGCAAGCTGGACAGAAAAATAGCAAACCAGAGAAAAACAAGCAGGAACTTAGCTTCTGCTGGGAAGACAGGTCACAAGAACAATCCAGGAGAGAACTAGACCAATACTGGAACATTGACAGGTGGCATGGGGCAATGATCTAAGTGGAGTTAAATAGAGCAGCCAGCTAACGAATTAACCTCGTCACCTGTGGAAGGAAACTCAGAAGCCGCAGCTCCACTCACAACCACCAGAGGAAGCCCATGGACAGAACCAGCCGAAGTACCATTCATGATCACAGGAGGGAGCTTGACAACAGAATTCACAACACCCCTAGCCCTAAATGCCCCGTGCAGACCACGTTAACCCTGATGATCTACTGGCAGGTACAGGACAGATTGCAGGAGACAGAGTTAAGAAGTAGGCACAAAGTAATGTCATGCCCAATTCCCCAATGTAAAATCCTTTTTTTAAATAAAAGAGTGCCATCACAGGCTCCTTGGCCAACATGCACCGTACAGAGCACGTTTAACCTGGTGATCTACTGGCAGGTACAGAACAGATTGCAAGAGACAGAGTTAAGAAGTAGGCTCAATGTGATGTCATGCCCAATTCCCCAATGTAAAATCCTTTTTTTTTTTAAATAAAAGAGTGCCATCACAGGCCGCTTGGCCAACATGCACCGTACAGAGCACGTTCAACCTAGTGATGTACAGGCAGGTACAGGACAGATTGCAGGAGACAGAGTTCAGAAGTAGGCCAAATGTACTGTCATGCCCAATTCCCCAAAGTGTTGTCCTTTTTTAAAAAAAAATAAAAGAGTGCCATCACAGCACCCTTGGCCAAAATGCACCGCACAGACCACGTTCACCCTGGTGATATAGTGGTTCTGGATGAGGAGGATGAGGATAAGGAGGAGGTTAAAAACAAACAGACCAAATCTGGAAGCGTATGCCCATGTGTGGTTGTGAGGAGGTGCATGAGAATACACCTCCCCAAAAGAGAGAATGTATTTGAGGTTATGTTTCGCTGTTTTCACTTGGTGGTGTACAGAAGTCTTTCCCAATCCAGCCCTTGTTCATTTTTATAAGAGTCAGCCTGTCAGCATTTTCAGTTGACAGGCGGATGCTCTTATCTGTTATAAGTCCACCAGCGGCACTAAAAACCCTCTCTGACAGAACGCTAGCAGCAGGGCAGGCCAGGACCTCCAAGGCGTAGAGAGCCAGTTCATGCCACATGTCCAGCTTGGATACCCAATAATTAAAAGGCACAGAGGAATCACGGAGGACATTTGTACGATCTGCAAGGTACTCCCTCACCATCTTCCCAAGCATTGCACTTCTTGTGACAGCACCCCTTGCCTCTGTGCCATCACGATGGGAGGGTCTGAGAAAACTGTCCCAGAACTTGGCCATTGTTCCCCTGCCTGAGCTGGATTGTACTTCTGTCTCTCTCGCTTTGAGTCCTTGGTTGTACAACAAACTCTGACGTCTGCTGCCAGCATTCTCACATGGAAATTTTCTAAGTAATTCCGATACAAGGGCCTTGTGGTACTGCAACATTTTAGTACACCTTTCTGCCTCAGGCAGAAGAGATTGAAATTTCTCCTTGTAGCGTGGGTCAAGAAGTTTCACCAACCAGTAATGAGTGTCACCCAAAATTTTGATAATCCGAGGGTCACGTGAAAAGCAGCGCAACATAAAGTCAGCTATGCGTGCCAGACTGCTAACAGGCAAGACTTCCGTGTCCTCACCAATGGGACGACTGACCATGCTGTCCCCCTCCTCCTCATCCTCTCTGTCCTCAGGCCATCCCCGCTGAAAAGAAGCTAATACAGATGTGTTTGTAGTACCGTCTATAGCGCATGAAAGTTGCTCCTGTTCTTCCTCCTCCTCCTCATTGCCTACCAATTCAGGTTGAGAAGACATGAGGCTGGGCTGAGTGTAATCCCCCTGTATGTTTACTTGCTCCATGTCCTCGTGCTCTGCTTGCAATGCATCCTCTTTGATTGTGAGCAGAGAGTTTTTCAGAATGCTGAGAAGCGGGATGGTGATGCTAATTAAGGCGCAATTGACGCTCACCATCTTGGTGCAGTCCTCAAAGTTTTGGAGGATGTTACATATGTCTGACATCCATGTCCACTCCTGAGGTCTTATGTGTGGAGTCTGACCTGAAATTCGATGGCCTTGTTGATGTTGGTAGTCAACAACGGCCCTCTTTTGCTCACAAATCCTTTCCAACATATGCAGCGTAGAGTTCCAGAGCGTGGGGACATCACACAACAGTCGGTGAGCTGGAAGCTGAAACCGCTGCTGATGCACGTCAAGGGCTGCTGAAGCTGTAGCTGACATTGTAAAATGGGCAGACAGATGGAGTACTTTCACTAGCAGATCCGGCAGCTCCGGGTAGCTTTTCAGAAAACGTTGAACCACAAGGTTAAGCACATGGGCCAAGCAAGGTACATGTGTGAGCTCACCTTGCCTCAGAGCCGCCACCAGGTTACGGCCATTGTCACACAAGGCAAAGCCTGGCTGTAGGTTCAGCGGTGTCATCCAAACATCTGACTGCTCTTTCAGCGCTGTCCACAACTCTTCTGCATTGTGCGGTTTGTCACCTAGGCAGATTAGCTTCAGCACAGCCTGTTGCCGCTTGGCTGAGGCAGTGCTGCAGTGCTTCCAGCTTCTGACTGATGTGTTGATTTCAGAAATGGAGGATGAAGAGGAGGAGGAGGAAGTGCAGGAGCTGTAGACTGTGGGGGCAACCCTGATTGACATAGGGCCAGCAATCCTCGGCATGGAGAGGATGTGTTCCATCCCAAGGTCCGACTGGGTCCCGGCTTCCATTATGTTAACTCAGTGTACCGTCATTGAGATGTACCATCCCTGCCCACAAGCACTTGTCCATGTGTCTGTGGTTAGGTGGACTTTCCCAGTAACAGCATTGTTGAGGGCACGGGTAATGTTGTGGGACACATGCTGGTATAATGCCGAAATGGCACACTGGGAGAAATAGTGGCGACTGGGGACCGCGTGCCTTGGGACTGCCGCCGCCATCAGGTTGCGGAAAGCTTCCGTCTTAACAAGCCTAAAAGGCAGCATTTCTAGCGCAAGCAGAAGAGAAATACTAGAATTGAGGACTGTGGCCTGTGGGGCGCTGGCTGGGTATTTCCGCTTGCGTTCCAAAGACTGGGTTGTAGACAACTAAACGCTGTGCTGGGTGTTGTGAATTCTGCTCTTGGGTTCCCTCCAGTGGTTGTTGGTGGGAATGCAGTTGTCTCTGACTCGCAGTCCTGGCCAGGTGTATCGGATAATTACAATTCTGACTGGGATATTTAGGTGTGCAGGATCCTTTAGCCCTTGCCAGTTGTTAATGTTTCTTTGGAAGTATTGGATCTCTGCCTGGCCTCTCCTGCTTATCTGCCAGTTCAGCAAAGATAAGTGTCTGTTTCTTTTCCTGTGGCACACATGCAGTGTGCTTATTTTCAGTACTGTTCGTTTGTTTGTCTTTTGTCCAGATTAGACTGTGTCTGTGTTTTCTCAGTCTGGTTTGTTTCACTGGAGTTGCAGATATACGCTCCTACATCTTTAGTTAGATGTAGGAAGTTTTTTGTACATTCTGCTGTGGATTTTTGAAGGGTTTTTTACTGACCGCACAGAACTCTGTCCTATCCTGTCCTATCCAGCTAGAGTGGCCTCCTGTGCTAAATTCTGTTTTTTCTGCCTGTGTATGTTTTTTCCTCTCCGACTCACCGCCAATATTTGTGGGGGACTGTCTATCCTTTCGGGATTTTCTCTGAGGCAAGACAGTATTCCGATTTCCATCTTTAGGGGTATTTAGTCCTCCGGCTGTGACGAGGTGTCTAGGTGTGTTAGGTACACTCCACGGGTACTTCTAGTTGTAGTGTTAAGTTCAGGTTTGCGGTCAGTATAGTGGCCACTTTCTCCAGTGAAAGTTCTCATGCAGCTCCAAGGTCACCGGATCATAACAGCTGGGACAAGAACATGGACGGCTTGCTGATGGTGCTGCTTGACTGTGGGCAACAACAGGTGCAGGGCTAGAGGCATCTTCACATGCACGGTGTACTGGGGATTGGCTTCTACGCAAAACAATGGCAGAAGCAGTGGTGTGACCAGCAGGCAGTGGTCCTGGAGCATGGGGTTCGGCCCACAAAGTCTGGTGCTTTGCTTGCATGTGCCTGATCATGCAAGTGGTGGTCATACTGGTTGATTTGCTACCCCTGTTGATGCGGGCATGGCAGGTGCTGCAAATGGCCTGTTTGGGGTTATCGGCAGAGTCTTTAAAAAATAGCCAGACTCGTGAAGATCTCACAGGTGGAATGGCAACTTCACTCATGTTGGTGTTACGGGGAACGGATGCACGCCTTCTGTCTGTGGCCACCACACTGCTTCTTCCTGCCTCTTGGGGGGATATGCCTCCTTCCCCATTTGTGCTGCTGTCCTCGCTATGCATGTCCTCCTGCTAGGTTGGGTCAGTCACTGTCATCCAAAACCTCGTCTTCCACATCTGCACCCTGATCCTCCTCCTGACTTTCTGGCAATTGTATGTAGAAAAGCCACGGAGACACCATCACGTGTTTCTCAACACAAGCAATAAATAGCCAGGTCTTTCACTGGAAAGGAACAACCACGGGAAGGGCAGCATCCAAAAATGAAAACCACCTATGCCAAAACATGGTATCCATCCACAGACAGCTGTTTCGGGGTATTTGCCCCTCATCAGTGTGGAGTAGGAAACTGGCTATTAGGAGCAGTGACTAGTAAAAGGACTATAAACATAAGGATGAATGACCTCGGGGAGATCAAAACATCCAACACTTCGGAGACACCATCACGTGTTTCTCAACGCAGTGATCCAGAACACTGCCCCCATCCCTTATGGGAAATATGCAAATGCATGTAGAAAAGCCACGGAGACACCATCATGTGTTTCTCAACGCAAGCAATAAATAGCCAGGTCTTTCACCGGGAAGGAACAACCATGGGAAGGGCAGCATCCAAAAAGGAAAACCACCTATGCCAAAACATGTTATCCATCCACAGACAGCTGTTTTGGGGTATTTGCCCCTCATCAGTGTGGAGTAGGAAACTGGCTATTAGGAGCAATTGACTAGCAATTGTGTCTCATCATCGTCCACCTCTTGTGACACTTTCCCACCATCGCCTTCGTGTGACCGGGGCTGGTCAAAGCTTTGGGCACCTCTACATGCGATCTCATCATTCCCCACTTCAAGTTGACTGGAAGAGATTTCTGAATCTTGAAATGGAAAACTGAACAGCTCTTCAGAGTGTCCAGGTGTGGGCTCAGTTGTCTCAGGGCACTCGGCATGGTGGAAGGAAGGAGGATCAGTGTGAGGAACATCCTGGCCACACTCATGGCTACTCAGACTCGACTGTGTGGAAGACAAAGCATTATCCGCTATCCAACCAACAACCGTTTCACACTGCTCCGGCTTCAATAGTGGTGTGCTGCGGTCCATCAGAAACTGGGACAGGAAGGTCGAGCGAGAAGATGTGGGTCTTTGTTGTTGCCCACTTTCACCTTGCCCATGGCCTCGTCCCCTGGATGCACCATCAGCATCACGTCCACTTCCCTGTCCCTTGCCCCTTGCCTTAACCATTTTAAATGGACTACTGCACTATTTCAAATGCTCAACACAAATGTCTTTATTAGTAGCGAAATAATATGTGATCGGTATGCCTGCAAATATACGATTTTTCAAACCCAAACACCAGGCAGGCCTCAGCCTGACCTAACAGACTGTATTCTATTTTTTTTTAAGTTAAAGGGACACTGTCACCTGAATTTGGAGGGAACAATCTTCAGCCATGGAGGCGGGGTTTTGGGGTTTTTGATTCACTCTTTCCTTACCCGCTGGCTGCATGCTGGCTGCAATATTGGATTGAAGTTCATTCTCTGTCTTCCGTAGTACACGCCTGCACAAAGCAATCTTGCCTTGCGCAGGCGTGTACTATGGAGGACAGAGAATGAACTTCAATCCAATATTGCAGCCAGCATGCAGTCAGCGGGTAAGGAAAGGGTGAATCAAAAACCCCAAAACCCCGCCTCCATGGCTGAAAATTGTTCCCTCCAAATTCAGGTGACAGTGTCCCTTTAATATATGCAAAATAGCGCTGTATAAAATTTGAGTATCACACAGCCACAAAATAAGTACACCGGCCTCCAATGCCCAAACTTAGAGCACAAAGATATATCACGGCTGTAACGAAAATACCACACTGGCAAATCTGTGGCCTTTCAATTTTTTTTATGCTAAATAGCGCTGTATAGAATTTGAGTATCACAAAGCCACAAAATAAGTACACCGGCCTCAAATGCTCACACTTAGAGCACACAGATATATGACGGCTATGACGGAAATACCACACTGGCAAATCTGTGGCCTTTCAATTTTTATATGCTAAATAGCACTGTATAGACACAGGGGGCAGAATGTGAGACACAGGGGGCAGAATGTGAGACACGGGGGCAGAATGTGAGATACGGGGGCAGGATGGGAGACACGGGGCAGGATGGAGACAGATGGGGCAGGATCATGATGCAGGATGGATACGATGGAGACAGATGGGGCGGTTGGATCATGGGACTGATGGGGCAGGATCATGGTGCGGGATGGATACGATGGAGACAGATGGGGCGGTAGGATCATGGGACAGATGGGACAGGATCATGGGGCAGATGGGGCAGGGTCATGGGGACAGGTGGGGCAGGATCATGGGGACAGATGGGGCAGGATCATGGGGACAGATGGGGCAGGATCATGGGGACAGATGGAGCAGGATCATGGGAACAGATGGGGCAGGATCATGGGACACATGGGGCAGGATGGCTGGAGCCAGGAATGAGATACACGGGGCCAGAATGGGGGATATTATTACCATAGGGGCTAATTAAGGGATATTATTACTGGAGTGATATATTTATTTTAGTTTTTGAGGATACGGTTTTAAATGGGGGGGCGGTCCTGTTACTGTGCAGAGCAACATGTCAACTAAAAATTAAGTAATTAAGTAAAATTAAGTTATGTGTTCTGCAAGCAGAGCCCCACATAACTGTGTTATTTCCTGTATAGATGAGTCCTGGCTGGAAGACGTGATGGCGGTCTGTGCTGGACTAAAATGAAAAGCGAAGCTAAAGGACTTTACCTGGAGACGTCACTGGTGAGTCAGTGTGTTACTTATACACTATATACAGAGTTCCTGTGTACAATGTCCCCAGTGATCACTGTATTACCTTTACACTGATACTATATACAGAGCTCCTGTGTGTAATGTCACCGTTGATCACTGTATTACCTGTACACTGACACTATATACAGAGCTCCTGTGTATATTGTCACTAGTGATCCCTGTATTACCTGTACACTGACACTGTATACATAGCTGCTGTGTATAATGTCACCGGTGATCACTGTATTACCTGTACACAGACACTGCAAACTAGGTACAGATCTACTGTGTATAATGGCACTTTTGGTGATAGCATTAAGTTTTTTTTTTATTAATGATCAGTATTGTAGTATTCAGTCACTGTGTGGTGGTAATATGTTGCCCGGCCATGGTGTAGTGGTATTTGTCCCTTGTATGTGCTATTATTCGGTCACTGTGGTGGTAATATGTGGTCTGGTCATGGTGTGGCAGTATTTGTTCCCCTGTATGTGGTATTATTCGTCACCATGTGGTGGTAATATGTGGTCTGGTCATGGTGTGGCAGTATTTGTTCCATGTATGTGGTATTATTGGTCACCATGTGGTGGTAATATGTGATCTTGACATGGTGTGGTGGTATTTGTTCCTTGTATGTGCTATTCTTTGGTCACTGTGGTGGTAATATGTGATCTGGACATGGTGTGGTGGTATTTGTTCCTTGTAGATGGTATTATAGGTCACTATGTGGTGATAATATGGTGTCTGGTCATGGTGTTGTGGTATTTGTCCCTAGTATGTAGTATTATTTGTCATTTTAAAAATTGAAAAATAAATAAAAATATGCCTAAATTGTATTGCATATTTTAACAAATTTTTAATAGGTTAGCGTAGAGTAGGGCACGGCCAAAAGAGTCTACCTTGTTGTGGCAGATTAGAAAAATCTTTTGGCCAAAATAAAAGCTGCTGGATATGTGTGTGATCTGGTGATGGGAACTGTTAAGGTGTGATTGGTGAGAAGGGGAGTTTTTCCTTTCCAAGACAGAGTGGTGGGACTGTGGACACTTCAAGGGGTGGAGCCTAGGCGGAGTCTCAAGGGGGCCCTGAAAATGTGCAAGTATGGGGCCCTGAAATTCCTTGTGGCAGCCCTGATTGTCATGTAGCAATAACCGAAGGATGACCACTCAAGACGAAATCATGACATTTTTGTAACACTCGCAATCTTAGGTACACAGACACAAATAATTTGGGCTCTGGAGTAGCGGAAGGAACCAATGACTGGATTTTATGGATCTCCTCTTCCAATTCCAAGTTTAACATAGAAACTACAATACCCTGATGAATAATTGAGGATGGAGGTTCTGGAGGAGAAACTGAATCAAGACCGCGAGATAAGGGGTTAGTTTTCACATTCTTAGACCCCGGCCTGAATGTAATCGAAAAATTAAACCCAGAGAAAAACAAGGACCATCTGGCCTGTCTAGGAGTTAACCGTTAAGCTGATTCAATGTAAGCTAGATTCTTGTGATCAGTGACAACAGTAACTTGATTAATAACCCCCTTCAAAAATGCCTCTATTTCTCAAAGGCCAATTTGACAGCAAGTAACTCACGATTCCCAGCATCATAATTTGTTTCTGCAGATGTCTAAGGGGTAAGGTTTCTCCTTGTGGAGAGTGGCATACCAGCTCTGGCTTGTCAAAGGTAAGGAGGCTCATTCGCTGTGCAATGATCCTCTGGGAAATATAATATGCAAATTGCCTCTTCAGTAAAAAAGAGGACTTGAACTCTATAGTGCCACCTGTTGGAAGTAGCAATCTTGCAAGTCCCAATCAAACCTTTAACGAGTCGTGCAATATGACTTAGGATAAGAGCCAAATCAGTATCTCAATTCGCAGACTGTTATGATTAGGCAACTCAGTACCACAGTGAACATAGAGGTCAGAGCACATACAGTGATCTGACAATAATCCAAAAACATAGAACGAGCTCTGAGACGTGGGAACTCTGTTGACCGCAATCCCTAATCCTATCCAACAACACTAGAGGCAGCCGTGGATTGCGCCTAATGCTCCCTATGCAACTCGGCACAGCCTGAGAAACTAGCTAGCCTGAAGATAGAAAATAAGCCTACCTTGCCTCAGAGAAATACCCCAAAGGAAAAGGCAGCCCCCCACATATAATGACTGTGAGTAAGATGAAAAGACAAACGTAGAGATGAAATAGATTTAGCAAAGTGAGGCCCGACTTTCTGAACAGAGCGAGGATAGGAAAGGTAACTTTGCGGTCAACCCAAAACCCTAAAAACCACGCAAAGGGGGCAAAAAGACCCTCCGTACCGAACTAACGGCACGGAGGTACACCCTCTGCGTCCCAGAGCTTCCAGCAAACAAATAGATAAGCTGGACAGAAGAGAAGCAAACAAAATAGCAAAGGAAAACTTAGCTATGCAGAGCAGCAGGCCACAGGAACGATCCAGGAGGAAAACAAGTCCAATACTGGAACATTGACAGGAAGCCAGGATCAAAGCACTAGGTGGAGTTAAGTAGAGCAGCACCTAACGACCTCACCACATCACCTGAGGGAGGAAACTCAGAAGCCGCAGTACCTCTTCCCTCCACCAACGGAAGCTTACAGAGAGAATCAGCCGAAGTACCACTTGTGACCACAGGAGAGAGCTCTGCCACAGAATTCACAACAGTACCCCCCCCCTTGAGGAGGGGTCACCGAACCCTCACCACAGCCCCCAGGCCGACCAGGATAAGCCACATGAAAGGCACGAACAAGATCGGGAGCATGGACATCAGAGGCAAAGACCCAGGAATTATCTTCCTGAGCATAACCCTTCCACTTAACCAGATACTGGAGTTTCCGTCTTGAAACATGAGAATCCAAAATCTTCTCCACAATATACTCCAACTCCCTCTCCACCAAAACCGGGGCAGGAGGGTCAACAGAAGGAACCATAGGTGCCACGTATCTCCGCAACAATGACCTATGGAATACGTTATGTATGGAAAAAGAATCTGGAAGGGTCAGACGAAAAGACACAGGATTAAGAACCTCAGAAATCCTATACGGACCAATGAAACGAGGTTTAAACTTAGGAGAGGAAACCTTCATAGGAATATGACGAGAAGATAACCAAACCAGATCCCCAACACGAAGTCGGGGACCCACACAGCGTCTGCGATTAGCAAAACGTTGAGCCTTCTCCTGGGACAAGGTCAAATTGTCCACTACCTGAGTCCAAATCTGCTGCAACCTGTCCACCACAGTATCCACACCAGGACAGTCCGAAGACTCAACCTGTCCTGACGAGAAACGAGGATGGAACCCGGAGTTGCAGAAAAATGGCGAAACCAAGGTAGCCGAGCTAGCCAGATTATTAAGGGCGAATTCAGCCAAAGGCAAAAAGGACACCCAGTCATCCTGATCAGCAGAAACAAAACATCTCAGATATGTTTCCAAGGTCTGATTGGTTCGTTCTGTCTGGCCATTAGTCTGAGGATGGAAAGCCGAGGAAAAAGACAAGTCAATGCCCATCCTACCACAAAAGGCTCGCCAAAACCTCGAAACAAACTGGGAACCTCTGTCAGAAACGATATTCTCTGGAATGCCATGTAAACGAACCACATGCTGGAAGAACAATGGCACCAAATCAGAGGAGGAAGGCAATTTAGACAAGGGTACCAAATGGACCATCTTAGAAAAGCGATCACAGACCACCCAAATGACTGACATCTTTTGAGAAACGGGAAGATCTGAAATAAAATCCATAGAGATATGTGTCCAAGGCCTCTTCGGGACTGGCAAGGGCAAAAGAAACCCACTGGCACGAGAACAGCAGGGCTTAGCCCGAGCACAAATCCCACAGGACTGCACAAAAGTACGCACATCCCGCGACAGAGATGGCCACCAAAAGGATCTAGCCACTAACTCTCTGGTACCAAAGATTCCAGGATGACCAGCCAAGACCGAACAATGAACCTCAGAGATAACTTTATTCGTCCACCTATCAGGGACAAACAGTTTCTCCGCTGGACAACGATCAGGTTTATTAGCCTGAAATTTTTGCAGCACTCGCCGCAAATCAGGGGAGATGGCAGACACAATTACTCCCTCTTTGAGGATACCCGCCGGCTCAGATACACCCGGAGAGTCGGGCACAAAACTCCTAGACAGAGCATCCGCCTTCACATTTTTAGAGCCCGGAAGGTATGAAATCACAAAGTCAAAACGGGCAAAAAACAACGACCAACGAGCTTGTCTAGGATTCAACCGCTTGGCGGACTCGATATAAGTCAAGTTCTTATGATCAGTCAAGACCACCACGCGATGCTTAGCTCCTTCAAGCCAATGACGCCACTCCTCGAATGCCCACTTCATGGCCAGCAACTCTCGGTTGCCCACATCATAATTTCGCTCAGCAGGCGAAAACTTCCTGGAAAAGAAGGCGCACGGTTTCATCACTGAGCAATCAGAACCTCCCTGCGACAAAACAGCCCCTGCTCCAATCTCAGAAGCATCAACCTCGACCTGGAACGGAAGCGAAACATCTGGTTGACACAACACAGGGGCAGAAGAAAAACGACGCTTCAACTCTTGAAAAGCTTCCACAGCAGCAGAAGACCAATTGACCACATCAGCACCCTTCTTGGTCAAATCGGTCAATGGTTTAGCAATACTAGAAAAATTGCAGATGAAGCGACGATAAAAATTAGCAAAGCCCAGGAACTTTGCAGACTTTTCAGAGATGTCGGCTGAGTCCAATCATGGATGGCTTGGACCTTAACAGGATCCATCTCGATAGTAGAAGGGGAAAAGATGAACCCCAAAAATGAAACCTTCTGCACACCAAAGAGACACTTTGATCCCTTCACAAACAAAGAATTAGCACGCAGGACCTGAAAAACCGTTCTGACCTGCTTCACATGAGACTCCCAATCATCCTAGAAGATCAAAATGTCATCCAAGTACACAATCAGGAATTTATCCATGTACTCTCGAAAGATGTCATGCATAAAGGACTGAAACACTGATGGAGCATTGGCAAGTCCGAATGGCATTACTAGATACTCAAAATGACCCTCGGGCGTATTAAATGCAGTTTTCCATTCATCGCCTCGCTTAATTCGCACAAGATTATACGCACCACGAAGATCTATCTTGGTGAACCAACTAGCCCCCTTAATCCGAGCAAACAAATCAGATAACAACGGCAAGGGGTACTGAAATTTAACCGTGATCTTATTTAGAAGGCGGTAATCTATACAAGGTCTCAGCGAACCATCCTTCTTGGCTACAAAAAAGAACCCTGCTCCTAATGGCGACGATGACGGGCGAATATGACCCTTCTCCAGGGACTCCTTCACATAACTGCGCATAGCGGCGTGCTCAGGCACAGATAAATTAAACAATCGGCCTTTTGGGAACTTACTACCAGGAATCAAATTGATAGCACAATCACAATCCTTATGCGGAGGTAGGGCATCGGACTTGGGCTCATCAAATACATCCCGGTAATCAGACAAGAACTCTGGAACCTCAGAAGGGGTGGATGACGAAATTGACAGAAATGGAACATCACCATGTACCCCCTGACAACCCCAGCTGGACACCGACATGGATTTCCAATCTAATACTGGATTATGGACTTGTAGCCATGGCAACCCCAACACGACCACATCATGCAGATTATGCAACACCAGAAAGCGAATAACCTCCTGATGTGCAGGAGCCATGCACATGGTCAGCTGGGTCCAGTACTGAGGCTTATTCTTGGCCAAAGGCGTAGCATCAATTCCTCTCAATGGAATAAGATACTGCAAGGGCTCCAAGAAAAACCCACAATGCTTAGCATACTCCAAGTCCATCAAATTCAGGGCAGCGCCTGAATCCACAAATGCCATGACAGAATACGATGACAAAGAGCAGATCAAGGTAATGGACAGAAGAAATTTTGACTGTACTGTACCAATGGTGGCAAACCTAGCGGACCGCTTAGTGCGCTTAGGACAATCGGAGATAGCATGAGTGGAATCACCACAGTAGAAACACAGCCCATTCAGACATCTGTGTTCTTGCCGTTCAACTCTGGTCAAAGTCCTATCGCACTGCATAGGCTCAGGTTTAAGCTCAGGTAATACCGCCAAATGGTGCACAGATTTACGCTCACGCAAGCGTCGACCAATCTGAATGGCCAAAGACATAGACTCATTCAGACCAGCAGGCATAGGAAATCCCACCATGACATCCTTAAGGGCTTCAGAGAGACCCTTTCTGAACATAGCTGCCAGCGCAGATTCATTCCATTGAGTGAGCACGGACCACTTTCTAAATTTCTGACAATATAACTCTATCTCATCCTGACCCTGACAAAGAGCCAGCAAATTTTTTTCTGCCTGATCCACAGAATTAGGCTCATCGTACAGCAATCCAAGCGCCAGGAAAAACGCATCGATATTACTTAATGCAGGATCTCCTGGCGCAAGAGAAAATGCCCAGTCCTGAGGGTCGCCACGCAAAAAAGAAATAATGATCAAAACCTGTTGAACTGGATCACCAGAGGAGCGAGGTTTCAAGGCCAGAAATAGTTTACAATTATTTTTGAAACTGAGAAACTTAGTCCTATCACCAAAAAACAAATCAGGAATAGGAATTCTTGGTTTTAACATAGATTTCTGATCAATAGTGTCTTGAATCTTTTGTACTCTTGCCAAGAGCTGATCTACACATGAAGACAGACTTCTAATGTCCATTGCTACACCTGTGTCCTGAGCCACCCAAATGTCTAGGGGGAAAAAAAGGCAAAACACAGTGCAGAGAAAAAAAAATGGTCTCAGAACTTCTTTTTTCCCTCTATTGAGAATCATTAGTACTTTGGCTTCCTGTACTGTTATGATTAGGCAACTCAGTACCACAGTGAACATAGAGGTCAGAGCACATACAGTGATCTGACAATAATCCAAAAACATAGAACGAGCTCTGAGACGTGGGAACTCTGTTGACCGCAATCCCTAATCCTATCCAACAACACTAGAGGCAGCCGTGGATTGCGCCTAACGCTCCCTATGCAACTCGGCACAGCCTGAGAAACTAGCTAGCCTGAAGATAGAAAATAAGCCTACCTTGCCTCAGAGAAATACCCCAAAGGAAAAGGCAGCCCCCCACATATAATGACTGTGAGTAAGATGAAAAGACAAACGTAGAGATGAAATAGATTTAGCAAAGTGAGGCCCGACTTTCTGAACAGAGCGAGGATAGGAAAGGTAACTTTGCGGTCAACCCAAAACCCTAAAAACCACGCAAAGGGGGCAAAAAGACCCTCCGTACCGAACTAACGGCACGGAGGTACACCCTCTGCGTCCCAGAGCTTCCAGCAAACAAATAGATAAGCTGGACAGAAGAAAAGCAAACAAAATAGCAAAGGAAAACTTAGCTATGCAGAGCAGCAGGCCACAGGAACGATCCAGGAGGAAAACAAGTCCAATACTGGAACATTGACAGGAAGCCAGGATCAAAGCACTAGGTGGAGTTAAGTAGAGCAGCACCTAACGACCTCACCACATCACCTGAGGGAGGAAACTCAGAAGCCGCAGTACCACTTCCCTCCACCAACGGAAGCTTACAGAGAGAATCAGCCGAAGTACCACTTGTGACCACAGGAGGGAGCTCTGCCACAGAATTCACAACAGCAGACACAGTGTTTCGAGCTGTTGGCCAACGAGCTGTTGGCCAAGATCAGAATACCAGGAGGATAGCGGATCAGAGCAGAAATGCTTAAACAGACAGAAGCTAAGAATGAGGTCTAAGGTCGGGCAATGAAAGATCTACAAACAGAATGCAAGGCACAGAGAGACAAACCACACAGTAGCTGAATGTACATCTGGCAGAGGTCTGGGAGTAACAGCCCAGTTAAGTAGCCTGGCAATCACCTGTGATATTGAATACTTGGAGACAGACAGCACCTCCCAGTCTAAGACTGGATGGCCGAACTGTCATTCAACACACTGACAGCTCAGCATGCCCCTGCACCAGACTGAATTAATGGGCTGTCAATTAAAGTACTGACAGCTTCAGCATGCACCTGTACCAGATTGGACTGCTGAACTGTCAGTATCTGCATTCCATGCACACTGAGGGGTGGAACCTTGACACAAACACTTTTCTCAACCAAAAAGCAATTAAGATTAAAAAAAATAATGTTTAGTTTTGCAGGATTTGTAACTGCCCAATCCAACAACATGAAAAACTATTTAATCTTTAAGATAAATCCTGGAAAAAATTAACAAATCAAAATACTAGAATTGCCTTTTCTTGTTCACGACATTCCCCCATAAAGTGCAATACAGAGTGATCGAAACATTGTATGTTCTTCAAAAAGGTAACAGTGCTGCAACTCGGCACACGATAATCATGATTGGTCTCAGAAAATGGCAGCACAAAACTATTTTTCTTTACTAAGTTGAATTTTTTTAAGACACTAATATAATTAAAAAAAGAATGAAGAAAAGAATATAGTTTTGGTATAGCCGTACTCCTAATGATCAGAAGATTCATGTTGTCACAACATTTTTACCACATGATGAATGCTATAAAAACGGATTTCAAAATACAATGGCTATATTTTTCACAATTTCACTTCACTTTGATTTTATTTTCCCGTTTTTCAGAATGATATATGGTAAAAGGTTTGATGTCATTCAAAACTCATCCCACAAAAAACACGCTATCATGTGACAGTTTTGACAGGAAAATGAAAAATGTTTGGCTCTTGGAAGAAGAGGAACAGGAAAAAGGAAAGCACAAAAACAAAAGTTTGCTGCATCATTAATTTGAAGAGGGTGTAAGACGTTGGTTCTCCTCTTTGTTCCATATGGCCATGTGCACACGTTGCGGATTAGGCTTAGGAATTTCTGGTGCGGAATCTGCAACTCTTGGCAGAAAATGCAGGTGCGGATTTGACGTGTTTTTTGTGCGGATTTTTTGTGGATTTACTGCGTTTTTTTACCCCTGCAGATTTCTATAATGGAATGGGTACAAAAACGCTGAACATCCGCAAAAAAGAAGTGACATGCTACTTCTTTTAATCCGCTGCGTTTCCGCACGGAATTTTCCGCACCATGAGCAAAGCATTTTTTTTTTACCAATGATTTACATTGTACTGTAAATCACTTGTGGATCTGCAGCGCTTCTGCACCGCAAAAAACGCTGAGGATCCGCAGGAAATCCGCAACGTGTGCACATACCCTATCTCCTTTTCTTCTAAGACCTACCTTCAGTACAAATGCACACACATCTTGATGCTGCCCAGTCCAGTCTCTAGTTTTGGGATAAATTGAAATTTAAGTGAATCGGTCACTAGGTATTTGCTATCACACATGAGAGCAGCATACTATAGGGACAGAGACCCTGATTCCAGCAATATATCAGTTACTGTGTTTCTTGTTTTATTTTTTTTTAAATGACCATTTTATCTGCAGCATATCTAGAAGTTCTCTAAATGTTGGACTGTGTCTAACCTCACCCACACCACTGATTGGCATCTTTCTTTGAACACTGTGCATAGGCAGAAAACTGCCAATCAGTGGCAAGGAAAAAATAGATATAACTCATTAATAAGGAGGACTATATGGCAGCAGGTTTACTAGTCTTCTAGTGATAATTCCTTTCTGATAAAAGAGTGATTTTATCAAAGCTACAGCAAGCAGCTCAGTAAGTGACACAACACTCGAATCAGAGCCTCTGGCTCTAAGTTATACCAGAGTAGGTGGTGAAAACCTGGAGTGATTCTGAAAATGCTCCAGGTACAGTTCGCATTTAATGTGGTCCTTTTTTTTTTTTTTTTTTATACATTCAGGAAGCCATAATGGCACAACGTAAATAAAATACGAAGATTAGGACTGCCCCATTATGAGATTGCCGTGAAGTGGCGGGGTAGCTCAAAGAATTGATCAATTGTTTGCTAAATGTCTCATATTTGAAATACAGTTAGAATTTATGTGCAATTGCACTTCAGTTATTGCGTTCTGACCATAAGCAGTGCTGGCTTCTTCCCTTTTTGGTGAAAACCTGGTGACAGATTCCATTTAAGGTTTTAAAATGCTTTACTCTGAAGCAAATTAGAACTATCTTTAACAATTACAGACCATTGTTGCAAGCAAATAGCTAATGTGCCCTTGCCAATTAGTTTTGTACAGTACTCCATTCCACTCCACCTGGAAAGGTTATTTAGTTCTTGAACTCTAATATAGATTTTTTGTGACTCTTATTTAAAGTAATGAAGGATAGATCTACTATATGCAGTAATTAACAAAAGCAAAAAGAAGAAAATTACACTTTCCTGTCACCTTATTCTCACCTACACATTAACTCTGATTAGAGAAGAAATACAACAAGTTATAGTTAATATGCCATATTTTTATACTGTAAATTACATAAATCCTGTAAAAGAATCTATTGTAAAAAAGCTAATTTTTACTCCTTGGCATCATTTACTGAGCTGATACTTCGGCCTTATGGACAACGACTAAAATGCTGTCATGGGGCAGGCACAGCTATCTACATTGGGAAACAGCTGTAATACATTGGTAGTTCCTGCAGCAATGCCCATAATCAGAGACATATTTTGCCCAGTACACACATTATTCTACACCATTTGTACATAGCATAAGAAAATAACATACCACACAGGTGCACTTAAACTATACATTAAACTCCTAGGCTACACGAAACACGGAAGCTGAAAGAAGAAACAAGTTAAACAATAAAGTGTGACAAACTGCTATATGAGAAGGGTAAAGGGAAGGGGGAAATCACAGGCCCAAAGCTTTATTCAAACATGACACACATGGAGGTGTGAGGGGGAGGAAAAGGAGGTTTCATCCTCATCCTCATGATCAGGACCACCAAAGAGGGAATCGAGTGAAGAAAAAAGGATCCAGACCCAGAAATTCCATAAAAATTCCAAAAAACCGTCGATATGCCTTTTAATGCTGGCAGTTATGGATACTTAAACTACAGCGCCGCTTTTTAACGGCGCTGAGGTTTAAGGTTATAGCGTCCCCCAGGGTCAGAATTTCTCCGGGGTCTTGGCTGCTGGGGATAGCTGAGACCCCAGAGAACACGATTTGGGTCGGTTTTTAACTGTATAATGGTGACCGAAAAAAAAGTGTGATTTTTCATATAATTTCTCTCTCCTTTGATGTGATCGCACATCAGAGGACAGAGAAATAGGGTCCCCTGGTCCCCTAATCACCCCCCTGTACTTCTGGAGTCCCTGCCATCCCCCCATGATGTCCCCTGGGCCGCCAGAGTCTTCCTCCAGGAGAAAATGACAGGCGAATGTGCAGTGCGCCCGCCGATCTGCCGACCAGCACCCGACAACAATAGGAAATTTTTCCTATTGGTTCATTTTGATCACTGTGATAGACCCTATCACCGTGATCAACATAAAAAATAGTAAATAAAACCCCCTTTATCACATCCTTAGGGAAAATGCTAAAATAATTAATACATATGTATTTCTATTTTTCCATTAGGGTTAGAGTTGAGATAAAGTGAGTTGGGCTAAAGTGAGTTGGGCTACAGTTAGGGTTAGGGCTACGGTTAGCATTAGGGTTAGTGATAGCATTAGGGTTAGCATTAGGGCTAGCGTTATGGTTAGCATTAGGGTTGGGATTAGGGTTAGTGGTGTGTTAGGGTTAGGTTTGTGGTTAGGGTTATGTTTGGATTAGGGGTGTGTTGGGGTTAGGGTTGTGGTAGGGTTGGGATTAGGGTGTGTTGGGTGTTGTGAATTCTGTTATCGAACTCCCTCCTGTGGTCATAAATGGTACTTCGGCGAGTTCTGTCCATGGACTCCCTCTGGTGGCTGTGAGTGGAGCTGCTGCTTCTGAGGTTCCTTCCACAGGTGAAGTAGTTTATTCTTTGGCTGGCTGCTCTATTTAACTCCACTCAGATCGTTACTCCATGCCAGCTGTCAATGTTCTTGTACTGGTTCAGTTCGCTCTTGGATCTTTCTGGTGACCTGTCTACTCCAGCAGAAGCTACGTCCCTGCTAGTTTATTATTTGTTCATTGTTTCCTTATCCAGCTTGCTATCATGATTTTGCCTTGCTAGCTGGAAGCTCTGGGATGCAGAGTGGCATCTCCGCACCGTGAGTCGGTGCGGAGGTCTTTTTGCACACTCTGCGTGGTCTTTTTGTAGTTTTTTGTGCTGACCGCAAAGATACCTTTCCTATCCTCAGTCTGTTTAGTAAGTCGGGCCTCACTTTGCTAAAACCTGTTTCATTTCTGCGTTTGTGACTTTCATCTTAACTCACAGTCAATATGTGTGGGGGGCTGCCTTTTCCTTTGGGGAATTTCTCTGAGGCAAGGTAGGCTTTATTTTCTATCTTTAGGGCTAGTTAGCTCTTAGGCTGTGAAGAGGCGTCTAGTCAGAGTCAGGTACGCTCCACGGCTATTTCTAGTTGTTGTGATAGGATTAGGGGTTGCGGTCAGCAGAGCTCCCACGTCCCAGAGCTTGTCCTATGTGAGTTTAACCATCAGGTCATTCCGGGTGCTCCTAACCACCAGGTCCATAACAGTACAGCTGGCCCAAAGTATTAATGCATCTCAATAGAGGGATAAGAGAAGTTCTGAGATCATTTTTTTTCTCTGCAGTGTGTTTTGTCTTTCTTTTCCCCTTAACCTCTGGGTGGTTCAGGACACAGGTGTAGATATGGACATTCAAGGTCTGTCCTCTTGTGTGGATCATCTCACTGCAAGGGTACAAAACATTCAAGATTTTGTGGTTCAGAATCCGATGTTAGAGCCTAGAATTCCAATTCCCGATTTGTTTTCTGGGGATAGATCTAAGTTCCTGAATTTCAAAAATAATTGAAAACTGTTTCTAGCTTTGAAACCCCGCTCCTCTGGTGACCCCGTTCAACAAGTGAAAATCATTATTTCTTTGTTGCGTGGTGACCCTCAAGACTGGGCATTTTCCCTTGCGCCAGGAGATCCTGCATTGCGTGATGTAGATGCGTTTTTTCTGGCGCTTGGATTGCTTTATTCTGAACCAAATTCAGTGGATCAGGCAGAGAAAATCTTGCTGGCTTTGTGTCAGGGTCAGGATGAAGCGGAGGTGTACTGTCAGAAGTTTAGAAAGTGGTCTGTGCTTACTCAGTGGAATGAGTGTGCCCTGGCGGCTATTTTCAGAAAGGGTCTTTCTGAAGCCCTTAAGGATGTCATGGTGGGATTTCCCACGCCTGCTGGTCTGAATGAGTCTATGTCCTTGGCCATTCAGATCGATCGGCGCTTGCGTGAGCGCAAAGCTGTGCACCATTTGGCGGTATTCTCTGAGCATAGGCCTGAGCCTATGCAATGTGATAGGACTTTGACCAGAGCTGAACGGCAAGAACACAGACGTCGGAATGGGCTGTGTTTTTACTGTGGTGATTCCACTCATGCTATCTCCGATTGTCCTAAGCGCACTAAGCGGTTCGCTAGGTCTGCCACCATTGGTACGGTACAGTCTAAATTTCTTTTGTCCATTACTCTGATTTGCTCTCTGTCATCCTATTCTGTTATGGCATTTGTGGATTCAGGCGCTGCCCTGAATTTGATGGACTTGGAGTTTGCCAGGCGCTGTGGTTTTTTCTTGGAGCCCTTGCAGTATCCTATTCCATTGAGAGGAATTGATGCTACGCCTTTGGCCAAGAATAAGCCTCAGTACTGGACTCAATTGACCATGTGCAGGGCTCCTGCACATCAGGAGGATATTCGCTTTTTGGTGTTGCATAATCTGCATGATGTGGTCGTTTTGGGGTTGCCATGGCTACAGGTCCATAATCCACTATTGGATTCGAAATCTATGTCTGTGTCCGGCTGGGGTTGTCAGGGGGTACATGGTGATGTTCCTTTGCTGTCAATTTCGCCTTCCACTCCTTCTGAAGTCCCTGAGTTTTTGTCAGATTACCGGGATGTATTTGAAGAGCCCAAATCCGGTGCCCTACCTCCTCATAGAGATTGCGATTGTGCTATTAATTTGATTCCTGGTAGTAAATTTCCTAAGGGCCGACTATTTAATTTATCTGTGCCGGAGCACGCCGCTATGCAGAGTTATATAAAGGAATCCTTGGAGAAAGGTCATATTCCCCCGTCGTCATCACCGTTGGGAGCAGGGTTCTTTTTTGTGGCCAAGAAGGATGGCTCTTTGAGACCTTGTATTGATTACCGCCTTCTTAATAAGATCACAGTCAAATTTCAGTACCCTTTGCCGTTGCTGTCTGATTTGTTTGCTTGGATTAAGGGGGCTAGTTGGTTCACCAAGATAGATCTTCGAGGGGCGTATAATCTTGTGCGAATTAAACAGGGCGATGAATGGAAAACAGCATTTAATACGCCCGAGGGCCATTATGAGTACCTGGTTATGCCATTCGGGATTTCTAATGCTCCATCTGTGTTTCAGTCCTTTATTCATGACATCTTCCGAAAGTACCTGGATAGATTCATGATTGTATATTTGGATGATATTTTGGTCTTTTTGGATGATTGGGAGTCTCATGTGAAGCAGGTCAGAATGGTGTTCCAGATCCTTCGTGCGAATTCCTTGTTTGTGAAGGGGTCAAAATGTCTCTTTGGAGTTCAGAAGGTTTCATTTTTGGGTTTCATTTTTTCCCCTTCTACTATCGAGATGGACCCTGTTAAAGTTCAGGCCATTTATGATTGGGCTCAGCCGACATCTGTGAAGAGCCTGCAGAAGTTCCTGGGCTTTGAAAATTTTTACCGTCGCTTCATCGCTAATTTTTCAAGTGTTGCTAAACCGTTGATTGATTTGACCAAGAAAGGTGCTGATGTGGTCAATTGGTCCTCTGCGGCTGTAGAGGCTTTTCAGGAGTTGAAGCGTCGTTTTTCTTCTGCCCCTGTGTTGTGCCAGCCAGATGTTTCGCTCCCGTTTCAGGTCGAGGTTGATGCTTCTGAGATTGGAGCAGGGGCTGTTTTTTCGCAAAGAAGTTCTGATGGCTCGGTGATGAAACCATGTGCCTTCTTTTCTAGAAAATTCTCGCCTGCTGAGCGCAATTATGATGTTGGCAATCGAGAGTTGTTGGCCATGAAGTGGGCATTCGAGGAGTGGCGACATTGGCTTGAAGGAGCTAAACATCGTGTGGTGGTCTTGACGGATCACAAGAATTTGACTTATCTCGAACGGTTGAATCCCAGACAGGCTCGATGGTCGCTGTTTTTCTCCCGTTTTGATTTTGTGGTTTCGTACCTTCCGGGATCTAAGAATGTGAAGGCTGATGCCCTGTCAAGAAGTTTTGTGCCTGACTCTCCGGGTGTTCCTGAGCCGGCGGGTATTCTCAAAGAGGGGGTAATTTTGTCTGCCATCTCCCCTGATTTGCGGCGCGTGCTGCAGAAGTTTCAGGCTGATAGACCTGACCGTTGTCCAGCGGAGAAACTGTTTGTCCCTGATAGATGGACTAGTAGAGTTATCTCTGAGGTTCATTGTTCGGTGTTGGCGGGTCATCCTGGAATCTTCGGTACCAGAGATTTGGTGGCTAGATCCTTTTGGTGGCATTCTTTGTTGCGGGATGTGCGTTCTTTTGTGCAGTCCTGTGGGACTTGTGCTCAGGCTAAAGGCCCCTTCACATTAAGTGACGCTGCAGCGATACCGACAATGATCCGGATCGCTGCAGCGTCGCTGTTTGGTCGCTGGAGAGCTGTCACACAGACCGCTCTCCAGCGACCAACGATGCCGGTAACCAGGGTAAACATCGGGTAACTAAGCGCAGGGCCGCGCTTAGTAACCCGATGTTTACCCTGGTTACCATCCTAAAAGTAAAAAAAACAAACAGTACATACTTACCTACTGCTGTCTGTCCTCCAGCGCTGTGCTCTGCACTCCTCCTGTACTGTCTGTGTGAGCACAGCGGCTGGAAAGCAGAGCGGTGACATCACCGCTCTGCTTTCCGGCTGACCGACGCTCACAGCCAGAGCAGGAGGAGTGCAGAGCACAGCGCTGGAGGACAGACAGCGTTAGGTAAGTATGTAGTGTTTGTTTTTTTTACTTTTAGGATGGTAACCAGGGTAAACATTGGGTTACTAAGCGCGGCCCTGCGCTTAGTTACCCGATGTTTACCCTGGTTACCAGTGAAGACATCGCTGGATCGGTGTCACACACGCCGATCCAGCGATGTCCACGGGAGATCCAGCGACTAAATAAAGTTCTGGACTTTCTTCAGCGACCAACGATCTCCCAGCAGGGGCCTGATCGTTGGTCGCTGTTACACATAACGATTTTATTAACGATATCGTTGCTACGTCACAAAAAGCAACGATATCGTTAACAATATCGTTATGTGTGAAGGTACCTTAAGCCCTGCTGTTCTCGTGCCAGTGGGTTCCTTTTGCCCTTGCCAGTCCCGAAGAGGCCCTGGACGCATATTTCCATGGATTTTATTTCAGATCTCCCTGTCTCTCAAAGGATGTCGGTCATTTGGGTGGTTTGTGATCGCTTCTCTAAGATGGTCCATTTGGTACCCTTGTCTAAATTGTCTTCCTCCTCTGATTTGGTGCCATTGTTTTTCCAGCATGTGGTTCGTTTGCATGGCATTCTGGAGAACATCATCTCGGACAGAGGTTCCCAGTTTGTTTCGAGGTTTTGGCGGTCCTTTTGTGCTAAGATGGGCATTGATTTGTCTTTTTCTTCGGCTTTCCATCCTCAGGCAAATGGCCAAACCGAACGAACTAATCAGACTTTGGAAACATCTGAGATGCTTTGTTTCTGCTGATCAGGATGATTGGGTGTCCTTCTTGCCTTTGGCTGAGTTCGCCCCTAATAATCGGGCCAGCTCGGCTACTTTGGTTTCGCCTTTTTTCTGTAATTCTGGTTTCCATCCTTGTTTCTCTTCAGGGCAGGTTGAGCCTTCGGACTGTCCTGGTGTGGATACTGTGGTGGACAGGTTGCAGCAGATTTGGACTCATGTGGTGGACAATTTGACATTGTCCCAGGAGAAGGCTCAACGTTTCGCTAACCGCCGGCGCTGTGTTGGTCCCCGACTTCGTGTTGGGGATTTGGTTTGGTTGTCGTCTCGTTATGTTCCTATGAAGGTTTCTTCTCCTAAGTTTAAGCCTTGTTTCATTGGTCCTTATGAGATTTCTGAAGTTCTCAATCCTGTGTCATTTCGTTTGGCCCTTCCAGCTTCTTTTGCCATCCATAATGTGTTCCATAGGTCGTTTTGCGGAGATTCGTGGCGCCTATGGCTCCCCCTGTTGATCCTCCTGCCCCGGTGTTGGTCGAGGGGGAGTTGGAGTATGTGGTGGAGAAGATTTTGGATTCTCGTATTTCGAGACGGAAGCTCCAGTACCTGGTCAAGTGGAAGGGTTATGGTCAGGAAGATAATTCCTGGGTTTTTGCCTCTGATGTTCATGCTGCCGATCTAGTTTGTGCCTTTCATTTGGCTCGTCCTGATCGGCCTGGGGGCTCTGGTGAGGGTTCGGTGACCCCTCCTCAAGGGGGGGGTACTGTTGTGAATTCTGTTATCGAACTCCCTCCTGTGGTCATGAATGGTACTTTGGCGAGTTCTGTCCATGGACTCCCTCTGGTGGCTGTGAGTGGAGCTACTGCTTCTGAGGTTCCTTCCACAGGTGAAGTAGTTTATTCTTTGGCTGGCTGCTCTATTTAACTCCACTCAGATCGTTACTCCATGCCAGATGTCAATGTTCTTGTACTGGTTCAGTTCGGTCTTGGATCTTTCTGGTGACCTGTCTACTCCAGCAGAAGCTACGTCCCTGCTAGTTTATTATTTGTTCATTGTTTCCTTGTCCAGCTTGCTATCATGATTTTGCCTTGCTAGCTGGAAGCTCTGGGATGCAGAGTGGCATCTCCGCACCGTGAGTCGGTGCGGAGGTCTTTTTGCACACTCTGCGTGATCTTTTTGTAGTTTTTTGTGCTGACCGCAAAGATACCTTTCCTATCCTCAGTCTGTTTAGTAAGTCGGGCCTCCCTTTGCTGAAACCTGTTTCATTTCTGTGTTTGTGACTTTCATCTTAACTCACAGTCAATATGTGTGGGGGGCTGCCTTTTCCTTTGGGGAATTTCTCTGAGGCAAGGTAGGCTTTATTTTCTTACTTTAGGGCTAGTTAGCTCTTAGGCTGTGAAGAGGCGTCTAGGCAGAGTCAGGTACACTCCACGGCTATTTCTAGTTGTTGTGATAGGATTATGGGTTGCGGTCAGCAGAGCTCCCACTTCCCAGAGCTTGTCCTGTGTGAGTTTAACCATCAGGTCATTCCAGGTGCTCCCAACCACCAGGTCCATAACAGTTGGGGTTAGGGTTGTGGTTAGGGTTATGGTTAGGGTTGGGATTAGAGTTAGGGGTGTGTTAGGGATAGGTTTGTAGTTAGGGTTATGGTTAGGGTTGGCATTAGTGTTAGGGGTTTGTTGGGGTTAGAGTTGTGGTTAGGGTTGGGATTAGGGGTGTGTTGAGTTAGGGTTGTGGTTAGGATATGGTTAGGGTTGGGATTAGGGTTAGGGGTGTGTTAGGGTTAGGTTTGTGGTTAGGATTACAGTTAGGGTTGGGATTAGGGATAGGGGTGTGTTGGGGTTAGGGTTGTGGATAGGGTTATGATTATGGTTGGGATTAGGGTTAGGGGTGTGTTGGGGTAAGGGTTGAAGTTAGAATTGGGGGGTTTCATCTGTTTAGGTACATCAGTGAGGTCTCCAAACGCGATTTGGCGCCACCATTGATTCCAGCCAATTTTGTGTTCAAAAAGTTAAATGGTGCTCCCTCCCTTCTGAGCCCTGCCATGCACCCAAATAGTAGTTTACCCCCACATATGGGTTATCAATATACTCAGGACAATTGCACAACAACTTTGGGGGTATAATTTGTTACCCTTGGGAAAATAAAAAATTGGGGGCAAAAAAATAATTTTTGTGGAAAAAATATTATTTTTTATTTTCACGGCTCTACGTTATAAACTTCTGTGAAGCATTTGGGGATTGAAAGTGCTCACCACACATCTGGATAAGTTCCTTTGGAGGTCTAGTTTCCAAAATGGTGTCTCTTGTGGGGGGTTTCCACTGTTTAGGCACATCAGGGGCTCTCCATACACGACATGGCATCTGGTCTCAATTCCAGCCAAATCTGAGTTGAGAAAGGCAAACAGCACTCCTTTCCTTCCAACCTCTGCCGTGCCCCCAAACAGTGGTTTACCCCCACATATCAGGTATTGTCGTATTCAGGAGAAATTGCACAACATTTTTTGTTGTTCATTTTCTCTTTTTACACTTGTCAAAATAAAGAAATTGGTTCTGAAGTAAAATGTTTGTGAAAAAAGTTAAATGTTCATTTTTTCCTTCCATGTTGATTCAGTTCCTGAGAAGCACGTAAAGGGTTAATAAACTTCTTAAATGTGATTTTCAGCACATCGAGGGGTGCAGTTTTTAGAATGGTGTCCATTTTGGGTATATTCTGTCATGTACACCCCACAAAGTGACTTCAAATGTGATGTGGCCCCTTAAAAATGGTGTTGTAAAAATCACTGGTCAACTTTTAACCTTTATAACTTCTTAACAAAATGTTTTTTTTCCCCAAAATTGTGGGAAATGTTATTTATTAAGTATGTTGTGTGACATAGCTCTCTGATTTAAGGGCATAAAAATTCAAAGTTTGAAAATTGCTAAATTTTTTTAATTGTCTCCATATTTCCATTTTTCCATAAATAAACACAAGTCATATCGACGAAATTTTACTGCTAACATGAAGTACAATATGTCATGAAGAAACATTCTCAGAATCAGTGGGATACGTTGAAGTGTTCCAGAGTTATAACCCCATAAAGTGACAGTGGTCTGAATTGTAAAAATTGATCTGGTCATTAAGTACCAAATTGGTGGTTGACCCGGCCCACTAGGCTGCATTGTAGCACAGTGAACTTCCCACTGTCATTTTTTGGCCTCTACTGAGATTTTGGTGACAAATCTTACAGACAACATGAGTTGGGTCATCTTTTGCATTCTCAAAAAATTCCCAGGCTATGCAAGGCTTAGAGCGCGTGTGACCTGAAGAGCCACCACGACTTCTGCTCAGAGGCACAGTTGTGGTTGAGGATGCAGTTGTTGACATGCTTCCAGTACTCCACCTCTGTCCAGGAAGGCGCAACCTAACCTCATCGTCAGACTCATCACTAGCATCCTCCTCCACCTCATCTGCTGACCTCATGGACTGGCGGACTGTGGGTTGACAGTAAGTGGGGTCTCCAACCTCGTCATCATCATCCTGTGTGTTCTCACACCTGTCGTCCTCAGAGCCAACCTCTTCCTGCCCTGACCGAAAAGTCAAGTTTTCATTCCAATCAGGTATCTCAGTCTCATCATCTTCTTCCTCATTGTCTCCACCAACAGAAGTTACAGTTTGGGAACGAGGGTCTACATTGTGCTCAGAACCTTCTTCATCTGTACCTGGATCCGACACACAAAGATTCTGGGCATCAGTGCAGTTCATTTCCTCGTCTGGATTCACAGAAGCTCTGGAGCAGACCTCTTATTTCCAGGCTATAGTATGCGTAAACAGCTCTACAGACTCAACCATCTGTGTTACCCCATGCTCAGACGGGCAGCTGGAGACTTGGGAGCTGTGAGGAAGCAAGTGCGATTGGGGTGACAACTCTGAGGACTGGAGTAGTTGTGATGTTGAAGTTGACATGAAGGAGAGACCACTTGAACGAGCACTTGATATCTGTTCAAGCACCTGCTGTTTTTGTGCCTCATCTGGAATTTTTAGCGATGCTCGTAGCGATGGTCGTAAGAAAGGGATCATATCAGATTGTCCACGAGAAAAAGTAGACATCTTACTTTGGCTGGAAGATGGTCTTTCTTCTGCAGATGTTACTGTTGCTTTACCACCTCCCCCACGGACACAACGTTTTTTTCCCTTTCCAACAAGCCTATTCCCCTTTCCACCAGCAGCAGGCCTTTTGCCACTCATTTTGGTGCTTTACAAATTGGCAACTCTGTGGTTGTTGGCACAAAAAACGAAGGATGGAAACCGAGCAGAGCTGAGTGGCCAAACTGTGGTACTAGGCCCAAAACAATTTACTGGGTTAGATGCAGTAAAAATTTAGATACACAGGCGGTGTAGTTAGCTTCACAGACGGGCTACTCCGCTGGCGTGCAGACACTGCTCCTAGGTTCAAAACAATTTATTGGGTTAGATGCAGTAAAAATTTAGATTCACAGGTGGTGTAGCTTCACAGGCAGCTACTCCACTGACGTGCAAACATTGCTCCTAGGCCCAAAATGATTTACTGGGTTAGATGCAGTAAAAATTTAGATACACAGACAGTGTAACTTCACAGGCAGGCTACTCCGCTGACGTGCAGACACCGCTCCTAGGCCCAAAACTATTTACTGGGTTAGATGCAGTAAAAATTTAGATACACAGGCGGTGTAGTTCGCATTACAGGCGGGCTACTCCGCTGACGTGCAGACACTGCTCCTAGGCCCAAAACGATTTACTGGGTTAGATGCAGTAAAAATTTAGATACACAGGCGGTGTAGCTTCACAGGCAGGCTACTCTGATGACGTGCAGACACTGCTCCTAAGCCCAAAACGATTTACTGGGTTAGATGCAGTAAAAATTTAGATACACAGGCAGTGTAGTTAGCTTCACAGGCGGGCTACTCCGCTGACGTGCAGACACCGCTCCTAGGCCCAAAACTATTTACTGGGTTAGATGCAGTAAAAATTTAGATACACAGGCGGTGTAGTTCGCTTTACAGGCAGGCTACTCCGCTGACGTGCAGCCACTGCTCCTAGGCCCAAAACAATTTACTGGGTTAGATGCAGTAAAAATTTAGATACACAGGCGGTGTAGTTAGCTTCACAGGCGGGCTACTCCACTGACGTGCAGACACTGCTCCTAGGCCCAAAACAATTTACTGGGTTAGATGCAGTAAAAATTTAGATACACAGGCGGGGTAGCTAGCTTCACAGGCGGGCTACTCCGCTGACGTGAAGACACTGCTACTAAGCCCAAAAAGATTTCCTGGGTTAGATGCAGTAACAATTTAGATACATAGGCGGTGTAGTTAGCTTCACAGGCGGGCTACTCTGCTGACGTGCAGACACTGCTCCTAGGCCCGAAACGATTTCCTGGGTTAGATGCAGTAAATATTTAGATACACAGGCGGTGTAGCTAGTTTCACAGGCGGGCTACTCAGATGACTACCAGACAATGCTACTAGCCCAAAAGGATTGGCTGAGCTAGATTATACCAAATGCTGTGACAAACACTTGCACAGCACTGGCACAGACCTGCCTGGCAAAAAGTGCTATGAACTGCTGTAACCTACCCTGAAAAGGGCTGATATTACAACTAGTCCCGACTCCCTAAACCTATCTCTCAGAAAATTCGCTCGCAAAAAAATACTCTGACTGTATAGCGCCCACAGCAGCAGCGGTGCCGTCTAACACTAAGCTACAGCAGTGAGGAAATGGTGGTGACCAGGCAAATGGCTGGTTCTTATAGGGCAAGAACATGTGACATACACAGCCAATTACACATGCCCTTGCTTGTGTGCATCACATGCACATTGCTGTGTGTGTGCGCACTGCTGATAGGCTGAGAGACTGCACCGCCCAACTGTAAATGCGGGAAAGAAAAAAAAATGAAGATTGGCATTATTTCAGCACAGATCTATGCCCCGCCCACTATACACTGAAACAGTCTATTAACAATGATAAACAGTTTTAATGTGCAAATCAAGTTAGGCTTTTGGTGAACGAACAGTTATCGAACAGAAACTTGAACAGCCGAATTTTAAGCAAATTGTTAAAGTTCGACGAACGACTCGAACACCGCCCAAAACAGCTCAAATTTGAAAATGGCGAACAGTTCGATTCGAACACCACTCAGCTCTACTTATGGGGCCATCATTAACCTTTATGCAGCATTATATGGGGCATATTTTGTATGGAGCATCTTATGGGGCCCATCATGAACTTTATGGAGCATTATATGGGGCATATTTTGTATGGAGCATCTTATTGGGCCCATCATGAACTTTATGGAGCTTTATATGGGGCATATTTTGTATGGAGCATCTTATGGTGCTCCTGATTTAATATGGATATTCAAAAACATTTAACCTACTGATGTCTCAATTAATTTTACTTTTATTGGCATCTATTTTTATTTTTTAAATGTATCAGTAGCTGCTGCATTTCCCACCCTAGGCTTATACTCGAGTCAATAAGTTTTCCCAGTTTTTGTGGCAAAATTAGGGGGGTCGGCTTATACTCGGGTCGGCTTATACTCAAGTATATACGGTAATTATTACCATGTCCTTAACAACTTATACTATTAGTTATTATGCTAACCCACACAGTGAATGGCGTAAGAAAATGAATTACAAAAAATGATGGCACAATTGCTCTTTTAGCTTATCTTACTACTCCCTCTTCCAAAACTAAAATTGAACAGATTTAAAAAAAATAAAAAAAACATATGCACCCCAAAATGGAAATTTTAGAAAATTTACTTTGACCTTCAATAACAAACTCTCATACAGCTCCATCAACATTAGATTAAAGGGGACCTGTCACCTCAGAAAACGCTATTTACCTGCAGATTTAGGGTGTTACAATGCTACACAGTTTCCTTACTGAAAGTGCGACTACTGGGAGAAAATTAACTTATTCCCTCCCAGGACTCACCAGTTTTTAGTCATAGAGACGGTGCACAAAGCAGCTAGAGTCATCGTTCACGGCACTGCTCACTACGCCGTGAGCAGCAGCTGTTAGCATGCCCCAGCTCCTTGATTGACAACCATATTGTTTGATTTGATTGTGCAGAATGAGCTGTCAATCATATCAGCCCTCTAGCAGACAGTTAAAAAAGCATTTGGCCATGACCCCATGTGCAGAAAGGCTGCTTTATTTAGCTGCGTTATTCCTGCAGGCGCTCGCACCCAAAATTGGCAATAGCAATCTGCTCTGGTTATTGCACTTTTAATGCATTTCCTTTTTTAGACTCATTTTGGTGCAGATTTGAATCAGTGTTTATCTAATGCAGTTTTTAGTGTATGAAACCTGAGATTCTGCACTTAAAAATGCAACTGCTTTTTCAACCTGCGTTTTTCAATCTCCCCATAGACACTTGTAAGGTTAAAAAAAAAATCGCATAATTGAACAGTGTGTTTAAGCATAGGTGGGCATAGATTTTCATGAAATCACATCCACTTTGTTTGAACTTTTAAACATGGCAGATTTTCTGAACAAAAAGAAAGCAGAAAAAAATGCAGCATTTATGTTACGTGGGAGCATAGGCTCAAAGCACTTCAAACAGCAGGCATGTTTTGGTCTGTGCCTGATCAATAAAGTAGAAGGTATTTGGGAATCCTGGCTACTCGGCTCACGTATGGTACTATCAGCAGTCAGGTAGAATATGTTGTGGTTGCTTCATTTTACATAAGTACAGTATAGAATAATATTTTATGTCCTTTAGATTTTTGTGATTATTAGGTTGTTTTTCCGTTTTCTCTTTTTAGCACATACAGTGGGGCAAAAAAGTATTTAGTCAGTCAGCAATAGTGCAAGTTCCACCACTTAAAAAGATGAGAGGCGTCTGTAATTTACATCATAGGTAGACCTCAACTATGGGAGACAAACTGAGAAAAAAAATTCCAGAAAATCACATTGTCTGTTTTTTAACATTTTATTTGAATATTATGGTGGAAAATAAGTATTTGGTCAGAAACAAAATTTCATCTCAATACTTTGTAATATATCCTTTGTTGGCAATGACAGAGGTCAAATGTTTTCTGTAAGTCTTCACAAGGTTGCTACACACTGTTGTTGGTATGTTGGCCCATTCCTCCATGCAGATCTCCTCTAGAGCAGTGATGTTTTTGGCTTTTCGCTTGGCAACACGGACTTTCAACTCCCTCCAAAGGTTTTCTATAGGGTTGAGATCTGGAGACTGGCTAGGCCACTCCAGGACCTTGAAATGCTTCTTACGAAGCCACTCCTTCGTTGCCCTGGCGGTGTGCTTTGGATCATTGTCATGTTGAAAGACCCAGCGACGTTTCATCTTCAATGCCCTTGCTGATGGAAGGAGGTTTGCACTCAAAATCTCACGATACATGGCCCCATTCATTCTTTCATGTATCCGGATCAGTCGTCCTGGCCCCTTTGCAGAGAAACAGCCCCAAAACATGATGTTTCCACCACCATGCTTTACAGTAGGTATGGTGTTTGATGGATGCAACTCAGTATTCTTTTTCCTCCAAACACGACAAGTTGTGTTTCTACCAAACAGTTCCAGTTTGGTTTCATCAGACCATAGGACATTCTCCCAAAACTCCTCTGGATCATCCAAATGCTCTCTAGCAAACTTCAGACGGGCCCGTACATCTACTGGCTTAAGCAGTGGGACACGTCTGGCACTGCAGGATCTGAGTCCATGGTGGCGTAGTGTGTTACTTATGGTAGGCCTTGTTACATTGGTCCCAGCTCTCTGCAGTTCATTCACTAGGTCCCCCCGCATGGTTCTGGGATTTTTGCTCACCGTTCTTGTGATCATTCTGACCCCACGGGGTGGGATTTTGCGTGGAGCCCCAGATCGAGGGAGATTATCAGTGGTCTTGTATGTCTTCCATTTTCTAATTATTGCTCCCACTGTTGATTTCTTCACTCCAAGCTGGTTGGCTATTGCAGATTCAGTCTTCCCAGCCTGGTGCAGGGCTACAATTTTGTCTTTGGTCTTCACCATAGTGGAGTTTGGAGTCAGACTGTTTGAGGGTGTGCACAGGTGTCTTTTTATACTGATAACAAGTTTAATCAGGTGCCATTACTACAGGTAATGAGTGGAGGAAAGAGGAGACTCTTAAAGAAGAAGTTACAGGTCTGTGAGAGCCAGAAATCTTGATTGTTTGTTTCTGACCAAATACTTATTTTCCACCATAATATGCAAATAAAATGATAAAAAACAGACAATGTGATTTTCTGGATTTTTTTTTCTCAGTTTGTCTCCCATAGTTGAGGCCTACCTATGATGTAAATTACAGACGCCTCTCATCTTTTTAAGTGGTGGAACTTGCACTATTGCTGACTGACTAAATACTTTTTTGCCCCACTGTACATACGGGACAAAATAAAAATCGCCTAAAATGTAAGTGGATTGATTCCCTTGCATTTGTGTGTGTGAGAACAGACATTTTAAAAAGGGGAATAACAGCACCACCTACAGTTGATTTAGGGTCAGCTCTATTTTGCGAGACTACAATATGATTGTTCATTCTACACATTAAACACGTACAACAAAACCTGAGAAAGTCAAAAATATGGAATAAGACAGGAAACAGTCATGTGTCAGATACACAGACAGCTCAAAGCTAAAACACCATCAGTTAGGTTCAGGAGTTCAGCTTCTATGTGCTGTCAAATCAGATGAATTTTATTATAGGGTACATGGGGACATTTGCTGAGGGTTTAGTACATTTCATAAAGAAGATAATGAGAAAACAAATGGAAAACATACCATATATATGTCCAGTTCAAATGGTTAAAGTAAAGTTTCCAGCCTTGTACTGTAGAAAACAATTGGTATATACAGCTCTGGCAAAAATTAAGAGACCACTGCAAAATGTTCAGTTTGTCTGATTTTTCTCTTTATAGGTATATTTTTGAGTAAAATATAAATTGTTCTTTTATTCTATAAACTTCCGACAACATGTCACCAAATTTCCAAGCAATACATTTTGTATTTTTTTTCTGAAAAGGAGAACTGGTCAAAATAAAAAAAAACACAAAAAACAAACAAACAGTGCTTTCAGAGCTCAAATAATGCAAAGAAAACAAGTTCATAATTATTTAGGAGCAACAATACTAATGTTTTACCTCAGGAAGAGTTCAGAAATCAATATTTTGTGGAATAACCATGATATTTAATCACAGCTTTCATGCGTCTTGGCATGCTTTCCACCAGTCTTTCACACTGCTTCTGGCGCAAAAATGTAAGCAGTTCTTCTTTGTTTGAAGGCTTGTGACTATCCATCATCCTCTTGATAATATTCCAGAGGTTTTCAATGGGATTCAGGTCTGGAGATTGGGCTGCCCATGACAGGGTTTTGATGTGGTGGTCTCTTAATTTTTGCCAGAGCTGTATATATATGTAGTGTGGTGTATCAGAATATATGTCCTTCAATAATTAAAATAACATGCGGAAAATACCATTCAACAAATAAACAAATTATTTACTATTGTGCAAAGCCAGAACTTTTAGTTCATCCCACTGGAAAGACTGAACAGTTCTTACTGCCATCATAGGCTTCATTCAGAAAATCAGCACATCCAGTAACCCCTTTAACCCCCAAAGTTGTTTGCACGTTAATGACCAGGCCAATTTTTACAGTTCTGACCACTGTCACTTAATGTGTTTATAACTCTGGAACGCTTCAATGGATTCTGGTGATTCTGAGACTGTTTTTTCATGACATATTGTATTTCATGAAAGTGGTAACATTTCTTTGATACGACTTGTGTTTATTTGTGAAAAAGAAAAAGAAATTTGGCGAAAATTTGGTAAAATTTTGCAATTTCCAAACTCTGAGTTTTCATACCCTTAAATCACAGAAATATGCCACAAAAGATAGTTAATAAATAACGAACAAACTGGGCACTACAATGTACTGGTCACTACAACGGGGGGATTCTGCTCTTCCAGCACTTAGGGGCTCTATATATGGAGACCTCAAACTTTTCTAGCAAAATCTGCATTACAGGAGGCAAATAGCGCTCAGTCTCTCCCGAGTCTCACTGTAGGGCTAAGCAGTACTGTACAGCCACATATGGGATATTTTCATGTTCACCAGAAATTGTGCAGCAAATTTTTGTGCCATTTTTACCCGTTTCCCAGTATGAAATGTAAAAAAATTTCTTCACTGCCCAATGGTATAAAATTCTGTGACATATCCGTGATGTCAATATGATCACTATAACCCAAAATGAATTAATTGAAAGGTGTAGGTTGTAAAGTTGGGTAACTTATGAGGAGTTCTGCTGGTCTGGAACCTCAAGGGCTCTCCCAGTGGGTCATGGCACTCACAAACCAGAACAGTAAAATCTACATTATAATGGCACTCTTTCCCTTCAGAGCTTTGCACTGTGCATGAAAAGTATTTCCTGATTACATGTAGGGTATTGGCACAATCAGGATACATTTTTACAAACAAACTGAAGTCCATTTTTTCCTATTAGCCCTTACAAAAATTAAAAACTTGGTGCTAAAACACTTTAGTGGCACAAATGTGATTATTCTTTCTTCGCTGTCCAATGGTATAAAATTCTGTGAGGCACATGTGGTGTCAATATTATCAATTCACCCCAAGATGAATTCATTGGGGGGTGTAGTTTGTAAAATAACATCACTTTTGGGGGGGTTTCTGCTATTCTCGCACCTCAGGGGCTCTGCCAATGTGATGTAGGTAGGAGAGCCAACCTGACAGTCTCTCCCGCGTGTCTGGGCCGGAACCATTGGGGCTGTCACCAGTGTTTCAGAGGGATGAAATTACTGACAGAAGTTCAGGACATCTGACTGATGGAGGCGGGTCCGACATAAATAGTAGTTTGAGTGGGAAGACGGGACACTTGGTGGGGAACGAGCTTGGGAGTAGTGAGACGGTTGACTCCCTTTCCACGGACTGACGCCCGCTAGCTGTGCTTATACCCCCAGCTAGCCAGACTGCCGACACATACTACCATCACCCAAAGAGACTACCGCATCGGATAGTGACCAGGATAGAATACGTACCTTTGCTCTGCTCACCATCGGGGAGGCACTGCTTAGTACCATCTTTGTGGTGCCTTCTAAGAACTGGCCCATACCTGTGGCTGTGTCCGCTGGACTGTGTGCTTCTACTGCAGCCTTGCCTACTGAACTTTCTGCTTCTTCTTGTGTCACCGACCATCACCTCTACTCCACCGTGGGCACGGATCAGGAGATCACATGCCGAAGAACCCAGAGGATTCATCAACACAAGGAGAAAGTGCATTGCTCATCTGTGGGACCGGATCAGAGGGATCTTCCAGCCACCTTCCTCCAGCGCGCAGAGACTGATAAGTTTACCTGTTATATTCTATTGCATCCATCCTCCAATCACATCCTTTAGCCCCTTGCTTATACCATTGCCGTTTCTATATATAAAGAACCTGTTAACTCTTGCTCTTCCTCCTGTGTGTCACTGCATCCTACACAACTGCCAGCATCCTACACCGACATGGCACCCTCAAACCATTCCAGCAAAATCTGAAATTCAAGATGACTCTATTTCCCTTCTGAGCGTGGTACTGTGTCTCAAAAGTAGCTTTCAACCACATATGGGATATCAGTGTTCTCAGGAAAAATTGCACAACAAATGTTGGGGTCCTGTGACTGCAGACTTGAAAATCTTCATGTAACAGGCACTGCACTGTTGTGAATTCTGTGGTCAAGCTCCCTCCTGTGGTCATGAGTGGTACTTCGGCTGGTTCTGTCTATGAGCTTCCTCTGGTGGATGTGAGTGGGGCTGCGGCTTCTGAGTTTCCTTCCTCAGGTGACGAGGTTAAGTCGTTAGGTGCTGCTCTATTTAACTCCACCTAGTTCTTTGTTCCTGGCCTCCAGTCAATGTTCCAGTATTGGTCTTGCTTTCTCCTGGATCGTTCTTGTGGCCTGTCTGCCCTGCATAAGCTAAGTTTTGCTTGTGTTACTTTTGTTTGCTATATTTTCTGTCCAGCTTGCTATATTGGTTTTTCTTGCTTGCTGGAAGCTCTGAGACGCAGAGGGAGCACCTCCGTACCGTTAGTCGGTGCGGAGGGTCTTTTTGCCCCCTCTGCGTGGTTGTTTGTAGGTTTTTGTGCTGACCGCAAAGCTATCTTTCCTATCCTCGGTCTGTTCAGTAAGTCGGGCCTCACTTTGCTAAAATCTATTTCATCTCTGTGTTTGTATTTTCATCTTAACTCACATTCATTATATGTGGGGGGCTGCCTTTTCCTTTGGGGAATTTCTCTGAGGCAAGGTAGGCTTATTTTTCTATCTTCAGGGCTAGCTAGTTTCTCAGGCTGTGCCGATTTGCATAGGGAGCGTTAGGCGCAATCCACGGCTACCTCTAGTGTGGTATTATAGGATTAGGGATTGCGGTCAGCAGAGTTCCCACGTCTCAGAGCTCGTCCTATGTTAGTAACTATCAGGTCACTTTGTGTGCTCTTAACCACTAGGTCCATTGTGGTTCTGAATCACCTGTTCATAACACTGCACTCTGCGACGATTCTCCAGTGTCAGCACCAGGAAAAGCACTCATGTGACCGCAAGTTAGAGATTTGCATACTCCTGGCCAGAATCTAACTAAACTGTTTATGGTGTGCTCCATGAAAGTGAACTGAGCAAGGCCGGAAACAGTCTAGTCAGATTCTGCCTGGGAGTATGCAAATTCCATAATCATGGTCAAGTGAGAATTTTTGCAGTGTGCATGGTGTGTGAATTCACAAGTCTGCAGTCAAGCAGACTGACTGCAGATTTGGTGTTTTAGACCGAACAAGCCCTTTAAGCTGAAAAACAAGATGCAATTTTAAATAAATCTTCTTAAATATTGTTAAACTGGTTGTGGAAAAGACAGAATTATAGCAAATAAATCTATATTCACCATTACAATACCTTGTCACTCCAGATTTGCTGTGGCCAGAAGTGATAATCTGTTGCAGCTCCCCAGGGTCCTGTTTGTTGCAGTAATGTCGCTCTTCCACCAGGGGGAGTGATGTTACGTCTGAAGGCAATAAAGGAGATCACCTTACCAGGTATCACAAACCACACAACACACTTCACACTCCAGGCCGCCAGGGGGAGCCGTGCTTCTATCTATTAGGGCACTCCTCACAATTAGGTAAAACTGGTGGTCTGGACAGGAAGTCAGAGAGAAGTGAGCTGGGCTTCACCCAGTGAGCTACTATCTGAGCTCCTCTCAGGTAGTGGGTTCCTGACAGGGGTGGGATCCTGTCAGAGGCCTAGATAGAAGGCCACGGAGCTGCACCTGCCCCACATGCGGCAGCATCCAAGGAAAGAGACATTGAAGGGAATTGTGTTGCTTAGAGTGAGAAATGAAGTCATAGCAAAAGGAGAGGAAACCAGAAGGAGTTCTGCCCTGTAAAAGGCTGCCTCCTTCTGAGGCGCAGAAGCCGTAGCCGGAACACCGAGGGAGTCATCATCTCCAAGCCTGGCTCCAGAAACCGGCAGGACAGCTAGTTCCATATTAGTTGCCCGACCCTACACCCAGGAGGCATGGTGGCAACTTGTGGGGGCTGGGGCATGATAGAGTCCCTGTAAAAAGCCTCAGGCCATCAGTCATACGGGTTTGTCCTATCCTTACCATCAGGGGACAGAGAGAGAAGGACATAACATCCAGAACACCATCAACAGTTGTGAGGACCTTATGAGAAGCACAGCAGTAAGGTACTACAACATCCAGGTGCTAGAGGAAGGCTACTGATTTCCACCTGGATAAGGGGACTCTGGATTTGCCTTCAGACCAGCCGGACTCTGCCTACCCTGCAATCTGGTGCTCCGGACTGTGGATGCTGAAGCCTTCAGTAAAAAGGTAAAGAGACTGCACCCTTGTGTCCTCGTTCTTCACTGTGCCTCACACCATCCACCATCTACACTCTGGGAAGCCCTGGGGACATACTTCACCTGTGGGAAGGTATACCAACTAGCTGCCATCACATCACCCCAGCGGACCCCTAAGCAGCGTCGGTCACCCTGACCGAATACCACAGGTGGCGTCACGAACATTTCCCCTTTAAAGACCTTTACCCCTTTTATCAACGGATGCCCCTAGGGCCACGGACTGGGTCAGCCACCGTGACATCCCCCTTGCGAACCAAAGGCCCCGACTCCGAGTACCCCACAGCCCTACTGAGGGCAATCCAACTTCATGATGCTTCAGTAACCTGACCACGAAGACTGTTAATTGGCATATGATAGCTAGAACATGGCTGGGGCATCATCACTTCTGGTGGGACGATATTACATTCATAAAACACTTGAAAACTTCACTAAAAAATAGTGATGAGCGCAAGTGCTCGTTACTCGAGTTTGCCTACGTTGTTCTGCTATGGACCAAGTATGGCGTGTGCTTGAGTGATGTTTTCTTCCCCGTGCCAACATGTTTTGCGGATGTTAGACAGCCACAAAACATGTGAGGATTGTCTGTATTTTTTTTGTAGTGTCTAACAGATGCTCAAGTAGTCAAGAATTGAACACCCTCTCTTCCAGCCCTTACTGAGGCCACTTCAGCAGGAAAGCTGGAGCGATGGGGCATTAAACTTGTGCAGCATTTTGCTATGGAAATATCTATTGGCTTTGGCAGTTTTATTTTTTAAGTCTGGCAACCTCTTTAAAGGGAACCTGTCAACACGATTGTGCTCAGTAATCTACAGTGTCAGGTTGGCGCCGTTATACTGATTAAAGTGATACTTGGGTGATGAAATCCATCTTGTGGTTGTTGTTTGATCTTTATTTGTAGTTTTTAGTTAATTATATGCTCGCGCTGCGGGGCGGTCTGTGGGGGGGCGGTCTTCATGTGGTGCTCTGCTTAGCTATTCATAATGAAGACTGCTGACAGGTCACTGATCCCTGACACTGTCTGTAGGTTACTGTGCACAATCCTGCTGACAGGTTCTCTTTAAGTACAATCTATAAAATAATGGCATTATATTGAGCTGAACATCTCAAAAGTGTATTTGATACAAGCTGCATATATTATTACACAGATCTCTTAGATCTGATGAGGCTAGAGTGCTTTCTTTTGTATGATTGGCTGTACAATCCTTTATGAAGTTTTATGGCCTGATATTAATGTAAGCATTTTAATGTCAAGATTATTCAGCCAGTCTGACCTGTTTTTTTCAAAGTAAATACAGTTAGGTCCATATATATTTGGACAGAGACAACATTTTTCTAATTTTGGTTATAGACATCACCACAATGAATTTTAAACAAAACAATTCAGATGCAGTTGAAGTTCAGACTTTTAGCTTTCATTTGAGGGTATCCACATTAAAATTGAATGAAGGGTTTAGGAGTTTCAGCTCCTTAACATGTGCCACCCTGTTTTTAAAGGGACCAAAAGTAATTGGACAGATTCAATAATTTTAGATAAAATGTTCATTTCTAGTACTTGGTTGAAAACCCTTTGTTGGCAATGACTGCCTGAAGTCTTGAACACAAGGACATCACCAGACGCTGTGTTTCCTCCTTTTTGATGCTCTGCCAGGCCTTCACTGCGGTGGTTTTCAGTTGCTGTTTGTTTGTGGGCCTTTCTGTATGAAGTTTAGTCTTTAACAAGTGAAATGCTGCTCAATTGGGTGGAGATCAGGTGACTGACTTGGCCATTCAAGAATATTCCACTTCTTTGCTTTAATAAACTCCTGGGTTGCTTTGGCTTTATGTTTTGGGTCATTGTCCTTCTGTAATATGAAACAACGACCAATCAGTTTGGCTGCATTTGGCTGGATCTGAGCACACAGTATGTCTCTGAATACCTCAGAATTCATTTGGCTGCTTCTGTCCTGTGTCACATCATCAATAAATATTAGTGACCCAGTGCCACTGGCAGCCATGCATGCCCAAGCCATCACACTGCCTCCGCCGTGTTTTACAGATGATGTGGTATGCTTTGGATCATGAGCTGTACCACGCCTTCCCCATACTTTTCTCTTTCCATCATTCTGGTAGAGGTTGATCTTGGTTTCATCTGTCCAAAGAATGTTCTTCCAGAACTGTGCTGGCTTTTTTAGATGTTTTTTTAGCAAAGTCCAGTCTAGCCTTTTTATTCTTGATGCTTATGAGTGGCTTGCACCGTGCAGTGAACCCTCTGTATTTACTTTCATGCAGTCTTTTCTTTATGGTGGACTTGGTTATTGATACGCCGACCTCCTGGAGAGTGTTGTTCACTTGGTTGGCTGTTGTGAAGGGGTTTCTCTTCACCATGGAGATTATTCTGCGATCATCCACCATGGTTCTCTTCCGTGGGCGCCCAGATCTTTTTGCATTGATGAGTTCACCAGTGTTTTCTTTCTTTCTCAGGATGTACCAAACTGTAGATTTTGCCACTCCTAATATTGTAGCAATTTCTCGGATGGGATTTTTCTGTTTTCGCAGCTTAAGGATGGCTTGTTTCACCTATATGGAGAGCTCTTTTAACCTCATGTTTACTTCACAGCAAAACCTTCCAAATGCAAGCACCACACCTCAAATCAACTCCAGGCCTTTTATCTGCTTAATTGAGAATGACATAACGAAGGGATTGCCCACACGTGTCCATGAAATAGCCTTGGAATCAATTGTCCAATTACTTTTGGTCCCTTTAAAAAACAGGATGGCACATGTTAAGGAGCTGAAACTCCTAAAAAATCTAATTTTAATGTGGATACCCTCAAATGAAAGCTGAACATCTGAACTTCAACTGCATCTGAATTGTTTTGTTTAAAATTCATTGTGGTAATGTCTATAACCAAAATTAGAAAAATGTTGTCTCTGTCCAAATATATATGGACCTAACTGTACACTGGTTGCATCAAGGTTAAGATCTGTTTAATAACGTATGGAGATTGCGTTATGAAATTTGGAGACAGATCTATTTTACGGTAATCCCTTTTTTCCCCGTAACTACAGAGAAAATTATAAGTTATTTTTACCTTTAAAGAATTGTACTGTATTACATGTAGACTTTGTTTTAACAGTTTGGGGACTTTGGAATAAATTAACAGATTTCCAGAGCATTATGGGATCAATTTACAATGATTTCCCTTTGCAATGGTGGCTCTGGGACAAATTAATATCCTACAGTGATTAAAACTGCAGCTCATATAAATGACTTCAAAATATCTAAGCCTTTGATAGTCGCAGCAGCCCAAATCACGGGGCCTTCAGAGACATCTGGTCTAGCCAAGTGAATGTCAATGTGCACTAAACAGCTAAATTCTACATATGCTGACGCAACTAGTCCCGACAAAAGGGAAATGTATTCATCAGTCAATGAGGAGCTGCTACACATTTACTTATGATGTCCCCCTTAAAATACATGCAATTTACCACTATGCAATACTGTACACATTTTCTTTTTTCCGGTACTAGTTGCATCGGCGTACGTAGAATTTATGATTGGTGTTGTGGTCACAGTGTCAGGAATAGGGCAGTAAATCCGCCCTGCGATCTGCTCTTCTCCTATGTGACCGGTGCATGTGAGCAAGGTCTTCCCAGCTGTTAAAGGAATGGCACGCTTCTTTCATTTTTTTTTTCTTCGCATCAGAGAAATGTTTTTCCAATATATCAATGAAGACAGTTAGCTACAAGCAAAGCAATATTTTCAAGTCAGTGCTGATGTATTGTATTGATTTTTGCAGAATGTGCTGGTAACCTTAACTCTACTGTCATGATGAATGCCGAGCCTCTAGCAGAAGAGGACCTCTATTGTACACATTTTCCTGTGTTTCTCTGTTTTGGGACACTCTTTTTATCAGCCTCTGTCTGTTAATAGTTTATTCCTTTTATTTAGCGGATACCGGTGGTCTTGAGTTCCAAAAATACATTAACGTTGCCTGGAAACTTAGTGTTTAAAAGCGGGAGCTCTTCATATTCCCTGGTGAATCCTGAGTCTTGTTTGAAGTGCACTTTTGATAAAAATCAAAAAGCTCTCAAATTATTTCTGTATAACCTGCAGATATAGAAGTGTTTTCTCTCAAAAGCCTTTAAAGTTTTTTTTTTCCTACTCTAGTGACATTGGAAATGCAGTTTCATCCTTAGCCATATGTATGCAGTCAAAACAACCAAAACCTATTTTCTGTTTTTTTACCAATTTTATCTTTATTGTATACATAATTCAATTCTTTTTAAACCTATTATACAGTGAGTGCAGTAAATATATATACAGTGAAACATCTCCAAAGGAAACTTTCTATGAGAAGTTCGACCTTCATTCAGACCAGATATTCATGTTCCATCATGTAGAATGGACGCTGTCACGCAGCCCATCTTTGAGAACATCAGTCATCTAGAAGACCACTTTTTGAGTAGTCTTTTTTAGTTTTTAAAAAATTCGAAAAAATTGGAGTCATAAAGTCTGTCAAAGTATGTACAAAAAATTATTTTTATTAGTACAAAGACATGATGTAAATCACAAAATATCCTATAAAATAAATCATTGCAAAGATATTGCAGGTACACTAAAGCGAAGGACACAGGAAAAAAGTTAGAGTCAGGAAAACGTCACTGATTGCCAATAGGCGACCGGTAGGATCAAGTTCCTAAAGTAATCAGGCCTTACTCTGCACTATAATATGCCTATAAGTTTGCGTAGGCTTCTTCGGGAGGCCGTTATACACCGTATGGAGTATTATATGAGGCACTGGGGCCCATTATACTGTATGGAGCAATATATAGGGCCCATTATTCTGTAAAGAAATGATATTGGGCACATTCTGTATGGAGCATTATATTGTGCATATTCTTTATGGAGTATTATATGAGGCATTGGGGCCCATTATTCTGTATGGAGCATTATATGGGGTCCATTATTCTATATAAAGCATTATATATGGCCCATTATTATGAACAGAGCATTATATGGGGCCCATTATTCTGAATAGAGCATTATATGGGGCCCATTATTCTGCATGGAGCACTATATGGGGTCCATTATTCTGCATGGAGCATTATATGGCCCCATTATTCTGTATATAGTATTATATGAGGCCGATCATTATGAATGGAGCAGTTTACAACACGCAGAGCTGTGAAAATAAAAAATCATTTTTCTTTCCTCAAAAATTATGGTTTAGCAAGCAATTTTTTATTTTCACAAGGGTAACAGGAGAAATTGAACCCCAATGTTTGTTGCCCAGTTTGTCCTGAGTACGCTGATACGGGGCATTGAAGCTCATTATACTGTATTGAACACTATATGGGGTTCATTACACTGTATGGAGCATTATATGGGGCTCATTTTCCCCTTACCGGCCTCCGCCGTACTATTACAGCAGACGTCGGTACCCCCACTTTGATGCAGGCTGCGGCAGTGAGCCCGCATCAAAGCCGGGACATGTCAGCTATTTTGATTTGTTTTGTCAGACGTGATGGTGTCTCCGCGGTTTTTCTACATGCATTTGCATATTTCCCATAAGGGATGGGAGCAGTGTTCTGGATCATTGCGTTGAGAAACACGTGATGGTGTCTCCGCGTTGTTGGATGTTTTGATATCCCCGAGGTCATTCATCCTTATATTTATAGTCCTTTTACTAGGCACTGCTCCTAATAGCCAGTTTCCTACTCCACACTGATGAGGGGCAAATACCCCGAAACAGCTGTCTGTGGATGGATACCATGTTTTGGCATAGGTGGTTTTCCTTTTTGGATGCTGCCCTTCCTGTGGTTGTTCCTTCCCGGTGAAAGACCTGGCTATTTATTGCTTGCGTTGAGAAACACGTGATGGTGTCTCCGCGGCTTTTCTACATGCATTTGCATATTTCCCATAGGGGATGGGAGCAGTGTTCTGGATTACTGCGTTGAGAAACACGTGATGGTGTCTTCGCGGTGTTGGATGTTTTGATCTCCCCGAGGTCATTCAGCCTTATGTTTATAGTCCTTTTACTAGGCACTGCTCCTAATAGCCAGTTTCCTACTTCAAGCTGATGAGGGGCCAATACCTCGAAACAGCTGTCTGTGGATGGATACCATGTTTTGGCATAGGTGGTTTTCCTTTTTGGATGCTGCCCTTCCCGTGGTTGTTCCTTTCCAGTGAAAGACCTGGCTATTTATTGCTTGCGTTGAGAAACACGTGATGGTGTCTCCGCGGCTTTTCTACATGAATTAAAATGCAATAAAGGGCGGTTAAAAGAACGTATCAGCACCAATATGGTATCATTAAAAACGTCATCTCGGCGCACAAAAAATAAGCCCTCACCCGACCCCAGATCTCGAAAAATGGAGATGCTACGGGTATTGGAAAATTGCGCTTTTTTTTTAACAAAGTTTGGAATTTTTTTTTACCACTTAGATAAAAAGTAACCTAGACATGTTTGGTGTGTATGAACTCGTAATGACCTGAAGAATCAAAGTGACAGGTCAGTTTTAGCATTTAGTGAACCTAGCAAAAAAGCCAAACAAAATACAAGTGTGGGATTGCACTTTTTTTTGCAATTTCACCGCACTTGGAATTTTTTCCCATTTTCTAGTACACAACATGCTAAAACCAATGATGTCTATCAAAAGTACAACTTGCCCAGAAAAAAACAAGCCCTCACATGGCCATATCGACGGAAAAATAAAAAAGTTATGGCTCTGGGAAGGAGGGGAGCGGAAAACAAGAAAGCAAAAAACGGAAAAGTTCAAGGTCTTGAAGGGGTTATACTGTATGGAGCATTCTATTGTTCCCATTATTCTGTACGGAGCATTATATGGGGTCCATTATTCTGTATGGAGCCTATTATTTTGTATGGAGCACTATATGGGGCCCATTACACTGAATGGAGCACTATACAGGCCATTACAATGAATGGAGCACTATATGGGGCCCATTATGCCGAATGGAGCAATATATGGGGTACATTATACTGTATGGAGCACTGTCCTGCCCATAATACTGTATGGAGCACTATGTGCTGCCCATAATACTGTATGGAGCATTATATGGGGCCCATTATACTGTATGGAGCACTTTATAGGAGGAAACTGACTTTTGTAAAGGGTACACTGAGTACTGCTGAGGACAGTTTCTACTGGTAGAGTACAATTATCAATATCCTGTCTACTTCTAATGCTACAGGTACAGAAACCGTGAAACATGTGGACCCTCGATCACCTGAATCCTCCCTGATGTATGGTATTGTAGAAATTACAAAACCTATATTTCTCTGCCATATCTGTGCATCATGAATTGTGGTATGTGTTAAAGGAGCCCATTGAGAGTCTTTCACGCAAGGACCACGAAATTTGAAATCGGCACTGTGTGTCTGTTTATACAGTACAGTACAGTACATGTGTGTTTATGCATGTGTGTATGCATGTGCGTGTATGTATGTATTTATGCATATGTGTGTATGAATGTGTATTTATGCGTGTGTGTATGTACAGTATGTGTTTATGCATGTATATGTATGTATGTATATGTGCGTGTGTATATGTGTGTGTATCCATTTGTATATGAGTGTGTGCATATATGCATATATATATATATGTGTGTGTTTGTGTATATATGTGTGGGGGAAGGCCAGGGCGGTAATCGTGGCTGAGGTTAGAGGCCTTTGCGCACCCTGGCCTCCCGTCTCATGCAAAGAATGTACTTCTATGAGGGTGCTTGCCTCTGTTATCTGTACTCTATAGGCTTCTTCTGAGCTGCTGCAGACCCTTTTCATACGATTGCACACAAATTAAGACACAGCCTTGCTTTAACTTCAAACACAAAACTTTACTTGCTTCTGTTTTCAGCACATCCTTCTCAGTTACATACAGCATCAGATTCCAAACAGTCCACTTCCTCCTCTTTGCCTGCTTCTCCTCTTACAGCCTTCAGTATGTGCCCAGTTCGTATTGCCTCTATCAGTAACACAACGTCCTCCCTGTACACACTCACTGCGCTTAGGGTTCCCTCAGCCGTTTCGCACTGGATCTGAAGGCATCAGCCCATGCAATAAGTTGCCACACTATGGAGCCACCTGCGTCCCCGTACTGTCCTGGCCCTGCTTTCAGCCTTCGCTCCAACACTGCTGTAAGCCCGCTGCTCAGCTATATTTCTGGCCCAGTGGGCCCTGGATGGATGGGTCCTGCACCTTAACCTTGTGGAGTTACTGGGTAGCTTGGGCTCTGGCCCCATCCAAGCTGCCTGGTCACTCTGGTTCCTACCTTACCTCAGCTAGCTCCTCCTATGGTTAACTATTTACACCACTTATTATAATACGGTCTCATGGGAACCATCTAGTGGGCCGAACAGGGTACTACACTTTCCCTATGCTCATCATTATATATAAGCAAAACATAGACATATACATAACACTTACATGAAGGGGGAAGGTATCACACGGTCCTAGTATACCCCTTACATATGTTTGTGTGAACATATTTGCTTTTGCAAATAATTTGTGTTTGCAATCATTTTCAGGAAGAAAATGAGTATTATCTGACAGAATTGCAGGGGTGTCAATACTTTTAGCCATGACTGTACACAGGCTGTGCGCGCGCAGTCAATGCCAAGTGTCAGCTGATTTTGACAGCTGACACCCGTCACTAATTGACAGGAGCGGTCAAGCACCGCCCCCGACACTTTAACAACCTAAATACTGTGATCGAACTCGATAGCAGCATTCTGGGAGCAGGCAGAGGGAACGCAGCCCCTCTGCCCTTGGATCAGAGACCACGCGGCGTCATCACATGGTGCCGATCGTTACCATGGTGACCCGATGTCATCATGACAACATCCGGGTCACCAGAACTAGGAAGGTTGCTAGATCATGCTGCTGCATCCTCATGCTACACAAGCGATCAGCCTGCAAAAAATGATAGTTCCATAGTGGGACAAAGTAAAAAAAAAAGAAAAAAAAATTATAAAAATATTTTACAAAAAAATCAAAAAATAATAAAAAAAAATTAAGAGTGTATCCATATATAAATATTTGTGTGAAAAAAAAAATATAAACAATAAAAGTACACATATTTGGTATTGCCACATCCGGAAGGACCCGACCTATAAAACTGTCCTACTAATTAACACCTTTAGTGAAAAACAAATAAAATAATTAAAAAAACAAGGCAAAAAACAAAGCTTTATCATCATACCGCCGAACAAAAAGTGGAATAAAACGCAACAAAAAAAAAAAAAGATATAAATAAACATGGTACCACTAAAAAGTTCATCTTGTCCCGCAAAAAACAAGTCATGATACATCAAGTCATGAAAAATAAAAAAGTTATAGCTCTCAGAATATAGAGATGCAAAAATAATTATTTTTTCTATCAAATAGTTTTTATTGTGTAAAAGTGCCAAACATAAAAAAATATAAATGAGATATCGCTGTAATCATGCTGACCCAAAGAATAAAACTGCCTTATCAATTTTACCACACACAAAACGTCATAAACCCCACCCCCACAAAAATAACTTTCCTGAATTGCTGGTTTTTGTTCATTATGCCACCCAAAAATCGGAATAGAAAGCGATCAAAAAATGTCATGTGTCTGAAAATGGTATGAATTAAAACATCAACTCATCCCGCAAAAAAATAAGCACTTACATGACTCCGTGGGTCAAAATATGGAAAAATTATAGCTCTCAAAATATGGTGATGCAAAAAACAAATTTTTGCAATAAAAAATGGAGCTCCCGCCGAGGCCGTGCGGATATTCGGTACTGGGCCGGTTCTTAAAGGGATGTGTCACGGCAGCAGTGACCCGGTTCATGGCCCTGGGCGTCCAATAAAAGAGTGATGATGAAAAGGGGAATAAAGTTTATGGGAAAAGGGGAATTGTTTGTGACACCACCTGCGGTATTCGGCAAATAGATGTTAGCTGACACTACTTGAAGAGACCGCTGGGGCTGATGGTGATGCAGCAGTGTTGTTACAGGTCTCCACAGGTAGAGCTACACCCCAGGGCAGTGATGTGTTAAAGGTGATGATGGTGGTTGTAGTGCAGGGCAGGTGATGCAGTAATAATTCAGAGGACACAGCAGGGTGCAGTTTCCACACATTTACTCACAGTTCTTAGTTGTAGTCCCCAGCTGGGGTGCTGTGTCTTCCGGGTCTGTGGTCCAGCCAGCTCTAAAATAAATTGGGTGCACCTTCCAGAACCCCCTTCTATGTTACTGTCCTGGCCATCTCACTGTGCTGGCTCTCACCCTCCTGCCCTGCACCTCACACACAGTGTCCCAATCCAGCAGCCTCAGATCTTGTCAGGCGACACTCTCGGTTGGTCCCCTGGATCCTATGTGGCTGCCTTTTCAGCGAATGTGTTGGATGTGGCTGCAGCACATGCAGATGCTGCAGCCTCCGGTTAGCTAGCCGAGTCCTTAGTTTCTCCACTAGTTTGAGGGCTGGTCATCCACTGCGACCTGGTACCTCCACCCAACTACAGTCAGTGTGGATGCAGGCCCCACGGGAGGATTGCTCACTACCCGTGCCCCTAGGACCCCTTATTTCTCTCTTCTTTCTGTAGCTTTACTTTTCTGTAGCTCCCAATGACAGGGAGCTTCTTTCTCCACGTCTCACTTTGTCTCTTCCACCCCACTTTTTGACTACTTTCCCTCCTACTTAGCTCCTCCCCTAACTACTGGCTCCACCCACACCCTCTACCTAGATACTCTCTCCAGACTGGGATGAGGCCATCCTCCCTTAGCGTACACCCAGATGCCCTGACTGGAGTGTTGTGGAGTTGGATGTTGGTGTGGAGTCCTGGTTAGTGTTACCCGAGAGTGGACCCCCACACCTCTGGATGAGGTGCAGTACCTCTGTGGTGACCAGACCTCAGGGGCACCACAAAAGCATCTTTTAGTGTGTGACAGCAGCCAAATATAAATTATACCCCACAAGGAACTGTGTAAAAAATAAATAAAACCAATTCTTCAACTGCTGTGGATTTTCTCATTCTGCCTCCCAAAGATTGCAGTAAGAATCGGTGCACATTTATCTTACGCTCTGCGCTGAGCGCTTACACAGAGGTTTATGTGTAAATCTCTTAAACACATGATTCAGACAGAACCCTCAATGAAATATTCGCTTTAATGAGGCAGACGGAGGCACTGCCGACATCGTCTGACCTGTGATCCTTTGGTGTCCGTCTTTTAAGGATTGCATAAAAGTGCCGTCGGCCACAGTTTTGTGTACTTCTGAAAAGAGGTCAGACGGTTTCATCTGAATGATGTCACTCAGAGATTTAGATGGAAACCCCAAAGTAAGTGGTCAGTGTAGAGCGCCGGATGAATGTGATCCCAAGCATTATGTAAAATGTTCCCAATAAAAGCTTCAAATCAATCCACAAAAAAGCATGGTCTCTCATCTGTTAACGGAAATATAGGAGGCTTCCACGTTACTGGTAGTACAAAGGCTCTGGAAAAGTGAAATGGCTCTTCACCCTCGAAAAGAAATTCATCAAATTCTGCACTCCCAAATCCAAATGCCCCCTCCCTTCTGAGTCCACAGTGTAACTAAACCACATATAGTGTTCACATGCTATGGCATTTCTGAAGCGATGAGAGCCCACGAAACTTACGGGTGCCTTTCTCTAGAAGCACAGGCTGGGCATAACTTACTGGTGACTGCAACATACTGGTCACTACAGCGGCAGTTTGCAATTTTCACTCTGCAACATTCATTGCTGCTTATTTCTGGAAAATACCCATGGAATCAAAATCGGCATTACACCTGTAGATAAATTCCCAAAGGGGTATAATTTCCAAAATGGGATCACTTGAGGGGGGATTCTGCTCTTTTAGCAATTAGGGGCACTGTATATGGAGTCTGCAAACTGTTCTAAGAAAATCTGCGCTTCAGGAGGCAAAGAGGGCTCCCTTTCTCCCAAGTCTGAACATATGGCTAAGAAGTATTGTATAGCCACATATGGGGTATTGCCACATTCAGTACAAATTGTGGGATAAATTATGGTGCCATTTTTACCCATTTCTTGTGTGAAAATGTAAAATCTGGGTCTAAAACAAAATTTTGATGGTAAAAATGTAGTTTTTTTTTCTTCACTGCCCAATGGGATAAAATTCTGTGACACATCCGTGGTGTCAATATGATCACTACACCCCTAGATGAATTAATTGAGAGATGAAGTTTGGAAAATGGGGTCACTTATGGAGGGTTCTGCTGTTCTGGCACCTCATGGGCTCTCCCAGTGGGTCATGCCATCTGCATACAGTAAAATCTGGCGCTCCTTGCCTTCTGAGCTTTACACTGTGCCTGAAAAATATTGCCCATTACATGTAGGGTATTGGCACACTCAGGAAAAAATGGACCTCAGTTTTTGCAAAAAGAAATTCTAATAGCCCTGCAAAAAATTAAAAACTTGGGGTTAAAACAACATTTTAGTGCTAAAAATATAATTTATGCTTTCTTCACCGCTCAATGCTATAATACTCTGTGAGGCACATGTGTTGTCAATGTGATCACTGCACCATTAAATTCATTGGGGAGTGTAGTTTATAAAATGAGTTCACACAGAGAGTTTCTGTTGGTCTGGCACCTCAGGAGCTCTGCCAATGTGACGTGGCACTCTCAAACCATTTCAGCAGAATCTGATCTCCAATATGGTGCCTCTTCCCTTCTGAGCTTTGCATTGTGCCACAAATTAGTATTCCCCCACATATGGGGTATCGGTGTACTCAGGAGAAATTGCACAACAAATTGTAAGGTGCAATTTCTCCTGTTATCCTTATGTAAAGGAAAAATAAAATTTGAGGCCAAAATAACATTTTTTGTGGAGAAAAAGTGATTTTTTTTCATTTTCACAGCTCAATATTATAAACTTCTGTGAAGCACCTGGGGGCTCAAGGTGCTCGCCACACATCTAAATACATTCCTTGACGGATCTAATTTCCAAAATGGGGTCATTTGTGGGGGGTTTCTGTTTAAGCACATCAGGGGCTCTCCAAATGGGACATGACATCCGCTAATGATTCCAGGAAATTTTACATTCAAAAAGTCAAATGACACTCCTTCCCTTCTGAGCCCTGCCGTCCGCCCAAACAGTAGTGTTCTCCCTCACTTGGGATATCGGCGTACTCAGGATAAATTGCACAACAAATTGTATGGTGAAATTTCTCCTGTTACCCTTATGAAAATGCAACATTTGGGGCTTAAAACATATTTATGGGGAAAATGTGATTTTTGTTTATTTTCACAGCTCAACATTACAAACTTCTGTGAAGCACCTGTTCAATGTGCTCACCACAAATCTAGATCAGTTCCCTGAGTGGTCTAGTTTTCCAAAATGGTGTCACTTGTGGGGTATTTTCACTGTTTAGGCACATCAGAAGCTCTCCAAGAGAGACATCCACCAATGGTTCAAGCAAATGGCGCTCCTTCCCTTCCGAGCTCTGCCGTGTACCCAAAAAGTGTTTTTATCCCTCATCTAGGATATCGGCATGCTCAGGAGAAATTAGAAGACAAATTTTGGGGTCCATTTTTTCCTGTTACCCTTGTTGTCAAAATAAAAAATATTTGGATCTGAAGTAAAAAATTTTGTGAACAACAGTTAAATGTTAATTTTTTTCCTCACGTTTCAAAAATTCCTGGAAGCACGTGAAGGATTAATAAACTTCTTGAATGTGGTTTTGAGCACCTTGAGGGGTGCAGTTTTTAGAATGCTGTCACTTTTGGGTATTTTCTATCATTCAGATCCCTTAAAGTGACTTCAAATGTTATGTGGTCCCTAAAATAAATGGTTTTGTATGTTTTGATGGAAAAATAAGAAATGGCCGGTCAAATTTTAACCCTTACAACTTTCTAAGAAAATAAATTAGGGTTCCGAAATTGTGCTGATGTAAAGTATTCATGTGGAAATGTTGTTTATTAACTATTTTCTGTGACATATCTTTGTGATTTAAGGGCATAACAATTCTAAATTTTAAAATTGCAAAACTTTCGCCAAATTTCCATTTTTTTTCACAAATAAACAAGTCATATCAAAGAAATTTTACCAGTATCATGAAGTACAATATGTCATGAAAAAACATTCTCAGAATCAGGGTGATCCACTGAAGCATTCCAGGGTTATTACCTCATAAAGAGGCAGTGGTCAGAATTGGAAAAATTGGCCTGGTCATTAACGTACAAACCACCTTCAGGGGTAAAGGGGTTAAAAATCCGATCTATCAAAATATAAAATTAACTAACCAGATTGGTAAATAAGAAAAAAATGTAAATGACAGAATTACAGTTTTTGGTAATATAAAATGCAATAAAAGGTGATGAAAACATTGTGACCACTGCAAAATGTTATCAATAAAAACATCAGCTCAGGGCAAAAAAAATAAGTCCTCAGATAGCCCCATATCCTAAAAACTAAAAACGGTTTGGGTCTCTGAAAAACGCGACACAAGCAAAATTGTACTTGACAAATTTCCAAATTTCTTTCACCACTTAGAAAAAAAGAGCAAAAAATATGCACGTTTCATATCTGCACAATCTTGGAGAATCATATTGCCAGGTCAGTGTACTAAACATGGTGAATAATAATAAAAAAATGAATAATAATAATTGTGGAATTGCATTTTTTGCAATGTCAACACACTTTTTTTTCCTCCTTTCAAGTGCATCACAAGATAAAATGAATGCTGTCATTCAAAATTATAATTCGTCTCACAAAACCGAGCTCTCATATGGCTTCTTTGGCAGAAAAAAAAAAAGTTACAGCTCTTGGAAGAGGAAAAAACGAAAACAGAAATTGGCTGTGGCTGGAAAGGGTTAAAGTAGAAAATAGCTACCTTGATTATTGCAGTAGCAATTATAAGAAATAGAAAAATAACATTGCGCACAGTCAGTTTAACCCCATCCTGCCGCGGCCCTTTTTCATTTTTGCATTTTCGTTTTTTGCTCCCCTGATTCCCAGAGCCATAACTTTTTTATTTTTCCGTCAATATGGCCATGTGAGGGCTTAATTTTTGCGGGACGAGTTGTACTTTTGAACAACACCATTGGTTTTACCAGGTCTTGTACTAGAAAACGGGAAAAAATTTCAAGTGCGGTGAAATTGCAAAAAAAGTGCAATCCCACACTTTTTTTTTGATTGGCTTTTTTGCTAGCTTCACTAAATGCTAAAACTGACCTTCCATTATGATTTTCCAGGTCATTACGTGTTCATAGACACCTAATATGTCTAGGTTGGGTATCTTTTACCTAAGTGGTGAAAAAAAATTCAAAACTTTGCTAAAAAAATTTTTGGTGATCTGGGGTCGGGAGAGGGCTTATACTTTGCGTGCCGAGCTGATACCATTTTTGTGCAGATACGTTCTTTTGATCGCCCGTTATTGCATTTTAATGCAATGTCGCGGCGACCAAAAAAACGTAATTCTGGCGTTTCAATTTTTTTTCTCGCTACGCTGTTTAGCAATCAGGTTAATGCTTTTTTTTATTAATAGATTGGGCGATTCTGAACGCGGCGATACCAAATATGTGTAGGTTTGATTTTTTTATTGTTTTATTTTGGATGGGGCAAAAGGGGGATGGTTTAAACTTTTATATTTTTTTTATTTTTTTTTTCATATTTTTAAAAACATTTTTTTTTAACTTTTGCCATGCTTCAATAGCCTCCATGGGAGGCTAGAAAGTGGCACCACTCGATTGGCTCTGCCACATAGCAGCGATCATCAGATCGCTGCTATGCAGCAGAAATGCAGGCTTGCATGAGCGCCGACCACACGGGGGTGCTCACAGCAGGCCGGCATCAGTAACCATAGAGGTCTCAAGGACCTCTATGGTTACCATCCTGATGCATCACTGACCCCCGATCATGTGCCGGGGTGAGCGATGAGGTCATTTTCGGCCGCGCGGCCGGAAGCGCCGGTTAAATGCCGCTGTCAGCGTTTGGCAGCAGCATTTAACAGGTTAATAGTGGTTTCCCATGCGTTTACATTACAATGTAAACCTATGAGAAACGCAATCCTTAGTGCACATGCTGCGGAAAAAAACGCGTGGAAACGCAGAGGTTTAGGCCATGTTCACACTATGCGGTTTTTACTGCGGAACCACGGCGATTTTGCCGCTGCGGGTCCGCAGCTGTTTTCCATGCAGGGTACAGTACAATGTTACCCTATGGAAAACAGAAACCGCAGTGCACATGATGCGGAAAAACCCGAAAAAAAACGCGCAGAATTGCTGCGGAAAAAAAGAAGGACCATGTCACTTCTTTGTGCAGAATCGCAGCGATTCTGCACCCATAGAAATGCATTGATCCGCTTACTTCCCGCATGGGGCTGTGCCCACCATGCGGGAAGTAATGCGGATAATGTGCGGGTTATACCCGGGGTGGAGGAGAGGAGACTCTCCTCCAGGCCCCGAGAACCATATTTGTATTAAAAAAAAAAGAATTAAAATAAAAATTCATGATATACTCACCTCTGAAGTCTCAGCGCTGCACGCGGCCGTCCGGTCTCAGGTTTGCAATGCGACCAGGACCTTCGGTGACGTCGCGGTCACATGACCGTGACGTCACCGAAGGTCCTGGTCGCACAGCATCTTTGGAACCGGTCCGCCGCCTGCAGCGCCCAGGAGATCGGGACGTCAGAGGGTGAGTATATCATGATTTTATTATTTTTAGCACTACTATTGATGCTGCATATTGCTGCATATGCAGCATGAATAGTAGGGGTAAATCCCGCAGCGGAACCCGCAGGACAAACCGCGATAAATCTGCAGGGATAACCGCAGCGGGTTTGCCCTGCAGATTTATCAAATCCGCTGCGGGAAAACCCGCGGGACAAAAAGGAACGTGTGAACGTGGCCTTACATTCCGCAACATGTCAATTCTTTGTGCGGAATCCGCAGCGGTTTTACACCTGCTCCATAATAAAAAACCGCAGGTGTAAAACCGCAGTGGAATCCGCACAAAAAACGCGGTAAATCCACAGGAAAAAAGCAGTTTTTGCCCTGCGGATTTATCAAATCCGCTGTTGAAAAATCCACAGAGGATCTTTCTACGTGTGCACATACCCTAAACGTATAAAAAGGAATTGCTCTGATCATGAGGACTTTACCCTTTTACCCCCAAGGGTGGTTTGCACGTTAATGACCGGGCCAATTTTTACAATTCTGACCACTGTCCCTATATGAGGTTATAACTCTGGAATGCTTCAATGGATCCCAGTGATTTCGACATTGTTTTCTTGTGACATCATACTTCATGATAGTGGTAAAATTTCTTTGATGTTACCTGCATTTATTGTCAAGAAAATTGAAATTTGGTGAAAATTTTGAAAATTTCGCAATTTTCCATGTTTGAATTTGTATGCCCTTAAATTACAGAGATATGTCACACAAAATACTTAATAAGTAACATTTCCCACATGTCTACTTTACATCAGCACAATTTTGAAACCAACATTTTTTTGTTACGGAATTATAAGGGCTAAAAGTTGACCAGCAATTTCTCATTTTTAAAGCACCATTTTTTTTTAGGGACTACATCACATTTGAAGTCACTTTGAGCCATCTATATGATAGAAAATACCCAAGTGTGACACCATTCTAAAAACTGCACCCCTCAAGGTGCACAAAACCACATTCAAGAAGTTTATTAACCCTTCAGGTGTTTCACAGGAATTTTTGGAATATTTAAAAAAAAAATGAACATTTAACTTTTTTTCACAAAAAATGTAATTTAGCTACAATTTGTTTTATTTTGCCAAGGGTAACAGGAGAAATTGGACCCCAAAAGTTGTTGTCCAATTTGTCCTGAGTACGCTGATACCCCATATGTGGGGGTAAACCAGTCTGGGCGCATGGCAGAGCTTGGATGAGAAGGAGCGCCATTTGACATTTTAATGCAAAATTGACTGGAATTCAGATGGGACGCCATGTCACGTTTGGAGAGCCACTGATGTGCCTAAACATTGAAACCCCCCACAAGTGACACCATTTTGGAAAGTAGACCCCCTAAGAAACTTATCTAGATGTGTGGTGAGCACTTTGACCCACCAAATGCTTCACAGAAGTTTATAATGTAGAGCTGTAAAAATAAAAAATCATATTTTTTCACAAAAATGATCTTTTCACCCCCAATTTTTTATTTTCCCAAGGGTAACAGAAGAAATTGAACCCCAAAATTGTTGTGCAATTTGTCCTGAGTACGCTGATACCCCATATGTGGGGGTAAACCACTGTTTGGGTGCATGGTGGAGCTCGGAAGGGAAGGAGCGCCGTTTGACTTTCCAATGCAAAATTGACTGGAATTGAGATGGGACACCATGTCGCATTTGGAGAGCCCCTGATGTGCCTAAACATTGAAACCCCCCCACAAGTGACACCATTTTGGAAAGTAGATCCCTTAAGTAACTTATCTAGACGTGTGATGGGAACTTTGACGCAACAAGTGCCCCCAGTTTTGTATTTTCCCAAGGGTAACAGGAGAAATTGGACCCCAAAAGTTGTTGTCCAATTTGTCCTGAGTACGCTGATACCCCATATGTGGGAGAAAACTACTGTTTGGGTGCATGGAAGAGCTTGGAAGGGAAGGAGCACCGTTTGGAATGCAGACTTAGATGGAATGTACCTAAACAGTAGAAACCCCCCACAAGTGACCCAATATTGGAAACTAGACCCCCCAAGGAACTTATCTAGATGTGTTGTGAGAACTTTGAACCCCCAAGTGTTTCAGTGCAGTTTATAACACAGAGCCGTAAAAATAAAAATTCTTTTTTTTCCACAAAATTATTTTTTAGCCCCCATTTTCTTATTTTCCCAAGGGTAACAGGAGAAATGGGACCCCAAAAGTTGTTGCCCAATTTGTCCTGAGTACACTGATTCCCTAACCCTAACTTTAGCCCCAACCCTAACCCTAACTGTAGCTCCAACCCTAACCTTAACTGTAGCCCCAACCTTAACCCTAACTGTAGCCCCAACCCTAACCCTAATTTTAGCCCCAACCCTAACTGTAGCCCAAACCCTAACCCTAACTGTAGCCCCAACCTTAACTGTAGCCCCAACCCTAACTGTAGCCCTAACCCTAACTATAACCCAAACCCTAACCCTAACTTTAGCCCCAACCCTAACCCTAACTTAAGCCCCAACCCTAACCCTAATGAGAAAATGGAAATAAATGCATTTTTTTAAATTTTATTATTTTTCCCTAACTAAGGGGGTGATGAAGGTTGGTTTGATTTACTTTTATAGCGGGCTTTTTAGCGGATTTTTATGATTGGCAGCCGTCACACACTAAAAGACGCTTTTTACTGCAAAAAAACAAACTGTTTTTGAGCCTCCACATTTTGAGAGCTATAATTTTTCCATATTTTGGTCCACAGAGTCATGGGAGGTCTTGTTTTTTGTGGGACGAGGTGATGTTTTTATTGGTACCATTTTCGGGAACATGGCATTTTTTTAGCGCTTTTTATTCCGATTTTTGTGAAGCAGAATGAACATAAAACAGCAATTCGTGAATTTCTTTTGGGGGGGGCCGTTTATACCATTCCACATTTGATAAAATTGATAAAGCAGTTTTATTTTTCGGGTCAGTACGATTACAGCGATACCTCATTTATATCATTTTTTATGTTTTGGCACTTTTATACGATAAAATCTATTTTATATAAAAAATAATTATTTTTGCATCGCTTTATTCTGAGGACTATAACTTTTTATTTTTTCGCTGATGACGCTGTATGGCGGCTCATTTTTTGCGGGACAAGATGACGTTTTCAGCGGTACCATGGTTATTTATATCTGTTATTTTGATCGCGTGTTATTCCACTTTGTTTTTTTGCCTCGTTTTTTTTTTTTTACGGTGATCACTGAAGGGGTTAACTAGCGCTACAGTTTTATAGGTCAGGTCGTTACGGATGCGGGGATACTAAATATGTGTACTTTTATTGTTTTTTTTATTTAGACAAAGAAATGTATTTATTGGAACAATATATTTTTATTTTTTTTCTTAATTTAGGTTTTTTTTTTTACATGTGTAAATATTTTTTTTTACTTTGTAACATTGCCCCAGGGGGGGACATCATGTTACAGAGACAGATCGCTGATCTGACACTTTGCAGTGCACTGTGTCAGATCAGCGATCTGACAGGCACTGCAGAGACGCTTGCCGGCACCTGCTCTGAGCAGGCCCTTGCAAGCCACCTCCCAGGACCCGGAAGACCCCCCACGGCCATTTCGGATCCGGGGCCTGCAGGGAGGAGGAGGTAGGAGACCCTCGGAGCAACGCGATCACATCGCGTTGTTCCGAGGGTCTCAGGGAAGCACGCAGGGAGCCCCCTCCCTGCGCGATGCTTCCCTGTGCCGCCGGAACACTGTGATCATCTAATGTACGTCTAATGACAGAACGTCTAATATATGTCTAATGACAGAAAAGGGTTAAACAACAAAGCAGCTTATTAAAAGAAAGATTCATAGAAAAAATATCCAAACCCTATTATAAAGAGAGCTTATGCAAGGGCTAGTAAACTATCACAAAAAGAAAGCATAGAACCAGTAGTAGTGAAATCATACAATATAATATACATTTCTTCCCTAGATATAATTTTAATCACAAATTAATTACATATACAGTATACTAATGAGGCATTGGTTCATACTAGTTGAAAATCCCTTTTTAAGGTACCATATTCCTAATAAATAGTCATGGGTGAACACTAAAATGCTCAGGTGCTTGTTGCTTGGGGCGAGCATATTGGAATGCTCGGGTGCTTGACCTGAGCAACGAGCCCAATGTAAGTATATGGAAAACTCGAGCAATATACAGTGACTATAAATTGCGGAAATCGATGGGAACAGTGCTCAAATGACATGGGAACATCATGGGGAAGATCCCTGGAAGCATTTCTGACTCCCAGGTCACTGCTGTGAACAATCTTGTCAGAGTCTTACATCACTTTTACAGACTCACAATAAAGCATACAAAAACTAAACCAAAATGGATTTTCTTGTGAAATTTTAAAATTTTTCACTCTGTTTCATTGTAGCTATTTGGTAAATTAAAAAAAGTTATTTTTTTTCTCAGTAATGTTCAATCTGCACCCCATCTTGACTGAAGAAAAAACAGAAATGTAGACATTTTTGCAAATTTATTATAAAAGAAAAACTGAAATATCACATGGTTATAAGTATTCAGACCCATTGCTTAGAAACCATAACTCCCAACCATCCCGGATCCACCGGCACCGACTTTCATGATGCATACGTGGTGTCACAGGTCGGGAAGGGGTTTTAAAGTGGCGGTACATTTAGTCTGAGGCGATGCGGGAAAATGAGGATTCCGTGACAGCGGGACAGAATCTCAAAATCGGGACTGTCTTGCCAATCCGACTTGTGACAACTATGTGGCATCATATCGGGGTCGGGTGACCGGGGTCACTGAAATGTCACCCGACCTGCAGGTACAGGAGGACCTCTAGTTGAGCCCGAGGGGTGGCTTTGTCCCCCCTTGGCTACAATCACTCTGGTGACCTCTTTGTCACCACCCCCCATATCTGATTGGAGCTAGCATTCATGTGACACTATCCCTCCAATCAGATGTGGAGGGGAATGAAATATGGCTTCCCTCGCTCTCCATCCTGATCCCGGGAGCTGCACAGCAAGGTCCCTTCTGCTGCACTGCTGCTGCCGACGACGACTGATCACCGCCTGACTGCTGCCACCGCCTGACCACCATCTGCCATCCGGTACTCCCCTTTGCTGCCCTCCACTCCCCCGCCATCAGATTCCACCCCCGACCTCCACTCCCTCCCCCTGCCCTGGTGATCACCCCCCTGCTGGTGCCGGCTCCATCTCCACCTCCATCTGCTGCTTCATCTCCTCTGCCCCCCTGCACCTGACAGCCCCCTCCTGCCCTCGGTGCTCCCTCTCCTGCCCCACTGATTGCCTCCTGCCCCGCAGATCACCCCCTGCCCGCTGATCACCCCCCTGTCCCACTTATCACCCCGCAGATCACCCCCTGCCCTGCTGATCACCCCCCTGCCCCGATGATCGCCCACTAGAGTTGGGCTAAAGTGAGTTGGGCTAAAGTTAGGGTTAGTGTTGGGGCTAAAATTAGGGTTAGGGTTGGGGCTAAAGTTAAGGTTGGGGTTAGGGCTGGGATTAGGGTTAGGGGTGTGTTAGGGTTAGGTTTGTGGTTAGGGTTGGGATTAGGGGTGTGTTAGAGTTAGGCTTGTGGTTAGGATTAAGGCTGTATGCAGCATCATGTGGGGCCATTATACTGTACGAAGCATCATGTGAGGCCATTATAGAGTATGGAGCATCATGTGAGGCCATTATGCAGTATGGAGCACTGTGCGGCCATTATACAGCATGGAGCATCATGTGTGGCTATTATTCAGTATGGAGCACTGTGTGGCCATTATACAGTATGGAACATCATGTGGGGCCATTATACTGTACGAAGCATCATGTGAGGTCATTATACAGTATTGAGTATCATGTGGGGCCCATTATACAGTATGGAGCATCATGTGATGCCATTATACATTATGGAGCATCATGTGAGGCCATTTTACAGTACAGAGCATCATGTGGGGCCATTATACAGTATGGAGCACTGTGTGCCATATTTTTTGTTTATAATTATTGTTTATGAAACAGTGTGATCAATAGTGGTAAATGGGTGTGGTTGGGGTGTGGATATAGGTGTGACTAGTTGTGAAATGGGTGTGGTCAAGGGCGTGGCCTAAAATTTGTTGCGGCCCCACAACCTTTATCACTCAAGAAAAGAGGAGGGGGAAGAGGGAAAGTTAGGAGCTTGACACGCCGAGATATGCATCTGTAAGCCGTTGCAAATGAATGTAACTGGTGGGTGCAGTACCTGCTGGTGATTTCAGCTGAAGTAGAAGAAAGGAAAACGGAATATCCAGCACGTCCATCCAGTGTAAGTAAAATATCCAAAATTTATTGAAGCATTTTAACAAAGTTCCTATGACTAAGGGCGCCGTGGTGCGCCAGAAACGCGTCAGGCAGAGAGAGTCTCCCTCTCTCTTTTTTAATATTGTTTTTTAAAATGCTTCAATAAATTTTGGATATTTTACTTACACTGGATGGACGTGCTGGATATTCCCTTTTCCTTTCTTCAACCTTTATCACTCTTTACCTTCTTCAAAAGTTGAGACGTATGCAGGCACTCATTTTTAAGTCACATGCTGTCCATTTCCTTGTAATCCTCCTTGAGATGGTTACACTCCTTCATTGGAGGCTAGCTGTGTTTAATTAAACTGATAGGACTTGATTTGGAAAGGGCAGCACACTGCAGCGCCAAAACATGCAAACTTGAAAACACGAAATTTTTTTTTTTTTTTTTTTTTTTTAAACTGCATTACTGCACTAGAAATATGAAAAATGAGAGCTTTTAGCGCATAAAAATGGCCAATTTTATGTGTACCTCGTAGCCACGTTACGGCATCTCTCTTATACGAGGTCCTACTCTAAACCTACCTCTCTGAGAATAAACGTCTCCATCTGAATGGGTACATGTGAAACCTCTCCTTGGACTCAAATTCTCTCTCACTGTGGAGGGGTATTGGACCTACTATAATTAAAACACCTGAAGCTAGGAGGCAGGGAGTGCACGATCAGAAGGCTAGAGAATACATTTCAAAAAACCTGATCTGCACATCCAAACATAGACACAGTGTGAACAGGTGCTGAACCCAGAGTCGCCAACTCGTATATAATCAAACAAATAGGGCAGCACACTGCAGCGCCAAAACATGCAAACTTGAAAACACGAAATTTTTTTTTTTTTTTTTTTAAACTGCATTACTGCACTAGAAATATGAAAAATGAGAGCTTTTAGCGCATAAAAATGGCCAATTTTATGTGTACCTCGTAGCCACGTTACGGCATCTCTCTTATACGAGGTCCTACTCTAAACCTACCTCTCTGAGAATAAACGTCTCCATCTGAATGGGTACATGTGAAACCTCTCCTTGGACTCAAATTCTCTCTCACTGTGGAGGGGTATTGGACCTACTATAATTAAAACACCTGAAGCTAGGAGGCAGGGAGTGCACGATCAGAAGGCTAGAGAATACATTTCAAAAAACCTGATCTGCACATCCAAACATAGACACAGTGTGAACAGGTGCTGAACCCAGAGTCGCCAACTCGTATATAATCAAACAAATAGGGCAGCACACTGCAGCGCCAAAACATGCAAACTTGAAAACACGAAATTTTTTTTTTTTTTTAAACTGCATTACTGCACTAGAAATATGAAAAATGAGAGCTTTTAGCGCATAAAAATGGCCAATTTTATGTGTACCTCGTAGCCACGTTACGGCATCTCTCTTATACGAGGTCCTACTCTAAACCTACCTCTCTGAGAATAAACGTCTCCATCTGAATGGGTACATGTGAAACCTCTCCTTGGACTCAAATTCTCTCTCACTGTGGAGGGGTATTGGACCTACTATAATTAAAACACCTGAAGCTAGGAGGCAGGGAGTGCACGATCAGAAGGCTAGAGAATACATTTCAAAAAACCTGATCTGCACATCCAAACATAGACACAGTGTGAACAGGTGCTGAACCCAGAGTCGCCAACTCGTATATAATCAAACAAATAGGGCAGCACACTGCAGCGCCAAAACATGCAAACTTGAAAACACAAAATTTTTTTTTTTTTTTTTTAAACTGCATTACTGCACTAGAAATATGAAAAATGAGAGCTTTTAGCGCATAAAAATGGCCAATTTTATGTGTACCTCGTAGCCACGTTACGGCATCTCTCTTATACGAGGTCCTACTCTAAACCTACCTCTCTGAGAATAAACGTCTCCATCTGAATGGGTACATGTGAAACCTCTCCTTGGACTCAAATTCTCTCTCACTGTGGAGGGGTATTGGACCTACTATAATTAAAACACCTGAAGCTAGGAGGCAGGGAGTGCACGATCAGAAGGCTAGAGAATACATTTCAAAAGACCTGAAAAAAAAAAAAAAAAAAAAAAAATTTTGTGTTTTCAAGTTTGCATGTTTTGGCGCTGCAGTGTGCTGCCCTATTTGTTTGATTATATACGAGTTGGCGACTCTGGGTTCAGCACCTGTTCACACTGTGTCTATGTTTGGATGTGCAGATCAGGTTTTTTGAAATGTATTCTCTAGCCTTCTGATCGTGCACTCCCTGCCTCCTAGCTTCAGGTGTTTTAATTATAGTAGGTCCAATACCCCTCCACAGTGAGAGAGAATTTGAGTCCAAGGAGAGGTTTCACATGTACCCATTCAGATGGAGACGTTTATTCTCAGAGAGGTAGGTTTAGAGTAGGACCTCGTATAAGAGAGATGCCGTAACGTGGCTACGAGGTACACATAAAATTGGCCATTTTTATGCGCTAAAAGCTCTCGTTTTTCATATTTCTAGTGCAGTAATGCAGTTTAAAAAAAAAAAAAAAAAAATTTCGTGTTTTCAAGTTTGCATGTTTTGGCGCTGCAGTGTGCTGCCCTATTTGTTTGATTATATACGAGTTGGCGACTCTGGGTTCAGCACCTGTTCACACTGTGTCTATGTTTGGATGTGCAGATCAGGTTTTTTGAAATTGATTTGGAAAGGCACACACCTGTCTATATAAGACCTCACAGCTCACAGTGCATGTCAATGAGAATCATGAGGTTAAAGGAACTGGCTAAGGAGATGGAATTGTGGCAAGGCACAGATCTGGCCAAGGTTAAAACAGAATTTCTGCAGTACTCAAAGTTCCTAAGAGCACAGTGGACTCCATAATCCTTAAATGGAAGAAGTTTAGGACCTCCAGAAGTCTAGACCTAGCCGTCCAGCCAAACTGAGCAATTGTAGGAGAACAGCCTTGGTGAGAGAGGTAAAGAAGAACCCCAAGTTCACTGTGGCTGAGTTCCAGAGATGCAGTAGGGAGATGAGAGAAAGTTCCACAAAGTCAACTATCACTGCAGCTCTCCACCAGTCGGGCCTTTATGGCAGAGTGGCCCAACAGAAGACATATGAAAGCCCACATATTGTTTGCTAAAAAACACATGAAGGACTTCCATACTATGAGAAATAAGATTCTCTGGTCTGATGAGAAGAATATAGAACTTTTTGGTGATAATTCTTAGCGGTATGTGTGGAGAAAACCAGGGACTGCTCATTACCTGTCTATTACAATTCCAACAGTGAAACATGGTGGTGGCAGCATTATGCTATGGGGGTATTTTTCGGCTGCAGGGACAAGATGACTGGTTGCAAATGAAGGAAACATGAATGCTGCCAAGTACAGAGATATCCTGAATGAAAACCTCTTCCAGAGTACTCTGGACCTCAGACTTGGCCAAATGTTCACCTTCCAGCAAGAAAATGACCCTAAGCACACAGCCAAAATAACAAAGGAGTGGCTTCAGAACAACTCTGTGACCATTCTTGACTGGCCCAGCCTGAACCTTGACCTAAACCCAATTGAGCATCTCTGAAGAGACCTGAAAATGGCTGTCCACCAATGTTCACCATCCAACCTGACGGAACTGGAGAGGATCTGCAAGACAGAATGGCAGAGGATCCCCAAATCCAGGTATGAAAAACATGTTGCATCATTCCCAAGACGACTCATGGCTGCACTAGCTCAAAAGGCTGCTTCTACTTAATACTGAGCAAAGGGTCTGAATACTAATGACCATGTGATATGTTAATTTTTCTTAATAAATTTGCAAAAATTTCTACATTTCTGGTTTTTTTCAGTCAAGACGGGATGCAGAGTGTACATTAATGAGAATTTACCAAATGGCTGCAATGAAACAAAAAGTGAAACATTTAAAGGGGTCTGAATACTTTCTGGAGCACCCCCAGATGCAGGGCCGCGGGTGACTCTGTTGGCTCAGTTCTGGGGATGTCATGGCAGCTGGACCCGGTCCGTGACCCTGCTAAGGGGCGTCCAATGAAAGGTGATACAAGTCTGTCAAGTTTTAGTGACGCCACCTGTGGTATTCGGTCAGGGTGACCGACGCTGCTTGGGGTCCACTGGGGTGATGTGATGGCAGCTAGATGGTATACCTTCCCACAGGTGAAGTATGTCCCCAGGGCTTCCCAGTATGATGGATGGTGATGGTGTGGGGTGCAGACAATAACGAGGACACAAGGTTGCAGTCTCTTTACTGAAGACTTCAGGATCCTCAATCCAGAGCACAGTTAACAGGGCTGTCTGAGACCGGCCGGTCTGAAGGCACATCCAGAGTTCCCTTTGTAGGTGGAAATCGTTGCCTACCACTAGCGCCTGTGTGTTGTAGAGCTTCCCTGCTGAGCATTCGGGATAGTCCTCACAACTTCTATTCTTGTTTTTTCTAATTCGTTCCAGTTCTTTCTAGTTCTCCGTCCCCCAGGTATGTTATGGCTAGGACGCACCCGTTTGACGGGTAGGCTCGGAGTTCTTCCGGGACCCTAGAGACGCCCCTCTCCACGTGTTGCCCCCTATGTCTGCTTAGGTGATGTAAGGTAGACAGCCAACCTATAATTAACTGTCCTGCGGAGTTTGAAGTAAGGCATAGAGTCAGTTACTTCTTCGGTGTTCCAGCCACCGGCTACGCACCTCAGTAGGATATTGCCATTCTCCAGGCACGACTCCTACTGGCTCTCCTTTGTGCTTGATCTCGTTTCTCAGTGTCCACAATATCCTTCCCTTCGTGTCTCTTTCTTAGGATACCGCCGCGGGTAGTGCAGGCGCGGTTCCGTAACGTTCTGTTCTTGTCGCTAGGTACCTGCCAGGTTCCCACGCCTGGCAGGGACCCCCCTGAATCCCCCCCCTGAATCTTCTCCCTGCAACACCCCCTGCCACGGGATGTTGCCTGAATCCAACCCAGTCAGCTTCTGCCTAACTTCCTATCCAACCCCTAGGTTTACCAGTGTGAGGAGTGGCCCAATAAATAAAGCCTTTTTCTCCCCCTAGTGGCCGGAGTGTGAAGTGTAATGTGTGCTGGTGATACCTGGTCAGAAGAACTCCTTTAGTGCCATCAGACGTACCATCACTCCCATTAGTGGCAGAGCGACGTTACTGCAACGACCAGATCTCTGGGGCGCTGCATTTCCATACCCACTGTATGTTAAGGAACCTCCTTTCCAGGGTAATGACTTGTATATAAGGCAAAATAGATAACCAAAAATGCTCCTCCACACCTTGGGCTATGTTCACAAGTAGTGTTTTTTGATGCGTTTTTCAACTTTAGCATTGCTTTCAACCAAGACAAATGCACTCACTGAGAAATGTAATTTTAACATTTTACAAACTTATCTGGCCATGTGGTGTGACACATCAGCAGATACATCCTGTTTAGTGATGAGCGAGTGTACTCGTTGCTCGGGTTTTCCCGAGCACGCTCGAGTGGTCTCCGAGTATTTGTAACTGCTCGGAGATTTAGTTTTCGTTGCCTCAGCTGCATGATTTACAGCTGATAGACAACTTGAATACATATGGGGATTCCCTAGCAACCAGGCAACCCCCACATGTACTCAGGCTGGCTAGCAGCCGTAAATTATGCAGCTGCGTCAACAAAAACTAAATCTCCAAGCAGTTACAAATACTTGGAGACGACCCGAGTGTGCTCGGGAAAACCAGAGCAACGAGTACACTCGCTCATCACTAATCCTGTTTCATTTATGAAAGAGGGACTCTAAAAGTCACAAAGCCCATTTTAATAGGGCCATCAGGCGGCCTTTACTATTCATCCATCAGCCGGCTATGCTTTTGTTGTTCCCATTATTAAACAGTGTGTCTCCTATACTGCTATTGCCTATGCAGTGATTGGCAGGGCTGCCAAAAAGTTGGACGCACCCCAATAAACCTTTGAACAGATGTACAGGATGGACACCTGAATTATTACGAAGTTGGTACTCCCATACTATGTTTGCCCATTAAGTGAATGCAAGGCCTACCCCAAATGTGGAGGCTGTCGTAGCTGTTTTTGATTCTGACCCAAATGTCAGCTGACAGATCACCAGTGAGGGCCAAATTGTGGAGTTACGCCCATCATTTTACAAGCGCGCTTGGAGACAAAAAGACACCTCACACATATCCTGTGAGCAAGTCACTTTTATCTGAAGTAATAGAGCAAGAAGCAATATTTTATACCATTTACACATAATGCATTTCAATGTAACTCATGTAGCCCCACCATCACCCAGGGTCATACTTTATTTACCATAACCCAGAATATGCTGTACTGACTCTTGAGAACATACATGATAAGAAGTACCGTCTCCTTGAAGAGGAGACCGTCAGACTACTGAGTCAACAGATTCTAGTAATTCTAACACTTAAAGGCAAAAGGCACCCCAATAACCATTTGAACAGACGTACAGGATGGCCACCTGAAAGCAATGTTCCCATTATTATGAAGTTGGTACTCCCATACTGTTTGCCCATTAAGTGAATGCAAGGCCTGCCCTGCCCCAAATATGGAGGAACCCCAATAAGCCTTTGAACAAACGTACAGGATGGCCACCTGAAAGCAATGTTCCCATTATTAGGATGTTGATACTCCCATACTGTTTGCCCATGAAACGAATGCAAGGACTGCCCCAAAAGTGGACGCACCCCAATAACCATTTGAACAAACGTATAGGATGGCCATCTGAAAACAATGTTCCCATTACTACGAAGTTGGTACTCCCATACTGTTTGCCCATTAAGTGAATGCAAGGCCTGCCCTAAATGTGGATGCACCCCAATAACCTTTTGAACAGACGTACAGGATGGCCACCTGAAGAAATGTACCCATTATTATTAAGCTGGTACTCCCATACTGGTTGCCCATTAAGAGAATGCAAGGCCTGCACTGCCACAAATGTGGACGTACTCCATTAACCCATGGCACAGACATGCAGGATGGCCACCTGAAAGCAATGTTCCCATTATTAGGAAGTTGATACTCTCATACTTTTTGCCCATGAAGTGAATGCAAGGCCTGCCTCAAATGTGGACGCACCCCAATAACCATTTGAACAGACATACAGGATGGCCACCTGAAAGCAATGTTCCCATTATTACGAAGTTGGTACTCCCATACTGTTTGCCTATGCAGTAAATTGCAGTGTTGAGGCTGAAGAAGCGGCAGTGAAGAATTGCAGTGTTGAGGCTGAAGAACCTGCCGTGGAGAATTGCAATATTGAAGCTGAAGAACCTGCAGTCAACTGCAGTGTTGAGGCTGAAGAACCGGTATTGGAGAATTGCAGTAAGAGAGAGAGCCAGTTCATGCCACATGTCCAGCTTGGATACCCAATAATTATAAGGCACAGAGGAATCATGGAAGACATTGGTACGGTCAGCAAGGTACTCCCTCAGCATCTTCCAAAGCTTTGCACTCCTTGTGAGAGTACCCCACGCCTCAGGGCCAGTTCGATGGGAGGGTCTAAAAAAACTCTCCCAGAACTTTGCCAGTGATCCCCTGGCTCTGCTGGATTGGATTTGTGTCACTCTCGCCTGTACTCCTTGGTTGTCCAATGGACTGTGACCTCTGACGCCAGCGTTTTCAGATGGGAATTTTTTTTTTAAATTCTGCAACAAGGGCCCTCTGGTTCTGCCCCATTTTAGTAGACTTGTCTGCCTCTGGAATAAGAGTTAGACAGTTCTCCTTGTAGTGTGGGTCTAGAAGTGTCACAAACCAGTAATGACGGTCACCCAAAATTTTGAGAATGCGAGGGTCACGGGAAAGGCAGAGTAATAAACTCAGTCATGCGTGCCAGACTGCTAATAAGCAAGACTTCCGTGTCCTCACCAACAGGATGACTGACCGTGCGGCCCTCCTCCTCCCTGTCCTCAGGCCATCCTCGCTGAACAGACGGTATGACAGTTGTGCTTGTAGTACCGTCTACAGTGCATGAAAGTAGCTCCTATTCTTCCTCCTCCTTCTCATTGTCACCCAATCCACGTTGGAATGAGATGAGGCTGGGCTGTGTGTAATCACACTGTATTGTTCTTTGCTCCATCTCATCGTGCTCCGCCTGCAATGCATCTTGTTTGATTGTGATCAGAGAGCATTTAAGAACACACAGAAGCAGGATGGTGATTTAATTATGGCATCATTGTCGCTCACCATCTTGGTGGAGTCCTCAAAGTTTTGGAGGATGGTACATATGTCTGACATCTAAGTCCACTCGTGAGGTCTTATGTGTGGAGTCGGAACTGAATACTGATGGCCTTGTTGATGCTGGTAGTAAACAACTGCCCTCTTCTGCTCACAAATCCTTTCCAACATCTGCAGTGTAGAGTTCCAATGCGTGGGGACATCACACAACAGTAGGTGAGCCGGAAGCTGCAAACGCTGCTGAAGCTTGGCAAGGGAGGCAGAAGCTGTAGCTGACTTTCTAAAATGGGCACACAGGCAGCGTACTTTGACAAGCAGATCCGGCAGCTTCGGGTAGGTTTTTAGAAAATGCTGAACGATGAGGTTAAGTGCATGGGCCAGGCATGGTACGTGTGTGAGCTCACCTCAGAGCTGCCACTAGGTTCCGGCGATTGTCACACACGACCATGCCTGGCTGTAGGTTCAGCGGTGTCAGCCATAGATCTTGCCTGCTCTTTCAGAGCTGTACACAACTCTTTAGCATTGTGCGGTTTGTCACCTAAGCATATTGGCTTCAGCACAGCTTGTTGCCGCTTGGCTGAGGCAGTGCTTCCAGCTTGTGACTGATGTGGTAATTTTGGAGATGGAGGCTGAAGAGGAGGAGGAGGTGCAGGAGCTGTAGACTGTGGGGGCAACCCTGATTGACATAGGGCTCGCAATCCTGGGCGTCGGGAGTATGTATTCCATCCCAAGGTCCAACTGGGTCCGGGCTTCCAGTATGTTAACCCAGTGTGCAGTCAGCGAGATGTACCATCCCTGCCAACAAGCACTTGTCCACGTGTTCGTGGTTAAGTGGACTTTCCCAGTAACTGCATTGTTAAGGGCACAGCTAATGTTGTGGGGCACCTGCTTGTGTAATGTGAGGACAGCACACTGGAAGAAATAGTGGCGGCCGGGGACCGAGTACCGAGGGCGGCCGCCACCATCAGGTTGTGGAAAGCTTCCGTCTCCAAGAAGCCTAAAAGGAAACATTTCGAGCACTAGCAGTCTCGAAATGTGGGAATTTAGTAGTGTGGCCTGTAAGGCATTAGCTGCATATTTGCGCTTGCATTCCAAGGACTGAGGCATGGACGACTGAAAGCTGAGCTGGGACAAGGACGTGGACGTGCTTGCTGATAGTGCTAGTTGAGTGGGTACAATGAGAAGTGCAGGGCAGGAGGCATCTTCACATGCACCATGGACAGGGGATTGGCTTGCATGCACAACAGCGGGATAAGCAGTGGTGTAACCCGCAGACACTGTTCCTGGACCCTGGGGTTCGGTCCACAAAGTTGGGTGCTTTGCTGCCGTGTGCCTGATCATGCTGGTGATGGTCAGGCTGGTAGTTTTGCTACCCCTGCTGATGCTAGCCTAGCAAGTGGTGCAAATGGCCTTTTTGGGGTTGTCAGCAGAGTCTTTAAAAAACAACCAGACTTGGGAAGACCTAACAGTTGGACTGGCAACTTCCGTCGTGTTGGTGTTACGAGGAACGGTTGCCCGCCTTCTGTGGCCACCACACTGTTTCTTCCTGCCTGTTGGGGTGCTACGCCTCCCTCCCCGTGTGCTGCTGTCCTCGCTCTGCATGTCCTCCTGCCAGCTTTGGTCAGTTACTATATCATCCACCACCTTGTCTTCCAATTGTGTCTCATCATCGTCCTCCTCTTGTGACACTTTCCCACGGTCACCTTCGTGTGACCATGCCCCACTTCTACTGGACCGGAGCGAGGGGCTCAAATCTCTAAATAGAAAAGTGAACAGCTCTTTGGAGTGTCTAAGTGTGGGATCAGTTTTCTCCAGGCACTTAGCATGGTGGGAGGAAGGAGGATCAGGGTGAGGAATATGCGGTCCAGACTCACGGCTACTGAGACTTGACAGTGTGAAAGACGATGGTGGTGGCGGCAGCAAAGTGACTGGAAGCATTATCTGCTATCCAACCAGCAACCTTTTGACACTGCTCTGGCTTTAATAGTGGTGTGTTGCAGTCCCCTAGTTATTCTGACATGAAGGTTGGCCGAGAAGATGTGGGTGTTTGTTGTGGCACAACTTCAGCTTGCCCATGGCCTCGGCCTCTGCATGAAGCATTACGTCCAGTTCCTCGTCCCTTGCCACGGGATTTGCCCATTTTAAATAGAGGACAATATTTTACACATTCACTACAATTGGTTGAATTTGGAGCCCACGAATATGTGATCCGTGTAACGGGCAAACTCCAGTTTCAAATATCTGGCCTATAGGTAGCTATTTTTGTTTCAGCAAACTGGTGTCTTATCTAAGACACTGTAACAAAATTTAACAGTAGGCCAAAAATGGCTGAATTTTCAACGCACTGAGTTGTGGATCCGTGTGACGGCCAAATCCCTGTTTAAAATAGCTGGCCTGTAGGTAACTTTTTTTTTTTCAGCAAACTGGTGTCTTATCTAAGACATTACAATAAAATTTAATAGTAGGCCACAAATGGCACAATTTTTAGCACACTGATGTGATCCGCGGCACAGACAAACCCCAGTTCAAAATATCTGGCCTGTAGGTAACTATTTTTTAACCAACTGGTGTTAATAACTATGCAAAGACATTGCAAAAAAAATTAAATGGAGGTCTGAAATAACAATTTTGAGTGCACTGATATGTGATCCATGTGATGGACAAAGCCCATTTTAAAATAGCTGGATTTTTTGTGCTGTAATATTATTATTACTATTTATTTATAAAGCACCATTGATTCCATGGTGCTGTACATGAAAATGGGTTACATACAAGTTACAGATATCACTTAGAGTAAACAAACTAACAATGACAGACTGATACAGAGGGGCGAGGACCCTGCCCTTGCGGGCTTACATTCGACAGGATTGTGGGGAAGGAGACAGTAGGTTGAGGGTTGCAGGAGCTCCGGTGTTGGTGAGGCGGTAGCTTCGGTAGTGATGAGGAGGCAGCGGGGGTCAGTGCAGGCTGTAGGCTTTCCTGAAGAGATGGGTTTTCAGGTTCCGTATGAAGGATCCGAATGTGAGCTCACCGACACAAAAAGAGGACTTAAAAAATCTTTCAAAAAATTGAAAAAAAAAGTCACAGAGAAAAATGCAGAGTTGTTTACCTGCTGAAGCCTCCAACCAAATGCACTGCAGGGTGCAGCGGACCCGATTAATGATGGCAAACACACAGGTGCAAAAAATACCGATGAAACAACCACTTTCAATCCAGTGTTGGCTGGCATTAGTGCACAAAAAGATAAGTGATAATAGTCTGTATGTGGCGTTGTTCACACAAGCAATGTAGAGCATCTGGTTTACGGCCTATTACTAACGCGCATATATGCGGGCCGCCCAGTGCTACAAAATGCATGCTGTGCGAACAGAGGCCAACAGTTTACAGAGGCATCTTGGTCCGACTGCACCCTGCAAGATAAAGTGCAAAAAAACCCACATATCAATGTATGTAAGGTATTCGTTTATATTGGGGCCTCAATACGTAAGCTGGCAACCCGCATCAAGGGTCCTTACATTTTTGCCAGTCCTAACGCTAAACATAGAATAAAAGCTCACCGACACAAAAAGAGGACTTAAAAATCCTCCAAAAAAAATTGGAAAAAAAAAGTCACAGAGAAAAATGCAGAGATGTTTACCTGCTGAAGGATCCAACCAAATGCACTGCAGGGTGCAGCGGACCCGATTAATGATGGCAAACACACAGGTGCAAAAAAATACCGATGAAACAACCACTTTCAATCCAGTGTTGGCTGTTTGGCATTAGTGCACAAAAAGATAAGTGATACTAGTCTGTATGTGGCGTTGTTCACACAGGCAATGCAGAGCATCTGGTTTACAGCCTATTACTAACGCACATATATGCGGGCCATCCATTGCTACAAAATGCATGCTGTGCGAACAGAGGCCAACAGTTTGCAGAGCCATCTTGGTCCGACTTGCACCTATGTGTTTGCCATCATTAATCGGGTCCGCTGCACCCTGCAGTGCATTTGGTTGAAGGTTTTAGCAGGTAAACATCTCTGCAAGGATCCGAATGTGGTTGATAGTCGGACGTGTTGTGGCATAGAATTCCAGAGGATGGAGGAAATTCGGGAGCAGTCTTGGAGGAGATTGGATGAAGAGCGAATAAGTGTGGAGGAGAGAAGGAGGTCTTGGGAGGACCGGAGATTACGTGAGGGAAGATATCGGGAGATTAGTTCAGAGATATATGGAGGAGACAGGTTATGGATGGCTTTGTAGGTCAGTATTCGTAATTTGAACTGGATACACGGAACGAATGGGAGCCAGTGAAGAGATTTGCAGAGTGGGAAGCGGAGGAGTAGCGAGGAAAGAGATGAATTAGTTGGGCAGCAGAGTTAAGGATGGACTGAAGAGGTGCAAGGGTGTTAGCAGGGAGACCGCAGAAAAGGATGTTGCAGAAGTCAAGGCGGGAGATGATGAGGGCATGCACAAGCATTTTAGTAGATTGATGGTTGAGGAAAGGACGGATTCTGGAGATATTTTTGAGCTGGAGGCGACAGGAGGTGGACAGAGCTTGGATGTGCGGTTTGAAGGACAGGGCAGAGTCAAAGGTTACTCCGAGGCAGCGGACTTCCAGTACGGGGGAAGCATGATGCCATTGATTGCGATAGATAGGTCAGGTAAGAAAGATCTATGGGATGGAGGAAAGATGATGAGTTCAGATTTGTCCACATTGAGTTTGAGGAAGCGAGAGGAGAAGGAAGATATGGCTGATAGACACTCTGGGATTCTGGACAGCAGAGCGGTGACGTCTGGGCCAGAGAGGTAGATCTGAGTGTCATCAGCATAGAGGTGGTACTGGAATCCATGGGACTTTGAGTTGTCCCAGGCCAAGTGTATAGATTGAGAAGAGTAGGGGTCCTAGAACAGAGCCTTGGGGAACTCCAACAGAGAGAGGGTGGGATGAGGAGGTAGTGTTGGAGTGGGAGACGCTGAATGTGCGGTTGGAAAGGTACGAGGAGATCCAGGATAGGACGAGGTCTTTGATGCCAAAGGAGGAGAGGATCTGTAGTAGGAGGCAGTGGTCAACTGTGTCGAAAACAGAGAACAGGTCTAGAAGGAGGAGTACAGAGTATTGTCCGTTAGCTTTGGCGGTAAGTAGGTCGTTAGTGATTTTGTTCAGGGCTGTCTCAGTTGAGTGATGGGGGTGGAAAACAGATTGTAGATTGTCAAAGAGCAAGTTAGATGAGAGGTGGGAGGAAAGTTCAGAGTGGATGTGCTGCTCCAGGAGTTTGGAAGTGAATGGGAAGGAATGGAAAGGATCTGGCTGTATTCTGCAGTTCCAACAAGCAAATGGAGCAGAAAAACAGTGGGATCTGGATTGCTTTTAAAGAAAATAATCAGGATTAAGATCCAAAAAAAATTATGCCTGGCCCCTGATACCTGGCACTATGTATATAAATATCTGTAATAGGCAGCAGCAGACAGTATATCAATAGAAAAATACAGGGGCCAAAGGCCCAGTCAGCTCACCAACAGACCACAGGAGCACGTGAACCCGTCCTGACTCAGACGTAGCAACAGCTGAAGACGTAAGAAAGGTGAAGATTGTTCCAGCTCCTTTCCGATTAAAAGTCCTTTATTGATCCATATCCTTAAAAATCATCCCTGCACAAAAGGGAATGTGAACAGCGACAAAAACCTGCTAATAGCAACGCGTTTCGATCTAAAAGATCCATGATGAAGATCTTTTAGATTGAAATGCATTGCTATTAGCAGGTTTTTATCGCTGTTCACATTCCCTTTTGTGCAGGCATGATTTTTAAAGATATCGATCAAGAAAGGACTTTTAATCGGAAAGGAGCTGGAACAATCTTCACATTTCTTACGTCAGCAGCAGACAGTACTGGAATGGACCCTCTTGTAATATGCAATGAAGTCTGCCACATACACGGCCTGCCTAGCACGAATATCTATATACCCACATACACTGCCTCCCTGCCTAGCACTGATATCTATATACCCACAAACACTGCCTGACTCTGATATCTATACACACCTTGATTGGTCCTCAGAAGGACTGTTGAGATACATTTGTGTATTACAGATGGTATACCTACAAAAGGGATGGAGGGCACCATTGACCAAAGTCAGATATACAGGAGGGATCAATCCTAAAGCATGTAAAAAGACTAGTAATTAACCCCTTTACCCCCAAGGGTAGTTTGCACGTTAATGACCGGGCCAATTTTTACAATTCTGACCACTGTCCCTTTATGAGGTTATAACTCTGGAACGCTTCAACGGATCCCAGTGAATCTGACATTGTTTTCTCGTGACATATTGTACTTCATGACAATGGTAAAAATTATTTGATAGTACCTGCGTTTATTTGTGAAAAAAATGGAAATTTGGCGAAAATTATGAAAATTTAGCAATTTTCCAACTTTGAATTTTTATGCAATTAAATCACAGAGATATGTCACACAAAATACTTAATAAGTAACATTTCCCACATGTCTACTTTACATCAGCACAATTTTGGAACCAAAATTTTTTTTTGTTAGGGAGTTATAAGGGTGAAAAGTTGACCACCAATTTCTCATTTCTACAACACCATTTTTTTTTAGGGACCACATCTCATTTGAAGTCATTTTGAGGGGTCTATATGATAGAAAATACCCAAGTGTGACACCATTCTAAAAACTGCACCCCTCAAGGTGCTCAAAACCACATTCAAGAAGTTTATTAACCCTTCTGGTGCTTCACAGGAATTTTTTGAATGTTTAAATAAAAATGAACATTTAACTTTTTTTCACAAAAAATTTAATTCAGCTCCAATTTGTTTTAATTTACCAAGGGTAACAGGAGAAAATGGACCCCAAACGTTGTTGTACAATTTGTCCTGAGTACACCGATACCCCATATGTGGGGGTAAACCACTGTTTGGGCGCATGGCACAGCTGGGAGGCGAAGGAGCGCCATTTGACTTTTCAATGCAAAATTGACTGGAATTGAGATGGGACACCATGTTTCGTTTGGAGAGCCCCTGATGTGCCTAAACATTGAAACCCCCCACAAGTGACACCATTTTGGAAAGTAGAGCCCCTAAGGAACTTATCTAGAGGTGTGGTGAGCTCTTTGACCCACTAAGTGCTTCACAGAAGTTTATAATGTAGAACCGTAAAAATAAAAAATCATATTTTTTCACAAAAATTATATTTTCGCCCCCAATTTTTTATTTTTCCAAGGGTAAGAGAAGAAATTGGACTCCAAAAGTTGTTGTACAATTTGTCCTGAGTATGCTGATACCCCATATGTGGGGGTAAACCACTGTTTGGGCGGATGGGAGAGCTCGGAAAGGAAGGAGCGCCGTTTGACTTTTCAATGCAAAATTGACAGGAATTGAGATGAGAAGCCATGTTGCGTTTGCAGAGCCCCTAATGTACCTAAATAGTAGAAACCCCTCACAAGTGACACCATTTTGGAAACTAGACCCCCTAAGGAACTTATCTAGATGTGTGGTGAGCACTTTGACCCACCAAGGGCTTCACAGAAGTTTATAATGGAGAGCCGTAAAAATAAAACAAACATTTTTTCCCACAAAAATTATTTTTTAGCCCCCAGTTTTGTATTTTCCCGAGGGTAACAGGAGAAATTGGACCCCAAAATTTGTTGTCCAATTTGTCCTGAGTGCGCTGATACCCCATATGTGGGGGGAAACCACTGTTTGGGCGCATGGGAGGGCTCGGAAGGGAAGGAGTGCCATTTGATTGCAGACTTAGATGGAATGGTCTGCAGGTGTCACATTGCGTTTGCAGAGCCCCTAATGTACCTAAACAGTAGAAACCCCCCACAAGTGACACTATTTTGGAAAGTAGACCCCCTAAGGAACTTATCTAGATGTGCTGTGAGAACTTTGAACCCCCAAGTGTTTCACTACAGTTTATAACGCAGAGCCGTAAAAATAAAAAATCTTTTTTTTCCCACAAAAATTATTTTTTAGCCCCCAGTTTTGTATTTTCCCAAGGGTAACAGGAGAAATTGGACCCCAACAATTGTTGTCCTATTTGTCCTGAGTACGCTGATACCCCATATGTTGGGGTAAACCCCTGTTTGGGCGAGCTCGAAAGGGAAGAAGCAATGTTTTACTTTTTCAACGCAGAATTGGCTGGAATTGAGATCGGACGCCATGTCGCTTTTGGAGAGCCCCTGATGTGCCTAAACAGTGGAACCCACCCAATTATAACTGAAACCCTAATCCAAACATACTCCTAACCCTAATCCCAACGGTAACCCTAACCACACCTCTAACCCTGACACACCCCTAACCCTAATCTGTTATGAACAGGTAATTCAGAACCACAATGGACCTTGAAGTTCAGAGCACACAAGGTGACCTGACATTTACCAAAAACATAGGACAAGCTCTGAGACGTGGAAACTCTGCTGACCGCAATCCCTAATCCTAACACACCACACTAGAGGTAGCCGTGGATTGCGCCTAACGCTCCCTATGCAACTCGGCACAGCCTGAGAAACTAACTAGCCCTGAAGATAGAAAAATAAGCCTACCTTGCCTCAGAGAAATTCCCCAAAGGAAAAGGCAGCCCCCCATAATGACTGTGAGTAAGATGAAAATACAAACACAGAGATTAAATAGATTTAGCAAAGTGAGGCCCGACTTACTGAATAGACCGAGGATAGGAAAGATAGCTTTGCGGTCAACACAAACCTACAAACAACCACGCAGAGGGGCAAAAAGACCCTCCGCACCGACTAACGGTACGGAGGTGCTCCCTCTGCGTCTCAGAGCTTACAGCAAGCAAGAAAAAACCAATATAGCAAGCTGGACAGAAAATATAGCAAACAAAAATAACACAAGCAGAACTAAGCTTATGCAGGATAGAGAGGCCACAGGAACGATCCAGGAGGAAGCAAAACCAATACTAGAACATTGACTGGAGGCCAGGATCAAAGCACCAGGTGGAGTTAAATAGAGCAGCACCTAACGACTTAACCTCATTACCTGAGGAAGGAAACTCAGAAGCCGCAGAACCACTCTCGACCACAGGAGGGAGCTTGGCCACAGAATTCACAACACTAATCCCAACCCTATTCCCAACTGTAAATGTAATCTAAACCCTAACTGTAACTTTAGCCCCAACCCAAACTGTAGCCCTAGCCCTAACCCTAGCCCTAACCCTAGCCCTAATGGGAAAATGGAAATAAATACATTTTTTTAATTTTTCCCTAACTAAGGGGGTGATGAAGGGGGGTTTGATTTACTTTTATAGCGGGTTTTTTAGCGGATTTTTATGATTGGCAGCCGTCACACACTGAAAGACGCTTTTTTATTGCAAAAAATATTTTTTGCGTTGCCACATTTTGAGAGCTATAATTTTTCCATATTTGGTCCACAGAGTCATGTGAGGTCTTGATTTTTGCGGGACGAGTTGACATTTTTATTGGTAACATTTTCGGGCACGTGACATTTTTTGATCGCTTTTTATTCCGATTTTTGTGAGACAGAATGACCAAAAACCAGCTATTCATGAATTTTTTTGGGGGGAGGCGTTTATACCGTTCCGCGTTTGGTAAAATTGATAAAGCAGTTTTATTCTTCAGGTCAGTACGATTACAGCGACACCTCATTTATATCATTTTTTTATGTTTTGGCGCTTTCATACGATAAAAACTATTTTATAGAAAAAATAATTATTTTGGCATCGCTTTATTCTCAGGACTATAACTTTTATTTTTTTGCTTTTGATGCTGTATGGCGGCTCGTTTTTTGCGGGACAAGATGACGCTTTCAGCGGTACCATGGTTATTTATATCTGTCCTTTTGATCGCGTGTTATTCCACTTTTTGTTCGGCAGTATGATAATAAAGCGTCGTTTTTTGCCTCTTTTTTTTTTTCTTACGGTGTTTACTGAAGGGGTTAACTAGTGGGCCAGTTTTATAGGTCGGGCCGTTACGGACGCGGCGATACTAAATATATGTACTTTTATTGTTTTTTTTTATTTATTTAGATAAAGAAATGTATTTATGGGAATAATATTTTTTTTTTTAATAAAATAATGAATTATTTTTTTTTTTGTACACATTTGGAAAATTTTTTTTTTTTACTTTTTTACTTTGTCCCAGGCGGGGACATCACAGATCGGTGATCTGACAGTTTGCACAGCACTCTGTCAGATCACCGATCTGAGAGCAGTGCAGGCTGCTTCACAGTGCCTGCTCTGAGCAGGCTCTGTGAAGCCACCTCCCTCCCTGCAGGACCCGGATCCGCGGCCATCTTGGATCCGGGCCTGGAACAAGCAGGGAGGGAGGAAAGACCCTCGCAGCAACACGATCACATCGCGTTGCTGCGGGGGGCTCAGGGAAGCCCACAGGGAGCCCCCTCCCTGCGCGATGCTTCCCTGCACCGCCGGCACATCGCGATCATCTTTGATCGCGGTGTGACAGGGGTTAATGTGCCGGGGGCGGTCCGTGACCGCTCCTGGCACATAGTGCCGGATGTCAGCTGCGATAGGCAGCTGACACCCGGCCGCGATCGGCCGCGCTCCCCCCGTGAGCGCCGCCAATCGCGCTGGACGTACTATCCCGTCCGTGGTCATGGGGGCCCACCCCACCTCGACGGGATAGTACGTCCCATGTCAGAAAGGGGTTAAACATTGTATAATTAGTTCTACTAGTTATTGTATCTGTGAACAACCTTCCCTAGCAGGTGCCAAAACAAATAAGTATCATTGTTGGCTACTTGCCTTTGTCCATTGTATATCCAAATATATTTATATTTGTCATGGCATTGTGATACACAACTGTTATAACATTGTGGGTCCATGGGGCAGAATCCATCTATTGGGGATTTCTTCTGGTTTTAAATGTTTTTATGAAATGTTGGTCTTTTTGCACAAGTTGAATAAAGTATTTAATTAATTTTCTACTTTTTTGGTGGTCTCCATTATAGCGTGTTCTTTTCTTTTTATTTATTTACAGATGGTATGCCCACGCTAATAAAATTGAAAATTTCTCCCTATCTCTGCAGCAACTCTCCATACACTGCCTGAGTCTGGAGCAGACTGACAAGTAGGGTGGCGTCCGGTCTACTATAAACCTGATGACACTGTGCGGCCAGCCAATCAATGTAATGTCACAACCAACATGGCTGCGGCATTACAGTGTGTGGCAGACAATCCCTGCATGTTGACTCGTGTTCTAAAGAGCACCAAACATGTAGAGCGGGGACCAAAACTCACGCCAAGCAAAGCTGGAAATATTCGCCAAGCTCCGAGCATAGTGAGTACTGCGAAGCTCGGGCGAGCACTGAGTAGTGGCGAGCATGCTCACTCATCACTAATTACATTGATTATATTAATAAAAACTATGCAAATGATTAGCCAATGAAAAGGAACACAGAATTAACCCCTGTCTGCCATTAGACGTACTATTCCGTCCATTTGGGGTGGGCCCTACTTCCCAAGGATGGAATAGTACGTCCAGCGCGATCAGCCACGCTCACAGGGGCAGCGCGGCCAATCGCGGCCGGGTGTCAGCTGACTATCACAGCTGACATCCGGCACTATATGCCAGGAGCGGTCACGGATCGCCCCCGGCAAACTGACCCCCAACACACTGCGATCAAACATGATCGCAGTGTTCCGGCGGTATAGGGAAGCATCGCGCAGGGAGGGGGGTCCCTGCATGCTTCCCTGAGACCCTCGGAGCAACGCTATGTGATCGCATTGCTGCGAGGGTCTCTTACCTCCTCCTCCCTGCATGCCCGGATCCAAAATGGCCACGGGGCTGCATTCGGGTCCTGCAGGGAGGTGGCTTACCAGCGCCTGCTCAGAGAAGCACTGGTAAGCGTCCCTGCTGTGTCTGTGTGATCGCTGATCTGACAGTGCACAGCAAAGTGTCAGATCAGCGATCTGTCAGTAAAATGTGATGTGCGCCCCACCCCCACCCCCCCCCTTCTCCCCCCCCGGGGCAAAGTAAAAAAAAAATTGTTTCTACATTTTTTTACATGTGTGGAAAAAAAAATCCTAAATAAAAAAATATATATATATTGTTCCAATAAATACATTCACTTATCTAAATAAAAAAACAAAACAATAAAAGTACACATATTTAGTATTGCCGCGTCCGTAACGACCCGTCCTATAAAACTGTCCCTCTAGTTAACCCCTTCAGTGACCACCGACAAAAAAAAAAAACAAGGCAAAAAACAACGCTTTATTATCATACCGCCGAACAAAAAGAGGAATAACACGCGATCAAAAAGACAGATATAAATAACCATGGTATCGTTGTAAATGTCATCGTCCCGCAAAAAACGAGCCGCCAAACAGCATCAAAGAAAAAATAAAAAAAGTTATAGTCCTCAGAATAAAGCGGTGCAAAAATAATTATTTTTTCTATAAAATAGTTTTTATCGTATAAAAGCGCCAAAACATAAAAAAAATGATATAAATGAGGTATCGCTGTAATCGTACTGACCCGAAGAATAAAACTGCTTTATCCATTTTACCAAACGCGGAACGGTATAAACGCCTCCCTCAAAATAAATTCATGAATAGCTGGTTTTTGGTCATTCTGCCGCACAAAAATCGGAATAAAAATCGATCAAAAAATGTCACGTGCCCGAAAATGTTACCAATAAAAAGTCAACTAGTCTCGCAAAAAACAAGACCTCACATGACTCTGTGGACCAAAATATGGAAAAAATTATAGTGCTCAAAATGTGGTAACGCAAAAAATATTTTTTGCAATAAAAACCCGCTATAAAAGTAAATTAAACCCCCCTTCATCACCCTCTTATTTAGGGAAAAATAAAAAAAAATAAAAAAAATTATTTATTTCCATTTTCCCATTAGGGTTAGGGCTAGGGTTAGGGTTGAGGCTAGGGTTAGGGCTACAGTTAGGGTTGGGGCTAAAGTTAGGGTTAGGGTTTGGATTATATTTACGGTTGGGAATAAGGTTGGGATTAGGGTTAGGGGTGTGTCAGGGTTAGGGGTGAGGTTAGGGTTACCGTTGAGATTACGGTTAGGGGTGTGTTTGGATTAGGGTTTCAGTTATAATTGGGGGGGTTTCCACTGTTTAGGTACATCAGGGGCTCTCCAAACACGACATGGCGTCCGATCTCAATTCCAGCCAATTCTGCATTGAAAAAGTAAAAAAGTGTTCCTTCTCTTCCGAGCTCTCCCATGCGCCCAAACAGGGGTTTACCCCAACATATGGGGTATCAGCATACTCAGGACAAATTGGACAACTTTTGGGGTCCATTTTCTCCTGTTACCCTTGGTAAAATAAATAAAATTGGAGCTGAAGTAAATTTTTTGTGAAAAAAAGTTAAATGTTCATTTTTATTTAAACATTTCAAAAATTTCTGTGAAATACCTGCAGGGTTAATAAACTTCTTGAATGTGGTTTTGAGCACCTTGAGGAGTGCAGTTTTTAGAATGGTGTCACACTTGGTTATATTCTATCATATAGACCCCTAAAAATGACTTCAGATGAGATGTGGTCCCTTAAAAAAAATGGTGTTGTAAAAATGAGAAATTGCTGGTCAACTTTTAACCCTTATAACTCCCTAACAAAAAAAAAATTTTGGTTCCAAAATTGTGCTGATGTAAAGTAGACATGTGGGAAATGTTACTTATTAAGTATTTTGTGTGACATATCTCTGTGATTTAATTGCATAAAAATTCAAAGTTGGAAAATTGCAAAATTTTCAAAAAAGTTTTGCCAAATTTCCATTTTTTTCACAAATAAACGCAGGTAATATCAAAGAGGTTTTAAGACTGTCATGAAGTAAAATATGTCACGAGAAAACAATGTCAGAATCACCGGGATTGGTTGAAGCGTTCCAGAGTTATAACCTCATAAAGGGACAGTGGTCAGAATTGTAAAAATTGGCCCGGTCCATAACGTGCAAACCACCCTTGGGGGTAAAGGTGTTAAGGTACATATACTGTAGATGTAAATGTATATCTGTTTGACGCCTATCTGGCCTTGTAGACAGTGCATGGCAAAATAAGTCTCTTCAGTCATAAATATAGTGAAGGAAATAATTATTTGATCCCTTGCTGATTTTGTAAGTTTACCCACTGACAAAGACATGAAGTCTATAATTTTAAGGGTTCGTTAATTTTAATATTGAGAGATAAAATATCTAAAATAAAATCCAGAAAATCATATTGTAGAAATTATATAAATTTATTTGTATTTTGCAGGGACAAATAAGAATTTGATCGGCAAACAAGACTTAATACTTGTTGGCAAAACCCTTGTTGGCAAGCACTGCAATCAGACATTTTTTGTAGTTGATGATGAGGTTTGCGCACATCAGGAGGAATTTTGGTCCACTCCTCCTTGAAGATCTTTAAGGCTATGTGCACACATTGCGGATTAGGCTTAGGAATTTCTGGTGCGGATTCTGCATCTCCTGGCAGAAATCGCACCTGCGAATTTGTTGCGTTTTTTGTGTGGTTCCGCAGTGTTTTTTGTGCGTTTTTGCTGCGGTTTTCTTGCGGATTTGCTGCGTTTACCCCTGCGGTTTTCTATAATGGAATTGGTACAAAAACGCTGCAGATTCACAAAAAAGAAGTGACATGCTAATTCTTTTAAACCACAGCGTTTCCGCAGCGGATTTTCCGCAAAGTGTGCACAGCATTTTTTTTTCTCATTGATTTACATTGTACTGTAAATCAATTGCGGATCTGCAGCGTTTCTGCACTGCAAAAAACTCTGCGGATCCGCAGGGAATCCGCAACGTGTGCACATACCCTAAATCATTAAAGGGAACCTGGCACCCCCAAAATCGACGGTGAGGTAAGCTCACCGTCATCAGGGGCTTATCTACAGTATTCTGTAATGCTGTAGATAAGCCTCTGATGTTACCTGAAAGAGGAGAAAAAGACGTTAGATTATACTCACCCAGGGGCGGTCCCGCTGCGGTTCGGTCGGATGGGTGTCTCAGGTCCGCTCTGGCACCTCCCATCTTCATTCCATGACGTCCTCTTCTGGTCTTCACGCCGCGGCTCCGGCGCAGGCGTACTTTGCCCTGTTGAGGGCAGAGGAAAGTACTGCAGTGCGCAGGTGCCAGAAAGGTCAGGGAGGCTCTGGAGTGGACCTGAGACACCCATCGGAGCAGGACCGCCCCTGGGTGAGTATAATCTAACGTCTTTTTCTCCTCTTTCAGGTAACATCGGTGGCTTATCTACAGCATTGCAGAATGCTGTAGATAAGCCCCTGATGACGGCGAGCTTACTTCACCATCGATTTTGGGGGTGACAGGTTCCCTTTAAGATTTTGAGGCTGTTGCTTGGCAGCCCGGAGCTTCAACTCCCTCCATAAGTTTTCTATTGGATTAAGGTCTGGAGACTGACTAGGCCACTCCATGACCTTAATGTGCTTCTTTTTGAGCCACTCTTTTGTTGCCTTGGCTGTATGTTTTGGGTCATTGTCTTGATGGAAGACCCAGCCACCTGTAGTTTTAGGCTGATCTCTCACCTTCCTCATGATCAAGGATACCCCACAAGGTGTGTTTTGCATGGTGCCCCAGATTGATGTCATTTGACTGTCATTTTGTATTTCTTCCATTTTCTTACAATTGCACCAACAGCTGTCTTTTCCTCACCCAGCATCTTATTTATGGCTTTGTAGCCCATTCCAGGTTTGTGCAGGTCTATAATCTTGTCCCTAGCTTTTCTACATGCATTTGCATATTTCCCATAAGGGATGGGAGCAGTGTTCTGGATCACTGCGTTGAGAAACACGTGATGGTGTCTCCGCGGTGTTGGATGTTTTTATTTCCCCGAGGTCATTCATCCTTATGTTTATAGTCCTTTTACTAGGCACTGCTCCTAATAGCCAGTTTCCTACTCCACACTGATGAAAATGCAAATACCCCAAAAAAGCTGTCTGTGGACGGATACCATGTTTTGGCATAGGTGGTTTTCCTTTTTGGATGCTGCCCTTCCTGTGGTTGTTCCTTCCCGGTGAAAGACCTGGCTAGCTATTGCTTGCGTTGAGAAACACGTGATGGTGTCTCCGCGGCTTTTCTACATACATTTGAATATTTCCCATAAGGGATGGGGGCAGTGTTCTGGATCACTGCGTTGAGAAACACGTGATAGTGTCTCTGTGGTGTTGGATGTTTAGATCTCCCCTCCCTCCTTATGTACTCGTGTGCCTTGTTATCTGCTCATGTTTAATGTATTTGTCTATATTTGCCCCGTATTCACATGTAAAGCGCCATGGAATAAATGGCGCTACAAAAATGTATAATAATAATAATAATAATAATCTCCCCGAGGTCATTCATCCTTATGTTTATAGTCTTGTCCCTGACATCCTTAGAAAGCTCTTTGGTCTTGCCCATGTTGTAGATGTTAGAATCTGACTGATTAATTGAGTCTGTGGAGAGGAGTCTTTTATAAAGGTGACTATGTAAGACAGCTGTCTTTAATGCAGGTAACGAGTTGATTAGGAGCGTCTGACTGGTCTGTAGGTGCCAGAACTCTTAATGGTTGGTAGGGGATCAAATACTTATTTCTCAATGTAAAATGCAAATATATTTATATAATTTATACAATGTGATTTTATGGATTTTACTTTTGATATTTTATCTCTCAATATTAAAATTAACCTACCCTTAAAATTATAGACTGTCAGTGGGCAAACTTACAAAATCAGCAAGGGATCAAATAATTATTTCCTTCACTGTACACAAAGAAAACAAAGTTATTGCTCTCTATCGTCATTTACAATAATACGCTATAGACATGAAAGCCAAATTATGAGGAGATATCGGCTCCAAAAGTTCCCTTACCTCCAGCAGTCATCCTAATAAATAATGACCTGTCCTCCGTAATGTGCTTTCTGCACCTTGGATGAAATTGAGGTATCTTTCGTGTCTTTGGAAGTCGATAGAGAAATGTTGACGAGTCACCTGTGAGAGCTGTTCTCAAAGTAAGTAATCACTAGGTAGCCTGCAGTTCTAAATCGATGCTCTTAAATCAATATTTCCTACTCCTTGTTGCATTTTTCTCTTCACCTCACACAATATTCACTAAAAATCAATAAGATACTTCTCTAGAATTTGTGCGTTGATAGACAATAACGTACAGACATATTTATTTTGGATTTGTGCGGCTTTTTTCATTGCCTTTTGAGAATTCTAAAGAAAGTATATAATATCCAGTATGAGACGTTATCTGAAAAATTTAATGTTGGCAGATTATTTCCTTCTGCACTGAAAGGCTCAGCATACCTGTGGAATGGCAGTTGCAGTACACAGCTACAACTTCTCACATTATTCATGCGTTGGGCTTCTTTGTCTGATGCGGGAATGTATCTACTGGGCCACAATTTAGAATTTGACCTGGAAATTATTTGCATTGACTTTACATTTTCCCAAACTCCTTTTTGGTACGTTTACACATGTAACTACCCCCCCCCAAGCTTTAGGAATGCTTTGTGAAAAGTAGAGCATATGTTTGAGGAAACATTGTTTTTTTTAATGCCACTTGCTAGTGTAGCGAGCAGCATCTGAAGAACGGAGACAAGGGACAGGGAAGAGAATGATCGCAACCACTGTGTGCGCACTCACACCGGCAGCATTTAGACAGTACTCACTCTGGGAGTGAGGTGAAGGGTCCACATATGCAAATATGGAGGCATAATGTTGTACCAAACTCTTGGCCACACCAAGGGTGCACCAAAACGTCATTTACATAAAAATTAAGTTATTTTCTCAGGCACTGTATCAGGTACAAAGCATGGTTGCAATATAGGGCTATGTCCCCTACAACACTGTACAGCCAATTTAAAGTGCATTTTTGGGGGTGTTAGACTCCCTTTAATAACATGAGAATACCATTTAAGGATCAGCCGATTATTCATTTTTGTTATTTGGTTTATTTTTCGCCTTCTTCCAAGAACCATAACTTTTTTTTAAATTCTGCATAAACATGGCTGTATGAGAGCTTGTTTTTTAGGAGACAAGTTGTAGTTTTGAATGACAACATTCCCAGGAGAACCAAGATTGCAACCAAGGGATCAACGGTACTCCATAATCACAATATGATTCTCCAGGTCTTTACAGTTACCGTGATACCAGGCCTGTAGTTATTTTTATGTTATTGGTGAACAAAAGAAACTAAAATTTGTATTAAAAAAAAAAAAGTGTCACCATTTTGTGATACTTGATAATTGTTATGTATTTTTCCATTAATTGAGCTATGTAGGGGCTGTTTTTTTGTATGCCAAATTAGTTTGTATTGATAACATTTTGGAGTACATGATGTTTTGAAAACTTTTTATTGTATTTTTTTTTGCAACGGATGAAAACCGCCAGTTCTTGTATTTTGTTTTTTACTGTCTGGGGTAAATAATTTAATAGTTTGATTGACTTTACTTTTTATAGATGTGACAATACCGAATATGTTTATTTTTTTTCGTCTTTATTTGTGATAGGGAAAGTTTTAGTTTTTTTTTACTTTTGTTATTTTTCAAAACTTTTCTCATTTAGTTTTTTTTATCCCCTTAAGGAGACAAGGTATCTTGTTGTGAATTCTGTGGCTGAGTTCACTTCTGTGGTCACAAGTGGTATTGCAGTCTCTGGGCTTCCTCCCTCAGGTGTTTTGGTGAGCTCGTTGGCTGCCTTGCTATTTAGCTCCACCTGAGTCTGTCTTCCTTGCTCCTTGTCAATGTTCCAGTGTTGGATCTGAGCTACTGCATCTTTCCTTGGGCCTGCTGCTCTGCTAGATAAGTGCTTCTAGTTTGTTTTCTGTTTTTTCTGTCCAGCTTGCTATTAACTTTTGCTGGAAGCTCTGAGAAGCAAAGGGGTGCACCGCCGTGCTGTTAGTTCGGCACGGTGGGTCTTTTTGCCCCTTTGCGTGGTTTTCGTTTTAGGGTTTTTTGTAGACTGCATAGTTCTCTTTGCTATCCTCGCTCTGTCTAGAATATCGGGCCTCACTTTGCTGAATCTATTTCATTCCTACGTTTGTCTTTTCATCTTGCTAACAGTCATTATATGTGGGGGGCTGCCTATTCCTTTGGGGTATTTCTCTGAGGTAAGTCAGGCTTGTATTTCTATCTTCAGGCTAGTCAGCTCCTCAGGCAGTGCCGAGTTGCATAGGTAGTTGATAGGCGCAATCCACTGCTGCTTATAGTTGTGTGAGGATAGATCAGGTACTGCAGTCTACAGAGATTCCACGTCTCAGAGCTCGTCCTATTGTTTTTGGTTATTGCCAGATCTCTGTATGTGCGCTGATTACTGCACGCTGTGTTGCCTGATTGCCAGCCATAACAGTATCTGTACAAGTAACTGTAATTCAGTATGTAGATAAAATTAAGGTCTCCTCTAGAGGTACCAGAAGTATCAATATGGTACTTCTGGTACTTCTATAAGGCAGGCCCCTGCTGCTCTGGCAACTCATTGGCAGCCTGTAATCACATAGAGAAGGATGGGGCAAAGAACTCCCAGAATGGGCCATGCACCTTAAATGCTGCCATCAGTTTTCAATGCAGCATTTGTTTAACAGTGGCAATCAGAGGGAATACCATCATATTGCCGGATATAAAACAAGAATTTAAAAAAACACCAACAATCAGCCTCCGCTAGTATATAAATATGCCTCTATGGCCACCATAGGACCCATTGAAGTGCAGGAGGCGCGAAACGGCCGTCGCATTTTGGGAAGGGGTTTCACATCCCCTGTTCCTAAGAATGAAGGGGCTTTTAGTTTCATTGCTCACTACTTGTTGCCTAAATTATCTAGTGTATTTTGCAAGGAGAAACAAGCTCCTTCCAATAGAAAACAGTCACTTTTCTGTGCCAGAGCCACAAAAGGGAAAGCTGCCTCTCCTCACAACGTCAAAGAAAAACTGGAGAAAAATAGCATGGAAAAGATATCAGCAATGCATGATGCGATCTGTAGTCTGCTGCCCACATGGGCTGCTGCTAAAGCCAAGCTGCTTTTTGCTGCACAGAGAAAAAGCCCCTAGGGAGCAACATTATGACAAAAAAATGAAATTATTCACCTTTAGGATGTAATATTGGTACTGTACTTTTCCTGCATGGACCAGGGCTCATACCACTGAAAGCCTGCTCTCTCCCCATTGCCAATACACTACTCAGACAACACAGGGTTAGGGTAAAAACAGTGTGGCAATACTTTATTGAACCACAAAACACAATAGGAAACAGAACAGTCCTAGCAAATACCCAAGATGATGCACATTACAGGGTCTCACCCTTCCGCTGATGCGCCGGGATAATGGTAGATGTTACACCAGAGCTTCCTGGGTCGCTATTCCACCTGTGATACACACACAGAGAAGAGGTAACGACAAGCGTAGGGAGATGACAGAACAATCCATAGAGTCCATACAAGGTCCAAGGCCAATTGACATGAAAGTCACCACCTGGCTTATCTGACCATCTCCATGGAACCAGGTGACCAGCGGGTCCCAAAACCTGGTTTCTCCAAACATATCCATGGATCCAAGAGGGTCACTGGATCAGATCTGTGTCCTTCCAACCAGAAACGAAAACCCCTAGGTTGTGTCCTATAGAATCATAGATCCGTGTCCCTCGTGATGGTGCCATGATGAATTGGCTGTAGTCCTGTCTCTCATCCGTTGGGTGTTTTGCAGAATTTCCAGCTGTTAGCTCTGTTTGAGATCTGCTCTCTGAGTCTTTTTATACCAGAGGCATGTAAGCTATTTTTAGAATTATCCAGTATCATTCAGTCCACCCTCACAACCTTTACCGATCTACCTTTGAAGTCAACAAACTGGTTACAACATACAATACACAATTAGCATATTGGCGCACAACAAAGAAAGATAAACACACACTATGTACAAGTCACTATTACAGACTTACACAGTATGTTAAATAGTATATCAGTTTGCAAGTCTGTCTTCTTGACCCACCAGACAAACACTTAAATCCACAAGCCAATATACAGTCAATTCTTCTTGGTTTGCAAAAACATAGTCGTCTTGGTAATTAAGATATACTCTGGTTTCTTCACATTGCTCCCCCATCTTAATTTGCCAGGCGTGATAGGATTACGATCATCCAGTTTCCTTAGAGCATATTCCATGTCCTCCTTACGAAAATAAACTCCACACATAATTGAAGAGTAAGAACTGGTATCCATTGGATCCACGCATGGTTTCCTCCACATTCCATAGTTCCTGAATTAAATCCCACTCAATCCATTAAAGCTGGCACATCTCCTGTAATTTCCGTTTCTTGTCGAGGTCATATATGCACTCTGGTCTTCTTCCCAAGGCCGAGTTGGTGGGATTGGACATAGTAGCGTCCGAAACCTGCTGTGCATGCCTCATCACGGGTCTGCTGAGTCTGTCTGTATACCTCCCTGGTTATGAAGCCCTGGACAGTGTCTACGAACTCCAGTCCCCTGCAGCTCCCCCAGTTCAGCAGGGCTGAGTAGTGTCCCACTGCTGCCCCAATTGTGGAGAAACAGGGTCAGTGGGTGCTCTCGTCCGCTGGCTCGGCTGCCTTTAGAAAGACTGCATGGATCAGGGCTCATACCACTGAATATCCGTTCTATCTCCAGATGGGCAATACACTACACAGACAACACAGGGTTAGGGTAAAACAGTGTGGCAATACTTTATTGAACCACAACACCCAATAGCAAACAGAACAATCCCAGCAATTACCCCAAGATGGTGCACATTACAGGGTCTCACCCTTTCGCTGACCCGCCAGGATAATGGTAGAGGTTATGTCCGAGCTCCCAGGGTCACTACTCCACCTGTGATAACCACGCAGAGAGGAGGTAAAGACAAGCGTAGGGAGATAACCAAGAGCAGTCCTGTGTTCATTCAGCTGGGTCTGACGTACCCTCAGCTGAGATCCTGAAGAGTGACACCAACCAGAAGAAAAGTATCTTTTATATCCGAGGCATGTGATCTATTTTGAGATTTACCCAGTGTCATTCAGTCCACCCTCATAGTCTTTCCCTATCTACCTTCAAAGTCAACAAATTGTTTACAGAATACAATACACAATTAGCATATCAGCACACAATAAACAAAGATAAACAAACACACTATGTACAAGTCACTATTACAGACTTAAGGTACCGTCACACTGAACAATATCGCTAGCGATCCATGACGTTGCAGCGTCCTGGCTAGCGATATCGTTGAGTTTGACGATCTGGATCCTGCTGTGCCATCGTTGGTCGGAGCAGAAAGTCCAGAACTTATTTCGTCGCTGGACTCCCGCAGACATCGCTGAATCGGCATGTGTGACGCCGATTCAGCGATGTCTTCACTGGTAACCAGGGTAAACATCGGGTTACTAAGCGCAGGGCCACGCTTAGTAACCCGATGTTTACCCTGGTTACCAGCGTAAACGTAAAAAAAAAAAAAAAAACACTACATACTTACATTCCGGTGTCTGTCCCCCGGCGCTGTGCTTCTCTGCACTGTGTAAGCGCCGGCCGGAAAGCAGACGTCACCGCTGTGCTTTCCGGCTGGCGCTCACAGTCAGTGCAGAGAAGCACAGCGCCGGGGGACAGACACCGGAATGTAAGTATGTAGTGTTTGGTTTTTTTTACGCTTACGCTGGTAACCAGGGTAAACATCGGGTTACTAAGCGCGGCCCTGCGCTTAGTAACCCGATGTTTACCCTGGTTACCAGGGAAATTCGGCATCGTTGGTCGCTGGAGAGCTGTCTGTGTGACAGCTCTCCAGCGACCACACCGCGACGCTGCAGCGATCGGGATCGTTGTCTAGATCGCTGCAGCGTTGCTAAATGTGACGGTACCTTTCCACAGTATTTTAAATGGTATATCAGTTTGCAAGTTTGTATTCTTGACCCACCAAACACTTAAATCCACAAGCCAATATACAGATAAAAAGTCAATTCTTCTTGGTTTGCAAAAACACGGTTGTGATACAATCTGGTTTCTTCACATTTTTGTTTAACGACCCTGCAGCATTTTTTCAAGTTTCTCGACTGGACATGAGAATACCCTATTGAAAGTCATGTACACAATAATATTAACATAGTCAGGGCCGGGACAAGGTAGTTTGGTGCCCTGGGCAGATGAAGCTGACAGCACCCCCTCCCTAACCCTGATGAACCCTCAGTAAACAAGTAATGGAATGGGTCAGAGACTAGGGTAAAAGGGCACCTTTTCACCAAAAATACCAACAAAAGTAAAAAACAGACTCAACAGGGAGTGTGTTTACAAACCTAGATATGGAATTGATCATTGTTTGAGGACCATTTACACAATACAAGGGATAAATAGCAATATTCATCCCTGACATTCTATATTTTAAATGTCAGACCGAAGGACTTTCATGGAAACTAATATGACAACTATAATGGGGGCTGTTTGGTTTCAATTAAAGTGTCCAGCATTTGGTAGATGCCCTAATGGAAACTACAAGACCCCATTATAAAGAAATACGGATACGCGTATTATTGTTTTTAAAGAAGCATTCCTCCCATCAAAAATGTTATTCTCTTAATATATTGCAATCATATTATATACTACTGAGTACTTACAATTGCTCATTTTGCCTTTCTACCTAGTTGCTATAATTATTCCTGTTTCCATTAGGTCTATGACATCACATGATAAACCCTAACTTTACGCCGTTTTACTTTTTGAATTCAAAATTTGCAGGAATCATTAGTGGATCCCATGTCCTGTTTGGGGAGCCCCTGATGCGACTAAACAGTAGGAACCCCCTCATGTGACATCATTTTGGAAAGTAGACCCCATAAGAAATGTATCTAGATGTGTGATGAGCATCTTGAACCCTCAGGTGCTTCACAGAAGTTTATAACGTTGAGCTGTGAAAATGCAGATACCCAATATGTGGGAGAAAACTACCGTTTCGGCGCACGGCAGGGCTCATAGAAGAGTGACGTTTTGGAATGCAATGTTCTGCGGGTGTCATGACACACTTGGATAGCCCCTGATGTGCTTAAACAGTGAAGCCCCTTCTCCCCACGTCACCCCATTTTGTAAACTATAAATCTCAAGGAATTTATCTAGATTTGTGGTGAGCACCTTGAATCCCCAGGTGCCTCACAGAATTCCACAACGTTGATCTGTGAAAATAAAATATATATATTTTTCCTACAAGAATGTTGTTGTAACCCAAATGTTTTTCATTTTCACAAGTAGACTGGTCATTTTAGACTGAACAACCCACTTAAAGCCCAGCTAATATCACCACAGTACCAGGCTCAGAGTCTACTCACAGTGCTTATGGGAACATCTCTAGATTCTCTGTCCTTTACAACCTGTTTATTCCTGCAAAACATAAATAATTTTAAGGGGGTGGTTCAGCAGTATGTGCTTTACCAGAATTCAGTTCCACCTCCTCTCTCTTGCGTTCAGTGATTGAGAGTCAAGACCTCTAGACGTCTGGGTAAATCTACCATACACATAGGGGTAGCATTTATCAAGACTTGTGTTTTTCATTCCAGTCTTGAACCAACAACCCGCTGGAGTAATGTGTGCCAAATGTAATAATTCATTATTAAATTTAGAATTTTTTTTGCACTGTCCATGTGCCAGTACACGAAATCTAAGTGTAGACATAAGCTAACATAAGCTAACGTAGATTTCTATACTATGTAGGCCAGATTTCTGGTATACATTACAGTAAATTATGGCATGGTGCCAGGCCCTGCTGTTTAACCAAGCCCCACTCACTATTAGAAAAACGATGGGACCAGGGCAAGTCATTGCAAAATTTGTGGCGATTACAATATGCGACACATTTTTAGACTTTGCATTTTTTTTACTTATATGGGATGATAATTTTCCCTAGTACTTACATGCAGATTTACCCTTGATGAACATGGTTCTTGCTGCAGATTGTGTTACAAACTGTTATTACACAAAGAAAGTCTTGTTAGGAAATGGGTGTTTTCATACTGGAGGATGTGAAGTCTGCAGCTTCTTCTAAAACAGGTATAGTGAAGACAGAGAAAACTACCTGTCAATCAAGCTAGGTGGATGAACATAAGAGTTTTCAGCCTGAATATGTTACTATGAACAATATTGTATCATACAATTATTAGGTTCTGTAGAAGGACGTAGATCTGGGGATTTATTATGATGGAATATAGGCTGAAGTGGATGGACAAATGTCTTTTTTCGGCCTTACTATGTTACTATGTAATACACTTGGACTCATAAAATCTGCCATTATATACTTTAGTTCATAAAATGCTGAGTGTTCATCAGGACTAGGTAATCTAATCCAGGATGTATATAGGTTAAATTGTTTGATCTGGTGACAGCTCCTCTCTGAAGGGAAGCTGGATGATATGGATATGGATGATATAGGGGAATGTTCTCTACATCAACGGCAAGTTTTCCTTTTGGACTGGAGGCAAGCTTTCATTAATTCTATATCATTATTGAGGAGGATTAAAATCCAGGCGACACCATGACCATCAGAGTACAAATCACATACTTGTGGTCATGTGTCTGCCCACTTATGCTTGAAATAAAAAGGAATCCTGACAGTATACACATTACACACTATCACAATTCATCACCCTGCAGAAATTTAAGTATAAACCACTGCTACACTGAGCAGTTCCGACATCTTTGAAATATCACCTTAAAGAGCCACTTTATAGTTCAGCCTAATTAATTAGATGGAACAGTAATAAAAGTATCAATGGCAAAATTGTAATGAATATGAAGGGGTTAACTCTTTTGCACATTAAACTCTTTTTATTACATTAATCAGAATCCAAGAAGACAAGTGGTTTATTGTTTTTAGACTGAAAAGCAACACAGAAAATAATTTAGAATAATTGACATACTAATCTTGACTGAAGTCAATCAGCAAATCCATTGGATTACAAAGCTAATTACACCCCGAACAGCTGCATATACTTCTGCGGGATGATAATAGCTAGTCGTGATGTTTTATGGGTAACCACGGACATATAATTTACCAAGTGTACAAGTGATTATAAAGACTTCAGGTGGTTGATTTTGCAGCGTGATATGTAGTACGCCTACTGGAAGATCTCTCTAAGCTTCTTATTATTCTTCAAAAAGTTACACATTGTAGATCTGTGTCCAAAACTGGAACCAATTAACGTGCCAGCAATTTATTAAAAAAAACTATAATAAACAAAATGATAATTTTTGATTAGAATTTAGAATACTTCACAGGAGTACATAACTCTGTTAGAGCCAGGGTACAATACATAAAAGTGAATGCATAGAATGAAACTATAGAGTTTAAGTCCTCTTTTTCTCAGAAGAGGCAATTTGCATATTATATTTCCCAGAGGAGCATTGCACGGCGAATAAGCCTCCTTACCTTGACAAGCCAGAGATGGTATGTCACTCTCCATAAGGAGAAACGATACCCCTTAGACCCCAGTCCAGAGCCTCTCACCTAGCCACATAAGTTCTCATGCTTCGCACTGACGAGGGCCAACAGCCCGAAACACCATGTCTGCGAATTGAGATACTGATTTGGCTTTTATCCTAAGTAACATAGTAACATAGTAACATAGTTAGTAAGGCCGAAAAAAGACATTTGTCCATCCAGTTCAGCCTATATTCCATCATAATAAATCCCCAGATCTACGTCCTTCTACAGAACCTAATAATTGTATGATACAATATTGTTCTGCTCCAGGAAGACATCCAGGCCTCTCTTGAACCCCTCGACTGAGTTCGCCATCACCACCTCCTCAGGCAAGCAATTCCAGATTCTCACTGCCCTAACAGTAAAGAATCCTCTTCTATGTTGGTGGAAAAACCTTCTCTCCTCCAGACGCAAAGAATGCCCCCTTGTGCCCGTCACCTTCCTTGGTATAAACAGATCCTCAGCGAGATATTTGTATTGTCCCCTTATATACTTATACATGGTTATTAGATCGCCCCTCAGTCGTCTTTTTTCTAGACTAAATAATCCTAATTTTGCTAATCTATCTGGGTATTGTAGTTCTCCCATCCCCTTTATTAATTTTGTTGCCCTCCTTTGTACTCTCTCTAGTTCCATTATATCCTTCCTGAGCACCGGTGCCCAAAACTGGACACAGTACTCCATGTGCGGTCTAACTAGGGATTTGTACAGAGGCAGTATAATGCTCTCATCATGTGTATCCAGACCTCTTTTAATGCACCCCATGATCCTGTTTGCCTTGGCAGCTGCTGCCTGGCACTGGCTGCTCCAGGTAAGTTTATCATTAACTAGGATCCCCAAGTCCTTCTCCCTGTCAGATTTACCCAGTGGTTTCCCATTCAGTGTGTAATGGTGATATTGATTCCTTCTTCCCATGTGTATAACCTTACATTTATCATTGTTAAACCTCATCTGCCACCTTTCAGCCCAAGTTTCCAACTTATCCAGATCCATCTGTAGCAGAATACTATCTTCTCTTGTATTAACTGCTTTACATAGTTTTGTATCATCTGCAAATATCGATATTTTACTGTGTAAACCTTCTACCAGATCATTAATGAATATGTTGAAGAGAACAGGTCCCAATACTGACCCCTGCGGTACCCCACTGGTCACAGCGACCCAGTTAGAGACTATACCATTTATAACCACCCTCTGCTTTCTATCACTTAGCCAGTTACTAACCCATTTACACACATTTTCCCCCAGACCAAGCATTCTCATTTTGTGTACCAACCTCTTGTGCGGCACGGTATCAAACGCTTTGGAAAAATCGAGATATACCACGTCCAATGACTCACCGTGGTCCAGCCTATAGCTTACCTCTTCATAAAAACTGATTAGATTGGTTTGACAGGAGCGATTTCTCATAAACCCATGCTGATATGGAGTTAAACAGTTATTCTCATTGAGATAATCCAGAATAACATCCCTCAGAAACCCTTCAAATATTTTACCAACAATAGAGGTTAGACTTACTGGCCTATAATTTCCAGGTTCACTTTTGGAGCCCTTTTTGAATATTGGCACCACATTTGCTATGCGCCAGTCCTGCGGAACAGACCCTGTCGCTATAGAGTCCCTAAAAATAAGAAATAATGGTTTATCTATTACATTATTTAGTTCTCTTAGTACTCGTGGGTGTATGCCATCCGGACCCGGAGATTTATCTATTTTAATCTTATTTAGCCGGTTTCGCACCTCTTCTTGGGTTAGATTGGTGACCCTTAATATAGGGTTTTCATTGTTTCTTGGGATTTCACCTAGCATTTCATTTTCCACCGTGAATACCGTGGAGAAGAAGGTGTTTAATATGTTAGCTTTTTCCTCGTCATCTACAACCATTCTTTCCTCACTATTTTTTAAGGGGCCTACATTTTCAGTTTTTATTCTTTTACTATTGATATAGTTGAAGAACAGTTTGGGATTAGTTTTACTCTCCTTAGCAATGTGCTTCTCTGTTTCCTTTTTGGCAGCTTTAATTAGTTTTTTAGATAAAGTATTTTTCTCCCTATAGTTTTTTAGAGCTTCAGCGGTGCCATCCTGCTTTAGTAGTGCAAATGCTTTCTTTTTACTGTTAATTGCCTGTCTTACTTCTTTGTTTAGCCACATTGGGTTTTTCCTATTTCTAGTCCTTTTATTCCCACAAGTCATATTGCACAACTCGTTAAAGGGTTGATTGTGACTTGTAGGATCGCTACTTCCAACAGGTGGCGCTATAGAGTTTAAGTCCTCTTTTTCTCAGAAGAAGCAATTTGCATATAGAAACATCCAGAAATATTTAACCCCTTAGGCTGCCGTCACACTAGCAGTATACATCAGTATTTGTAAACCAAAACCAGGAATGGGTGATAGAAACATATGCACCACTTCTGCATTTATCACCCATTCCTGGTTTTGGCTTACATATACTGATGTAAAATACTGACCAAATACTGCTAGTGAGACGGCAGCCTTACAGTCATTTTTCGTTTTTACGCTTTTTTCACCTCCTTTTTCCAGGAGCCATAATTTTATTTTCTTTAGCTCATGAATAAGGAAGTTCTATTCCAAATTGCGCTCTCAGATGTTTCATAATCTGCGTCATACTTGTGGTTTTTAAGCACATGAATTAAGCAAAGAATACACCGCACTTCAAGACAGATGCAGTAATATTTTTTAGTTCTGGGATTAAAAAAAAAAAAGCCACGAACAGTTTTACAGAAATAAGCAAGCAGTAGGTGAGTGAAAATTGTAAACACGCTGTGCCAGGTTTCTGATTCTGGAGATACACTTCCCTTAAAGCAAACCTGTCATCGGGATTTGCTAAGTAAACTACAGACACTGTCGGGTTGGCAATGTTAAACTGATTAAAATGACACCTGCTGTGAAGAAATCTGTCTTGTAGTTCTTGTATAGTCAGTGTTAAAAGTTTTCAGTTAATGAGATGCCCGTGCTCCGTGTCTGTAGGCAGAGTATTATCTTCCTGCTCTAAACCAGAGAAACAAGGAGAGACCTGCCCACAGGCCACCCCGAAGAACAAACATGTTCATCATCATAGAGACAGAGAGACAGACTGTTTATGCTTCGGGGCAGCCTGTGGACAGGTCTTTCCCTTGGCTTCTTTGGCTTGAGCAGGAAGAGAAGACTGCCTACAGTCCCGATGCACGAGCATCTCATTAACAGAAAACTTCTAACACGGATTACACAAGAACTACAACATAGATTTCTTCACCCCAGGTATCATTTTAATTAGTATAACGGTGCCAACCTGAGTGTCTGTAATTTACAGTATTTAGCAAAATCCACATATGCCACATATATTGGGTGCTAACTGCGGTTTTGGCACACTACAAGAGTCAGAAAAGAGGGGGTAATATATAGAGAGTAAATTTCTCCAAATTTGTGATGCCATGTTGCTTTTTCAAAGCCTTTGTGCTGCCAGAAATGTGGAAACTCCTTACTGTGCGGAGGAGAGACAGGGGATTACACCCGGTATACAGGACAGGAGACGTGGTACTGTGCGGAGGAGATACAGGGGATTACACCCCGTATACAGGACAGGAGACGTGGTACTGTGCAGAGGAGATACAGGGGATTACACCCAGCGTCGGACTCGGGTGTCTGGGGCCCACCAGAGAAATAGACTCTAGGGGCCCACCCTACAGCTATATGCAAATATCTGTCATTATAGTGGAGCATCGGCTGTAAAACACCGGCGGCTGCTGCACATCTACCGTGTGCCCCAATAACTGGGATGTATAATCACGGTAGTTTACATTAATGGGGTTCTTGGTTAAAACAAGTTATCACTGATCCATGGGCTCCACAGGATAGGTGATCGCTTAGATCCGACCATTAGAAATTGCACCGATCGGAAGAATGGGGAAGTTTTATCCCTGACAGGACACTTTTATCACTATTTTAAAATGCAGCGGCAGGTGGGATATCTGACCGCAGCTCCATTCATTCTCTTTGGGGCTTCCAGAAAAAAACAAGTGCAGCCACAGAGTGAATGAATCGATCAGTGATCTAGTCGGACATGCCAGTCCAGTCTAACGGGGATAAAAAGTTCCACATTTTGCTGAATGGGTCCAAGCATTCAGACCCCACCACCAATCAATACGTTATCACTTATCCTGTGGAGAGGTGATTACTTTTTTTTCCACAGGAAACCCCCTGTAAGTGCATCTCCGCCGCTGTGTACAAAGCATTAAAACTAATGGAAATAAAGAATCTTCTCATAATTAATATCAGAGAGAACAAATGACCGCCATACACAACACAATCCACTATACCAAGACCAATACCACCACATACAGGAAGAAATACCACCACACCATGAACAGACCACACCACATAGTGACCGAATAATACTACATACAAGGGACAAATATGTTGTGAATTCTGTTGTCAGGCTCCCTCCTGTGGTCATGAATGGTACTTCAGCTGGTTCTGTCCATGGACTTCCTCTGGTGGGTGTTTCTGAGTTTCCTTCCACAGGTGACGAGGTTAATTCGTTAGCAGGCTGCTCTATTTAACTCCACTTAGATCTTTGCTCTATGCCACGTGTCAATGTTCCAGTATTGGTCTAGTTCACTCCTGGATCGTTCTTGTGACCTGTCTTCCCAGCAGAAGCTAAGTTCCAGCTTGTATTTCTTTGGTTTGCTATTTTTCTGTCCAGCTTGCTATTTTTATTGTTGTCTTGCTTGTTGGAAGCTCTGGGACGCAGAGGGAGCGCCTCCGCACCGTGAGTCGGTGCGGAGGGTCTTTTTGCGTCCTCTGCGTGGTCTTTTTGTAGGTTTTTGTGCTGACCGCAAAGTAACCTTTCCTATCCTTGGTCTGTTCAGTAAGTCGGGCCTCACTTTGCTAAATCTATTTCATCTCTGTGTTTGTATTTTCATCTTTACTCACAGTCATTATATGTGGGGGGCTGCCTTTTCCTTTGGGGAATTTCTCTGAGGCAAGGTAGGCTTTATTTTTCTATCTTCAGGGCTAGCTAGTTCCTTAGGCTGTGCCGAGTTGCATAGGGAGCGTTAGGCGCAATCCACGGCTATTTCTAGTGTGTTTGATAGGATTAGGGATTGCGGTCAGCAGAGTTCCCACGTCCCAGAGCTCGTCCTTTATTATCAGTAACTATCAGGTCATTCCGTGTGCTCTTAACCACCAGGTCCATTATTGTCCTGACCACCAGGTCATAACACAAATACCACCGCACCATGTCAAGACCACATATTACCACCACTTGGTGACCAAATAGCACTAACAAGGGACAAATACCACAACACCATTTCCAGACCACATATTACCACCACATAGTGACTGAATACTACAATACTGATCAGTAATAAAAAAAAAAAAAAAAAAAACAAAAACACAATACTATCACCATAAGTGCCAGTATTCACAGGAGATCTGTACTTAGTATGCAGTGTCTGTGTACAGGTAATACAGAGATCACTGGTGGTATTATAAACAGGAGCTCTGTATATAATGTATAGGTAATACAGTGATCACTGTTGACATTGTACACAGGACCTCTGTATATAGTATACAGTGTATAGTGTCAGTGTATAGGTAACACTGACTCACCAGTGACATCTCTAGGTGAAGTCCTTCATCTTTCATCCCTCATCTTTCATCCAGCACAGACCACCATCATTTCTTCCAGCAAGGACTCGTTTCTGCAGGAAATAACACAGTTATCTCGAGCTCCGCTTGCAGAACACATTACTTAATTTTTCACAACTTCTACATTACACCACATGGAGAAAAAAAGGCGATATAGTCACTCTGCACAGTAACAGGACCGCCCCCCCCCACCCATTTAAAACAGTATACTCAAAAAATAAAATAAATACATCACTGCAGTAATAATATCCCTTAATTAGCCCCTATGGTAATAATATCCCCCATCTTGGCCCCGTTTATCTCATTCCTGGCTCCAGCCATATGTTCTCGCATCCTGCCCTCATGAGTATCCATTAATAATAATAATAATAATCTTTATTTATATAGCGCCAACATATTCCGCAGCGCTTTACAGTTTAACAGTTTCAAACACAAAAGTCATAAGTAACAACGTTAACAATACAATAATTAAAGCAAAATAAGACGACCCTGCTCGTGAGAGCTTACAATCTACAATGAGGTGGGGGAGATACAAAGTACAGGTGTGTATTTACAATGATGTATTTACAATCATGGTCCAGCCATCTTCAGGGGTTGGGGAATAGATGGGGATAGTGAATGGGCTACACACACACAAACATAACATAACTTTGATTAGTGAACGTGATAGGCCGCTCTGAACAAATGTGTTTTGAGCGAGCGCCTAAAACTATGCAAATTATGGATGGTCCTAATATCTTGGGGTAGAGCATTCCAGAGGATTGGCGCAGCACGGGAGAAGTCTTGGAGTCGGGAGTGGGAGGTACGGATTAGTGCAGAGGTTAGCCGAAAGTCATTTGCAGAGCGCAGTGGTCTGTTAGGCTGATAGACAGAAATGAGGGAGGAGATGTAAGGGGGTGCCGCACTGTGGAGAGCTTTGTGGGTGAGAACAAGTACTTTGAATTGTATCCTGTAATGAATGGGCAGCCAGTGTAACGACTGGCGAAGAGCAGACGCGTCCGAGTAACGATTAGCCAGATGGACGACCCTGGCTGCTGCATTAAGGATGGACTGGAGAGGGGAAAGTCGAGTGAGGGGGAGGCCAATTAATAGAGCGTTACAGTAGTCCAGGCGGGAGTGGATCAGGGCGACCGTGAGGGTTTTAGCTGTCTCCATGGTGAGAAAAGGGCGGATTCTAGAGATGTTCTTTAGGTGTAAGCGGCACGAGCGGGCAAGAGATTGTATATGGGAGGTGAAGGAGAGATCGGAGTCAAACATAACACCCAGACAGCGCGCCTGCTGCCGGGGTGTTATTATGGTGCCACCCACGGAGAGGGAAATGTCAGATTTAGGGAGGTTAGTAGATGGTGGGAGCAGAAGAAGTTCAGTTTTGGAGAGGTTGAGTTTCAGATAGAGAGCGGACATGATGTTGGAGACTGTGGACAGTCAGTGGCGTTCTGTAGTACAGCGGGGGCAAGGTCAGTGGATGACGTATATAGTTGTGTGTCGTCGGCATAAAGATGGTACTGAAAGCCAAATCTGCTGATGGTCTGTCCAATTGGGGCCGTGTAGAGAGAGAACAGAAGGGGGCCAAGGACTGAGCCCTGAGGTACCCCAACAGTGAGAGGAAGAGGAGATGAAGTGGAGCTAGAGAACAGAACACTGAAGGAGCGGTCAGAAAGATAGGAGGAGAACCAGGAGAGAGCAGTGTCCTTAATGCCTAGTGACTGGAGCCTAGAGAGCAGGAGAGGGTGGTCAACAGTGTCAAAAGCTGCAGAAAGGTCGAGAAGAATGAGCAGAGAGTGGTCACCATTACGTTTTGCTGTCAGAAGGTCATTGGTCACTTTGATGAGTGCAGTTTCTGTCGAATGTAGGGGGCGGAAACCGGACTGTGAAGGGTCTAGGAGGGAGTGAGTGGAGAGGTAACGGGTAAGGCGGGAGTATATCAGGTGCTCCAAGAGTTTAGAGATGAAGGGGAGATTGGAGACCGGTCTGTAGTTGTTTGTGCAGGATGGGTCGAGGGTGGGTTTCTTTAGTAATGGAGTAATGATAGAGTGTTTGAAGGAGGAGGGGAAAATGCCAGAGGAGAGGGAGAGATTAAAGATTGTAGTTAGGTGACTTGTGACAACTGGAGAGAGAGACTGGAGGAGATGTGAGGGAATGGGGTCGGTAGTGCATGTAGTCGGACGAGAAGAGGAGAGGAGCTTGGAGACTTCTTCTTCTGTGATGGGATCGAATGTGGAGAGTGAGCCAGGGGCAATGAGGGGAGGGATGGGAGTCACTGAACTTAGTTGTTGGGAGCGGATTTCCTGACGGATATTGTCTATTTTCTCTATAAAGTGGGAGGCCAGGTCACCAGCACAAATATCTGTGATAGGGGCTTGTGCTTTTGGCCTGAGGAGGGAGTGAAAGGTGTCAAAAAGTTTCTTGGGGTTGTTGGATAGTGAGGAGATCAGAGTGGTAAAGTAGGTCTGTTTAGCGAAGTGAAGGGCAAAGTTATAGGTCCTTAACATAAATTTGAAGTGTATGAAGTCTTCTGGTGTGCGTGTTTTCCTCCATAAGCGTTCAGCACACCTAGAGGATCGCTGGAGAAATCGGGTTTGCGATGTGAGCCAGGGCTGTTTTATTCTGTGTTTGGAGGTCCTGAGGGTGAGGGGAGCTACTTGGTCAAGGGTGCTTCTAAGAGTGTCATTGAAGTGATGTACCGCCAGATCAGGACAGGAAAAGGAAGATATTGGGGACAATGATGAGCGTAGGGAGTCTGAAAGTGTAAGAGGGTTAATGGCTTGTAGATTTCTGACTGAATGGTGTGTAGGAGGGTGCTGGGGTGAGCGAGGATATGTGAGTGTGAAGGAGAGAATGTTGTGGTCAGAGAGGGGAAGCGGTGAGTTATCTATGTAGGAGATTGAGCAGAGCCGGGCAAAAACCAGGTCCAGGGTGTTACCGTCCTTGTGTGTCTCAGAGGTTGAGAGCTGTGAGAGGCCGAGAGAAGTGGTTAGTGACAGAAGCTGGGATGCAGATGTGGAAGTGGGGCTGTTAATGGGGATGTTGAAGTCTCCCAGGATAAGGGTTGGTAGTTCTGAGGACATGAAGTGCGGCAGCCAGGCAGAGAAATGGTCCAGGAAGCGGGTGGGTGAGCCTGGGGGCCGGTATATGACCGCTACTCAGAGAGAGGGGGCGAAAGAGCCTGATGGTGTGGACCTCAAAAGAAGGGAATGAGAGTGATGGAACTGAGGGGATGACCTGGAAAGTGCATTGTGGGGACAGGAGTATGCCAACTCCACCACCAGGTCTGTTTGTTGGTCTCGGGGAATGGGAGAATTGCAAGCCATCATGGGTAATGGCAGCAGGAGAGACAGTGTCAGAATCCTGAATCCAGGTTTCCGTGAGGGCCAGCAGATTCAGAGAGTTTTTCAGAAAGTAATTGTGTAGGAAAGGAAGCTTGTTACATACAGACCGTGGATTCCAAAGGGCACAATTAAAAGAAGGAGGGGATGAAGGAGTGCAATTAATATTAGTAAGATTATTAAGGTTTCGATGTGAGGTAGGGTAGGGGTTGAGGTTGGTGGACCGGGGTTTGGGGAGATGTCTCCTGATATCAGCAGGAGTAGGAAGATAAAAAGCAAGTAGCTTTTGGGATTGTATGAAGTTTTTTCTATGCAGTCTGTTTGGTTAAGATGGACTGAGGTTTTTCAGGAAGGTGAGAAGTGCATGGGAGCTGTACATGGGAGAGGGAAAGAGAGAGGAGCTGATGTATATGAGTCGCGATGGAGGGGGGATTGGGCGGTGAATGTGGATTGCAAGGGAGCATAGGAGGATAGGAATAATGCACATCGATAGAAGGGAGAGCAGAGTGTGGGTTACCTGACTCCTGCCCTGACTAACTGCCATGGAATAACTGCGGTGTCACGACGCTTATCTTCTGTGACGCTTTGCTTATGGGACGCTAGCGTGCACCCCCACTTGCGTGCACCCCTAAGGAAGGTTCTAAATTTATAGCCCAGAAGAGATGGATTGTGGGAACTGGTTGAGGATAATTTGGCAGCTGGCTAGCACACCAGGGGCTTTTTTTTTTTTTTCTTTGAAAAGATGATCAAAGACACTCAGCCTGGTAAAATCTACTTTCACACCTTCCACCAGATAAGATCTACACTGATCCCAGTCATGGATAGTAAGTGGACAGTAAGGGTACCGTCACACAGTGGCATTTTGATCGCTACGACGGCACGATCCGTGACGCTCCAGCATCGTAACAATATCGCTCCAGCGTCGTAGATTGCTGTCACACTTTGCAATGTACGACGCTGGAGCGATAATTTCATGACGTATGTGCGATGTAGAAGCCGTTGGTTACTATGCGCACATTGTATACAATATCATGCACACCTTTGTTACACCATGCGATCATGCCGCCACAGCGGGACGCTAGATGACGAAAGAAAGTTTCAAACGATCTGCTACGACGTACGATTCTCAGCGGGGTCCCTGATCGCAGGAGCGTGTCAGACACAGCGAGATCGCTGGAACGTCACGGATATATCGCTGGAACGTCACAAATCGTGCCGTCGTAGCGATCAAAATGCCACTGTGTGACGGTACCCTTAGTTTTAAGTGCAATGCAACAGATAAATTATACCAATGAATTAGCAAACACATTAAATTATGTTTCTAGATGGTAAAGCAGCAGATGACAGACAGCAAGCAGAGGAGGGAGTTAATACCATTAGAGTCTATTGCAGCAGATGGGACAGCTATCAGAGGTAGGAAGTTGCACCATTTGATTGCAAAATAGGAGACAGCAAGCAGAGGGAGTTAATACCATTAGAGTCTATTGCAGCAGATGGGACAGCTATCAGAGGTAGGAAGTTGCACCATTTGATTGCAAAACAGGAGACAGCAAGCAGAGGGAGTTAATACCATTAGAGTCTATTGCAGCAGATGGGACAGCTATCAGAGGTAGGAAGTTGCACCATTTGATTGCAAAACAGGAGACAGCAAGCAGAGGGAGTTAATACCTGTGTGAAGAGAGAAGATGGATGTTAGTTCTGTGCCATGGAATAACTGCGGTGTCACGACGCTTATCTTCTGTGACGCTTTGCTTATGGGACGCTAGCGTGCACCCCCATCCTTCCCCATCTGTCTCAATCGTATCCATCCTGCCCCATGATCCAATCCTGCCCCATGTCTTTCATTCTGCCCCATGTCTCCAATCATGCCCCGTATCTACATTCTGCCCATGCCTCCAGTCCTGCTCCCAGTGTGTCCAGCATATTACCCCCAGTGTGTCCAGCAATCTTCCCCAGTATGTCAAGCATATTGCCCCAGTGTGTCCAGCATTCCCCCCAGTGTGTCCAGCAATCTGCCCCAGTGTGTCCAGCAACCTTCCCCAGTGCGTCCAGCAACCTTCCCCAGTGCGTCCAGCAATCTGCCCCAGTGTGTCCAGCAATCTGCCCCAGTGTGTCCAGCATATTACCCCCAGTGTGTCCAGCATATTACCCCCAGTGTGTCCAGCAATCTGCCCCAGTATGTCTAGCATATTGCCCCAGTGTGTTCAGCATTGCCCCAGTGTGTTCAGCATTGCCCCAGTGTGTCCAGCACTGCCCCAGTGTGTCCAGCACTGCCCCAGTGTATCCAGCATTGCCCCAGTATGTCCAACATATTGCCCCAGTATGTCCAGCATATTGCCCCAGTGTGCCCAGCAATCTGCCCCAGTGTGCCCAGCATATTGCCCCAGTGTGCCCAGCATATTGCCCCAGTGTGCCCAGCATTGCCCCCAGTGTCCAGCAATCTGCCCCAGTGTGTCCAGCAATCTGCCCCAGTGTGTCCAGCAATCTGCCCCAGTGTGTCCAGCAATCTGCCCCAGTGTGTCCAGCAATCTGCCCCAGTGTGTCCAGCAATCTGCCCCAGTGTGTCCAGCAATCTGCCCCAGTGTGTCCAGCAATCTGCCCCAGTGTGTCCAGCAATCTGCCCCAGTGTGTCCAGCAATCTGCCCCAGTGTGTCCAGCATATTGCCCGTGTGTTCAGCAATCTTCCCCAGTGTGTCCAGCACTACCTCAGTGTGTCCAGCATTGCCCCAGTGTGTCCAGCACTACCCCCAGTGTGTCCAGCAATCAGCCCCACTGGGGCAGTAAGGTCCTTACTGACTGGCTGCAATCATCAACAAAAATGTGACGTCCCTCAGCTCCTCAGCCTCCGATCATAGTAGTGCAGACAGTGCGCGCCTGTGTGCCTGTGCTGCATGGGCAGGACAGACGACCAATCACAGCACAGCTCATTGAGGTGTGCTATGACCTGTGTGACTGAGGTCACACAAAGAAAACTAATGCTGATTGGCTGCTCCTGCCTGCATCTGTCAGCCAATCAGCATTAGAACACCCTTAGTCCAGACTCCAGAGTTTTAATGAAGAAGAGGTGGAGTCGAGGGCGGGCAAAGTAACAAGAAACAGGTCGGTGATGACCCGTGCTGCAGACTCAGTGCAGTGTGTGCGTCCCTGTCTTCTCCTCTCTGACTCACACAGTCAGTCAGCTGTTTTCTCCGACTTTGCTGTGTGCTGGCTGAAGTCGGTGAGGTCGGCACTCGCACCACGCTGCGCACGGGCCGCTCTTATCAAGAGCACAGACTCGGCTTCGCCGTCAGCAGCAGTGCGAGATGATCATCATGTGAAGGAGCGAGCAGCTGCCTCGCGGCTGCTTGCACAGCAGCACTTCACATTCTTCCGTACAGCCTGTGCGCTGGGGCCGGGCCGCTGGCTATAGAATAAACTGTGCACCGCATGCAGGGCAGGGACAAATGAAGGAGGCAGGGGCTGGGGGTGGGGCCCACCGCAGGATTCTCCGGTGTCCCAGTCCGAGCCTGATTACACCCCATATACAGGACAGGAGACGTGGTACTGTGCGGAGGAGATACAGGGGATTTACTGATTTTTAAGTTAACAAATGATGAACCCCTGTGGGACTGTTAATGCAGGAAGAGTTGAAGTCTTGCTGCCTATCGCAGCATGCCTTGATTATTTTATCATGCTGATTCGGCATGCAAGAACAATCTCAGATCTGAGCTTCCCCATAGAATAACACTGATCCGAGTGCTATCCGATGTTTTATTGCATCGCACTCAGCCGTGTTATACGCTCTTGTGACCCCTGCCTAAATCTGAGAAAAACAGAAATCAGACAGCACCACAAACCAAACTATTCACTAATGTGTTAAACCAGTGTAGTCAACTGCACTGCTCAAGGTCAGCCAACAGATCATGTTTTCAATATTTCCTCATATTACACAGGTGAATTATGCAATACTAAGGAAATGCTGAAAACATAATCTGCTGGTTGGCCTTGAGGACTGGAGTTGGGGAACATTGGGAAAAACAGCCAGGATCAGGTTGGAACCAACCTTGGCTGTTACAAGTGCTTGGCTGTCAATCAAATGTAAAGTGCTGTGGAATAAATGGCGCTATAACAATAAATAATATTTACATACTGGTGATTGAGCTGGCACTGTGCCTGAACATCAAATTGTGAGAACTCCATTCAGATCATGATATATATTAACCCCTTCATGACCCAGCCTATTTTGACCTTAAAGACCTTGCCGTTTTTTGCAATTCTGACCAGTGTCCCTTTATGAGGTAATAACTCAGGAACGCTTCAACGGATCCTAGCGGTTCTGAGATTGTTTTTTCGTGACATATTGGGCTTCATGTTAGTGGTAAATTTAGGTCAATAAATTCTGCGTTTATTTGTGATAAAAACGGAAATTTGGCGAAAATTTTGAAAATTTCGCAATTTTCACATTTTGAATTTTTATTCTGTTAAACCAGAGAGATATGTGACACAAAATAGTTAATAAATAACATTTCCCACATGTTTACTTTACATCAGCACAATTTTGGAAACAAAATTTTTTTTTGTTAGGAAGTTATAAGGGTTAAAATTTGACCAGCGATTTGTCATTTTTACAACGAAATTTACAAAACCATTTTTTTTTAGGGACCACCTCACATTTGAAGTCAGTTTGAGGGGTCTATATGGCTGAAAATACCCAAAAGTGACACCATTCTAAAAACTGCACCCCTCAAGGTACTCAAAACCACATTCAAAAAGTTTATTAACCCTTCAGGTGCTTCACAGCAGCAGAAGCAACATGGAAGGAAAAAATGAACATTTAACTTTTTAGTCACAAAAATTATCTTTTAGCAACAATTTTTTTATTTTCCCAATGGTAAAAGGAGAAACTGAACCACGGAAGTTGTTGTCCAATTTGTCCTGAGTACGCTGATACCTCATATGTGGGGGTAAACCACTGTTTGGGCACATGGTAAGGCTCGGAAGGGAAGGAGCGCCATTTGACTTTTTGAATGAAAAATTATTTCCATCGTTAGCGGACACCATGTCGCGTTTGGATAGCTCCTGTGTGCCTAAACATTGGCGCTCCCCCACAAGTGACCCCATTTTGGAAACTAGACCCCCAAGGAACTTATTTAGATGCCTAGTGAGCACTTTAAACCCTCAGATGCTTCACAAATTGATCTGTAAAAATGAAAAAGTACTTTTTTTTTTCACAAAAAAATTCTTTTCGCCTCAATTTTTTCATTTTCACATGGGCAGTAGGATAAAATGGATCATAAAATTTGTTGGGCAATTTCTCCCGAGTACGCCGATACCTCATATGTGGGGGTAAACCACTGTTTGGGCACTCGGCAGGGCTCGGAAGGGAAGGCGCGCCATTTGACTTTTTGAATGGAAAATTAGCTCCAATTGTTAGCGGACACCATGTCGCGTTTGGAGAGCCCCTGTGTGCCTAAACATTGGAGCTCCCCCACAAGTGACCCCATTTTGGAAACTAGACCCCCCAAGGAACTTATCTAGATGCACATTGAGCACTTTAAACCCCCAGGTGCTTCACAGAAGTTTATAACGCAGAGCCATGAAAATAAAAAATAATTTTTCTTTCCTCAAAAATGATTTTTTAGCCTGGAATTTCCTATTTTGCCAAGGATAATAGGAGAAATTGGACCCCAAATATTGTTGTCCAGTTTGTCCTGAGTACGCTGATACCCCATATGTGGGGGTAAACCACTGTTTGGGCGCACGGCAGGGCTCGGAAGGGATGGCATGCCATTTGGCTTTTTAAATGGAAAATTAGCTCCAATCATTAGCGGACACCATGTCACGTTTGGAGAGCCCCTGTGTGCCTAAACATTGGAGATCCCCCAGAAATGACCCAATTTTGGAAACTAGACCCCCAAAGGAACTAATCTAGATGTGTGGTGAGGACTTTGAACCCCCAAGTGCTTCACAGAAGTTTATAACGCAGAGCCATGAAAATAAAAAAAAAAATTATTTTCTCAAAAATGATCTTTTAGCCTGCAATTTTTTATTTTCCCAAGGGTAACAAGAGAAATTGGACCCCAATAGTTGTTGTCCAGTTTCTCCTGAGTACGCTGATACCCCATGTGTGGGGGTAAACCACTGTTTGGGCACACGTCGGGGCTCAGAAGGGAAGTAGTGACTTTTGAAATGCAGACTTTGATGGAATGGTCTGCGGGCGTCACATTGCGTTTGCAGAGCCCCTGGTGTGCCTAAACAGTAGAAACCCCCCACAAGTGACCCCATTTAAGAAACTAGACCCCCCAAGGAACTTATCTAGATATGTGGTGAGCACTTTGAACCCCCAAGTGCTTCACAGACGTTTACAACGCAGAGCCGTGAAAATAAAAAAATCATTTTTCTTTCCTCAAAAATGATGTTTTAGCAAGCATTTTTTTAGATTCACAAGGGTAACAGGAGAAATTGGACCCCAGTAATTGTTGCGCAGTTTATCCTGAGTACACTGATACCCCATATGTGGGGGTAAACCACACTTCAGGGCTCGGAAGTGAGGGAGCACCATTTGACTTTTTGAATACGAGATTGGCTGGAATCAATGGTGGCACCATGTTGCGTTTGGAGACCCCCTGATGTGCCTAAACAGTGGTAACCCCTCAATTCTAACTCCAACACTAACCCCCCCACACCCCTAACCCTAATCCCAACTGTAGCCATAACCCTAATCACAACCCTAATTCCAACCCTAACCCTAAGGCTATGTGCCCACGTTGCGGATTCGTGTGAGATATTTCCGCACCATTTTTGAAAAATCCGCGGGTAAAAGGCACTGCGTTTTACCTGCGGATTTTCCGCGGATTTCCAGTGTTTTTTGTGCGGATTTCACCTGCGGATTCCTATTGAGGAACAGGTGTAAAAAGCCGCGGAATCCGCACAAAGAATTGACATGCTGCGGAAAATACAACGCAGCGTTTCCGCACGGTATTTTCTGCACCATGGGCACAGCGGATTTGGTTTTTCATATGTTTACATGGTACTGTAAACCTGATGGAATACTGCTGCGAATCCGCAGCGGCCAATCCGCAGCCAAATCCGCACCGTGTGAACATAGCCTAATTCTAAAGGTATGTGCACACGCTGCGGAAAACGCTGCGGAAAACGCTGCAGATCCGCAGCAGTTTCCCCATGAGTTTACAGTTCAATGTAGACCTATGGGAAACAAAAATCGCTGTACACATGCTGCGGAAAAACTGCACGGAAACGCAGCGGTTTACATTCCGCAGCATGTCGCTTCTTTCTGCGGATTCCACAGCGGTTTTACAACTGCTCAAATAGAAAATCGCAATTGTAAAACCGCAGTGAAATGCGCAGAAAAAAACTCGGTAAATCCGCCATAAATCCGCAGCGGTTTAGCACTGCGGATTTATCAAATCCGCAGCGGAAAACTCCGCAGAGGACCAGAATACGTGTGCACATACCGAAACCCTAACCCTAGCCCTAACCCTACCCCTACCCCTACCCCTAGCCCTACCCCTAACCCTATTCTAACATTAGTGGAAAAAAAAAATTTCTTTATTTTTTTATTGTCCTTACCTATGGGGGTGACAAAGGGGGGGGTCATGTATTATTTTTTTTATTTTGATCACTGAGATATAATCTATCTCAGTGATCAAAATGCACTTTGGAACGAATCTGCCGGTCGGCAGATTCGGCGGGCGCACTGCGCATGCGCCCGCCATTTTGGAAGATGGCGGCGCCCAGGGAGAAGACGGACGGGACCCCGGCTGGATCGGTAAGTATGATGGGGTGCGGGGGGACCACGGGGGGGGGGGGGGGGATCAGAGCACGGGGGGGGGGGGGAATCGGAGCGCGGCAGGCGTGGAACGGAGCACGGGGGGCGTGGAACGGAGCACGGGGGGGCTGGAACGGAGCACGGGGGGTGGAACGGAGCACGGGGGGGTGGATCTGAATGCGGGGGGGTGATTGGAGCACAGGGGGGTGATTGGAGCACGGGGGGAGCGGACAAGAGCACGGGGGGGAGCGGAGCACTGGATGGAGGGGAGCCGGAGCAGTGTACCGGCCAGATCGGGGGGCTGGGGGGGCGATCGGTGGGGTGGGGTGGGGGCACACTAGTATTTCCAGCCATGGCCGATGATATTGCAGCATCGGCCATGGCTGGATTGTAATATTTCACCCGTTATAATGGGTGAAATATTACAAATCGCTCTGATTGGCTGTTGAAAGTGAAACTGCCAATCAGAGCGATCGTAGCCACGAGTGGGTGAAGCCACCCCCCCTGGGCTAAACTACCACTCCCCCTGTCCCTGCAGATCGGGTGAAATGGGAGTTAACCCTTTCACCCGATCTGCAGGGATGCGATCTTTCTGTGACACAGCATATGCGTCACAGGTCGGATTGGCACCGACTTTCATGACGCATACGCTGTGTCACAGGTCGGGAAGGGGTTAAATCTCAGCAGGAGGTTCATAACTCTTTTTATTCAGCTCTTTTTCAAACTCTGAAATTTTCATGCACCCCCATTTATGATTCCAAGGAAATGTTTCTTAAATTTTCATAACTGTTTCTCTATGGAGAGATTTTAAATTTCACAATATAAGGATAACCAATGGAGAGTTTTATATATTTATTGAGTATTTTCATAAAAATGAGCAACATTTTTTTTTCCATTCCAGAAAGCCCAGGAAAAACAATTAAGTAAACCTGAGAGGCAGATACGGCAAAATTGCAATTCAGCTATGACAAGTCAACACAACACGCAAAGAATTAAACAAAGGAACATATATATATTTGTCAAGCAAAATAAAAATGTAAAAAAAAAAATTTAAATTGATTAATTTTCATTACAAATGATTGTCAAGACTCACGTACACAAAATACAACAGCAACATAAAGTAAGGCACGGAATCGCTAAAAGTATCAGACAAATAATGTAAACTGATCTTTTCACATTTAATACACGCATTAAAAAGGGGAATGCATTACATAAACACGTAGAAGAAAATTGTTGCAGAAATCAGAAATATAAGCAAATGGATTTTTATGAGGAGGAAGGGCGATATAAACCCAGTCTGATGATCAGTCGAAGAATTTCAAGCAACAAAACGTACATGTATCATACACTTACTCCCAACTTTGGTGAATCCTTTTTTTTTTATATTTTACATGACTGCTGACCGAACACACTCAGGGGAATTTAGTATAACGGCTACACCAGTCTTTTGGTGTAAAAAGTTACAAGTTATGGTAAACACCATTGTTTTTTAGATAAACACTTAGTGCAATTTTATTAACTAAAAGGTAAACACTAAAGGTACCTTCACACATAACGATATTGTTAACGATATCGTTGCTATTTGTGACGTAGCAACGATATCGTTAATGAAATCGTTATGTGTGACAGCGACCAACGATCAGGCCCCTGCTGGGAGATCGTTGGTCGCTGAATAAAGTCCAGAACTTTATTTCGTCGCTGGACTCCTGCTGACATCGCTGGATCGGCGTGTGTGACACCGATCCAGCGATGTCTTCACTGGTAACCAGGGTAAACATCGGGTAACTAAGCGCAGGGCCGCGCTTAGTAACCCGATGTTTACCCTGGTTACCATGCTAAAAGTAAAAAAAAACAAACATTACATACTTACCTACCGCTGTCTGTCCTCCAGCGCTGTGCTCTGCACTCCTCCTGTACTGGCTGTGAGCCGGAAAGCAGAGCGGTGACGTCACCGCTCTGCTTTCCGGCTCACAGACAGTACAGGAGGAGTGCAGAGAAGCAGAGCGCAGCGCTGGAGGACAGACAGCGGTAGGTAAGTATCTAGTGTTTGTTTTTTTTTACTTTTAGCATGGTAACCAGGGTAAACATCGGGTTACTAAGCGCGGCCCTGCGCTTAGTTACCCGATGTTTACCCTGGTTACCGGCATCGTTGGTCGCTGGAGAGCTGTCTGTGTGACAGCTCTCCAGCGACCAAACAGCGACGCTGCAGCGATCCGGATCGTTGTCGGTATCGCTGCAGCGTCGCTTAATGTGAAGGGGCCTTTACATATAAAAACAATTGTTATCATGTGAAAGGTGTTCTTAATCTTTATATCTAAAGCTACATTCACACGACAGTATTTTGGGAAAAATTGGACAGCACTTGGACCAATGTTATTCAGTTGGGCTCTACAGTTGATCATTTCTTTTCTGCGTTAAGGAAAATTGCACTATTCACTAGTCTTCTGTATTTCGTATGAGACTTGACTATTCAGGTTTATAATGGCACAAATAAAAATATGTATATCAACCTGGCGTCTGATTTTAACAGACACCTTGTCATTATTAAAAGAGGAAATTGTTTTTGGTCTTGTAAATTTTATGCATTTCTAGCTAAACTAAATACAGTCATTTGGCCTAGGTTGCTCAAAACATCCAGTAGATGAACAGGGTTAATCTAAAAAAAGCTTTAAAGTTACATCTCCACGGTCAGTAATTGGCAGCGCTTTGGACGCAGCACATGTCCGCTCTGTCCAAACCGCTTCCGGCTTTTGAACACACGTGATTCGGCATGTGATCATTGAACCATGCGGAATCACCGCACCCAATACATTGGTGATATTTATCTTGCGGAAACGGAGCGTCTCCGCAAGATAAATAGACATGCTGCAGTCTGGAAAGATGCGCCGCATGTCCGTCTCCACAGGGAAGCCGGAGGCGTCCGTACACGTATAGTGGAGATGGGAGATTTCTTGAAATTTTTTTCTACTAGGCAGCCAACCCCTCCATGGTCTGGTATGTGTGCGGGTGGCTGTTTTTATCAATAGTTTGCACCTGTGCTGCCCCATGCCTTTATCAGTGGAGGCCTGCTGTATCCTGCTAGATGTGCATTTGTCATCAGACAGGGTTTTGGGAAGGCCTTATCTTATGGTATGTGTTGATTTCTTGAAATCCCACCCACTATGCTGTAACATCTGGCTGCTGCGGGTTGGATGCTGCGGATGTACACAGCGTCCAAACCGCAGCGTTTACGGGTCATGGGAACATACCTTTAGGCTTCCGTATTATACAGGAATACGGTACTTAGATGTGTTTGCATTGTTCAAACACTTTTAGGAGATTCTGTCACAGATTTTACTAAAAATGCTAAACAGAATGACTCAATGGGCCAAGCTATGCTGCCTCCTAAAAAAAAAACGGTCACTACAGAAACCTGACGGACTGCATTATAGTTATATAGGATCAGTGGTGGGATCTCATTTGCAGGTACCATCCCTACTTTTATTTCCATAGTTCTGTTCTTGGAATAGAAGTATGAAATTCACAGCGCAGATGTTAAAGTCGTCTTATTTGTCAGTATGTAAACTGCAGTTAGTCCAGTGTCCATGGTATTCATGCAGATTTAAGACTTGCTGCTGAACTGAGTACTACTTGGGAGACCAAATAATTCCATCTATGGAAAGATCTAAAGGTTTAAAATTATTCCCAGTAGAATTTTACAAAAGTACAGCTTGTAAAACATCTCAAAACAACCATAAGAGACCACGAAGAGTCCAAAAACAAGTGCACTCCGGCTTAACTGAATACAGTACTTTTAGCACAAGAGTGGTTGCTTGCCGGATCTCAATTGCCTGGGCAGAGAAGGGTATCCATATTTTGTCATTTTACCGCCGTTGCTGCAGTACCGTATTTGTTTTTTCTAGAACCCCTTTAAACTTTGTATAATCTAAAGTATAATATGACACGCAGGTTAAACAATATGTCCAAACTGACAAATTAGATTTAAAACAATTGAAAGCAGAACTATACATAAAAAATTATGTGTCCAGACTTCGATGATCGATACATCTATAAAACTCAACAAATAAAATCACTATTTATTACTAGGCAGATTCAGTCAATAATACAAGGAGGAATGGACACAGTTGGACAAGTTTAACATCGTTGGCCAGAAAGCTTGGTTTATGCATTATCACGTCACAGCTACTACAGGGGAACACTGAAGCTAACTAAAGACAATACCCATTCTGTAATCTTTACAAAGTGATAGAATTCAGAAACATTCCTCAATTTATTGATGTCCCCTCAATTATACCCTTTATAGCTTGAAGTAGGATACTAAGGAACAGTAGTGTTATACAAAGAGGCCCTAGTGCAAAGAGTCTTAGTGCAACAGAATACTGGAGTCACTATCCGGTTAGTGGTGGGCAAGCAGAGAGGCTGATTGCCTACAAACCAGTTTTTTCTTTAAATGTAACCTGCTACTGTTCTTCCTCCTTTTTGAAAGGGATTTTCAAGACTAAACTACTGAGAACTTATCCATAGTACACGTTAATATGAGATTGGTGGAGATCAGCTGCCACAGATGATTTATCCTATGTATAGGTGATCAATAGTTCATCAATACTTGTTTCTTTTGTGTTTCTAAAGTTATTTATGTACCCCAGAATGCTTTTGTAAATCTTAAAACGGCCAAAAAATACAAAACGATGATGAACATGCATGCTTTGAGACGTAGTACTGTGGCCTGAATCATTTCCCGACTTGTGTTCCATCGAGCACATCTTGGACGTAATTGGTTGTGAATCATAAAGGGAACTGACAGTGGATCTTCGCCATTCGCGTGCCTAAGTGTACGCAGCGTGGCAGAACATTCTTCACACAACTGTTATGACCTGGTGGTTAGGAGCACCCGGAATGACCTGATAGTTAAAACTCACACAGGACAAGCTCTGGGATGTGGGAGCTCTGCTGACCGCAATCCCTAATCCTATCACACACACACTAGAAATAGCTGTGGAGCGCTCCTGACTCTACCTAGGCGCGTCGTCACAGCCCAAGAGCTAGCTAGCCCTAGAGATAGAAAATAAAGCCTACCTTGCCTCAGAGAAATTCCCCAAAGGAAAAGGAAGCCCCCCACATATATTGACTGAGTAAAGATGAAAGTCACAAACGCAGAAATGAAACAGGTTTCAGCAAAGGGAGGCCAGACTTACTAAATAGACAGAGGATAGGAAAGGTATCTTTGCGATCAGCACAAAAAACTACAAAAGACCACGCAGAGTGTGCAAAAAGACCTCCGCACCGACTAACGGTGCGGAGATGCCACTCTGCATCCCAGAGCTTACAGCTAGCAAGACAAAATCATGATATCCAGCTGGACAAGAAAACAATGAACGAATTAGATACTATCAGGAACTTAGCTTCTGCTGGAGTAGACAGGTCACCAGAAAGATCCAAGAGCGAACTGAACCAATGTAGAAACATAGACAGCTGGCATGGAGTAACGATCTAAGTGGAGTTAAATAGAGCAGCCAACCAAAGGATAAACCACGTCACCTGTGTAAGGAACCTCAGAAGCAGCAGCTCCACTCACAGCCACCAGAGGGAGCCCACGGACAGAACTCACCGAAGAACCATTCACGACCACAGGAGGGAGCTCGACAACAGAATTCACAACACACAACCCTTAATAACCCCACTGATGGCATGGCAAGTGCATGAATTTCTGCACGTGACATTGGTACTCAATGAAAAAATTGAAGGGTTTTGAAAACTATGTTTCAATTCTCTCATCATTTCCATCAAATACTATCGATCCTTTGATTATCATAATACCACTAATTTTCCTTCTTGGTGTTGCAAATTTAGTAGCAACACTACCATTTGATGGAAACCTCATCTAAGACTGACTGGTTGCTATAGATGGAAAAGATGTATCTGTGCCATTGTCACCTTTGGAGTATTGCCCACAGTATCTGACTTATATTGACTTTAAGGATTACTACAATAAGTAGCACTAAAGTTCTTCTCCTATTCCTCTAAGAAAAGGCTGTTCGCATATTTAAATTGCCAGAATAGCATTGCATGGCCTATAAGTCTCCATACGTTGACATGGTACTCTCAACAAGCAGAAATGTTACCACTGTCAGAAGCCTCTCACCCAGGTGAATCAGACTTTCTGCTTTGCACTAGAAAGTAGCCAACACACCCAAATATGCCTGCAAATAGAGTGCATGGTTTGGCTTCTTACCTGAAATCATGTGGCAAGGTTTGTTGAACGGCTGATATTGATTTTATAGGGATATTCCACATTTCTTTAATTGGACATCATGAAAATAAGCAATTTGCAGTGGACTTGCTTTTTCAAGCTGCAATCCTGGTGATTTATAACTGTATCTCTTCAGAAGCTGAGAGGGAGAGGAGTCTAACTACTGTATAGAAATCAATGAACTGAAGAGATGCCAAGAGATAACCCTTTCCTGGAGTGTAACTACTGTGCATTCTCGGACAGGAACTAAAGCTTTCCATGGAAACCAGATGTACACTATAAAGAAAAAAAAATCTCATATATACACACACACGTCAGAAACTGTAGGCAACACTCTAAAGAGGACATTAGCATTTAGTGAATGCTTTTTCATCTGCTGTTAGATAGCCCACCACAGTCAGGCTCAGATATTGATAAAGAGGTAGTACTGCATATTGAGGGTAGTAAGAGATAGCAAATATTTGGGGGTCTGAGAATAAGTAGTGGTCTGATGATACATATAACTCTCTATGACGGGATTAAGTTCAGTCAACTGAATGGCTTGATCATACAGAATATGATACAATATTCCAACTGTTACTGCTCCGGAACATAGTAAGCATGCCTTCATTTGACTTGAATACACGCTATGCAACATTGTCTAAAAAAAAGGATTTAAATTGTATAAAACCTACAACATACTCGGATTCTTGTGCGGTATTATGTAAGCACAGCGGGAGATTTTGAAAGCATTTGCTCATTTCTGACAAATGGCCACAAAGGTTTCCAGTAAAAGTACACAGCATGTAGTGCTTCCTATGAACAGAAGCGTATGATCAACTGTGGTTCTGTTCTTTGTACGTTTCCATTTCGCTCACATGTAATGCGGCTCAGACGACAGCATCACCTTACATTTAATTGCCTTGTCGAAAAGTCATCAATGCTTTTAGTAAGCTGTTTTGTGAACAGTTTATGTATCCTGCCACAGTAGGTGTGTTCAGTTTTCTGCAATTCCAGTTCTAAAGGATGCAACAAAGAATGAATGAGGTCATCTCCAAATGAGAACTATGGGGATAAAAAAAAAACCAAAAAAAATGGATTACTATTTTGAATCATGACAACATAGAAAATCTTAACTGCTTCCAGAAAAGACAGGTGAACAGGACATAATGACAAATATCTATGCTGGTGACTAGAAATGACATTTATACATGTCGAAGCGCTCTTCTCTTCAGATGAAAAGATAAGCTCCAATTTGATCAGCCACATCTGTAGTTTATTATGGCGAGCAAATAACCACATAGATAACCACACTGAATGATTAGCAGTAAAATGCCGGTGATAGTGTGAATGATCGTTCATGTCAACGGAAACATTCACCGATTGTGAGGAGATCATGGACTGTAAACACGAATTGGTTGATAAAAACAGATATGCGATATTACCTAACTAGGCAAACAATTTCAAATGAACATTCAATGACTATGTAAACGCTGGTCTAGAATGGTTAGTAGGTCACTATTAGCGTTCATTTTGGCTGAGAACAAACATCTGCTTGTATAAATGCGGCTTTAAGCTCTTATCCTGAAACTAATTTTCTCATTAAGCACTTGAAAAAATAAATACATACTTCGGGTAGGTTCACAAGGTGTTGATTCATTTCATTACTAAATTCTGTATGAAAATCCATTGATTTTAGTAAGAGGTCTGTGCTGCCATTGATAGGAAAATTGATTTTTCCACCACAGACACAAAAACTGCTTTTGGGGTTTTTTCCTATCGTTGCTATTCAGGAGCAAATCGCTCCCCAGCCTTATTTTTGCCAGGTGATAGTG